>NC_042617.1:122520871-123839204 GCF_901001135.1 Rhinatrema bivittatum
TTATTTTATAAGCTTGTTCAGGAAAGATCATCATTGTGATTTTAAAATTTTACTGTTATGTTTATTTAGCAGGTACTATCTTATTTTGAAAAGAACATAAGAAGGTGCCATGCTGGGTCAGACCAAGGGTCCATCAAGCCTAGCATCCTGTTTCCAACAGAGGCCAAAACCAGGCCACAAGAACCTGGCAATTATCCAAACACTAAGAAGAACCCATGCTACTGATGCATGCAATTAATAGCAGTGGCTATTCCCTAAGTAAAATTGATTAATAGCCATTAATGGACTTCTCCTCCAAGAACTTATCCAAACCTTTTTTGAACCCAGCTACACTAACTGCACTAACCACATCCTCTGGCAACAAATTCCAGAGCTTTGTGCGTTGAGTGAAAAAGAATTTTCTCCGATTAGTCTTAAATGTGCTACTTGCTAACTTCATGGAATGCCCCCTAGTTCTTCTATTATTTGAAATTGTAAATAACCGAGACACATCTACTTGTTCAAGACTTCTCATGATCTTAAAGACCTCTATCATAGCCTCCCCTCAGCCGTCTCTCCTCCAAGCTGAACAGCCCTAACCTCTTCAGCCTTTCCTCATAGGGGAGCTGTTCCATCCCCTTTATCATTTTGGTTGCCCTTCTCTGTACCTTTCCATCGCAACCATATCTTTTTTGAGATGCAGCGACCAGAATTGTACACAGTATTCAAGAGATTTATGGTTACTGCTATTGAATGATTTATACCAACAATTTACCCATTATAATTTCTTTGAAATTTGTTAGTACCATTTGCTAAATTTGAGTAAATAAAATCTTGTTGAGGGATGTGCAAGACGGAAGATTTTTCTAAGCTGCCTAACAGCCTTGCACTGACCCTGATCACTAGGAGTTCTCTCAGTCCTCTTGGCAGACATTTCCCAATTACTCACCCAACCATGGACTGCCTAGACTATGCCATAAGGTTACAGAATTAGTTATATGTATAGAATGAATTATTTTTCAGCTGGCAGAACATTAATACACAAACCAAGGCAAAAAATGGAAATAGAAGTTAAGGTATGTAATTTACATAGCAATTTAAAGGAGATTTCTATTTTGTTAAATTAAGAAAAAATGTCTTTTGCTTCCTCTTCCTCCTTCCCACCTGAACTATGGATAGCTAAAATTGTGTCCTATCCAGTTTACCTATTCTTAACACTTGCCTAGAGAGAGAGTTGCTCATACTTTTATGATTCTTGCCAAGTCTTTAATGCCCTTTTGTTACCCCTCCATCTTTGATCCTCTGTTTACAGGCTCTCTAGCTAAAGGGGTACTTCCGACGCAGGAAATGGCCACATCCATAATGGCAGCCATATTCCTTCCCTTCCTGGGTCCGGGTGCACTACTGTTTGGGCAGCTCTTAAAATCATTTTTAAAATGTTTTTACACTGTTCTCCTATAAATCCTCTCTCCCCCCAATACATTAGAATAGGAAATCTCCCTCCACTCCCCCAAATCTGAGTTTTCAAATTCTGACACTGTGTGTTCATGGATTTCAATCCCTGTGTTATCTCGGACTTTCTAAGGAAAACTGACATCACCACATTGTGATAATGGTCTGAGCATGCCCAAAAGATAAGAAAATGTCACAAGCTCTGAAAACAAACTATTGATGTTAGTGTCATTTAATATGCAATTTGAATCATAAAGGTGGGTCAAAAGCAGCTGTAATTTTATGACTATGATTCAGTCTGAGCAATCAGCATATGATACTGTACAATAAAATCACATGACTACATGATCCCTTTCCTGAAAAAAACTTTATACTTCAATGTTCAGAAAGAGTTCAAACTTAGTACAGTGAAAGGTGGAAAGGCAAATCAAGACTGGATCTCTGTTGCATAGTTCTACGTTCAAACAACCAGAGAAGGAAATTAGATGGCTGAACTCTATGGACCTATGATTTTCTCTTAGCATAAGTCAGTTAAGTGGCCACCAGGATATAGCATCCAGTCCCACTTAACCATGCACTGCTTTCCTACAAATCTGTTACCAAATGGACTGCAGTGTAAGCAAAACAACAAAGATAGAGGGAATGTTCCTCACAAAACCACCATAAAATGTGTTTACACAAAACAGAAGAGAGAAATGCGTATATGGTGGGTGAGAAAAATATGTTTCTACTTATAACAGTTTTATCACTGCTTACAGACAAATGATAGACAGTGTGCTTGAAAGTAGCTTCCAGTTCATACATTTGTACACATAATGAACATGATAAAAGGTTCTGAAAGCATTAATAACCATCTGCATAAAACAGTTGGAATTGTTAAGCTTGTGAAAGTAGAAATACTAGCTGGATTACCCAAAATATTGCCTTGTTCCTTTTGTCTTATTTCTAGATTTCCTCATTTTGCCTTAACATTTCTTGGGTTTTCTGATGCCCAGCAGGTTTCTTCGTGCACCTTAAGGACACAAGAGATGCCATGCTGGACGAGATCAAGTTTTGTCAAGGGCTAGCATCCTGTCTCAGATAGTGGGCCAGTCCAGGTCACAAGTATGGCAGATCCTCCCCAAAATAGCTCTATTTCATGTTGCTTCTTCCCAGGGATAGAGATGGCAGTCTCTAATCTACATGGCTAATTATGTTTTGATGGATATTGTCACCAGCAGCTTTTCAAACCACTTTTAAACCCTGCTATGCTAGTCCCCTGGACCTGGTCTTCTGGCAACAGATTCCACAGCTTGATTGTGCGCCGAGTGAAAGAGTACTTGCTATGATCTGTTTTCCATCTGCTGGTTAGTTTCATGGAGTATTTCCTCGTTTTACTATTTGAAAGGGTACATAATACTCCTTAAGCTACCTGCTCCATCCCACTCATGATTTTATAAAACTGTCATGTCCACTCTGTCACCTTTTCCAAGCTGAGCAGCACTAGTCTGTGAAGCCTCCTGCACATAATACTCAAGGTACAGTCACATCATGGCTCGACAGCAAGGGCAATATGACGATATTTTCCATTTTATTGTCCATTCCTGTTCAAATCATTCCTAACATTGCTTCCTTTAACAGCCACTGCACACTGAGCTGAGGATTTCAATATATTGTCCACATGGACTCCAAGGATTTATTTTCCTGGATGGCGACTCCCAAAACAGAACCAGGCACAGTGTACCTGTAGTAGGGATTGTTTTTCCCCTATGAACATTAGGGATGTGCATTCATCTAGGACGAATTAGACAATGTCAACGAAATTGTCTAACTCGTCCTATTTCAGCCATCCCGAAAAACAAAGGGAATTTCCCCGAAATTTCGAGAAATTCCATTTTTCGGGCTTAGCATGCACTAACTCCCCATTAGTGCACCCTAACCTGAAATTCGGGGCGACAAAAAAAAAAAAAGGCCTGAACCGCGGGAAACCGAAATTTCCCATGGCGGGCCAATAACAAAGGCCAAACTAAAAGGTTCGGCCAAAGCACATCCCTAATGAACATCACTTCTCACTTGCAATGCAGATGCCCAGTTTCCTAGTCTCACAACATCCTTTTGCAGTTCCTCGCAAACCACTGCCGTTTTAACAACTTCGAATAATTGTGCGTCATCTGCAAATCTGATCACCTCACACATTGTTCCCTTTAACGTGATTTTATCTTCCGCCTTTCAGACACTTCAAAGCGTATTACATTCAGGTACTGGAGGCAGAGTAGCAGCGAGGGTCTCCGGCACCCAGGGGCCAATGCATTGTGTTGTCTCCCCTCCTTTCTCCCCCACCATCACCCGCCAGTGCATCACCACATGGCACCAATGAAGAAGGGCAAGAACCCAGCCAGCATGTCACCACCTCTTGCTGGGAGGGCTGTCTTTTTTTTACATTTTGTTTGTATTCTTTTTCTAATCGGGGTCAGTGCAAGGGTAGTAGGCATCCTAAGTGAATCTTACAGCTTTGTGCCCAGCCTTCCCCCCACCATGGTCTCTCCACACACAATTTCAAATTATGCATTTATAAAAGATTTTACATGAAAAAGGATACTCAAAGTACAATCTTTTGAAATAAAAATATCACAACCGCATGTGTATTATATTTACATGCACTGCTATGGTGTCAACCAGAAAAACCCTGCCTAAGCGCTAAAAAAAAACGACACTTGGAACACTATTGTAATGCATGTTGGGGGTGGGATTGGTCCTCAGAAAGCCATAAATGAGCAAACTAAATTACAATATAATAAACCTCGTTTTCCAAAACAGCACTAGCTGCCAGCACGCAAACAGGTACAACCCTATGAAAAGGTGACTCTGCAAACATACCAGGCACTAAAAACACCAATATACCTCCTATAAGGAAAACAGAACAAACCAAACTTCTACAGACCCCCTACAATGAAACACATTAGCATAATATTTAACCTCCATCTCACATGTAGAAAAAAAGATAGACCCTCGCCAACATAGAATAAAGTGTCAAAGCATAAATGGAAAAGTGCAGTCAAACTGAACTGGAAACCACAACAAGTCAGACTATGTAGTGCACCAATGGAAGAACAAGCATTCCTGAGAAAACAAAATCAAGAATATAAAAAACCAATCATAATAGTAAAACCATACTAATAAAATAATTCATATTTCAAAATATGGATGAAACAGAACATCCAATAATTAAAAACTCATATTTCCTAAACACCAACAATATTTCAAACCAGCATACACATCAAACACCAGATTACTATAATTAAAATCAATAAGGATTAAAAAAAAAAAATCACTCTCCATACATGGAACTTTTGACTTTGGCTCAACCTGAGATTGTCGTGGAGTAATGGGAAGGAGGTGCACAAACTTTCTCTCCATCCACATTCCACCACACCGCCTCCCCTCCTCCGCTCCATTACGCCATCCTCACAGACCACACACACGCTGGCTCCATTCCCCGCCTCCTCCCCCACACACGCTGGCTCCATTCCCCGCCTCCTCCCCCACACACGCTCACAAACGTACATACTCTCCCTATATGCTCTCACACACAGATGCACTCATACATGCTCACATGCATACACTCTCTCTCCCTTTTTGGTACAGCAGCTTTCTTCTTGGACTTCCATGCAGCAGGAGGCCCCACTCTCTTCCTTGGGAGCAAACACGGCTCTGTCCTTGACCACATAGGTTGTTTACTATTGCTCCTCTCTTCAGCTGTGTGGCCTGACTGCCGATGCAGCCTCTCCAGTTCAGCTACGTGGCAGGATGGGCTCCCCTTGCGGCTCTGGGCTTCCTCTTCTGCCGCCAGGCGGAATAGTATGCCCAGTGGCTGTAGAGCCTTTTTTTTTGGTGGGATGGGATCCCCTGCCCCTTGGTGCACCCCTACAGCCTGGCACCCAAGGGCCTGACTAGGTATTTCCTTTTGTACAGAGGGCTCACAATCTAATTGGGTGATGCATTAAGCTGCGGTAGTGCTCTAACGCGCATATATCACTGATATACATGAGAATTTGCATAGCCCTGCCCAGGTTCCCTCCCCTATTACAATGACCTGCTTTCTGACCCCTAGAATAAACAAGACTAGAATTGCATGGCTAATTAAGAGTGCATTTTTTTTGTTAACTCCATAATCATCATGTACACCCATTTTACACACCCTCAAGGAGCTCCTGTATGTGTGCTGCATTTGTTCCAGGTGAGAAAAGGGAAGGGTGGTAGAGTATATGGGGCTACTCTTTCCCCTAGTGGCTTCCCTGGACCCGGTGACTATGCCACCTTTCTTTCTTCAGCTCGCAGGTCCAAGGAACCCTGTAACTCCAGGCACCTGCATCTCCTTCACCAGCACTAATGGTTTCTTTTTGTCCTCTTGCCCACCGTGATTCCCTTCCCATAGATGTCAATGTCACAGACAAAATGGAAACAAAGTTTTCATAAACTGTGCCAAAAATTCAGTATAGGCAGTGCTGAGAATTTACTACTTGACATTGAAATTCAATCTGATTAATCAAATACAATTTTAAAATTAAAGGCTTCAGAAGCCAATACATGGTTTTAAATTACATTAAATGAGACAAGAATTTTATAGTTATTAAATCCAAACTTTTTATTTTTTGCTAAAATAATTTGTATTATAATCAAAATGTTTCAGACTTTGGTACTGAAATAAGCAAAATCTAAATGGATATTGCTCTGTAGAGGTCATTGGTGAGGCCTCATTTAGAATTTTGTGTTCAAGGAGGGAAAAAAAAAAGGCTAGAAGTGATCCAGAGAAAGGCAATCACAAGTAGTGTGGGTTCTGCACCAAAAGACATACAAGAGGAGACTGAAGGGCCTGAACATGTAGACCCTAGTGAAGAGGAGAGTCAGGGGGATATGATCAGATATTTAAATATCTGAACATGATTAACACAAATCTTTTTCCAATGGAAAGGAAGCTGTGGCAGTATGGGTCACAGGTTGAAGCTACAAGGAGGTAGTTTCAGAACATTTTTGCATGGAAAAGTGGTAGTTAATGTATGGAATAACCTCCCAGAGATGGAGGTGGGGGAGAGACAAAAAAATGGTATCAAAACACTTGGGGAACCTGCACGGAGCAATTGCTCAACCCAAAACTGCACTAAAATGATTTTATTGTGCTTCCAAGAAAGACACAGAATGGCAATTACAATCCAAAAACAGAAAGCACAGGGTGGTCTGCAGAGAGCACCAGTTATAATCCTAAGCCAAGGAAGTAACCTTCATGGAGCAGCAGTTACAACTCTAAAAACCTTCAGACCGATGCAATATGGACACGCTAAAAAGGTGCGTCCAAACTAGGTGCACAATCACCTCTCCTGGGTGCCCAATGCAATAAACTAATCAGCTGCTGTGCTAAAAAGGACACACTAGGGATAATTTGTGCATCCCTAGCATCAGATGCCCGGAGATATGGCTATGCACAGGTTAGGAAAATGGACACTCAATTTACGAGCATCCATTTTTCCCCTGCAGCAGCTATTTTACCAGCACAATATGCATGCACAATATACACGTCAATACTTTTTTTTTTTTGCATGGTGCTGCTTTCCGTGGTTCTTTTTATTTTTGAGTTGAGCCTTGATGTGCAGTAAGACTTTATGCCTGCTCCAAGGTAGGCGTAACATTTTATGGGTTAAAAGTGTGCCTTTGGGCACACAAGGATTTTCAGCATTGCGGGGGTAATAGCTAATAGCCTCATCCACATGGCATTTACATGGGATGAGAGCTATTATAGCTACACCTTTGTATGGACACATTTTTGGATGCGCTGATCTCCTTATTGCATTGGAGGTTATGAAGGTGCATCCAAAATGTGTGTCCAACTGCTTGTTAGTCTGGGCGCACTTCGTTGCCCTTGCTGGGCAGACTGGATGGCGGATTCCATTCTCTCAGAGAATTACCTTGTTCTACTCTATCCTGCCTTCCTCAAAATAAGTTGGATGGAAAGTGGTTTACATCAACATTTAAATACAATAATATATAATAGATAAGACAGTATATAATTTAACCCTGCAATAAATACAGCCACTAAAATAATCTGGAACCATGGCTCAATCCACTACACTTCCATTTGTAAGTGATTGCTGGGCACACATGAAGTTGATATTAGTACTACAACTCAAGACTTAATTTAAAAAAAAACCTGGCTTTTTTTGAAAGGACATTTTCTGTTTTGTTTTTTTAATGTATTTCCATATGCAGCCATGTCTGTCACAGGAACTACAAAGCAGGCATCCAGTCACTGGCACAAGCAAGCAGCTAACTGGGGAATGCTTATCAAGTACAGGCTGTGCTCGCCTGGCAGTATAAACAAAATGTTCAAACATAATGCTTTCCAAAAACTCCTCTTACCATAGCAAAGCTTTACTGACAGCAATAATTACCTTTGCAACAAGTGAGCCTGGGCTAGGTAAGGATGCCAATCAGTCTGATGAATGCTGAGGTACAGATGACCTCACAATGGCTCCCCTCAAAATCACTACCACTGGTAAAATATGAAGATAAACCAAAAGAAAAAAAAAAGTTATTATAAACTGTGTATGTTTTGGTTTTTCCAGATTTCACCCCGACTTCTCCTTGAAACCTGCTGAGGCCTATCTGTGAGGTTGCTGCTCAAGGACAGCAGTACTACATGGATAGGAGCAAAGAATGTTTAGCACACAACTGGCCACAAAATTATAAAGAAAAATAGGTAATAGGACTGTTCATCCAAGAGGCAAAATGTCAACACTATAGTTTGTGGTGCTGCTACTTCAGCATGTATAGGAATTGTATGGAATTCTTAAGAGAACCTCTTTATTGCAATAGATAATAGGCATTAGCTAGTATACTCAATTTTATCATTAAGCACCTGAATTGTTTAATGTCCCTCCCTCCAGAGGGACATTAAACAATTAATGTCCCTCCCTCCAGACTTACCATCCAATCGGGGAGACGAGAGGGATTTTAAATTTCACCTCTCTCCGGCGCCGCTGACAATAACAACCTGAGGCCGCCGCTGCTGCTGACGCTACCGCTACCGCTTCTGCTGCCGCTGCAAGAGGAAGGCCTGCGCGATCGGCGCCCAGACCCGTCGGGGTAAGGCCTTTTTGTTCCCTTCCCCCCGGCGAGCCTGATCTGCGATCGCACAGACAGCATCACAGCACAACAGCTAAGTCCCTCCCTCCAGACTTACCATCCAATCGGGGAGACGAGAGGGATTTTAAATTTCATCTCTCTCCGGCGCCGCTGACAATAACAACCTGAGGCCGCCGCTGCTGCTGACGCTACCGCTACCGCTTCTGCTGCCGCTGCAAGAGGAAGGCCTGCGCGATCGGCGCCCAGACCCGTCGGGGTAAGGCCTTTTTGTTCCCTTCCCCCCGGCGAGCCTGATCTGCGATCGCACAGACAGCATCACAGCACAACAGCTAAGTCCCTCCCTCCAGACTTACCATCCAATCGGGAGACGAGAGGGAAGGGATTTTATTCATCTCTCCGGCGTCGCGCGCCAAAGGCGCGCGACAAAGGGGCTTGCCCCTTTGTGAGCCCCTCCGTACAGCCCCTGAGATCATACTCTGTTTCATTATCTGCTTAATTCTCCTTTCATACCTTGATTAGAATTCAGCATCTCATCTTTAAATCTATAAATTACATTGGCAACAAGATTCAAGTCAGCTGATTCGTGTAAGGGAGACGAGAATAGATCCCAAGCTTTATTCATCAACAGGAAAACAAATTGAAATTGAAATCCAAAATCACCACAAACCCTGGAACCTCAACAGATAGTGTTCCCTGCTCCTAAAGCCAGCTTCAGGTCAATAATAAGCCAGTTTACTGGCCCTTGAATCTTCATCTTCTTTGGAGCACTCGAGTAAGCCTCTAATATTCTCTCTATACCACACAAACAGATCAACATGCTTCTTGGTTTCCCTATCCCTATACATCACCATGTTTGCCATGGTGAATACTCCATACCAATCATCAAGAATCAACGTAAACATCAAACTAAGCCTCTCCCACAACACTACAACCGTCATCAAAGGCTAATTCCAATAATGATTTCACCAATCACACAATTCCTCGGCCTTTCTCTGTTATCTCTTACTCTATTCAATGCTCAATCACTTTCAAAAAAAACTCATATCTTAAACGACTACCTTACTGAAGTAAACCCAGATATCTGTGCAATCACAGAAACGTGGTTTAAACCTTCAGATTTAGCTCTGTTAAATCAACTACCAACTCAGCTTTATGATTTTTTCTCCATACCTAGAACCAAAAGAAAGGGAGGAGGTCTGCTTCTCGCAGCCAAGAAAGGTCTAAGAATATCTTTACAACATTCATATACCACATCAAAATTAGAGCTCTCTTTCTTTAAATCTGATCATTTACAAATTGGCCTAATCTACGCTCCACCAGGATCTTTAGATTCTGACCCTTCACCAGTCATTGAACTCTCTGCCAAATACTTCAACCCAGACAAACCTGCCATCTTACTGGGTGATTTCAACTTACATGTCGATGCTTCACCACAATCCCCAAATTGTGTTACCCTACTCTCGGCTCTCAACTACATGGGCTTCACACAAATTATAAAAGCCCCTACCCACAAAGCAGGTCACACTTTAGACCTTATTTTCATTAATCAGTGCATCTCAAACACAAATACAATCACATGTTCACCTGTCCCTTGGTCGGACCATCAAATCATCAACACGACCTTCAAGCTTTCACAACATCCTCCACTTTCGTTCCCAAAAAACACTATTCAATTCAGGAAACCTTGTTCTACAGACCTTCTCATCAATCAGTTCACTAATGAATTATCACATCTCGATCTCTCCAACGCATCTACAGCCACCACCTCATGGTGCAACATCACCAAAAAGATCGCAGACATTACCTGCCCTTCCATCACAAAAGTAGTACAACCTTCGCCAGACAACAGGAAACCCTGGTTCACCCCAGAACTGAAGCTGCTTAAACAAGAGCTAAGAAATAAAGAACACACTTGGAGGAGAAACCCATCCCCCACAACATTAGCTATTTATAAAACCTCCCTCAATGCTTATAGGATCACCATACTGAGAACAAAGAGATTTTTTCTCAAAAAAAATACATCATTTCATATTTGATTCAAAAGCACTTTTCTCCTACGTTTCAGCTCTCACTAAACCATCACCTCCTACCATTCCTGATGATCAAGCACTCAAAGCATCAGAACTAGCAGAATACTTTAAGGATAAAATTGACAAACTGACTATCTCTTTCTCATCATCTTTTTCATATCCCCCTTTCCCTCACATTACCTCACCTCAACTAAATACAACGCTGGAAACTTTCGAGACCACTTCAGCACTTGAGATAGAAAACATACTTAAAAAAATGAAACCGTCATCTCATCCCTTAGACACAATTCCTACTAACCTTCTCATCGCAATAAGAAACTCCATATCAAAACCAATTGCAGACATCATTAACTGCTCTCTCTCCCAGGGTCTAGTTCCTGACCAACTTAAATTAGCCATTCTCAAACCTCTACTTAAAAAACCTAACCTTCCAACCACAGATCCAGCTAACTTCCGCCCAATAGCTAATCTGCCATTGATCGCCAAAATTATGGAAAAGATAGTCAATAAACAACTATCTGAATATTTGGAAGAAAACAACATTCTTGTATCTTCCCAGTATGGCTTTCGGAAATCGTTAAGCACTGAATCTCTCCTTATCTCTCTTACCGATTCTATTCTATCTAATATGGACAAAAAACAACCACATCTTTTGATACTACTAGATCTCTCTGCAGCCTTTGACACTGTCAACCATTCATCTCTATTAAAATGTCTGGCAGATATAGGCATTAAAGGAACAGTCTTCAGCTGGTTCAAATCCTTCCTAGCAAATAGACAATTCAAAGTAAAGATTAACAACAAAGAATCACAACCGATCCCTTCCAACCGGGGGGTCCCTCAGGGTTCCTCCCTTTCCCCTACCCTCTTCAACATTTACCTCTTACCTCTATGTCATCTACTTACTAAACTAAACCTAACTCACTATCTCTACGCGGATGACATCCAGATACTCATCCCAATCTCAGAATCCTTACAAAAAACCTTGGCTCACTGGAACAATTGTTTGCAACAGATCAATCATCTTCTCTCCAGCCTTTGCCTCATTCTTAACAACAACAAAACTGAGATCCTAATCATCAATCAAGACATCAACATCAAACTTCTAAACCCAGCTGACCTACTCAACTCATCCACTCCCATATTAAATCACTCACCACATGTTCGAGATCTAGGTATCATGCTAGACAATCAGCTCAATTTTAAAAAATTCATAAGCACAACCACCAAAGACTGTTTTTATAAGTTACAAGTCTTAAAAAAATTGAAGCCTCTTCTTTATTTCAACGATTTTCGGATGGTCCTACAAGCCATTATTCTATCAAAAGTCGACTATTGCAATTCGCTTCTCTTTGGCCTTCCATATTCATCCATCAAACCCCTCCAAATGCTACAGAACTCTGCAGCCAGAATCCTTACCAATACGAATAAAAGAGATCACATCACCCCCATTCTCAAGCTCCTCCACTGGCTGCCTATAAAGCAAAGGATCCTATATAAAGTACTCACCGTAATTCATAAATCCATTCACAATATCTCTCCTCTTCAATTATGTAACCAACTACGCCCTCACTCCTCCTCTAGACCCATCAGAGGAGCATATAAAGGCACACTCTATGTACCTTCAACAAAATCCTCGCATCATAAACGTGCCATATCTACAGCAGGCCCCATTCAATGGAATGCGCTCCCACCAGACATTCGGCTTGAGTTCTGCCACTCTTCATTCAAAAAAAAACTTAAAACCTGGCTCTTTAGCCAAGCTTTTCCAGGACCATGATCATCATTTTTTCCCCTCCAACCAGCAAGAACATATCTTCTTCACAAACCCCCATTTTCCATACCACTACCTACTTCGGTATCTAATCTCTTGCTGCAGGACACTTGAGACTTTCTCACTTATACGTTATAATTTTTATGCTCAATAAGACCTGTCAACTTAATTGTTTAAGTCTTTTTTTTTTTTTTTCTCCTTTATCTTTTGGTCATCAATGTTACAACGTTATTGTTAAATTTTGAACTTATGTACACTGTTCCAAGTTTCATAACCTTGTTCTATGTAATGCCTTTTGGCAATTTTCATGTTCTGTTTCAATGTAAACCGATGTGATCTTTATTTCATATAGGAACACCGGTATATAAAAATAAAAATAAAATAAATAAATAATGTTCGACCCATTACAAAATTGCCCAATGCAGTATCTCACAGAACTGCTACATACACTTACCTAAGAAATTTTCATTTTCTCTCACTCTGAGATTGTCATGGTTGGGGGGAGGGGAAGATTTTGTGCACACACACACACACACACACACACACACACACACACACAAACTTCTCATTTTCTCCTACACCCCCACCCCCCCCCTTGGAACTAATCAGCAGAAGTCTCCTCCTCTTTCAGATCCATGCAGCCACAGACGGAGGGATGACTTTTTTCGTTGATAAGCAGGCTGAATTAGCCATAACCTGTGGATGACATCATCCAGTGGCACCAGATGGACTCCTCTCTCCAAGCTGGCAGAGTTCCCATGCAAGGATTGCCTCCATGCCGTCAGTCTTTTTTGTCTGACCCGGTCTCATTCTCTCCCCCTCAATATTCGTTTTACCTTGTCTTCAAGTTTCCTCAGAGGCCAAACAGCATTTTTCAGTGCTACCAAAAAAATAAACGACAATAGGAAAGTTTGGAGGATCCTTCCAGAATATCAGCAAAGATTACAGTGACTGGCTTCAAGGTCTGCGAGTGCAGACAGCTTATGTAAGTGACCAATACTCGTGCCAAATTCTGTCATTGTCTAGGGCCAGACCATGATCAGCCAAATTGTCTAGTCTTTGGATGGATATCCTGCAGGCCCAAAGAACCGAAGTGGCCAAGACTGACCAGTTTCGTCAAGCGCAGGATGATTATGCTCCAACTTCTTCCAGAAGCACAGTTTCATCTGCCTCACTGGGAATGGGAGTAAACGAAGGATCTGTATAAACATCTCTTTTGGACTGTCCTGTGCTGGATCCCTGGCCTGCACCAGTGCATAAGCGAAAACTCCTCATACAAATGTTTGCTGTGTCAAAGAAGCCTCAGGAAGCAAGTTCATCTACTGGTGCCTGAAGGCACCAGTAGATGAACACTCAATGTACTTGAATTAGCCCACATCAGTGTGTCAGAGTGTGAAGCCAGACACTTTAGAGCATGACTTGGAGCCAAAGCACAGCTATTCAAAGCAGTCTAAGCACACTGCTTCAAAGCCTCCAAAGTGCAGCGCATTGGTCTGCTTAAAAGTTGATGCATGCTCCATTAGCATCTCTGGCTTCAAAGATGCATTCGACGAACAGTGTATCTGAGGAGCAAGCTATATTTTCCCCAGCATACTCACTCTGCTCTCATGCTGGAAGACTGTGAGTGAATCTGCATCCTCACTCAGGAGAAAGCTGCAGTTTTCCAAGGAGTAGACCTGAAAAACCTGCGAGCAGCACTCCCTGTTCATCTCTCTAGACCATGTCTTTATCTACAAGATACTCAGATATCCACCACTTATTAAAGGCCCTGCCAATCTTGCAGCTTTTTGCTTAAGGACTGAGACTCTAGAGACAAGACAAGATCCAATTTGTGTTCCATCATATCCTTAGTGTCCAATGGGTCTCCTGTGGTTCAGGCAGAGCACATACTGGTGCTAGAGGAAGATGCAGAATCACCACCACCTGAACAAGGAATCCAATCTTCATTGGAAGATCTCACAAATATACTGAAAAGTTGCTTTGTTGATGTTTCACCAGCATCCTCACTCTTACATCCTGTGCTCTCTCCATATTCATCCTACCTTCTGCACTGGTGCAGTCTCCTCCCGGTGTGATTGCAGGAGCTGATACTTGCATGGCTGTAAGCACTAGCACTAAGCAAAGCTGCCAGAAGACAGAGGCAGAGGTGAAAGCAGGTAGCCGTGGCATCAGTCCAGGTCAAAGAAGACAACAATGGTGGTGCAGCTCTGTAGAGCCATAGGAAGACATAGGTAGAGACAGAGGCACTGAGTGGCAGGAAAAAAAACAGTAGGAGCAGCAGGGTAGATGAGACTATGAACAGTGGCTCTATCAGCACACTCTGCAGGCAGATTTCCTGCAGTTGGGGGGGAGGGGGGGGGAAAAAAGGTGACACCAGCAACAGCAGTCAGTAGGAAAAGAGAAAACCCCGGAATGGCATGAGTCTAAAGTGGCTAGGTCATGACTGAAGACCTGGGGGAAGGAAGCAGGCATCGAGCAGCAGGCAGCAGCAGTGGCACAGGCTGGGGTCCACAGAAATAAGGCAAGAGATGTTGTCCAGCAATGCAAAACGTTAAGTCAACGAGGACCACGGGAATCTCGGTATTCAGAAAAGAGAACAGAGGCAACAGCTGGATGACTTAACATTATAAAGCTGAGAGAGGGAGTATAAGGAAAGGGAACAGGGAAGCTCAACCAGTTTAGATGAGGAGCAAGAATGCTCCTTGCTTTCAGCCTAAGCATGGGTCTCTCTCTCTCTTTCAGTTCTTCTTCAGCTGGGTCATCCACTAAAGCAAAGTGCAAGCAGCCGATTGGTGTGCCAGGCTGCCGCAGCTACACTTATTTAAATCATTTCTAGCCCACCCTCCAATATTGGGGGTTGGGTACATAGAACACAATCAAATGGTCAGACAATACAATTAAACAAATAGATCACACTTTTCCAACAAGAGTTCACAGCGTATTACAAGTAATTGGGTCTACAATGGACAGAATATGGATCATAGTATACAAGTAGTTCCAGTTCCTTAGTACATGAGTAGTACTGTGCAGCATGATTTACAACATGTTGGGGGTGGCAAAGAAAACAGAGTAAAAGAGTTTATAAGTCATACATAGTGGTGCAGTGGAATATAAATTTAAATATGGCAGCCGGTACTGATGGCCCCTCCCCTCAGCTCCTTCCAGCTGTTATTTACATAACTAATAAATATCACTCACAGACAAAACTGGAGTTAAACAAGGCCGCAGCTTTATTGCTAACATCAAACAAACAAACACCAGAGCCAAGTTGTCATCACAAGTGCCCACCCAAGGAATCATCTGCCACGCCCCCTTCGCAAGCCACCAAAGCCGCAAATATCCAGCGGCCTCCCACCGCTAAACGGGGACCCCCACCACAGCCCCCAACCATGTGGCTGACCGACGAGTCGTCACATGAAACTAAGCCAGAGACAAGAAAGTCCGCCACCTAGCGGATTCCTTGCTCTACACCCCGCCCCCAAAAGAGTAATGGCTCCATACCCCCCCCCCCCCCAAGCTGCAACAAACAACATTACCCCATAACAAGAGAAGAGGGAGGAAGGGAGGGGATCACCATGGCAGCGCAAGCCAAAAGGGGGCAGAGCAACTGGGTGCCACCCCTTTTATAGCTCCACCCAGCCTTATCAATTATTCCTCCTCTGGTGCATCGGGGCCGACCAACCAGATCCTGCCGGGTCCCGAGGGGCGGCTCAGACGCACCAAAATTTGAATGGCACTAACCGTCCACCCGCGGCCAACCGGAGGAGTGAGCCCGGCGCCCATATTATCTTCACGGGCCTCTGGGACTGCGCTCCTCCAGCCCTTCCAATAAATACAATTGTAAACAGATTGAGAAGCTATTAGAGGACTAGGTGTAATGAGCAAGTGGCATAAGGATAAGGATCCTCCGTCCAGTGTTTGAGTGGTATGCAAGTACTACTGTGATAGTTAAGACTTCTCATGATAAGATGCAGTTAATTAATAAAATTAAGAGATGCAAACATGAATAGCTTAGTACTTGGGTCCAGTGAGTTATGGACTGCATAGTACAGAGCAAGCATGGTTGTATGCAATTCAATAGAAGAATAAAGGCAGGTTCATTACCAAAGAATTTATGCCAAGCTTGGAAATGCACAAGAGGGTAATTTGGTGAGGAAAAACTGAGGGAGAGAGGGGATGCCAATCTCCCAGCTGTAAAACAGAGTGGGCAGACCAACAGTGGCAGCGCTTTGCAGGAGACCTGGTTTCAATTCGCAAGCCCAGCTCATGCTTCTCAGGCTGGCCAGAGCGGAGGATACTGCAGATCTAGCATTGTGTCCCTGGAGGGGATGGGGATGACTCTTGTTATGCAAAAGCCATATCTGCTGGACAGACTTGACTGAGTGTATTGGGTTTTGAAGGGAGGGAGCTGCAGACTGAGGCTGCTGGGAGAGGAATGTTATGACTTGCTTAAATGGGTAGAAAAAAACAAAACACACAGGATAGCTGCAAATGAAGGCTCATGCTGGTCTAGCCCCAGCTAGAAGCCCAAAAGCAGCAGAATATTTGCAGGTTTTTTTTTTCTATCAGATAACTAAGTAATCAAAAGGACATACAGTATCTCCTTTTTAACAGGGGATGGGGGAATCTACAGCTCTGAAAGAGGCAAATTTATAACAATTTTATACTTTTTCAAATATATTCCATTTCATAGGCATTAAAGTATTTAGCATACAAACATCACATGAAGTTCATTTCTTACCCAGCTGCCTCTGCTTTTCAATTCGCTGAACAAACTTTCCCTACAAAGTCAACAAAAATGTTATATTACTTTCTGAAGTCTGAGAAATAAAATATAAGATTCCTGCATACAAAGACTAAACGGTTTAGGAACAGGTAAACAGTCAGTTTAAGATTATGGGGGTGGTTCACTCATTTTGAAGCTGGAAAAGAGATGAAAGACCAAGACTCAGGCTGGCAAATACAAATACTTTGGATTCAGAGCAGAAGCAGAGGCTGCACAGAAGGACAAACAGTGAAAATGGGACATTTGGGACTCTGCCGATTGCGAGTCACTGACTAAAAGGAGGTGCCTCACTCCCCTGTAATTGCATGCTCTGCTGATATCAGCTCTGTATAGAAAAAGCAAGTGAAGCCACTGAGCATTACAATCCTAAGAGCAAGCAGCCAACCAACCATGCCACAGACTCCACTTTATCTCTGGCTTTCTCTTCACTTTTTTGCAACTAGAGATACTTTGTGCTTCTTCCATGCTTTATTGAACTTGGTTACTGTTTTTACCTACAATCTTCTGATATTAGAGCTTCACACCATGCAACCCAGTTTTAGCAAATATTTTTCCAGCTGAAAAAAAGTTCTCTCAGTACATCACTTTATCATATCCCCATCTCTCTTTTAGGGTACCACACAGTTAGGTCACATCTCATATCTCAGAACTTTTGGTAGTTCTCCTCTGGACTACCTGCAGCTTCTGGTGATCTAGTCTTTAGAACTGGAAAATACTCCAGTTGAGGTCCCCCAGAGTGATCTATACAGAGGCATTATCATCTTTTTTTTCCTACTGGTTATGCCTCTCCCTAGCATTTCTCTGGCTCTAGCCACCACCTTATCACACTATTTCACTAACTTGAGATCATAAGATACAATTACCACATTCATTTCCACACTGCCTCCATTTGTATACTTAAAAAAAAACCACAAACAAACCCCAAAACAAAACATCATTACTACCAAGTTCCACAGCAATCAATGGACAAAACTACAGTATTCACATACAAGACATACTGATTACAATCAGAAAGCAAGGTGCCAATGCTTCAGCAAGCTGTTGGACATGAGGAAATGCTTGAATAGAAGGCAAATATGTGATCAAAGAATATTAAAATCACACACACACACACACACACTTGTTTCCAGCTACATGTTTATTCTCCATTGTTCACTCACCCAGCAAATATATTAGCTGGCATAAAGCAGATGAAGGATGCCACTGAATTATGTAGAATTGTCCAAAAACATGGAGGACCAGCTGTGACTGTTGGAAGTGATCCACCCTACAAGTATTTTCCTGTAAATAGCTGTCGTCGTTCATCATGGAATCTGGTATGTTCGCATAACACTTATTGTGAATTCCCACTCTGACAAACTAATAAAAGCAGGGCCCCTTTAAGGCTTCCACAAAGCTTGCAAATCACTAGTGGTCTCTTGTCTGCCTGAGAGTTAGTTGCATAAGCAGACAAGCAAAGGGGGACTACTGTGGAAGTCATTTCAAAAGCTAACCCATCTCTGAATAGACTATGGAAAACCCCTAATATTTGTTTGGAAGGGGCATCCTGGAGTTGCTGAGAAGAAAGCTGCCAGAGGAGCAACTGCCCATCTCCCTACTGTTTGAAATTTCAGCTCTGCAGGAGACAATTCCACCTGGAGAGAGTAGGTCTGCATTTGAAAAACTTGTGCACATATACTCATGCCAAATTGAACTGGTATTTACCTACAGAGCCAAGAAATCTAGCTCAGCAACATCATATGATTGCAAGTTTAAATATTCCAATGTTAGCAGAGTATTCTAAACTTCATTTTGTGAAAATTGTATTAATCCATGCATATTCATACTAAAATGTAAAAGTTACTTTTTCTTGTTGGATTGGCTCAGTAAAAATGCGTCTATTGCAATTACTTTACAGTGTTGAATTGTTTATAGCTACCAAGAGCCGTAGTCATTGCATGCTTAGAAGTAGTAAGCACACAGGAGAGAGACTGGATTTGTTCTCCTCTTCACAACTGCAGAAATCTGCAGCCAAACTCCATCTTGAAGAATCCTGGTGGAAGAGAAAAAGAGGTGGCTGCTTGATGTTAACGGTTCCCCCCTCCTCCCTGTACTACTTAAATTGAGAAAAGTGAGAGTGGGCTACAGTATGCAGCTGAAAGGCTCTTTCCATGCCATGCGATAGCTCCATTTTGCATGCTAGCATGACAATGGCCGCCTTCTTCGGTCTTGTTTCTGTACATCATTTGGTCCAACTTTTCCCCGAGTGAATGCCCCTCCTGTCCATTTTTGTTCTGCTCGTTTGGGTGCACACACGCTGTAGCAGCATTTCATTTCTGTGATCTGGGCACAGGCCTCCATCGCATACAATGGGAAAAGTCACACACTGTTGGTGTTCCCCCGATGAGTTCCTGCTGCTAATCCTTGTCCTTCTTTGGTTACATTACAAGTCTTCTCTCTGCTGTTCCTTCTTTGTTCATGCATTCTAGAAATCCTGGGCAGTCTAGATGGGCCAATTGGCCTTTATCTGACACTACTTACTATCCTATTATATTTTAATGAGACAGTTACCCTTTGTATGCACGTTTCTTCCCTCAGGTCAGTGATCTGTAGGCTGTTTCCCTATTTTTGGAAGAGAAAGGTGATACAATGCTTTACAGAAGGAAAAATATAGCTATGCAAAGTCCCAAGGTCCTGGACATGGGAGGTTTCTCCATGGGTGGATAGTATAATATACAGATTATAAGTGATTATTACTCACCAGTTCTTTGTCCTTTATGTAAAATTTATTATAAATGCATCAATTTGTGTGTGTGATGAGGGCTGGGGGGAGCGTGCACAAGGATTTAAGGTTCACTAGGACACCTAATACCCTCACACTGGCCTTGAGAAAGAGTGTGCACCCTCACCATTCACCCATCTCCCAGCGGGCAAATGCTGGGGAAGGGTGGGAGGCAGGCAGGGTTTCTGAAAGTGTGGCAAAGTGGCCAGCCTCATAAAATATTACGACTGATGCTCTATCTGCCATTCCTCTGGGAACCCTGGTCCCTCCCTCCTTCACCAGCATTTCAAAATCAAGAGGGCCAGACCCCCCCCCCCACACACACACAAGCACATACCGCTTGGCACCCTAGTGATTTGACCTGTACCACACCTTGGAGGGGAGGCATACTATCTCATCCCTTACCTCGAGCACCAATCTGCCTTGAGCCACCCCCATTGAAACAGAATCTGAGATTTCTTGTAAATATTAGGATAACCCCCATGGCGCCTGAAATTCAAAGACTCTGCTTCTTTGTAGGGTGGTCTCCTTTCCTTTCTTCTTAAGCTAGTGTACCGTATGGATACACAATCCTCTTCTCCCCTAGGGGCCGATGCAATATGCCGAGTGCCTCTTAACGAGCAGTTAGACGCGGGTAAATTAGGCGCTAATAAATCTCTAATGCAATAAGGGGGATTAGCGCCTATTTTACCCACGTCTAACACGGAGTGAATGAGAGAGCGCTCGTCACATGCAAATGCACGTAAATGAGCCTATTAATCATTCACTCCCAATGCAAAAAGATAAATGTGCGTCTCAGACGCACATTTGTCGCTCAGATATTGACGCCTGCCTGGAGCAGGCGTTAATAGCTGAGCGCATTGAAAAGAAGTACAGAAAAAAAAAAAAACAACCTACTTTTCTGTACTTTTTTTTTTAAAGTAAAAAAAAAATCCTGCAGACCACAGAATTATGAAGACCAACGCCAGTAAACTCGGCATTGGTTTTCAATACTGGCAGTCGCAGCGAGGCACTAGAAGGAGGCGCTAAGGTCGCGCAAGCGACCCTAACTCCTCCTTCCTAGCGCGACCCCCTAATTTAAATATTGCATGGCGCCCCCCCCCCCCTTTGGGGCACCATGCGCGCGTTAAGAGTGCGGGCGCTGACTGTTCAGCACCCGTTTATTGCATCGGACCCCTAGTGATTTAGCACCTTTTTGGTACTGAAAGAATCAGAACGAAAACTCCTTACTTGGGGGAAAAAAAACCCAAAACACAGCAGGCAGCTTTGTGATTTCCAGATCCCTTTCCAGCAAGTTAACTGGAATTCTCACTCTAGGCAAGGATTCTTTCCTCCTTGGGAAAAACTCTAGGAGCAAAAGCTATTATATTTATATGCACTGCTGTGAGGCCAACGAGGAAACCCGGGGGGGAAGGCATTTGGAATCTATATGGCATTAGGTGTACTGTAATGCATATTGAGTTTGGACTTGGCCTTCAGAAAGTCATGAATAAACTGAACTACAATTACAAGATAGTAAACCTATTATACCAAAAAGGCTATAAATCGCCAACATTCAAACTGGAAAAACCCTACCCATGAAAAGTCAACATGGCAAACACCAAGCCTAAAACATCAATATACCTCATATTAAGAAAACAAGCAAGCAAGGCTGCTGTAGATCCCTACAAAAAACTACACTAGCAAAATACCACATCTCCGCCACACACATTCACCAAATACAGAATAAAGTGATCATAAATTAAATAGAAATGTGCAGATAAAAACTGAATTGAAAAGTGCAGCAATCGCATCAGTAGAAAAACAATCACCACCATGGCTCATAAACAAAATCAGGAAATATAAAAATCATACTAATAAAAATAAATTCAAAACAGCTGAAGTATTTTAAAAGATGATAAAATATTTCAAAACAGACAGATAACATACAATAAAAATTAAGACCAATAAGATTTTTAAAATTCCCTGCTCTCCATATCTGGAAACTTGATTTCTAGTCACCCTGAGATTGTTCTGGATTAGTGGGGGGTTACACAAACTTTGTCCATTTTCTCTCATATACATACACTAACATATGTTCAGTCTTACACATATGCACTTTCATTCATTCTCCTCCCTTTCTGGAAACACACAAGCAGCAGTAGCAGCCTTAACTTTCAACCAATGGGACTCCTCTTTCCTCTCCGGTGCATGGGCTGAGGCTGCTCCTAATTCTCTCTTAACCACATAGGCCAATGCCGATCTGGTTTCTTCTAGCTGCTGCAATTACACCTATTCCTTCCTACCCTCCAGGCCCACATGACAACTTCCTCTCCCATGCACAGGAGGGTTAGGTGAACAAGGAGTTGCAATCACTGCAGTCCTGCTACTGATGTGCTGTTCTCAAAACTGTGGTGCTCTGGGCAGCCACCTAGCGCTTCCATTGGTCCTGCACTCTTTCCCATTCACAACTGCCCCATACAGTGTTGCTCTACTTCTTATCCTTTTCTCCTCTTTACTTCTCACTCTTCACTCACATCTGCTTCCCTCTCACCCCCTTCTATTCCTATTCACTTGCTCACCCACCCCTCCCTTCTCTTCCACCCCACCCATCAGGTCGTCTTTTTCTTCTTGCCTGTGGGGTGTGGGAAATCCACAGCCTCATTTCGCTCTGCAGGATTCTTTTTCTGCCAGTGGGGTCCGGGGAGCCCTATGGAAGTCATCATCCCTGCACCACTGAGTCTACAGGGCCTGGGATCCTTGTGGATATATAGTGCCACCTCCAAGGTATCTTTCTTACTGTGGGTTGTGGGAACCTTGCAGGTACATCATTAAAACCCCTGCCTGCTATTTGCATCTTAATACAAAGCGAGGCAGCCACTGAAAGGCTTTTGGGGGCATACTTGCTTCCACCTGAAGACTGGAGGGTTGCCAATTGCAACACCTGTTTTTAAAAAAGGGATCAAGGGGTGATCCAGCTAACTGCAGACCAGCAAGTCTGATGTCTGTGATAGGCAAAATGTTAACTATCATAAAAGAGTAAAATTGCTGAACATATATATAGGCATAGTTTAATGGGACAAACCAACATGGATTTAGCCAAGGGAAGTCATCCCTCAACAATCTGCTACATTATCCACATGTTAAAGGTGAGCCAATGATATAGGGTATCTTGGATTTCCAGAAAGCCTTTGACAAAGTCCCTTATGAGAAACTTCGTAGGAAATTAAAAAATCATGGATGAGGCAGTGTCCTGTTCTGGATTACCAACTGACTATAAAAGACAGAAAGCAGAGAGTAGGGGCTAAATGGTAAATTTCCCAATCGAGAAAAGTGAATAGTGGAAGTGCCCCAGGGAATCTGTTCTGGGATCAATGCTTTTTAACATTTATAAATGACCTGAAAATGAGAATGAGTGAGATGATCAAATTTGCTGATGATAGAGGCTATACAAGTTCCGAAATCACAAGATGATTGTGAGAAAATTGCAAGAGGACCTTGCAAAACTGGGATACTAGAATGTGGATAAGTGTGACCTGATGCACTTAGAGAAGAGTAGCCCAAATTATAGCTACATAATGCATGATTCCACATTAGGAGCCCCAGTTCAGGAAAAGGATCTAGGCATCATTGTTGATTATACGTTTAAATCTCCTATTCAGTGTGCAGCAGCAGCCAAAGAAGGCTAATAGGATGGTAGGAATGATTAGGAAAGGAATGGAAAAACAAAACAATATATCTCTCTCTCTCCATGGTGCAATCTCATTTTGAGTATTCTGTGTAGTTTCTGGGTCACATCTGAAAAAAAGATATAGCAGAATTAGAAAAAGGTACAGAGAAGGGATGGAATGATTCCCCTATGATGAAAGGCTAAAGAGTTAGGACTTTTCAACTTGGAGAAGAGACAGTTGAGGGGAGATAAGATAAGAGGTCTATAAAAACGAGTGGAGTAGAACAAGTAAACATGAATTGGTTATTTACTTTTTTCATAAAGGATGAAGACTAGGGTACATAAAATTAAGTTACTAGGTGATACATTTAAAACTAATGAGAAAATATATATTTTTTTTTTACTCAAATGCATAACTAAGCTCTGGAATTCATTGCCAGAGGATGTGGTGAAAGCTATTAGTAGAGCTGCATTTAGAAAAGGTTTGACATGTTCCTGGAGGAAAAGTCCATAAACCATTAAGGTGCAGTTGAAATCCACTTCTTATCCTTGGGATAAGCACTTGGTATTTATCTACCCCTTGGGATCTTTCCAGGTGCTTGTGATCTGGATTGGAAACCAGATACTGGGCTTGCTGGTCCTTTGGTCTGACCCAATATGGGCAAGTCTTATGTTCTTATCCAGGAGCGTGGAGAGTCTTGGACTTTTAACAAATGTGGGTAAACCCCAAGGACCTAAAAAAAGTGAATCCCCTCCTTGCTCAGGAATGGACTTGCACCCATAGTGCCACTGCCTGTCCCCTCATTCCATGTCCCTTGCTGTAAAGGGGGGACTACCAGTGACATTTTCATTCTGTTCATTATTTTCATGCTACCCCTATAGGAAGCAGCAGGAAGAGAAGGAAATAGTTTCTTGGAGGTGGAGAGAAGGACCCTCATTGCCCACCCCCACCTAAAGCGGAAGCTCAGCAGCTTCCTTCTCTTATTTGACCCTAGGGAAGAGGAAAAACTTTTTTTTTCTGGTTGCAATTTGGTATTATGTTTTTCAAGAATTACACGGGTGTGCATGAATGATAGGTCTGCGTGCAGACCGCGAGTGTTTGTACAAGAGTAGATAATGCCAGTCTTCCAAGTGCCGCAAAGAACTCTGTTTTTCAGGATATCCACACTGAATATGCATGAGCTACAATTGCATACAGTGGTGCAGGACAATGCAACCCTCTCGTATGCACATTCATTGTGGTTATCCTGAAAACTTGACCTGTTTGAAGCACTCGAGGACCTACCCATGAGATAGCACATGCTTCCAAGAGAAATTGTGAAAAAGATATATGAATGCTGGGAGACCATGAATGCTGTGTGTGTCAATGCTGTTTTCAAGTGCTATGATGTACTGCAGCCAAGCACTGTGCTCATTAAAAGAGGCAAGAAATGGTACTCCAAATAGGACTATTTTGGAGTCAAACAGATAAAAGAACTGAGTGTGGCATAGGCTGGCTTCCATGGAAGAGGAAGAAAAACAGGAAAAAAAATATCTATATATTTTTCCCATAGGCAATACCAGATACTTGCTGGATGTAGCTAGAGTAAATCCATGGAGGGCTCCATGTATAGGTGGATGAATAACCCCTTTGGGGGCATGAGTGGAGGCAGACACTCACACCCAATAGCAAAGAGTATAGCCAGACCCTCACCTCCTGCCCTCTCCCAAAATTTTCATTTAGGACCTAGGAAATAAGTTTTGCAGGCATTTGAACACACACTGAACAACTGCCATATATCTACGGCTGTAAAGAGGAGCTATTTGGGAGAACCTGATATTTAACTATGCTTTGCTTCCTGGATGTCAAAACCAGTTGGGATGAATCAACCCCTCTTTTTAAAAACTTTGCAAGAACTTAATGACTTAATGGAATGGGCGCATGGTTATGGAGTTTTTCACCCCTGTCATGGGTTCAAATACAACACAGACCCATAGGGACTTAAAAGGTGGCCAATGTGAAATGAGCTGGTGGTATTGGTACAGTTCTCCATTTAAAATTTGTCACCTATAAACAAGGCGATGTACAGAAGGAGCTATAAGAATAAAAAAAACATTCATAAAGTCATGTACAAATACAGAACATAAACATATCCTGTTATACCTATTTTTCACAATTGTTAAGAGAATTACAATTTGAATCTTATAAACCATTATGATGGCTTCACCGAATGACAGTATATAAAACTCAACAAATAAATATCAGAAATTAAAAAGACAAAATCCAAGAAGTCTTACAGGCTAATAAAATGCCTGTCTGAAAAGCCATGTTTTTAAGGAATCTTGAAGGACTTCACACTGTCCGCCAGCCTCAAAGGTACAGGAAATGAGTTCCAGAGGATGGGCGCTGCAACCGAGAATGCACAGTCCCTGGTATTACACAAGCCTCGCTTGTAGTGGAGAGGGTATGTCTAGAAGTCCCCTTTGGGAAGAGCGCAGCTGACAAGTAGGGCAGTAAAGACACAGCAGAGCTATTGCCCCAGGGAGAATAGCAGAAGAAATGGTTCCTATGAACAAGTGTCC
Organism: Rhinatrema bivittatum; assembly: GCF_901001135.1. Taxonomy (NCBI): domain Eukaryota; kingdom Metazoa; phylum Chordata; class Amphibia; order Gymnophiona; family Rhinatrematidae; genus Rhinatrema; species Rhinatrema bivittatum. The sequence goes on from NC_042617.1 coordinate 122,546,981, forward strand.
ACATTGAACTCTTAATGTGAAATTTAGGTAAAGAATGCACAGGCATGGAGGCTGAATTACCCTCTTGGAGACAGATCTTCCAGGACAGGGTTCAGTACAGTAGAAGGGTAGCATGAGGAAAGCTTGTAGTGCCACTGCCCTTGCTATAACTGTGCTGTGGAATGGAGGACTTTGGTTTCTAGCTCTATTCAATCTGGCACCGTAGATATGCAATAAGTTCAATTACAACTAGACGTTCCACACATAACGAATGGGGCTTACTTTCCAGAATGCATGGACTTATGTAGAAAACTCCCCCCCCCCCCCCCCCCTCAAAAACAAAACTAAATAACCAAACACTTTCCAGAATGGTCACATCAGGGCCAACAATCATGCACATGTTTTCATGGAACAGGTGAATCTGGAAAAAGATACCACGCTGATATAATCCTGAAAATTTAATATTGAGAGGACACTCAATGGCCTCAACACGTTATTCCTGATGGTTAAACATACACAGGAGGGGATTGCATAAGCCTCCCTCCCTTTGGAAAGCAGGCACTCCATCAGCATCTCTGCAAGTAACTATTTTAATTCTGAGTATGGGATTTTACTTTCGACTTGTACCATGATAGTAGATACCAAGCAGTGGGAGACTGGTTTCCCCATGGCTAGGACTATTGCCTTTACTCTACAATGCATGTGTTAACAGAGAGCCCTTCTTTCAGTTACCAGTATGCTCTGGGAATGCTAGCTGGATGAGGTTAGTGTATGGGGGGGAGGACCCATTCAAATTCCAGTCCCTCCCTTTTAGAGGCCCGGGAATGGCCATCCCCCAGGAGGCTTTATAACAGCTCTCTCCTGAGAGTCTGGAGGCAGTCCCCTATACATTTTGGAGAACTAGGAAGTAGTGAGGAGCTTAGCTTTTTCGGGCTTTTCAGGCCCAGTCAGAGGGAACAGGCTAACCCAGCCTAGGATTCCTGACCAGGGATGGGGAGGGTCGTCCTGCCAGTCTACTCTATTTTTTATTTAAAAGATTTTATATACCATCATTCGTAATTACATCATAAACTGTGTACAAAAACCTTAAGGCATTAAAAATACATCAACAGGAAAACAATCAAATACAATAGCAGAATATAAAACAAACAGTTAATAAACATTCAAATATACAGTGCTGTCAGCAGAGGTAATTAATTCTCAATTTGGAACTATGCTTGTAATCTGTCTAAGAAGGCGTGCTCAAAGAGTCACGTTTTTCAACCCTTTCTTGAATTTTTTTTTGACTGTTTCGAGTCTTAACTCAGCTGGCAAGGTGTTTCCAAATGCTTGGGCCTGCTATAGAGATTACTCTGTGTCCCAAAATAAGGCTAAATGTGCAATATTTATTGAAGGGACATAAAGAAGTCCTTTATTGGCGGACCTTAATGATCTATGAGGAGTGTGCATCCGAATAGAAAAATGTAACCATTCAGTTTATGACCATAGATGGCCTTATAAAGGATGGAGCAAGTTTTATATAGAATTCTTTGAGCTATCAGGAGCCAGTGGAGGCTAATCAAAATTGGAGAAATATGTTCCCGCTTGTTATGATTCGTCAATACCCTAGCCGCAGCGTTCTGCAACACCTGAAGCGGTCATAGCGAAGACTATGGCAATCCCAGTAACAGAAAATTACAGTAGTCTAAGCATGAAAACATGAGAGCCTGTAGAACAGATCGGAAGCCGTTATGGCCTAGACTGTTTGGATTCCCTCTGGGTTGTTTTGAGGATATTGAGATTTTTCATGGTAGGAGCCTCACTGGATACTTGGGTCCTTCTTGGATTCAGGGCATAGGGTCTGGGATACCCAGGGATAGGGAGGACCTGCCCCAGAAGTGGTGGTGACCCGTTGTGGGGAGCAACTCCTGAGTTAACATATTCGGTTAAGGGAAGAGGCTATTAAGTTAGACATCCAGGAGGAAGATTTTAGCTGCCCCTTCCTACCTGCAGTGGAGCAGGGTAAGAAAGCCTTGCATCCAGGTGTCCCTCCCATAAGGGATTCAGAGGATTGTCAAAGACCGAGATAAAACTAAGAAGAGTGGAAGAACTGCTAACCGTGAGTACAAGAACTGTAAAAATCCTAAAGGACACCAATCCGGAGTCTTCAGCCCCTGGGGAGAGAAGAGAGATTACTGTCCTGTGCAAGGACAGGATTTTTGGCCATCCATGGAAGGGGTTTCCTGCCCACCAGGACCTCCATCTCACCTAATCCAGGAGGGTGGTAGGATCCCCTTGCCCATGCAAAGATCCCTGTACAGATAGAGGTAAAGACTATAATTGAGGAGAGAAAAGACTGTGGTGCTGGAAGCATATTTATTGTGCCATCTGCAACCATTTTATACAGTAAACTTAAGTCTGGACACTAACCCAATGCGTTCAGTATCTATTTGGGACCACAGCACACAGAAAGAGTAAAAGTTATCCCTCTCCCAGGGATAACCAAGAGAAGTTTAGCCACCTCTGCCCTGGGTCCTGAAAGGACAACCTTTCTTCCCCAGTCAAAAGAATTAACACCCTGGAAAAAGGGCATCAGATAAGAGCGAGTCAGTGTTCCTGCCCCAAAGAACTTACAAATACTTTTATGGCCCCCAACGGTGCAGGACAGACACAGCGGGGTGGAGTCACACACGCATTGTGTATTGATCTTCAGAAAGATTCCCTGCTTTTTACCGCTTTGCAGTCTTTAGCAGCCACCTCTTAATAGGGACACTTTCCAGCAGCTGTCATGGGAGCCCCGGATACTATACAAATGCCTCATGGCACAGATGAAACAGGACAGTGCAAGAGTTGCTAAGAGGCATGTATTTTCCCACATTTTATACCTGTAATAGAAACCTTTTCTGAGCCAGGCCTTTAGAGCTTTATGAAACCTCTGAAAGTTTAAAATGAAAGGTCAGGGAAAAAAACCCTACACACAGTGCACAATCACATTTTTATTCCCCCAACCCACTGTCTCTCTATTTTTTTCCCCCCTCATTTCTTCTCTCTGGTTTCATGCCAAGAAGTATTTTTTCTCTTGGTCCTGCTCTACACTTCTTGTGCTAAAGGCAATGACACACACAGCCAGATGCTCTCTTTACCTCCGACACATGTTTCAGTGTGTCGGAGTAAAGAGAGCATTGAGTTTCAAGTGTGCCTTGAGCAGCTACCCTCTTACGCTGCCATGTATTCTTGCACTTGTTATAAGCTCACACTGACCTGCAAGTCTCATGTTTCAATACTTTCTTGCATAAATTCCTGAAGGGAGAAGTGGTAGAGGAATAGAGATGCTCAAAGAAAATTTAAGTTACAAAACTAGATTTTATTGTAGGAGCTCTAAAGTACAATGAAGTTAGAAGTTCAGCTGACTTGAAATATTCAGCATTAAGACTGAGCAAATACCAGTATAGCAATATGACATCACATCTTTCTGATATTTTGAAGGAGTTCTAGGTTCTTTACGCCAATCCCAATGAATTCTGTAGTGCAAGGGCCAATAGCATTCCAAAACTACCCAAAGCTAAGCAGCCCAATTTTCTGAGGAGAACTTTGTTCAGGCTTGGCTATATGATGCGGCTGCCCCCATGGCATTGTGGTACTTGTAGTACTGATTTCATATGGAAGCAGTGGGAGTGCAAATACCAAAATGCAGTGTGAGGTTATAGCCAGTCCTGGTTTCTAACCTTACACGTAATACAAGAATTATAAAGCAATTCATATGAGTACTTTTTTCCTAAAATGTTCTTCAATGTTATGTTAAACCCATAAGTTTCATGAGAAAACAGACTCTTCCTTTTGTAGAAATAAAACCAGCCTGAAAATTTGGTTGCTATAGGTTGAGTGGATGTTGAGATAATACATACACAGAAAATCAAAAGGAATGTGTAAGCTATTTTCTTTTTTAAAGAAAAATCTCCAAAGTGTCTCCATTTAGAAACTGCATGGCTTGGCAACTCTACTAAACTAATATCTCATGACAGCATGGAATCAGGCTGTCATCACTAAAATAATCACTTTTTTTATAACTCAATTTCATACACTAATGCATCACCAGTCTTCCACAGCACCCTCAGATTCCAATGACGGACCTCTTTAATTCCAGGTCAGTGTTCCAGATACAGGCCAATCATTCAATCTAACCCTGTGAACTTAACCTCCAGAAGAAGAAAAAAAAAAGAACCTTGTTGGAACACTTGTACAATCCATGCGATGTTGAATTAAAAGTTCAGATCACTACCCCAAAGTGAACATAACTGCAGTAAATGACGATCTAATACACAAATAGAGGCAAAGCACAGCCCACCAGAGCCCCCCGCCCTAAATAACCGCAGCTGCAGCTCCCAAACGACGGTTTCACACAGAAACTTCCCTAGTCCTACAACGTTGAAAAAACAGCAAGGATACCTTCATGGATATGGGAAGTTTAAGAAGCAAAAAGCAACACTTTCAGGTCAGTTCATCTCTCCCAGCCTTCAGCATTTTACTAGAAACTCCTGCGTTTTTCTCCCTTATGCCTGGTCTGCTGCTGAATCTCTAAGCAAACTAGCACAGCGTCACGAAAATACTTTAAAAACAAAAAGCAAATCCACCAAAAGTTGTTAAATGTTCTTGGTGGGATTTTTTTTTTTTTTTTTATAATGCTAAGGTCGCAAAGACCCTATCTCATTTTTGGGGGTTAGTTTAAGCCTTGCAGTGTCTAATGCATGCTCTTACAGCGCACGTACCTTTTCATTTGCAAGTTTAGCCTTCACTTTAAAGGTAGCCCTGGAAAGCTCTTCACTTAAGTGTTTTTCCCAGCAATAAAGACATAAGGGAAAAAAAGGTGAATAAGAACACTCCCTTCATGGCAAATGTTTATTGTGCACTTCAAAAACAACCAAGGGGTGAAGAGAAAAAAAAAAGCCACCATGGTAGGCACGGTTGTAAGGTCAGCAAGAGCTTTTACGTCGCTTTATTTTGTAGGCTACCATTAGCCCAAGCAGTTCATTGCTGCAAGAACCTAGCCAATAAGATACAAGTGCATTTCAGTTACCAGGGCAACATATCCAGCTGTGAGATCAGGTGGGGTTTATACCCACATCCGTTTAAAGAGAGACCTGGAACTTTGTCAACCTTTTCATCCCTGAGCCTGTAGTAGGATATTAAACTATACCCATACTAAATCAGGCTGTGCACTGCCTTGTACAAGAGTAATTAAAATACAAGCAAACCACCTGGATGGAATGATTGCCAAAGGCTTGGGATCCAGTTAACCTAGAACGATTAACTTGGGACTTGAGAAATTGCCCAATGTTTGGGACTATTTGGAATCCTTTTTCTCAATTTATTAAATTGAAATTTAGGTGGTTGTGAATTAGTTGTGCCATATTGTATTCGCTCTTATTTGTTTTGGTATCTTCTCTTTTTCTCTTACAGCTGAATAGATATGGGGCTTATTTAGATGTTGGAGGAAGATATAGATATGGGGCTTATTTAGATGTTGGAGGAAGAGGAGCCTACATAAGAACATAAGACTTGCCATTCTGAGTCAGACCAAAGGTCCATCAAGCCCAGTAACCTGTTTCCAACAGTATAGTTTATATTTTTATATTAAGACAATATTATGTTCTTATAAGGAGAAGCTTTCTCATCATTTTCTGTTCCCCCTTTATTTTTCATATTTTCTTTAAATTATTTGCTTATCTCTTTATGTGCAATTTTATAGCATCTTCTCTTCATGATTATTGGATAAAGTGGTGCGGCTGCCATGTCTATCCACTCAAAAGCAGATACATTTTTTTTTATGATTATTGTAAGCCTAGATGTTATGTTTGGATGGAATAATGGATTTGCATTTTCTTTTGTTTGGAATGATGACAACAACAAATATTTGAACATAACATAAAACTCTGCTTAATTTTAACTAGTAGCCTTAGAAATACATGCAATAAAATTAGACACCTATATTGTGTGTGACGGGGTTGCGCCAGTCACTAACATCCCTATGTGGTTTTTCTATCTAGGAGCAGTAGGAGGAGCTTTGATAGTTTTGATTTGATCCCATTGCTATAACTCCACCTTTTGGAGGGAAAGGCTTTTTGGGGGTATAGAGACTGTTGGAGCATGCTCAGTGCTTCAGTGTGTTGGTTGCTAAGGAGAAAGAAGAAAGCTAGAGATTCACCCAGGATGTGAAAGCAACAGGATATGAGATAGAGGAAGAGTGAGGAACTGAAACCTTTTTTCAGGTTTCAAGAGAGAGAAGATTGGAGTCCAAGAGATTTCCCCAAGATCTTAAAGCAAAAATGGTTGGAGAGCTGGAGATTCCCCCTGGAACTCACAGAAGGCAACTCAAGCAGTTGTCATAGAAGTTTTCAGGAAGAAATTTTGAGAAGACTTTTTAGATTTTGATTGACTGGTTCCTGAGGGAAGGGCATAAGCCCCCATATTCCAAAGGACTGGGACAGAGATCAGTTTGCCCAATCGACAAGATAGCAGATTGGGTGAAGAGAAGGATGTAGACTTTTGAGCCACTAACTGAAAAGACTTGTATTTTTTGAGTTTTGGAGTACAGTTGAAGAGTTTGACTTTTTGGATATTGTTGCTTGGGGATATTTTTCTTCTTTTGACCCAGTTCATGCCAGAATTGGAACTCCACTCTAGTTAACCCAGTCTGTTAACCACTAGTGAGATTTTCAATCAGGATGAAGGTGCAAGAGCAAGAAAGGAAGTGAGCAGAGTAAGGATGGACAGAGAAACCATTATTTTTATTGATCATTGGAGGTATGTTGATTCTTATTTTTATCATCTTGACCTGGATCCTCTTTGTTAAGTTAAAGACTTTCTTTTATTTGAACACCAACTACAGACTCCAGTGTTTTCATTGAGTTTTATCCAAGTGTGGATTTAATGGGGATGGATGGATCCTTTTGTGATTCTTGGTTTCTTCCTGTGGTGGTAATTTTGGCTTCCCTGCTCTTACTTTTCAGTATCTGGCACCTGCTAGAATTATTTGATATAGAGTGTGAAGTGGTCACTAGGAATGTGCAGGGAAAAAAAAATTGTTTTTGTTTTCGGCTCATTTTCAGGAGGCTTTTTTCCCCATAAATTCCGGTTTGTGGATTGTTTGATTTGTGTGAAAAAAAGAATCAAGTAATTAACCCCCCCAAAATGGCCAAAAAATGAAAACTAGGCCTCCATCCTCCGAGAAAAATGCTAGGGCCAGGATCCCCCCGGCTACCACTTACCTGGTCCGGTGGGGATCTGCAAGAGGCAATTAGGCCAAAGCCTCGGACTTGTGTAGGCCGAGGCTGCGGTAGGTCACCGTGGCCTAGGCCTAGTCAAGGCCAATGCCTTGGCTTAAGCCGGAGCCCAAACCCATGATCAATGCTGTGGCACAGCTTGGCCCAAAGGCTAGGTCCTGATGCTGGAGCCAGACTCAGGCCCGACGCCATGACCTGATCCAGAGGCTGGGTCCTAATGCCAGGGCCTCGGCCTAGGCCAGGGCTCGAGCCAAGGCCTGATGCTGCAACCCAACCCAGAGGCTGGGTCCTGGCATCAGGGCCTCGGCCAAGGGTCAGACCTAGGCCTCAGTATCCAAGCCTGGGAGCTCAGAGGTCCATTGTCTTCTCTCTTCGGCTCTTCAATGCCAAATGATGGCGTCTGCTGGAATCACACCACAGTTAATCAAGTCTGGCATAGTCAACCCAGCGGACGGCATTGCCGTGCATCAAAATGGTGCTGTACGCTGGGATGAATACATCAGTTAATTAACTCTGGCCCAACCCCCAGTGGATGCCGTCATTTGGCATTGAAGAGAGAAGACGACGGACTGTGGAGCTCCCAGGCCTGGATACTAAAGCCTGGGTCTGACCCTGGGCCGAGACTCTGGCGTCAGGACCTGGCCTCCGGGTTGGGTCGCAGCATCTGGCTTAGGTCTGGGCTGAGGCCCCAGCATCGGGTCCTGGCCTCCGTGTCGCTTCGTGACGGGGCTGGGTCCAGGCCCTGGCCCTGGCGTCAGGACCTGGCCTTTGACGGATACATGATGCATCAGGTAATTTGGGGTTTTTTGTTGTTTTTTTTTTTATTTTTGAGGGTCTCGGCCAAGGCTCTGGCATCGGTCTGTGCCTCTGCCAAGACCCTGGTGTTGCGCTTGGACTTAGGCCACAGTGCCTGCTTTGGAACTCGGCCTCTGTCCTTGGCGAGGCCCTGGCTTCATGCCTAGACCTAGGCCTGAAAAACAAAACAAGGTTCATTTCATTGGGAGGGGGGGGGTCCCCTATTCGGTTTGGAGCCCCCTGAATGAAACAAATTAGCCTTATATTTTGCATTTTCATTTTAAACGAATGCACATTCCTATTGGTCATGGAGATAGTGATAGACAGTGCCAGGGGCCCCAGAAGAGAAGTCTTCCTCCCTGTCTGGACCTGAATCCAAACTGTAACACCCCTGGTCTAGAATAAAGCACCAAAACGGGGACCGGCTACATATAATTACATAACATAATAAATGATGGAATATAAAGCCCAGATTAGCCCATCTAGTCTGCGCAGTGCATTTATTCACATTCGCTAGGTGAGCATATACATTTGTATATGCAACCAACACTAGCTTTTCCCCACAACTTTTAACTTACTTCACAACCCTTTTCATATCGCTGCTCACCATATATGTCTAAAGCAAATATTAATATTTTTTCTCTTAAAAATACAGTATCAACTCATTTTTACTTTATTTTAATGTAATCAGGAACTAAGAAAATAAAAAAGGAAGCATTTTTCATCTCCGAAGCAGCTGTGTATAACCTTAGAGACAGGAAACTGTAAACCTGAAGTTTTATTTTTAAGTTGGACAGTGCTGGTTTGCTTCTAAGCAACTTGGCACAATTTAGAAAATTCCTGGGCTGTGTACATGGACAAATATATTAGGAGATGTTCAGCCTGTAACTTTTAAAAATATTCTATCTTTTACTGTCCCTTCTGCTGAAACATTTCCCTAAAGATAGCACCTCCCCCACCCCCCCCCACTGCACTCCCCTCCCCCACAAAAAAAAAATAAATCTCCCAGCCTAAGGTTGACAATTCAGTTGGGAAAATAAATTGACCACATTCTCACTTCCTTCAACGACCCCTCCTCTTCTGCAGGATGGGTTTCCCTTTCAAACAAGAAATCACACCTGAGGAGAGGTAGGGGCTGCCTAGGGACTATGAATGCATATTGGCTCATAGTCCCTATGTTTTGGACACTGAAGCTGCAGTTGGGTGTAATTCTTCATAGTATCTGAGCCCAGGGCTGCCCAGTGAAGCTGATGGTTCACAAGCAATGGTTGCAAGGCTACAGTTTGATTTGAAACTAAAGTTCTTATGGCAGAAGGAGACTGGTGAGGATGAACTGGGATTGGGGAAAAGAATGAATTGTGGGATTTTGAATGCTTCTCTGACTTTTGTTTTGTCCACAAGAGTCCTTTATCATGTCCACATTAACTTCTCCTCTCTGGACATTTAAATAAGAACAAAAAGAACTTAAGAAATTGCCATGCTGGGTCAGACCAAGGGTCCATCAAGCCCAGCATCCTGTTTCCAACAGAGGCCAAACCAGGCCACAAGAACCTAGCAAGTACCCAAACACTAAGAAGAACCCATGCTACTGATGCAATTAATAGCAGTGGCTATTCCCTAAGTCAACTTGATTAATAGCAGTTAATGGATTTCTCCTCCAAGAACCTTCTGGCCAGTCATATTCACAACACACTTTGTTCTGTTTTTCCTTTTAGCTAGGGGCACTGTAATTTGTGTTGAGTTTAGCACCCTCAATCATTTTCAAAAGTTAGATCCTGTGCCCTTGGGCTCAGACGATGGCTTAACTGAAATACCATAACAGCCTCTACCGGATACCCTGGAGCACACATCCCCTCCGGAAGGTCTCACCTATTAAAAATTTGTTGAGAACTTAGGAGCAGCACCAGGTATTCATGTTCATAAGGATAAAGACCATTGTACAGAGCTCCTTAGAATACTCAGATTTCTGGATACACCGGCGGAGCCCTGCCGTCTCACCAGCTTATGACATTCTTAAGGTACTGCTCATGAAATTATGGGACACACCAATTTCATGTTTCCCTAAGGCTCGAAAATTAGTCCTCAAATATAGAGTCCAACTAGGCTTCAGCATGGTTCTGTTGCCGCAACAGTCTGTCAGAAGGGAATCTGCTATGAAAAAAAGCAATGAAAACTCGTATTCGTTCTGGTTCTCCACTAGTCCAAGATCACAAACGTTTGGACAATTTTGGCAAAAGGCTAGCTCAAAGCGCAATGCTTTCCACTCGCATCGCTGTCCATCAGTACTGCATGGCTCGATGCCTCCATTATTGTCTTCAGAAGTTGAAGTCGCACTTACCTTCCTCCAAACAGAACACCTTCTCTCAACCATTCTGGAATGCAGAAGAATTCAGTGTGCGAATTGTTCGATTCTTTTTCTTGTACCTCTGCAGTTTCTATTTGGGAGCGCGACATATGACATGGCTATTGTTGTGATTTCAGCTGCTGTGCAGCCTCACTGTACCTTATCGATGACACCGCCATAGCAGCAGAGGCCTCCAGTGAGCCCTGCTCTGAACTCTTCTTACTACCTTGTAACTGGTATCATGCTTCAACCTGTCTTGCAGCCTCCGCTCTATCAGGGGACCTCCATGAGCACACTCTAAGCTGTCCAGGCCCCTCCTTCCTGCCTGCACCACACCCAGACCCCAGCCCTACTTAACCCTGTCTGTTCCTTGCTTTGATGCTTCTCATCCAGTCTCCCTTGGTTCCTTGCTCTAGCCACTTTTCAGCAGGGTTTTTTTGGGGGGGAGGGGACTGTCCTCCCCCCATGACCACTTTTGATTCCCCCCAAGTGCTGCATCCAGTTCTTTTCCCCAACTAAAGGGCAGGCAAGTTTGCTTTTCCTCTCCCCTCCTTTTTCCACTTAGGTTCCTCTCCTCTTCCTTACATTTTTTTTAGGTGTGTTTGTACCCCTCCCACACCACACCTCCAGGATGGAGGTGGAGCCCAGTGCTGCTGCACAACCTTCCCTTCTTCCCCCCGCCTCCCTCAGACCACCAAGGCCAATGAGGCCTTCAAGCAAAAGGGAGGGATTGTGAGGGAAAGGTTAGCAACAAGCAACTCCAACCACGACACCCCAGCCCCAGTGTGAGGTGGGGTGGCTAAGTCTGCACCCCCTTCTCCAGTACTAACCAACCCCTTCAGCCCCTGGGTGAAGACCCCCACCGCTGTGGCCACAGGAACAAATATGCTGAGAAGAAAAAGAGGAAGGCGAATCACGCCACATCCCCCCACCTTTCTGATGGGACTGGGGGGAGGGGAGGACACCCACAGGCCCTCTTCCCTCCTCTCCCCCTTCCTCTTCCTTCTTTATGCCCCTCACTAGGGCCATCACTACAGAGGGAGATGTCTCCATCATCTATCATCCTCCCCTAAAGATGAACGCCCGCTAAGCGGGCATGCGGTGCCATTGGAGGCAGTGCCTCCACTGCCGGTATCATCACCACCACCAACTCTTCCACTGCTGGTGCCATTGACACCGCCACCCGTCCCCTGCCCAGACAGGTTCCGACCCGTCGATGGACCTGTACTCGACAGATGGTCCTCCAGCCTCACCCTCAAACACTTGCTGTGGCAAGCGTCACATGCTGGCTTCGCCTGACCCCCTCTGCTATAGCGCTGCCCTGGCCAAGCTGGTTGGTCAAATAGATCATAGTGGTGGGGAAAATGAACGTCAAAGATGTTATTTTCATCAGGTCCCTCTAGAAGGTCCATTAGGCTGTTGAGGAGGGGCTTGTGGTGATAGAGGGGTATTCCACCAAGAGGAACCAATAGTGGGCCAGGGGAGCAGAGTGGTTTTTTTTTGAATGTACCACCTTGCCTCCCGGAATCCCCCCCTCAAGCTCCATCTTGTTGAGCTGGGGGCATTTACCATCCCTATCACTGCCTTCCCTTCAGGTCACTGAGAAAGGGAGCTGCTCCACATAGCCTCCTTCCGGAGGCAGGCCTGGAGGAACCTGCTTGAGGATGTGTTGCGATCCCCCCTGCTGCTGCGCTACAGGAGGTCTCTTACCTTCCTCCAGAGGCCGCTTTGAAGCCAGGGCCTCGCCTGCGCATCATCCAGGACTTGCTCCAGGGCCTGAGAGGCCTAGCTGCTCCTGAGGCATGCCGGTGGCTTGCAGCCTCAGTGTTTGGACTTCCTGTTGGGCGACGCCCTTCCCTAGGGGCTGGCCCGCAGCTCTCTACCCTAGTTATAGGACCAGCGGTGGGCGGTCCTGGCAAGCTCCTCCCAGGGAGTTGCCTCCTACCTCCAGTATTTAAGGACTTTCTGTTCACTGTGTCTTGGCCTTGGATCTGAGCATTACAGTCGCCTGTAACCTTGCCGATCCAGGTCCTCCATGTTTGATGGCGCCTTGTCCTGTCTCTGCTTGATGTTCCTGATGTCCAGTGTCTCTGCCTTGATGCCTGTCTCTGACCCTGCCTAGATGTTTGTTCCTGTGCCTGCCAGCCGTAAGGGCTTCGGATGTGAGTTTCCCAGCATCGGAGTCCTGTTCGCCTGGGTCTTCCCCGCGCCCTCCTTCTCAGCGTGGTCCGCGACCAGCCTCCCAGGGCTGTGTAGGGCGCGTCTGGGACAGGGTGGTCCGTGACTCAGTCCCACGGGTGGGCTGAGTAGGGCGCCCTGATGGACAGTGCAATGTTCCCGTCCAGCCTTGTCTCCAGTGTCTGCTTCAGCCCGTACCCTGATGTCTTCCTCTGCCAGCCGAGGGGGCTTCGGATGTGAGTATCCCAGCATCGGAGTTCCTACTCGCCTGGATCCTTCTAGTGTCTCGCTTCAGCCCTTGTCCTGATGTCTCCGTCTGCTTCAGCCTGCTTCTGCCCTGTCTGATGTCGTCTGTTTAAGGACTCTGTCTGCCCTCGCCTCTGTCCGGCCTGCTGCCCATTGCCGTTCCCTGCGGCAGGTCCGAAAGGGCCGGGAACAGTTGGAGGACCGTTCATTAGTCAACTTCCCCGTGTTGGCTACCATGGGCATGCAGGTCCGGCTGAGGGCCGGACTTCCTGCTTCTGTTCCTGCCTGCCTGGCTCACCATGCCTGCTCAGCTCACCTCCCACGGTGTGGCCTTGGGCTCCTCCTGGGGTCCTGCCGTGGCCCAAGGGCTCACCACCCGCCCGAGACGACCGCGCCCGCGCGCGCTCGTAACAGGATGGGGGAGAGTCCCAGGGATGGAGGATAGTTCCATTCCAAGGGGGGAATTTCTGAATCTACTGGTCCATGGAGGAGGCTTGGTGTTTCCATTGTTGCAAGCTGGAGCACTCCCACCTACTACCGAAGAAGACCCATAAGCTAGTAAACTGGAAGTGGGGCTTCTCGGAGGTGGGCTTGAAGGTCGGTCGCGTGATGGTGAAGCTGTATCCATTCAATGAAGAGATTCTGGATCTTCTATGGGTCCCAAAGGTGGATGCGGCAGTGTCTGCTGTGACTAAGTAGACGACAATCTCAGTGGCAGGGGCTGCGGCTATGAAGGACATTCAGGACCGCAAGTTGGAGATCCAGTTGAAGCAGATGTTTGAAGTCTCTGCCTTAAGCCTGAGAGCGGTGATTTGTGGCAGCATGATGCAGATAGCCTGTTTGTGCTGGGTCCAGAAGGCTCAGGAACAGGCTTCGTCTGGCCATTTAGCCCATTCAGTCTGGAAGCTGGAGTGGCTTATGTGGCGGGTGCGCTCTATGACTTAGTTTGTACTGCAGCCAGGAGCATGGCTTCTGTGGTGGCAGTCTGTAGGGTTTTATGGTTGCATAATTGGTCTGTGGACGCCTGGTCCAAGTCCCAGTTATGTAATCTCCCCTTTAAGGGAAAGCTCTTGTTTGGGGAAGATTTGGATCAGTTGATGAAGACTTTGGGGGAGTCCAAAGAAAATAGGCTGCCAGAAGATAAAAAGAGTGGCAAGAAGGTTTTCCCGCCTCTGTCCCATTTTTGGGATTCAAGATTATTTCGTTCCGGCAAGAGTTCCTCTGCACCAGGACTGAAGCAGAATCATGGCAGGCAGCAGTCCTTTCGAGGGATCTGCAGATCTGCCAAAGACAGTGCCGGTCAAAGGACTGGTAGAGGAAAGTCGTCCCAATGATGCCAGAGGCGCCTTTTTCTCCATGGAACCAGTAGGGGGCAGGTTGTCACTATTTTTTCAGGGAATGGGCCAGTGAGTGCTGGAGGTGGTAAGAGACAGTTGTGCATTAGAATTTTTGCCCACAATCAGGGAAGCCTTCCTAGAGTCCCACTGTGTGACTCGAAGCAAACGGGAGGCAGTTCAGAGGTCTCTCAAAGATTACTATTGCTGGATGCCAAACAGGGTCAAGGAAGGTACTCCGTTTATTTTGTGGTTCCCTAGAAGGAAGGCTTCTTTCGGCCCATTCTGGACTGAAAGGTGAATATAACCTTGCAGGTTCCACGTTTTCGGATGGAGATGCTGCGCACAGTGATAGCAGCTATTTGCAAAGGAGAGTTTCTGGTATCTTTGGACCTGACAGAGGCCTACCTCCATATTCCCATTCGAAAGGATCATCAGAAGTTTCTTTGGTTCATGGTGCTGGGGCAGCATTTTCAGTTTCAGGCCCTTCCCTTCGGGTTAGCTACAGCGCCATGCACTTTCACGAAAGTGGTGGTGGTTGTGGTGGTGACAGCCTTATGGCAGGAAGGAGTCTTGGTTCACCATATCTGGACAATTGCTCATCCAGGCAAAGACTGAGGCGGAGTGCGGTCGCTCCATTCAGAGTGTGATGTTCCAGTTGCGCTGTCTGGGTTGGGTGATAAACATGGCAAAGAGTCATCTGGTGCTGACCTAATCTTTGAAGTATTTGGGAGCACGCTTCGATACTCGGACAGGCATGGGTTTTCTGACTGCGGACAAAGTGTCAAAGTTGCAAGCACAAGTGCAGCGTCTGCTCCAGCTACTGAGGCCAAAGGTCTGGGATTATCTCCAGGTTCTGGGCTCTGTGGCTTCCACGTTGGACTTGGTTTTGTGGGCCTTTGCTCACATGCGTCGTTTGCAGAGGGTGCTGTTATCCAGATGAAATCCTGTGTCAGAGGAGTTTCATCTACCCTTGCCTTTTCAGGGAGAATCCAGATCCAGTCTCTCGTGGTGGCTCTGCTGTTCCAGTTTTGGAGAAGGAATTGGATCTGGAGGCCCCGGATTGGGTAGTAGTGACCACCAACGCCAGTCTCAAGGGTTGGGGGCGGTGTGTAAGGGGCGATCTGTGCAAGGACTCTGGTCATCAATGGAGATGGTCTGGTTGATCAATTGCCTAGAGCATAGGCATTTCGCAGAGCCCTGGATGCCGTTCTGCCCTTGGTGAAGGGTCACATGGTGAGAATCTTCTTGGACAATGGGACAACGGTGTCTTACATCAATCGTCAGGGAGGTATGAAGAGTCAGGCAGTGGCTCTGGAGGCTCAACAGTTGTTCGCTTGGACAGAGCATCTTCTTGAAGGTGATGATGTAGTGGGAGTGGACAATGTACAAGTAGACTTCCTCAGCAGGCAGCAGTTAGATACGGGGGAATGGGAATTATCCCCGAAGACCTGGATTGCCTGTGTGCCAGATGGGGGGTTCCCCAGTTGGATCTAATGGCAATGAAGGCCAAAGTGAAGGTACAGAGGTTCTTCAGTTGCAGGAGGGAAGTCGGGGCAGAAGGGCTAGATGCTCTAGTTTGCCCGTGACCAACGGGGTTCCTCCTGTATGTGTTTCCTCCTTGGCCTCTGGTTGGTGGCGTTTTGCGAAGTGCAGAGGCGCATCCAGGCCAGGTGGTTCTGGTGGTTCCGGAATAGCAGCGACGGCCATGGTTCACGGATCTGGTGGGTCTCGCGTTAGATGCTCCTTTTCAGTTGGTTTACCTGGCAGGGTTGCTTCAGCAAGGTCCCATATTTTCCAATCGGGAGGATCGCTTTTGTCTCGCGGCTTGGCTTTTGAGAGGTGACGGTTGTGCTTGAAGGGTTATTTGGAGACTGTCATTTCCACGTCGCTCCAGGCTAGACGCCCTTCTACATCTCTGGCTTACATTCGAGTCTGGAAGGTGTTTTGCTTTTTGGTTCCTTCAACAGCTTCTGGATCCCCTGTCTCTGAGCATTCCGCACATTCTGGACTTCTTCCAGCAACGGCTGTCAAAGGGTCTGGCTTACAATTAGCTACAAGTTCAGGTGGCTGCCTTGGGTTGCGGGAGCAGGGCAGGTCTTTAGCTTCCCATCCAGATATGGCTCATTTTCTCAGAGGAGTCAAGCATTTACAGCCTCCAGTTAGAAAGTTGTGTCCAGATTGAAATCTCAATCTGGTCCTTCAGGTACACTGTGAGACCCCCTTTGAGTCTGTTATGGTTTTGAGGTGTTGGAGTGGATTCTTGGGTACTGTGGTGATAACCACTCCCATGGGGAGGAGCCCCATGAGGAACCGCAGTACTAAGCTAGACTCAGAACATGCAAACAGATTTGTCTTTATTATACATTTGAATGATACCACCAGAGGTGGCAGTAGTGAGGTGATCCAGTAGTAGCAGTCCAGGGGCCCTCAGCAGAGGAGACCCGTCCCACAAAGGTAGATGTTAGCAGCACACGGTAGTATAGGGAGTTCCAAGTGCAGGTTCCCAGTGCTGAGCTGTAGATGAGACAGACTGACAGAGGTTAGATTACTTAATAAGTTGGTAGCTGTATAGATGGAGATCCCAACAGGCAGAAGTAGTTGGATTGCAAGTACCAAGGCAGGGAGAGCAGGCCCTTGAGGAGTGAGTACCTGGTATCCCAGATAGGAACCTGAAAGAAAGCAAAGGGCCCCCGAGGAGCGGGTACCCAGGTTAGAGGAATAACCCTGAAGGGCAGAAAGAGCTTCCAGCGGCAGCACGGAAGTGGCAGAGTAGCTTAGACCGGAGGCGAGTCCAATCCTTGCTAACTCAAATTGTTAGCAAACGAAGAGCAGGCTAAATACCCGGATGGCGTGACGTCTCTCGAGCAGGATGCCCCCGAGGTTCCCGCCATGACGTGGATAAAGATGTGGGTGGCGTGCGCGCGTGCACCCTAGGAGGCCATCAGGAGAAACATGGCGGATAGCCTTGCCATTGCTGTTTCGGGGATGCCGGAGAGAGCGGCAGCCATCTTCCCAAGGCTAGAAGAGAGAGCAGGAAGAAAGGTGAGGCACAGAGGTTGAAGCCGTCTGAGACCGGACGCAACAGAGTCCTTAAGGGGAGCATCGTTGAAGGATCTGACGTTGAAGGCTGTTTTTCTGGTAGCCATTTGTTCAGCCAGGCAGATTTCAGAGATGCAAACTTTATCTTGTAGGGATCCCTTCCTCTGGATTGAGTCTGTCAGGGTGACTTTGTGGACAGTGCCATCCTTTTTGCCGAAGGTAGTTTCCTCTTTTCATTTGAATCAGTTGGTGGAGCCTCCAGCTTTTCCGGACTGGTCTAGGGTGTCTCTTCCAGAGAGGAAGCTGCATCTTTTGGATGTATGCCGGACTCTGTTGCGGTATCTGAAGGTTACAAATTCCTTTCGGCGTTCGGATCACCTCTTTGTACTGTTCGAAGGGGTGAACAAAGGAGCTAAGGCTTCAAAAGCGACGATTTCTTGCTGGTTGAAGGAAGCTATTACTTCCGCTTATATTTGTAAGCATTTTCTGGTTCCCATAGGATTGTGAGTGCATTCTACAAGAGTGCAAGCAGCATCCTGGGCAGAGTGTCAATTGGTTTCTCTGCAGGAGATATGTCGAGGAGCAATGTGGTCAATGCTTCATACTTTCACCAAGCATTACCGATGTGCAGGCACAGAAAGATGTGCCCTTTGTTGAGAGTGTTCTGCGTGCAAGTCTTTTGGGATCCCTCCCAGTTTAGGGGTGATTTGGGACCTCCCACTTGTCTGGACCGATCTGGGTATGAGCAGGAAAGGAAAATTGGTTCTTACCTGCCAATTTTTGTTCCTGTAATAGCATAGATCAGTCCAGAGACCCAGCCCATTGTTACTGCCAAAAGACTGAATATCCTGGATGGGATTGCAGAAAGTTTCCACATTGTAAATAAATTGATTGGGTTATTTGTTTGTTTTTTCTAGAATCTTCGATGACACCAGGTAAGTGGGGGGTGGGGGTTTCCAACTCTGAATTCCCTGTTTGTCCTGAAAGTTAGTTACTTTTTAGCTTGGGTATAGTTCGGACTCTCGGTTATGTAGCAGTGCCTAACAGTTTTGTTCTCTGCCTCCATCTGCTGGTAGGGATGCATAACCCACTTGTCTGGACTGATCTGTGGTATTTCAGGAACGAAAATTAGCAGGTAAGAACCAATTTTCCTATACAGCACGAGAATCACAGTCGAGGAGCGACATCCGGGACCCTCTGGCCCTCAAGCCACGCCCCCTATCAGCGGCAGGGGAGTAGGAGGAGTCATCCTAAAGAAAGTCGGCTAAGTATATAAAGTCTAGCTATACTGAAACTTTTTGGTTTTCACATCATAAAGAAAGAGTGTACAGAATCACTGCAGCAGCTGTCACAAGTAATTGTGCCAGAGACATACGTGAAGAACACGCAGTAGAAAAGCCTCAAAATTCACAGGGACTGGAGAGTTCACTGTAAAGAGACAGAAAAAAAAAGGGTTAAATAGAAATACAGAGTCAAACAAGACAGGAAACAACACAAAACATGTATCTACTTACCTGCAATTAGAGTATTGATTTTGTCCTGCTGCACCTGCAAGATAGAATTGAGACACAAAGATTCACTTTCTTCATAGTAGCATTAATTAGTTACTAAATTCTTGATATAGAAAGTATAGCAGTTAATGCTCAAACCATACTTATCTGATTGTTTTATGGTTCTTTTCATTTAAAATACCTGTCAACTAGAAATTGAAAGAACACCGCTTTGTATTAACTGTGGAAAACTTACAGTACATTTATAATATTTTCACTACTTGTTTCTCATTGTTTAAACTTGTGATAATAAATCTGGGCCATAGCTCAGAATTTTGTGAAATTTGTATCTGCTTACATTCAAGTTTTTTTTTCTATTTGGGTTCTGCCTTCTCTCTCTTCCCCTGGGGGACTGGCTGGGTGGGTTCCAGACCCCTGTTCCTAATATTGGGAGACCCAGTAAGAAGGAGAATTCCTTTTCTATCCTCCGATACCACCTGAAACCCCATTGCTGTGCCAGTGCTACCTCTGCCACCGCAGCAGGAGGGTCACTGCGAATACACAACGGAGAGGTGGGGGGTAGATCTGCTTTATGAACTCTCCCTGCCTGTCCTTGTCAGCCCGCAGCTCTGTCTCTCTCTGGGACTCTCGACAGCAAGAGCGCCCATGGGCAGCTTGTACTGACTCTTGAGATTCAACCCCTCAGCTCCAGCTGCTGGAGTCTGTAGAACACCGCACTGTTAGACTGCTACCTGCTGCCCCAGCTCAAGATCATCAGGAAAAAAGATAATGTTCTCAAAGGGAATGCTGCATGATAGACAAATAATATTAACTGATAAAACTGAGGAGAGGTGGAGAAAAGAGAAGGCATAAACAAGAAGAAGGAGAAAGGGGGTGGAAAAGAGGGGGAGGAAATGGCAAAGGCAGGTGGACAAGTAGGAAGGAGCAATGGGGAGAATGGGAGAGGAGGCTAGGAGGTGGGTCAGAGGAAAGGGAGGAAGGAAGACAAGAAATCGGGAGGAATGAGGAGGGGGGAAAAGAAGGAACCTTAGAGGGAGGGGTGGGAGAGTTGTTAAAATGTTCATTTCCATGTTGAGTTGAATTGAGGGCTGCAGTAGTTTCTCCCTTTGTCCTCTTGCTTCTAGATCAGTTCCAGAAGATTCAAGTCCTTCAGTCTCCTAATATCCAGAGCCCCAGACAGTAGAGATACTCACTGCTTGCTGCCATCCTTTGAAATGATAGTGATCCTGGGCAGCTTAGGTTTTTATTACATCACCTCCTGTCATCATAACATCACAAAAGGGTGGGAGAGACCATCTGAGGCTGATGGAGAAGGGAGAGGAAAGGTGCCAGAGGAGGCAGAACAGAATTCAGTTCAGTAGAAATCAGTTAAAATAATCTAACTATAATAAAGAGGGAAGTTGCCCTGCACCTGCATCACCAATATGCAAATTGAGTTCCACCCCATCCCCTCTTGTACACTCCAACTCCACTCTTCTCTCCCTCTGTATAGAACTTGAGCTCTGCCCCCTCTCTCTTGCTGTATTCTCCAGCTCGACCCATCTCTCTCTCTCTCTCTCTCTCTCTCTCTGAATTGTCCAATTCACTTTCTACCAGAGCCCCCAATCTCCCACAAATTACAACTGTGGCAAGGGTCACAAAATTTGGCCCTTGCCATGGAATTGGCCAGTCTTAGGCAAACTGCTGTGGGAGACTGAGGACTCTCCAAGACCAAAAACATTGGTGGCAGTGGAATAGTACATTTACCCTCGCCCTCCCAGAAGAGAAACATTTTTGACAGTGGAAGGTGTATTATCCCTTTACCGCCCAGCTGCCCTGGAAGAGACATATTGGTGGCAGAGGGCAGCCTGAATGGTCTTAATGGCACACTTTGGTTCAAAGCAGAATGCTCAGGCCCAGCAGAGGAGGAGGGAGGATGCATGGGGGCAGTGCAAGGGCACCATCCTCCTCCTCCTCCTGTTTGGCCAATAGTAGCCTGTGAGTGAGGGGGTTTAGGAGATCCAGGAGACAGTGAAACAGGGATTGCAAGGTGGAGGGAAGAGAATGAACTGACCAGGGATCGGGGGGGGGGGGGGGGAGTGATTGAACCAGAGGATGTAGGGTAGTGAGTGAACTGGGGATTGGGGGGGGGGAGTGAACCAGGGTAAGTGAAGGGTTTGAGGGGTAGAGGGAGGGAGTGAAGCAGGGTGAATGAGGGATTTGTGGACCAGAGTGAGTGAGGGGTTTGGGAGGGGGGAGTAAACCAGAGTGAGTGAGAGGCTCATGGTGACTAAGGGGTTTATGCTGGGGGGAAGCCAAGGTGAGTGAGAAGACTGAGAAGATAAAAGGAGCTTTCGAAGGGGGGAATAAGGGAAAGAGAGGCAGGGATGTGATTCTGCTCCCACACAAATCTCAATTATCTTCCTGTACTTCACTGAATATCAGTAGTTATCCGCATTAGTTATGCGGCTAAATCGCACCACCCCAGTCTATACCCACAACTTATGTGGCTAACATTTTAGCTGTATAAATGACCAGTCAAAGGCAAGACAGAGACTTCAGAACTCAGACAGAACTGGAACAAGACAAGGAGCAAAGCAAGAAACCAGAACAAGGCAAAGGGACTGGAACAAGGCAAAGGCAGGAATGAGGGCAAGTCAGGAACGAAGGTAGCAACAAACACCGGCTGGACGCAAGAGGACCTGTGGCTGAGGCAGCGGCTTGCAAATCAGCTGGAGTTTAAATAGCCAGGTTGCGATGACATCATCTGTTGGCAGCATGGGAAGTTTCCTGCTGTGGAGCCTTCTTCAGGGCATCGGGTGCACACACACACAGTTGCCTAAGGAAGACCAGGTCCTCAGTATTGGAAATGGCAGCATGGCAGTGTTCTAGAGGTGAGTGCAGGCTGGCCGCAGCGTGGCTACTGTGGTCAGTCAAGCGTTACATTAATTGTGTATGTCTTATTGTTATCCACCTGGAACTCTGAACATGAGCAGAACAGATATTTTTTAAATAAATAAATGGTTCCAGCAGGGTCTCTCCTGAAACAGCAAGCTTATCAACTTGAATGAACCTGGAAGAAACATAAAACAGACACAAACCTCCATAACTACAAGAACATGCAAAGAAATATAAAGCCACCATCTGCCAGGCAAAAAAGGACTATGTTATCAAACAACTAGAACTCTCTTTGAACCATCTGAGTAAACTGTCTGAAATTTTGCAGAAGCTCTCCAACTCTCTTTCTCAAAACACTTTAACCTCCACAGGGGGCCACACAGCAGAGGATTTTGCTGAATTCCTTACTAACAAGATCCTAAAGATAAGTTCTTCCTCCCGTAACAACACCCCCTTCTATCTACAGGAACACCTCAATGTCCTTCTAACACTACACTATCTCAATTAAGAACTATCACTCCACAAGAGGTTGAAAATATTCTCCAAAGAGTTAGCCAATCTCGTAGCCACTTAACCCAATTCCCCTGAGGGTCATTCGCAACCTAAAACATAAGCTTGCCCTATGGCTCTCCAATATAATAAATGGCATCCTATCACAAGGCCTGCAGCTCAACACACTCAAACAAAAGGTAATCAAACCTAATCTGAAGAAATCCAATCTTAAAATAATCAATAACTACTGCCCAGTCTCCAGCCTTCCCTTTCTCTCTAAACTAGTTGAAAAAGTAATCTACTCCAACTTGTTGAATTCCTCCAAGAGAAAAGCATCCTGCAGCCCCACCAATCTGGTTTCAGGAAAAGCCACGGTACTGAATCTGTCCTACTAGATATCACCAATTGTTTTCATCTAAAGGTAAATCAAGGGGGCAATTCCATCCTCGTCTTATTAGATCTGTCTGCAGCCTTTGACACAGTTGATCACAGCCTTTTAATTCAGTGCCTAGGGAATAATCGTCATCAAAAATACTGCCCTTTGATGGTTCAAATCTTCCCCATCCAACAGAACTCAGTCTGTTATGTGGGCCAATGAATAATCCAATCCAAAAAAACTAATTTGTAGATGTTAAGATTTGTAGGTATGGGGGCCCTGGGCCAAGGTGAGAGATAGTACCGCCCACAGGGAGGAGCCCTATGAGCCTCACCGTCGGGAAGCAAGGTCTCAGCTGACATCAGACACAGATAACTAGAGTCTTTATTAAAGAAATAGAGTGGCAGTGCCCGCGGAGCAGGGAGTGCAGGACAACGTCACACAGGCACAGGGGGGCCACAGAGTCTTGCAAGTGGGGAATACCCAAGGAGGATACCTCAGTAAAGATGATACGGCAATGGTCCGCAGAGTGGGGTACACCGATGAGGCTCCTCAGTAGAGATGAAACAGCAGGTCTGCAGAGCGGGGTACACCAATGAGGGGCCTTCACTAGAGATGATACGGTAGTGGTCCACAGGTTGGGGTACACCCATCGCTACTGGGAGTACTCCGCAGACGGAGTACTCCCAGTAGCGATGGTTCCAGGTGAAGCCCCGGGGAACAGGGCAGGCAGCAGTCCAAAGCGTAAGGCCCTCCAAGGAGCGGATAGCCAGAGACGAGGAAGGGCCCCCGAGGAGCGGGTACCCGGGACATCTCACGCTGAAGAAGCAGGAGCTGGAACGGAAGTCCGTAGTGAGCGAAGCAGATTCAGCAATGAGGGAACTCATTGCCAAGTCATAGGCAGACAGGGCCAGCTGACTTAAGAGTCCATGAGGATTGACATCATCCGGGGGGGGGGGGGGGGACACGACACCCCCGAGGTTCCCGCCATGACGTGCTTAAGACTGACCCGAGAGTGCGCGTGCGCCTAAGGAACTCCAAGGGCAAGATGGCTGTCGGCAGCGTCCACGCCAACCAGGGAGACCCAGGAACAGGAGCGAGTAGGCCAGCGATAGCTGGCGGAGATGGCCAGTTCACCCAACGAAGTCAAAGCAGGGAAGCAAGAGGTGAGCAACAGCGGTCGCAGCCGTCTGCGACCGTCAGACATAACAGTGGAGTACCTCAGGACTCTGCTATTTCCCTGATTTTTTTCAACGTCTACATGTCCCATCTGCAACCTGATATTATCATTCAACATTGAATGCTACCTGTTTGCAGATGGCATCCAACTTTGCATCAGTCTTGGAACTGAACAATCTGCATTTATAGCTAATCTCAACAACTTTCTGGAGGCAGTAGTCCAATGGCTCAACAGCCATAAACTAAAATATTAACCCCTCCAAATTTGAACTCTTCTGGCTCAGCTACCAAGGACATATTCTACAAGCTTTACACTCCATATTAGGCAGTGGGATGTGCATGGGTAAAAAAATTTCTTTTGTTTGTTTTTCATTTTGTTTTCAGGGGGGATTTCCCCACAAATTTCATTTCATTCTGTGGTCCAGATCTGTGTCCCTTTGCACTATATCACAAATCTACCTCCACCTACTCTTAAACAAGCAACTGTATACAATTATTTTTATTCAATGAGCCACTTCAGGAGTGATTCATTTCTTGTAGGAGGAAAAGGGTTTCATTAAGAAGAGTAGTTTCATGGTATAGATGATGTTCCCAATACCTGTGGGCATAGCCAACTTTGGAAAATGATTGGGGGTGCTGAACTCAACATAAATTACAGTGCCCCCAGCATAAAAGAAAAAAACCAGAACACAAAGGGCTGAGTGTGACTGACCAGCCTGTATTTAAATGTCCGAAGAGGAGCAAGTAATGTGACATGGGGAAGACTCATCTGGCCAAAACAAAAGCCAGAGAAACATTCAAACTCCCACAATTTATTCTTCTCCCCAATCCCAGTTTATTCTCAGCAGTCTCCTCCCTCTTGCTCCATCTCCCCACCCTATCAACAACCCATCCACATCACAGTCTCTTCTGCCACTCCTGTCACCACTCCACTCTCTCAACCTGACTTTTTTTAAATTCTCCTAGGTGGTCAATATTCAAAGCACAATCAGTGCTATTTAGCCAGATAAGTGTAACTTATGTTCAGTGGCCATTACTTAGCCGCACATTCATTGATGAATACTGGCTTGGCTACAAAGAGACTGAGGAGGAGTGTTCTTATCCGCTGGATGATATTTCAGGAGGAAATCGAAGCGATTAAAAAATAATGACCAACGAGCCTGTCGGTGATTCAGGTGTTGTGCGTGCCACAAGTATTCAAGGTTTTTGTGGTTTGTGTAAACCGTGATTTGATGTTGAGTGCCTTCAAGCCATGGGTGCCGTTCCTCAAATGCCAATCTAATCACTAAGAGTTCCTTGTCTCCTATCCCATAGTTTCGTTCAGCTGGCGAAAAATGCTGGGAGAAAAAAGAACAGGGATATAGAGTATGGTTGTCTGCGTGTTGGCTAAGGACCGCTCCTACCCCAGTGTCCAAAGCATCTACCTTTATGGTGAAAGGTCATCGGGGATCCGGGTGACATAGGAGAGGCTCTTGGAGGAACACCTCCTTGAGTTTTTGGAAGATGTCCACGGCTTCTGGAGACCATTGAGAAGGATTAGTTCCTTTTGGCATCATGGCAGTAAGAGGCGCGGTCAAGGTGGAGTAGTGATGAATGAAGGATCTGTAGTAGTTGGTGAATCTGAGGAATCTTCTGAAAGCTTTAAGTCCAGTAGGTTGGGGCCAGTCTTGAATACTCTTGGTTTTCTGCGGATCCATCTGGAACCCCTGGCTGGATACCACATAGCCCAAAAAGAGAATGGATTCTTGGTGAAAAGAGCACTTCTCCAATTTGGCGTATAAGTGGTTGGCTCTCAGTCTCTGGAGAACTCTCTTGACATCCAATAGAGGACTCTGAAGGTTCTGGGAGAAGACCAGTATATCGTCAAGATAGACTACTACACAGGTGTAAAGCATGTCTCTAAAAATTTCATTCATCATGTTTTGAAACACGGCTGGGGCATTGCAAAGGCCAAAGGGCATGACCAAATATTCAAAATGTCCATCGCGGGTATTAAATGCTGTTTTTCATTCATTGCCCTGGCGCATTCGGACCAAATTGTATGCCCCTCTAAGGTCCAACTTCGTGAATATTTTGGCTCCTTGAAGCCTATTAAAAGCTTGGAGATCAATGGCAGTGGGTAGCGATCCTTCAGGGTAATCTCGTTCAGGCCCCGGTAGTCTATACATAGGCGAAGGGAGCCATCCTTCTTGCCCATAAAAAAGAACTTGGCCCCGGTAGGAGACTTCGAAGGTCGAATGAAGCCCTTCGTCAAGTTCTCTTGGATATAGGAGGACATGGCCTGGGTTTCAGAGAGAGAAAGTGGGTACAGTGTCTGGTGGTAGATTGATGGCACAGTCAAAAGATCTGTGAGGTGATAAAGTGTCTGCCGCTGTCTTAGAGAATACGTCTTGATAGGCAGCGTATTATGACGGTAGGCCCGGAAGAGATGTGGTGGTGGTTAGGCATGGCATTGGAGACACCACTTCGAGACATCTCCCATGGCAAGATTCTCCCCATTGGGATAATTGGAGGGTGCTCCAGTCAAATTGAGGTGTATGTAATTGTAGCCATGATAATCTGAGTACCACTGGATGTATTGCCTTATCTAGGACTAAAAAAGAGATGGTCTCGGTATGCAGGGACCCCGTTCAGAGACGAATAGGTTGAGTAGTAAGCGAGACCTCACCTGGCAGTGACTCGCCATGGATTGAAGACAAGAGTAGTGGTGTAGGTGTCCTGTGCCGGGAACGCCAAGGGAGGTCGGCAGTGACTGGTGGAAGCCGCCACTCGTCCCAGATTACATGGTGCAGCGAAAAAAGAGGTAAGCATGAGAGGTCGCAGCCGTCTGTGACCGACGGGCGCAACAGTAACATAGTATTGTAGCAATTTTCAAAAGCCATTTACCTGCGTTAAGTGCACCTAACATAGGTAAAATCTATGGATAACTCAATGGCATATATTGTAGCAATTTTCAAAAGCCCACTTACACAATTAAAGTACATTTACAACTGTAAAACCCAGTTTTAAATATGTAAATACTTTTGAAAATCAGGCCTAGTCTGTGTTCTAGGTACAGTTTTTCCCCGGAAAAGCACCCATAGAAAAAGCAGATGCAAATGTCTGCAGGTACTTTTTGGCTGGGCAAAAGATTGGTGCAAAACCTGTGGTTAAAAATAGCTACCAAGTTAGCATCAAAATGCAGTTTTGAAAATTGCCCCCCCCCCCCCAGGTGATTAGTATAATATTTTAAGTGAAATTAAACACACCCAGGACAGAGAATTAAGGCAGCTATGCAGTATCCTTCTGAACCTGGGTTAATGTGAATGTCAGCAAATAAATACAGACAACTTGTCCATTCAATGTTTACACCTGACTAAACAAAGGCAGGATTCTTAAGTTAAACAAATGATGGTAACAAGTCAAGGTCAAAGACTTCATGTTCTCCCAAATATCTTTCAAGAGACTCCAGGTTGATGTAAGTCACCAATTTAAAATGAACTAAACACCTGTATCACTGTGAATGCCCGCATCCTGCCAATGTCCTTGTCTCTTACTGGAGAATGAGAAATTCAGAGCTGGAGAACAGGAGATGAAGAAGATGGTTTACTGTTCCCCATTTTGTAGAGAAATGGATGTCGGCCTCCTGAGGAATCAAATATTAACTGCGAAGGCAGACCCTGTGTATGACGGGTGGAGAATTCACCTAGTCCAGTCTTATTTATTTAGTTCACACCTTTTTATTGGTAGCTCACTGGTGGTATGCAGAGCCACTATCCTGACGTTACTAAAATGTGGAATTGGGCAGCTAAAATTAAGAGCAAGACGCTAACACTGCTTGTCCCCCAAATGCCTAAACCCACACACTCCTACACCCCTTACGTGCCAACACTTAGCAACACCCCCCCCCCCCCCCCCCCCCCCCCCACCTCTCACTTATATATCTCTGGACAGCACGGATATTAGAAGGTCTGTCCAGAAGTCAGGAGGAAGGCTAAAATATCTGGATTTTAGCCCTCCAGGACCAGCTGCCGTCCCTTCCAGTCAATCCTCTGCCACATCTGCCATCTCAGTTGTCCGGGAAGCGCTGCTCATCTGGCCCAGCTCCGTGGTGCCTTGCTGCCGCAGATGCACAGTCTCTCTTGTAGCTGGGCCTCGATCTGACCCAGCCTGGCATTTCTTATGTTCTGATGTCCCGCCGCTGACTGCAAGTGACTCACTTTCTCTTTATTGACCATTCCTTCTTCCATTTTAGTTTCCTGCATAATACAAGATCCTCTGCTAAATTTCACAAGAATAGATGCATATTCACCAGAGTAGATGCATTAGATCCATATCCTAGCAAAAAAAGACTAGAGGGACTTCTATCAGAAGATGCCAGAAATGGTTCACAAAGATCAGTAAGAAGATACAAATAGGTGCGTACTCTATTAACTCACTTAAAGAAAGAAATTGCTATCACTGTCTTCCAGTGCCAGACTTGAATATTCTCTATAAAACTCACAGTCTTCCAGAACAGCCCTTCTTCTACACTGCTTGGACTCTGCTAAAGGATGTAATATAGCCTGTTTTTCAGTCCTCTTGTCTCCTGCAGCACCAGCCAGCATTGTTCCTGCGGTGGTGAAGCCTTTGCCCCTTTTTGCTGATGTCCTCAGCAAGGGCCCGAAGTTTATGAAAACTCTTGCCCTGCTGCCATGGTCAGGAGAGCAGCCTTCCTTCTCTGGAACTCAGGGATGAGTGTTTCAACTCTGCTAAAGGCTGTAACAACCTGTTTTTCACTTTCTTATCACCTGCAGCACCAGGGCCGGTGTAAGGATATTAGGCAAACCTTCTGCCTTCCCCCAGGCCCTGGCTCCAGCCCCCAACATAATTCACTCAGACAAGGCCCCCTGTCTTACACACACTTAGGTCCCTTGTCTCATTCACATTCGCACCCTTACACAGGCTCCCTCCCTTTCTCTCACTAACACCATAACTTTCTGGTACACACACAATCCCTCTCACTCGCACACACACACATACAAACAGAGGCGGCCCCGTGTGGCCCGTCGAGAATCTGCTTCTCTCGGCTGTGAGCAGGATGGGTGCTGTTCACAGCCCCACAAAGCTGCTCTTTGCCGCCTCCTAATGGCTGGTGCCCTAGGCGACTGCCTAGTTCGCCTATTGGGACGTGCGGGCCCCTGTGCAGCACCAGCTGACATTGTTACAGTGGCGGGCAAAGCCACACCCCTTTCCTTTGATGGTGGCACAATTACTTGTGGGGCTGTCATTCATAGATGATATCCTGCCAGTGTTAAATGTTTTTCACTGGCTTCCCATTGTATTTCACATCAAATTTCATATTCAATTTTCTAAAGTTTTTTAGGATCTGGGCCTCCCTGTCTAAAATAATGGCTAGTTCCTTATGTGGAGAGACTCCAGATTTGAGCCACTGTTTGGTTTCTAGTAGCATAAGATATTCTGGATGGGGGAGACGCGGGATTTATCATGGTTGATCTGTTGGGAAATGTGTTGAATGCTTGAACTTATAGTAATAGTAAATAACCACTGGATGGCATTATGAGAGAGGTGAACCTTGTAAGGTAATGTGTTAATGTGATTTGCGTTAAGGGGTAGTGTGTTGGTCTCCTTAAAAATCTGGGGTATGTGATTGGTGGGAAATGGTTAAATGGGAGGTACACATTTTTGAGGATTTGGTGAGATCTGGCTCTTCTCTGTTTTGCCCTTTCTAGGATGGGTCTGGTAGAGGAAGGATGTAGTGTCCTGGAATAGTCATCCTGCAGGTTGGGCTGAAGACCACCCCAGTATGGAGTGGGACCTTGCAGGGGATTTTCCCCTCAAGGCTGTGGCTTGGAAGAAGGTTCCCCTTTCTTTGAGGAATGGTCCCAGAGCTAAGGATGAAGACAGGGCATTTCCTCTCCATGAGGAAAACAGCCAGGAGAAAAGAGGGGGGTTATTCTGAAAGGACTGCCCCATTAAGTACTCAGGGCATGAAGGATGCCGTGGAGACCTATGCATGGCTGGATTGGAGAAATAAAAGTAGAGAAGGCCAAGTGTGAAAAGAATCAGGAGTAAAGTTGAAGGGATGAACCTCATTCCCTTATAGTTGTTTTGAGCCTGGAGTTGAGCTTGAAGAGGAATCTGGGAGTGCATTGCCTGTCCCTTGTGGTTTGGGGTGGGGTAGAATATGGAAGAAGGAAGAGTACATATCCATGTCATAATAGGAGAACAGGATGGTGGGGAATGTAATTGTTATGTTTCCTTTTAAAATGTGTGAACTGGAGAGTGGGAGATCTAATTGATGTGAAGGCTGAGAGATTGTTGCTCTCACCAGTGATAAGGGGAATGTTTGACTGTTGATTCCCATGAATTCTGATGTAATCAGCATTTATATGCCTACTGCATGCTGTTATTAGTTCCTTGCATCAGAACCAGGAAATAAAGTGATGTGCCTCTTCTCATGCATTTGTGCCAGCACTATGCGGTAGTTTTGGGGCTGGAGTTCATGGAGGGGAGATGGATGGAGTCCTCCCTGTCTAGTCAACTGAACAGTTGTGAGCTACCTCCCCTCCCCTCCCCACTTCACCATCCTCATGACCTAACTTCAGAGCCCACTAAATACATTTGGGAGAAGGATCCTTTTACAAATAGAGAAACACCTTCCCATCATTTTATAAGAACATGCCATACTGGGTCAGACCAAGGGTCCATCAAGCCCAGCATCCTGTTTCCAACAGTAGCCAATCCAGGCCATAAGAACCTGGCAAGTACCCAAAAACTAAGTCTATCCCATGCTACTGTTGCTAGTAATAGCAGTGGCTATTTTCTAAGTCAACTTAATAGCAGGTAATGGACTTCTCCAAGAACTTATTCAATCCTTTTTTAAGCACAGCTACACTAACTGCACTAACCACATCCTCTGGCAACAAATTCCAGAGTTTAATTGTGTGTTGAGTGAAAAAAAACTTTCTCCGATTAGTTTTAAATGTGCCACATGCTAACTTCATGGAGTGCCCCCTGGTCTTTCTATTATCCGAAAGAGTAAATAACCGATTCACATCTACCCGTTCTAGACCTCTCATAATTTTAAACACCTCTATCATATCCCCCCTCAGCCGTCTCTTCTCCAAGCTGAAAAGTCCTAACCTCTTTAGTCTTTCCTCATAGGGGAGCTGTTCCATTCCCTTTATCATTTTGGTTGCCCTTCTCTGTACCTTCTCCATTGCAACTATATCTTTTTTGAGATGCAGCGACCAGAATTGTACACAGTATTCAAGGTGTGGTCTCACCATGGAGCGATAGAGGCATTATGACATTTTCCGTTTTATTCACCATTCCCTTTCTAATAATTCCCAACATTCTGTTTGATTTTTTGACTGCTGCAGCACACTGAACCGATGATTTCAATGTGTTATCCACTCACCTAGATCTTTCTTGGATGGTAGCTCCTAATATGGAACCTAACATTGTGAATCTATAGCATGGGTTATTTTTCCCTATGTGCATCACCTTGCATTTATCCACATTTGGATGCCCAATTTTCCAGTCTCAGAAGGTCTTACTGCAATTTATCACAGTCTGCTTGTAATTTAACTACTCTGAACAATTTTGTATCATCTACAAATTTGATTACTTCACTTGTCATATTTCTTTCCAGATCATTTATAAATATATTGAAAAGTAAGGGTCCCAATACAGATCCCTGAGGCACTCCACTGCCCACTCCCTTCCACTGAGAAAATTGTCCATTTAATCCTACTTTCTGTTTCCTGTCTTTTAGCCAGTTTGTAATCCGTGGACAGTCCAGAAGTCTGAACAGACAGCATGATGAACCAGGCAGGAGATCAGGGCAGGCGGTGAACAAGCAGAGATGAGGAGGCAAGGCAAAGGTCAGGACGGGCAGCAGACAAGCAGAACCAGGATGCCAACCCTAAGTCAAAACCAAGAAGACAATCCAAGGAGCGGGGTACTGGGAACAGGAATAAGCGGGACCACAGGATCAGGAGCAGGCAGGAACTCGGGACCAGGAACTCAGGATCAGGAACATTGGAACGCAGCAACAATGCACTCTCTCGAGCAGGACCTGTTGCCAAGGCGAAGAGCAGCTGCCATCATTGGGCCTGCGTCTCTGCGCACAAACATCTGTGCAGGCCGCTGTCTGTGGTCCTGCACAGCTCTTCCTGCTTCCCTTAGGTGCCGGCGCGCGCCTCTCCACTGAATTTAAAGGGCCAGGCACAGGAAGTGTATTGCCCCACCTAGGGAGTGGACTTCCTGCTCCAGCCCTATAAAAGGCTGCTCTGTCAGTTAGTCTTGGCTTGCATTGGAGTTGCTTCACTCTGGAGGCTCCTGCCTGCCAGAGCTCCGTCAGGTCTTCTTTGTCTTCTCCATGGAGTTCTTGTTGTTGTCACGTCACGACACGCCACGCCATGTCAAGTTAAGTCTTCGTGCCTGAGGTCCTCGTCCAGGTGTCCTGGTGTCTCGTCTTGATCCTCCGCTTCCTGTTGTTCCTGGTTCCTCGATGTCCTGCCCTTTGCTGTTTCATCAACGCTCCTGAGCCTTTTGGTCCTGTAGGCCGGTGGTCCCTCGGATGACGTCTTTCCTGAGTGGGGACTAGCCTGCAGGTGGACTGGTGTCCTGTGCTCCTGAGCCGTCATGTCCTGCCAGCCGTTGGTGGAGCTTCGGACGACATCGGCTCCGTCGTTGGAGTTCTGCTTCGACTGGATCCTTCCCTGCGCTTGTCCCGCTCCCAGCGTGGTCCGTGACCAGCCTCCTTGGGCTGTGTAGGGTGCACAGTGGGACAGGGTGGTCCGCGACTCAGTCCCGCGGGTGGGCTGAGTAGGGCACCTTGAGAGACAGTGCCAATGTCCTTCCGCCCAACTTCTCATCTTGTCTGGACTTCATCAGTTCCTCGTCTTGTCCTTGATGCCATTGCATCACTCTTGGTATCATGTCTTGTTCCTGATGTCGTCGCATCGACCATTGGTCCATGATGTCTTCGCATCAGCTTTGGTGTCAAGTCCTCGTCCGCGATGCTGTTGCATCGAGTCTGCTGTTATGTCTTCGTGTCAAGGTCCGTCAGGCCTGCTGCTCCATGATGTTCCATGCAGCAGGTCTGAAAGGGCTCAGAATGGTCGGAGGACCATTCAATTTCCAACATCATCTGTTGTTGGCCATGGGAGCCTGCAGGCCTGGCAGAGGGTAAGACCGTCAGCCATGCTTGAACATGCCGTCAACCCTCGGTTCGGTCCTGGATCCTTCTGGGGTCGGGCTGAGGCCCAAGGGCACACTAAAACATCCAAGTGTAACACTTAAGAAGGGGGGTAGAGCAAGGATTCAATGGACTAGTAGAACTTTTAAGATTGGAAATGATCTGAACAGAGAAAGAATCCCAGACAGATCCATCAGCGAGGAGAATGCCAGAAACAGAATTAGTTGCATCTAAGAATTCATTTCATATAGTCTCAATTTTCTGGGTAAAAAAGTTTGCAAAGGTCTTGGCAATATTGAGGCCGGGATAAGGAAGAGTAAAATTAATTTTACTGAACGGAATAGCTCATGCGGGTTGTTAAAGCAATGAGATAGCTTAGAATAGATATAGGTTTTTCTAGCAGCAGGAGTTGTTGTTCAATAGGATGATAAAATAGCCTTGTACGCATTAAGAAGTTCAGGAATAGGATTAGATCTCCACTTCCTTTCTGAGAAGTCTCTTATGGGATTGAAGTTTGGCAGTGAACCATGGGGCAGTCTTATGATGTTTGTTTTTTGGAACAGATCTAGTGGGGGCAAGAATATCAACAACAGATAACAGAGATGTGTTCCAATGCTCAACAATGGTGTTTGGGGAATCAGCAAAATCTCTGGTCAATAAAGCAATGAATCTGTACTGCAAATCAGCAGTTCTGCTTTACTGAGTGAAACCTCTTCTCAATAAAGTAGAAGGTGGCTCAAAAGTATTATGGAATTCATGAAACAGAACTAGTGAACTAGAAATTAGGTAGCAATCGGACCATGGGAACTTTGTAGTTGTAATATTATCTTGGGATTGAGAGAATCGGTCTGGATTAATAAAAATAAGGTCCAAGGTATGGCCTGCATGATGAGTAGCTTCAGTGATAAGTTGTTCAAAGCCACAAGCAGAAAGAGTGTTTAGGAATGTTATCAAGCATGACAGGGGGAAACGCAATCAACTTGAAAATTGAAATTGCCTAGGATCACAGTATTCTGAAGATTAATTTCAGCTGACATGATGGATTTGATAAAAGGAGAACGTTGTGTTGAAGGAGACCTGGAGGACAATAGCTGAGACATATTCACCAATTTAGATTTGAGGAGTAGGAGTTCATATAGAGCAGGAATCGAAGTCCGGATTATAGAGAACTGCAGCAATAACTTAAAAACCCTTACCCTCTGCTTCTCCATGATTCATGTGGTTGATGGATATAAAGGAATATTGTGGACAGCAACATTGATTTAAAATGGGGGTATCATAGTCACACAGCCAGGTTTTGGTGTTACAGAAACAGTCTGACTTTAAAGTGAGAAGAGAGTCATGTATGAGTCTAGGTTGCTTAGACCTAGATTGAGCATTTATCAGTAGAATAATGTTACAGGCGCGTCCGCCATGCCGCTGACGGGCCGAGGGTTTGGAGGCCCTTGGGTACTTATCGTAGGCGCGAGGAGCACGGCCGTCTCTAGAGCAGGTGGTGTGAGCCCTTGAGCCACGGCGGGAGCTAGGGAGGAGCCCCAGCCACACCGTGGGAGATGAGCCGGTGCAGGCATGGTGAGCCAGGCGGGTACTGAAGCAGGGGTTAAGGAGTGGAGTCTGACCCTCAACCGGACCTGCATGCCCATGGCAACCAGCAATGCAATGTTGGTTGATGAACAGTCCTCAGACTGTTCCAAGCCCTTTCGGACCTGCCGCTGGGTAATGGCAAAGGGCGGCAGGCCGGACAGAGGACGAGGGCAGACAGAGTCCTTAGTACACGGAAGACATCTTAGACGAAGGCTGGTGCAGAGACATCAGAGGCAAGGGCTGGTGCAGAGACATCAGAGGCAAGGGCTGGTGCAGAGACATGGGCACTGTCCCTCAGGGCGCCCTACTCAGCCCACCCGCGGGACTGAGTCGCAGACCACCCCGTCCCATACGCGCCCTACACAGCCCAGGAAGGCTGGTCGCGGACCACGCTGAGAGCGGGAGAGCGCAGGGAAGATCCAGGCGAGAAGGAACTCCAATGCCGGGACCAATGACATCCGAAGCCCCATCGGCTGGCAGGAAGGGAAGCTCCAGAGCACAGGGACGAATCCCTCCTGTTGGCCACTCCAGGGCCCAACAGGACAGAAGGCTCAGGAGCCAGATGAAGACATAGGGCAGAACATCCAGAACTGGATCAGGAACTGGATCAGGTACAGACATCAAGGCAACTTCAGAGACAGGTCAGGACAGGGAGCCATCAAAGCACGGAGGACCTGGATCAGCAGACAGGACACAGCAATGTGTAAAGCCAATCCGAAGGCAAGTAGGAAGTGAAATGAGAGTCCTTTTATACTGCAGGTTGTAGGCAACTCCCTGGGAGGAGTTTACCTGGACCGCCCCTCGCTAGCCCTATAACTGAGATGGAGAGCTGCGGGCCGGCCCCTAGGGAGAAGGGCGTGGCCAAACAGGAAGTCCAAACGCAGCCAAGCAAGCCACAGGCAGGCCTCAGGAACAGCTAGGCCTCCAGGCCCCAGAGCAAGTCCTGGACGGTGCACAGGTGAGGCCCCTGCTTCGGAGCGGCCTCCGGAGGGAAGGTGAGATACCTCCTGTAGCGCAGCAACAGGGGGAATCGTAACAGAATAACAGGTAGAAAGGATTACAAGAAGAGAGGAAGAAGGTGGAATATTTATAAGAACAAACTGTGAAGGAAAAGGTTTCTTTGATGGAAATAAACAATCAGGTCCGTACCGGCCCTGGCCAGTAATTGTAGATATAGGAGAGTATTGGATGGAATGAGCCATGGTAATATGGAGAACAAACAGGGGAAAAAACTAAATAGTACAAACTGTGCATGAAGGGGCACACAAAGGGGCAGGCTCCTTTGTTGTGCTCTTTCGTGTGCATGCTCCTTCGTGTGCATGAAGAAGGCGTGCAGCCCTCTGGGGCCCGCTCCGCAGATTTAAAGCCTGATGACATCAAGTGGTAGGCAGGAAAATCAACAAAGTAGGCGGGGAATGCCAAACCCAAGTCCAAGTCCCTGATGGAACGCTGCAAATGGTAGGCAGCTCGCCAAGCACACACACAGTGCCAGTGTTGAGAGCAGAAGATATGCAAGCAGGTACAAATCCCTCAGATAGCAAAGCCTCTGGCGTCCACTACTCGGATTTAAAGGCCGGGCGCCTTCGATGATGTCAGGTGGGAGGCAGTACAATCAATGAGGTAGGCAGTAGGGATGTGAATCGTGTGCCCGATCGTCTTAACGATCGAATTCGTCTGGCAGGAGAAGAAAATCGTGATTGGCACGATTTTTTCAGTAAAAAATCGGTTTTTCCAATTAGAAAATGATACAATTTGACACTTTTCAGGTCAGTTAAGGTCAGTTTAGGAATGAATATGTATTCCTATTGGCTGCCCTCTTATTTTTTGATGTTACCAAGGTTCCCACTGACGTGATGGTTTAATATATGGGGAATGGGAAATGGAAACGGTTGGTAGCTTGACAAAAAAAGTAATGTGATCAGACAATGTGACTAGAACTTGTTTGTTTATTATTTTTGTTACCAGGCACTGGCACGTGAAATGCTAGTGCATGTTTTGAATTTGCCAATCCCTGTGCATTTTAGAAAGGTGGTCCTGGAATTATTATACACACTTCGAATATATGTATATGGTAATTGTTGGTAAGTGTATTTTTGAAGTAGCCAGTACGTTTACTTTCCCTCCTACTTTTACTCACCAGCTAAGCTTTATAAGAAGGGCTTCTCTGTTTGTGTGTTGCTTTTGTTTGGTGTGAGGAGAGGAGAAACATCAGCTCTTTATTCAATCTACCAGATCTATTTTATCAACCTACTCAATTTTTTATTGATTTATTATATCAGTGAATTAACTTGGGAGTGTTGTGATCTTCCTGCATGCAGTGCCCTATCCCTGATACTGAGCGTGTTGTGATTTTCCTGCACGCAGTGACCTATCACTGATACCGGGAGTGTTGTGATCTTCCTGCACGCAGTGCCCTATCCCTGATACCGGGCGTGTTGTGATCTTCCTGCCCGCAGTGCCCCATCCCTGATACCGGGAGTGTTGTGATCTTCCTGCACGCACTGTGGGATAGGGCACTGTGTGCAGGAAGATCACAACACGCCCGGTATCAGGGATAGGGCACTGTGTGCAGGAAGATCACAACACGCTCTGTATCAGGGATAGGGTACTGTGTGCAGGAAGATCACAACACCCCCGGTAACCGGGATAGGGCACTGCGTGCAGGAAGATCACAACACTCCCGGTATCAGGGATAGGGCACTGCGTGCAGGAAGATCACAACACTCCCGGTATCAGGGATAGGGCACTGCGTGCAGGAAGATCACAACAGTGCCGGTATCAGGGATAGGGCACTGCGTGCAGGAAGATCACAACACTCCCGGTATCAGGGATAGGGCACTGTGTGCAGGAAGATCACAACAGTGCCGGTATCAGGGATAGGGCACTGCGTGCAGGAAGATCACAACACTCCCAGTATCAGGGATAGGGCACTGCATGCAGGAAGATCACAACACGCCCGGTATCATGGATAGGGCACTGCGTGCAGGAAGATCACAACACCCCCGGTATC
Organism: Rhinatrema bivittatum; assembly: GCF_901001135.1. Lineage (NCBI taxonomy): Eukaryota > Metazoa > Chordata > Amphibia > Gymnophiona > Rhinatrematidae > Rhinatrema > Rhinatrema bivittatum. Next base: position 122,584,374 of record NC_042617.1, read on the forward strand.
AGGGATAGGGCACTGCGTGCAGGAAGATCACAACACCCCCGGTAACCGGGATCGGGCACTGCGTACAGGAAGATCATAACACTCCCAGTATCAGGGATAGGGCACTGCGTGCAGGAAGATCACAACACTCCCGGTATCAGGGATAGGGCACTGCGTGCAGGAAGATCACAACACTCCCGGTATCAGGGATAGGGCACTGCGTGCAGGAAGATCACAACACTCCCAGTATCAGGGATAGGGCACTGCGTGCAGGAAGATCACAACACCCCTGGTATCAGGGATAGGGCACTGCGTGCAGGAAGATCACAACACTCCCAGTATCAGGGATAGGGCACTGCATGCAGGAAGATCACAACACTCCCAAGTTAATTCACTGATATAATAAATCAATAAAAAATTGAGTAGGTTGATAAAATAGATCTAGTAGATTGAATAAAGAGCTGATGTTTCTCCTCTCCTCACACCAAACAAAAGCAACACACAAGCAGAGAATCCCTTCTTATAAAGCTTAGCTGGTGAGTAAAGGTAGGAGGGAAAGTAAACATACTGGCCACTTCAAAAATACACTTACCAACAATTACCATATACATATATTTGAAGTGTGTATAATAATTCCAGGACCACCTTTCTAAAATGCACAGGGATTGGCAAATTCAAAACATGCACTAGCATTTCACGTGCCAGTGCCTGGGAACAAAAATAATAAACAAACAAGTTCTAGTCACATTGGCTGATCACATTACTTTTTTTGTCAAGCTACCAACCGTTTCCATTTCCCATCCCCCATATATTAAACCATCACGTCAGTGGGAACCTTGGTAACATCAAAAAATAAGAGGGCAGCCAATAGGAATACATATTCATTCCTAAACTGACCTTAACTGATCTGAAAAGTGTCAAATTGTATCATTTTTTGTTAGTGCGCACTAACTTCCTGTTAGTGCGCATTTTTCATGATAAATCGGGGGAATTTCTATTGTATCGCACTCTTTACCGATTAATGACGATTTAAAAAATATCGGACGATAATTTAAATCGTTAAAAAACAATTCACATCCCTAGTAGGCAGTGCATGCTCAGTCCAAGTCCCTGATGGAATGCTATGAATGGTAGGCAGCTCGTTGAGCACACACACACACACAGTGCAATGTCGAGGGGAGAAGGTATGCAGGAGGGGACAAATTCCTCAGATAACAAAGCCTCTGGTGTCCACTATATTAGAATGTTAGGGAGAGTATGTTTAGAACATTGTGGACAGCAGGAAAATCTGTGCATGCCTGTTATACACAGACTTTACCACTAATTTTCAAAGCCTTTTTCTAACAATGTGTAATATCTGCATGTAAATATACATGCAGACTTTTGAAAATCCAAGTTTGCATGTATCTTATCCCCACTCCAACTCCACCCTGAAACACCTATCTCGAGCACACATAAAAGTACATGCATAATTGGGTTACGCACATCCGCTGGGTCTATTTTCATCTGGGTTTTAGGCATAAAAGGGACTTTGGAAGTTCCCGCATAATGGGGTAGATTTTAAGAAAGTGCGCCTTCGCGTACTTTTGTTGGCGCACCAGGCGCAAACAAAAGTACGCTTGATTTTAGTAGATACGCGCGTAGCAGCTAAAATCCAGGATCGGCGCGCACATGGCTGCTGATGTCGTGTAGCTGGTGCGGCCCCGGGCCGAAACCACGCCCCCGGGCCCGCCCCCGAAACGCCGCGCCGATCCAACACGCCCCCGACACGCCCCCTCAAAAAACCCCGGGACTTACGCGAGTCCCGGGGCTCTGCGCGCGCCGGTAGGCCTATGGAACATAGGCGCACCGGCGCACAAGGCCCTGCTCGCGTAAATCCGGGTGGATTTACGCGAGCAAGGCTTTTAAAATCCGCCCCAATGATATTATTGCCTTTTGTATACTGGGATAAAAGAAAGAAATTTGATATCAGTATGTCTGGAGTGCTGACTGAGAACTATGTGCAATTAAACAGAATGCAGATCCTTTTGGTGTAGTGGTGGTCCTATAGGTTATTTGAGAGAGTCAAATAAAATCTATGTCTCTGCTCTCTCTTCTTTAGAGTTTACTTATTTACCTAAAAGGATGACTCCCTCAAAGGCTTACTGTCAGTTACAAAATACTTTAAAAGGGCTTAAATGTCTGTCTTTTATTCACCAAGTCACAGTCACCTGTCATGGTGATCTTTACTAAATAGCATCTCCAGGTGTACTGTTAATGCTGTGATATAAAACTGGGTTCGGCAAAAAATTCATTGCTTTCATGGACACAAGGTCAAACAAACATCTCATACCATTTTCCTCTCCAATTTTGACTGAGTAGTACTATGCACATCAGGTCAACTACATTTTTGTTTACAGGGATTCCTTTTGTCTTTGAGAGTACTTTCAGTCACAGCGTGTGTTCTTTCAAATTATAGTTTTACCCCTGTTAGTGATCAGGCAATATTTCTCCTAGTATTGCATATTTTTTGTATTGCTCTTCATCTTACATATACATTCCTGGCTGCTTATGATCTGATTTTCAAATGCAGGTCACCAGAATATATATCCAAGCACAGCACATGAACTTTTCTGCATTAGCATAAATAGCTTTTAGTGAATCGGTTCTTATTTCTCCTCTGATTACACATTCATTCAGCTGTTCATTGCATGTGAACATTTCTAACATTCCTCTGCTTTATAAGTGCATCTTTCCAGAATGCGTTCACACATAACATAGTTTTAGTGAATTGGGCAGAGAGCATATGAAAGAGATTTACGTATCTCAAAAGTATTAATATTGCATAAAAAGCAAGCCTTTTTCATGTGAAACCTATTTGTAGAACTAGGGGGTCATGAAAATTCCAAAGGGGGAGACTCCGGAACAAAATCATGGTAAGGGTGAATGCTTGGAATGCCCTCCCGAGAAGGTGGTGGAGATAAAAATTGAATTCAAGAAAACATGAGATAAACATATAGAATCCCTAGTGGAAAAAGGATAGTAATGAAGTATTGGAATAACTTTCACATAGCGGCAGCTGCAACCAAAAATGACAGTGGTATATCTGCATCATGCTTCCAACATGGCATGGGGATATAAGGATGTGCTTTCATTTCACAAAAAACTTTAAGAAGCAATGAAATTATTTGCTTTGTTTCTGAAATGAAACAAACCCAAAAATGTCAAAATTTTGGTGGCTTGTTTTATGTTTTTTTAAATGTCATGTGCTATTTATAAATAGCTCACACTAAATTATGTAAACTAAATTTGTTTAGCTCATGCTATTTGCAAATAGCATATGTTATTTCAAAAACTAAGCAAAACAAATAAAAGAAATTATATTAAATAAAAAAAAGAACAACAAAACCAAAACAAAATGAAAAAAATGGGGCATACATAACTTTATAGAGTGACCTGTATGGTATGTGTTGTACTCTGGTGGTTTAGTGTGCCCTAGGGCCTCAGCCCAGACCCAGACCTTCAGGGCCGAGCTGAGGGTTGACGATGGCTCCGCATGGCTGACGGTCTTACCCTCTGCCAGGCCGGCAAGCTCCCAAGGCCAACATCCGAGGATGTTGGGAGTTGAATGGTCCTCCGACCATTCCGAGCCCTTTCGGACCTGCTGCGAGCAGCATGGAACAGCAGGCCTGGTCTGAGGTTGAGGGCAGACGGCCTTGACATGAAGACATGTCAATGAGTGATGCGACGGCATCTAGACGAAGACACTGGGTTGATGCAACAGCATCCTTGGACGAAGACACGTGGCTGATGCAACGGCATCCTTGGACGAAGACACATGGCTGATGCAACGGCATCCATGACGAAGACACTACATCCAAATAGGCAACCCACAAGGCATGGCATTGGCACTGTCTCTCAGGGTGCCCTACTCAGGCCACCCGCGGGACTGAGTCGCAGACCACCCTGTTCCACTGCGTGCCCTTCACAGCCCTTGCAGGCTGGTCATGGACCACAAGGAGAACGGGACAGCGCAGGAAAGATCCAGGACATGACGGCTCGAGAGCGCAGGACACCAGTCCACCTGCAGGCCACTCCAACCCAGGAAAGAAGTCGTCCGAGGGAGTCCGACCCACAGGACCAGAAGGCTCAGGAGTGTCAGAAGACGAGACGCAGGAACACACATCAGGACATGGAGGAACATAGCGAGACATCACAACATGGACCGGGACCTCAGGCAGAACACCAAGACATGAAGACATGGAAGAAGGCAGACGAGACGAGGAAATCCACGAAGACAGAAGACCTTACAAGGCTCTGGCAGGCAGGAGCCTCCAGAGGGAAGTCATCACGATGCAAGACCAAGAACAGACTGACGGAGCAGCCCTTTATAGGGCTGAAGCAGGAAGCAGTCACAGAGGTGGGGCCAGCACATTTCCGGTGCCTGGTCCTTTAAATCTTGGAGAGGTGCACGCCGGTGCCTAAGGAGAGGAAACAGGGGCTGTGCAGGACCATGGCCAGCGGCCTGCACAGCGTCTGGGCGTCAGACGCCGGCAGGGCCTGAGGAGCAGGCCCTGACGTCAGCAGCGGCTCCAGCCGCTGCGGGGAGCTCCGGGAGCAGCTCCAGCTGCCAGATGGCACCGGGGCTTGCGGCCTAGCACCGCAAAGATGGAAGGCAGCGTCGGGGGCGGTCCCAGCCCTGAGGGAGAAGCCGGAAGGCCGCGGCTCCGATCGCGGAGCCAATGGAGATCCGGGGCGGCCTCTGGGCCGCAAGGACAGTAACAGACCGCGACTCCAGCCGCGTGATGAAGGCCCGACGGCGGCGTCCTGCCGCGTCGGGTGAAGATATACAGCATGGGGTGAGTAAGCAGAGCCTGCTCGCGGGGAGACCCACGAGCAGTGCGTTCATAACAGTATGATTGCATCTAGCATCTGAGAAAGCATTGGGATAACCTGCATGGAGCAGAGTTACAACCCTATACAACAGTGGCACAACATCATCGGGTTTCCTTGAGACTGGGGTGATCTGTATGAAGGGATAGTGGTGAAAATCCAAACTTCATCGAGTTTGGGAAGGCTGGATTTTTTTTACACCAGCCTAACAAACCTTGGTCCCTGTAAGGATTATTACTTAATTTAATAAGATATAGAAGAGGGCCTAGATGTTAGCTTAAGTATTGGTCTTGTATGAAACAAAAGCGAAGAAGGCAAGGACTGAAATGACTTACTAATAAAGATGATGGAGGCCATCAGTGTAATAGATTTTGGGCAGGCTTGGGATAATAGGGTAGTGGTATAGAAAGGGTAAAGAGGTCAATTAAGGAGAGGGAAGGAGAGATGATTTTGGCTTGCATATGGGAATTTATATGCGCATCTATACACATTGGTTGAATCTCAACTGGGCAGACCTAATGGGCCATCATTTACTACATTATTGTGTTAACACATGCTATCTTAGCTCTTCAGTGCTTAGGTAGGTTACTGCTTTGTCTCTGGTTTCACTTTCAAGCATGGCTGGCCAGCTCAGTACTCTTATAAGAGCAGATCACTGCTCTCCCACACCTGTCAAGTCTCATACAGTTTTATGATGCAGAAGATTAGCAGCAGGAAGTGCTGGCTCATGAGTTTTGGACTTGCTTGCAGTGCTGGCACAGATGCTGGAGGGCACTCAGCAGTAGTGGGATATATTCTGGCCACTTATGTAAGTTTAGCTGAAAGAAAGGCAGAGAGAGGATGGATGCCATACAGCATCATCAAAGATTCAAACAATGAAATCATGTTTGGCCTTGAGACTGAAATAATCAGTGGTGCAGGGAATATCAGGTAAATTCCTTTCACCTGGTGAATTCTAATATCAACTTAGAAAAAAATCCCTGTAATTTTCCACTTGATTTCTCATGAATGAAGATTTACCTGTTGACAAGGAATGCCTGGCTGTCATTTCTACTATCTAACACCAGATGTCAAACTTGACTACTCATTGTGTTTCATGCCACCAGCAATCATTTCATCCCAACCTCACACTCAATGGCATAGTTTTATCTGTGGGATCCTTACTGGTTTTGTTAAATTGCAGTGCCCTTTAAATCCATTTGAAATCCTCTCACGAATAAAGCTGCTTCTTTTATGATATCAATAATTGATTTAGACTTTGCCTTATAATGGGCTGGCTAACTACAACATTTTAATGAATGTAAAATTGCCAAGTCATAGTTCCTTGAACCTGTTTTGTAGAATATATTTGTATTTGTACATTAAAAGAAAACTTCAACTCGAGTCATCTCAAAGAGCCAAGTAGATGAAATATTCCCTCCAATTATATATTGCTAAGCATTAGCGCTTAGAAGGAAAATAATAACATTGTCATTAAAGGTAATTTTTTCTGAAATTTGGAGGGTGTTGTCCCCTTTCATACTGCATTGCACTCCTTCCCTCAGTGAACCTTACCTTCCATGGGGGCTAGAGGATAGACCAACCAGATTTCCTCCTCCTTTGAGGTTACAGCTCAGTTGGGATCAAGGCTGGAATTTGGCACCATAGACTTTCGTTCACAACTACCAGAGATGTATTTCCCCTCTTACATCCCCTTACTTTAGTCTAATCGTTGCAGGGATAGCCCTCGGCTGGGGGCGAGGTACCAGGGCTCCTTCTGAACCCTGCAATCATGGTTCCTAAATCCAGCCACTAGGTGTCAGTGTTGCACATTGACTCTGACTCCCTTTCCTAAAGGGCTATGAAAGCTACTGGACCAGTATGAGGAAACTACTTTTAATTCAAAAATGATTTTTTAAAATTTCTGCAGGTATCTGTCACTGTATTTTAGCATTATTTTACAAGAAGCAGTTTACTTTTTCAGGTCACTAAATTGATGTGCTGCTTTGTTTCTGAAATGTATTGTGTATGTAGGTATGTAGCTAGAGATAGATATGTATGTATAATTGTGATGAATTTCCAATGAGAAAGAGAATTAATTAGTCTTTAATCAATTAATGATAAAAATAGGTATTGAAATTGAAGTCAGATTTAAATAAGTACATTTTAAAAATGTTAGTTGTAAGTGTGTACAATAAGAAGTTATGTGGGTAGATTTGCAGAATCTGTTAGTGGATTTTCAGTCACCTGAATAAACACCTGGATAAACACTGCGGATCCATAAAGTCAAGAGGCCACCAATGAAGAGTGGGTGACTCGCCAGAATGATGGCTATTGACACAATACCCTTATTAAATAAACATACACATGCTTACTGTGACTCCTACATCACTCTAATGGAAAAAATCGCTCTAATGGAAAAAATCTAATGGAAAAAATCGCTCTAATGGAAAAAAGGATTTGCACTCACAAAGAGGGGAGAAGCTGGCTTGTTACGGCGGTTACTACCCCAAACCAAATATGCCTGATACTTCACTTTCAATGCATATACAGCATAGCTCTCTGCTTCAATGACAGGGGAGAAGAATAACTGATACTTCACACATCCAGCAGAGCTCTCTGCTACAACGGCAAAGGAGAAGAAAAAGGGTTCGCACTCAAAACGCGGGGAGTAGCTGGCTTGTTACGGCAGTTACTACCCCAAACCAAATGTGCCTGATACTTCACTTTCCATGCATATCCAGCATGGTTCTCTGCTGCATCGGCATGGGAGAAAGACTGATACATCACGCATTTCCAGCATAGCTCTCTGCTTCAACTGCAGGGGGAAAAAAAAAAAAAAAAAAAAAACAAAAACAAAAAACTGATGCTTCACGCATATCCTGCATAGCTTCAACGACAGGGGTGAAGAAAAAAAAGGATTCGCAATCACAAAGCGAGGAGTAGCTGGCTTGTTACGGCGGTTACTACCCCAACCAAATGTGCCTGACACTTCACTTTCAATGCATATCCAGCATGGCTCTCTGCTTCTACAGCAGGGGAGAAGAAAAAAAAAAACCAACAAGAGCTGTACAACATAGTCTAGGCAAACATAGTCTAGGTAAAACAAATAAGCATGGGTGTAGCTTGCTTATCGCGGCGGTTACTGCCCCTACTACCCCTAACTAATCAAGCTAGATATTTCACTTGCATGCAGCTCCATCACTGCTCTCTACATTAATGGTGGGGGTGGAAGGGGAATAGAACAAGGAGCTAAGAGTAACAGATAAGAATGAGAGAAAAAATGTGTGAGGCTTGCTGGGCAGACTGGATGGGCCATTCGGTCTTCTTCTGCCGTCATTTCTATGTTTCTATGTTTCTGAAAGTACATGTATAATATAATTATACACATACTTTTAGCCATATTAAAATAAACGTAGCTTTCTGGGCAGCATTTTGGGAAGTATAAATTGAAACCTCGTGCATATATTTGTTTTAAAAAGTACCGGGGCAATATTCAGCCACTGAGCGGCTCGGCTAGTTAGCCGGATAATCTGGCTCACTAGCAGGGTATATTCAGTGGTGTGGTCGCATCACTGAACATACCCAGCTATCTTTAAGTTAGCCACATATGTTTATGCGACTAACTTAGGGCAGGTCAGTGGAACGACGAGTTAGCTGCTTAACTTATGCGACTGTAACCCTGACCGCTTTTTGGGTTACTAATAGGTCCTGTAACAGCCTAATGAAGTTAGGGAAATAATTAAGGGAGTATCCATTCCTGGACAGCCCTCCCACTGGCTGGACTGTATTGGATACCCTTGGTCTTGAGGTTTTATAGCAGAGCTCTACAAGAGGCTCTGGGGGCAGTATTATTTGGAAGTCAGAGAGAGAGGCTGTATTTTCCTAAGTTGGTTTCTGGGCCTACCTGGAGCCTTAGAAACCCTCCGAGCCCCCTCCAGGATAAGCCAAAGGGGCTCCACTGCTGTACTTTCCCCATGAGGTGGCTTCTCTGGGACTAATTTTTGGGATTTTGAACTTTCATTTAGAGAGGAGCCCTGTCGAAGGCCTGGGCCTTTCTGAAGCCAGGGACTGGGGAACCCGGAGTTGAAGACGTCCAGTATTTAGGGAAGATCTTAACAAGGGTGGTGACCCGTTGCAGAGGATTTCCTTGTTATCTAAGTTGGGGAAGAGATCTGTTTTCCAACATCTGGGAGGAAGTGTTTTCTGACCCTCTTCCTGCCCGGCATGACTGGATGTGCAAACTGTGCAATTGCATGGAGCGGCACACCCGGGGAGGCAGTGGGTCAGTGGGTTGGCGGCGGAGAACGGAGAGAGCTCTCTCCTCCTTCGGCTCCCGGAAGAGGTTATGAGCTAATATCCTCTTCTGGTGGCCAAAGAAACAGAGGGCTGGCCGGCTGCCTGTGCCATGGTGTGGTGGCAGCACGGGGGGGGGGGGGGGAGCGGCAGTGGGGACTCTATGCACAGGGCGGTGCAGAAGCTAGTGCTGACCCTAGCAAGGGGACTGGCAAGTTCTGTAGTCCGCCAAGGATTCCTACCACTGGGGTCCCTTCAGAAGATTAATCAACTAACTGTGAGTAAAGATCCATATTCAAGGGAGGACATCCATCCACGTCTACCAAAGCCCTGAGGGATAGATAATTAAACTCTCTGCTAAGATAGATTTTTGTTCCAGTGGGAGGGGTTTCCCTTCCAGCCAAGGGGGCCTAGTCCAGAGGGATTACTGCACAATCTAATTCAGAAGTATGGATGGATTCCTGGCTTAATAAAGACTAATGCACAGATAGAGGAGAAAAGATCTGTAATTAAGAGAGAAACTGCAGAGGCTGTGGTATATGATTTGCCATATTTAATTGTGCCATTCAACGAAACTGTTTCAGTAAAGCATTATTTTGGACACTGCCTATATGGTCTGAGTGTGGTTTGTTTGACACCCAACACACAACTCACAGCAGAATGAGGGAGCTCTATCACAGCTCACTAGTCACCCCGTACTGGGACCAGAGAAGACTCCTTTCCACCCCTAGTCAGAAGGACCTACACCTTGGGATGGGAGGAGAAGTAAAAGCTAGCCAGGGTCCCTGCCCCAAAGAACTTACAAATAACTTTATATCCCCCTCCATACTCGACTTGTACATGAAGAAGGGGTTACACAACTAATTCTGCTCCTCCCCGAAACGTCTACCATCTACCTCTGGATTGCCCCTGGCTTCTGTGCTTAAATTGTAGCCGCATAATTCATTATGTAGCTATTATTTAGGCGCACAAGTCTTTAAATATGCAGGTCTAGCCATTTATACGGATACATTTTGAATTATCTGGCCAAATGGCTTTTGAATAAGAATCTGTACATGTGTAGTAGGCATACCCATAACATCATCATTCAACACCACCTAAGTGTATATATGAACCTTTCGCTATATAACAACAAGCCGATATTCAAACCCAATGTATGCAGGTACCTTGTTTCTGAAACTGGCTGGGTTTAAAAGTACAAGCATACTTCTGAAGATGGCCACTCTGTTGAAGATGTACCCCTGTTTAGTTGTACATACTTAAAAAAAAATGCTATTGTTAATTGTTGTTATTATGAATGCTTTAATGACAAAATAATTATGGTCCAAGAAAACAAACCGACAACCGATCCAAGATGGCTGATAGCAACAAACGCAAGGAGTAGAATCGGTATAAAAATGGACTTTATTGAATCTTGCCCGACTCTGGCCGAGTTTTGCTCAACGAGCTGCCTCAGGGGCTATTGCAAACAAATAAAAGACACACATACATATATATTTGAAACAACAAATAAAATGAAATATAAAATGTTGTATAAATCATATTAAATCATAATAAACAATAAATATAATAAAAACAGACATACTATTATATAAACATAAATTGAATTGACTTCAAACATGCACACATTATACATATAAGTGTACAAGTCTATATGCTATCATTTCAATAAAACAAATGTATGTGTGTGTGTACAAATATCAAATGGCATACAATGGACAGATAAAATACAAAGGGGAGAATGTGTATACATACAAACAACTTGATAAAACCTTAAATAAGGGGATTAATTAATTAAAAAATTAATTAAAAAGATATATAGCAAATTACCATCATGTGTATCAAAGATATTAGATGAATGTATACTGAAATTAAAGAAAAACATGTGTATAAACTTAAAAAGCTAATAGAAACCAAAGAAAAAAAGAAAGAAAGAAAAGGAGAAGAAAAAAATAAAGGGATGAAAAAGTAAAAAAAAGGGAGTAAAAAATAGAAAAAGAAAAAAGAAAAAATGATGCATGTGGATGGTTTTCAGGGTCCTCTTATAATATTAGTACAAACAACATGTCATCGAATGAATAAAAACAAAATAAGTACCTTAAGAGCCACTTGAGTTGGCTCAGATTAGCATGGATCTCTCATATCATACTTAGAGAAGCATTCATCAGCAAAACTGACTTAAAATAAAAGGAAAAAATAAAAAAGTAAATGACTACAATTGCCACAAAATGTAAAATAGTAAAAAAAAACATAAATATATTAAAATATTTTTACCTATGAAATCTGGTTTTAAATCAGCCACTTTTAACAGCAAACCGCTGTAAACGCAATGGTGTTTTAGTTCTTTAAAATGCCAAAGCACGAAGAGAAAGAGGATTTAAATCAATGAAAGATACAACCAATATCATTGCCTTACATAACTAAAGCTACTCTGCCTGTAGGGTACCGAAACTAAAAAGGTATTTGAAAACTTTGTGTTTCCCTCTGCCTTCTTGCAGCCGCGATTGACTTTGCCGCCGGCAACGGGGTCTGTGAGACACATACAAAGCAATACGCTTCGAGCGTTCCTAAGAACAATATTGATTACAAAATATAAATATATATATACGAGAGGTACTTGAAGTAGTCAAGACTAATATACTAATATACAGTATACATTCGTCTAATATCTTTGATACACATAATGGTAATTTGCTATATATCTTTTAAATTAATTTTTTAATTAATTTTTTAATTAATTAATCCCCTTATTTAAGGTTTTATCAAGTTCTTTGTATATATACAAGTTCTCCCCTTTGTATTTTATCTGTTCATTGTATGCCATTTGATATTTGTACACACACACATACATTTGTTTTATTGAAATGATAGCATATAGATTTGTACACTTATATGTATAATGTGTGCATGTTTGAAGTCAATTCAATTTATGTTTATATAATAGTATGCCTGTTTTTATTATATTATATTGTTTATTATGATTTAATATGATTTATACAACATTTTATATTTCATTTTATTTGTTGTTTCAAATATATATGTACGTGTGTCTTTTATTTGTTTGCAATAGCCCCTGAGGCAGCTCATTGAGCGAAACTCGGCCAGAGTCGGGCAAGATTCAATAAAGTCCATTTTTATACCGATTCTACTCCTTGCGTTTGTTGCTATCAAAATAATTATGGGACTTAGATAATCAATAAGAAATAACCCAATAGCAATAAATATCCTATTGTAATATTTTCTAAACAATAATTTCTTCTGGTGCCGTATAACCAGGACCCCTGGTTTCCTGCAGTTCCATAACGATGACACTTGCTGTGGAATTGGCTGGTTCCTGAAGAATTGCTGGAAACCACTGGTCCATGCCAGCCCTCTACCAGATCCCACCCAGATCTTCTGCTCCTTCTCACCCAAAACTGATGCTGCAAACCTCTTCTCTCTGTCACTTCTTCCCTCTCCCCCAGTGCAAGAGTAAGACTGGCCAGTGGTTCAGAGGAAGAGGCAATGGCAGCGTGCTGTATTCACAAGGACTGAGATGGTTACTGTCCCCTCACAGGTCTCATCTCTCCTGGCTTCTGCATGGGGATGGGGGCCTGTGAGAGCATGTCAGCCAGCTTAGTCTCCAGAATCACAGCATGCTGCTGCTGCCATCACAGGAACCAGCCTGCACCCATGGGAGGGTGGGCAGTGGCACTGGTGAGGACAAGAGATGATCCATGAATGGGGCTTGGGAGAGTTGGCAAGGGGTGGAAAGGAGATCAGTTTGGGGGAAGACGTACGAGGGGTGGAAAGGAGATTTGTGGAGAATAAATGGAGAGATACAGAGGAGAAGAGAAGATTTGCAGGAAGGGCAGAGATGAGGTTGGGGATGAAGAGAGGAGATTGATGGGGAAGAAAGTCCGCAACAGGTGGGAGACCCAACATTGGGATGAGAGAGGTCAAGATTCTCTCTCCTTTCCTCTCCTTCACCCTCTCCTCTCCCTCCCCAGTCCTCCCTCCCTCCTTCCTTTATTCCCAGTCTCCCTTCTTACCCATCCCCATCCCCAATTCTCATTCTCCCTCCCCTGTCCCTCACCAATCTGTGAGATCCCTTTCCCCGACCCAAACCCTCTCTAAAACTAAATTGTCCTTACCCACTGGAAAGGTTTGTTGGCTCTCCTGAGTCCTGCATGCCTCCTACTATATCTTTACTTGTTTCTTCTGTCTGGACTCAGGTACCTTTTGCAATATCTTCCTGCTGTCTGCCTACAGCCTGGCAGCTACTTGAAATTCCCCTAGTTTTATATCTCCACCCAACTTACTTTAATAATAATTATAATATGTTTTTTGATTTTTAGTTCCCCTTTCTAAATAATGCTCAAGGCAGCTTACAACATTTGTTTCAGATTTTAAGTACAATAAGTCTCTGTCCCTAAAAACTTAAAATCTAACCGGGGGGGGGGGATTTTAAATCCCTGGAGCGTGGGAAATCCTGTGAGATACGTGTGTGGCTGGGCCACACGCGCGCCGTGCGCATTTTCAAAATGGCCTGGCCATGCACATTATCTCCTGGGACGCACGGAAGTTCTGGGCCTTTAAAAATGGGTGGAGTCTGGGCAGGGGCAGGGTGGGGGGCTGGCCAGGACAGCGCGCGCTGGTAGTCGGCCGGCACGCTCAACTTACTTCTGCTCGGAAGAGCAGGTACGTTTTTAAATAAAACAAAATAGGGTAGGTTGGGTGGATTTAAGGGTCAGGGCGGAAAGGGGAAAAGGGAGGAAAGTTAGTTAGGGGGATAGGGAACTTGGCAAAGGCCCGATCGCGTCACTACGCATTTTTTACAAAATAACCCCTCCTTGCGCGCGCGAGGGTATCAGATTTTCTAACATGCATGCGGTGACGTGCGCATGTTATAAAACTGGCGCATCCACATGTGCGTGCCTGGAACCCGCGTGCCCATGGACGCCCACACGGTCTTTTTTAAAATTTACCCCTAAATGGGTACCCCAGGCAATGGAAGATAAAATGACTTGCCCAAGGTCACAGGGAATGTCAGTGACAGTCTTTGGCTAGGAGCCACAGACCATAGCTCTCTGAGCAACCTGAACTTGTCCACTAGGCGTCACTGTTGATCAAAGGCTGGGTCTCCCTACTCCCTAGGGACTGTGAATGCTACTTCTGCAGCATCCCCAGCTCCTTGTCAGCCCAGGGAGCAGAGTCCTGGCCAGGGAATCAAACTCCAGTCCTCGATATGTGCAGCACTGCCACAGAGACACCAGCCCAAGGCCACTGGGAGTATTTCTAAAATCATATCATTTTAAACAGATGATTTCATTTTCAGATCAGCCTGCATAGGTTAAAGTTTTTGAGTACTTCTTGTTCACAGACTTTAGCTAGACCTTTCAAAGTGGATTTATGCTTTGAAAATTGGCGGATGTGCGTGGGCCTTTCAGGGCATAGGTGCATGTAGTCACACCTACTTGAAAACAGATATCATTTTGTGTATGTAGATTTACATGCATATTTTTGAATATCAAAAGTATCCATGTAAATCCTAAATCCCCGCTCCCAACTCCAGTCCGGGATGCCAATTTAGTATGCACAAACTGGGTTTTATGCTCATAAGTGCCTTTGAAAATTGCCCTCCTACTCTACATTTCTAAAGCAAATTTAAGCTTGCATTGTGTATTACATATAATTATGGAGTTTGGTGCTTTATCAGGCTTGGAAATCAATTGGGCAAAATCCCTCTGGTATGTAGTATAACATAAATGCAATCTATAGTAAATACCCTATTAAAAAGGCAGGAGATAGCTTCAGATACTTAGGCATTGAAATTTCAAAGTCTATGGGATCTATACTAAAGAGTGGTGCATGGTAATGCGTGTTATGTACTGCAGCTTATTCACTAATACCATTAAAAAATGTTGGTTTATGCACGTTACTACATGCCTCACCTCAGTAAATAGATCCACTAAGAAGGTAGTTTACTAAGTATTGGGGATAATGCAAAGCTGGCTAAATTTACCATTAATCTTTGATGGGAAGAGTTAATGATAGTTTTGATACAATTTCTGGATGCTTTTCAAGGCATGCATGCTTTAATTAATAAGAAACATTTCTCTGAACTGAGTTATGCAACCACACAAGTTTTAGGGACTGGGAAAAATAGTATAGTAGAGCTGAAAGCCATCAAACTATGTTACATTTAGGGAAGCTTACAGGTCCTTGATTCCAGATCTCACTTTTTTCCTGCATTTTTGCAGTATATATTTGAATAGATGACTACAGAAGGAAATTGATGACAGTACAAATGGAGGAAAAGATTTCCAAAGATCCTTTGTTGTAAGGGACCCTTGAGGACATTAAGAAGATTAGCTGTATATAATATTTGTTTGTGTTGGCAGCATTTGTTTGAAGAATATTTCATTAATATAAAGATGAAAATCAGGTTTCCTTCCAACAGCCACTAACCCATTAATTCATTCTGAACTGAAAGGTGAGCTTATTCTGAACTGAAAGGTCCCTTATTATTAGGTTTAGGGACATTGTTTGCCAGAATGTTATGATGACTTCCACAACTTCGGGTCTTTTGCTTCTCTGACTATGTTGAAAGTTCCTCAGTCTTTTGTCT
This sequence comes from Rhinatrema bivittatum, assembly GCF_901001135.1. Taxonomy (NCBI): domain Eukaryota; kingdom Metazoa; phylum Chordata; class Amphibia; order Gymnophiona; family Rhinatrematidae; genus Rhinatrema; species Rhinatrema bivittatum. Next base: position 122,600,110 of record NC_042617.1, read on the forward strand.
TTTAGTAATTGCTAGTTACAGATATATTGAATGAAAATTACAAAAGCTGTAATGTTCAATTACAATGTTACATTTTGGAGTCATTTCTTAAGATGAGCCCTATCAACTAAGTTTATCAGATCTTATGACTGGAAAGCAGTGAAGCACCAAAAAATTGAAAGAGAAGTGGGAAATCAATTGAATATTTCAAAAGGTCAAAAGGATTGGCTACAATTAACAAAACCACAAAATCATCTCTTAGAAGGGAGGACAGTTTTCCAAATGATTTATACAGCTAAAATGTGTTTTGCACCGGTTGATCAAAGAGGTTAAAAGTTTATGCGTTGTTCGCAATGTGCATGCTTTTACCCCCATTGAGAGGAAGTGTTCCTAAGGACATGGAAAAGTATGCGCATAGAAAGCATTTTCAAATCTTGGTGTGCAACTTCGAAGCAAAATTCTAACCACAGGAAAAGCAGGTGCAAGAGACCATACATAGGGGGTCATTTATCAAAATGCGCTAAGGCGTTTTCGCATGTGTTAAGGGCTTATCGCATGCGATAGCACCATATCTTATGGTGCGATGCAAATTTGAAAAAGAGGAGGAGTTAGAGGTGGGCTGGGTTTGCCAGTCTGCAAAGTGCTATCACACAGACTTAACTACACCTTTTTTTAGTAGTGTTAAGCTGTGTGATAAGGTTTTAGTGCATTGTCTCCTGCAGGGCCTATTTTAGTAGATTTGCAGCACCTGGAGCATGAGAGAGAGAGAGAGAGAGAGAGAGAGAGAGAGAGAGAGAGAGAGAGAGAGAGAGAGAGAGAGAGAGAGAGAGACTAGCTATAGTGTCTTCTTCCTAGATAGGTATTTGTATCCCTATGGGTGGCCCACCTAGTAACTCGAGGTGAGGTTTAGGTATTAGTGTTGTGGGTTAGGGGCCACTTTGACATTCAACGTGAGACGTACGAACAGAACAGTGGTCTCTTGTGAAGATTTGATGACCTTCGGAGTGAGGAAACTCACTCCAAGATGAGATTTGTGCAAGTTTCTCTCAACCTAGCTAGATGGACTCTCTACCTGGGTAACATCAAGCTAGGTGGCGAGAACATTGCCCAAATATAATCTTTGGGTGAGTTTCCTCATTCCGAAGGTCATCAAATCTTCACAAGAGACCACTGTTCTGTTTGTACGTCTCACGTTGAATGTCAAAGTGGCCCCTAACCCCCTACACTAATACCTAAACCTCACCTCGAGTTACTAGGTGGGCCACCCATAGGGATACAAATACCTATCTAGGGAGAAGACATTATGGCTAGTCTCTCTCTCTCTCTCTCTCTCTCTCTCTCTCTCTCACAGAAATACAACAGGTATGGCACTTATTGCAAAGTCTGAAAATGTTATCACACTTTGTGCTAACTTAGCTCTTTGCATAGGTAATTAGCACAAATTGCAATAAACTGTATATTACCATTAAACACATCACTTTTACTATCGCATTTTGATAAATCCAGGCCATAGTTTGTTCTTGTGACAAGTTTTGATGTGAAAGTTTAGACATACTTTCACTTTAAAAACTGCTGCAAAGCCCCTGGGTGGACAGTTTGAAAATTGCCTCCTTAATGTTTGGCAGTATTGGCTTGTGAAGGAGAGTAAATCAGGTTTGTTGGAATTTATGACATTGTTACTAATACCTTCCTGAAAGAAGGTAGTTTCCACTCTAAATTAAGAATCAGTAATTCAGTCATTGATTAAAATTTTTAACCTGGACAGTTCCCTCATACAGAATTATAGGCCACTTGTGAATGTGCCTTTTTGGGGGAAACTGGTGGAATGACTAGTAGTCCATGAAGTCGATCAATCTCTGGAAAAATTGAGTCTTTTGGATCCTGACCAGTCTGATTTCTTTTCTAGGTATGGCATGAAATCTGCCCTTCTGGGCTTGACAGATGGCCTCCATCTCAGGCTAGATGAGGGGGTAAGAGTATGCGGTGGTTCTTTTAGATTTCTCTTCAGCCTTTGACACTATAGTCCATTCTATCCTGTTAAACCAGATACACAGTCTGGGTCTCAGGTGCACAGAATTCAGTTGGCTTTCCTCTTCTTTGGAGGATTGGATGTAGAGAGTGAAGACTGGAAATTCCTTTGCTTACTCTTGGGAATTGAAGTGGGGTGGGGAGGGGGTGGGGTGGGGTCCTTCGGTGACTTCCCCTACACTTTTTAACATGCATGCCTGTCCATTGAGAACATTGTTAGGAGGTTGGGACTGAATTACCTCACATATGCGGATGATTTGCAGATTTATGCAGATTTTGGTTCCAGTCATTTAGATGACCTCGCCAAAGTTTAATCAGGGTTTATTTTCAGTAGCTAACTAGATGAGGGTTAAAAGTGAATGCTAAGAAAACCCAGGTGTGCTTTGAATTAAATTACCACTTTTCCAGAACTGGTTTTGGAGAATAAGGTCTTGGAGGTCTTATTGGAGGACCATGTTTTGGGAGTGATGCTAGATTCAGAGCTCTCTTTGTCTGCTTATATTACATATGTGGTTCATTCTTAATTTTTTCAGTTGGGTATTATTAGCTTTGCCCTAATTTGTAGAGCAGTGATCTAACTGCAGTATTTCATGCTTTGATTTTATGAATACTGGATTGTGTAATTCTTTGTGGGACTTTCTAGGAGACATTTACAAAGATTATAACTGATTCAAAATATGGCAGCTTGTATTCTTTGGGGATTTTCCTCTAAGGATCATGTTTCATCTGCCCTAGAAAATTTGCATTGGCTTTCAGTTCAATTTAATTGTGAATTTGTTATACTGTATAACTTTTAAGGCCCTAAAGAATGATGAACCTCATTACCTGACTGAGTATTTATGCCCCTACATACCTGGTAGGATGCTATGCTTTTCTTATGAATTCAAAAAAAGACCTGTTATATGGATGTCAATAATCTGAGTGTACCTTCATACGATGCTGTAAAAAAAATACGGCTATCGTGACTGTGAAGCCTATGTGTAGGCTTTAAAATCATTAGGTACCCCAGTGTTGGAATGCAAACTTTTGTAGTGCTCACTGTCCACTGTGCAATTGTTGCTAAAATGATCACGTGGATACTGTTGCAATATTCCATCTGTTGCAATATTCCATCTTTTAGTGGTTTCTTTGGTACCATTGATCAGATTGTCAGAAACTGGAAAGAAGGCCTTTTCATGTGCCAGTCCTAGGATTTGGAAATTGATCCCTAGAGAACTGCATTTAATAGGCAATTATCTACATAAAACAGAAAAAGGCCTGCATTTTTAGTTTTGCCTTAGTTTAGGTTAAGTTAAATTGGATTGCTGGAGGTTTGTAATGAAGATATGGGTGTTTTTTATTTTAATTTTATTAAAGATGTATTTATATGAGTGAACTTAATTTGTAGTTGTAGTTTGAGGTTATGTTATTTGTTATGATTGGTTTTTTTCTATAAATCTATTTTGTTAATTTATGTTGTTTTTTATAATACTGTAATTTGTTTTACATTATGTGCCTGCCTCAAGCTATTGGGGAAAGGTAGTTTAATTTAAAAAAAAAAAAGAATAAATAGATTAATTATATACTTGAATAGCTCAATAGGTTATATACAATATATTTAGATACACTTAATGAAAAGCTGAAAGAGGCATATTTAATCACATGAGCTAGTCATAAACACAGATTCTTCTTTTTTAGACAGGATTATCGAGACTAAAGGTTATGTCTTTCAAATGACTGTAGAATTTTACATGCTTCAGCTGTTTCCTCTTCCTTCTTCCAGTGACAGAGCATCAGAATGTTCCAGCAAGGCTGAAGGATAAAAATAGACAGTCTCGCTGGATGCTTCCCAGATAAATCAGTAAGTAGCAAATGTAAAGTTGGAAAAAAGGCAACACACAACTTCAACTCTAATAGAGGGCATCTCTTCATCTCTAGGGCAAGCCTACGGCATGCATGCACATATTAGTGGTATGTTTGGACTGCAAGACACCATCCCTTTGGAGAGACAGCTGCAAGCTCTGAGTAGTCAGGGGAAAAGAAACTTAGATACAAAGGATTAACAGTTTACTAAGAGGGATGAACAAAAAAGAGATAGGCAGGATGCAGAGAAGACCTACAATGCAACCAAGAAAGGCAAATAATGCAATACTATTTATGGAACAAACAAATCCAGTACAAGTAACACAGGACTGCTCCCAAAGAATAGAAGGTGTGCAACATCATAGCATGCAGAGGTCCAACAGAAAAAGACAGAAGGAGGATTAGGCATTGTGTTAAAATAGAACCAAAAGACATACACAAACAAGACAGAAAAATACAGCAGATACCATACTAGAATGCTAGACAGAGACAACCAAATGAAAAACATTTTCAGACGTAACACACCAGACTCCATGATGGACAATGACAGATATGTATAGGGAAATACTCATGGAGTATACCTCTGAGTATCCTTCTAGAGTCATTGGGGAATAAATGCTCATTCTCCCTCATCCAGGCAGTATCTCTCTGACAGTGTACCCTGCTTTGACTCCTGAACTAGAACCGGCATTCACAAGGGGGTCTGGATAAGTCTAAAACATCCAAAAAAGAAGAGATTAATTAGTGAACTGAGTCTACCAAGTACTAAGCCAAGTATTAGTGTGAAGACAAGACTTACTCTTATTCTGGCAGCAGACATTTGACCCATCCACAATATTTGTGTTCTCTACCCTCATTACACAGATAGAGTATGCATAAAACATGCTTGACTTACTGGAGTGAGCAGGAGGATCCACCAGGGGTAACAATTCTAATGCCAATACTGGTTCTGGTTGACCAGCTGCATGAAAACTCTTAGGCAAAGGTTGGGGATATGCAGTGGAGATGCTATCCATCTCCCTTTCTCAATCAGACAATGAGCATGATATTGTAATGTTTCCCTTTCTATTCTGTGGTCAGATATTAAAGGAACCAACCCTGTTTGGGCTGCCTAGGGATTCTAGACTGCAGACTTTAGAGAAAGTGTAAGAAGAGGAAATGGGAACGGTCACTCTTTGGCCTCCATTTGTGTCCACTATTCTTGCACAGCATGCTTCCCTCCATGAGTACTAACATTGCATCCCTAGTCTGACCATTGAGAGTAGAAAGCATGCAGGGCAATCTAGCCTTGAACGTACTATGCCAGCCAATATGTATGATGGCTGTGTTGTGGAGGATATCAGGGTGATTGTAGGAGTGTCATGGATGAAGGCAGCACCCTATATATTTTGGCATGTCTACTGGAGATTTAAAGAAGGTAAAGCAGTAATGGAGCCATTGTGTGTGAGATATGAGGATTCAGTGGACAGTGACCCTAACCTTGCTTGCGGTTGAAAGATAATGAGGACATACCAGCAATGCAGAGGGAGAGGATTGTATGGTATGCATGAGGTAAATATATGTGGTATTTGTCTAGTAAATGCTGTCTTTTAAAGAGGACAGTTGTGAATTAAGGGTGGAGATTAGAATTTATATAGATGGTATAGGGCTGCCTATGCCCTGATATACTTTTTTAATTGTAGAAAACGGCAGGCAGATAGGGCAAGCTCTACACTGCCAGATGGTTTGCTTTAAGACTAAGGTTACACAGTTATCACATTGAATAATAGTCATTTTGTAATTGATTTTGATATAGAGCACCTTTATTCATTTATTACATATATTTATTTATTAGTTGAATTTATTTCCCATCTTTTTGAATAAGAAATTCACCCAAGATGGTGTACAAAAGCTACATGTAATCCGGGTTTTGGTTAAATATTGCTTACCTGATAATTTTCTTTCCTTGAGTTCTGCTAGACCAGTCCATTATTCTTGGGATTATTTCACTCCTCAGTTGCAGGAGGCAGAAGACACACCTCTTTCATGAATTTAGTCTTTGCACAAAGGAAGAGTGGTCGAAGACTCTCATCAGTAGTCTGCTGTCAAAGCAATTGGACAAAACTCCCCCTAGAATACCCCTGTTTTTCTTTTTTTAGGTCCTCCCCTCCTCTTAGGGAGGGCATAGAGGGAATTTAAGAGAAGAGAGAGTGTGTGAGAGAGGAAGCAAGAAGAAAGAGGAGAGAAGCTTGCTGCTACATGTGGCCCCTGTATTCCTACATAGTGCCTGGACTGGTCTAGCAGAACTCAAGGAAAGAAAATTATCAGGTAAGCATAATTACAACTTTCTCTTCGTCTGGTAGACCAGTCCATTTCTCTTGGAAAATTTCAAAGCCCCCCCCCCCCCAGGAGGATGACAGGGCCTACCTAAATACCCCAGCCCCAAAAGCCACTTCCTCCTTTGCTTGAATGTCCAGCCTGAATTGCTTGGTAAAGGAGTGTAGTAATGGCTAGGTTGCAGCTCTTTAGATCTCCCCCAGGGAGACTGAAGAAGCTTCAGCCCAGGAGGATACTTGTGCCCTTGTGGAATATGTCCGCAGGGCTGCTGGCATTTGTTTGCCATTGAGTATATATGCTGAAGAGCCAACTTGCTATGGTGGATTTAGAGGCAGACTCTCTCTTTTGGGATCCGCCAAATAGGACAAACAGTCTGTCTGTTTTCCTTAATGGATTTTTCATCTTTAGATACCTCTGTTACACCCACCGGATATCAAATAAGTGCAGATTGCCTTCATTGCTTTTGTCATCTTTCCCACGGAAAGCCGGCAACACCATTTCTTGATTTAGATGGAAGGCAGAAATCAGGTTGGGGAGAAAGGACTGTACTGGCTTCTGTATAATCATGTGGTGCAATATTACCATATAAGGTTCTCTGCATGAGAGAGCTTGCATCTCTGAAATATGTATGGCCAAACATACTGCGGCCAAGAAAGCCATCTTCAATGGAAGCCCTCCTTAAGAGTTCGAAGGGACAGGAGTCTTCAGGACAGATTGAGGTCCCCCTTCAGAAAGCATACCACATGGGGGGTGTGTAGCAACCTGAGCGCCTGCAGCAAGGCCCCTGAAACATGAAATGGCTGTCACCTGTACTGCTAAGGAATTCAGGGCTAAGCCCTTGTCCAGTCTCTTCTGCAGGAAGTCCAGGATTCATGCAATTTCTGCTCTCCTTCCTCCTGGCAAATCATAGTTTTGTGCAGTTTTCAAAAGTAAAAGTTTCTTTAGGATACCATGTCATTTAGACATTGCTGCTAAAAATGCCCCCCTCCCCCGACCTGCTAAATTTAACTGACTAAATGTGCAAGGAGTATAAATTTAGTCAACTTAAAAATGGGTGCTGCCAAGGTGTTGCCAGGGCATGTTGATGACAGCTGGCTAGCACTGTTTTTCAGCGCAGCTGGACTATGCTCAGGTAGGCACCCCCAGCCGCACAGATAGCAGGCATAAATGTAGCCAGTTAGGTTTGGCTCAAACTTTGGCTAAAGATAAATGGCCAAAATGAAGTTATGTTACTCATTCAGCGGGTCCTTGACGTTTGACCCTATTGTATGTATATAGAAAATAAATGGTGGATCAGAATCTCTTCCCTAGCCTTCTCTGATGTCAATATTTGTTTCTGTTATAAGAAGAGGTATCTGCTCATTAAAGCTTCCTCTCACAACCTCCTGCAACTAGAATGTGGGTTTCAGGAAAATTATTTACCCTGTAACATTTGGTTAACCCATATTTCCTCGTCATCTACAGCATTATTACTGAACTGTGCTGAATGTCCACACATTCTCATCTAATGTTAGGGTTACCCACTGAACTGTGCTGAATGTCCACACATTTTCATCTAATGTTAGGGTTATCCACTTGTTCCATTTCTGCTGGCCAGACTAATCTGGTCCTGGTTTCACCCCATAGCATGCACAAATTTGTACTTCTGATTTGCTTATTGATCCTTCTATGAAAAAAGCAGCACCTGCAGATCCTGGCATGCTGTGGAGGGTGGGTGTTGTGTTCTGCGGCCGCAGACGGCCGCAGCCGCAGCCCCCTACCTGACCCGGACCGGTGGGCCGCCGCGGCAGCGTCGGGTAATTCACGGGAAGCTGATGGTCTGTCATTCCCTCGCACCGGCGCGGGTCTCTACGATGGTCGCCGGGCTTGGGAGTCGTCCCTGCTCCCTCTTCGCGGTGTCGGGCGGCTTCCCCCGCGGGCCTGGAATCCAAGATGGCCGCCACCATCTTAGGTGCGAGGCCACGCCTCCTTTCTGAATTTAAAGGGACCTTGTCCCTTTAAGTGCCTGCACCTGTTTCCAATGAGCCAGAGCAGAGGAAGTATTTAAGGAGACTTCCTCTGCTCATTCCTTGACCTGGCAACGTCTCCTGTCAGCGTTGTTCGAGTCTGCTTGCTTCGGTGAGTCTTCTTGTCCTTCGGATCTTGCTTCCTGGTTCATGTCTCGTCTCATTGATTCCTTGGTTCCTGACTTTGGATTGGCAAGCGGTGATTCCTGGTGTGTGACTTCGGACTGGCAAGCGGCGATCCCTTGGTGTGTGACCTCGGACTGGTAAGCGACGACCCTCTGGCACTTGACCTTGGACTTCTTCTGGACCATCATCTCCAAGGGCCTACCTAAGTCCCAGCGGCCCAGGGGGACCACGGGCTTCCAGGGGTGAAGCTCCAGTTAGCCCTTGCACCGTCCTCACGACTCCTTGACCTCTCAAAGGTCCACCTAAGTCCCAGCGGCCCAGGTCCCTACGGGCTCCTCCCGGGGGGACCGCGGGCTTCCAGTGGCGAACACACAGTTGGCTTCTCCGACGTGTCGACTCTTCGCCTTCACCACAGTTGCCTCAGTCTCCAGTGCCGAGGGTCAGCCGGTCACATCTTCTGTCTTGCCTCGCCACCCGACGGGAGACCTTAAGGATCCTCCTAAGGTATACCATCCTCCCGTCAGCCCAAGGGTTCACAAGCCTGAGCATAACAGTGGGGGTGGGGGGATTAAACAAGGACTGGATCAGCCTGATCAGCAGAAATGGAATCTGTCGGCAAAGCCTGCCTAATTTACAAATCCTTAGTCTATGCATTTCCAAAAGAATATGTGCTTTAATAATTTGTTACTTTTGAGATATGATACTGTCTGAAAAAAGAGGGGGATGTATCGTAAGCTGCAGCAAGGCTATATGTTACCCACTGCCTGTTTTTTAAATGGAAACAGTGTCTGCACAATAAAGTTATATTATCTGTAAATAAACAAGTTCAGAATTTCAGATATGGATGACAGTTTTTTACCTGGCACTGCTATGCTACCAAGGTCTTCCTTGGACTGCAGTTTTAATTACTGAAAAGTGCTGCACTTCCATACATTTGAATTGGAAAAGAATTATGGCTCATAGAAAACTCTTGTACTATAAATTATGAAATACTGTAAGGGCAGTTTTCACATTTTTTTTGTGTGTCCCCCCTCCCCTCCAAAACTCTGCATTTTTTCGTAACACTTGCGCTTTTACCCATGGGGAAAAAAGGGAGGGGGAGTACACACAGTGATTTTATTTTGAAATCATTTGTACTTTATTTTGTTTTTATTTGTACAGTTTGAGGTGCATTCAAGACATTTCTCTTAGAATAAAACACCACATAGTGAAGAATGTAAACAATTTTTAAAAAAGAACAAAGTACATTTGCCAATCAATATCCACAATAAGGAAAAAAAGGATCCAAGAAAAAAAACAATTTAAAAAGAGAGAAAAACATATATAATAATAGGAATAAAACACTTAAACAGTGCTGGGTCTGGGACTGTCTGGCTGCGGAGTATGTGGTTTTCTGTGTGCTCTGCGTGTGTGGTCTGCCTGTATCGTTGCCAATTTTCAACTGTGAAAATTCCAAACAGACGCAAGGAGTAAACGTTTTCACTTTTGTCCTTCCACATGACTGTTTATTTAAAAAAAAAAAAAATTATTACGTACTTTATTACTAGAAAACTGTGCACAAAGTGAGGTGCAGCCAAATGATCCTAAATATAAAAATACCAATAACTGCCACCCCCATCATTAGGAAACATACATTTGATTTAAAGAATCAAATATTTGGCATTTATCAGATAACACAAATTTTCTAATAACTTATTAAATCTCTTTTGCCCCTTTACTGTTGCTTATCCCTTGAGCCAGTGATCAATTTCATAGTAAGATGTAGTTGATGGCTGATAAAGCCCAAATTGGTCCATCCAAGTCTGCCCAGTTAAGATTCCTCTGCTTTGGATAGATGAGCATAAATATTGTCACACGCAACCCAACACCAACTTCCCCCTACTATCTTGCCTTTTTCACCAGATATCACACCCCTATTGTAATGTGTGTTGGGTGTGGGTTTGACCGCCAGAAAGCCATGAGTAAACTGAATTACAATTACAATATAGTAAACCTTCCAAACCAAAACAGCACTAACTGCCAGCACAGAAACAATAAAAACCCTACCTAAGAGAAAATAACACTACAAACATTACCTGAGACCCTAAAACACCAATTTAGCTATTAGGAAAACAGAACAAGCAAGATTTGTTAGAGAACCCTACACAGAAACAATAAGCTTGCAGACTACCCTCACCTTGGGCATACATGTAAAACTCAGACAGATCCTCACCAAATACAGAAAAAGTGACCATAAAGTATTAATAGAAACTTGCAGCTGGAAATTGATGCAAGCCAAATTCTGTATATAATGCAAGAATGGAAAAACAGAAACATCACCATTCCTCACAAAACAAACAATAAAACCAATAAAAAGTAAAACATCTTAATAGTGAACCATATTTCAATATGGTTCATTAATATTTCAAGAGCTGATGGATAGGATAACATCCAATGATTAATACCTCAAAATAAAATTTAAAAAATGTACCAAACACCAAAATTTCAAAACATCAGAAACATCAAATAAAGTCCAAAAATTTCAACAAATATGAATATAAAATATTCCCTGGGAAAGTTTGATTTCCAATCACCCTTAGCTTGTCCTGAATTAGTGGGTGGGAGGGTGAACACTTTTTATCCTCTCTCTCTTATACACACAGGGTCCATATTCAGATGCTGAGTGGCTAGTTACTGTAAGTTAGCTAGTCAATCGGTTAACCTAACCAGCTAACTCCGCTCCTCACGGGAACACCTATTGCCCACCCCCAGTACGCCCACAACTTAACTGGCTGTATTCTAGCCAGATAACTCTTTATCTGGTTAGAATATAGCTGGTTACGATTATTATAATAGCAGCTTAGACATTTAGGGGCAGATTTTAAAAGCCCTGCGTGCGTAAATCCAGCTGGATTTACACGTGCAGGGGGGGTTACGCATGCCAAGCCTATTATGCATAGGCTCAGCGATGCGCACAAGCCCTGGGATGCGCGTATATCCTGGGGCTTGAAAAAAGGGGCGGGGAGGGGGCGGTCCGGGGTGGGGGCATGGCCAGAAGCCTCTGAAGGCCCGCTAGGCCAAGGGATCGCGTGCCAGCACTCGGCCGACGCGTGCAACCTACGCCTGCCCAGAGGCAGGCGCAACTTAAATAATAAAGGTGGGGGGGGATTTAGGTAGGGCTGGGGGGGGGCAGGTTAGATAGGAGAAGGGAGGGGAAGGTGGGGGCAGGGGTAAAAGGAAGGTTCCCTCCGAGGCCGCTCCGATTTCGGAGCGGCCTCGTAGGGAACAGGGAAAGCCATCGGGGCTCCCCTAGGGCTCGGCGCGTGCAAGGTGCACAAGTGTACACCTCCCTTGCGCTCGCCGACTCTGGATTTTATAACATGCGCGCAGCTGTGCGCACATGTTATAAAATCAGGTGTAGATTTCTGCGCGCTGGGTTGTGTGCACAAATCTACACCCGAGCATAGGTTCAAAAATCTGGCTCTTAGGTTGGTAACTTTTTAGTAATCCGTCTAATTGATTTTTTAATATCTACTCCACACTCCCTAACACACACGTTTTGTTCTGTCTCACAAACACATCCATATATAAACATAAGGCTCTCATACACTCACAATTCTTCTCTTATATGCTCACTCTCTCTAAAACACACACAGACAGGCTCTCGCCCTCACACTGACTCTTCCCCTTCACACATACACAAGTTTTTTCCTCATACACACACATTCACTGGCTCTCTCACACTCAGTGATGCTCTCTCTCCACCCCCCCACAGGCTCTCACCACAAAAACAGGCTCACTCTGTCTCACACATATTTATTTATTTATTTATTTATTTATTTATTTAAGAGTGTTTCTATACCGTCTTTACAAACGATGTTTGATCAAAACGGTTTACATAATTGAATAAAATAAACATAGACAGAGAATAAAAATTAAGAATTAAGAAAAATTAAAAAGAACATAAAAATTATAAAAACATAAGGTTACAAAAATTTCATCAATATAAAATAATAATTATTTAAAATAAAATTAGTTAATATAAACAAATCAGTAAGTAAAAGCAGAACAAGGTGCCAAACTAATTTATGATCGTGGGAAAAGTGGAATGTATTATTTAGTAGGTGATATATGGAATGCAATTTGAAATAGGTGTGTTTTTAAGGACTTTTTGAAATGCTTGGAATTGGATATGGATCTGATGGAGTCTGGTAATGCGTTCCACAGAATGGGACCTATGACTGAGAATGTTCTTTTTCTGGTGATGTCAAGGTGGGCCTGTCGAGGTGAAGGAATGTCTAGAAGATTTTTGTCCAAAGATCTTAAATGTCTGGCTGGTTTGTATATTCAAAGAATGGAGCATAGAGTGACCGAGTTGGGAGTATAGATAAGAGAGTGTATAATGGACAGGATTTTGAATTGTATTCTGTATTTAACTGGTAGCCAGTGTAAGGATTGAAGTATTGGAGTGATGTGATTTTTTATTGAAGAGTTTGTTAGAATACGTGCTGCTGCATTTTGAATCAGTTGGAGTGAGTGAAGTGTGTTTTCTGGGAGACAGGTGTGGACAGTGGTGAATTTTCCATCCTTATTAGTTTTAATTATTGGGTGTCTGTGTCTGCCATTTTGAAATATTTTATTGTTTGGAACAGTTTTAAAATTTTGTATAAGTTCTTAATTGTTGGATGTTATTGGATTAAAATGCTTAATTTCTTATATTTTATTGTATGTAATATGTTTTTTTAATTGATTTGATGTATTTTGATTTGTAAACTGGTTTGATTTTAGCTCTAAAGGAAGTATAAAAACATAAAATAATAATTCCCTTTGTTATTGTACTTTATTCACAGAATAGTTTTAAAAACCTAGCAGGACCAGCTTGATAGCTTAGTGGCAGTACAGTGTACTGCCATGTGGGAGACCTAGGTTTGATTTCCAGATCTGGCTTCTGCTCATTGGGCTTGCAGGGACTAAGGATCCTAGAAGATGAGAAAATCTAAATAAAAGAAAAAAATCTGAGCAACCACAAATGAAGGTTCATGCTTGATAGGCCCAGTTAGGAAAGATTTCAACTGACCACAAGGCCCAAGGACCTGGACAAAAATAAAATTGCAATTACATATGTGAAGTTTTTGTTGTGACTACAATACATAGATTAATAATTCTTCAAAAGAGAAAGTTACCTAGTGCCAAAGCATTTAGCATTTTTTCCAAAAATTGGGAAAGTTATTGTGCCCTTATTTTATTGCCACAGAAAACTCCAACTCGCCACATCAGTGATGGTGGAGGATTATCATACATACAATCCTTCTCTCCTACTGACGTTCTGCGTGAACCTTTGCAAATCACTTTATCTATTTGTGCCTTCCTTTATTCAGCATTTTCTATTCATCCTTCAGAAGTTACTGTATTATACAGATCAGACAGCTACCCTAGAGGTTAATGTGTCCATGTTTCTGATATTATGACAGGATCAGCCACTGCAGGGCTCGAACCAAGGGCTGCTTGGAAAGATAGACTGCTGCTCTGGCAACTAGGCAAAACCCACAGGACAAGGAAAGGCTCAGGATCCAGGATGAATAAACTTGACCACAGAGGCAGAAATGATGCCCCAAAGGGTCCAAATTGGCCATCAGAAGAAGACTGGGAAGAAGAAAGTGGTCCCAGCAACTAGAAGGTTGCCTGCCTATGTCCACTACAGAATCTGATCCTGCTGTCCTGTGTTCAGAGAACCCATGTTCCTGTTGCCAATAGTTCAAAGTGCCTGTTCCTGCTAAGTCCTCGTTTCCTCTTGCAGCAGTCCTACTGCTCTGTCTTCAACATTTTCACTCATTTGCCTGCCTTCTGCCAACTCATTGTGCTATTCCACAGAAATTTCTGCTTGCACACTGTTACCATTAAAGATTTCTTGGCTTACATACAATTCCCAGATGGCGTCTATGTATTCATAGACTTATGTATCCAGATTGACATACATTTGAACAAACATCGTACGGAAAACAAACAAAAAACCCATAACCATTCCAAGCACACACTGTCACAAAATGTACTCCAACTGAGCTGGCTCCCCTGCTCTGGAATGTAAGCAAACCAACAAATCAATTTAAGAGTTTCACTGACGAACATGATATTCTTGGTATCAGAGCTAATCACAGCACTGAGACTTTGTCTCGGAGATTTAGATCTTGTTGTGTGAATTAATTAAAGGCAGGACTGTAATTATAGTTTTCCTGGAAGTCTCTTCAGCCTTTGATATATCCTGACTAGGGTCTTTGAGTTTGGCATAGGAATTGGGGGGGGGGGGGGGGTTAAAATGGTTTAGGTATTTTTGTTTGAGCATATTCAGCAGGTGAAAGCTGGGGATATCCTGTCTAATTAAAGAATCATCTTTTCTGGTGTTCTTAAATATTTGGTATTATCTACCACACTTTTTAATCTGTATTTATCCCCACTAGGGAACTGTATTTCAACCTTTAGGGTTCAGTGCAAATTTTATGCCGACATCAGTTGATTTTCCCATTGGGTTATTCAAGTGATGCTTTAGAGCTCACCCAAAGGACTTTTGTCTTCTCTAAATTCAGCACAAGTTTATTAGTTGTTATCCATCTCTCTCTACTGCATGAATACAATTTATCACTACCTCTAAAGCAGGAGTAGACAACTCCTGTCCTCTAGTGCCTCAAATTGATCAGGCTATCCACAATGAATATTTTATGAGATGCATTTGCATGCAGTGGAGACAGTTTGCATTTGCATGCAGTGGAGAATTGCATACCTCAGCTGTAGAGCCTTGAGCTCAGCTGCCAAACTCCAATTGACACTTCCTTCTTTTTAAAAAAAATTCAGTGGCAAGAGACCCACAAGCGAGCGTTTCTTCCATAGAACTCCAGCTTTGGAATAGCCTTCCATTAGTATTTGAGGTTCAGGAAGAAAGTGAAAGTGTTTTTATTTTGTAGCACTTTTATGCCTAATGATTGAATTCAGGTTTCTTTTATCCTTGTGTAATTCCCTCTCCAGTTTAGGGACCAGGAAAGCAGGGGCACATGAGGGTCCCAGGACCAATCCTTCAACTCTTTCCCACTGCGATGCAGTCCCAGGCCCCGGGACAGAGTTCTTTTCCAATGGGGGGGAGGAATGAATCCACTAAGGTCCAAGGTGGCAGGGGTGACTCTCAGTATGTTGCCTTGGGGAGACCGTAGTTCTCTCTGACCTTTAAGGGAGGTAAGTACAGGGTCACACAATGTGGTGAGAGCTCGAGGACATGTTCCCTTGCAGCTCCTGGGCCCCACTTCCTGCATTGCACCTCATCAACCCTTTAAGTGACAGCTGAAAGTGGGGGAAAATCTCTGAGGAGAGCATATTGGAGAGAGATATCTTGTGCACCAAAAGCATCGAGATTTAAGCTGCCAATGGCTACAAAAAACAATTTGTAAGGACAAGAACAGGCTGGCAGTAAGCAAGATAGTGGATGTTGTAAATAACTCCCCATCACTGATTCCTGAGAAGGGAGATATAGGAAATCCTGTAACGTAATTATAGCTGCAATGAATGTTAAATTAGACCAATTACATTTCCATTCAATGAATTACAGAATTTACTTACTAATACTACAAAGCGCATTGTGGGAAGTGGAAATGCATTTCACAGGGCTTGACAAGCGAGTACAGGCCTTGGAGCAGGAAATGGCGGTGATAAATGCGGAGGCAACCAAAACTGAATTTAAACTGGAAGACCTCGAGAACCAAGTGCGTGATTCATAGGTTTTCCAGAGCGCATTAATGAATGTGATCTGAGAGTCTCGCTGGGAGCCTTGATTTTATCAGCACATGAGATGTTCCCCAGATTGAGTGGGCACATCTCATGGGAGTGCATGGCAACAGTCAGGGGAAACCTAGGCCTGTAATCACCAAATTTTTAAACTTTCGTCATAAAGAGGAGATTTTGTGACAGTACTGTCAGTCTGGGACTGGGAGGCTTTATCTCTAAATGGTGTTTTAAAGAAGCCCCTGTTCAGTTTGAGTCTGGGTGGTGGGGTTGGGGGGGTTTCTGAGTTAAAAGACTCAGATTTTTTTATAATGCAATTGCAAAAAGACATAGGGGAATGAGGATTCCTCTTATGAGAAGAGACACTGATGATATACACCGCGGCTGTTGAGAGTTTGTTGTGTGTGGTTGATTTTTTGCCCGGTTGTCTTTAAAGGTATAGTCTTGTGATAGCCTTTTTGTTAGTTAAAGAGGAGATAGTTGAGCAAAAGAGCTTCAAAAGGCGCTGATAGGTGGTGTGGGATATATGTGCATTTTTGAATGCTTGATGATACAAATCAGATGTGATTGCTGACTTTTAATTTTTATCAGGGGAAGAGCTACTTCACAAGCACTCCCAGCTGGTACACAGCAGATTTTGTCTTATTTTAACAACAAACAGCCGCATATAAAATTTTGTTGCAGAAGTGGCATAGCTTTACAAAATAAATAAATAATATTACAATGTCCTTTAGAATGTACATTTGATCTTGATAAATTGTGATAATTAAAAGAGATTTTGGAAAATATATATGTATATATGATTTAGCATCAAGTAGACATAGGGGCTGTCTGTTTAACATCTGCTCTTCTCATGTTAATTTCTATAAAAAGCTTAAAAAGTAATTGGTATTAGGGATGTGCATTCATTTAAAATGAAACTGCAAAATGCAACAAATAAAGCTAATTTGTTTCATTTGGGAGGTCCTGAAACAAATTGGGGGCCCTCTGACTGAAAGGAATCCAATTCGTTTATTTGGTTTAGGTCTGAATTGGATTGCTGTACATCAAAATGGTGCCATCCGCTGGGGTGACGGCATCATTTGGTTTGCAAGTGCCAAAGAAAAAAGAGGACCAATCGTGCTGTTATTACGGTGTTGCCTAAGATGGGAAGGGACCCAAATTCTCCTGCTTCATATCTTTATTAAATTTCAATATCAAATTGTTGGCAAAGAATATGGCAAATTTGCTTGGATGGATCTTAGCCACAATTATAGGAGAAGAACAGGTGGGATTTGTTCAGGGCTGTTAGCAATTAGGAATATTTATAAAATTCTTGCCTCCTTGAAAGTCAGTAAATGAAGCACATACCATCTATGTTGCTAAGCTTGGATGCAGAAAAAGCATTTGATAGGCTGGAGTTGGATTTCATGTTTCAAACATTACAGGCTTTTGGGATAGAAGTCTTTTGTGTCTGAGTAGTGTGAACATTATACAGTAACCCGCCGGCATATGTCTCTGTCAATGGTCATAACTCAACAGACATTTATTTTAGTCAAGATAGCAGACAGGGATGCCCCTTGTCCATGTTTTTGTTTATTTTATTCTTAAAACCACTTATTTTGAATATTCAGGGTAATGAATTGATTAAGGGTGTTGCAATAGGATCATGAGCCACGCAATTTTTTAAATTAGCTGTTTTTGCAGATGACATCTTCCTCCATATCACAGATCCACAGACCTCATTACAAGCTGTTTCGTGGGATTTTTCCTTATATGGGAAGTTAATGGTCCTGAAGTTGATTAAAGACAAAAGTGAGGCACTGCCCACCTTGGATCAGAGGTGACAGGGATAAGGGGAGAGTTTCCTGATGCAATGGGAAACAGATTAATTTTCTTATCTGGAAATAATATTAATTACAGAGTTAATTTTTTAAAGTAAATTAGTTGTACAAAAAACTTAGAGGGTAATTTTCAAAAGGATTTACATGTGGAAATATAACTACTATCATAGCAATTTTCAAAATATATTTACCTATATAAAGGACACTTACACGAGTAAATCATATGAACAATTCAATGGTATATATTGTAGCAATTTTCAGAAGCCCACTTCCTCGGGTAAAGTGCATTTACACTTGTAAAACCCAGTTTAAGGATGTAAATACTTTTGAAAATTACTTTGTTTTATATTTGGCTGGCGGGGTTAATTTTTTCCAAATGATTGTATTGCCCAAGTGGCATTATATGTTTCAAACGATACCCTGTTATTTGTCAAAAGCTGGATTTGCGTCTGTTTGATACATTACTACGATAATACTTGTGAAAGAATACAAAACCAAGGATAGCTTTGACTAAGTTAATGCGAAAATGGGAACACTGAGGCTTATGAGTGGCAGACCTGAAATTATATAATGTGGCATGCAATTTAAGACGTAGCGGATTGGCTATACTCCTATGACAGTGCAGGGGGAATTGTTTTCTCCTTTTGATCTGGGCCGTGTTTTGCATTCTTCATTGGCTGCCTTGCCTGGACACCTAAAAGGCAGCCAATCCTGGAGATAGCTTTGCTCCTCACTCCAATTAAAAGTTTTGCCTCACAGTTTTTGCCCCTGATGAGTAACCAACAATTTTTACTGGGAATCCAGTGATGGGAATCTATCACTGGATATAAAAGATATGGTCTGAAATAGGCCTGTAATTGGGCAGTTTTTGAATGAGGAGGGAGTGCTTAAATCCTTTCAAGAGATGTCCACAGAATTCGGTGTGGAACAGAAGCATTTTTTCACGTTTGCAAACTAGGCTCTACATTCAGTCCCTTAAAATACAGGACTGGGCCAATGACAATAGGGAATTTTTATCAGACATGTTTGATGTGGAGGATCCAGAGCACCACAGGGAGTAACCATGGATCAAAAATGTATACAATTATGGATCCATAAGGTTTTGGGGATGGCCAAAAAGGTTATTTTTCAATGCTGGTTGTGGGAGAACACCCGCGACAATGACACAGCTGAGGAATCAAATTAATCACATGTGTAGCTGTAAACAGTATGTGGATAGAACAGATATTCAGAGGAAGAAAATGTTTTCTTACAGATCTGGGACCCTTACTTACAATCATAGGGCTAGGAGTCTAGTCCTCAATGACAATTGCGGTGAATAAATGACTTTTGGGTCCTGCGTGGGTACACGAAAGGACGCATTTTGAATTGAAATATCCTTATGATGGTTTGCTAGGGAGGTGGGGGTGGAGGGTATATGGGGGGGGATCTGACTGTTAAGGAAAGAGTATTATGTTTGCAGTACAGGGCACTGGAAAGTGAAAACCCACAGACCCAAGCATGTTGAAATACCTGTGTTGGAAGAGTTATTTATGTTTTTTGAAAATCAATAAAAGCGATTTAAAGTAAAGGATATGCATGCCTGTGAAATATACTGGAGGCTCAGAGTGAGTGTCCAAATGAAATATTTATTGTCAGAATTCTTAAATTGCAGGAATGGCACTTTCATATCAGATCTTGGCATGAAAAGATGAAATTTACAGTTCTCCAATTTTGTCTGTGCAAATGTCTCTCAGATTTGGGCAGGGAAGTCCTCAGACTCCATGGCTTGAAAGAGTAATCCCCAGTTCGTCAGGTTATCCTCAGTTGGGCAGGAAAAAAAAGCTCTTCCAAAAATACTGTTGGTAAAAGATTATAGTCTGCACAAACATCCCGCTTTATCTTCTCTCCCCAGGGTGTAGACTCCATTGGGGACCTCCAAAGGTAACAAAAGTTCTTACTCACAGTTCTCTTTTTCAGATGACAGAGATGGGTTTTTCTTGGGAAAGGTCCAGATAGCAAGAAACACAGCAGCTTTCTCAAGATGTTCCCTTTTCAGGACAAGAAGTGTGGCCATAAACTTACTCCCTGGTAACTCAAGACAAAATTTTACAAAAATAGGTAAAATCTGAAATCCTCCTGAAACAGGTCACCTCCGATCCAACCCACTGTGTGTGGAAAGGAGAACAGAGGAATCTTCCCTATCTCATGATCTAACCTAACTATTGAACGCACACAGGGTGTGTGGCACCTTATAGACTAACCAATTTATTGAGGCATGAGCTTTAGAGGACATAATCCATCTGACGAAATGTGCTCGAAAGCTCGAAAGCTTGGCTACACCAGACTAACAGGGCTATCCCTCTGAAGATCTAGCCTAACTGTTGGACACCCCAAAATCCTCCAGCCATGGATATCAGGGCTTTCACAGGATAAAGATCTCAAAAAATAAGTCTATAATCCAAAACCAAATCCCTGGAACCAATCTCAATAAGGACTCGTTCCCTTCCCATTCAAGGTGTTGATCTGGGCTGTGAGGCCTAGTACTTGAGAAGAGGAACAAACTTTAATTGAGAAAAATCACTCCTTCACCTTCTTCTTCAACCTCTAACTAAAACTGTCACATTAAGCTAAGCTGCAGGCTGCTTTTATAAACTACCGGGGCATCGGCCATTCCAGCAACCTCAATGGGGAAGCTGTTCCAAATGGGGTACCTCTCCCTCCACTGCCTTTTCTATCCTAGCTCAAAGGATTTAAAACTTGAGCCATGTAGTGATGTTACCAAAGGGTCATCATACCTGTCCCATCTTTTTTCCAGACAAATTTGTTTTTATAATTATACATTGCATTATTTTATGTGCTATGTTTTATTTCAATGTTTTATGTTATTGCAGTAATATGCTTTGTGCAATATTACTTGAGAGAGGCCCAATAGAAATAATTTAAAATAAAGATAAAAATAAACATATCTCAGCCTTGGCTACTCCCAGAAGAGAAAGAATATCAGAAGCATTTGAACCTGAGCCAGTACTATGGGGATGCAGGAAGCTATATACTATCAAAACCTCAAAAGCAGAACTTTGGCCTGGATCAGGATGGGGGAAATGACCCAGGTGGAAATGCATTGACCCAAAGCAAGATTTGCCCAATCATGTCTGATGCTCCATACTGGATACCCAAAGTAGTCTTCTATCTAGTGGACTTCTGCCTCCCAACCTCCTGAAAATATTACCCTTGCTGGGGGTTTGAGAAACCTGTTAAGGTTCACTGCTGCCACAAAGCCAACCAGCAAGCACTGGAAACCAGATTCTGAGGCTATATGCAATGTTTTTTTTATTGCTAGTGGAGATGGCATAGTACCTTAACAACAAGCCATAAGTCTATAAGACTGAAGAGTCAAAGCCAGTTTCAGTTTAGCCACCAGTGAATACAAAAATATCAGCATACAAGAAGGAACAGGAATACAGAAATTATACAGAGACTGGTGCAGCATTTCAGAAGAGCAGGGATCACACAAGCACAAACAGAAACAATGAACCAGCCAGAAGCACAGCCAGTAGAATTGGAAGAAATACCCCGACCAATCCAGGCTGTTTTCTGCTGGGTCATTCAGGGTACAGTAGATTGGGCAGAACACTGTTAACAGTCAGAAATAACATTAGTTTGAAGGCAATCCCTCCGGGGGGGGGGGGGGGGGGGGGGAGGGCAGATAACTAATTTAGAGTGAATTTTAAACAGTTATTAACCAGGTAAACTTGGTGAAAGCCATTGCTAATCCCTGGGTGTAGACTTGGTGAAAGCCATTGCTAATCCCTGAGTATAAACAGCAGGGAATCTATTTACCTTTGGGATCCTGCCAGATATTTGTGATCTGGATTGGCCACTGTGGAAACAGGACACTGGTCTTGATGGGTTGTTGGAGACATTTTTTGTTACTTTTGCTGAGGATGTATATAGAGGTTAGGCCATATGGATTCAGAGTTTTCACCCAGACATAGACTAATTTGAAGGCCACAGGCCAGCCTCTGAGTGAACTCCTGGTTACTGTCTTGCACTGTGAAATGTTTACGAACAGGCAAAGTCTGTTTATTTAGTTATACACTAAGGGGAAGATTTTAAAACATACGCACTCGGCGTACATTTGTGTGCGTAACCCGGCATGCACAAATGTACACCCGATTTTATAACATGCACGCGCAGCTGCATGCATGTTATAAAATCAGGGATTGGCGCGTGCAAGGGGGTGCACAATTGTGCACCTTGCGTGCACCGAACCATGCTGCCTTCCTCCATTTCCTACCCCCACCCCACCTTCCCTTCCATTCCCCTTACTCTCCCGTCCCCCCAGCCCTAAGCTAAACCCCCCTAAAAAAATGTTCTTACCCAGTTACGGCTACCTTGGGCAAGTTGCTTGCGCTGGCCAATAGCTGGCCTGTGATCCAGGGCACAGCGGCAAATGGCCATTGTGCCTGGAGGCTCTGGCCCTGCCCCTGCCCCACCCTGGATTGCCCCGCCCCCACCCCGCCCCTTTTATCAAGCCCCGGACTTACACGCGTCCCAGGGCTTTACACGCATCGTTGGGCCTTTTGAAAATAGGCCTGTGCGCGTAAACCCCCTACCCACGTAAATCCTCCTGGATTTACGCGCTTAGGGCTTTGAAAATCTGCCCCTAAGTCTATGATGAGAAAACTAGCAATTAACTTATACTAAAGCCTGAGAGAGAGAATGAAGGCCGTACAGCTGTGTCTGAAATCTGATAAGAGCTCAGAGGGAGGGAACGAGGCTGCTTTCACAAGCCTTTGTAGTGTATAAGGAGACACAGCAAGAAAGAAAGGGGAGAGAGACAGCCCTGGATGTAATGGTATGGCTGATCCTTTGGAAATGTAAGCTTTTTATATCTATGTAGCAGTTGTTGTTATTTACCATTACTTCTTTATACAATCTGATTTTATTTGTTCTATCCTCCTATTGCTCAAATAAACTTACTTACCTGGAACCGTGATGCACTGAATCAAAGTTTGTGTGTGGTTCTCTGTGTAGGGGATAAGCTCCTGGGTTCAAGTCCCCAGGTACAATCCCAGTAATTGTGTGTGTATGAAATTAGCCCTGCAGGTCAGAGCCCCTGGGCAGGATACCAGTGTGCACGGTCTGAACCCGTAACAAAATTGGTGATGAGGATGTTAGATTCCAGATGAAAAGTTTATATGAGCCTTTAATTTGTGCCTGAGTACTCCTGGATCTTTTAGTGTTAAGGGCAGATTTGTTTATTTTGGGACCATCTAGTTTGTGTTAAGAATTTTTCTTGTAATCTGCAGAAAACAGGATAGAGCATAAGAAAACCTATTGAGTATAGAATATTCTGTGTGTATTTAACTTTAGCATTATGTGGCAACAGAAGGTGTCATTTGTTAAGACTCAAAAGGACATTAAAGTAGAATTAAAAGCAGAAACGAAGAGAAAGTACCTTTTGGAGATTGCAGCAGCTTGTGGAAAGAATCCATAGGGTCCTAATGTCGCAGCAGACTTAAATTCTTTTGATGATGTAAAAAATAAGACTTCTGAGTATATTCATGCCACAATGCCCAAAAATAAGAATAAGCAGAGCATAGCCTTAATAGGGCTACTGTTAGATATTACAAGTGCTTGGTCACAGTGCTTTAAGATGTAGACAGATAAACTGAAACAAAAAACCATAATAGGTTAACACAGAAGAAGTTATCTTCTGCCCAGTTGGCAGAAGATAGACAACGCTATGAGAAGCGTGAGGCTGATCTAATTGAGAAGCTAAAAATTGATAGTATCCAGAATGAGCCTTTAAAGTCTGAAATTACCTGTTTAAATAAACAGTTACTTGAAAAAGATGAAGAATTAGAAATTCTTTGGGAACACTGTAAACCCAAATCCTCTCTCTGATTATAAGAATGAAAAAGAAGGTGATATAAAGACCACTGTGGACAGGGGAGCAAATGATCCAGAAGAGAGGGGGAGTGAGAATGTCATCACTGCATACATCCGTGACAGGATGTTAAATGGAAGGCCTGCACTTAGTCAGAAGTTTTGTGGCATTTGTTATCGATGTAAAAGAAAAGGACATACAGCAAAAAATTGTTACAAACCCCAGATTTCACATTCAGTGTTTACCTCCCCCTTCCAGCAGGCCTGCAGATTAAGTTGCGGGTGGCTCACACCATTCTTTCTACTCTCTATGTGGCACACCCAATACTTACTTAAACAGTGGGGTGTCTGGCCTCTGCTGATAACCTAATTTAAAGCTTGCAATATTTCAAATGAGCAGCTATAGGTTTAGCAAAAAGATTTTGTAGAAGCAGGGAGAGATCTGTCTCTTTGTAAACTTTTTTCTTTCTTGCTCTTCCTTCTGTCTCACATGACCAAGTTTGAAGGAATGTAAACAATTCTGGTCCTGTGATTAAGCAAAATCTTGTAGTTAGAAAAGAGTTAAATTTTTTGTGTGTAAGTTAATCAAAGTAGTGGCTTTCTTCTTTAATTGTGTAGCTCAGTTGCTTATAGCTATTTCTTACTTGATACTGTGATTTAAAAAATTAAAATTAACCTCTCTTTGTGTGTGAGATTTTTTTTTACAGATTTACAAGAATAAAAGTTGCTGCTCAGGATAAAGTGCAAAACCTGAGTTTTTTTCTCTCTCCTAGATTTTGTTTTGGGTTTTTTTTTTAATGATCTGTTTTAAAAATTCGGATTTTTCGCTTAATTCTGTTGCACTCGGGGGTGGACTCTTGTCCTGGAGCAGTGGAGAATGGCTCCCTGATAGGGACCAGGAAGCACATGCCCCCAGGGGGCGGAGCACTGGAGGAGACAGAGGCTAGGATGAGATTCACTACTGGAAGCCCGTGGTCTCCCCGGGTGGAGCCCATAGAGACCCAGGCCGCTTGGACTTAGGTGGGTGTCGCAGGATCTCTTGGAGAGGTAGTAGACAGGCGTGCCCACGGAGAGCAAGGGAGCGCGGTCAGACTCGAGGCTGTAGGTCTGATGGAGCAAGGAAGACCAGAACAGCGTAGGTGATGACAAGGCAAGGGACAGAACCAGAATCAGAGACGTGGTCAATGGCAGCCGAGGTCAGAATCCGAGGATCAGTCCGAGGAGTAGTCAACGAAGCAGAGGTCAGGTTCTGGAGGTCAGATGAGGTCACAAGACAGGCAGAGGTCAGGATGCAGGCAGCGGTTAGAATGGTTAAGAAACAGGCTGAGGTCAGTACCAGAGACACAGTCCGAGAGTACTACCTGGGGAGACGAGACAGACGGACACTGGAACAGAAGGACGCTGGAACAAGGCTGGAACAAGACTGTTAACGCGGAGGCAAACTAGTACCCATACAGTGCCGACCCGATTGCCAAGGCAAGGAAGTGCAGGCAGAAACTTCCTTATATTGAGCATTCAATCAGGGCACGCCGCAGAGCTAAGACCCCGCCCCTGGCCCTACAAGAGACTGGGCGGAGCGCACGCACACGCGTAGGGGTGTGGCCAATGCCACTGGAGATGCCAAACTCTGGTGTGAGGCCTGGTGCGTAGTGGAAGGCCCAGTGACCACCGCCATGGGACGCTGAGGCCTGGAGGAGCTCGCGGCTGCTGCTGGGAAGGCCGACCCTTGACCTGCAGAGGAGCTAACGAGGTGAGCAGGCCCGTGCGCGGGCCGGGCATGGACGGGGCGCATAACAATTCTGGATCCAAAGAACTTTTTTTTTTTTTTTTTTTTGCTTTTAAGACCTACTTTTTGAGCTCTAATGTTCAATAATTGTTTACTGTCTGTGGTTCTCTGTCATTATGGGCCGGATTTTAAAAGGGTTACGCACACCGGGCCTATTTTAAAAAGGCCCAGCGACGTGCATAAAGCCTCGGGAGGCGTATACGTCCCGGGGCTTGCAAAAAGGGGTGGGGAGGGGGCAGGGGCGGGGCCAGAAGACTCCAACAGAGCAGTCATTGCTGCTCTGTGGGAGGATCGCGTGCCGGCAGACCGCCGGCATGCGCAACTTGCTCCTGCCCAGAGGCAGGCACAAAAGGTAAGATAAACATTTGGGGGGTTAAAGTAGGGCTAGGGGGGGAAAGGTTAGGGGAAGGGGTGGGAAGGTCAGGTTAGGGGGAAGGGAATGGGGGAAGGCAGTGCGGCTCAGCGTGCGCAAGGTGCACAATTGTGCTCCCCCTTGCGCGCACCAACCCCTGATTTTATAACTTGCATGCGCAAGTTATAAAATTGAGTGTACATGTGCGCATGCCGGGTAGCGCACTCACATGTAGGCTGCACGCGCTTCTTTTAAAATCTACCCCATGTGTTCTGTTTGTGTATCATTATATGTTGTACATGTTACATTGTGTACAGGTGAAGACAGATTTTACTGACTATAGAAAAATGCAATGAATAAACAATAGCTTCTGACGTCATTTAAGTGAAACAGACACTGTTGAAGTTTTATGGGCAAAATGTTTTAAATAATGTTCTAGAGTATAATATGCTAATGGATGATAATTTTTTTTTTTCTCCATTTCCCCTGTTAACTTTTATTTAAATTCAGTCACAATCGATGAACTTACAGGAAAGGAGGGACTATGGGGTGGGGGGGGGGGTTTCTGTACTGGGGGGGGGGTTTATTTTACAAGTACTTGTGTATACTTTTTTTTCTCCTTCCCCTTTTCCTTCTTCCACTTTTTGTACAGTTTGAATGAATGAATGAGCATCTGGGTTGCTTTTTCTGAATATTGTGTGTTAAGTGGGGAAAAGAGGGATTAGACATTATGTAGCTGTTTCTTTGAACTATGACAAAACAATACTGGCTTCCATATGAATAGTGTATATAGGGATTATTACATACAAGAAGTTATTGATGTTTATTCTAGAGTTTCTTATTTACTTAATGGTTTAATGGTTTATTAAATTTTATATACCGACACGTCGGACAGGCCTTCACATCGGTTTACAGAGCATAAATAAATCAGAAATATAATATTCATAAAATAGTAACAGCTAAAAACTATATAAAGTAAAAGAATAAATTAGCTGTTAAGAAAGATAAAATCGTAAAAATAAACAATTAAACATAGTTATAAAAACATTGAAATAAAAAACATATTAAATTAAATGGCGTACTAATAACGTAAGAATGGTGGCTCCTCAAAGTGGTTTGCAGATAAAACATGCTTATACTATGTTGCTAATTTCTGACAGTGCTGGTTAACTAATTCATACTCTTCAAATACGCATTTGAACAGCCAGGTCTTCAGTTTTTATTCATCTCATATCAGGTATTACTCCATAAACACAAACATCTGAATTAGTGATGAGAGTTCAGAGGCTGTACTTAGAGACAGCTTTCAGAGTGCTGTGCAGTGAGAATTGTACACATCATTTGTCATTGACCTCATAACTTGAAATCATCCTACCCTTTGCCACAGAAGACATCTTGAATCCTTCATTTTATGGACTGAAGTGCTCAGAATTTCCTTATTCCATGAGGGTGGCCTTACTTAGACACTTTTTAAACAATATGTATATTTATATATGTATAAATACATACTTTTTAAACTATATGTATATTTATCATAATCATATTTCATCGTGATAATCACGATTATCACGATGAAATAAGATTATGATACTTAGCTAATATCTAGTCACACTGTTACTTGCAGTTGCTATTTTGATTCTCACATTAATGATACAGTCTGAATTGATGCAATTTTATTGCTCTGTATTTGCTGTTCTGTTTGTTAATGGTTCAGCAGAATGCACTATCAATTTGACAGGCTAACAGTTTGTAGAAGGAGATCTAATAAATGTTAAAAAGTGCTCTGGAATTTGTTGCCAGAGGATGTGGTTAGTGCAGTTAGTGTAGCTGGGTTTAAAAAAGGTTTGGATAGGTTCTTAGAGGAGAGGTCCATTGTCTGGGTTGCTTGGATAATAGCCACTACTATTGCTGGCAACGGTAGCATGGGATCTACTTATTTATTTATATATACCGACATTTGATCTGAGGTATCACATCAGTTTACATTCAGGTACTGTAGGTATTTCCCTATCCCCAGAGGGCTTACAATCTAACGGGCCGATACAGTGGACGCGCGTTTCCCCTTACCCCTTATTCAGTAAGGGGCGGAAAACGCGCGTCCAACCCGCCGAACCTAATAGCGCCCTCAACATGCAAATGCATGCATCAACAGGCAAATGCATGTTGAGGGCCCTATTAGGTATTCACTACCCCAAAGGTAGGTGCTAATTTCAGTCAGTGGCCTGTGCTCTCCTGTGGACTTTACTGAATTGGCCTGTAAGTTTGTACCTGAGGCAATGGAGGATAAAGTGATTTGCCCAAGGTCACAAGGAGCAACAGCAGGACTTGAACTCTGGTCTCCTGGTTCATAGCCCACTGCTCTAACCACTAGGCTACTCCTTGGGTACTTGCCAGGTACTTGTAGCCTGGTTTGGCTTCTGTTGGAAACAGAATGCTGGGCTTGATGGACCCTCGGTGTGACCCAGTATGGCAGTTTCTTATATTCTTATGTTCTTATGTGGAGCCTTGAGGTACTCCAGTAGAAATTTGGTGCCAATTTGAGGAGGATGTAGTTAGGGACAAAATCTCATGTTTTACCACTGAATCATCAAATATGAATCATAATAGCAAAGAAATGTACAGGACAAATACTGAGAGGCCCCAAAAGCACTATCACAGCAAGAGAAAGAACTTTTGCCCAGATGAGCTTTAAAGCAGCACTGTCTCGGTGGAAAAACAAGAGACCTTGCCCTGATACACTGAAGGATACTTTATCAAGATGTGCCTGTTTGTAAGTGCTTGTTTAAATAAAAAAGCAGACAGAGAGACAATTCTGCAACTTAAGCTCATAAACCAGGAGTCAGGGACCAGCCAAGGCAAGGTCCAGAGGTTAGAAAGACCCCCACCTTTGGAAAAAAAAAAGGGGGGGGGGTAGTTGGAGACAGAGAAAAACACTCTGGCACACAGCTTGGCATACAGATGTGGCAGTTCTCCCCCTGAAGAAATGGGAAGGGGGGAAAAGACCCTCCACCCACCATTTGATTATGCATGAGCTTATGTATATTTAACAGCTGGAAAGTATAAGACGGGGTAATAGAAGGGACTGGTAGCAAAGGACCTCCCTGAAGGAGCGCACCATGAAAGCAACCCTGAAACCAGAGAAGGGACCCCTGAAAGAAAAGAAAGGAGAGCCTGAAGAAGATCAGCACCCCTGCTATCAAGGAGGGAGAAGACTAGGTGTGGCCAAGAGACCAGGGCAGAAGACCGGAGAGAGGAGACACCCTGCTCAGGTGCGGAGGTGATGGAGAGCCAAGAGCAGCACGACAGCTCTGCCAGTAAGCGAAGGGACTCAGAAGCAAGCCCAGGCAGCCAGTATCTCTGCCAGAACCCATCTCAGAGTCGAGTCTCCTCGCCTGCCCACATTCTCCAGCTCTCCAGCCAGAGTCTGCTTCAGAGGTAAATAGGGGAGATCACCTGAAGTTGGGACCAGAGGTAAGTAACTTAGTCATAAATATTAATATTAAGCAGGCTAAGGTTTACGGCATGTTTGTGACCACCCATGATACAGAACTTAGCTTAGGGAAAACTGGTACTTAATGGCCAGGATGTTAGAGACAGGAACTGTTGTTATTTTCTAAATGCTAAAGGCTATTTCTGAGGCGAACACGTTGTCTTTTTCCTGACTTAGGATCTGAAGTAAGGTGGGAGGGAAGCTGGAAGTGTCCTGTAGCAGACAAGTCCCTACACCCCTAAACTTGCTTACAGCAGCTATGGTGACCTTCTGTGAATGGTCATATACATAAGATGTAAATCATTTAAGAATAATTCCAGAGACACCAATCTCCTCAAAGTGCTTAAGATGGAATGATTTAGGACAGTGGTTCCCAACTCTGTCCTTGGGGCACACATGACCAGTCAGGTTTTCATGATATTCACAATGAATATACGTGAGATAGATTTGCATGCACTGCCTTCACTGTATGCAAATCTCTCTCATGCATATTGATTGTGGATATTCTGAAAACCTGACTGGCTAGGTGTGCCATGAGGACTAGATTGAGAAGCACTGACTTAGGGTATCAGATATGGAAGTCCAAATCCAGTAATACCATCACATAACACAACTGTCTGTCAAAACCACACTTGAAAAAAGCAGTTTCTGTACTGAAAAACTTGTGAAATCCAAATTGTTACTGATCCAACACATTGTGTTGCTCAAGGAAATCATTGGGCTTAGTCAGTACAGCACTTTCTATAATCTTGGCAAGGAAAGGAATTGCAGAAATAGGCTCTGAACTGATGGCCCTAATGACAACTTTTTAAGTAAGGATGGATGGATGCTTTTTTCAAAATGTCAGTCAAAAGCCCTTCTGATATTTGCTATATGAATAGAAAGTTCCTGATAAAGAACTTTAAGCAATATAGGGGAATACTTGTTCCATGCATAGATATTTTCCGTTGACTAATCTGGCATTCGATAAACCTATGTGTGAATGCATCATGTATGAGGAGTTATTTTGTAGATGGGCTGTTGGTGGCCATTTCAGTGTTGATGGGCAGTGTATGTATCTCTCTGCTCTTGTCCTTTTGCTTTTTATATGGTCTAGGGTGTTTGTGATTTCTTCTCTCCCATATAACTGGGATCTGTAGTTTCTGAGTTTTGAAGCGCAAGACGCATTTGAAATCAGCAGTTTATATTTTAGTCAGTGACCTTTGTCATAAATAGAATTTTTCAGATGGCGATTTTGTTGTGTGGGTCTAGTTTCATGTATTTCTCAACTTTAATGTGATTGATAGCTCAGTTCCAACCACTGGAGTGGTCAGTGAGAGTGAGTGGTAGCACAGTTTGATCATAGGAGTGGTTTCTCATTGAAGGAGAGAGGTAGCACTGTTTGAACATAGGAGGTGTCTCTTATTGAAGGGAAGAGGAAAGTACAATGTGAATAAAGGAGTAATCTCTCATTGAAGGAGAGAGATAGTACAGTCTGAACACAGAAGTGGTCTATCATTAAGAGGGAAAGGTAACACAGTCTGAACATATGCATGATTTAAATAGAAATGCATTGTATGGAAAAGATGTAATTTATGGAAGTAACAGAAAATTTTGCATTACCCTCTGAAGAACTATAGACAGTATTTCATTGCTTGAAAGTGTATGAAGGGACGTATGATGGGGCATTCCCTTTGGCAAGCTGGCTGATGTCAAGGTGGGAGTGGGATAGAGAGAGGAGCTTTTGAGATGGCTGATGTTGGGCGGAGTGGGGTGGGATGGGGAAGGAGACTGTATTCCTATAGCTCGGAATAGCAAATAGAATAATGTTCACAATAAATAAGAATACAATCGACGTATATGACAATATAGCAACTGACCAAATAAAAATAAGTTTGGTAAAATCAATAAAATTTAAATATAAGAGACCATGGAGGCAATATTCGGCCACTGAGCGGCTTGGCTATTTAGCCGGATAACCATATGCAGCAGTCATGCCACTGAATATACCCAGCTATCTTAAAGTTAGCCGGTTATGTATAATCGGCTAACTCTAGAACAGCCCTATGGCTCGACCAGAGTTAGCCACATAAGCTAATCAGCTAACTCCCAACTTAACCAGCTAACTCCACTCCTCCCTGGAACGCTTTCTGCCCACTCCTGGTCGAGAGTACAATGTATAAATCTCATCTTTGTGACCCTGTCCTCACTCCAAATCACATCTAACCTTCATTGATGTGTACTGTGCTGTTCGTACCTCTGACTGTGCATGTAAAACTGCCCCCCCCCCCCAAAAAAAAACCTCACCCCAAGTTACTAGTTGCCCCTCCTACAGTGCTAAAGTTTGCTTATATGAGAGCCTTATAAAGAATCTCTCTCTCTCTCTCTCTCTCCAAAAAGTGGTACAAGCCTGTCTGGGCACTATGCTAAAATAAATAGCATGTGTTGCAGTATCTCAAAAATTACCCTAACCATGCCGCTATTGTTCTTGTGAAATTTATAGCAAAATGATAAACCTAGGTCTAAGATAGCCAGATCACTGTTAAAGCACTGCTTATCCAGCTATGCTGAAAATACTTGCTGTGTATCTTTTAGATACACCAACATGTTGGATAGATTTAAGCATCTTTTCTATAGTGTGCATACATTTGCACGCATGATATGAAAAAAAAAAAACCCATGTGCATGCACACACATGTACATATATCTGCGTATATGGGTGCATGTTTTAAAGTTATCCTCCCTGGGAACACTGTATTGAAGCCATTGCCGCTGGAAATAGAGAGCACTGTGTGCTGGTGCTGCTAACAATAGGTAAGGTGGGAAGGAGTGAATGACCAAAGGCTCGCCTAGGGTGCCAAATACTCTCTTGCACTAGCCCTGGTTGTAGGCATTCATATTTGGCAAAGATAAATACAAATAATGATAATATACAGTTTTATTTGTTTTACGGCTTATAGATAAGATAGTTTGCATTTTGGAGGAAGAAAGAGATAATGCTTGAAATAAATAAAGGTATATATTTCCTTCTCTTTTTTTTCTGTTTTTATTTGTGCAGTATTGATATCTTGGATACATAGTTACACATTGTGTTCTCTGCGAAAGCCTCAAGTTGCATTTGCTGTAAACAAATACTGGTTATTGATTCAAATAGTTTGTAGATAATGATATGGGGTGTCTCAGTTTTTCCACTAGTGCAATAATCTCCAGGAAGGGATTATGTATTTGTACGAGAAATCTCAGAGGGGGCTGGGTGAGGCAGCTATTATATGAGAGGAGAGTAAAAGAGTTTTCTTGTTATGTCTAATATGCATTGTTATCATAGGCACTCGATAACAGCATATGTGGAAATTTTCATTGCGTGTAGTTAAGAAATAAAATACAGAGAAATGCAGGGGCTTATGTGCAAAAAGGAGTCAGATGATTGTTTGAGAATGAGGCTTTATCTTTAGGATATTATGAAATATGATGGCCTTAAATTCAATTAAAATAGTTATAAATATGGGAGGTCAAAATACTCCTTTGCAGAGACA
The DNA here is from genome assembly GCF_901001135.1 of Rhinatrema bivittatum. NCBI lineage: Eukaryota > Metazoa > Chordata > Amphibia > Gymnophiona > Rhinatrematidae > Rhinatrema > Rhinatrema bivittatum. The sequence goes on from NC_042617.1 coordinate 122,632,987, forward strand.
GTTATTATATAAAGAGGGTTCCAGATCACAGGCTGGAGTTCTGTTGATTCAGGAGACACACTTAATGATAAAAGATGAAAGGGTAATTAAAAATAGGAATTATCCTTATATATTAATAGCCTCAAATAATGATAAGAGTAGACATGGAAGCCTGGGTATTTTATTGACTAAAAATATGAATGTGACAATGCATGGCATGGGATGAAATATGGGAGGGAGATACAGTCTCTTTTGTTTTTACAACTTCACCTTAATCATACTAATTTCACTGTTGTGTATCCCTAATGTGGAACAAGGAAGTTTTAAAATGAGATCTCTCTGAAGCTACCTGCATTTGTGATAGGTCCTCTAATATTGAAAATTTCAATTTAATCATTTCTCCAGTGCTAGATAAAAAAGTGTGATTGCCTTGTTAGTCCACGTTGAATGCAGAAAAATGAAGGTTAACACACTAACCCCAGCAGCAGCGCCGGGCAGGGACTTTTAAATCCCTGCCCTGACATCGGCGCTGTGCACCGGGCGTCGCGCGCCAAAGGAGCACGACTAAGGGGCAGGCCCCTTAGTGCGCCCCTTCGTGCTCTTCCTTCGGGCGATTCCAGTTTTTCCTTTCTGCTGCCATGACCGCCGACTCCCTCGAGCCAAAGGAAACCTCCCGACGAAGCAAACAAGCACCAGCGACCACGCAGAAACACACTGGAAAAGACCCCCTCCAGGACCGACTTACGGACCCGACCTGCAACATATCGGCCTTGTCTCCTCCAACATACTGACCCTACAAAAAGGCTCACACAATCGACGCACACCCGCCAGGGTAAGAGCCAGCTATGAACACATCAGGCTATACTCACTTTTCTCCTAGAACGATTCCCCTCCCCCACCCCCACCCCTATTAGCTCCTACACTCCACAGGAAGATGCTAGCTCCAGTTTCTCTCCAGCTTTCTATAGCCTCTCTTATTCTCGTTCTGTTCATCAGCCTGTGCTTCCTTCCCCTCCCCCCCCCAGGCATCCAAAGCTTCCCACTCACCTCCCTGACTCACCTCCGCTGCCCCCTCAGACTTCGCTCATCCTAACCCTCTCGCACCCCCCCACCCCCTTCACTCTGACCTCCCACCTATTTATACCTATTCCCACCTATCCCTAATCTCCTCCAGCCCTCCCCATGACCACATCATGCTCTCCCACCCAATCCCGATCATCGACCGCAGGTACCTCAACCTCAGGAAACCCCTAGTCATTCCACATTCCCCACACCAACGAAACTTACTCCCCATTATGCTTTCCCCTATCACCCAACTTCTGGGACTTGCAACCTTCACCCTGCTTCTCTGCAACACGCAATCTTATCTAAAAAGAAATACCCATTATCAACGACATCCTTCTCAACTCCAATCCTGACATACTCACCCTCACCGAAACCTGGCTTAAGGACACTGACACAGTCCTACTGAACCAATTTCCCACACACTCCTATGACATATTTTCAATACCTCGCCCTAAAAGAAGAGGAGGAGGCCTCCTCATAGCAACAAAAAAAGAGCTTAAATTCACTTTGCTTCCCACAAACACTGTACCAAAAATAGAAGCAGGCCTATTCAAGTCCTCCCTTACACAAATCTGTCTCATATATGCTCCCCCGGGCGTCCTTGACAACAACCCCTCACCACTCATAGAATTTCTTATGCAAAACATTGATCTCAATAGTCCCGCCATTATCCTTGGGGACTTCAACCTCCATGTCGACGCTCCCTCCTGCACACCCTCCTGCAAAGCCTTCCTCTCCTCCCTCAACGCTGTGGGCTTCACCCAAACTGTCAACACTCCCACCCATAGAGCAGGTCACACCCTTGATTTAATTTTCGACAATTCCCACATTCAAGTCAGCACTGCCCCTTCCTGCACTCATATACCCTGGTCTGACCATGCACTCATTTCAACCCCCTTTGTAATGAAATACAGTCTCCCCAATCCCCCCCCCCCCCCCCAACAAGACTATTCACTTCAGGAAACCATGCAGCCGAGATGACCTTATCGCAGCCCTCTCCCACAGCTTAAATAAACTTGACTGCACTGACACTGAGACGGCCCTCACTTCCTGGAATGGGATTACTTCCAGTGTTGCTAACTCCTTATGCCCTCTCATCACAAAAATCCTTAACACTTCGAAAAACTCAAAAAAAAACCCTGGTACTCTTCCGATCTCAAGACCCTTAAAAAACACCCTAAGACACCTTGAAAAGAAATGGTGCCAAGACCCGTCTCCATCCCTCCTGGCCAACTATAAATCTGCCCTACATAAATACCGGGCTGCCATCCTTAAAACAAAAAAAGATTTTTACGCAAAAAGAATACACGACCTACAATTTAATGCCAAGGCCCTTTTCTCCTATGTTGCCAATCTCACCAAGCCACCTATGACATGTCCTACTGAATCTGACACACAAGCTAAATGTGAAAAGCTTGAACTCCACTTCAATGAAAAAGTCTTGAAACTCACACAGCGATTTCCCCCTTCAGCCCCACCTCCCACCTCTCCCGCTACCACCTCACTTACCCCATTTAATGCCTTTGAACTTACATCATCATTAGAAATAGAAAACATACTCAAAAAATGAGACCAACCCGACACCCCTCCAACACGTTGCCTACCAAAGCCCTACTATCTATTCCCAGCACCATAGCTAAACCCATTGCCGACATCATTAACTCTTCTCTCTCCTCCGGAGTTATTCCTGATCCTCTCAAACAAGCCACCATGAAACCCTTACTTAAAAAGCCTAGCCTTAACCCTGACGACCTCTCCAACTTCTGGCCCATCTCCAACCTCCCATTTCTATCAAAAGTACTCGAAAAAATTGTCAACATCCAACTCTCTGACCATCTGGAAAAATATAACATCCTTTTCCCCTCCCAATTCGGATTTCAAAAATTCTATAATACAGAAACCCTCTTACTCTCACTTTCTGACTCCATTCTTAGAGGCTTCGACAAAGGTCACTCACACTTTCTATCACTTCTTGACATCTCAGCGGCATTTGACACAGTGAACCACAACATACTCCTCATGTGCCTCAGTGAAATCGGCATTACTGGCACCCCATCTCTTTGGTTTAAATCCTACCTAACCAACAGACTCTACAAAATAAAAATTGACGATTGTGAATCGAAACCGATCCACCTCTCCAGAGGCATCCCGCAAGGTTCCTCTCTCTCCTCCACTCTGTTCAATATTTATCTACTTCCCCTCTGCAAACTTCTCTCTGAACTTCACCTCACCCACTTCATTTACGCGGATGACGTACAAATAATCATCCCTATCACTGACTCCCTAGCCGCCACCATGAAAAGATGGGAAAATGCACTCTCATCTATAAACTGTCCCCTCACCTCTCTCCATCTCGCCCTTAACACTTCTAAAATGGAGCTTCTCATTATCTCACCCTCACCCAGTGCACCCCCTCAGCAGGCACCTCCTTCTCTCTCCAAGCCCGAGATCTAGGCGTTACAATTGATAATCACCTCAACCTACAAAAATTCATTGGCGCCACCATGAAAGACTGCTTCTTTAAACTCAATACACTAAAAAAACTCAGACCCCTCCTCCACCTTAGTGACCTCCGTACTGTCCTGCAAGCTACGGTCATGCCAAAATATACTACTGTAACTTCCTCCTTCTTGGTCTACCTAAAGCCTCAATTAAACCTCTACAACTTCTACAAAACGCAGCTGTGAAAATTCTCGCAAATGTGACCATATCACCCCTATACTCAAAGACCTGGATTGGCTCCCCATTCAACAATGCATAACTTACAAGACTCTTACTATAATGCACAAATCTCTCCACAATGAAAATATGCACTGGATGAAAAATACTATCCGCCTCCTCGCCCCAACCAGATCTACTAGATCCTCTCACAAAGATACCCTCCACACCCTCCCCCCGAAACATATTCACCTCAAATCTACAAAAGAGCGGGCCTTCTCAATCGCCGGCCCCTATGCCTGGAACACCATGCCACCTGAACTCAGACTAGAGCAGTGTGCACATAAATTTAAATCAAAACTCAAAACATAGCTCTTTAAACAAATCTACCCTTAAATCCTCTACTTGATATCTGCTCATTCGAAATCCTTCTTTCGACCTTTCCTCACTCCTCTAGAGTAACCATGATAGGTTCGCCTGTATGTACAACCTTGTCTATACTTCCGGTGCTGCCACCCAGCATCCAATTTCTGGGAAATTTTATAGCTCTGTTAACCTGTCCACACTTCGTACAAGATATTGGATATTTGCACTCCCGTTTCACTTCTTAACGTTGGGACTCTTATTAATGTACATAAGTTTACTATTCTGATTTCAAGCCTTAAGCTATCACTCCCACGTGCAATTGTCTCTGCACTTCCCAGTTCTCTGTTTTTTTTTTTTGTAACTGCTTTCTTCCTGCTTTGTTTTTACCCCTGTTACATGTAAACCGGATTGATATCTCTGATGATGGTCGGTCAAGAAAAACCACAAATAAATAAATAAATAAATAATAAAAAGAAAAATATGACGATACCCTTTAATTGGACAGATGTGATACACTTCTTTTTTTAACTTTTTATTTATATACATTTCAATTAACAAAGCGGGGATTACAAAGCCAAAAATTAGCACAAAATTACCCAATGTATATTCTATTTAACTCCTTTGAATAACCTCCATCATAGAAAGTAACAAAAAGAGGGTGAGTATATAAAGGAGAGACAAAAAAATTATCAGAAGAAATGACAATAATGAGAAGAACTAAGATTCCTGCAATAACAGTTCAAAACTACTGGTTATCTGTGGGAGCTGGTGAAGATGTTAATATGTTCCTGGCATCTACAAAAGATTTAAGGTGTTCTGGAGAAAAGAAAACAAAACAATCTCTATGATATTTAACAACCATTTACAATGATAACGCAAAGTAAAAGAAGCACCCCAAAGCCAATGTGTTTTTCCTCAGTGCCAAAAAAACATTCTTCTCTCTTACGTGAGCCTGGATAGGTCTGGATAAATCCTCATAGTTTGGCCATAAAAGTTGACATTCAGATTCCTAAAATATGAAGTCATAACTTTACTTAAATTGATATTGGTTATAAAAGAGACCAGTAAAGTTGACTGCTCAATGATTTTGGGACCAGATATTTCCAGGAATTCAGTCAGATTAGGCATAGGAGCAGAATTAGGAACATCTTGATCTGGCAAAACATTAGCATGAAAAGAAGATGGAAGAAATATAGCTTTATTAATAGAAGGGAGTGCCTGAGCAGGCATATGTAGCACTTCTATAAAATATCTTTTGACAGTTACCAAGGAAAGCTCCTCCATAATTTGAGGGAAATTCAGAATATGAAGATTAAGCCTCCGACAGCATTTTCCAAGAAAACTCAGTCCTATGGGAGAGAGCTCCCTGGTCTTGAATTATAGAGGTTTGGGTTCCTTGAATTTTCCCCACAACATCTTTCAATACAGAAAGCTATTCTTGTGTTCCTTTATAGATATTTCATGCCTAGAAACCTAGGGCACCAAATCGGAGGAAATGGAATCCATTTTTGTGGCTGTAACCATTAACATTTACCCAAATTTCGCCATAAACTCCCAGAGATTGTCTAGTGTAACCACAGCTGGTTTTTGAAGAAGCCGAGGAAACTCACCGAGAGCCTGGCTATCTGAGTGTCCAAAACCAGAGGCAACATCAGCCAATTCGGAGTCCACAGAAGTGACAAGGTTCTGTTGCTGAGAGTCAGTAATCCAGTGAGACACTTCAGAATATGCCAAGGCCTCCTCAGCACCCTCCCGTACAGATGCTGAAACAGCATCATCATTCAGCGCCAGAACGACCTCACAGGAGGAGTTGTCTCTGACCATTAGAGGGAAGTCTTGATCCTGGGGACTGCGAGACACCTCCGCCCCAGACAAGGCCGATGCTTCCTTGTCGAACCCTGCATCAGGAATCTGACCACCCGGGGAACCAAGGAACCACAGCCATGAAAGAGGTGATCATCTGCTGGCCGGGAAGGTGAATCGGTTCAGCAGGGAAAGCCCTCACCTTCCCTTTCCATTCAGCAGCCATCTGTAAAGGGAATTTTCAGCAAGAAACAAGAATACTAGTCACAGTGATTTCCGTGGCTAGCTTCTCATCGCCATCTTGTTCATCCCCCAAGTCCTGATGCAATACATGTCTTGGGAATTGATATTCCTTTCCTTAGGTCTAAAACAGAGTGAACAAAAGATGATATTTGCCAGGAAAGACAAGGAAATCATAAATGCCATTTCAGTGATATAGTGTGAAGGGGATAGGAATGAGGAAAGTAAAGAGGACTGAGTTGAAGTGTTAAAGTGATAAGATGACATAGGGACACTATAATGTTATGTCTGTTAGTGAGTTAAGAACATATAAGAAAATGCCATACTGGGTCAGACCAAGGGTCCATCAAGCCCAGCATCCTGTTTCCAACAGTGGCCAATCCAGGCCATAACAACCTGGCAAGTACCCAAAAACTAAATCTATTCCATATTACCATTGCTAATGGCAGTGGCTATTCTCTAATGAACTTAATAGCAGGTAATGGACTTCTCCTCCAAGAACTTATCCGATCCTTTTTTAAACACAGCTATACTAACTGCACTAACCACATCCTCTGGCAACAAATTCCAGAGTTTAATTGTGCATTGAGTAAAACAGAACTTTCTCAGATTAGTTTTAAATGTGCCCCATGCTAACTTCATGGAGTGCCCCATAGTCTTTCTATTATCCGAAAGAGTAAATAACCGATTCACATCTACTCATTCTAGACCTCTCATAATTTTAAATATCTCTATCATATCCCCCCTCAACCGTCTCTTCTCCAAGCTGAAAAGTCCTAACCTCTTTAGTCTTTCCTCATAGGGGAGCTGTTCCATTCCCCTTATCATTTTGGTACCCCTTCTCTGTACCTTCTCCATCGCAATTATATCTTTTTTGAGATGCGGCGACCAGAATTGTACACAGTATTCAAGGTGCATTATGACATTTTCTGTTTTATTCACCATTCCCTTTGTAATAATTCCCAACATTCCATTTGCTTTTTTGACTGCCGCAGCACATGAACCGACGATTTCAATGTGTTATCCACTATGACGCCTGGATCTCTTTCTTGGGTTGTAGCACCTAAAATGGAACCCAACATTATGTAATTATAGCATGGGTTATTTTTCCCTATATGCATCACCTTGCACTTATCCACATTAAATTTCATCTGCTATTTGGATGCCCAATTTTGCAGTCTCACAAGGTCTTCCTGCAATTTATCACAATCTGCTTGTGATTTAACTACTCTGAACAATTTTGTGTCATCTGCAAATTTGATTATCTCACTCGTCGTATTTCTTTCCAGATCGTTTATAAATATATTGAAAAGTAAGGGTCCCAATTCAGATCCCTGAGACACTCCACTGTCCACTCCCTTCCACTGAGAAAATTGTCCATTTAATCCTACTAACAGTCCAATTAAGTTTTTTTTTGTTTGTTAATCTTTAATTCTAGCATTGGACAATTCTATTGGCAGTAGTCTGTATTTCTATACACATAAAACTAAATTGGAGCAGTTGATAGTGGGTATGGGAGTGATAGAAGTTTGGAGAAACTTACATTTAAAGTGGAAGTGCAAGACTACACATTTTATTTAAACTCACATTATTCATGTTATTTACTGATTGGTAAAAAGTTTGGTATAGATTGAAACTGAGAGAGAAATACATGCTCAGATCATGACCCATGCTGTTTTGAGTTGCAAAGTCTTCATTCCCATCAGGATAGCAGATTTTGGATGAGATGGGTAAAGGGAGCCATGTAAAGGGAAATCGGGGAATATTTGGAAATTAATAATATGGAAGAGGTAAAAGGGTATAGCATGGGATTGCCTTTAAGCAATTCTGCTGGGGTGATTGATATCTTTTGCTGCCAAGAAAAAAAGGAGAGAGGTTTAGATATAATGCATGTTATGCTCAGGCTTGTGAACCCTTGGGCCGACGGGGGATGGTGTACCTTAGGAGAAAGATCCGTAGGTTCTCCCTTCGGCAAGGTAGAACAGAGGATGCAACCAGCTGACCCTCGGCACTGGAGACTGAAGCGACTGTGGAAGCAGATGAAGAGTCGTGACATCAAGGAGAAGAACGGAGTCTTCGCCACTGGAAGTCCGCGGTCCCCCCAGGAGGAGCCCGTAGGGACCCGGACCTCTGGGACTTAGGTGGACCTTTGAGAGGTCAAGGATTCCAGAGTTCGGTGCAAGGGCTAACTGGAGCTTCACCCCTGGAAGCCCGCGGTCCCCCCGGGAGGAGCCCGTAGGGACCCGGGCCGCTGGGACTTAGGTGGACCCTTGAAGATGATGGTCCAGAAGTAGTCCGAGGTCACGTGCCAGAGGGTCGTCGCTTACCAGTCCGAGGTCGTATACCAAGGGATCACCACTTGCCAGTCCGAAGTCACACACCAGGAATCACCGCTTGCCAGTCCGAAGTCAAACACCAGGAATCAACGCTAGCCAATTCGAAGTCACACACCAGGAATCACCGCTAGCTGATCCGAAGTCAGGAACCAGGAACACCAAGACAAGACAGGAACAAGGATCCAAAGTACAAGAACTCACCGAAGCAAGCAGACCTGACTACGTGGGACGACGTTGCCAAATCCAGGAATGATCAGAGGAAGTCTCCTTTTATACTTCCTCTGGCCCAGTGGATTGGAATCAGCTGTAGACAATTAAAGGGACAAGGTCCCTTTAATTCTGGTGAAGAGGCGCGGCCTTGCGCCTAAGATGGCGGCAGCCATCTTGGATCTCGGGCCGCAGAGGAGAGCTGCTAGCTGCCGCGAGGGAGGAGCAGGGACGGCTCCCAACCCGGCGACTAGCCCGGAGGCCCGCTCCAACGCGCAGAGGCACCGGGCACATAAGTAGGACAATATCCGCTGCCACGGCGGCCCACCGTCGGAGCTCAGGTAGGGAGCCGCGGTCGTGGATGGCCACGGCCGCAGAACACAACTTTACACTTTACTTACTTTTCACCTTTCAGGTACTTCAGAATAGTAATTCCCTATCCTCAGAGGGTTTATATTCTAAGAGGATCATTTAGTAGGCATTTTCCCCACATGCCCCTAAGTTTGTATCTGAGGCAATGGAGAGTGAAATGGCTCACCCAAAGTCACAAAGAGCAGCAGTGGGATTTGAAGCCTGGCTTCCCTGGTTTGCAGCCCCCTGCACTAATCACTAAGCTATTCCTCCAATCCAATAGAGCCATATGTGCCTTAGAAATTCAACAAAAGAACAATGGATATCTGAAGACTAGAGGAACTAGATGAAATTAGAGGGAAATTGCAGCTAATACAAGATGATGAGATAAATTATGTGTCAGAAAGCCAGACAAACATATTTTGAGGAAGAAAACAAAGGTAGTAAATTATTAGCCCTTAATTATTAGAATTAAGCACGGTGCAAATTTAAAATAAGAGCCCAGGATGGACATTTGTTATATTATAAAGGAAAAGATTTGGCAAGATTTGTCATGTTTTGTAAAGAACTGTATAGTAGTATTATAACAAGAAGTTCTACCCAGAAGTAAAAGCATCTACTTTCCAGGATGTCTGGACACATCCATGTCTCTGTGGTCCACAGATATACATGGATCTGGAAAAAAAAATCACCCATTAGAGTTTTCATGTCCCCACGAGATGTCGTAAAATTTTGGTATAGATAGGACCCCAAATACAGATGTTATTGGACACAAAGACATAGACCTAGAGCTCTCATAAGCCTTTATTTTCCTTTGGGAAGTAGGCTAAAAATAGAAAATTAAAGGAATATCTTGACTCAATTTTACTTTGTCTGAGTTCAGAGAAGAGATTGCAATTAGATAAGGAGATAACTGAGACAGTAGTTCTATTTGCCATTGAAACCCTGAAAATGAGTAAATCATTGGAACTGGATGGATTATTAGCTACATTCTTTAAAATTTGTTAGGGAGGGATCTTGATTGTCCTTCATTTATATGCCTGCGCTACCCAAGGAGGGTAAAGGCAGTGCCTAATGTGAATCTTATAGACCTATTTCATTATCTAACATGGATATTAAGTTGTTGTCAAAGATGCTTGCATGTTTGACATTGTTGACTGCTCCTAAGTCAGAGTTCCCAAACTGTGTTTTGGGACCCCAAATAGGATCGCAAAGCCTTTAGCTGGGGTCACAAGTGTCTCAAATGGCAGAGCTCTTCCAGCACCAGCAGCAGCATTTGTAGTGGAAGTCAGTGTGGTGCCTTTGAGCCAGAATTGCTCTCACAGGCAAATGCAGTGGCCCTGCCGTTTCATGAGTTTCTGTGGTAACAGGAAGCCCTGCTTGAGGAGGGATTGGAGCTGCTGCAGGGCCTGTGCGCTTGCTCTAACTCCTAATCCCCATGCTGACTGTTGCTGCTTTTTGCAGATCACCTGCAGGCTTGGGACCAGCCATGAGAAGAGGGGCTGAGTGTGTATGGGCCGGTGGAGATTGCCATTGCTCCTCACAGTAAGTAGATTAATCTTCTGGTAGGGAGCCCTCGTGGTAGGAATCCTTGCAGACTGCAGTTTCTGCCAGTCCTCTTGATGGTCAGGAAGAGGGGCAAAAAACCCACTTCCTTCCAGATGGTTGAAAACAAATCTTCTTCCCCAACTTAAATAACTGCAGGAATCTGCTGCAACGGGTCAACACCTTTGTTGGGCAGATCTTCCCTAAACATTGGGCGTCTTCAGCCCAGGGTTCCCCATTTCCTGGGCTTTGGAAAGGCCCAGGCCTTCAGCAGGGTTTTCTAAACAAACGTTCAAAAATCCTAAAATAATTCTCAGAGCAGCCACTCTGCACCTTGTGTGGAGAGTACAGCAGGGGAGTCCCTTTGACCTATCCTGGACGTGTCTCGGAGGGTTTCTGAAGCTCCAGGTAGACCAAAATCTAATTTAGGAAAATATAGCCTCTCATTCTCAACTTAGACTGCCCCCAGAGCTTATTGCAGAGTTCTGCTATAAAACCTCAGGTCCAAGGGTATCCATTACAGCTCCGCCAGTGGAAGGGCTGTGTATGAATGGGTACTCCCCTAATTATTTCCCTAACTGTACTAGACTGTTGCAAGACCTATCAGTAATCCAAACAGTGGTCTGGGTTACATCGTTTTTATTCTCCATTCCTTTCCTAATAATCCCTAGCTTTCTATTTGCTTTTTGGCTGCTGCTGTACTCTAATCAGAAGATTTCAACATATTATCAATGGTGACACCTAGATCCTTTTCCTGAATATTATTATTATTTTTTTTTATTTTTTTTATATACCGACAATTGAATAGTGGCTCCTAATGTGGAACCTTGCATTATGTAGCTATAATTTGGGTTACTCTTCCCCAATTGCATCACTTTGCACTTGTCCACATTAAATTTCATTTGCATGCCCAGTCTCCTAGTTTTGCAAGGTCCTCTTGCAATTTCTCACAATCCTCTTGTGATTTAACAACTTTGAATAATTTTGTATCATCGGAAAATTTGATCACCTCACTTGTTGTTCCCATTTCCAGGTCATTTATAGATATTAAAAAGCAATGGTCTCAGAACAGATCCTTGGGGCACTCCACTATTCACTTTTCTGCATTGGGAAAATTTACCATTTAGCCCTACTCTCTGTTTTCTATCTTTTAAACAGTTGGCATTGGCAATACACAATCAGACACTGCCCCCTATCCCATGACATTTTAATGACACCTAGACCCTTTTCCTGAATGGTAACGCCTAATGTGAAACCTTGAATTGTGTTCTTATAATTTGGGTTACTTTTACTAAGTGCATCACTTCAAACTTTTCCACATTAAATTTCATTTGCCATTTGCATGCCCAATCTCCCAGTTTTGTAAGGTCTTCTTGCTTCCATTATTCCCATATGCAAAGAGGTACAATAATCTATGTGAGATGACACTAAAGTACAAGTGAGGATTGTAAATTCAGATTTCCCTAAACAAAGAGAAAAAAAGACTGATTTCATTAAACTGCAAATCTGGAAATATATAGAAAAATAGTAGTTCCCATCATCTGTGGGACCAACTGGTCTTCAGCATTACGCCTACTAAACCAAATGGCTTCCAATTCCTGGTGTTTAACTTTCAACCTATGATTGAATAGCCAAACCACTATCTCATCTAGACACTGATTTTCCAAATTTCAGCAGTAATGATTAGAAGTAAAAGAATCAAGTACCTGAATGTCATCTGCATCTGCATATGCACTCTCCTAGTGTATACCATACAAAAACAACAATAATATCAAACCTACTGGACCAATGTGTTTGATATCTCTGTTGCATCTGCATATGTATACCTTGACTCTGAATTTAAGTTGTTAGAATGGCCGAAAACAAATTAAAAAGAAGAGAGGAAAGAGCAGATACTTAAGGAATCCCTCAAGTCATTCTTTTTAACTCAGAAACTTCCTGATCCTAGCCTACTTGATAAAAGGAAGAGATTTAAATAACCTAAGTACTTGCCAGGTACTTGTGACTTGGATTGGCCACTGTTGGAAACAGGATAGTTGGTCTGACCCATTATGGCATATCTTATGTTCTTATGTTATGTACTTTCCCTATGATTCCTAAATCCTTTAATCAGCCTAACAATAAGGCAAAAGTTTCTTTCAGATGTCAAAGTGCAAAAACCCCACATGAACTGAGTTGCATCAGGAGGAATATTATCTGGACATCATAACCGGCATGATTTGCATTTAATGTCGGTATATAAAAGTTAAAAATAAATAAATAACCATATGTAACCTCCCCATGGGACACTTCTTTGGGTGAGGAGACTACTCAGTACTGGTACTGAGTTCTGACTTACATTTTTCATCTCCAACAGATTTCTCTGATGGGAGGAAGGATTATACCCTCAGAGCCCAAAGTGCTAGACTTGTATTTTAAACAAATGTTCTGTACCCAGTTATAAGGGATGTACAGACAAAAAAAATGTTGCAGTTTTTTTTTTTTGTTTTGTTTTTATTTTTTAAATTCATTTTCTTAATTTGTTTTAATGTTTATTTCAGTTCAGTTTGTTTGCCAAACAAAAATAAGCATTAAAAAGAGAAATAGACCCCAAAACAAACAAACAAAAAAAAGCGGAAACTCTCTGGGTTCCTGCCGCTCCCCCCCCCCCCCCCAAGGCCTCCCTAGGGCCCTCTAAATCCCCACCCCCTTACCAATAAACTGTTATAAACAAGTTTTCTTACAATAAACGGTGTTTCCATAGATAGCAGGATGAATTAGCTATGCTGTCATGGGAATGTCTTCCGGACGGCGCAAGACGGAGCTTCAAATAGCTGTTACAGAGCTTAGCTCTGTGCGCCTGCGCACATCTTCCCACATGGTAGAGCACCCTCTCCCTCAGTCTGTGTCCTAGCAGAAGGAAAGAAAGGTTGTTAGCGGGCACTCGTGAGGTTGTCCAGGGAGGTGGATGGGGATGCATGGCTAATTCATCCTGCTATATAAGGAAACACCATTTACGGTAAGCAAACTTGCTTTTCCCATTGATAGCAGGGCTGAATTAGCCATGGTATCATGGGAATCCCCAGCTCCCGGGTTGTGCTATGAGGGTATTGTTCTGCCTCTTCTAGATTGCGTCTTAGCTCAACCTGTCTTACCGTGGACAGCCCGCATGGATTTCTTATTGGTGAAGTACTACAGGACTGCTCTGTCCAGAGTTGCATCCGTAGATGCTGGTCTAGGCAGTAGTGGGACGTGAACATGTGCAATGACAACCAAGTGGTGGTCTTGCAAATGTCCAAGAGTGGTACATGCTACGGAGGTAGCGACTGCTCGTAGCTGATAAGCATTAGGCTTCCTCGGTAATGTGATCTTCCTCTTTGCATAACAGAACAGGATATATTGTGAAATCCAGCTAGATATGGTCCGTTTAGCCGCTGGGAGTCCAGGGGCATTAGGGTTGAAGGTGACAAACAACTACAACATCCTGATGTTCGAATATGTTCTTATTTTATAATAGGCTAAGGCTCTCTTACAGTCCAGTGTATGGAGAAGCCGTTCCCTCTCATTTTGATGAGGCTTAGGGAAGAAGATAGGCAAGTTAATAGATTGATTCATATGGAAGGCCGAGATCACCTTTGGTAGAAAGGATGGGTGAGTTCTCAAGGATACCTTATGGTGATAGAACTGCAGGTATGGCAGATAGTGCACTAACGCCTGAAGTTCACTAACTTGTCTGGCAGAGGTAATAGCCACCAGGAAGACCAACTTCCAAGTGAGGTATTTCATATGAGAGGAATCCATTGGTTCAAATGGAGGTAGCATGAGTTGTTCCAGAACAAGTTTGAGATCCCATGCCACCAGTGGTTTCGACGTCGGGGGTCAGAGATACCAAAGGCTTCTGATGAATCTAGTGACTAATGGGTGAGTCGAGATGGGATGTCCTTGGTATGGCCTGTGATAGACCACTATGGCACTAATGTGGACTCGTACCAAGGCTGTCACTAGTCCGGCTCGGTAAAGCGTGTGTAAATAGTTAAGTAGACATTCTGGTGGGCAGATGAATGGGTATAGGTTGCGCTCTGCACACCAGGTAGAATACCTCCTCCACTTAAAGGAGTAGTTGCATCTGGTTGAGGCAACCAGTATCTCTTGTGCTGAGAGAGAGATATACCCTGCTCTCTCAGTAATGTCTGCTCAACCTCCAGGCAGTCAGGTGGAGAGAGTCTGCATGAGATGTAGGAGGGATCCCCCTTCATGGGCTAACAGGTCCGCCTGCTGACCCAAGAGAATAGGCAGCTTGATTGATAGGTGAACTAGGTAAGCATACCAGGGCTGTCTGGGCCAAGCCGGGGCAATGAGTATCAGTTCAGCAAGGTCCTGCAAGCATTTCTGAATGGTATATGAGAGTAGCAGAACTGGAGGATATGCATACAGAAGTCCCATCGAACAAGGAACCAGGAAGGCATCCTGTGCCGTTCTTAGCGTGCTGGGGAACACGGAATAAAAGTTGGGAATTTTCCGGTACTGTTCTGTGGCGAAAAGGTCCATCACTGGGGTTCCCCCCTGGGCGAAGATATCATCGGCCACCCTCTGATTGAGTGACCATTCATGAGGGTGGAACACTCGGCTCAGCCTGCCTGCTGGCTAGTTTTGCATTCCCAGTAGGTAGCCTATAGAGTGATGGAGTGGCGGTTCGCCCATTCTAGGATGTTCACCGCCTCCCTGCAGAGCATCCAGGATCCTGACCCTCCTTCTTTGTTTATATAGTATATCGCCACTTGATTGTCCATATGTACCATGACTCTCTTGCCAGAGAGCTGATGGGCAAAGGTTCAGAGGGCATTTCCTATCACTCGCTGTTCTAGAAGATTGATTTGATTGGACTGCAGCAGGAGTGACCAATTGCCCTATGTTTGAAGATGGTCTAGGTTCGCTCCCCATCCCTTGTGGGAAGCATCTGTGGTAAGGATGGTGTTGTGGGGTAGGGGGTGGAACAAGGCACCCCTGGTCAGAGTTCGTGGTTCTAGCCACCACACTAGATCTCTTTTCATATCTTGTGTGAATGAGACGGTTCGAGTCAAGGGGTGGCGGAACTGAGACCATTGGCGTTTGAGACCCCATTGTAGTCTGCGCATGTATAATCGGATGTGGGTCGCTGCCATGTGGCCCAGTATGGTCAAGACCTGATGGGCCATTGGGTATACAAAAGTTTGATCGCAAGCCTGAGGAATTCCTGTAGTCTGTCCCCGGGTAAGAATGCCCTCCCTATCGAGGTGTTGAGCAAGGCACCAATGAACTGGAGTGCTCACGAAGGCTGGAGATTGGACTTCTCATAGTTAATGATGAGGCCTAGGTCCTGGAGGCAGACCATCATCATGGAGAGGTGCTATTGGAGCATTTGCACAGTCGTCTAAATAAGGGAATAATTTGATTCCCTTCTTTCTGAGGTGGGTCACCACCACCGCTAGGCACTTGGTGAATACCCTGGGGGCTGCCGAGAGTCCAAAGGGGAGCACCTTGTATTGGTAGTGCTGCCCATTGGATTGGAAGCAAAGGTATCACCAAGAGGTGCAATGCATCGGGATGTGGCAGTAGGCGTCCTTGAGGTCCAAGGAGCACATCCAGTCATTGGGCTGTAGAAGAGTAAGAATCATCTTGAGGGAAACCATCTTGAATTTTTCTTTCATGAGGAATTTGTTGAGACCTCTGAGATCTAGAATAGGGTATAGTCCTCCCGACTTCTTGGGAATTAAGAAGTAGGGAGAATAGAATTCCGTATTCCAGCCAGTTTCATCCAGCTTCCGAATGGCCCCTTGGGCCTGCAGAGCCAAGATTTCGGCTTCTAACTTTTGAAGGTCACCCTGGGGTGTGTGCATAGTTGGGCGGTTGGGAAGAGACGGAAGAGACTTGAACTTCAGTTGGTAACCCTTCTGGACAATTTCCAATATCCAATGGTCTGTTGTTATGTTCAACCAGGATTGGTAGAAAAGCGAGATCCTGCCTCCAATGGTGCATGGTGGCAGAGGCCCTGTGATGCTGAAAAACTCTGCTGGGGCTTGGGGGTAGCAAGAGTTTGCTGTCTTTGTTGGCGTTGGGTCCGGGGCCGCCCCCTCTGCTGTTGCTGTGGCTGCAATTGGCGTGCGTCTTGGCTTGTGGAAGGAACAGACTGTGGGAGAGGGCACTCTATTGCGTGGGAAGATGTGCACAGCCACACAGAGCTAAGCTCTATAACAGCTATTTGAAGTTCCACCTAGTGCCATCTGTAGGACGTTTCCATGACAGCATGGCTAATTCAGCCCTGCTATCGACGGGAAATGAGGGTTATTCAGCTGGGTTGAGCCAAACCTAACAGGGGCTTTCTCATGCCCCTCTGATTCCCCACCCCACACCACCCCTTGCAAATGAGCTAGGATTTAGGATCTCCCCAGCCCCCACTTACCCCTTCTGTGGTGGCCTTCCTCGAAAAAAAGGACAAGACATTCCTGCCCCACCAGCATCCCATTAAAAATGGCACCAGCCAGCCCTGAAACCAGCACCAAGTTGACATCAACTGCTCCTATGGGCTACTCGATCAACTGAAACCAGTCTTTATTGGGTACAGTATCTTCATTCAAACTACCTGGAGGGGGGTTCCCCTATTTTTCTATCCCCTTCCTAACTCGAAATAGAATAGACATATCCCTTTGTGCACCTTTGGGTCTTGTTCAGGGGTTCTCAAATTGGTCCTTGGCCCTCTCTCAGCCAGTTGGGTTATCAGGATATCCCTAATGAATATGTATGAGAAATATTTGCTTACATAGGAGGTAGTGCATGCAAATAAAGTTCATTAGAGATATCCTGAAAACCCGACTGGCTGGGTTGGCCCCAAGGACTGGTTTGAGCACACTTAGTCTAATTTACAGAGGACTTGAATAAACAAAACGTTGACTCAAATAGTGGTCTATCCCAAATGCATTTGAAAAACTGAATCACGGTTATGTATTCCTAGAATGAACAATGAGTGGTTGTACCCATTTTCTGGAATAATATTATCAAACCTGCTGTTGTGAGATTATCTCTGTTTTTAATCTAATGAGATGTAAATACATTCATGAAAATAATGTCAATAAAATATCCCTGTACCAATCCAAAGGCAAGAGAGCAAAGTCAAATTGATGGGTCGTACTTTATGGCTCTGACTATATGCTGACTATCCTGAAAGCAAACTGCTGAAGTACACCATCAGAGGCGTGAATATCATCCTACCCCACCATGCTGCACTCCAGAACAGAATCCTATCTAGCCTTTCACAACAGGTCATTTTTTTCTCTGGAAAACACCCCATCACTTTTGTTTACCATGTATTTATGTAGTTTCCTAGTTTATGTCCAAGATTCAATTCATGACCTATTTGTGCATATCCAGTACAATATTTCGTAACAAGTTCCTGTGCAGTGCTGCACAAGATCTTACCTGTCAGATGCTCAGAGCATTGTGCCCAAACAACTGGCTATGTTGACATAACTTGTTTTTCCCCCAGTGCAATTATTTCGGTGTACGATCATTTCCTTAGCCCCAGATTGTTTTGCAGGTAAGAAAATTCAACTTAACTGCAGTCATGAAACATCCTTATTCCTTCCCCGACAAGGGACCATGTTTTGATTTTCTCTACATCGGGGAGACTGCTGTCACAGCATTTCTCAGTGCAGATAATGATTCTTCACAATCCCATGGTCCTCAAGCAAGCATCCATCATGTACTTTCCACACATAGGGGCAGATCTTGAAATCTGCGCGCAGGCATAGATTTGTTCGCTCAACCTGTCGCAAACAAATCTATGCACGATTTTATAACATGCGAGCGCTACAGCGCGCGCATGTTATAAAATCCAGGGTCGGTGCACGCAAGGGGGTGCACAGTTGTGCAATTTGCGCGTGCCAAGCCGCACAGCCTTCCTCTGTTCCCTCTGAGGCCACTCCGAAATCAGAGCGTCCTCGGAGGGAACTTGCCTTCTGCCCCACCGCACCTTCCCCTCCCTTCCCCTATCTAACCCGCTCCCCAGCCCTATCTAAAACCCCCTCCTTACCTTTATCGGGAAAGTTACGCATGCCGGCTGGCTGCCGGCGCGCCATCCCCCGGCACGGCAGCTGTTCCGGAGGCCTCGATCCCGCTCCCAGAACGCCCCCAGGCTGGCGCCCCGCCCACAGCCCCGCCCCCAGAACACCCCTTTTTTGAAGCCCCGGGACATGCGCGCGTCCCGGGGCTTGTGCGCGCCACCGAGCCTATGCAAGATAGGCTCGGAACGCGCAGGGGCAGCTTTTCGGGGGTTACGCGCGTATGCTACGCGTGTAACCCTTTGAAAATCTGCCCCATAAGTTTTTACCTGCAAATTCAAATTTTTCTTTTTCAAAAGGGATTTACAGTGAATATATAGAACTGATGCTGGATGAATATTGCTATTGGTTATATTTTGGCCTTTTAAATAATTAATTTAATACTTTTAGGGTGGATGTCAGAAGGGAGGATATCATTACATTTACTACAAGTTCCTTCCTGTTAGTGTTTGGGCTTTATTTGTTAGTATAAATGTAATCCTTAGTGAGGGTTTTAATCCCAAGGGCACACAAACTTATTTATACTCTTCAGAGCTGCTCTGGCTAGCAATTAACTCCCATGCTCAAACTCTTTATCCCAGGGTGGACTCTTTCTATGCAGGGAAGCGCTCGCATATGTTCTGGACCATGGTGCTTGCTTTCAGTGTGTTTAGCTTCATCCCATGGGGTGAGTGTTACGGAGCGCTAGGAGAGCGGTCCCGCTTACCAGGCGATGTGTGTTCTTGGACCACGGCTCGACCCCAGAAGAACTCCAAAGAGGTGCCGCGGCAGGCGAGGCATGCCCGAGCATGGGCTGGACAGGAGCGAGGCTGGACTGAAGACAGATGACTGGAGATACTGACCCTCCTCCGGACCTGCACGCTTCGGAAGACCAGCAACGCAATGGTGGTCTTATGAACAGCCCTCCGACCGTTCCAAGCCCTTTCGGACCTGCCACGGCAAGAAGCGGCAGGCCGGATGGAGGCCAGGGCAGCGAAGACCGGAACATGGAGATTCAGACGAGACTCAGGAACAAGGTACTTGGATGCACAGACGAGACTCAGGAACGAGGTACTAGGCATTCAGAAGACTCAAGCAAGTACTGGGTTGAAACTGCGACGCAGCGCGCCCTACACAGTCCACCCACGGGACTGGTCATGGACCACGCTGGACTCGAAGAGCCTCTAGACGAGATGTGGAGCAAAGAAAAGGAACATGTCTCAGAAGCTGTAGAGACCTGCACCAAGGCGCGCCCTACTCAGCCGCCAGTGGCTGGTCGCGGACCACGCTGACGGTACAGGTTCTGGCCGAGTCTTTGGCACAGACGGAGCAAGCACAAGGGACTCCGTAGACCAGGGACAAGTATAGAAGCGGAAGTCTCCCGGAGGCTGGTGCTGCAGAAGTGAGGAAGGCATTGCACCATGAAACGCCCTACACAGCCCACCCGTGGGGTTGGTCACGGACCACGACATGGCACACAAACACACTAAATAATATACCCCAATAGTTTTACTTCTCCCCAATACTTTTAAGTTTTAAAGATTTCCCCAAGCAGTACTTACTGATTCTTTTCAGCCACCAGCTGTTGCAACCGTCCCTTCCCAATGGCTTCACTCCGCCTACCTTTCTTTCTTTGCACCTCCTCTTGCTATGGATGGACACCTGGCTGCCATGGCATCTGCCTGCCATCCTCTCCAGCGTCCCTGGACCGGCTTGAGCACTGCCTCCTGCCATGCTCCGCTGGTACCTTAGGGCGCGCGCGCCGCGCAGCCCTCATTCTTATTTCCTACTTGGCGCGAACCTCAGGGGCATCCCCCTGTGATGATGTCACGCTGCCCACATATTTAAAGCCTACATTGTTTGCTAGCCTTTGAGTTAACAGGGGAATCTTACGGATGGGATTCGCTTTCCGTACCCAGCTACTTTGCCTCTCCAGTCTGTTAGATTCGTGGACCCTTGGGCTGGCTGAGACGGATGGTGATGCACTGTGGGGAGCCCACAGAGGACGTCGCAGCCTGGAGGCGGCGCTGAAGAGGTGGTCCTGGGAAGGCTTCACCACTGGAAGCCCGAGGTCCCCCCAGGAGGAGCCCGTAGGGATCCGGGCCTCTTGAACTTAGGTGAGGTCCTCTGCGACCGAGGACCTGTCGAG
This sequence comes from Rhinatrema bivittatum, assembly GCF_901001135.1. Classification (NCBI taxonomy): domain Eukaryota; kingdom Metazoa; phylum Chordata; class Amphibia; order Gymnophiona; family Rhinatrematidae; genus Rhinatrema; species Rhinatrema bivittatum. The sequence continues at coordinate 122,653,737 of NC_042617.1, forward strand.
AGATCCTGAAGAGGTAGTCCAGTGAAACGGCTGAGCCAGGAGATCAGAAGAGACTTCACCCTCTGAAGCTCGCAGTCCCCCCGGGAGGAGCCCATGAGGACCTAAGCCGCTGGGACTTAGGAGAGACCTCCTGGCAGGTGAAGAACCGGAAAGCTATGGAAGGCGAGAGGTCAGGAGCCGGAGTCCAGCCAGGGATGGAAACTGAAGCCGGAGTCAGTGGACGAGCCAAGGTCGGAAGCCAGAAGTCAGAAGCCAGAGTCAAAGCCAGGGACGAAAGCTGAAGCCGGAGTCAGGGGACGAGCCAAGGTCAGAAGCCAGAAGTCAGAATCCAGAGAAGTCAGAAGAACCGCAACTCAACTCAGGAGAAAGAACCTCGTTGCAAGGCAGGGCATTGAGGCAGCTGCAGGGTTTAAATATCCCTGCAGTGTCTGACGTCATCTCTAGGGCTGTCCTTCGTTTCCCGCGCTGGCCCCTTTAAATCTGGAGCCCCCTGTGCGCGCTAAGGGGGCAGGGCCAGGCACTGAGGATCGGCGGCGTCTCCCTCACAAGGGAAACTCTGCGGCAGGAGCCGGGTCAGGCCTAGACAGCCGAAGAAGCCTTCCAGCGGCCCGGGCCGGCCCCGAGGTAGGTGGAGGGACCGGGGCACGGCCCGGGAACGTAACACAGTCTTCCATTGGACTCTTAACGCTACGGGGTACCCACTCTTCGGGGGCCTCACTTGCTTTTCAGGTCGCTATCAGGAAACCGGTACTCGCTCCTTGAGAGCCCATGTTGCCTGACTCGCTGCCTGCTCCTAACTTCTCTTCTGCCTGGAAGGATTCACAATCTTCAACACCAGTGAGTACTACCATCTTCACCTCAGAGCTGTTCCCTGGAACTAGGTACTCGCTCCTTGAGGGCCTGCCTCCATTCCAGCCCTAGTGCCATCTCCTACGTGGAACCGCTGTGTGAGTACATTACCTTCAAGCCTCCCAGCTCTCAAGGATCAAGTACTCGTTCCTCGAGAGCCTGCTCTCCCTATCCTGGGGTTCTCCATACTGGGGCTTTGTGCATATTCCACTGTACTCATTATTCTCAGTTCTTTCCACTTCAGCACTGCTACCAGAGGAGTCGCTGTTCCAGCGCCTGAGGGATACTAGCCCAGCCGGGCTACTTCTGCTGCTCACTATTGCCACCTCTGGTGGCTTTATCACATTGTCTAATAAAAGATCAATCTCTGTGTTTGTGTGTCCTAAGCTGAGCCTGACCTGTGGCCCCTCATGGGACTTCCCCCTATGGGCATGGTCAGCTGCCACAGTGTCCAAGGGTCCACTCAAACCTCACTAATTATAACACAGCAAGGTGATCTTCTCCTCTTAGTGCTCTCACTGGCTTGTACAATGCACCTGCCATATTCCAGAAGATGATGAATGAAATCTTTAGAGACTTACTCTATGTCTGTGTGGTCGTGTATCTTGATGACAACCTTATCTTTTCTAAGGATCTCACTTCCCATAGGGGGGATGTGTGTCGTGTCCTCCAATGTCTCCGAACCAACAAGCTCTATGCCAAATTGGAGAAATGCATTTTTGAAATGGAGAGCCTTCTCTTCCTAGGGTTCATTGTCTCCAGTAAAGGCTTTTCCATGGATCCAGACAAGCTCAGAAGCATACAAGATTGGCCTCAGCTGATTGGCCTTCAGGCCCTACAAAGGTTTCTGGGTTTCACCAACTATTTCCGACATTTCCTCACAAATTCCTACAAAATATCTGCACCTCTCACTGTTCTTATGCAGAAAGGGGCTAACAACAAGCTATGGCTGGCCGAGGTGGTGACGGCTTTCCAGGAGTTAAAGGATGCTTTCCAACATGAACCATGTCTTTATTATCCAAACCCTACATGCCCTTTCATTGTGGAGGTAGATGCCTCTTAAATAGGGGTAGGGCTATCCTAAGCCAGCATTCCAACAAGGAACTAATTGGCACATACTATTGTCTTTTTGTGAATGCTGCTGTCCCCATTTTCTTTTTGCATAAATTTAATGGGATGTCGGTGAGATCACAACAATCGGCAGGAGAGAAAATTAAACCGACGTCACCCAAAATGGCTGCAGAGTCAGAGTCAGTAATGGAAAGTTTCAAAGAGGAGTTAATACAGGAAATATCTAAAAATGTGTCAGCTACATTAGCGGACAGTATGCATAAAATACACACAGTGATGGAGAAAATGTGGGAGAATTTAATAAACACACCGGGGTAGATTTTATAAATTTGCGCGAGCACGTACCTTTGTTCGCGCACCAGGCGCGAACAAAAGTACGCTGGATTTTATAAGATACGCGCGTAGCTTATAAAATCCGGGGTTGGCACGCACAAGGGGGTGCACATTTGTGCAACTTGCGCGCGCCGAGCCCGGCGCACGCTGCCTGTTCCCTCCGAGGCCGCTCCGAAATCGGAGCGGCCTCGGAGGGAACTTTCTTTCCACCCCCCCCGCACCTTCCCCTCCCTTCCCCTCCCTAACCCACCCCCCCCCCCCGGCCCTATCTAAAACCCCCCCCCTACCTTTGTTGGCAGATTTACGCCTCCTGAAAGCAGGCGTAAATCTGCGCGTGCCAGCAGGCTGCTGGCGCGCCATCACCCAAGCCCTCCAACTCGGTTAGACATGGCCCACCATGTCTAACCGAGTTGGAGGGCCAAATTCTCACTCAAGAGATGGCATCGGATCAGCTAAATCTGCAGATAGCAGCACTGCAAAAAGAAAATAAAGAACTTACAGAAAAATTGACAACCTAGAAAACAGAGACAGACAGAACAATATAAGAATTATAGAAGTTCCAGAATCGGTGAAACTATTGGAGTTGATGCATTTTGTGCGGGTCTGGCTTCCAGAATCACTTGGCCTCTCAATGGAAACAGAGCCAGTATCCGTGGAAAGAGTACATAGGGGATATTCCAGGACTCGCAGATCAAGCCTCAACCTGTGATTATTTGCCTTGTTAATTATTTATTTATTTAATTTTATATACCGACAGCCGTTTGCACATCGTGCCGGTTTACAAGTAACTTACAACCATAAGATATATAGGCAGAAGCCTTTACAAATAACAGTATGTAACATAAATGCAGTAACAGAGCAAGAAACTAATGCAGAAACAGAGCAAGAAACTAAATAACTTAGGGAGGGAGGGGTAGGGGTAGTCATGACAAAGGGGGGGGGGGGGGGGGGAGGGTGAGGACAGACACATGGGGATAAGATATGTACAAGGGATTCAAGCAATAAATTGATATGTATAATGGTTTTATACAAAGTTGTATAGACATGAAAATAAATTATGAAGTGAAAATGTCTCTTATGTCAGCTTATCGCAAATTGGAAGTCTTGGAGTATAAGGGTACTAAGCTCTTACTCGGTAAAGGTAACAGTGAGCAAAGCATGGTCTCTGGTGTGGACCAGAGCTATATAAATAAGGAATTGTTTTCCCTGCTGTTTCCAGCTCACCTTTGAGTAATTAAAAATGGCAAATCATTATTTTCGAATTACAAGGAACAAATGGATGCTTTTTTACAGTCATTTAAGGAATGATGATCTTGATTTTTGCTGCTAATGTTCTGAAATATAATTTCTGGCACAAGAGGAGGATTCTAAACCTAAAAAAAAATCTTATTTTCATATTGGTACATTGCTTATTATAATATGAGTAGTACATAACTTGGCTGTTGAGAAGAGATGTTATCAGGCTAAAGTCCATAGTTACTTGGTTTCTTTGGAGGGGTAAGAGAGTAAGGAAAGGAAAAACAACTCTGTTCAAATCACGTAAATATGGTGGTCTCATTCTGCCAGATGTTCGCCTATACAATGTAGCTTGTCAGTTAAGATTTTGCTGGGAATGGCACACTGATATTTATAGATTTAATATCCCACATTACATAGAATTTATGACCCGGCCGTACTCTCCGATAGGGATGTTACCTACCTTTGATATGCATATACCATCTGTGGTGAAATCAAATCTTTTGTTTTATCCTGCTTTATCATTTTGGAGATATTTTTGCAAATGGTGGGCTAAATCGCCACATTATACTGACCTATTTCCTTTTATAGGTAACCCTGCTTTTACTCCAGGATTTCAATATGCACCTTACGAAGAATGACAAAGAGTTTAGTGAATGTTTCACAATTTTATTATAAAGGACAACAATAAATTTTTTCTTTTGAACAACTGAAAACACAATATTCTCTTTCACAGAAACATTTTTTTGCATATTTACAATCCAGGAATTATATTTCTGAACTGTTATGTAGATTTTCCTCTCTTTTCTTTCAGAATTCAAAGGCAGACATTTTCTGGATTCCCAACAAACAGAAAAACTTGTCAATTTGGTATAAAGTTTATCAGCAAACTTTTCATCTATGGATGCCTGTTCTCCTTTTGCAAGCTTCTGGTCTCAGACATTTGGGCTTCCAGTTACGTTGAAACATATGGCTTCCTTTTTCAACATTGCCTTTTGCTCTGTAACTGATTCCAAATATCAGTTTAAGGTATTACACCATTGTTATATAGTCAAAGTTCAAGCTTATAAAATGGGTATAACTAATAAACCAAATTGTATTAAATGTCATGAGGACCATGGTTCATTGCTACACTCCTTCATGCACTGTTAAAATATTTTCTTTTTAGTCCGTGTTACATCATATTGAAAATATTATTCAAATGAAACCACCATACGATGGCACTTTTCTAATATTTGGCTCTCATTCGTGGGCTCCTAAGATTTCAAAAGGCCATATCAAATTTGTTTGTAAATCCTTGTTGGTGGCTAGATTTTAAATTCTTAAACACTGGATCCAACCTGACCCTCCTTCAAACACGTTGTGGTATTGGTGTATGGCAGAATGGATGCAATTGGAGAGGCTTGTTGTGCTTTCAATGAAAAAGAGTGTTGCACAAGATTATATATTAGCTTGGAAAAAATGTTACCAAGTTTTGCCTCAATCTGTTATGGAGAGTGAATTCTGCGAGAGATGCTCCTGATTGTCGATAATATGGCACCTATCTTTTGCAATGTATTACATCTTTGGTTTTCTTACTGGGGATTATCGGATTATTTCCTTTATCTGTATTTCTACTTGACAATATGCTTTTGTTAAAATTCATATAGTGTGAATGATGTTTTGAACGGCTTGTCTTGTGTATTATCTGCTTAAAATTAAATACCTTATGTATCTTATTAATTAGAAATGAGGTGGTGTAGATGTGAAGTATAACAGTGTTGATTAATGTATGTCTTATTGTCATTTTAGCTGAATGCTGTACCCCAAGTCTGTACTGACTTAATTTAAATAAATAATAATTAAAAAAAAAAAAAAAAAAGAATGTAGGATAATGAGATATATAAATGTATTTAAATAAAGGGGATGGAATAACTCCTATAAGAAGAGTTTAATCTCCTATAAGAAGAGAGATTAAACAGGTTAAGGCTCTTCATCTTGGAGAAGATGTGACTGAGAGAGGATATGACAGAGGTTTACAAAATTACAAGTGGGGGTGCAAGCAACTGGTAAATAGGGGACAATTATTTACAATTTTAAATTGTACTAAGACTAAGCAACATTTCATGAAACCATCAAATCAGAGAACATATTTTTTCACTCAGTGCACAATGAAGCTAAGGAATTTGCTGCCAATTAAAGCATCTAGCATAGCTAAGTTTAAAAGGGGTTTGGACAAGTTCCTGGAGGAAAAGTCCATAAACCATTATTAGCCAGGTAGACCTGCAAAAGCCACTGCTTATCTCTGGAAGTCAGTAATAAGGAATTGATCTACTCTTTGGATTCTGCAGGGTACTTATGATCCAGATTGGCCACTGTCAGAGACAGGATGCTGAGATTGAAAGACTTTTGGTCTGACTCATCATGGCATATCTTACGTTCTTATAAGTTGGTGACTGTGGGAGGGAAGGATATAGTGGAAAGTATGGTCAGAGAGTAGTAACAAGATCACGATAGATCTCTGATAGAGGAACAATTGCAGTTTTTTCTCCAGTGTAGTTACTTACAGTTTTTAAAAATGAAACTTTAGAGGTCATTACAGTCTGAAGACTCCATCTTCTATTGCTCAGGCCTGCAATTTGGTTCAGTCTGTGTACAAGACTGCAGGTTCTTTGCACATCCTTTTAGGGAGGCTGGCTTCTTTCCTACAATACTATTCTACCCTGGTAACAATAGTCTGGAGGAGTGTTAGGTCTCAGAAGCTAAGCAGCTTAACACCTGGCTAATACCTAGATGGGGAAACACTAGCAAAAACCAAGTGTTCTGCATTGTAATATTCTGCCAAGACCAACTACTAACAGTTCTAGAAATGGCTGAAAGATTTGAGTTTTTTAAAGACTGCCTAACCAGACTGTTCGCACTCATGCTGATTATGTCCCATGGTCTGCACTACCCTTATCTTTGTTTCTTGAACCTCACATTTAAATTTGTCAGTACTGTAAGAGAGCCTTTATGCTTTTAGTTATCTATTTATTGATCAATGATATTTAATATATGTTTTATTTGGTGTGTATTTAAATTGTTTAATTGAATATTAAGGAATATTGATGTTTATTGCTGTAATTTATTATTTTTTATCTTGCATATCACCTTAAGAGATCCTGATTGAAAGGTGGTTTATACATTTAACAAAAGAAATAAAGTCACAGAGAACAATGTGGGCTCATGATCATCCAAACCTAAACACCTGGAAATGTGTAAAAGGTGGTTACAAATAACCATGCAATCTTACTTTTTTTTTTTTTTCTCAGATTACATCTCGTAGCATCTTTCATGCATGCCCTTTTCTTTGTGCATTGCTGCTAGACAGGATCTTCTTGCTTTAAACTGAGTTTATTAATTTAGGGTGTATTTATTTACTTATTTGTTTTTGTTGGACTCTGTTTATAAGGAACTGGTATATACAGTCATCCACCAGAGCTCTTCTATAAACAGCTTCTGTTTCTACCTCTCCTATTGTTTTATTATTTCCTTTACTTAATTTGTGGATTTCACTGCCAGCCAGGACATAAATTAATTACCTCTTACCAGAGTTCCTGCTACTCTCACTGCTTCCTAGGCTTATTTCTTACTTGCTGCCTTCCATTCATCACACAAGCCAATTGGCTTGTGTGATGAATGGAAGGCAGGCACCTCCAGAACCAGAACCATATTTACAGCAACATTTCCTTATACTAATTAAAAGACTGTCCAGATATCAGCAATTCCTCAAATCCTTGACCTTATAATTTACTTTCATTTATTTTAATCATTGAAACATCATTTGTTAAGTGGCTCATTTATTTATTATTTATCTGATTTTTATATTCCACATTTTGGCACTGAAACTAATTCATGTAACAATGGATCAAGCCTAATTTTTTAAAATATAATCTATTGTATCTGACTGTAGACATCCTGCCCTAAAAGAACATAAGAACATAAGAAATTGCCATGCTGGGTCAGACCAAGGGTCCATCAAGCCCAGCATCCTGTTTCCAGCAGTGGCCAATCCAGACCATAAGAACCTGACAATTACCCAAACACTAAGAAGATCCCATGCCACTGATGCAATTAATAGCAGTGGCTATTCCCTAAGGGGCAGATTTTAAAAGGGCCGCGCGCGTAAATTCTTCTGGATTTACACGCACAGGGCCCTCGCGCCGGCGCGCCTATTTTGCATAGGCTGCCGGCGCGCGTAAAGCCACAGGACGCGCGTAAGTCCCGGGGCTTTCGAAAAGGGGCGGGAGGGGGCGTGTCCGGGGGCGTCCCCGAAACGATGCGGCGTTTCGGGGGCGGGCCCAGGGGCGTGGCGCCGGCCCAGGGGCGTGGTCGAGGCCTCCGGACCAGCCCCCGGGACCGGAGGACGGAGCGGGGCTGCCGGCGACAGGCGTAACTTTGCCGACAAAGGTAAGGGGGGGTTTAGATAGGGCCGGGGGGGGTGGGTTAGGTAGGGGAAGGGAGGGCGAAGAAAAGTTCCCTCCAAGGCCGCTCCGAAATCGGAGCGGCCTCGGAGGGAACAGGCAGCACGCGCTGGGCTCGGCGCACGCAGGTTGCACAAATGTGCACCCCCTTGCGCGCGCCAACCCTGGATTTTATAAGATACGTGCGGCTACGCGCGTATCTTATAAAATCCAGCGTACTTTTGTTCGCGTCTGCTGCGCGAACAAAAGTACGCGCTCGCATATCTTTTGAAGATCTACCTCTAAGTAAATTTGATTAATAGCCGTTATTGTACTTCTCCTCCAAGAACTTATCCAAACCTTTTTTGAACCCAGCTACACTAACCGCACTAACCACATCCTCTGGCAACAAATTCCAGAGCTTTATTGTGCGCCCAAGCCGATAAAAAAAAAACCCACCCCGACCCTTTAAAACTAATCCCTTAGCTTCCCCCACCCTCCCGACCCCCTCAAAAACTTTTTACAGGTACCTGGTGGTCCAGTAGGGGTCCCGGGAGCGATCTCCCGCTCCCAGGCCGTCGGCTGCCACTAATCAAAATGGCGCCGATGGCCCTTTGCCCTTACCATGTGATAGGGTATCCGTGCCATTGGCCGGCCTCTGTCACATGGAGGGAGCACTGGATGGCCGGCGCCATCTTTAAAAATTTCGTGGGGTTCTCCTATCGTTTTGGGGGAGCCCCCGATTTCTGACAATTTTGAAAATATCGTACGATATTTTTAATCATTCGAAGCCCGATTCACAACCCTACATAAAAGCAGTATTTTCTGCTTTTCTGTACAATTTTTGGGCTGCTCAAAAATTATCACCTGCTCCGGGCAGGCGTTAATTTCTGAGAGTAGAAATGTGCACGTCAGGCACACATTTTTTTTGAATCGGGAGAATAGCTAATAGTCTCATCAACATGCATTTGCATGTGATGAGAGCTATTAGCTCCACAGGGGGTTGGATGCGCATTTTGGATGCTCTAATCCCCTTATAGCATTGGCCTTCTAGAGTGGTAGCTCCTCCTCTAACCAGCTTCTGCTTCTGGCTGTTGTGTCTCTCTTACATTCAGCTTGGAGAAAAGATGGCTGAGGGGAGATATGATAGAGGTCTATAAAATAATGAGTGGAGGTGAACAAGTAAACATTAATCAGTTATTATCTCTTTCAAAAAGTACAAATACTAGGGGACATACAGTGAAATTCCTAAGTGATACATTAATAAGAGAAAATATTTTTTTACTCAACATATAATTAAGCTCTGGAATTCGTTGCCAGAGGATATGGTAAAAACTATTAGTGTAGCTGCATTTAAAAAAGGTTTGGACAACTTCCTGGCAGAAAAGTCAATAAACAATTATTAAGGTGGACTTAGAGAAATCCACTGCTTATCCCTGAGATAAGCAACATGGAATCTTTTGATCTTTTGGGATCCTGTTAGGTACTTAAGAAATTGCCATACTGGGTTAGACCAAGGGTCCATCAAGCCCAGCATCCTGTTTCCAACACTGGCCAATCCAGGCCATAAGAACCTGGCAAGTACCCAAACACTAAACAGATCCCATGCTACCGATGCCAGTAATAGCAGTGGCTATTCTCTAAGACAACTTGATTAATAGCAGTTAATGGACTTCTCCTCCATGAACTTATCCAAACCTTTTTTAAACCCAGCTACACTAACTACATCCTCTGGCAACAAATTCCAGAGCTTAATTGTGTGTTGAGTGAAAAAGAATTTTCTCTGTGATTAGTTTTAAATGTGCTACTTGCTAACTTCATGGCGTACCCCCTAATCCTTCTATTATCCAAAAGTGTAAATAACCGGTTTACAAAAGAAAATTATTCCTTACTTGCTAATTTTTGTTCCTGTAGTACCAAGGATCAGTCCAGACAGTGGGCCATCTCCCCCCTCCAGCAGACGGAGCCAACCAGAACCTTGAAGAACGCCTCCCCACAAGGCAGTGCACCCTCTACCAACCCTCAGCATGGAGTATATCAAAGCAAAGATTGGCCACTGTTGGAAACAGGATACTGGATGTGATGGACTCTTGGTCTCTTGTGTCTGACCCAGTATGGCAAGTCTTATGTTCTAATTAAATCACAGTGAACTGGGACGATGTAATAGAACGACAAATTAAAGAATGGCAAATCACTTGGGCTGGATGGTATTCTCCCCAGAGTTCTGAAAGAACTTAAGTACATTGAAGACTTTATTTATTTAAAATATTTATAGGCCATACATCATCCATAGCTCGAGGCAGCATACAATAAATCATTCATAATAAAAACAAAATAGAAGAAACAAAATAAAACATCCATTTTTCTTTCCTTCACTACTAATCAACATAGAAATTATAAAGCCACTTCTTTGAAATTTAGAGCAAACAACTGCTTGTGCAACTAAATATTACTCATGGTGGATTCAGGATACCCCTATGAAAACTAGTAATCTCTGACTTCTCATTCAAATTGGTTATGGTACCAAAGGACTGGAGGATGGCCAAGTTAACACCCATTTTTTAATGAGCTCCAGAGGTGATCTGAGAAACTTCAGACTGGTGAGCATGAAGCTATAATTAAAATAAAATTAATGACTATCTGGATAGAGGCAGATTAATGGGGCAGAGTCAAGATGGATATAGCACAGGAAAGTCTTATCTTACAAATCTGTTTTATTTTTTTGAAAGGATTAACAAACATGCACAAGGTTGAATCAGTTGATATAGTATTTATATCTGGATTTTTTAGAAGGTGTTTGACAAAGTTCCTTATAAGAGACACATCAAGAAATTAAAAAGTCATAGGATAGGAGGCTATTTCCTGTTGTGGATTGGCAACTGGCTTAAGGTTATCAGACAGAGAACAGGACTGAATAGAGAAAAGTAAATACTGAAGTGCCCCAGGGATCTGAAGTAGGACCAGTGCTTTTTAATATATTTATAAATGATCTGGAAAAGGGAGTGATGTGTTAGGTGATCAGATTTTCAAATGACACAAAATTGTTCAAAGTTGTCAGATCACTAGCCACTTGTGAGGAATTGCAAGATAACTTTGCTAGACTGGGAGACTGGGCATCTAAATGGCAGATGAAATTTAATGTAGGCAAGTGCAAAGTGATGCATACAGAGGAGAATAATCCAAATTACAAGTACACAATTCTGGGTTCCATATTAGGCATCAGTAACCAGGGAAAGGATCTTGGAATCATTTTGCACAATATTTTTAAATCTTCAGCCCAGTGCACAGCAGCAGTCTAAAAAGCAAACAGAATGTTAGGTATTATTAGGAAAGAAATGGAAATTAAAACAAAGGATATCATAATACCTCTATATTAATCTATGGTATGACCGCACCTTGAGTTCTGAGAGTGGTTCTGATTGCCCTGTCTCAAAAAAGATATAGAAGAACTAGAAAAGGTAAAGAGGGATAGAAAGGCTCCCTTATGAGGAAAGGCTAAAGAGGTTAGGGATCAGCCTGGAAAAGAGACAGCTGAGAGGAACATAAGAACATGCCATACTGGGTCAGATCAAGGGTCCATCAAGCCCAGCATCCTGTTTCCAACAGTGGCCAATCCAGGCCATAACAACCTGGCAAGTACCCAAAAACTAAGTCTATTCCATGTTACCGTTGCTAGTAATAGCAGTGGCTATTTTCTAAGTCAACTCAATTAATAGCAGGTAATGGACTTCTCCTCCAAGAACTTATCCAATCCTTTTTTAAACACAGCTATACTAACTGCATTAACCACATCCTCTGGCAACAAATTCCAGAGTTTAATTGTGCATTGAGTGAAAAAGAACTTTCTCTGACTAGTTTTAAATGTGCCCCATGCTAACTTAATGGAGTGCCCCCTAGTCTTTCTATTATCCGAAAGAGTAAATAACCGATTCACATCTACCCGTTCTAGACCTCTCATGATTTTAAACACCTCTATCATATCCCCCCTCAGCCGTCTCTTCTCCAAGCTGAAAAGTCCTAACCTCTTTAGTCTTTCCTCATAGGGGAGCTGTTCCATTCCCCTTATCATTTTGGTAGCCCTTCTCTGTACCTTCTCCATCACAATTATATCTTTTTTGAGATGCGGCGACCAGAATTGTACACAGTATTCAAGGTGCGGTCTCACCATGCAGCGATACAGAGGCATTATGACATTTTACGTTTTATTCACCATTCCCTTTCTAATAATTCCCAACATTCTGTTTGCTTTTTTGACTGCCGCAGCACACTGAACCGACGATTTCAATGTGTTATCCACTATGACGCCTAGATCTCTTTCTTGGGTTGTAGCACCTAATATGGAACCTAACATTGTGTAACTATAGCATGAGTTATTTTTCCCTATATGCATCACCTTGCACTTATCCACATTAAATTTCATCTGCCATATTGATGCCCAATTTTCCAGTCTCACAAGATCTTCCTGAAATTTATCGCAATCTGCTTGTGATTTAACTACTCTGAACTATTTTGTATCATCTGCAAATTTGATTATCTCACTCGTCGTATTTCTTTCCAGATCATTTATAAATATATTGAAAAGTAAGAGTCCCAATACAAATCCCTGAGGCACTTCACTGCCCACTCCCTTCCACTGAGAGATATGATAGAGATATGATAGATATGATAGAGGTCTTCAAAATCATGAGTGGGTGGAATGGGTAAAAGGGAAATGTTATAATCCTTTCAAATAGTAATAGGAGTAGGGGACAATCCATGAAGCTAATAGTAGCACATCCCCTCTCCAAGGGGATGCTGGGAACAGTATGCAGAAGAGCCTTCCAGTCCTCTTCTATTGCAAAGGGTTCGGGGCCTATGGAAGCTGAGGCTGTGGAGTTTGAAGCCTGGAATACTCGTTGTGACCTCTGGAGTCCTCTCCTGAGAGATGCTAGGAACAGTATGCAGATCAGCCTTCCGGTCCTCTTCTACTGCAAAGGGTGCCGGGCCTCTGGAAGCTGGGGCTGTGGAGATTGAATCCTGGATCGTTCGCTGTGACCTCTGGAGTCCTCTCCGGGGGGATGCTGGAAACAGTATGCAGATGGGCCTTCCGGTCTTCTTCTACTGCAAAGGGTGTGGGGCTTCTAGAAGCTGGGGCTGTGGAGTTCGAAACCTGGATTGCTCTCTGTGAACTCTGGAATCCTCTCCCAGGGGATTCTGGGAACATTATACAGATGAGCCTTCCGGTCCTCATCTATCGCCTTCCCTTCTTGGGGTATATTGTGTCTAGCAAAGGTTTCCACATGGACTCTGACAAAGTTAAGAGTATCCTGGAGTAGCCCCAACCCATTGGATTGCGGGCTCTACAAAGATTCCTAGGCTTCACCAAGAATTACTGTCACTTCATTGCCAACTATTCTAAGATTGCTGCTCATCTCACTGTGCTCACCTCTGCAGACACTAACACTAAGTCCTGATTCCCCAAAGCTGTGGTTGCTTTTCAAGATTTGAAGGATACCTTCCTTCAAAGACCCTGTCTGAGGCATCTGGAGCCTGAACGCCCCTTCATAGTGGAAGTGGATGTATCCACCCTGGGACTAGGAGCAGTCTTAAGCCAGTACTCCTCTAATGGGACTCTCCATCCTTGTTCCTGCTTTTCACGAAAATTTTCACTAGCCAAAGGCAACTATGGAATTGGCGACAGAGAACTTTTGTTAATTAAGCTAGCATTTGAAGAGTGGCATCACTGGCTCGAGAGTGCCCAGCATCAGATTACCATCTACACTGATCATAAAACCTTGGAGTACCTCCACCAAGCACAATGATTAAACGCACAACAGGCTCGATGGTTCCTGTTTTTTGCACATTTTGATTTCGAGCTCAAGTACTGACCTGCACTCAAAAATGTCCGAATGGATGCTCTTTTCCGCTCCTTCCAAGCAGAGAACAATCCGGAGCCCCTCAAGCACATCATTGATCCAGTCAGGATCATCCTAGCTGCCACTATGACTATGCCACCAGGGAAGACGGTCGTTTCATGAAAACTCAGAGAAAAGGTATTATGATGCTCCCATGACTCCTGGATTGCAAGCCACTCACCCTGCTACAGCAGCATTATTAGTGGCCACAGATGTATCAAGATGCCTGGGCTTACATGGACTCCTGTCCCACCTGTGCACAGCAGAAACAGTTGTCAGGATGACTCTGGGGGCTGTTACAGCCATTCCCAGCCCCCAGGGAACCTTGGACCCACTTGTCCACTGAATTCATAGTGGATCTCCTCCTCTCTAATGGCACCACTATTATCTGGGTCGTAGTCTACTAGTTCTCAAAGATGGCCCACTTCGTTGCTCTTCCTAAGATACCAATGGCACCCGAATGGCACACCTATTCACATACCGCATCTTTCTCTTGCACGGTCTACCCAAACACATCGTATCTGAATGTGTTGCGCAGTTCACAACCAGATACTGGCAGCTGCTCTGAGCAAAATTTGGCATTTTCTTGGACTTCATGACTGTTTACCATCCCCAGGGAAATAGGCAATCTGAACGTACTAATTGTAAGCTAAAGACTTTCCTCAGAGCCTATGCTAACGAACATCAGGACAACTGGGCATCCCTTCTGCCATGGGTATAGTTTTCTTATAATTCTCACGTCTGCGTAGTCATGATATCATCATCCTTCCAGATAATCTATGGGAAACAGCCATTGCCTCTCCATTAGCAGTTCCCTCTTCCGCAGCCCAATTGACCGCACAGGAACTCTGATACCTCTGGGCCCGTGAACCGCTGTTCTTACCTCCAGACCAGTGGCCTTGACAAATGGCTCCAATACTGGGGCAGGTCTCCAAATGATCCAGCAGACCAAGATGCCAGCGCTCGCAGCAGATGTCTCTATATGTGTGCGCACAGGACCTGCTGGAATTGAAAAGGCCCATGATGGGAACTTCCTTGAGGTGCCCCTGGATGATGTCTCTGCTCCTCCACTACTTAAGGCCTGCTCACCCTGCAGTCCCTGCCTCAGCAATAGGTCATATTCTCCGGAAGTGTACATTGCCTCAGGAATCCTGTGTTCTTGTTGAGCCTTATTCCGGCTTGTCTTCCTGAGTTCCTGTGCTCCTATGTTTCTGTGTCTGTTCCTGGATCCTTTTTGGCAGTCTGGTCCGTCTTCTTGAGTTTTTGTTTTCTTCGTGGTCAGTTTCTGTGTTTCTGCTCCTGCCTGTGCTGCTCCTTGCCCCTGTCCACCTCGCCTTTCCTCCTGGTTCCTTGGATGGATCTTCGGCTTGACTTCTGCTTGGACATTGACTCTGATTGACCTCCACCTACCACTGATCACTGCCTGGACACCGACTCTGACCTCCACCTGCCACTAATTCCTATTTGGACACCGACTTCACCTGTGTTCTACTTGCTGTAGACCCTGGCCTGTGGCTTTCCTTTCTCATCAGATCTTCACCACTTCAGAGGCTTGCGCCTAAGTCCAGCCAGCCCTGGCACCCAAGGGTTCAACCTGAAGTGAATGTGGCCTGGTACTGATGAAACTCCAGTTGGGACTCTGCTTCTGTCAGATCCACCAGCCAACAGTGGGGACCTGCAGGGCTCCTCCATGCGGGTTGCGCCAATTCCAACTCAGCCCAAGTGTCCACACCTACAACAGGACCTTTGTTCTGACTCAGTATAGAATTTCTTATGTTCTTATGTTCCTGCTCAAACCTTGCTCTAATCAGCTACACCTATTTCCATGGATGCCATTCCCTTAGAATTATATCACCCAGTACTCTCCTGACTTTAGTGACAGGAGTGTACTGGGTGATATAATTTTATTTTCTCCCTTTCCTTTTCCTTTTCAGCACCCTTTGATTTCCTTGCTGGCTAACTGCTCCCAAGTATACAGAACATTGGTTCTATTCCAGCCAGGATAAACACTGACACTGCTGATGTATTAGAAACATAGTAAAAAAAATGGTAGATAAAGGCCAATTAATCCATCCAGTCTTCCCAGCTGAGATTCTACATCTCTATTTCCTTACCACTTTGGGTAGATGAGTATATATTTAACCCAACAACCCCCCCCCCCCCCATGTCTTTCCTTTCAAACCATTGCCTTCCATTTTATCTGTTCAAGCATGTTCAATACCTCCACCACCTCTAATGGTAGGCTTTTTTAGGCCTTGTCATCTTCCTTTTTGATTCTTACAAGACCAATACTTAATTCAACATCCATACAGTCACCAAAATTTCTGAGGTAGCTGACCAGTACATTCAGATTTCTCATGCTTATTAATGTTTGAGATTTAACAATAGTTGCTCCAGGTAGGTTATCCAGCTTTCTTGGACACCCAATGCACCTGTACCACCACTGAAAGGGTTGTAATTGGCACTCAATGCTGGTTATCCCAACCTTCTAGGAAACCTGGTGCAGTCATATTGCTGCTATTTAGGATTGTAACTACCATTCCATGCAGATTACCCATTGCTGGTAGGGTTGCACCCATGGCCCCTTCCTGATGATTATCCCAGTCCTCTTGGAAGCTTGAAAAAACTATGTTACCATTTTTGGCTCATTAAATTGTATTTCTCCATCTTTGGTATCTAATGTTTCATATGATTGAGCAAACACTCAAGCCCCTTCATGTATTCCCTCCTCCCCCCATCTGCCCTTATCTCTACACTCTCTGTCCCAAGCATGTTTAAATTCTGTCATGGTTTTGATTGCCACTAGGCTATTCTGGACATCTTCTATCCTCACAGTAAAGAAGTATTTTCTCATGTTTCACTTATCACCTTCCTCCATGCAACTTCATATCATGACTCTTTGACCTTGAATTTCTTTATTTCTATAGAAATGTTGACATTCCCATACTTTATTGAAGCATGTCAAATATTTGAATATTATTTTCATGACCCACCATCCCTTCTTTCTTTCAATAAATACATTTTGCGTATCTTAAGCTTTTCTGTATAGGGTTTGTGTTGCAGCCTTGTGCAATTTTAGTAGCCCTTTTTAAGAACCATCTCAATGTCCTTACAAGGTACGGCCTCCAAAACTGAATGCAGTAGTCAAGGTAGGGTCTCACAAGTGATCTATACAGGGGCAGTATTACCTCTTGTTTTCTGGCTAATACCTCTAATTAGGTAAACAACTACATGCATATCCTCTGAAACCTCAGTAAACAGTACCTAACAAATCAGAGGTCAAAAAGCAAACTCTATGCCAAACTATAATTTTATTTATCACAAACATTTACAAAAATTGTTTTATAGCAATGGTAGACCACTCTTCTATCCTCTAAATACCCATTACCTTCTGTAGCTAAAAATAACATCACACTCACTCTTGCGTTACCCTATAATCATCACAAACATTCCATACATATATCACACACTCATACATTCATGCATTCATCAATATATAAAACCTATGAGTTACAATGCAAATTCTCTTGTAAATTCTCTTGTAAATCTCTCAAACCAATCAATAGATGATCTTTTTATCAAAATTGTCTCTTTCCAGAAAAATATACTGAAAATTCACTTTATATCTCTCACATAACACAATATAATAAACGAGTGTTCTTTTTGTGTCAGTCCAATCCTATGATAACTGGGTATTCTTTTTGTATCAGTCGAAAACGTGCGTCCAAATGCGAGTTAACAGTGCGCTCCACCGGAGCGCACCGTACTGTATCGGCCTGTTAGTATCCTGGGGCATACACTATCAGGTCCCATGGCCTTTTCCACTCCCATTTGCATAAGTACTTCAAGTACCTCCTCTGTAATTTGGGGAGGGAAGGAGGGAAAGACTGTTTTTTTACAGAGTGGGGTTGATATGCAAATAGACCAAGGGTAAAAAAATGAATGCTTTTTCAGTTTAGCACACATTATTTTTTACATGTGGTCTATTTGTATATCATTAGCTTGCTGCATCCCACAGGGATCCCAAGGTTTAGCACGCATGTAAAATAAAACCAGCACTAAAATATAACTCCAATTTTAGTGTGGGTTTTATTACATTGGCCCCAGAGAGAATTAAGAGGAGTTGGGTGCAGAAAGGGTCTATCTCTTTTTTTCCTATGTGTCACTGGGTGTCTAAAGGATCTTTCCCACCCAGGGGTTACACCAACATAGGCAGATGCCTTGGGTGTCAAGCTCTGAAGGTGCCCAAGAATTGGAGCCTTCCCTGCTGTTCTGACTCAGTATGGCATATCTTATGTTCTAAGAACATAAGAAGTTGCCATACTGGGTCAGACCGAGGGTCCATCAAGCCCAACTTCCTGTTTCCAACAGTGGCCAATCCAGGTAACAAGTACCTGGCAAGTACCCAAATATTAAATATATCTCAAGCTACTGTTCCTTAGTGATTAATAGCAGTTTATGGATTTTTCCTGTAGGAACTTATCCAAACCTTTTTTAATCCCAGTTACACTAACTGCTGTAACCACATCAGTAATGCTTCCCATCTTAAATCCATCACCTTCCCCTTCTAAATAGCAAGCAAAAGAACTTATTTAAGATTTCTGTCTTTTGCAAAACTCTTCTTTGCAAATCTAATTTTCTCCCTTTATCTTACCTATTCCCCCATTGTTTTTCATCTTTCCCTTACACAATGAGGTCATATCTCCTTTTCCAATTGATTGGGCAGTTTTCTCCTCCATTTGAGCCTTTGTTCTTCTATCTGCCTTTGCTACTTCCCTTTGTTTATCCTGCCTGGAGTTTTGGGGGATTTTTTTGCACTTTTTGAATGCTAATCTCTTTGCTCTTACAATTTCTGTTACTTCCTTGGAAAGCTATATCAATCTCTTCTCCTTTTACCTTTGTTAACCTGCTATACACAAAAAATGTGTTGCCTTATCAATGCTCTCTTTCATTTAACAAGTTCCTCTGAACCCCACAGCTGCTCAGAAGAGCCCCCTCAACACTATCATGCATCTTCTTGATTTCAGCCTTCCCGGAGTTCAAGATCCTAGCTTTAGTACAGTTCAATTGAAATTGGAGTTTGGGGAATCTGACTAAGGTAGCCAGCTAAAAAATAACAGAAACACTGCTGATTATATCTGGCTATTGAAAAGTTAGCCAAGAAAGTTTATCTGGCTAACTTTAGGCCTACTTTCAGGGGAGGAGGGGGAGGCTGATCTTAGGACCCTAACATTTTTTATGTACTTTCGGAGGGGTTTAAGAATGTGGCCTGGCAGGGCCATTTGGTAAATATTGGGGTTGGGGTGGGGGGAGGGAATCGGACTGCAGGCCCACCCTTTTTTTTTTAATTTAACAAAGCAGTGCCACTTTACTAGCTATATTCTTTTGAATATAGCTGATTAAGTCTTAAGTTATCTAGCTACATGTGCCTGGATAACTTTAAAGCATAACTGATTATATTTAAACATAGCCAGTTAGGTTTTAAGGTGATCCGGCTACAAATAAAAACCAAAAACAGTGAAAGAATTCAAAAGGGCTTGGGATAAATACTGTGGAACCCTAAAGGCTAAAGGATGGAAATGAAGAAAAGAGTGCATGGAATAACTTGATGGCACTGCAGTTATTACCCTTAACCAATAAGCCTTGATTCTGTTGATGCAACTCCATCATTGCTCTCTGCTTCAAGGGTAGGGGGAAAAGGGGAACTGGATTTGTTCAGCAACCGAGGGCCTCGACCTATACAGTCTGGGGAAACAAGTACAGGGATAACTTGCTGATGCGTTGGTTACTACCCTTAACCAATAAGACTGATACATTGATGCAACTCAAACATTGCTCTCTGCTTCAACAGCAAGGTAAAACAGGGAATTGGATTTAGCAGCAATCAGCGAGGCCTGGTGTCGGAAAATGATAAGCACAGGGGTAACGGGGAAACATAGAGATAACAGGGAATTTGATTCAAACAGCAATCAACGACAGCCCTGACTTTTATGGTCTGGGAAACAGATAAGCTTGGGGTAACCTACATGGCACAGCACAATCTACCATAAGCTTACTAGGCAGACTGGATGCACAATCGAATCTTTATGGGTAGAAATCCCTTGTGTGTTGAGGAAAAGTATAGTGATAAGAGTATACTACTGTCCACCTGGCCAAGATGGTGAGATAGACAGTGAAATGCTAAGAGAAATTAGGGAAGCTAACCAAATTGATAGTGCAGTAATAATGGGAGATTTCAATTACCCCAATATTGACTGGGTAAATGTATCATTGGGACACGCTAGAGAGATAACGTTCCTGGATGGAATAAATGACAGTTTTATGGAGCAAATGGTTCAGAAACCGACGAGAGAGAGAGCAATTTTAGATCTAATTCTCACTGGAGCGCAAGACTTGGTGAGAGAGGTAACGGTGGTGGGGCCAATTGGCAATAGTGATCATAATATGATCAAATTTGAATTAATGACTGGAAGGGGGACAGTAAGCAAATCCATGGCTCTAGTGCTAAACTTTCAAAAGGGAAACTTTGATAAAATGAGAAAAATAGTTAGAAAAAAACTGAAAGGAGCAGCTACAAAGATAAAAAGTGTGCAAGAGGCATGGACATTGTTAAAAAATACCATCCTAGAAACACAGTCCAGAAATATTCCACACATTAAGAAAGGTGGAAGGAAGGCAAAATGATTACCGGCATGGTTAAAAGGTGAGGTGAAAGAGGCTATTTTAGCCAAAAGATCTTCATTCAAAAATTGGAAGAAGAATCCAACAGAAGAAAATAGGATAAAGCATAAGCGTTGGCAAGTTAAATGTAAGACATTGATAAGACAGGCTAATAGAGAATTTGAAAAGAAGTTGGCCGTAGAGGCAAAAACTCATAGTAAAAACTTTTTAAAATATATCTGAAGCAGAAAGCCTGCGAGGGAGTCAGTTAGACCTTTAGATGATCGAGGGGTTAAAGGGGCACTTAGAGAAGATAAGGCCATTGCAGAAAGATAAGGCCATTGCAGAAAGAAGAGGATGTTGAGAGGATGTTGGGGAGATATCCGTTCTGGAGAAGATTTTCATGGGTAATGATTCAGATGGATTGAACCAAATCACAGTAAACCTAGAAGGTCTGGTAGGCCCGATTGACAAACTGAAGAGTAATAAATCACCTGGACTGGATGGTATACACCCCTGGATTCTGAAGGAACTCAAAAATGAAATTTCAGATCTATTAGTAAAAATTTGTAACCTATCATTAAAATCATCCCTTTTACCTGAAGACTGTAGGGTGGCTAATATAATCCCAATATTTAAAAAGGGCTCAAGAGGCAATCTGAGAAACTACAGACCAGTTAGCCTGACTGCTGTGGCAGGCAAAATACTGGAAAGTGTTCTAAATATCAAAATCACAGAACATATAGAAAGACATGGTTTAATGGAACAAATTCAGCATGGCTTTACCCAAGGCAACTCTTGCCTCACAAATCTGCTTCACTTTTTTGAAGGAGTTAATAAACATGTAGATAAAGGTGAACTGGTAGATGTAGTATATTTGGATTTTTATAAGGTATTTGATAAAGTTCCTCATGAGAGGCTTCTAGGAAAAGTAAAAAGTCATAGTATAGGTGATGATGTCCTTTCGTGGACTACAAACTGGCTAAAAGACAGGAAACAGAGAGTAGGATTAAATGGGCAATTATCTCAGTGGAGGCGAGAGGAGAGTGGGCAGTGAAGTACCTCAGGGATCTGTACTGGGACCCGTGCTTTTCAATATATTTATAAATGATCTGGAAAAGAATACGATGAGTGAGGTAATCAAATTTGCAGATGATACAATATTATTCAGAGTAGTTAAATCACAAGCGGATTGTGATAAATTAAGAAATTAAGAACATAAGAAGTTGCCATTCTGGGTCAGACCAAGGGTCCATCAAGCCCAGCATCCTGTTTCCAACAGAAACAAACCAGGCCACAAGAACCTGACAAGTACCCAAACACCAAGAAGATCCCATGCTACTGATGCAATTAATAGCAGTGGCTATTACCTAAGTAAACTTGATTAATACCGGTAGTAGTTAATGGACTTGTCCTCCAAAGGAAGACCTTGTGAGACTGGAAAATTAGGCATCCAAATAGCAGATGAAATTTAATGTGGATAAGTGCAAGGTGATCATTATAGGGGAAAAAAACCCATGCTATAGTTACACAATGTTAGGTTCCATATTAGGTGCTGCCACCCAAGAAAGAGATCTAGGCATCATAGTTGATAACACATTGAAATCATCGGTTCAGTGTGCTGCGGCAGTCAAAAAAGCAAACAAAATGTTGGGAATTATTAGAAAGGTAATGGTAAATAAAACGGAAAATGTCATAATGCCTCTGGATCGCTCCCTGGTGAGACCGCACCTTGAATACTGTGTACAATTCTGGTCGCCGCATCTCAAAAAAGATATAGCTGCGATGGAGAAAGTATAGAGAAGGGCAACCAAAATGATAAAGGGGATGGAACAGCTCCCCTATGAGGAAAGGCTGAAGAGGTTAGGACTGTTCAGCTTGGAGAAGAGATGGCTAAGGGGGGATATGATAGAGGTGTTTAAAATCATGAGAGGTCTAGAATAGGTAAATGTGAATCAGTTATTTACTCTTTCAGATAATAGAAGGACTAGGGGGCACTCCATGAAGTTAGCATGTGGCACATTTAAAACTAATCTGAGAAAGTTCTGTTTCACTCAATGCACAATTAAACTCTGGAATTTGTTGCCAGGGGATGTGGTTAGTGCAGTTTGTGTAGCTGGGTTTAAAAAAGGATTGGATAAGTTCTTGGAGAAGTCCATTACCTGCTATCAATTAAATTGACTTAGAAAATAGCCACTGCTATTACTAGCAACAGTAGCATGGGATAGACTTAGTTTTTGGGTGCTTGCCAGGTTCCTATGGCCTGGATTGGCCACTGTTGGAAACAGGATGCTGGGCTTGATGGACCCTTGGTCTGACCCAGTATGGCATGTTGTTATGGACCATTTGGTCCTTTTCTGCCATCATTTATATGTTTCTATGAAGCTGAATAACTTTAGGCATGTATATCCTGTCGAATAGCCATACACACAGCGAAACTAAAGCTTAGTTCTCCTGTGGGCCTTAAGGAAAGAAATACATACTGAATTCAATTGGCAGGTCCTCCTTTAAGGAATCTCTGTGGTATTTTGTTGCCTATCTAAGAAGCAAAGGAAAGCAATTGGAACTAGGAACCATATATATATATCTATAATTCAAATTTAAACCAGTCAAAGATGCTTTCAAAATTCCAAAATAACTTAGGCAAGACTACAATTGAGTCCTCCTGTGGAATAATAGAAAGCAAATGAACCTCTTGTGGGATAAAAGAAAGCAAATATGTGCACTTGTGACAATAAGGCTTTTTATAATCCTCTGTGGCAGCAATGAATGCAATCACTAAAAGCTCTTACACTAAAGAAATGCTAAATATAATCTATTTCTGATAAAGTCAGCAGCATTTTAAACCATACACCCCAAATTATTTAATTTAGTTATGCTTCCTGTTCTGCTAGGTTACTTACACTGCTGTCACCTGCAGACATGTGGCCAAATGTTCTGGAAAATACAACTAACCTAGGCCAGATTTCCATTACCAGCGCCTATATGCACAGGAGAGTGGAGGGCGCCACTTTCCTATCTCCTCTCCTGACATATGGGCCGGGAGTGGGGGGAGGGGAGCGGTTTCATCTCCTTGCCGCTTACCTAAAGTGGTGCTTTTCTGATTCCATGGCGGCGGCGGCAACAACAGCCTAGAAGAAATTCAACGCGGGGCCTGCAGCCTCCCATCACAAGCTCAAGGCCCTGCCCCCTCCTCCCACACAGGCTTCCTGTTACTATAGAAACCCATGCAAGGGCCTCTCATTATTTCTCTTCTCCTCGACTAATATTTCTAATGTATCCTTTGAAAACTTTTGCTTCTTCTTTTTCCCTGCTTCTTGGGAATTTCATAAATGTTCAGACAAACATCCTGAAGTATATTAAGACTTGGCAAAGAGCTGATTGAGGACTCCACTGCTCAGAAGAAGACTTGTCTATGGCTGAGGGGACTTGTTCACTAGCAATGATTCAGCCCCTAAATGTAATTCTAGTGTATTTGTCCTGGGTATCACAATTTCTGTAACTGAACTTTTATACAAGAGAGATTTCTGTTAATGTTCTGTCATCAACCCTTGTGTTATAAGACTCGTTTTGGTGGTGAGATATTTTCAAGTAGGAGCATGTTAACATGGTTTTGTTTGCATATTTAATTTCTCAACTGTTTCTATAATCTGTAAATTATCTTGCTACCCAACCTAATCATTTCTACCACTCCTACTTTCTGCTGTATGTAAATAATGGTCTTGTTTTCAAATTCATGTGCAGTCTTTCACTCCCATGGAATATTAAATGATACTTCAGTCATGCATCTGACTATTAGGTAGAGACAGCATTTGGAAAATATATAATCCTGAAGAAAGAAGAGGCTGTACTACATTTGACCCCACTGTCTCAATGATCCTAAGGTCCACTGGCAGTAAGTAGAAACATTCACAGAGGACCTGAAAGGAAAAAAGGATGAAGCTTGAGCACCAAATATATCTTATGATAGTTTTTCTTAGATTTTGTCTTTCATTTTTAGATTGACAGTAGTGCCAATCATCAAGGCCTCCCCGGGCATTGCTCCTGCCACATGAAGAAATTTTAAGTTACAGGATAAGGGTCACTGGGAGTAGAGGGGGATGGGACCCAGGAGTGTTTTTTTTTTCTTTAGAAGCAGAGTCAGCATTAATTTTTAATACTAGTGAAGAGGTTCAATTTCGGGACCCCCCCTGAAGTACGAAAGAGCAACTGAACATCTTCCGACTAATCATGCCAGCAGTGAAACGCACAGCCATCTTGAACATACTAATATTTGCAACGCAAATGATACGTAATGCGTAGTGACGCAGTGACGTACTAATTTTTAGCGTAACATAACGTAACTCCATTTTGGAATAATACTTTGTATTGTATTAATACGAATGACAATGTAAAATGTCTAACACGTCAATTAAATGACGAAACAATAGTCTGATCTTAAGCTACACCTACTAGAGGACCACGCTAGCTAATGCTTGTTCAGCAATTTGTGAAATGTTTGTTCAGCAAAAACCAGAACGCATGTGTGAAAGATAAGAGTTGTAAAGTGCATAAAAGTTTGCTCCGGAGGGGGCGTGGCATGCAGTTGTACTGAGCCTTTGTCTTAGCTGCATCTTGCTGGCAATAAAAGTCTATCTTTACGGATCAGTTGTCTGGACCTCCTTACTGACTAAAAAGAGACGGTTACATTTGGCGAGCCAGCCAGGAGGTACCGGGGACGCTATTTTAGCCCCCCAGTTGGTCCGGTAGTTTGGTGGCGGAGCGATCCCCCAGACGCACCTGGTGAGTGGCCACCGCTGAGTTCAGCGATCGGGTTTCTGAGGGGACCGTTCCACAGAAATTCTTCTGAGACCTCTGGGCTGGTGATCTGGAAAGAAGGCTTTCGTGACGATCGGAAGAATCCTGCAGGCGAGTATTATGGGAATGATGGAAAAAAAAGAAGAATAGCTAAAAGAGTAGCAAATAACCGGTCCATCCGTGAGGGGACCGAGGGGGCTTTGATCACACCCCAAGCGGTGGTTTGGTAGGAATTGCATTCCGAAAACCACGCGCATAAAAAGAGGAAAAAGAAGTAACGCGTACGATAGTGGGAATAGGTTTCTTGTTGTGTGAAAGAGAGTGAATGGCCTCGCAGTTCTAGACCGGGCGACCGCGTTCTAGTCGGGGCAATTGTGACCCTTTTGTGTCTGACGGATACGGACCCCTTACCTATCCGTCTTCCCTTCCCTCCTTTGTCTGTGAATTCTATCCTAATGGGAGGGGGCTATTCAACTCCACTAAAAGTTATGACGGAACACTATAGTGAAGTGTTCGATAAACGTAAATGTACTAAGCCCGGAATGGTTCAGCGATGCACCCATAGGTGGCCCGGTTTGTGTGTAAATTGGCCTCCGGAAGGAACTTTCAATTTCCAAACGGCCACAAGGGTCTTGAAAATAGTTGAGAAAGAAGAAAATCCGGGTTGCCCTGAGGATAAGCCATACATAACTGCTTGGATTGCAGTTATCGAGAATCCTCCGAAGTGGGCAAAGAAGTTAGTGGAGGGAGCCGCCCTCGTAATGGTGGCGCAAGTAAACAAAATGGGTGACCGGAAGTCCTCAAACCGGAAAAGAAAGGGAAGGGCGGCCATCTTAGGAATAAAGGACCATGCGTCATCTGCGGCGGCCATGTTTGTAGTGCAAGGGAACACACGGACTCAAGAAAAAAAAGTTAAACCCCTGCCGCCTGCAGTACTGCCTGACGCAGAAGATCTTCTGCCGCCACCCTATGCCCCTAGCTGCCCTCAATCGTATAATGCGCCACCAGATCCCCCAGCTCCCGCCGCTGCCCAAGTTGATCATGAAATAATGCCGATTCCCGAAGTACGGCTTGAAGCGGAAGCGGCGGCGGCAAAAGTTGAGGACGGCGGCGAGTCGTCCGTATCCGGCGGCACTCGCAGTAAAACCCAAGCCGCAAGTTTACAACTACCAATTAGAGAAACAACCACCATAGTTCCCGTGGTCCCTACTGAAGAAAACGAGTATAATACTACGCAAACTATAAAGTTGTTTACTTACATACCTTTCACTTCCAGCGATCTTTTTAACTGGAAACAGCTCGGCCCCTCTTACGCTGATAATCCAGATCAGATGCTAGATTTTTTACGAGGAATTTTTGCAGCCCATAACCCCAACTGGGCTGACATTCGGCACCTCGCCTCCATCCTTTTTACCACCGAAGAACGCCGACAAATACAATTAAACATGGAAGAAGCAGCTCGGCTGGGAGCCGGGTCAGACGGTAATCCAGATGAAGTAGTGAGAGAGCATGCCCCTGTCGCCGATCCCAACTGGGATTTCCAGACGGCTGCAGGGCGAGCCAGCATTGCTGCATACCAAGTCGCCTTTCTCGGAGCTTTAAAGAAAGGAAAGCAGAAAGTCATGAATATGGGAAAGATCCGCGACGTGGTGCAAGGAAAAGACGAAACTCCTGGAATCTTTTTGGAGAGATTGATGGATGCATATCGGCAATACAGTCCGTTCGACCCAGAGGACCCCAAAAGTCAGTCCGTCATAGTAATGAGCTTTGTCGGACAATCCTGTCCCGATATCCGCCGGAAGCTACAGAAATCAGAAGGATTTGAGGGAATGACTATTAGCCACTTAAAAGCCATGGCTGACAGAGTTTATGTAAACCGAGAGCCGGACGGAGACAAGAAAGAAAGTAGAAAGTTAAGAGAAAGTGTTAGTTTGTTAGCTGCAGCGCTGGAAGAAACGAATTTCGGAAACTCGGCTAGGCACTATCAGGGATATCCTGGGCCGAGAGGAAGGGGCAGGTCACCCTCGAGGGGACCGCCCAGAGGACGAGCTAGCAGAGGAGGATCGTTTAGGGGGGGAAGGGTGCCGTTGGGAGCCAATCAATGTGCATTCTGTAGACAAGAAGGACACTGGAAGTCTGAATGCCCAGAGTCCCTGCAAATGAAGCAGGAAGGATATACTCCGTCCAAACCAAAGGAAGCTGAATGGCAGATGACTGTAGGAGAAACCTCTAGCGAAGACAGCAGTGAAGCATGACTAGAGAAGGGAATTCTTCCATTCGATCCCTTAGTAGAAATTAAAGTAGGAACTGAGACATTTAAGGGATTGTTAGATACCGGGGCACAAAGATCAGTCATGACTACCGCTATTACCACACCCACTTCGAAAAACATTTCTATTGTAGGGGCCTCTGGAAAGCCACTTATCGCTCCCTTTCTTCAGAAACGACAAGTCCGGGTGGGAGGACAATTAGTATCTCATCAGTTTCTCTACGTCCCGGGATGCCCAGTTCCCCTCATAGGGAGAGACCTTCTTTGTAAGTTAAGAGCCAACTTACAATTCGAATCGACAGGAGAAATAAGAGCATCCTTCGCTGATAACCCAGTCTCTCTCATCTGTCCACTCCAAGAAGAATGGAGATTACATCTCCCCATAGTCAAACATACCACTACGCACCGATATGGAGAAAACACCGTCCTCAACGAAAAGCGCAGACAGCTAATGGACAGTATACCTAAAGTATGGGCTGAACAAAATCCAGGAGGAATAGCCATCAACGCTACCCCTATTTGGATCGAGATGAAACAGAATGCACAGGTGATAAATCAATCTCAATACCCCATTCCTTATATGGCCAGACAAGGAATTCAGATACACCTGCAAAGATTGTATGATTTGGGCATTCTCCGGCGAATCCGATCTGCTTGGAACACCCCTCTGTTGCCAGTAAAGAAGCCTGGATCAAATGACTATCGACCAGTACAAGACTTAAGAAAAGTGAATAGTCAAGTAGCAGATCTAGTAGCCCTCGTGCCAAATCCGTACTCAATCCTGGCTCAAGTCTCTCCTGCATCAAAGTGGTACAGTGTCATTGATCTCAAAGATGCCTTCTTCTCCGTCCCGGTGGCGGAGGAATGTCAAAAGATTTTTGCTTTCACATGGGAAAATGCAGATACTGGAGTAAAGCAGCAGTACACATGGACTAGGTTGCCTCAAGGGTATAGGCACTCACCTACGCTGTTCGGTGAGCAACTGGCAAACGATTTAAAGATGTATCAAGTAAAGTATGGGCCAGTCATACAATACGTGGATGACCTTCTGTTGTTTCGAGAGACGTACCTCGAATGTGCGGTATCCACTCTTCAGCTGCTAAAGACGTTGTACTCAAAAGGGTATCGTGCAAGTAAAAAGAAAGCGCAAATCTGTGAATTGGAAGTAGAGTATTTAGGCTTCCAAATACGTGGAGGAACCCGATGTCTGGGGATTTCTCGCACCAGTTCTATAAGAGATCAACCTGTACCCACTTGTAAGAAAGAGCTCCGGGCGTTCCTGGGAGCTGCAGGATACTGTAGGCTGTGGATTGCTAACTATGCAGTTATTGCTCAACCCCTGTACGACAAGCTGCGGGGTAAAGAGGCAGAATCTCAACCCTTCCAATGGGAAGGAAACGAACTGGCAAGCTTACGACAACTAAAAGAAGCCTTAATTGAACCACCTGCCTTGGGGTTGCCAGATGTGATGAAACCATTCCATCTATTCGTCGACGAGAAAAAAGGCATGGCCATAGGGGTATTGACTCAAACCTTAGGCTCATGGGAACGACCTGTTGCATATCTGTCAAAAGGAATGGACAATGTGTCAAAAGGATGGCCGGGATGCCTCCGAAGCATTGCTGCTGCATGTCTACTGATACCCGAAGCAGTTAAGCTAACATTTGGACAGATTTTACAAGTAACAACTCCTCATACTATCCAAGGACTGCTAGAGACCCATGGGCCAAAATGGATGACAAATTCACGTCTTGTAAAGTACCAAGCGTTATTATGTGAAACTCCAGAGATTCAAATACAGGACAGTAAAAACTTGAATCCTGCAACTCTACTCCCAACCCCCACTCCAGTTTCTCATGAATGTGGGGAAATTATGGCAACAGTACATTCCAGCCGACCCGACTTACGCGACCAACCCTGGCAAGGAGCATGGACTTTATTCACTGATGGAAGCAGCCAGGTTATAAATGGAGTCAGGGTCGCTGGGTATGCTGTAGTCTCCGAAGACGACATTGTTGAAGCTGAACCCCTGCCCCCAGGGACATCAGCGCAAAAAGCTGAACTAATTGCGCTCACAAGGGCTCTGCAGTTGGCAGAAGGAAAAACTGTAAATATTTATACTGATTCAAAATACGCTTTCCTTACAATCCAAGTGCATGGAGCTTTATACAAGGAACGAGGATTCCTAACTGCGGAAGGGAAACAAATAGCTAATGCATCGGAGATACATCAATTGCTAGACTCTGTATGGGCACCAAAGAAGGTAGCTGTCATGCATTGTAAAGCCCATACAGGGAGAACTGATCCCATCGCCAAAGGAAACCAATGGGCAGATAAGACTGCGAAAGAAGCAGCACGTGTGCAATCACCACATACATCAACCCCCACTTGCCCACTTCTACAGTTCACGAATGAAACCCCCATTTATTCAGCGGAAGAAAATGATTGGGCACAAACCGAACAATTTCATCAGCAGGATGGGTGGTGGATTGTACAAGAAGATAGGGTATGGATACCCGACGCCCTGGCATGGACTGTTGTCAGGGAAGCCCATAATAAAACCCATCTCGGCCGAGATGCATTAGCAACACTGTTGGCAAAAACTTACTACATTAATAGACTCTTTCAACTAACTAAATATGCTGTTAATCAATGTGTTACCTGTGCAAGGAACAATCCCAGAAATGGACCTGGTCCAGCCCCTGGACATATATTGCGAGGAACAACTCCGTTTCAAGTTTGCCAAATCGACTTCACCCACATGACTGCTTCAAAAAGATACAAAGCAATGCTGGTAGCTGTCTGTACTTATACCGGATGGATCGAAGCCATACCCACTCGAACTGAGACTGCCAAGGAAGTAGTAACATTGCTTCTCCACAAAATTTTACCACGATACGGATTACCTCGGCAGATAAATTCAGATAATGGACCAGCCTTCACCAGTGAAGTCACGCGACGTCTGAGTCAAATTCTGGGCATCCAATGGCACCTGCACTGCGCCTGGAGACCTCAAAGTAGTGGAGCAGTTGAACGAGCTAACAGGACACTAAAAAATCAGCTCGCTAAATTGTGTCAGGAAACAAAGACTAAATGGCCAGACATCCTGCCATTAGCTCTACTACACGTCCGATGTACCCCACGGAAGTCGGGGTTAACTCCTTATGAAATGATGTACGCAAGGCCTCCACCTCTTCCATCTTTTCCTGAATCGCTGCAAATACAAGGGGAAATGTCTCTCAGTAACCAACTCAAAGGACTATATAACACAGTTATTGCGATTCAAAAATACACCTGTGACACTGAACCATTGGTCCTGCTAAACCCGATTCATCCATACCAGATAGGAAATTCGGTGTGGATAAAAGACTGGGATGAGTCTGATTCCCTCCAGCCCCGATGGAAAGGGCCGTACACTGTATTGCTAACTACTCCAACAGCTGTCAAAGTTTTTGGATGTTCTTCATGGATTCATTGGACACGTCTCAAACCAGCTTCAGCCAACTGGCAGGTTTCCAGGATTGGAGACCACAAATTAAGATTCACCCAAGGCAGGCCCAGTGCTAGTCCTGAGTAAAAAAGTATCAGTAACTACAACTGAATATTAATGTGTCCATTTCTTTCCTTCCTTTCAGAATCCATTACTTATGAATGCAACCATCTACGTCATAAAGCAATGTCACAGATTCCGACTTCCAAGATCTACGTTGCATCCATCTTCTGCATTCACTTACTATTCTTCTGTAACCCGACTACCTCTGTTTTCCTGTCCTTGAGCAAGAATTGCACTGAATGTATCAAGCTAATTCGTACTACCACTCAAACTGGATTTCAAGTTGTCTCAACAATCATCCACCAATCTCAACCACCAACTTCCTGTGCCACACTACCTGCTTGCGCCCTGAATACTACTCAAGGCTATCAGTCCTTCCATCGATGTTTAGAAACTGGCAAAGTCATATGTCATACCCCAACCACTCCTAAGTACTACAACATCACCCTCACTGTAGGTCTACCAAAGAGCTATACATCAAGTATTGTCCCAGAAGGAAAAGGCATCTTGTACTACATCAACTCCACTAAGGTTCTTATGGGAAGTGAAACGATTGTCACAATAACGTTCGATGCCTGCGAAGCCATTGATAAACACCCAAATGCACTTCACTGTGGGTCTCAAGCCTGGAGAAATTCCTATGTCTACAATCACAAATACCTCTGCCCATACAACCGGGCAGCTAATCCATCCAGATGGCTGCCATGCGGAGGGGACCTGACATTGTCAGGATGGGCTCTAGTTTGTGATTACACCGGTGGAGGTTACCATGGCTGCCACGGGATAGGACGATTAACTGCAGTAAATGGTAATACAGTATCGATACAATGGCCTCTAAGAAGCGAAGGAATCCCTTGGCAAGATACTTGGGGATTTGGTATCGACGGAACTGGAAAAGACCCCATGACCTACATTACCATCACTCAGCGAAAAGACAAACCTCGTCCAATTATTCACCAGACTACTGTGGTGGGTTATCAATCCTTCTTCGATGAAATATCTCATGCCACTGAGGGATTAAAGAAACATACAATTTCTCAACAAGTAAAAAACCTGTTTGTCAATTTGGCGGAAAACATAGCTCTCTCTCTCGAAGTCAAGAACTGTTTTGTATGTGGAGGAACAGATACAGGAGAGCAATGGCCATGGGAAGCCAAGGAAACCTTCCAATCCGATCTTAACACCTTGAATACCACTGTAACCTATAACCGTAAATCTCATCCATATGAGTGGGCACTACAGACTGATGTTATTGGCAGACTATGTATCTCTCGACAACATTCACGCATCTATACCGTGCCTGTTGGAAATTCTCCATGCACAGGAGTTCTTACTGCCAACCTTACCACCCAGACATGGTGGCAGACTGAAAATTCTACCATGCCAACTCCCATCTGGACTGACTCGACTTTGAACAAGACATGGACAGCTGCAGGTGTTGCTACTACCGTTTTCAATGCTCCAGATGGTTATTATTATGTATGTGGACGAAGAGCTTATGAACAGTTACCAACAAACTGGTATGGAACTTGCTTCTTGGCTACAATTCGGCCAAGTTTCTTCCTACTTCCCATTACTGCTGGAGAAACCTTAGGAGTTCCAGTATACAGTCCCATGAGACCCAACAAACGTCGCAGCACTCCTAAAGTATCCATAGGAGATTGGAAAGATCAAGAGTGGCCTCCTGAACGAATTGTACAATACTATGGTCCGGCCACCTGGGCTGAGGATGGTTCTTATGGATATAGAACACCTATCTATATGCTCAATCGAATTATAAGACTCCAAGCAGTACTGGAACTCCTGACAAATGATTCTGCCTTGGCTCTCAACATCTTAGCCAAGCAAAACACTAAAATTCTAACAGCTGTCTACCAAAACCGATTGGCTTTAGACTACCTCCTAGCCCAGGAAGGTGGTGTATGTGGCAAATTTAATCTTTCTAACTGTTGTTTACAGGTAGATGACAAGAGTAAAATCATTGAGGAGATCACTGATCGAATGATTCGCCTGGCCCATGTACCAGTGCAGACGTGGACTGGAATCCTTGACTGGACAGGGTCTTTACCCAACTGGCTCACTTCCATTCCTGGCCTTAAAGAACTCCTCTTTCCTCTGATACTTCTTGTTTTTACATGCATTCTGTTTCCTATTTGTCTCCCTCTTATTTTTAGGCATCTCCGATCCATGATTGAACATATTGCTGATCGGCGAGCAGCTGCTCACGTCATGATGATTAATAAGTATGTGTCTGTCTCCACATTTCCTTCATCTGATTCTTCTGACTACGACACTACCAATGATTCGGATACTGATTCTGATAAAGAGTACTTAACTACTAACTTATAAGTCTGATAAACTCTAACCTCTAAGCATTGCCATAATGGAGCCAACGTGTTGTTGGGGTAAGTCGGGCTACAAAGGGGGGTGACACCAATATGGTCCACCCGTCTCAAACCCGTGAAGAAACCAACGACCTAACAACATATTAGGGCTCACATTCAATGTCACTGGTATTAACTCTCATTGTCGTTTCAGTTCCTCTTCAGATATAAAGTGATACTTCTGCCTTCTCTTCAAAGTTGAAGTATCAAAGGGGGGAATGAAGAGGTTCAATTTCGGGACCCCCCCCTGAAGTACGAAAGAGCAACTGAACATCTTCCGACTAATCATGCCAGCAGTGAAACGCACAGCCATCTTGAACATACTAATATTTGCAACGCAAATGATACGTAATGCGTAGTGACGCAGTGACGTACTAATTTTTAGCGTAACATAACGTAACTCCATTTTGGAATAATACTTTGTATTGTATTAATACGAATGACAATGTAAAATGTCTAACACGTCAATTAAATGACGAAACAATAGTCTGATCTTAAGCTACACCTACTAGAGGACCACGCTAGCTAATGCTTGTTCAGCAATTTGTGAAATGTTTGTTCAGCAAAAACCAGAACGCATGTGTGAAAGATAAGAGTTGTAAAGTGCATAAAAGTTTGCTCCGGAGGGGGCGTGGCATGCAGTTGTACTGAGCCTTTGTCTTAGCTGCATCTTGCTGGCAATAAAAGTCTATCTTTACGGATCAGTTGTCTGGACCTCCTTACTGACTAAAAAGAGACGGTTACACTAGGAGTCTGCGCTCCTGCTTGCTTCACTCGTCAACCCTGCCCTAGATTCCATGTTTGTGCCTAGGTGGAAAATACAAGCTAGGGTAGGGCAAGCGACTTTAATGAAAGGAAGGGTGGGGAGAGAGAGCTATAGAATTATCCACCCCATCCCCACCTTTTTTTTTTCCCTTGACTGAGTGTGCATGGATGTTAAGGAAACCGCCCCCCCCCCCAAAAAAAAAAAGAAAGTGATAATTGTCAGCCAATGTCAAAAAGCAACTTTTATGACTCCATCAACTGAATGTGTACATTATCGGTGTCTTGTACTTGCTCTTGGGTGAAAAGAAATGGGGATAGGGGTATGTGTGTGAGGGGGGAGCATTCAGTGGGGAAGACTGTAGGTCAGAAGGTTTGCAGAGAGTGTGCGAAGGTGGGGGGTTGCAGGTGGTGATGTGGCAGGGTGCAGGTGGGGATGGGGTATATAATGATCAATGGAGTGGTGGTGGTGTAGGTGGTATAGGTTGTTGGGTCAGTTGGTGTCGGGGGGTGAGTGGTGTGTGGTGCATGGGCACTTTTCTCCCTTGCATTCTCCCCCTATTCCTCTCCTCCTCCTCACCTGTCTGGGAATGGTGTATAAGCGTTGTGGTGGGTGTGTAAGTGGTATCAGGAAGCAAGTGAAGAGTGTGAGTATCAGGGGGAGGAACCCACCCCCATTTTCCACTCATCCTCCCTCCCTCTCCTGTGTGAGTGTGTGGGTGCATGTGCACTTTCTTGCTCTCCCCTACTGCACTCCCCATTTCCCCTTCCCCTTCCCCTCCCAATCCCACAGCCCCCTCCCTTCCTCTCCTACAGGCCGATACAGTAAAGTCCGCGGGAGAGCAGGCGAACGCCCGCTCTCCCGGAACGCGCACCGGCCACTCACTGGTGGCGCGATTCTGTATTTAAATTAGGCCCGGCGGTAAAAATGGGCAAAAGGAGGCGCTAGGGACACTAGCGCGTCCCTAGCGTCCCTTTTTGACAGGAGCGGCGGCTGTCAGTGGGTTTGACAGCCAACGCTCAATTTTGCCGGCATCAGTTCTCAAACCCGCTGACAGCCACGGGGTCGGAAACTGGACGCCGGCAAAATTGAGCATCCGGTTTTCGGCCCGACAGCCGCGGGCCGAATTCAAATTTATTTTTTTTTTTTTACCTTTTTTTACTCTTCGGGACCTCCGACTTAATATTGCCATGATATTAAGTCGGAGGGTGCACAGAAAAGCAGTTTTTACTGCTTTTCTGTGCACTTTCCCGGTGCCGGAAGAAATTAGCGCCGACCCAAAGGTCGGCGCTAATTTCTGAAAGTAAAATGTGCAGCCAAGCTGCACATTTTACTTTCTGTATCCCGCGCGCATACCTAATAGGGCCATCAACATGCATTTGCATGTTGAGGGTGCTATTAGGTGCCGCGGGTTGAACACGCGTTTTCCTTCCCTTACTGAATAAGGGGTAAGGGAAAACGCACGTCCAAGAGCAGGCTAACAGTGCGCTCCGTCGTAGCGCACTGTACTGTATTGGCCTGCTAGTGCTTCCATCCCTCCTCCCTTCCTTACTCTTCTGCTACGTCCCTCCTTCACCCTTTTTCACCTACTCTGGCCTTCCCCTTTTATAGTCCCCTCCTACATCATTAGCAGTTGCTGAGACCTGGGAATACCCAGCAGCCCTTCTGCGCCTGCAGCATTTCTGTTCTGTGCTGCAGTGGTGGAGCTAAGGAAACCCCACCAGCTCTTCTGTTGGTGAGTCTTTTTTTGTTATTGTTGTCATTTCATTTTGCTGGTGGGGCTGGGAAAACCCACCAGCTGTTCTGTTGCCTATGCAGTTGCCAGGGAAACTCTGCCAGCCTTCCCTTTTCCTGTGCTGCCACTGCTCTCATTGGCCCCGGGCTTTAGTTTCAGCGCTCCTCCCTGCAGCCCCTCCCTCTGCTCCGGGTGAGGTCATTGCATCACAAATGTGCAGACACAACACAATGATTGCCTGGAGCCATAGTGATCTTATAATATAGAGAGAGAAATGAAACAAATAAAACCAAACTACATTTAATTTCTTTTTCTTTTGTTTCATTTTAAAAACGAATTGAAACGAAACCAGAAATTTCACTAAAATGTATGATTTCATTTCAGATAAATGCACACCCCTAATACCAACCCATCCTTCTGTTGGCATCTTCTACATGCTACCTAAAATCCACAAACTTGAGAACCCTGGCAGATCAGTCATATCTGGTAATTGGCATATTCACAGAGGAAAAACAGAATGGATGCTCACACCCTTACTACAGAACACAAACTTCCTACAAGACATCATATCACAGACTTTCTGAACAACTTAAAGAACATTGCGCAGCTACCTCCTGACACTCTTCTGGTCACAATAGATGTATAATTTCTGTACAGCAACTTTCCCCATGAAGATGGCATACCTGCTTGTCACAAATTTCTAAAAATCCTGGACCACCAATAAATACCAGAAATTATTATAAACTTAATTAAATTCATGCTAACACACAACTACTTCAGATTTAATAATATTTACCTACAGATAATGGGCACCACCATAGGCACCAGGATGGCACCACAGTATGCCAGCCTTTTTATGGCAGCACTGGACAAGAAATGTTTGAATAAACATCACATTAGACCTTTGAAATGTAAATCTGGCACTGCACACAAAAAGCTACAACTCCAAAATCATCTCTAGGAAGATTGCTTATTCATTTAAAATACACAGGACAAACCTACTGCAGTACAAAGAAAGGAAAACCACAGAATGAGTACCCTTTTTACTGTAGTTGCCAACAACCCAAACCTGGAAAAACTAAGAAAAATCATCAAAGGCTTACAGCCACTATTCCTGGAGGATGAGTCACTGAAAGAAGTATTCTCTGCTCCACCAGTAATAGCGCCTTGATAAAATGTATTTGTATTATATACAATATAAGGATTGCATTTATACAATAAAAGTAAATAATACAGTTGTATTTATTTGGGGCTGATTCATTAACGTCATGCAAGTCCCCATATAACACTATTTTTTATACAGGAGACTTGCACAGGCATAAAAACATATACACTAAACCTGCAAAAGTTTAGTACATATGCAAAAATCAAAGTTGTACAGCAGGTTTCATATGCTCATGGAACTGTCAACATGAAAGCATAACCTGTATGCTTACATGTCCTGCTTTCTGAACTCCACCCTGACAAGAAGATTAAAGGCTGAGTGCTAAAAGGAGGGAGAAGGAAGACAATAGCTGGAACCAGTGCTTCTCAAAACAGTCCTCAGGACACACCCAGCCAGTCTGGTTTTCAGAATAGCCATAATGAATATGCATGAGTTAGATTTGCTTGCACTGCTTCCCTCGAGCAACAGAGCAGCAGAAGCAGGGTGAAGTAGTGCAGACCAGCATCTCTTAAGTGTCAATCTAGGCCCCAGCCTACTACTGCTTTTCCAATCAAGCCAGCCAGGCATGGAGGAGTAGCCTAGTGGTTAGAGCAGCAGGCTGAGAACCACAGAAGCTACTCCTTGTGACCTTGGGAAAGTCATTTCATCCTCGCATTGCTCAGATACAAACGCAGGGCCTGATTTACTAAGTCTTTTCTCTCATTCTGCATCTAAGGGGAAAAATGCTTAGTCAATGAGGCCCTTAGATAGTAAATCCTCTGGGGATAGGGAAATACCTACAGTAGCTGAATGTAATTTGCTTTGAAATGCCTGGAAGGCAGAATATAAAACAAATAAATAAAATAATAAACGAACCTGTAACAACGCCCCACTGTCAGAGCACTGAGCCATCCTGGACTAGGATACATTGGACTGAATGCTCCAGGCAAGTTTCCTCGCCCTCCGCGAGGAGCTCCCATGTCCAGCCCCCAAGTTATCCAGCTCTTGGACAAGAGTGCATAAAATCTGCAAATAGCCACTGTGCAATGCATTTATTTTTGTATTTATTTATTTTTAATTGCATAGGCCACAGCACTTGACAGAGTCAACATCACCAGGAGCCACATAGCCCATGCTTTACGACAAATCATTGATGCCCTCAGGCTGCAAACATCGCCGTTCATAATGGTGGAGTCCATGGGGCAGATTTTCAAAGGGGTACGCGCGTAAGATATGCGTGTACCCCTCGAAAACCTGCCCCAAGCTCCCCCTGCGTGCGCCAAACCTATGTCTATGTCGCGTAAGTCCCGGGGCTTTCCTGGGGGGGCATGTCAGGGGCATGGCGCGGTGGCACGTCATCCGGGGGCGGGGCCGCAGGCATGGTTCCGGCCCAGGGGTGTTTCGGGGGCGTGGCCGAGGCCTCCGAAACTGCTCCTGGGCCGAGGAATCGCGCGCCGGCAGCCGAGTTACGCCTGCCTCGGGCAGGCATAACTTTTCAAACAAAGGTAGGGGGGTTTAGATAGGGCTGGGGGGGTGGGTTAGGTAGGGGAAGAGAGGGGAAGGTGCGGGGGGTGGAAGGAACGGAGGCAGGCTGCGTAGCTCGGGGCACGCAGGCTGCCGATTTTGCGCAGCCTTGCGCGCGCCAACCCCGGATTTTAAAAGATACTCGCGCCTACGCACGTATCTATTAAAATCCGGCATACTGTTGTTTGCGCCGGTCACGCGAACAAAAGTACGCGCGGGCGTACTTTTTTAAAATCTGCCCCCATGTCTATCACTGGTATGTCCTGTCAGAGCCAGCATGGAGGATAGGATCAAGGGGGAAAGGATGAGCTGGGTAAGGGGTTCAAGGATGCAGACTGTGGGAATACAACTAAGAGTCTGGAGACTGGTACAGATGAGGAGGCAAATTTCGAATGTTCTGCCTAGGTGCAGTGGTCGCTGGTAGACTTTTTTTTTTTTTTTACGCATGGAGCTTGTTCTTCATTTTTTAAAGGAAACTACTCTTGTACCTCCTCTTTGAAAACTATCCGCGGGTACCAAGGACCCGCAGATTTTGCATCTGCGCTTTGCACAGATGAAATTTCAAAGGAAAATAATATGCGTGGAATTGAAAATCCAGTCCATGCATATTTTGTTTCCCTCCCCTTGCCTAAACATGCTTCCACGAACATCTCGTCATAGTGCAGCCAGATGTGCGTGCACTAGGAAACACGGCATGGACTTCTAACTGGATCCAGCATGAACAGTTTTCAGAAAGCCATTTTACTCAGGTAAATGGTCCTGGAAATAGCCCTCTCTGTATGACCGAGGATCGGGTCTTCTTTTCCTGTGTGCTTGGAGGTGTCCCTATTAGCCAGAGCTGCTTGCCTAGCAAGGATTTGGGCCTGGTCCTCAGCCTGTTAAAGCTTGGACTGCTCCGCCACCTTGGTCCATTTTGCAGAAGTGACACCAAGGCCGGTGCTAGCATTTTTGCTGCCCTGTGCGAAAAATTGCTGTGCTTGCCTTCCCCTCCCCCCCCCCCCCCCCCCCCCCCCCCCCCGGTCTTTGTTTTAACTCAGAATTTTTGTTGTTTTCCCCAATAACCAACACACAATGCATCTGACGAAGTGAACTATTCCTGAAAGCTCATGTTTTAATAAATTGATTAGTCAATAAGGTGCCATCCGACTCCTGGCATTTCAGCACACAATAGAAACTATCAGTCTTACGCTCTGTCCCAATCCTCCTTCTGCTGCCAATAAAAGCCCTGGTCCCTCTGGAAATCAAAACTATGAAAAGGAACACACTCCTCCGATCCTATTTTACCCCATCCACAGGTCCAACATTTCTAAATTGTGAAGGAATGATTTCCAGGTGCTCCTTCCCCA
This sequence comes from Rhinatrema bivittatum, assembly GCF_901001135.1. Lineage (NCBI taxonomy): Eukaryota > Metazoa > Chordata > Amphibia > Gymnophiona > Rhinatrematidae > Rhinatrema > Rhinatrema bivittatum. The sequence continues at coordinate 122,693,716 of NC_042617.1, forward strand.
CCTACCGGTACATAAAATTGATGCCAGCTGGGCCCTGTGGCCGGCATAAGTTTGTTGTACAGAAAAACATGCAATGCTGTGGTGCCAACCAGAAAACCTTTTAAAAAAAAAAGACATTTGGAACCCATATAGTATTAAGTCTATTGTAATGGCCTTTGGACAGCCAACAATATAGTTATTTATTTATTTTATTTAGGGTTTTTCTATACTGACATTCATATGTACATCATGCCGGTTTACATAGAACATTGTTAACTTTAAGAAAGAGAGTTACATTGAACTAGTTCCTTACCTCCAGCTCCTCCTGCTCCCCTCGGTCTGATTTCTCATTGCCTGACCTCAGCCCAGATACAGAGGATGCCTGCCCTGACCTCAGCCCGGATATTAACTCTGCCTGCCCCGACCTCTGCCTGATCATCAATGTTGCCTGACTGCTCTCTGCTGGGTTTTCGCCAAATGCCTGCTGGCCTCAGAACCCAAGGGCTCAACCTACGGGGGAAGAGGCTGGAACAGGTGAAACCTTCATCCAGCCCACAGCTTGTCCGCCTGATGTCAGTATGGGCCCAGCTGTGCCTGCATACTGGGTGGTATCAACTACTCCACAGTCCAAAGGACTTACATGCCGTGACAAAGAGAAGAATCCACTTCTTTTTTTTTACAATATTACACATCACCAATATGTTCTCTTACAAGCCATTGGGTTTTAGCTCTGACTGGGTGACACACTTTGTAGTTCTCCAATGCTCTGATCTTACTGTACCAAATGGGCACACTTTCCTTCTGTGTCTAGAGTCACTCTCCTCTGAAACATTACCTAGGTAGCACTGGGGTCACATTGGTTGAGCAACCTAGGATACGGCTGTGGTTTCCAGCCTTCTTACTGGCCAACTTCCTGAAGCACAAAAATCTCCTGGTCTCCAAAAGCAGGACTCTTTTCCAACAAGGGAAAAGAAGTCCTATCATCCAGAAATGATATCCAATACAGGAGTTAAAGAACTTGAGGAGTTCTTTAATACAGGAGTTAAAGAACTTGAGGAGATTCCGGGAAATAGAAACCATATAAAAATAACTCTATGAGAAGGTGCAGTAACATATGAGAAAGTGCAATAACAAATGTGAAAACGCATAACAATAATTCTATGAGAAGGTGCAAGAACATAGCTATATGAGAAAACTGGCTATATGGCAACATCGTGGAGGTAAGACCAATAGTGTGTTTGCAAAAGGAAATGTAACAACCGAGGAGTAGAGCGTTACAATAGTATATTTTTGTGAGTATGGTGGCTTGCAGGACAGTGTGGAAGTCATTTTGGTGGAGGAGTGGTCTGAGTTTCTTGAGGGTATTAAGTTTAAAATAGCTTTCTTTCATAGTAGAGCCTATAAATCTTTTTAGGTTGAGGTGATTATCTAAGGTGACTCCTAGGTCTCGTACTTGCTGTGAGAATGTGGTGGTTTGGGGTAGTGCTTTTATGGGGTTGTTGGGTGGCGAGATGAGCATAAGCTCTGTTTTGGATGTGTTGAGTGCTAGATTAAGGCTGTTGAGAAGGCTATTGATTGAAGATAGTGCGTTTTCCCAGGTTTTAAGTGTGTTGGCTAAGGAGTCTGTGATGGGGATGAGTATTTGCACGTCGTTAACGTAAATAAAGTGGGGGAGGCTTAAATCAGAAAGTAGTTGGCAAAGGGGATGCAAGTAGATATTGAAGAGGGTAGAGGAGAGGGTATGATTCAAACTAGTTGAGGGATGTTCCAGAAATACCAATTTCTTTGAGACGGGTTAGTAGGATGTTGTGGTTTACTGTGTCAAAGGCAGAGGATATGTCAAGTAGTGCAAATATATATGAGTGACCTTTATCAAGGCCTATTAGGATGGTGTCAGTGAGGGTGATTAGAAGTGTCTCAGTGTTGAAAAATCTACAGAAGCCGAATTGTGATGGGAAAAGGATATTGTGTTTTTCAAGGAAATCTGAGAGCTGGGTGTTCACTACTTTTTCAAGTACCTCAGCTAGGAAGGGCAGGCTTGAGATAGGTCGGTAGTTGGAGGGATCATTAGGGTCAAGATTGTATTTTTTGAGTAGGGGTTTGAAAGTGGCTTGTTTTAGTAAAAATCCCATACCAAAACAGTACTAATGCAAACATTCAAACAGGCAAATATTAAACCAGGCCTTAATGCCTCCTAGTTAGAAAGCAGAACAAACCAGTCTGCCTAAATTCCTACATAGAAACTATACATACTAGCAAAATACCTCATCTCACTTACACATGCAGAACACAGACAGAATCTGACCAAATAAAGAATATAGAGACTATAAATATAAATAGAAGTGTGTAGAAAGAAACTGAACTGGAAACTCCAACAGCTACACTCTGTATATTACGAAACAATGGAAAAACAGAAACATCACCAATCCTCATAAATCAAAAAATAAAATCAAGAAAAATAAATCAATCATAATAAGCCATACTAATAAAGAATATTGCCAAAAAGATGACAAATAGAATAACATCGAATAATTAAGAACCCATATAAAAAGTTTTTTAAATTTCCAAACGGCAATAAAATATTTCAAAATAGCAGACACATCAAACACTTAATAATTAAAACAAGAAGGGAAAAATACCTTGTTTCCCATAACCTGAAAACATTTGATTTTCAGTCAACTTGAGCTTGTCGTGGATTAGTGGGGGTGGCAAAAATTTTTCACCCCTCCCCCCAAAGGCAGGCTCCCATTCACACACAAACACCCTATCATCCCCCCCCCCCCCAGGCAGACTTCCATTCACAATCAACCAACTAACCTACCCACCCACCCACCCATCCATCCATCCCAGGCAGGCCGTCATTCATGATCATCTCCTCCCCCCCATCAAAGGCAGGCTCCCATTCACAAGCACTCATTCCAGGCAGGCTTTCATTTATATACACACACACACATCCCCTTATACCCCTCAGACAGGTTCCTATTCACTCACACACACACCCCCATCCCCCCCAGGCAGGCTTCATTTACACACAGTCTCTATGAAGGCAGGGTCCACGGGTCTCTCTTGCCGCTGCTGCCACCGGATGCCTCGTTCCATGGAAGAGAGGATTCATTGTGTTGCAGAGCTGTAAGCGTCCTTCCTGCTGCTTCTCCATGTGTGCAAGCCAGCCTGCGGTTCTCAACACTGGCAGTGCTAGCACTCTTTCTGTATGCTCATCTCGTGCATTGCGAGATGATGATACAGGAAGTAGTAGCACCGCAAGTATTGAGTACTCATAGGGCTGGCCAGCACAAGAGGAGGAATCGCAGAACGAGCTCCCTATATTCTTCTGCTGCTGCTGCTCCAGTGAATGCACGGGCCTCTGGGTTCCACTGGCGGCTACATAGGCCTTTGGCTGATCCCTTTCCTAAGTCCTCTTCCTTCGCAGCCACCACCCTACCGGGTGTGCTTCCCCGTGAAATTGCATGGTTTGCACACCTGGTCACGCCGGGCCTGAGTGACACCATCAGAATAGGCTCTGCGGTGTACATGTAAGAAAAGCTACTGGCTCAAAGGTGAGTTCTTTCCCCGTTTTTTGTTTCAGACCACCACTCAAGGCCAGAAAATACTGTAACCTTCCATCCACTGATTTGGAGTCACTGTCAAGGTTTCCCATTTCTGGATGATAGGACTTCTTTTCCCTTGTTGGAAGAAAGTCCTGCTTTTGGAGACCAGGAGATTTTTGTGCTTCAGGAAGTTGGCCAGTAAGAAGACTGGAAACCACAGCCGTATTCTAGGTTGCTCAACCAATGTGACCCCAGTGCTACCTAGGTAATGTTTCAGAGGAGAGTGACTCTAGACACAGAAGGAAAGTGTGCCCATTTGGTACAGTAAGATCAGAGCATTGGAGAGCTACAAAGTGTGTCACCCAGTCTGAGCTAAAACCCAATGGCTTGTAAGAGAACATATTGGTGATGTGTAATATTGTAAAAAAAAAAAAAAAGTGGATTCTTCTCTTTGTCACGGCATGTAAGTCCTTTGGACTGTGGAGTAGTTGATACCACCCAGTATGCAGGCACAGCTGGGCCCATACTGACATCAGGCGGACAAGCTGTGGGCTGGATGAAGGTTTCACCTGTTCCAGCCTCTTCCCCCGTAGGTTGAGCCCTTGGGTTCTGAGGCCAGCAGGCATTTGGCGAAAACCCAGCAGAGAGCAGTCAGGCAACATTGATGATCAGGCAGAGGTCGGGGCAGGCAGAGTTAATATCCGGGCTGAGGTCAGGGCAGGCATCCTCTGTATCTGGGCTGAGGTCAGGCAATGAGAACTCAGACCGAGGGGAGCAGGAGGAGCTGGAGGTAAGGAACTGGAAGGCGAAGGCGGAGAAGCAGGGCTGGAGCAGGACTTAAGGAGCATTGGAGCAAGGAAAAACAGGAGCTGATACAAGATAAACAGTCAGATAGAATCAGGATAGAGGCAAGGCAAGGCAGGCAGGGTCAGGAATGAGCAACGAACACCAGCAAAGATGCAAGAGGACCTGTTGCTGAGGCGCCATCTAGGGAATTAGCTAAGGTTTAAATGGCCTGATTGCAGTGACATCATGCACTGGCACCGCAGAAGTTTCCCCGTCGCAGGGCCTTCTTCCTGCATCAGATGTGCACGTGCACACCTGGGGAAGGCTGAAGTGATGGTGGCATCTTGTGGCTGGAACCATCGGCGGCAGTGAGGGCTGGCTGTGGCATGGGTGCCACAGTCGGCCAAATGTTACATTCGTACGACGTCAGATCATTTTCATTGACGATATTGAACTTTAAGTAAAGTTATTCTTGTTAGAACACCATCCCCTGGAATGGCGTGTCTTTCATTGGAGCCCAGGTGTGATTGACTGTCCTATCCCTAAGGGTTCTGAAGCTTTGCTTCGCCCCTGTCTGGTCCCCTCTCTGCTGAAAAGACACATAAGAGGCAGGACTGTAATATTTCTCATCTTGAAGCAACAGTTTGAGTCGTTTTCCATTTGTAAAATATTTCTCACTTCTTTTGACTCATTTGCTGTCTGGCGTAGTTTAGGTGGTTTGTTTGTTTTTTTACTTAAAAAGCATTTCATTTTACTGGAAGTAAAATTCATACTCTTAAAAAAAAAGCTACCTGTACTGATGAGGTAGGAATTTTGCAACTGTGGTGAAAAATAACGTATTCCCTGTGTTCTATACAAGCAAGCAATAATTAAACCATCTGGGACCAATAAAGACCAGAAAGATCTTAAAACCATGGGAATTGTTTTCTGCTGTTAATTGCTTTTTTGTTTTCCTTGTTGTTATTGTTACCACTTGGAGAAAGGAGGCCTGGTCACTGCCCCACCCAGTCTGAGGACTCTGACATATCTGGTCGTGCAGTCCAAAGACTCTTGCTCCTCTCATAGGCTCTGAAGTCGTTTTCCCAAACCCGTGTTGCCAGCTGCACGGGAGAGGCTCCTCGTGATTCATCACCCTCCGGGACTCTTCTACGCCATGCCACTCATTATTCTCTTATTTATTATGAAAACGAGATGAGAAAAGTGCCCTCCTTGCTCTGGGTAGCAGGTGCACAATGAGTCATTGTCCTGTCCTGTGTTCCAAGGAGCTGCAGAACTCTTGCAGTCTTAGCATGACTCCATCTGGTAATCAGCCAGGCATTAGCATGCTTGAACTTCAAATGATGATGGTGGCAAAGGAGCAGTTTTTCTCCCTCAGAAACTTGTGCCTTTCCAATACAGACTTAATATGTTTGGAGAAAACGTAGTAGTAGTAGTTGTAGTGATATCTTCGCCATTAAAATGCTCAGAAAACAAATTAGCTAAACATAATAATGCAGAGGGTTATGTAGCTATATATAATTCCAGGCCTTTAAAATATTTAGTTTTGGTTCCATTTGGGCTGCATCTTGAGTTCTTGTCCCATGTGGCATCTGGTCTTGTGAACTGGAAGTGACTCAGTTAATGATGTCACTGCATAGAAATGCTAAAGGAAATCAAACTATATTCATGGGGATGTGATTATGCTTAATAGGAGAACCAAACCAGAGTAAAGATGAAATTACATTGTCAAAAGGCTAAGTCAGAGACATCAGGATCCCTGTAGCTAGATCCAGATTATTACAAACTGTTTTAATTGCATATTGTCCTATAGTACAAGTCTCAAACTGTAATTGTGAGAAACAGTATCGGATTTAGTTGTTATAACCACACTTTTGCACTGGAGATCCTAAAGGATCTGACTGATACTTTTAATGGTATGGAATACAACTTGGTTTAATATTTGTTCTGATCTGGCTCTAGTTGGTGTGTATTGCTCTTTATCACTTGCTTTTTTTTCTCCTTCTGTTTTTTTCCCCCAGGGAATTCATGCTATGAGGTAGTAATGTGCATTTATTTTAAAACAAATAATAATCCAAACCGAATCATGCTTTTTTTTTTTCAGTTTGATTTACCCCAAAACAAATGTGCAATCCCCCTGAAAATCCCCAAAATGTTCAGGTTCATTCATTTTGAAAAATAGTGCGCACTATGCTATTTAGAAATAGTGTATATTTCAAAACAAATTAAACCAAAGCCAATCAAATGAAAAAATGAATATAAAAGATTTTAAAATGCATTAAATGAACTGAATCGAAAACATTTTCCAGCTTATCCCTACTGTGAAGTGGCTAATTCATACTGGGCAAAGCCACTGTGGGCCTGATTCACTACGGCATTTTTCCTATTCTGTGTCTGTGGGAAAAATGCTTAGTGAATTAGGCCCACCCACATAGGTACAGTATAACTTCTGTAACTGCATATAGAGATATATGGTATTTCTTTCACCAAAAACTAGGCTTTTGCCTTTACAGAAACATAGAAATATAGTAAATGATGGCAGATAAAGACCCGTTGTCAACCCAGTCTGCCCAGTTGTCTCCTCTGGTTTTCTACCAATTTGGGTAGATAAACATATAAATTCCCATACCAATACCAGCTCTTCCCTATCCTCCTCCCCATGGCTTTTATCCAAGCTCTTCTCTCCACTGTTGCTACTGTTCATGCTGCTCATGTTCGTTATTGTTCATGCTGCTCATGTTCGTTATTGTTAGGATTATAAACATAGTCACTTCATGCCAGTTACCCCTAGGGGTGGATTGGCCTATCGGGGCTTTGGGCATGCCCCGGTGGGCTGGGCAAAACAGTCACATGACTTGTGTTGATTGTAGCAGCCCCATGCTTGAAGAACCACTGCGATCAACACCCGGCTTCACAGCAGCTGTTCCAGCAGAGCGGGACCCTCCCCCGAGGCTCTCTGCTCATTCTTCTTGCTTTTCCCATGGTTGGAGCCATAGCTCCTTGATCTCTGCTTCTCTAATTCGGCCCTCCTCCCTGCTGCTGCAGTCACGTGTATAAGGCCCTGCTTTTTTGTTTTTTTCCCCTTTCCTGCGGCATCACCTATATGCTGTGGAACTGCGCCCTGTCCCTGTGGTGGTGGAAAACACCTTCCTTCACATCAACAAATGTCCCCCCCAAAATACCCCTGCAGCGACCACTTCATATCCTTGCCCGACAAGAGTCCTCAGGCAGGAAGTGAGATGTGATTTATGAGCATGCCAGTGGGGTTCCCACCTCCTACTGGCAGAAAGAGTGCATCCCACACCAACGGCACTCAGTGCTGGCAGAGAGGCCAGGCCCTGCCAGCGAAAGAAAAGAGTCGGGCCCAGCCCAGAGAAGAGCCACTGGTGGGATGGGATGCCAGGCCCCACCAATAAAAGAAAAGCGGCAGGCCGGCCCCGCCAGCAAAAGAAAACCCAGTTAAGGAGGAAGGGAGGGGACCGGATGAGAGAGAAAGGAAGGAAGCAAGATGAAGGGAGTGAATAAGAGGGATGAGAGAATGTTGAAGAGTGGAGTGAATGAGGAAGGGAAAAGAAGGCAGAAGGGATAGAATATGAGACCTAAATGAAGGGAAGGTACAAAATGAGAGGGAAAGGTAGGAAGGCAGTGAATGTGACAGAGGGAATATGAGGGGTGAGAGGAGGGAGAAAACTTAAAGAAGATCCATGTGCCAGCATGTGTGTGTGTAAGAGAGAGGGAGGGAGTGTGTGAGAGAGTGTCCATATATATATGAATAAGAGAGAGAGTGTGATAGCACATGAGGGAGAGCTTGTATATGAGTAGGAGGGAATGTGTAAGAGCGAGAGCATGCATGTGAGTAGGAGAGAGAGGGAGGGAATGCGTGAGAGAAAGCATGCATGTAAAAGTGAGGAGAAAGCGTATGTATGAGAGAGCATGTGTGAGAGTGAGAGAGAGAGCATGTCCATGTTAGTGCGTACCTATGAGAGAGAGGAGATAGTTTGTGAGTTCCCCTTCCCTTCCTCCCCCCCAAGTCCATGACAGTCCCAGGGTGAATGGAAATCAAATGGTCCCAGTTATGGAAAGTGGAGAATATTTTAAATATTTATTAGTTTAATTATTGGGTGTTATTTGATGGGTCTGCAGTTTTGAAATATTTTATTGGTGTTTGGGAAATATTTTAAAATGTTTTTTTAGATGTTCTGTTTGTCACCTGTTTTAAAAATATTTATTATTTTTATTAGTATGGTTTTACTGTTATGGTTGTTTTATACTTCTTGATTTTATTGTTTAAGTTTTGTGAGGAATGAAATATTTCAGTTTTTCCATTGTTGCACTACCTACAGTCTGCCTTGTTGCAGTTTCCTGTACAGATTTTGTCTGCAGGTTTCTATTTATACTTTATGGTCTCTTTATTCTGTATTTGGTGAGGCATGTGTTCTGTATGTGTGACAGAGGTGAGGTATTCTGTGTAAAGATCTATAGCAGCTTAGCGTGTTCTGTTTTCCAAATGGGAGGTGTATTGTTGTTTTAGTGCCTGGTGTAATATTTGTTGTGTTGTCTTTTCATAGGTAGGGTTGTCACTGTTTAAATGCTGGCTGTTAGTGCTGTTTTGATATTGGAGATTTAATATTTAATTATAATTGTTTATCTAAGGCTTTCTGAGAGCTGAGCCCACACCCAACATGTGTTACAAAAGACTTAATGCAATATGGGATCCAAGGATCTTTTTATTTTATTTTTTTTGCAGAGTTTTCTGGTTGGCACCATGCAGTGCATGTAAATATAATGTATATGACTTTTCCACGGCACACCTGATCAAGACTGAAGGCTCACCGGTTGGGAAACACTGCTCTAGGGGAGGGAAGGGGAGACCAGGTATGATCCATGCTATTCCTCAAGCACTTAGAAAGAAAAAGAAATATTAAGCCCTGGCCTGAGATTGGAGAGAGCCACAGGCCCAAAGCAGCACAGCTTCAGAATCCTGCATTCCCATATGGAATCAGTGCAGCCATGCTCATTTATTTATTTATTTAGAAACTTTTATATACCGGCATTAGTGGGTACATCATACCGGTTCACATAATAACTGAAAGTTTGGAAAATACATTTCAACAGGGAGACAGTAACTGGGCAGGGGATAAAATAAATAGGCAGTAGGAAAGATAGTTAAAAAACAAGAAAGTCATAACCAGAGAATACAGTTTATAATTTACAATGATAGTCTCCTTAATATAAGGAGAGGGCAGACCCCTGAAGGGGGAATTGTGAGGGGAGATGGAGAAGGGTTATTCTGGGTAGGCATGGTTGAACAGGAGTGTTTTTAATTTCTTTTTGAATTTGGTTGCACAGGGTTCAATGCGCATGTGGTCAGGTAGGGAGTTCCAAAGAGCCGGACCGGCAATAGAGATAGCACGGTCGCGGGTAGTGGAGAGATGAGCCATTTTCAGGGATTGGACATGTAGGGTGCCTTTGTTGGTAGATCTGGTGGCTCGGGTGGACAGGGGGGCAGTGAAAGGTAGGTCGAGCCAGTTGGAGTTGTGGGTGTGGATGGACTTGTGTATTATGGTCAATGTTTTGTAATGTATACGGGACAGGATGGGGAGCCAATGTAAGTCCTTAAGGATGGGGGTAATATGGTCGTGTTTGCGTGCGTTAGTAATGAGTCTTGCAGTAGCATTTTGTAGTAGTTGAAGGGGTTTTATTGAGGACAATGGGAGCCCTAATAGGAGAGCATTACAGTAATCTAGTTTGGAGGTGAGAGTGGCTTGAATCACTGTACGGAGGTCATGGGTGTAGAGCAGGGGTCTGAGTTTCTTTAGTACATTGAGCTCATCCTGTTGCACTCAGCTGGGGAATAAGACAAAGGTAAGAAGGACAATCAAAGGAGGAAGCTCAGGAGAGGGGAGATGAACAGGTGCTGTGTGTGCCACACAACATGGGGTCCGGCTATCCATGCCCTGCATGCTACTCCTTAATTACTACACATCATGGCAGAATAGGCATACATGATTATACATGTTCTCACATAGGAGCTCTTACTTGTTTAAGAGCCACCACTGATATCTCACTCTTGGTACTATGAGTTTATGAAAGCTTAACCCAGGTGCTGGTCTGTAGCTGAATATCAGGCAGAGAAGACTTTTCTGTGGCATGTCTGATTAGGTCTGAAGGCACACCGGTGTGCCTTGGTACACTGTTTGGGAAACACTGGACTACTCCCAGGTCCTATGGCTGCTACTGCCGGGAAAACTGGGATAGCCGTAATACTTGTTCCTGCTGCTACTCAAGATTTTGTGGGCATAGAGAATGCAATGCCATCAATGGGGAAAAACTGAAAATTATTTTCTGCAAAAATAGATCCTTGCTTGAAGATGTTCCCAGGGCAAGATTTTTTTTTTTTTTAAATAAATGGTACACAGTTGTAAAATACTTACCTCCTGCATGTCATACTGTATCGTGGGGAAACATAGCATTTTCTGAAAGAAATATTGAGTGCTTGTGAGAGCATTCATCAGGAAGCTCCAATGATGCCACATATCTCTTCCCCTGATATAAGTGCATATTTTTCCTGCTCTTTACCTTTCCTTTCAGTTTCCTATATGGAACATTTATAGGAAATCCTCCCTTTTGTACCTCCTTTCCTAATGAAAACATTTTTTCAGCTTTTTTACTGAACCAGTTATCATTGATATTGTTTTATGCAAATAAGACTCCTACCTGGTTAAAATATAGAAGATCTAAATTGTGATAGCCAGAAAGAAGTTCAAAAAGAGAATTAAAATGTAATATGATAATAAAATAAAAAATCTCTCCCTGCCTTATAACGCCTCAATTTTAATGTCAACAATCAAAATTGTAAATTAAGTGTTATCAACCACACACCATAGTTGTTAAGGGACCCTCATACAAACAGGCTAGTCACATAGCTTAAGCTCTCAGTGTAACTGAATAGTTAGAAGCCCTTAGATTTAATCATTGGCCCCACTGTTGTGAATGTATGCTCACTGTCCAGATTTTTTGGTGCAATTTTTTCTTTTTTTCTTCTGCAATTGAAAAAATAAAGTCTGTAGTTTCATAAACTTCAAGCAGTGAAATCATATACTTTGCCTTACAAACACTGCACATGTACGTTGAAAATGTCCAAGAAAACAGATGACACTTAATCTTATAAGGTGTAAGTAAATATTATATCCCCAAATGTCCCCAACATGAACCATGTTTCAGAAACTTCCTGCTTCAGAGGGAGATCTAAACAGCGTGCCTGCAAATAGCAGCATCAGCAATGGAAACTTGCTGGCAGTGTAACGTCGTCAACAATGAAGGCTTACCGTCGATGTTTGTTCAAAAACATGCCATGAAATCCCATGCTAAAAAACACACGTGAAGATGCCAAATGAGTTAGCCGGCCAACCTTTGCCATGTGTCATTGGATGCATACAAAACCAAACTTGCAACTTTATTAAAAGCTTACACTAGATATGCATGATGTGAACCTCTTGTTGATAAAAACACAAAAGAAAATAAAAATTGAATTATAGCAACGAGTAACAATCAACTTCCTGATTTAAGCCAGTGGGATGAAGAGTCTGTAGAATATGAATCCAAAATTGTTCATGAAAATTGAACATTTTGTATTCTATTACCCCCTCTGATGGACTGAATTAACTGCTTGATCACTAGCCTTTTCAAATTGGAAAAGAGATGCCCATGACCTGTGCAGGGTTGTACCATAGGAGCTTTGATTTTACCTGTACCCAAACTGCTACTATGTTCGTTTAGCCGTATTTAAACCGGTCTTTTAGTAGGTCCTATATATATAAGATCACAGGAGCAGGTAATTAGTATAAACTATCCACTGAGAGGAACAGTCTGTTGTCTGTGTAACTTGATGGACATATGTCTTTTAGGAGGTTGCCACTCTGCTCCGCTGATAATATTCTCAAAGTGTGAGCAACTGCCACAGCTGGAATGACCAGATGATGCTATATGGTCTGCAGTAATGCTGGGAAGAGACATGAGTAAATGCAAAGCAAGGTTGCTCAAAAAATGCTTGGTGCCACTGTAGAATGTGCCGGTATTTTTTAACGATAGATATAGGATAAAAGTGGCAGCCTATTGGTGCAGACTTGGGCGCACTACGTGGCACAAGTCCAGAGGCAGTTGGCAGATACTACAATTTACAAGAAATCGGATGGAGATTCAACTCAGGACATTCAGCAGAAAAATCAAAAGTATTTTGGAGCCAGGGTTTGCGCTGAATTTTTTGACCAGTAAAGAGCAGACATTTTTGGAATCCGTCTGTTTTCCATTCCAGTATTGTACCTAATTCCCAAGGTGCATAAATCGTTATCCGCTCCCCCTGGCAGGCCTATTGTGTCAGCCAAAGGGTCCCTGTTTGAACTCATTGCGTTTTTCATCGATACCCATGGTTTAAGAAAAGTATCAGAATTGAGATGTTTCATGCAAGACACTGCACCTATGTTGTCAATACTCTTTAACAGGCAGAGAATATACCAGACAGGTCTCTTTTAATGACTATGGATATCCAGTCACTTTTTTACCGATGTTATTTTTTTTTTTTTGTTTGTTTTTATATACCGATGATCCTGTATACAATACATATCGCACCGGTTTACATGGAACTGAACAGTCGCCTCTGGGGCTGACTACATTATAACAGGTGCACAGGAACATTTTTAGGGAGACATTCAAAAACTCAGTTAACTGAGTTTTTGAATTACATGTTCCACAGTAATCAGCTTTAGATGACATCACTGAAGTGTTATTATGTAGATCATGGTCACAAAGAATCCCCACTGAGTTTGTGGTGCAATTATCAGATTTGGCATTACATAATAATTTTTTCATATTTGATGGGGAGCTCTTTTTGCAGATTCATGGTATCTCTATGGGGTCACCGATGGCCCCTAGCGTGACCAATCTTTTACATTATGAATTTTGAGCAACAGTTTGTTCTTCCTGTCTGTCTATATGGATGACATTTTTTATGTGGCACAAATCTAAGGAAGAGTTATTCATTTTTCTTCAATGGTTGAACTCATTAGAAACTCATTTGAAATTCACTTTTGAATACAATTTCCAGTCCTTGCTGTTGGAATTTTCATGAACAATTTTGGATTCATACACTACAAGCTGTTCGGTACTCGTTGCTATAATTCAATTTTTATTTTCATTTGTGTTTTTATCAAAGGAATAAAAATTTCAAACCGGCGCACAGGCGCTTTTGGGCATGCGTGCTTTGGCACGTACCCAGCAATGCGGCTATTTTATAATTTAGGTGCGTATATGCATGCATGTTATAAAATAGCCTGTCCGCGTGCACATGTGAGCCAAATTTGTAAGTGCCTGGGCGTAAAGCCCACTTCTATCGCATAACTTGGGGGATTTTAAAAGGACGCACACCCACACCATTGCCAGTTGCACCAGTTCATCCATCAGTTCACCCAGTTAACAGCTAGGTCCTCGAAACCCCCCTGGTTTAATAAACCACTCCCCCCAGTTACCCCAGACATGGCTAGCAGAAGTAAACTTACTTGCCACTGGACCTGGGCGCAGACCCGGGCACGTAAGTATTTATGCGCCCTTCTCTTGACCGCACCCATGGTCCTACGCAGATCATGCCCCACCCCTTTTCGAAAACTTTGGAGATGTGCACCCAACAGGAGATACGCATGTATCTGGGTGGCTTTTAAAATTCAGTGGGCACACAAGAGCGTGAATTGTGCGTGTATCTCCCGATTTTGGCGCACGCCGGGCTTTTAAAATTCACCTCTAAGTATTTCACGCCTTGCATGTCTGTTGTATGCTTTCAGTAAATTTGCAGGTTTGGTTATGTATGCATCCAGTGACAGATGGAAACAAAAGATTGGTCAGCTAAAGGCAGTGCTGTAGATCGCCCATGGGGGATCTCATCAAGATGAAATCTATGCATATTGTTTGCCAGCTCCACCCTCCCCTGGCTCCTGGTTCTGTCCCTTCAAAGAACCTGTGACCACCTACTTTTACCCACAGAAGGGGAAGGGCAGTTTAACTCTTTTTACCCAGGTAACTGTTTAGTTACCTGGTTAAAAATGTTTGAAATTTACCCTCCCCTGTATCATACCGCAATAGGTAATCACTAGGGATGTGAATCGGGCTTCGGACGATTGAAAATATCGTACGATATTTTCAAAATCGTCAGAAATCGGGGGCCCCCCAAAATGATAGGAAAACCCCACAATATTGTTAGTGGGGGTTCTCTTATCGTTTTGGGGGAGGGCGGGAAAAACAGTACACAAAAATAACCCATAAACCCACCCCGACCCTTTAAAACTAATCCCTTAGCTTCCCCCACCCTCCTGACCCCCCCAAAAACTTTTTACAGGTACCTGGTGGTCCAGTGGGGGTCCCGGGAGCGATCTCCCGCTCCCGGGCTGTCGGCTGCCACTAATCAAAATGGCGCCGATGGCCCTATGCCCTTACCATGTGACAGGGTATCCGTGCAATTGGCCGGCCCCTGTTACATGGTAGGAGCACTGGATGGCCCGCGCCATTTTTAAAGATGGCGCCGGGCGCAGCCGATAAACAAAACCATGATCGGGCCGGACGAAAAAAAAAAAACGATGTGAATCGGAACCGGAATCGGAACCGATTCCGGTTCCGATTCACATCTCTAGTAATCACTGATGTTTGGGGGTTTTACTGGGGAAAAAAAATTGCAGGAAATACTAATCTAAATTCCTAATGATATTTTTCCAACTATTGACCTATAGCCCAAAATGAGTTAATTTCTGCTAAAAATGGACACAGGTGTCTCATTATGCACTTTCACTGTATTTTTTTGTAATCTTTTTCTGAACTTTTCCTACCACAACCATGATATATGATTAATGTGACAAGATTGGGCATGAAAGGCCATGTTTCCTAAGCTGGCTCTGTTCGCAAGTGCAAGCCTCCAGAAATGTGTTTATTCATTCTTCTTAACTGCTCACTCATAGAATCCCTAGTCGGTACAGTGTACAACAAATTTAAACGAATCAATATATAACTCAATAAAACAAATAATATATCACAATAATAAATCAAATAAATTAAAACAAAAGCTTTATACCAACTGATCCATTAAATACAGAACATTCATTGCTTGCAGCTATAAATTTCTTGTTGAAATCTTTTAATGTACCAGTGCTGTATTAGTTGGAATATTGCTTATTTTAAAATACCAGTCTAAAATAGAGGGTGTAATTTATGCCCAGTGTTTTTGGGCCCTAGAGGCTCAATATACCAAGATAGTCTAGATTTGCTGAATAGCAACTATTATAAAAGAGGACATTTCGGAGATATTCATGGTGGTCAAGAAGATATTTGGCACAGCTACAAAAAAAAAAAAGCTGTTCAATATAGGCCTGATTTTAAAAAACATTTACATGCTTAAAATTTGAGTTTTACACATATACTGTAAATGCACTTTCCCCGTGTAAATGTGCTTTTGAAAATTGCTACAATATGTGACATTGACGTCTCCTTAGGATAATCACGTGTGAGTGCATTTTATGCATGTAACTCCTTTTAAAATTACCTCCTTATGTGCAGAGGGTGGACCTACCATAGACACTCCATTAACATCCTCCACTCTGCCTGTGTACCAGCCCCAAAACAGTTACCCACATACTTACTCAGCATGAATTCACCTCCTGGAACCCTCAGTCTTGAATAAATGTACTCCTGCTTAAGGTTAAAATATCTCTAGAAGTTCCCTGGCTATAATTACTTAACTCCTGTTATGGTCTATGATAGGGGTGGGCAAACTTTTTTTTTAAAGAGGGCCACATTACTGGCACTTATCAGAACCGAGGGCCAGAGTCCCCCTTAGAGCTCAGTGAGCAGCAACCATACCAATAAAGAGAATAATTCAACACAATTAACATATAGAATAACATTGAATAGTTAAAAACTCATATAAAATGTTCCAAAAACCCATAAAATATTTCAAAACATACACATAAAATAATACCTAATAAATAAAATTTTAATTATAAAAAAAAAAAAAAATACCCAATAATTTAAACTAGTAAGGATTTTTAAAAATTCCTCACTCTCCATTCTTAGGAACTTTTGATTTCCAGATGCCCCAAGATTGTCATGGATTAGCAGGCAGAGAGGAAGTGGGGGGGGGGGGTGCTCTCTTTCTTCACCCATACACATACACACCCATAGACCCAATGGTATCTCATCCACGCATATATACATGCTCTCTCTCACCCATATACACAATCGGCCGGATTTTAAATCCCCCACGCATGTAAAATCCGGCCTTTACGCACGTGGCCGGGCCTTGCGCCCACTGAGCCTATTTTCAAAAAGGCCCGGCCACGTGCATATGTGCCGGCCTTCCTGCAAGGGGTGGGCCCGGGGGCGGGGAGGGGTGGAGTGGGGGGGCAGGCCGGGACAGCAGCATTGATTGCTGTCCCAGCTGCTGCGCACGCAACTTACTTCAGGTTGGGCCCTGAAGTAAGTTGGGAAAAAAATAATATAAACGAAAAAAGGTAGGAATTAGGGGTTGGGGAGGAGAGGGGAAGGGGACGGAGAAGGGAGGTTAGGGGAAGGGGTTAGGGACTTCCCTCCCAGTCCACTCCTTAATTGGAGTGGACTGGGAGGGAACTGAGGAAGGCCGGGCTGCATTGCCATGTGAAATTTGCAGAACTGTACCCCCCCTTGCGCGTGGCCCAACAATTTTATAAAATGCGCGCACCTGCGCGTGCATGATATAAAATTGGTGCGTCCATGTGTGCACACCGGGAAGTGCGCGCACCTTTCAAAATCTACCCAAATGGGTTCACTCACCAACCCCACATGCACTTACTCTCACTGACTCCCTCACACACACCAGGTAAGCTCCCATGCATTCTCACACACACACACGCCCAGGCAAGCTCCCATGCATTCTCACATATACACAAAGATCCCCAGGCAGGCCCTCATCCATTCTTACATATACACACAGACCTCCAGGCAGACTTCCATTCATTCTCACACATACACATGGCAGCCTCGGAGCCTCTCTTGCCCCACCAATGCCATTGTCACCACCACTACATGCTGGGAAGGAGCTGATCCACTGTGAAAGCCTCTCTACTACTCCTCCTCTCTGTAAGCCACGTGGTATTGAAAACTTGCGGTTTGCAGCACTTCTTCCATGTTGATCTTGTGTATCGTGAGATCAGCACAGAAAACGTGCTGCCCTCGCGAGCTTTTAATACTTCAAGGCCTGTACGGGCTGCTACTAGATAAAGTCAATTTGCCCCGTGATGCAGATGCGCAGTTTCTGCACCACCAGGCGAACTGAAGAGACAGGCCTCTTTCTTTCTTCACCGCTGATGGGATAGGGTACACTAGTGGCCGCACAGGCCTCTGCTCTTCA
This sequence comes from Rhinatrema bivittatum, assembly GCF_901001135.1. Lineage (NCBI taxonomy): Eukaryota > Metazoa > Chordata > Amphibia > Gymnophiona > Rhinatrematidae > Rhinatrema > Rhinatrema bivittatum. The sequence continues at coordinate 122,711,446 of NC_042617.1, forward strand.
CCACCAGTGAGATGGAGTTCACTGGCGGCCTCTTCCTTTCTTCACTGCCGGTCAGATGTCCACCAGCAGCTGCACAGACCTCTTCTGTTCACTGCCAGTGAGATGGGGTCCACTGGCAGCCGCACAGGCTTCTTTATGGCTGGGTGATGTTCCCCCTCTTCCTGCCCCACTGCTCCCTCTGAGGGAAACATCATTTCTGGCCGTAGACATCCAGGTCAAAGTCATCAACAAAGACCTGCAATGTCAGGAATGACATCGAAGGTGCCAGCAAGCTGGAATTAATAAGGCACATTGAGAAGGAGGAAGGCTGGAAAAATATGTCATCGAGCTGGGTTTGGCCCGTGGGCAGTAGTTTGCCCACCCTTGGTCTATGAGAATGATTTTGACCTTTCTGTTTTCATTTTCTTTCGTAGCAAAAATATAAAACCCGTCAAACAACCTATGCTGTTTTATTTTGTCACATTACATGTTAAAAAAAATTCCTTCTCTGTGAAAACCATTGTCTGCACTTTCTTATGGCAGTGTCTTCTTTAAAAGCCACTTTTAAAGAGACATTACTACTTTCTCTGTAAGAGACTGTGGTGCTTGCCTTTTTAAAAGCACTCTTTAACCTACAAATCCTGTTTAATACTATGATCTACCTCAATTTGCCCTCCTTTCATATCTTACCTCATGTTCACATTCTTCCTTAAATACTGTACATATTATAATGTATACACATGTGCATTCTACATATTACAATGTATATATATATATATATATACTAGCAATGTACACTGTACACATGCATGCAAACTCTTGCACACATACCATGAAATCAAGATCACACACCTCTTAACTTATAGCCTAGCTTAAAGGAATCCCTGGGCCTTATACTTTCCAAAGCACACATGAATATTGCAAGCATACTCAGAAGTCTATTACAATCACACATTATAGTACTACATAGCAGTGGTTCTCAACCTTTTTTCTGTCTGGACACACCTGACAGATGGTTCTCACATGCGTGACACACTGAACATATGACCGTCACAGGGCTAAATGTAAAAGTACAGTTTGCATCCACAGGAATCCCCCTGACCCACAATTATGGATGTAAAGCAGAATTATGACATTCTCCGTAATACTCACCTTCCAAAAAACATATTCTGGTTCTAGTGTCATCTCAGTAACAGCAACACAAACTCCAACTACCAGGCTCAATAGCCCTACTTATGAAAAGACAGTAGTTTATCACTAATGCATGTCCTCTTGAGAAAATACAACAAATAAGACTGATACAGTAAAATACCTCACCTCGGTCACATACACAGAACCGACCTAACATATTACCAGATCTGCAGTAATGCACATAAACTAATCTGCACACAGTTACACTTGTATTATGGAATACACTCAATCAGGAGCAACCCTATCTATGAAAAGGCAACACTACAAACTTTAAATCAGGCCCTAAACACCAATACACCTCCTATTAGGAAAACAGAACTAGCCAAGCAGCTATAGATCCCAACACAGAAATAACTGTATAACTATACTAATAAGCAGAATAAATGTTTCACAACTATGAACAGAATAATATCCAACAATTAAAAACTCATAAAAATTATTTAAAATTCTCCATTCACCAATAAAATATTTCAAAACAGCAGACACATCACATAATATTCAGTAATTAAAATAGCAGTCAATAAAGAAATATAAACTTAAAAAGCCACCTTTACTAACCCCCTCCAGCAGCTCTCCTACTCCTCTTCCATGCAGGCCAGTAGAACACTTCAGAAGCAGTAGTGGCTGAAGCTCTATACTCATGGTCCTCTTCCTTAGTGCCCACAACCAGTCTCTTTGTCTCTCACACACACACATAGCAGTTACACCCCCATGACCAGTTTCTGTCTTTCACACACCAATCATCTCCTGACCAGTCTTTCTCTTACATACACACCAGTCACCTTCCAGATCAGTCTCTCTCTCATGCACACACACGCACAGGCTTCCCTCTCCCATGTTCTATCATACGTATACAGGCTTCTCACTCCCATGCTGTGTCTCACACACACCCGTTTCTCACTCCTATGCTAGCTGTCTCCAAATGCACAGGCTTCTCATTCCCATAATCACTTTCTCTCTCACACACACACACACTCCAGTCATCTCCCTGACCAGTCACTTCCATTGTCTCTCCTATATATACACACATCACGTCTCTGGCCGGTTTCTCTCAATCATACACATGCTCTCTCTCACACACTTTACCTAGATGATCTCAATCAAATGCTCTCACTTACACACAGGCTCTCAGTCACAGTTACACATGCACACTCTCAATCACACATACATTCTCTCACTTACAGACAGGCTGGCTGGCTGTCTCTCTCTCTAATTTCCTGCCCCCCCCCCCCCCCCCGAGCACAAATGGTAGCTGCAGCAGCCTCCTCCTCCAGTCCCCGCAGGCCAAGAAAAGAATCACATTGGCCATGGGAAGCTAATTCTGCTGTCTCCTGTAACGATTTCTGACTGCTTCTGATTTTGCTCCGGGCCCACGCTACTGCTCGGGGCCGATGCTGCCGCTGATACTTTTCCGTGCAGCATGGCTCTTTCTTCTTCCCGCGCACCCCACTGCACATCACTTCCTGTTCCGGGGCAGGTGCGGGAAGAATAAAAGGCCCAGCCGCAGTTGCCAGCCTCCACTAACACTGCTGCCGTTCCCATCCAGGCTTGAATGTGCTGATAGCCCGGGCGGCAGCGGCAGCAGCAGCAGAGGAAGATTGCCTGCCTCTCACTTGGTGAAGGAAGATGGGGGAAGAGCAGCGGGAGACCGGTAGCATGCGACACACCTGCCGCTGCTTGGTGACACACCGGTTGAGAAGTGCTGCTATATAGAACTACTGTCTAAATTTCCCCTACTTATACACATAAATATTCACACAGCTACTTCAACACATTCATAACTCTCTCAATCACATACTCACACACATTTTTGCAGTACTATAATTTGCTATATATAGGGTCAGCATGTAATGTTCTTCAAGCATTACAAATTGTGCAGAATTCCACCATTTGCATTCTTACTACTATTCTTCTCAATCTCCATTGGTTGCTGATGCAATAACAGATCAAATTCAAAGTTGCAATGCTCATTCACAAACTGCTGAGTCTTAACTCCTCGCCATGGATCCGTACAATGTTGCATATTTATATGCTATCATGAGTTCTTCATTCTACCCAGTCTGGCCTTTTAGATGTGCTCTCTTTGAAGTTGGTGCAGCTTGCTGAAAGCCATGACAGGATGTTTTCTGTAGCTGAACCACGTTTCTCACAGTGCATCTGAAGACTCAAACCTGTAGAAAACCTCTCAGAAAGCATCTTAAGACCTGTCTATTCCAGCAAGCCTTTGATTGTGGTTGGGGCCCCTGATTTTTGGCATCTCAATTCAAGGTAGCCATTGGGTGTTTACCCAGCTTCACAGCTGAATTGTCAATTCTATTTTGACCAAGGGACAGCATTTTAGCTGTTAGCTTTGTCTTTAATGCTGTTGTTTGGATTTTTATGCATATTGAGCTTGCTCCCCACTTGGAACAATGGAAAGTATGGTCTATACATTTTTCTAAATAAATAAATAAATCTACATATCATTTCACATACAAGAATGTTTGCAAGAAATGACAACATAGTGTATTCATACAAAAGGGAAAACTTTATTCTAAAATGCAAGATTTTTAAAATACATTCATGTTTTGATTATTCTATCCCCATTATGGGTTATTCTTCTTATAATTATTATTATGATTCATTATCCACCTTTTTGAATAAGAAGTTTACCTAAGGCAAGGTACAATAGCTTAAACAAACAATAGGTATAGCAGTATAATTCCCTGGTAGGAGTTGCTATGTTTGACATGTCCTCTGGTGAGGGGAGGGAACCTCCTGGGATAATTCTGTCTACACGCTTCCTTCTACCTGCTTCTCTTACTGGAGAGCCAGTAAGTCATAATTCAATTGAAAAAGGAGAAAAGGCCATTAAAAATCATCCTCAACAGACTTCTAGGTAGGGACTGGAGAGAAATGGATTTGGGGAGAGAGGGAAGAAGCTGGTTTGAGGAGAAAGAGAAGAGGTGGAGACAGAGTTATTAGTGGGGGAAGAGACAGAGATAGCCTCCAGAGATAGAGGAAAGAGAAAGAGGACAAAAGAGTGGAGGATAATGATCCTAGGAGTTGCTTCTGTTAGGAATGAGGATTGTATTGGGAAGGGAAGTTTGATGTGTTTTGTTGTATTATAGACTTAGGTGATGAGGACATGAGCATAAGCAAGCTTGCTGCAAATAAAGCATTCCACGGGAAGCATGAGGAAAGGGTGGGCAGGAGGGATAAGATTGGAGCAGAGAAATTTTGCATGAAACAATGCTGATAACCTATAACCCTCCCAGAGCTCTACGCTCTTCACAGGGGTTATTGGTAGATGTGCCATCTGCAAAATTGGCTAGGCTCTCTGTGACTGGGAATTCTGCTTTTCCAGTAGCTGCACCTCCACCCGAGCTACGAATAAGCAATCATCCAAAAAAATTCAAAAAACTTTGAAAATCTGTTTTTATTTCAGCAAGATTTTGGCTGATTTTATTTAGTACTACTGTTTTTAGTTTTATTCCGTTTTATCTGATGATCTTTTATTTGCTTATTCCTTATAGTATGTGGTGAATTGATTGTTGGTAAGTCAGGCTGGATTATTCTGATTATGCATTTTTTCTGTAAACCACTGCGGCCCTTGGTATAGGCGGCAAGCAAATGCAAGCAAATAAATAAATGTCTGAAAGGAAGATAACTTTCATGAACTTATAGAGCAGCTTTATTATAACTGCCCGCCTTGAGGCAAAGTCGGTAGGAAATGTTTACCTGCAGTTTTTGTGCACATTTTCTGAACTGCTTAACTTTCTCTTTGAAACTTATCCCAGGAATCCTGACCACATACATTTACACCTGCGAACTTGTGAGGGTAGTTTCTGCAAGAAGAATTGCTCACCTGCTTTTGGATTGCTAAAAGCATGCACACAAGTGTGAATCCCTCTCCAACCCCAAATCCCGGAAGTGCCTCTTCTCGGGGTAGGAAGTTATGCATAGTAGTGGCATTACGCACCTAGGTATATATGCATACAGGGAGGGCAAGTTTTTTTGTTTAAAGAAACCTTTTCTGTGGGTATAATAGCTTTATAAAAAAAAAAAAAAAAAAAAGCTCTCTGTTTCACTTAGGTGCCTACATTTTAAATTCCTATATTTAGGTGGATTTTCAATCACATTTTGGAATCTTTATTTTCAGCTGAAAATTCATCTAAATTTAAACCCCTTAAACAAGCAACTACATTTAGGTCTGCTAAAAATCAGTGCTAGATGGCTAACAATTTTCCCCTGCCCTAGCTCTGCCCTTGTAGCTGCCCACATTTTAGAAATCTAAATTTATATGCCTAGTAAAATAGGTTCCTAGATTTAGATGCTTAGCCCTGATAAGTTTTCTAAGGGACCAGTTTAGGGACCTCACGCCATAAGTTAGGAACTTAACCCTTTGAAAACTGACCCTGGCTGGTTCAAACATACGAATGGTACCTCTGTCAGCGGCCTATTATTCAGCCTAACAAGAACACTCTACTGCTCAGCCCTGCTCAGCTTTGGGGCTTCAGACCCAGAGGCGTTGCTATGCTGTAAAGGTAGAGATGCTTTGTGTTCCATAGGATATTCTTACATCTTATATTTTGCTTGTCAATCGCAAATGAATTATTTATACCATCATAAAAGTGATTATTGTGCACTGTAATCCATCTGTGAATAGGTCCTTGTTTTTCACCACTAAATTATCAATGAACCAGCATGAAGATAAAGGTTACAGGGAAGGAGCTTTCCTATCAGAAGATTTACCTGCTGTAAATAAAGCTCGTGGTATGTGTATCTTTATACCCTTGTATAAATGCTCTGCTAGACATTAGTTTCTAATTGATCCCTATGGAACCCATCAAGACAGCATAGTGAATACAGTCCCAGCCACAGCAGCAAACGCTATCCTAAGACAATATAAGCGATTTTCAATTTTAGCCTGGATGAATCCTTTTAAACAATAGCACCATGGGGCAAAATTTCAAAAGGTCCAGCCACCTAATTTTGGAAGTTAGGAGGCTACATTGGCCCCCTTGGGATATTTACCAGAGCTGAACAGCAAAACTTTAGCTGTGCAAAAAGTGGGGCGGTCCAGGAGACAGATTTGTTCAGTGGGGGGAAAGTTAGCTGACTAGCACACAGATATTCAGCATTATCTGGCAAGTTTAAGCACCCAAACATTGGAGCTGGAATACATGGTCCAAATTCATGGACCAGAACCAGAACCCCCCCCCCCCCTCACTATCCCCCGCAGCACCAAACCAAAGGATGATTGCCTCCTCCCTCCTGAATCTCTGATCCTCCATTCCTCCCTCCTCCCCCATGCAGCACCGGATTCAAATTAATCTTGTTATCAATGTTACAACGTTATTGTTAAATTTTGAACTTATGTACACTGTTCCAAGTTTCATAACCTTGTTCTATGTAATGCCTTTTGGCAATTTTCATGTTCTGTTTCAATGTAAACCGATGTGATCTTTATTTCATATAGGAACACCGGTATATAAAAATCTAAAAATAAATAAATAAATAAATAATCTAAACAACACCTCCCTGTGGCAGAGAGCTTCCCCTGTCGTCGTGACCGAGATGGGTGGGGGTGTTAAGTATTTCAGGGTCTGCATGGAACCTCACAGGGTGCACTGTTCCACGCCTTCTTCCCTACTAAGTCTCCTGCACAGAAATGGGATCCAGAGCCCACCCAGCAAGGTCTCCCGGGAGTAGGGACGGGGAGCAGAAATAAGTTCAGGATAACCGCCCTGAATGAGGATGTTATCTGCAGTACCTCGGAAATAAATAATTCCCAAATAACAAGTTTAACAATTTTATTTTTACTAAAAAAAAAAAAAAAAAAAGGATCAAGAATTGCAATGAACAATAATAAATATTCAAGTTCTTTCAATAGGTACCTGTGAAACAATATTTCAAGAGCATTTCTCTTTTTCTTCTTTTACAGTAAACACCTATTTGAAATGTAAATGTTTTTAAACTTTTCTTTTATATATATATAGCAGTACTAAACCAATATTAACAATTCTATTCTTTTTCCTGTAGAGCCTCAAGCTGGATTCAATTCAGAATCAGATAATCACTTTTTCTCTTTAGTTTACTCTGGCTGTGTCCCAAACTTGTAACCAAACTTCACATTTGTATTTTAAGAAATTGAGACTTTGTGTCATGGGTCAGGCAGGCAGGCTGGGAAGGGAGTTCTCCAGGTAGGAGTAAGGCCAGACCCTGGGGCAAGGCCAGATTGAGCACTTCTGCCTATTCTAGCCACCTCCCCCACAGGTTGAGCTCTTGTTTTCTGGTAGCTGGCAAGACTTAGATGGAACATGGCATGGTCTGGGAGCTGGAACCAGGCACTGGCTGGAAACGAGGGCATGGAGGATCTGGATACAGGTAGGGCTGGAGACATGGGTTAGAATCAAGGACAAGGCCTCAGACTTAAAACAGAGACTGGACTGTACAGGACAAGACAAGACAAAACTAGACAAGAACTGGACAAGAACAGGACTAGAATAAGAAATAAGAAGGCCCAAACAGAGCACAAGGCTAGGCTAGGCAAGCCTAGAAGGCCCGAATGCCATAAGGCAGGATAGGGAGGCCCAGGAGACCACTGAGTGAGGCATGAATGCCTGGAAGGTTGAAGAGCAAGGCAGGGAGGCTTGGAAAGCCACAGAGCAAGGCAGGGAGGCCAAGAAAGGCCACAAGGTAAAGTAGGAGGCTGCCACAAGGCAGGAAAGCACAGCAAGGATGGCCAGGTCAAGGAGTAGAGGTGACTCAATGAAGAGGCAAGGAGGAAATGGACAGGTTGGATTAAGCAGGGCTGGAGAAACCGCCTCATGGGCTCAGTGAGAAGATGGCTAGAGTGGCTGTGAGGGAGGCTGGCTGATGACCTCTGCTGGCAGGGGGGCTTTGTAGCAGGTAAAATCATGACACTTTATGGGTTATATTTTTCTCTAAAAACAAACAAACAGCATCTATATTATCCCCCCTTTTCTATGAAAGAACAGTTGTTACCTCATGAAGGAATACCAGACATCAGAGCTTGTTTAGTAAGACACAAGATCCCCCGATATCTGTAATTTGTTCTTATATTTTTCTCTTCCAGGCTCTGCTGAAACAAAGAGTCATTTTACGGTAAGTATCTTTATTTTGCTTGGCTGTATGTGTTTGTCTTTTTCTGTCTTTTATGTGACTTTCCTGCTGAGCTCAGTAATTTTTATTAGTCTGGCTAGACCCTAGGGTATGCCCCTCAGATGAGTGTGCACACACTTATCTGTGGTCCCATGGTCTTGGTCCATGTTCTGTCTATTGCTGTGTGATGGTCTTAGATGCAGTTATGTCTCCGCTGATGATACACCCTGAGTTCACTGGTGTCAAGCCTTCCACTGTCAGTATCCGTCTCCAAGGGGTACCTACTACCTGGCTATAAAAAATTTATAATAAAAACTGCCTCCCTGGCACTGAGTATCTTCCACCAACTAAAAGTCCCCTTCCACCCTGGTAACTGTAATTTTTTCTCCATTGTCCCTTTCCTTTGAGTCTTGGACTGATTATGGCAGAATCAGTCTCTGACTCCGGTGAACCTTTCCAGGCAGGCTGCCCTTCCTCTGGTATCTCCCAGTACTCCAGTACCCTTAGTCTGCAGGCAAATCCTCTTCTCCTCAGGACTCCCAATTTCACTTTGATAGACTTTCCTATGTAAGCTGCCCTTCCTCTGACACCTCCTAGTATACTCATCCCCAATTTCATAAGAATATAAGATATGCCATACTGGGTCAGGCCAATGGTCAATCAAGCCCAGTATCCTGTTTCCAACAGTGGCCAATCCAAGTCACAAGTACCTGGCAAGTACCCAAACATTAAATAGATCCCATGCTACTAATGCTAGCAACAAGCAGTGGCTATTCCCTATTATGGACTTTTTCTCTAGTAACTTATCCAAACGTTTTTTAAACCCAGCTACATTAACTGCCTTAACCACATCCTCTGTCAATTAATTCCAGAACTTAATTGTGCATTGAGTGACAAAGACTTTTCTCTGATTTGTTTTAAATATGCTACTTGCTAACTTCATGGAGTGCCCCCACTTCAGCAACTTCAAGACTTAAGAACATAAGAACATGCCATACTGGGTCAGACCAAGGTTCCATCAAGCCCAGCATCCTATTTCCAACAGTGGCCAATCCAGGCCATAAGAACCTGGCAAGTACCCAAAAACTAAGGGGCAGATTTTCAAAGGGTTACGCGCGTAAGACATGCACCTAACCCCCGAAAAGCTGCCCCTTCCACCCCCTGCACACGCCAAGCCTATCTTGCATAGACTCGGCGGCGCTCACAAGCCCCGGGGCTTTCCTGGGGGGAGGGCATGTCGGGGGCGTGTCGCAGCTGGTGAGTCATCGGGGGCATTCCAGGGGCGGGGCCGTGGGTGTGGTTCCGGCCCAGAGGTGTTCCGTGGCATGGCTGCAGCCTCCGGACCAGCCCCCGGACCGGAACATGGCGCACCGGCAGCCGGCCGGTGCACGCAAGTTACACCTGCCTCGGGCAGGCGTAACTTGTAAAATAAAGGTAGGGGGGAATTAGTTAGGGCTAGGGGTGGGTTCGATAGGGGAAGGGAGGGGAAGGTGGGGGGGGGGGCCGGAAGGAAAGTTCCCTCTGAGGCCGTTCCGATTTCTGGGTCCCGCGAACGATTTCTCCCTCCATGCCGTCGGGCTTTTGGGCCTGCCTCGCATCAAAATGGCGCCAATAGCCTTTGACCTACTATGTCACAGGGGCTACTGGTTCCATTGGTAAGCCCCTGTCACATGGCAGGAGCAATGGATGGCTGGCAGCCGACAGAGAGATTGCTCCCGGACGCCCGCTGGACCACCAGGGACTTTTGGCAAGTCTTGTGGGGGACAGGATGTGGTAGGAGCACAAGATGGTGCCGGCCATCCATTGCTCCTACCATGTGACAGGGGCTGACCAATGGAAACGGTAGCCCCTGTGACATAGTAGGTCAAAGGTTATCGGCACCATTTTGATGCAAGGCAGGCCCAAAAGCCCGACGGCACGATGGGAGAAATCGCTCGCAGGACCCCACTGGACCACCAGGGATGTTAGTAAGTCATCGAGAGGGATCGGGATGGTGGGGGGGGGGTTGTATTATAGTAAATTTTAATGCTTGGGGTGGTTTTTTATTTGAAAAAAATAAAATATGCCTCTCCCCCCCCAATACAAACCCAAAAAACTAATTTTCCTCGTGGTCCAGGGAAAATCAGTTTTGGGGTTCGGGGCCCCTGACCCACAATGAATTAGGCAATTTCATTGAAATTGCCTAATTCGTGATAAATGAAGCTCATCTCTAGTAACCAGTGTAGTTCAATTAGAGTATCAGTGATCCGTTCTCTTTTACTTTTACCAGTTAGAATTCTTGCAGCTGTGTTTTGTAATATTTGTAGTGGTCTTATTGTGGTGTACTGTAATGCCCAGTAGAAGGGCATTACAGTAGTCTGTACTGGCAAAAATTAAGGCTTGTAATACTGATCGGAAATCGGTAGGCATTAGTAGTGGTTTTAGTCTTCTAAGTGTCATCAGTTTGGTACTTTTAGAGATATATGTTGTTTCATACTTAATTCTGTATCGATTATCACTCCAAGGTTTTGTACTTTCTCAGCTAATTGTATTTTTTGGTTGTTATTGAGTGTGATTGGGTTTTGAATGATCACTATGTTTTTTTGTTCTAGATGTAAGAATTCTGTTTTCTCTTTATTAATATCTAGTTCCATTTGGTTTAGAAGTTGTTTTATTATATCTAGATACATGCTGGCTGTGTTTAATGTTTTCTCAATTGTGTCAACAATTGGAAGTATTCATTGAATATCATCAGCATATATGTAGTGTGAGATGCCTAAACCAGCTAGCAGGTGACAGAAAGGTAGCATGTATATGTTGAATAGTGTGGCAGATAGGGCTGATCCCCGCGGAACTCCTGTTTGAAGGTTTATTTTCTTAGACATTTCGTCCTTGATTTGTACTTGAAAGTATCTGTTATTTAGGTATGATTTGAACCATTTGATTGTTTTGTTGCTTAATCCAATTTCTTCTAATCTATTTAAAAGGATGTAATGATTTACTGTATCGAATGCCGCTGATAGGTTTAACATCACTAAAATGTAATGTTTACCGCTGTCAAACCTTCTCATGATGTTGTCTGTTAGTGCAAGCAGTAGTGTTTCAGTGCTAAAGTTTTTGTGAACCATGTTGTGATGGGTATAGGATATTATTGCTCTCTAAGGGCCTCATTTTCCATCCGTATCGCACGCGATAAGGGATGTTTCGCACGCGAAACGTCCCTTATCGCATGCGATACCAAAATGGGGGCGGAGTCAGCCCCGGAAGAGGAGGAGTTGGGACGTCACCGGGGCCGACTCCATGAAGACGCTGCGGACAACAAAAAGGTAAGGCCCTTTTCGTGTCCAACTTTGCGCCCAATAGCTGCACCTTCTATGGTGGTGCTATTGGGTGCGAAACCGGCAGCGATCGCACCGTGACGGTGCGATCACTGCCAGCTAGTGCAGGCCCGCCCCCCGTTTCGGCTCCCCGCCCCTCATTCCCTAAAGTATCGCAGGCCTGCGATACTTTAGAAAATGAGGCCCTCAGTGTTCTGCTAATTGATTTTGTATGGTTTTTTCTATTAATTTTGCAATTAGAGGTAGGTTTGATACTGGTCTATAATTGCTCAGGATGAGTTGGTCGCTGTTCTTTTTCTTTAAAATTGGTTTTACTATTGCTCCTTTTAGTGAATCTGGCATGTTTCCTTCTTTTAGGGATAGGTTAATGATTTTTGTTAAAGTCGGAGAGACTGTGTTGGCTAATTTTTTCAAGTCTATGGTTGAAGTTGTGTCATGTACATGTGGGGCGGGGTTTAGTTTTTTTTAGCATCAATTCAACTTCTATTTCAGATATTTCATTGAATGTCTCCCATTGTTTAATGTCTCTTTTGTGCATTTTGATATTTTGTTTAGTTATTTTTGGAATCTTTGTTTTTAGATTTGTAATTTTGTCGTTAAAGAAAGTAGCTATTTCATTACATTTATTTACTGGTAGGTTCTGTGAAGAGTCAGATTTGTCATTTGTGAGATTTTTTACTATGGTAAACAGGGCTCTTGGGTTATTTGCGAATTTCTCTATTTTAGTGCTGTAAAATTGTTTTTTTTTGCATTGAGAGTTACTTGTTTATAGTAGGCTAGTTGTTTCGTGTATTTAGTCAGGTTATCTGTTTTATTTTTTTCCATTCCTTTTCTTTTTTCCTCAGATTTCTTTTGACTACCTTTATCTTTTCGTTATGCCAGGGGTTTGGGTCTTTGGGTTCCTTGATGTTATATTTTATTGGGTTTATCACGTTGGCTAAGTTTTTGGTTGTTTGCATCCATGCTGTTGTAGCAGAGTCGCAGTTGGTGCAATCTATTTCAGCTAGTTTTTCTTCTAATTTGTCTTTCAGGCTGTCTATGTTATATGGTGGGCGATATTTAAATTCAATGGGTTCTCTTTTTTGTGTCGCTTGTTGTTCAGTATATTTGATAGAGGATTCTATTAGGAAGTGGTCTGACCACGGTATCGGTGTATATTCCGATTTAATGTGTTCTAGGTGGCTGTGGTTGATAAATGATAAATCAAGAGAGTGTCCTGCTTTGTGGGTGGGCTTGTCAGTATTTAGGATGAATCTTAGTGCAGTCATAATATCTATTAGTGTTTGACAGGTGTTAGATAAGGGGTGTGTATCCATGTGGAGGTTGAAATCACCTAGTACAATTGTGGGTTTAGAGGTGTTTAAGTGTGTTGTTAGGAATTCAATTAGTGGGGAGATGTTTAATTCTAGTAGGGTAGGGGGGCAGTATATAAGGCAAAATTGTAAGTTGTTAGTTTCAAAAAGAGCGATTTCATGGTTTCTTGGAGGTGTTGTCAGGATTAGTTTACATTTAAATCTTTTTTCGATTTCGATTATTAGGAGTAGTCCCCCCCCCCCCCTCTTTTATTTATTCTGGGGATTGAGAAGACATCATAGTTTTTATGTGCTATTTGATTTTTTTAAGACGGTGTCTGATTTTTTTAACCATGATTCTGTGACTGCAATGAAGCTTGGTTTTGTGTCATATAGTAGGTCCGTAATTATAGGGAATTTCTTAGTGATTGATCGTGCATTTACTAGTAGGAAGGTTATCATTAATAATTTATTTGTGATGTCGTTATTTGTTATTTTGGTCCTTTTTATTTGTATGAGGTTAGTGGATTGAGTTTTCTTAGTTTCATTTGTTATGTGTTTATTTCTGTGTTTATGTGAGTAGGTATTTCCATATTTACCTTTGTTTAGGCAGGTTTTGATAGCTTGTATTCCTGGTCCAGTTCTTTCGTTCTCCATGATCAGTGTTGTCCGCTCTAGATATGTTGTTAGTCCGTTATTTGTTGTGGGGTTTCTCAAGTGGTGAATGAAGGGGTGAACAAAGGGGCATGCCCCTTTGTTGTGCCCCTTTGGGGCGCGGCGCCTCCGGGTCCAGCTCCATTTAAATCCCCTTCTCTTGGTACGCTTTCCCCTTCAGTGACATCAGTGTCAGCGTCGGCCAAGGGAGAGGGGTGCAGGTCGACTTCCGGGGCCTTGGGTGATGGCGCCTGTGGAGAGAGAATAAAGAAGGAATAAAAAACCTGCAGGAAATCGAGAGAGCAATGAGAGGGAGAAAAAAAACAGGTTAGTGGGGGCCTTGGTGTGTTCATAGGCAGGGTGGCAGTCGCACTTCCTCCTCCAGGTCCGGCTCCATTTAAATCCCCTCCTCTTGGTGCGCTTTCCCCAACATCAGTGACATCAGTGTCAGCGTCGGCCAAGGGGGAGGGGTGCGGGTCGACTTCCGGGGCCTCAGGTGACGGTGCCTGTGGAGAGTGAATAAAGAAGGAAAAAAAAACTGCAGGAAATCGAGACAGCAATGAGAGGGAGAAAAAAAACTAGGTTAGTGGGGGCCTTGGTGTGTTCGTAGGCATGGCCTCTACCCAGATGTCTCTAATAACCTACCTGCCAAGCAGAAAAATCCTGTATTAACAGTCAGATGTACACTCATATTTTGGACAATGGACTTTATTTAACATTATGAATCAATAAACTTATTTTACACCCAGTCCTGTTCCTGTCTAATTATTACTGCCTATATGTGAAGGCTCTTCAAGCAAGCCTTCACGTAACTCTCCTTTACCCCGCCCCACCAATGCTCCTGTCCCCCCTGCCCTCGAATCATATCTAAGACTGCAATGCAACGCTTTGCCATATGCCAGCTGTAAATATTTGTATATATTTTGGGGTAGATTTTTTAAAACGGCGCGTTCGCGTACTTTTGTTCGCACTCCAGGCGCAAACAAAAGTACGCTGGATTTTAGTAGATACACGCGTAGCCGCGCGTATCTGCTAAAATCCAGGATCGGCGCGCGCAAGGCTGCCGATTTTGGGCAGCTGGCGCGCGCCGAGCCGCGCAGCCTGCCTCCATTCCCTCCGAGGCCGCTCCGAAATCGGAGCGGCCTCGGAGGGAACTCTCTTTCCCCCTCCCCTCACCTTCCCCTCCCTTCCTCTACCTAACCCACCCCCCCCCCCTACCTTTGTCCAGGGATTTACGCCTCCCGGAGGGAGAAGTAAATCCCCGCGCGCCAGCGGGCCACTAGCATGCCGAGACGCGACCCGGGGGCGGTTCCGGAAGGTGCGGCCACGCCCCCGGACCGCCCCGGCCCAAAACCACGCCCCCGGGCCCGCCCCCGAAACGCCGCATCCCGCCCCCAAAACGCCGCGATCGGCCCCGCCCCGACACGCCCCCGACAAAAAACCCCGGGACTTATGCGAGTCCCGGGGCTCTGCGCGCGCTGGCAGGCCTATGGAAAATAGGCGCGCCGGCGCGCAAGGCCCTGCTCGCATAAATCCGGGCGGATGTACGCGAGCAGGGCTTTTAAAATCCGCCCCTTTAGAAATATTTATTTCCCACTTGCTATTGTTTACCTTGCCTTTATTGTTATCCTTCTTTCTTCCAACTGCCAATCTTGTTATACACTAAGTTACATGTAAAGCCTGTTGCTGAATTTTTTGCTGTTCTACTGTAAACCGATCAGATGTTCCAAATGATGAGCGGTATATAAAAAACACAAATAAATAAATAAATAAAATCTCACATCATGGGAAGCACCTACATTATTTAAATACACACACTGGTGACCTTTTTTTCATTGTTGGAGTCATAAGCAAGAGCTTTTCCCCGAAAAAGGAACCCCTCCCCCAGGTATTGAGAGTCAGAGTGGGATGTAACATGCTAGCTGGACATGCCTCAAAGAAATAAATTGGATCGTGTGCCCTGGGACTTAAAACATCCACAAGGGGTTACACACATATGTCAGCGAATTTTAAAACATGCTCGAGCGAAGCATTTTCCTAGTTTTACCATTAGTCCACCAGTTTGTCCAGTTACTAGCAAGGTCTTTCAGACCTCTCCAGCTCTCTACATGACCCCCCAGTTGACCCAGATCCCTCATCCTTTCCTATAAGCTTTAAAACTTTAGATCTTTAGACTTGCTCTTCATGAAGAGCAGCAGTAAAGTTACACAGATATCTAGTGTATGCGTGCTGCAGTTTTCGGTTTAAAATTTGGGGTTACACATGCAAGTCTTGGCCTCGCCTAAGAACGCCCATGCCCCGCCCCTTTCCCGACACCTGATTTCTTTCGTGTGAATGGGTACACACGTGGGCATTTTGCGACTTTTTAAAAATCCATGTTGCTTGTGCCTGGCCCACATACACACCTACGTGGGCATTTTTGCACAAGCAACACTTTTAAAATTGACCTGTAGTTAGACCAAGTGAAAAGCAAAAACACCAGACTCACTATAAGATTTTTTATAAAAGCTGCTGCCAATTTTGAGAAATGAACTCCAGCTGCTCCTCTCAGACTAATACCGGCATACCTATCCTGTCTCTTTCAAAATGGTGAGAAATTACTCCAGCCGGGACATTTACCAGTTCTTTATTAAGACTTATATTTTCCAATGCAATTCCAATGGAATCAGATAAAGTATAAGGAAATCATGTGGCGCTGATTCCTTGATTTTCTATGTGAGGAAAAGAAATTAAAAAAAACTTAAGAGGGTAATTTGTCAAATCGCGTTAGGGCGATAACGCCGTAACGCATGCGAGAAAGACCACATTCCAAATTGCATATGCAAATTTTGTATTTGTATTCAAGTGGGAGGAGTTTGGGAAGAGTAAATGGAAATGAGGGTCAGTTAGCATGGTGTGCGATAGAGTAACGCACAGCAACGCAGGTTTTAACGCTGTGCGTTACCAGCTGACGACATTTTTATTGCGAATTGTGGTTCGAGAGAGAGAGATAGAGAGAGCCTCTGTGGAGGCTTACTCATATCTGAACTTTTTCTACTACTGTAAGAGGAGGCCATTATGAACTCGGGGTGAGGTTTGGGGGCTGAGTTGGGTTTTTGGGGGCAGTTTCACACGCACAGTCATGTTCTCTCTACCTTGCTTGATGCACTGAGAGGTAGAGAGGGACCCAAAAAACAAGAAGGTAGGCAATCTAGAAAAGCCATGAGGTAAAACAAAGGAGATAGATGCCAAAAGTCTTTTTCAAATATTTATTGCAGTGGAGACTTATTTTTTAAAAAAATGCCTGACTCAGGCAGAGTTTCGCCACTCTTTCAGTGGCTGCATCAGGGGCTATAATCAAATTGTAAAAACATGGAGATTAATAACACAAAATTAAAAACATGAAAATCATTAAAAAATTAACTGTACATATACAGACATAAAAGAAATCATTAAAATGGTGACATGGTTCTGAAGATACAAATGAGCAATCATGCAACATCAAACATATTTCGATTAAATTAAGGTTAAAATTTACCTATATATATATATATATATATAAAAGTCAACCAGATAAAAAGAAGAGGTTCAATAAATAATAAAAAAGATAAACATTTTTTATTTATTTAAAAAAAACTATTTATTGAAGAAAAATCATATTAGTATTCTAATATATCAAATTGTAATCTCAATTCCCCATATGTATTTCAAATATCGATAGTTATTACCTCAAATACTCATTTGGACTGTAAACCATTCGAAACAGTTCAGGTTGATGCAATAAATATTTGAAAAAGACTTTTTGCATCTATCTCCTTGGTTTTACCTGAGAGCTAGAGAGAACATGATACAAATCTACTCTTCTTTCACTTTTCATCACCCCAAATCACATTAAATCTTCACTAATGGTAACTGTGCTATTCGTGTATGTAAAACTGCTCCCCAGAACCCAACTCACCCCCCAAACCTCATCCCGAGTTACTAGTGCCCCCTTTTACTGTGGTATAAATAGTTAACTTTTTTGTGAGCCTCTACAGAGGCTGCCTTTCTCTCCCTCTCTCTCTCTCTCTAGCAGCCCAAAACACCAATTGTGATAAAAGCCTCTACCGTCAGTAACATAGCACCACACCCCTTTTTTATGGCGGGCACTATTTTTGCTATATTTATAGCAAAATGACCACTCTAGGCCTTTGTTTTTTCTCACATTAAAAATAATGGGAGCTGACCACCCAGACATTATCCTGCTCTTAGCAGAAATAAATATTTATGTGGTCAAGACACCGAGAAGGTGAATAAAAAAGCATATCTCATTATTTAGGTGGGTGAATAATTCTTTGGAGCCAGAAGTTGCAGAAAGTAGAGGGGGGGGTTCTCTTTCCTGTGTGTTCAAAATATCTTTAGTTGGTTTCTGGAATGTTCCAAAACAAAGAGAATATCTAGCCCATTTTGCAAAAGTAAATATTCAGTTAAACCTTCTATTAATCCATACAAAAACAGTAAAGCCAGAATGAGCAGTAGAAATGTGAACTTTCCCAAATTAGTCTATTTATTTATTTACAATATTTATTGTTCACTTATATTAATAAATTTATCATGCTAAGCGGAGCACAAAATTAACATAAAAACAGTATCATACATCAAACATAATTGAAATACCCTACTTTACAAAATATTTCACCTCATAAAACCACATATTAAAATATTAAAATGTTGCTATTTATTACGTCTGCCCAAATGCCTCCCTAAAAAGGCATGCCTTAAATAATTTTCTAAACAATTTTATATCCTGCAGTTACCTTAACTCTATGAATAACCCATTCCACAATGGATAAGGCTCACTTTCTAGTTTCCTGTAACCAAGCCCTACCCACAATGTCATTCAGCTTTATTTTGGCTCATTCACTCTGTGTTGATATTCTGCTAGGTCATGCCACCCAGAAGCTATTTGAGCAACAAGAACAAAAAAGATATTTACCTAGAAACATGCTGAATTATTTTTTTCCACTGATTTCTTCTGTTTTTATTTTTGTTGTAATAAACACTAATAGATTCCCAAGACAAATAAAATAAAAACTGAAAACGAAGGTTCCTGGAAATGTTTAATGACTTTTTGGGTTTTATTTGTTTGTATCATAGTTTTCCATTTGTTTTACTGTTTCTTTCCTGGTTGTTATGGATAAGGTATAGTCTATTTTGATTTTCACTGTATGACTTAGGGTGAGATATTAATCTGTGTGCTGTATCTTATATTTATTATAGAATTACTGTTCAGCTGCTGATGCAGGTGTTAGCCAAGTTTCAGCTATGTCAGGTTTTGTATAATAGGTGGAATGTGTTAAGGGTTTTACAAGTTTGTATTTCAGTATAGCTGTTTTGAAACATAATTTTTATTCAAAACAACAAGGGGTATCATAAATGTGACATGTACACATCTACCCTAGCATACAAATGGTTCAAGTTAGCAAAAGGTCAAGTATTTTTTCCCTGATTTACCCCTTCAACCCCCCTCCCCACCCCGTCTATCCCCCACTCCACTCCCAGGTACTAGGTTCTAGGTTAGGTCCATAAAACTGCATACAGTCTAATAAAGATCAATCAGAAGGAGGCAATCATCAGCTAGAGACTTTATTTTTTAAAGTCCTGGATTTCGGTGGCAACGCCTGGATATACAGGTTCCATATCTGTTGAAAACGATGGTGCAGTTGAGGGGTGGGATGAGATGCCATTTCATCCATTAACATCATTTTAGGGAGATGATTACGCCATGTCCAATAAGTAGGGGGTTCCGGGCTTCGCCAATGCAATAAGATTAACTTTTTCCCAACATAGCATGCCTTACGGACCAAAAGGCGAGTCCCTGAAGTCTTAAGCAGTCTGTCGGGGATGGCATCAAACAATATCCATTGGGGTGTCAAGCAGATCTGGGCGTTCACCAAATTACTCAAATAGTGTGTGACCCTGACCCAAAAACGTTTAATATGAACGCAGGTCCAAAATAAATGAGTAAGGGATCCATCCTCCCATCCACATTTCACACAGAGAGGAGAGGTCAAAATCTGACAATGAAAGGCAACAACATTAGACGTATGGGCTCTCCAAAGGAATTTATGCTGCATCTCCCTGTAATACATGTTAGGGGAGGTCGACGCTATCTTTCAAAAACTAGCCTTTAACATAGGTACAGTAAGTTCAAAGGCACCTTCAGCATTCCATTTCTCAACTAATCAGGGTAAGGGGTCGCTCCAAGTGTGGCCCTTCAATTGCTTATAGTAATAAGACAAAGACAGTGGGCAGTTCTTACTTAACCCAAACAGCTACTCCAAGGCAGTGAAAACCTGTGGCTGAAGAGATTGTACCATTAAGGACTAGAGATGTGAATCGGAACCGGAATCGGTTCCGATTCACATGTGTTTTTTTTTCATCGGGCCCGATCGCGGTTTTGTTTATCAGCTGCGCCCAAGCCGATAAACAAAAAACCCACCCAGACCCTTTAAAACTAATACCTTAGCTTCCCCCACCCTCCCGCCCCCCCAAAAAACATTTTACAGGTACCTGGTGATTCAGTGGGGGTCCCTGGAACAATCTCCCGCTCCTGGATGCCACTAATCAAAATGATGCCAATGGCCCTTTGTCCTTACCATGTGACAGGGTATCCGTGCCATTGGCCGGACCCTGTCACATGGTAGGAGCACTGGATGGCCGGCACCATCTTGTGCTCCTACCATGTGACAGGGGCTGACCAATGGCACCGGTAGCCCCTGTGACATAGTAAGGGCAAAGGCTATCGGCACCATTTTGATTACTGGCAGCCGATGGCCCGACTGCAGGAGATCGCTCCCGGACCCCCGCTGGACCACCAGGGGCTTTTGGCAAGTCTTGGGGGACCCTCCTGACCCCCACAGGACTTGCCAAAAGTCCAGCAGGGGTCCGGGAGCGACCTCCTGCACTCGGACCATCGGCTGCCAGGGGGGAAGGTATTTATCAGCACAAATAAACAGTGAGTAACCTCCCCCCCCCCCCAAAGGAATATCCACTTAAAAAAAAAAGGGGGGGGGGGAAGGAGTAGTCACAAAGTTCAAAAGTCCACAAATATCAGAAACTGCAAAAAATGGAGAAATTACTTAGCTGATAATTTCATTTTCCTTAGTGTAGACAGATGGACTCAGGACGAATGGGTATAGTGTTCTCCTGATAGCAGTTGGAGACTGATTAGATTTCAAGCTGATGTCAGCCCTAGTACATATACTCCTCCAGGAAGTGCAGCTCTTCAGTATTCTCCTAGAAAAGCATTGTGGATATGTGTGTGACTGACTCATTTGAATAACTTGGACTGGTTGAATTGGCTATAGCTGGAGACCACCAGTGCCCTCAACCAGGAAACAGACACCTGGTAGGATGGGTGTCCTAGATGAAGGAAAGCATGGCTTACCCTTGAATCACTCGCTCCCAGGAATGTCCCCCGAGAATTCCATGAGTAACAGCAGCCTTGGGTGGGATGCCGAGTCCATCTGCCTACACTAAGGAAAACAAAATTATCAGGTAAGTAATTTCTCCATTTCCTAGTGTGTAGCAGATTGACTCAGGACCAATGGGATGTATAAAAGCTACTGCCGAACCGGGTGGGAGGCTGCCCGTGACCCACTTAGTACTGCCCTTGCAAATGCTGTGTCCTCCCGAGCGTGAACATCCAGGCCTTAAAACCTAGAGAAGGTGTGGATGGAGGACCATGTCTCCGCCCTGCAGATCTCGGTGGGTGACAGCATCTTGGTTTCTGCCCAGGACGCTGCCTGGGCTCTAGTAGAATGGGCCTAGACTTGTAGGTGCGGCGGCTTGCCTGCTTCTACATAGGCCGCCTTGATGACTTCTTTGATCCAGCGAGCGATGGTTGCTCGCGAGACCACTTCCCCTTGCCTCTTCCCGCTGTGAAGGACAAATAGGTGGTCTGTTTTTCGTACGGGTTCCGACATTTCCAGGTATCTGGATAGGAGTCTGCTGATGTTGAGGTGGTGTAAACTTCAAGCCTCTTCCGAATTCTTAGGCTCGTCCTGCGATGGTTTGGTTGATATGGTAGTGAGACACCACTTTGAGGAGGAATGAGGGGACCATGCAGAGCTGGATGGTTCCTGGGGTGAGCCTGAGAAACAGCTCACGGCAGGACAGTGCGTGTAGCTCGGATATATGACGGGCTGAACAAACTGAAGACAGCCTTCCTGCTGGCAATGTTAAATAGTCGGAGAACAGGCTACGGCGAGGTCTGAAAGAAGCTCCTGCTAAGAAATCTAGGAACAGGTTGAGATTCCAAAGAGGTACCGGCCACATTAGGGGTGGTCAGATGTGCTTGACTCCTTTCAGGAAGCGGGAAACATCCGGGTGAGAGGCTATGCTGTGACTCTCGCTCTTGGTTCCGTTCCGTAGCGTGACAATGCAGCCACCTGTACCTTAAAGGAGTTGAGGGACAAGCCCTTCTGTAGGAATTCGAGGACTGCAGGAATTTTGACTGAGCGTGGTCCTTGCACCAGGCTTCGCATACTCTCCAAATCCTTATGTATGTTAGAGATGTGGAGAACTTGCGTGCTTGGAGTAGGGTGTCAATTACAGCCGCCGAGTATCCGCTCTCTCAGGCGAGCCCTCTCAATGGCCAGACCTGAGCTGGATCCTCATGGAGGATCGGCCCTTGTTGGAGCAGGTCTCTGTGTGGAGGTAGTGGCAGGGGGTCCCTGTCTTTGCATGTCTGCGTCCCACGGTCTTCTTGGCCAGTCCGGGGCCACAAGAAGTACTGGTCTCCTGTGTAGTTCTACCTTGTGATTGATTGCGCCCAAAAGAGGCCATGGCGGGAAGGCGTATAGCACAGGCTCCTGTGGCCAGGCCTGTACCAGGGTATCGATCCCCTGGGACTGGGGTTCCTGCCTGCAGCTGAAGTAACTGGGCACTTGGGGAACACCAACCATGGACCTTCTAGCAAACCGGTCCAATGCCATCTATCAGTTGGAACGCTGCGGACTCAGCTTCCATTCTCCTGGGTCAAGATTTTCTCTGCTGAAGTAATCCGCCATGATGTTCTCTTTCCCGGCGATGTGGATGGCAGAGATCTCCTGGCGATTCATTTCCGCCCACGACATTAGGGGGGTCTATTTCCAGAGACACCTGTTGGCTTCTGGTTCCTCCCTGACGGTTGATGTAGGCCACTGTTGTGGCATTGTCAGACATTACTCTGACCGCTTTGTCTCAGTCTGTGACCAAACCGTAAGCAGGCTAGTCTGACTGACCGGGCTTCTAGGCGATTGCTGTTCCATCCCGACTCTTCTGCGATCCACTGCCCTAGGGCAGTTAGCTCTTCGCAGTGTGCTCCCCACCCTCATAGGCTAGCTTCCATGGTGAGCAAGATCCAGGTTGGTGAGGATAGTCTTGTTCCCTGGCTCAGGTGGCCATCTTGTAGCCACCATCATAGCTGGGTCCGAACTCTGCCTGGGAGCTGCAGACGTACGGTGTAGTTCTGGGACAGTGGATTCCATCGCGATAGAAGTGAGCACTGTAGGGGTCTCATGTGAGCTCGAGCCCATGGTACTACTTCCAGTGTGGATGCCATGAGAGCGAGGACTTGTAGGTAATCCCATGCTGTGGGGTGAAGTTCGCTCAGCAGGGCTTATAATTGGTTCCTCAGTTTTGATCTCCTTGTCTGTGTCAGAATGACCTTGTCCTCTTTGGTGCTGAATCGGACTCCTAAGTATTCCAGAGACTGTGAGGGCTGCAGACAGTTCTTGTTTGTGTTGACCACCCATCCGAGGCTCTCCAGTAGAGTTTTGACTCTGTTGGTTGCCTGGTGGCTTTCCTCTGGGGATTTCGCCCTGATCAGTCAATAGTCTAGGTAAGGGTGTACGAGGATTCCTTCCTTTCTCAGTGTTGCCGCCACCACCAATATGATCTTGGTGAACGTCCAGGGTGCTGTGGCTAACCTGAAGGGTAGTGCCTGGAACTGGTAGTGAAGGTCCAGGATTTTGAAAATTAGGAAGTGCTGATGTTCTTGATGGATCGGAACGTGTAGGTAGGCTTCTGACAGATCTAGGGATGTGAGGAACTCTCCCGGTTGTATCGCCTTTATTACAGAGCGTAGGGTTTCCATGCGGAAGCGGGGAATCCTCAGGTGACTGTTGACTGACTTGAGGTCCAGGATGGGCATGAACATCCCCTCTTTCTTGGGGGACAATAAAATAAATGGAATAATGCCCAGTATTTATTTCTTGTGGAGGTACTGGGGTTACGGCCTTGAGGACCAGAAATCTGGTCAGTGTAGTTTCCACTGCCACCCTCTTGGAGGGGTCTTGGCAGGGGGATTCCATGAACTTGTCTGGAGGAAATCCAGGTAGTACCCCTCTCGAATGATGGTTAGGACCCACTTGTCCTAAGTTATCTCGACCCATCTTTGGTAGAATAGGGTAAGTCTGTCCCCTATGGCTTCTGCCTTTGGACGGGTCGGCTGATTCTCATTGAGGGGTATGGCTGGGGCCTGGACCAGAGCTGGTTCCCCTTTTGTTGTGCTTGTTCCGAAAGGACTTGTTCCTGCCTGTAGGACGAGGTGGTTGATAAGTGTTTCTGTATGGATTGAAGCGCTGTGAAGCTCTGCCCCTCGAGGATCGGGGGGGAAGGGTCGCTGGCTTCTCTTATTCCTGTCCTCCGGTAGCCGCAGCAGTGGGGACTCGCCCCATTTGTTAGCCAGTTTATCTAGTTCACTGCCGAACAGGAGGGATCCCTTGAAGGGCATCCTTGTGAGTCTTTGTTTTGGAAGATGCGTCGGCCGACCAGCTTCGGCACCAGAGTTGTCTCCTGGCTGCCACAGCTGATGACACTCCTCTAGCTGCAGTGCACACCATATTGGAAGCAGCATCCACGAGGAATAATACTGCTGGTTCCATGGCTTTCCCAGGAGTATTGCTCTTGGTCTGTAATAGGCAGGCACATGTCACCACGGTGCAGCAGGCCGCTATTTGTAGGGACATAGCGGCGACATCAAAGGACTGTTTAAGGATGGATTCCAGATGTCTGTCTTGAGCATCTTTGAGGGCTGCACCTCCCTCCATTGGGATAGTAGTGTGCTTCGAGACCGTGCAGACCATGGCATCCACTTTTGGGCATGTCAGAAGGTCTTTGGCTGCCAGGTCCAGAGGATACATGGCTGCCATAGCCAGTCCCCCTTTGAATGTAGACTCTGGAGCAATCCATTCCAGGTCAATTAGCTGTTGAATGGCTTGTAACAGAGGGAAATGGCGGGAGGTCTGCCTGAGTCCATCTAGCAGGGTATTCGTCTTGGGCTCCCCCAAGGCACTTGTGCCCGGGATAGCAAGCTCCTTCAGGCTGTGGGTGACCAGGTCTGGAAGTTCGTCCTTGGTGAAGAAGCGTCTCATGGTCCGGTGAGGCTCTGTACCCGGAGGGAATTCCCCCTCCTCCAGGGGCTCTGATTCCTCCTCAGAGTTGTCCGTGTCAACATAGGTGGGGCTTCTGGGCAGTGGATTCACTTCTGTGGGCCTAGATGGGCCCGGGGTGTAAAGGTCCTTTGGTGAAGACTGTTATCGGAGGCGCCGTCTGCATGTGGACGAAGGTGTGCAGGCCTTTGAAGAATTCCACCCAGGAGATAGACGCTGGGTCCAAGTTAGGAGGTGCTGTGTCTCTGGGGGGCCCCATTTGAGGGAGGGTCCTGCTGGGATTTGCTAGGTCCGGGGTACTTATTGAGGCACTAGCACTCAGTCTTGGCTGGGGCTGGCCCTGGGCTGGATCCCCCAGGTCTTCCTCGCACTGGATACACAGGGCGTTGGCCTCTTCGTGTTGTGCGGCTCTGATGTAGCATGCTGGGCAGGGGCTCTGAGCCTTGAGCTCCTTTTCCAATGGTGCCATAGATGTAGGCGCGTAAAATCTGTTATGCGCTCCGGTGCGTCGACTGTACATGCGTGGAATTAGTGTGCGCTTAGGATGTGCGCCCAAGTCGTAGATATGCGCCCGGCACAGTGAGCGTGTTATGCGCGTAACTTGTGCGCACGGTAGTTGAACGTGCGATGTGCGAAAAGTAATCTGTGTGCAGATTGAGGCGGCGAACAGGGCCAAAAGGCGACTGCGACCACGCGGACAAGGTGGCGACCACATCAGAGGGTCTCCACGTGGGAGGACCCTTGGAACTAACCGGGGCCTAGCCCTGCTAGGGCGGATCAACCCAGTGACACCAGTCCTGGTCGGCAACCTGTGTGAAGATTTCTACCTTGTCTCGTTGCTTCCCGGTTTCGTTCTGGGTGGTCTCTGGCTGCGGGGGGGGAATACCTTCACCACCGTGCTCGAGGTTCCGGGCACGGCTGAGAGGCAGCCGCACCCCGATTGGCCGCCCCGCCAAGGTTGGCCGCCGGACCGAGGCTCACCTCCAAGGGATCATGGAAATCACCTCGGGAATTCTCAACTGAGGGAGGGACCCGAGGGTGTCACCGCCGGAGAGCGGGACTCGTCCATAGAGGTAAAATTTCTTCTTGTTTCGGGTTCTCTCAGTTAAATTTACTCTAACGCTGTGAGAGCGTGCAGGTAGTCCCTAACTGCTATGGAGATGGAAAATACTGAAGAGCTGCACTTCCTGCAGGGGTATATGTACTAGAGCTGACATCAGATTGAAATCTGATCCGTCTCCAACTGCTATCAGGAGTACACTATATCCATTGGTCCTGAGTCCATCTGCTACATGCTAGGAAATGTTTACTTTTATTTAAAGCATGGGATGGCACATATTTTCGAAACATGGTTCTGTGTTGGGGGGGGACTGTGTAAAGCTTCTGTCTAATCTGCAGCGCTATCCCGTGCTTTAAATAAGAGGGAAAATTTCTGCAGTTTCTGATAGTGGTGGACTTTTGAACTCTGATAACCTTCCTCGAGCAAGGGGGTGGTAATCACCACCATTGTACAGAGCTGCATATGTTTAGTAGCGCTATAAAAATGGTAAGCATCAGCAGAAACATTGTAATAACGATCCTACCTCCCTACAATGAAATACAAGTTAGAAAGGTTTCTGTCTCTTTACCATTTTTAACTTGATGTTCTAAATCACATTCTTTTTTCCTTACTCCCAAATAGAAAGCCTTTACAATTACTGGCATACATTTCTCAGATATTTTTAAAACTTGATTTAAGTAGCTCTTAAACAACTCAATAGGATCCATTTTTCTTATCACTGGGAAATTATTAATTCTTAAATTTAAAGATCTAACTGTATTTTCTAAGTTTTCCAGTCTTAAATCTACTTCATTCTCCTTTACCATCTGATGACATTGAATTTTTTCAACCTGGAGTATCCTTTTATCCATGACTTTCATTTCTTCTCTTTGTTTTCCCAGCTCTGTTGTATGTTGAGCTAGTGAGTTAGAAGTTTTAATAGCTACTTCCGTCAATTTATTTAAAGAAACATCTAACTTTTCCATGTAATTCCATAAGCTCTCTAATGTTACATTTACAGGTTTACTTGGTAAAGTATCCATTTTAATTATCACTTCAATCTTTTCTTTATTGCTATTGATAGGGTCAACATTTCTTGGCGTACTAAATTCCCTCGGAATTTGTGTAAAGTTTTCCAACATTTCCATTGATTTTTCGTCACGTTTTTCCTGGTCAATGGGGTTCATTTTCTCAATTTGTTTTTCCAATCCCTCTCTAAAATCCACAGAGCTCACATTTTCCTCTGATAAACCACTCGGGTTTTCTGGGGAGAATCCTTCCCCTTTCCCAGGTGGAGATGGAGGAACCGGCGCCCCAGGGCTCAATGATATTTCAGTGGCCAAGGAGGTAGTACTCCGTTCCAGTGCTATCCCTCCAGCGGCCTGCCCTACCGGGGTATTCAATGGGTCTAACCAATCCAGCACAGTTTTTTGTCCAGTAAAAGTATCAGCCACATCACTTGAAGGCTTTATTTTCGCCTTCCTTTTCGTGTGTGGCATTTTAAACGATAGTAAACCAGGAATCTAATCAGGGACAAACTTGTGTTGGAGGTTCGATGTATGTTTACTTAAGAAGGATCCACTTTGGAGATCGTGGGGAGAGATAGAATAAATTCAGTCCTACCTGGAGGCGCGCCGTTGTACCAGGGATTTATATCCGTAGCCAATAAAGCAGGAAATATGTCCAATACAACTAGGTTAGCTTATCCCGGCGAATCTCGGCGAAGTCCGGCAAAGTCCTTCTCGACAGTGCGCCCCTTTAGCGCGCGCGGCTTAAGCAGCGCGCCGGCGTCGTCTGCGCGCCGCTATAGGTTCTCTTAAGTAGGCAGGACTTCCGGGTTCGCCCCTAGTACATGCCCCTCCGGCGTCAACAGGAAAAAATCACAGCTGCAGATGGTTTCAGGCTCCGTTCGGGCAGCACTCTCCTACCCTCGGGCTCAAGCAGCTGCAATGAAGGTAAACGTCCACTCTTCTCACGAGATAGAAGTTGGGGAAAATTCCATAGATTTATCTGACCTCCTACAAAAATCTCAGGAGGATATTGAAATAAAAACAAGGGAAACCCTTTTAGTGCAATTTGCTTTTGCTTCAGATAGGGACAACACAATGAGATTTTTCTTTCGTAATAGACTCCTAACTTTTTACGGTCAAAAGGTGTGGGTTTTCCCAGATCTTGTTAAAAATACCCAAATTCGTAGGAGGAACTTCCTACAATATAGGAAAACAGTGCAAGAAAAAGGGGGGAATTTTACATTGAAGTATCCCTGTAAATGCATTATTAAATTGGAAGGGAAAATCTATGTATTCCATGATCCACAGGGTCTCAAAGATCTCCTCGTGATTAATGACCAGCAAGATAAAATTAGGTCTTAGACAGATGTATATTTTCACTGTTATGTCTTTTTTATCCTTATTACCGTTCAATATTTTGAAGTATCCACTTTATTTCCTTAAAATATCTTGAATGAAAGATGAAAGATAAAGATGTTTCAAGAAATTGTAATTTGATATGTATTTAATTCTGACATTCAAGACAATTTTCCAATGTAAGTTTGTTTATTGTATTAAAGATGAAAGCAATAAATA
Source organism: Rhinatrema bivittatum (assembly GCF_901001135.1). NCBI lineage: Eukaryota > Metazoa > Chordata > Amphibia > Gymnophiona > Rhinatrematidae > Rhinatrema > Rhinatrema bivittatum. The sequence goes on from NC_042617.1 coordinate 122,740,006, forward strand.
AAGAATTAAAAAAAAAAGAAAGGTTTCTGTCCTGGAGCCTACTGAAGCAATTTGTAAATGTGTATACAGGATATGGATTTTTCAGACAAAACAGTAACCCTTGGAATGATTTATAATGGATACTGTGTAATAAAACATGCAAACCTAATGGCTGATAAGATATATATTTCATAGAGTTGAAACACATGGTTATTTTTGTGGACAGTTATTTGCTGGCTGTTTTCTGGTATTTGAAATATGCTTCCACAATTACTTTGCATTACTTGAAATATAGCTGTTATGTGTACACACTACTGCTTTCAATAAAGTATTTTGCCAAAAAAAACATTTTCTCATTTATGTTTGAGAACTGTAAGAGACTTGCATAAAGGTTTTTCATTAAGGGTTAGGAGTAAGCCATCCCATTCCCCCTGGCGACCTCTTTTCATTATTATTTATATATTTCCTAAATGGAAGCTTTTAAGGAATTCAAAGCCACTAGGCCCAGCTCTTTTTATTGCTTCAACCATGAGGTGAGAGGAAGATTATATTTTGAATATGCAAATAAGTAGTAGACTCTGTTGAAGCTTTGATGGTTAATACTACTGCTCACAAGTTTCAAGCTTGTACTAATTCAATTTCTTTTTGTGTATGTTAGCATGTGTCCAGTGTTTATCACCTTGAAGATGAAAGACAGTACTCAAGCCAGAGCATTTCTTCTTTAGAAACCCCCTCCCACCAGACAGACACACAGACACTTCACATGGCCAATGAACAGAGACTGGGTGTCCATCCTTCCCCCCACATGCACATCTGAAGGCTTTCGCATCACTTTTTATAGTATTCTGGCAGCCGTTGTAAAGGTGACGACACAATCATACACATGAAGAGAAAGATAACCAGTAATAAATCTAAAGTTCTGATGGATATCTTTAAGGATAAAGTTCAGTTTGACTTGTTATGCCACGTCTTGGCATCTGCTTTTGTTTTGTCTGTTGACTCCTTATAATATACCTGAATTTCATCTTATAGCCTGGAAAATTAAAATTCTCATAAAACAGAGAAAAAGTTTAAAGAATGTTTTCATTTTAAACCCAGTCTTTAAATATAACAGGCACAAAATAGTTAAATCAAGTTTTGGTAACTTTAATTAAAAAATAACGGTTAACTTTATTAAACATATGTCAATTTAAATTACAGCAGATTTAAAATGTTTTCAATATTTTAACACTGTACAAAATAAAATGCTGCACAAGTTATTCAAGAAACTGTTTTGGTCTTCCATCTCAATAAATAAAAACACACAGGCACTTCTACATAGATTCACAGGAAGCAGTCAATATTATGAATTATACAGAGTGAAAATATGGCAAGAAAGAAAAATTCAGGTAAGAAGAGTATTTAAATTACCACAAAAAAATATTTAAAAACCTATTATTGATGGTGAACAGCATATTTTTAGCTTTCTGTTCAAATCTCTAGAAATGAGTGGAACCCAGATTTTACAAGTCATATGTAAATGAAGGTCTTTATTGATAAACAGAAATGTATGGGTGTGACTTGAAGGTCCCAGTGGCTGACAGCATCCTTACATGGGAGACCAGGGTTTGGAAATGATCCTGTAACTCCTATGGCTTTTACGACAGGCAGGGCTGCAAATATTGTGGTACTAGCTTTTTCTGGCCTCCTTGTGAGAAGGAAAAAAAAGGTCTACCATCATGAGTGCTATTAGTCAAATAAAAAAAAAGTGGCAGTGGAGGAGGCAGAAGTCAACTCCTAAGGTAAGCTGTCTTCCAAAAAATTAATGGATAAAGATAACCAGATTGCTTAGGACTACAGAGAGGACAAAATCAATGGCATCACCCCCCAGATTCACAACTATTCAAGATCTTTTCATAATAGGTTTGTTTCAGTTAACCAGAGAATGCCTACGCATGGCGAGAGGGGAAGAGAAAGTGTGCAAAGGTTCCTGCAAAAGTAAAAGTTAACTGAGAGTTAGCCACAGCAGAGAACAAAATTATAGGAGGCCCAAAGACAAAAAAGTGGTGATGCACTTGTCAGTGTATGCTTTGGAGTAAGCTTTCCAAGATGTGCACTTAATCTCAGTAACAACTGTAGCTCTCTGGATTCTTAAGCTGCTAGAATTTAGGTAGGTCATGAAGATGAGGTAGCATAACTTGAAAGCAAATGGCTGTCAAATAACCAATATTAATGGCTTTGACAACAGGCGTATTTAACTTTTAGCCACAGAGGCCTTGGGAAAAAAGACAGGTAGAACAGTCTCTTAGTGGCCAATGGGCTAAAGTACCCAACAAGACAAATGACCTATATAAAGAAAATATCAAGTGCCACCTACTCTTTAAAATATCTGCCTCATCTACTTAAGGTCTCTTATCTTTCCTTAAAACATTAATTAAGCAACTAACAAAATGAAGAAAACCTAGGTAATATACTTAGCGTGTCTTGCTTTCTCTGAATTCTTCTTAAACTGTTAGGAATCAGGCCACCAAATGAGTGCTTTGAGCAATACCAACTATTGACTGCCTTCCAAATCACTGAGGAGTTAAACAAAACAAAAAAAAAACCCCCACGCAAGAAATGAGTCTACTCTACTGCCTTGAATTTTCTTGATGCCTAATTGTTTACCTGCCTTCCAATTTTAGCCTTTTTAAAAATCAGACCAGGAGAAAAATATTTCCCTCAATCTTGCTGCAACATTTGTTTCAGTAGAAAAAAAAAGAAAAAAAAAAAAAAAAGGTATACAAACAGAAAAGGAAAATGGCTTGGGGAAATGCCCTCACTGTGCTGATTTGACATTTGCCAGCCAGTAGAATCATGTTTCACATAGTCCATTCCACTGCATTAGGAGCAGATTTTCAGCATAAGCTATTCCTGAGCATTAATATACATTTCAGCATTTCAAAGTTTGATCTTTGCTTCAAACGTCACAGTGTGACTTCAACAAAACTGCATTCTTTCATGTGGCATCTTTAATTCACCAATGCTAATTAAACATGACTTAATCTGAGTGATAAATACTATTTTCAGGTTTTTTTTTCTTTTTTTAAACATCCTATGTAACATAGTAAAATTTATATTTCATTAAGCCAGGTAACTCACACTAGCGCTCCCATTACCAGAACTCAAAAATATAATAGAATATGGTGATGGGATTTATTAACTTCAGACACCAGAAGATGAATCACATTTTAAAACCTCATTTTAGACTGTATATGTGAGGAAGCAAGGCCTCTAATGAAGAACAGGTCACATCATGCTATAATCTCAATAAAAGTACCATTGTACGAATGCAGATTTTTGAAGTAACACATGACAGTCTGTAGCCAACTCAGATTAACAATATGAGATATTGCAAATGACAGATTAGGAAGAGAGAAAATACATACAGAGGAAGTTGCAATGTTTTATCAAGGGAATTCCAATCATAAATAGGAAGAGTCTTTGGAGAAAATGTTGTACAATCTGCCAGGTTTATCAAGAGGAAAAAATACATAGCTTTTGATAAATACACTTTAGATCTTTTAACAGTTTAAATGTGGATCTTGCAACTGTGACCAAATTTTAATCATTTCTTGAGGTTTTCTGCTATGCACTAGCATTAAGTTTGTATAAGAACAAATGTTGTTTTTCTGTTTCTCTTCTATGTCAAATGTTTTGAAACCTTTATGTTTTTCTGGAGCAAGCCCAAGTTTCTGAAGGCACATTCCTGTATAAACATCATCAATAGGATACAAGAGGACCTGGTCAGTTATTTTGTACAGTCGCAATGCTAGATTGCCAGAATAAAGAAATCCTCCACCCCCTGCGTATGGAGGGTAAGATCCTGTATATATACTTTCTGGGATATAGTACTTCAGTTTTTTGTCTCTATGAGGTCCAGCATCTTTGATCACATCACCTATAAATAAATCTTTGGCTTTATCCTTTGTTAAACTCTTCAAGTAATCCAGGATCTGATGGGTATTTACAAAGACATCATCATCTCCTTTAAAAATAAACTGGACATCTGCACAGGAATGGCTAACCCACTTAAGGAATAGTACCTCCTTCAGTGTTAAGTTGAAGAATGTGTCCCTGTAATTCCAAAGAAGAAGGTCTTGATGGGTTTCACTCTCATATCTCAACATGTCTGAAAGGTCAGGGAAGTTATCCTCCGAAGGAGTCTGCCCCAGCAAAAATACCCTCACAACAGATAGGTCACCAACTTTCAGTTCTTGTCCCCACGATTCCCTAATTGCTTGTCTTCTATCAAAATGTGGTGTTAGTGACTTGATTGCAAGCAACAGAAAAGGTTTTTGCTGGCATTTATTTTGCTGGTCCACCAATAATGAATAATTCCTACATCTCAGGTAGAATAGGAAGTCTTTAAATCTGGTTGGCAAGTTTTCAAAATCTTTTATCTCAGAAATTACTGTAGTATCCATATCACAAATGTTCAAAAGACTAGTATTGTTAACCAAATTCTCTTCAACAGTCATGTTGGATAATAAAGTCAAAATAGGATTGTATAAGCTTTCCAGCTTCTGTTGATGTCTATTCCAATAAGCAGCCAATGGAGTGTATTTCCTCCAGAATTTGCCCTGGGGCATTATAACTCGTCCTTTTTCATTTTTGTCTCGACCATCACCTCTCGAGACCTCCACAATGACATAAATAAAGAAATTTACCATCATTAGAATTAGCAGCAATTTTAATCTTCTGCGTCCAACACTCATTTCTCATACCTAAACAAAAGGAAAAAAAATTGTTAGAAATAACATAAATCTTGCAGGAAAGCTATCAATATGAATAAACACTAAAAATGCAGCAAGGGGCTTTTACTCACAACAGAAATGTGATAAACCATGTATTTTCCATAACTGGCCAAATATACCTAAGCATATACAAAAGAAGTTAAAGAACAAAGTAATAGGACATGAAGTGAAATACCTGAAGTACTCTTAGAAAAGTAAGCAAAAAGTAGTACCAAATTACATTTTACCAAAGTATTTACTAAATTTACATCTACTTTTAACTTATAAAATAATTTGGTACTACAGAAACTTCTGGTGGCTTAAACTTTGTATACTGCTATGGAGGCGACCAAGTTGCAATCCACTTGAATATATTTTTAGTGGTCAAGTCAATTAAGTAAACTGGCAAGCTGAGTTCAGTTTCTACATAGGCCCTGTATCTCAAGGGCTATGGGACCAAGCATCAAAAGGCACCTGTGAGGCTGCATATAGTTTTAACAATGTAATTCTACTGGTAGTAGTGGAACTGAAGAAAAAAAAAAAAATCAGATCACAGTATATCAGTAAAGCAACACTATAAGATATCAGGTGCTTAATAATGTCTATGGAAAACATTTGAGGACGACTGATCATCCCCCAGGGGTCATAGGGACCCTCATCCTCACTGAATGCCACAGGAGGTGGGGGCCCTGGGTGCTCTGCCTACATCCAGAGCTACAGGCACTGATGGAACTGGATGGGGGGGGACGGGGGGGGGACGGACTATAGGCCTCAGCGTCTCCTGTGACCTTGGTAGAACTTCCTCAGAGGACATTGTGACTACCACTGTACTGATAGAAGTTGGCCTCTGTGCCCTGCTGGGCATTGGTGCCATCCTGGGAACTGATGCTAGCTGGGTCGGCAACGCACCGATAAGCACACTGAACTTCTCCAGAAGTGGTACCAGCTCTGATGCAATCGATACCACGGGACTGAAGCCCTGTAGCACCTGGGAGGAAGGAGGGGTGGTCAGATCTTCCTTAGAACTGTGAAGGGGGGGGGGGGGGGGGGAGGATCAGTGGCTGGCACAGGACCAGTGGAGACCGTCGCAGACCCCGGGTATCGATGGAGGATGGGCGCTCAACATTGGGTCCCCTTTGGGGGATCACGGTAGGAGCCAGTGCATCCCCGTGCATCAATGGGGACCCATGCCGGTACTTCTTAGGCTTCCCTTGATGCTTGGCCTGGGCCTTCCTGTTGCAGAGGACGACAAACCCAGAATCCTCGGACCAAAGGAGATAGACTATGGTTAGTCTCCTGTGCCACTGGCGACTTCGACGGAACTGATGGTTCAGCCGATGTCAATGGTCTGGTGTCCATCGGTGCGACTCAGAGGTCCTTCAATGCCGATGGTGCAGACTTCGACCCGAAAAGCTGATCCATCTTGTCAAATCATAGTTGTCTCTCTTTGGGATCATCTGGGCACATAAGCAGCAACCCCCGATGTGATGCCCCCAAGCAGAGGCATCGAGAGGGACCAGGTGACACACCTGAAGAAATGTGAAAAACAAAGTTTTCCACCAGGCAAAAGCTTTTTAGAACTCAAACTGCAAGGCTCATAGTTCTATAGGGGGGGGGGGGGGGGGGGGGGGGGGGGAGGGAAGAGACTGAAGAGGGACCCCACGTGGATGTGTGGTATAAGACATGCTGGCATGTTCAGTGTGCCTAAAAGTTTTTCACGTCAGGCTCCATCTGATGTCACCCATGTGTGAGAACTACCATCCTGCTTGTCCTCTTAAGAAATAAAATTTTATTGGTTAAAGAGCATGGGACAAGAATAGAATATCCTGGTCATAAGAAAAGGAGGACAAAACAAGTAGGGTCTGTGATATTGCAGGGTATACAGAAAATGAGCTGATTAGAAAGACTACAAAGTCCATTTGTCATCAGTTATGTTTCACTTCTCTTTTGTATTAAAAACGGAAACATTACCAACTAGAAACTACCCAAATATTCTAGGCCTCAACATAATGGCCATCAGTTTTCAGTTATTTAAGCAAAGAAATTTCCATTTTTGAATCCTGCATTCAGTCATTTTCTTCTAGGTCCCAGCATGCTCTAGGTACCATATCATTGTGGAGACATCAGATTACAAATACACAGGCAAATAAATAAAGGAGAACATTCCGGCTGTTGTAACTCAAAAGATGGAGATGGACAAAACAAGTGCTGCATGGCTCTTACCATCTTCATGCAGTTCCAGCAGCAGATAGAGGACTGGTCTCACTATACCCATTCCTATTATTACTCAGGCCAGTTGAAATGCCCTATCCTCTACTTTAGGTGAACTGGTGGTTTCAGACTAGATCCATGTTGACATGCCTACAACACAACAAACCATTATAATTTGGAACTAGCTGGCACCACTGTAGACAGGTTCAGCAAAGGGAACAAAAATACTATATAGCTATGAAGAATAAGGGTCAGGGGTGGAGTATGGTGGTGGCGATTGAGGGAGACACTTAGTGAATGTTAATGAAACAGTGTTTCATTTCATAAGAGAAATGACAAACAAGTATCTGTTTTCCAAATCATTTTAAATGACTGCATAATCTATCTGTATATGCTTAATATTCCATGTTTTCCAAAAATAAGGCACAAGGCGTATTACAAGAAGAAATGTTAAATAAATATGTACTGTATACTTTATTTTTAATTTTTATATATCGATGATCCTGTATAGAATACATATCGCACCGGTTTACAGAGAACTGAACTGTCGCCTCAGGGGCGGATACATTGAAACAAGGTTGAAATTAAACTTACAGAGAACAAGTGGAATGCAATTCAAAACATGATTAGTTAAAATAAAGTACAAATCAAAACATATTTACAATGGGATTGGTGGGCCAGCTGCTGTAAGGCTCGATTCATCAGCTCTTAGCTCTCAGGGAACGCTTGGCTAAATAGCCAAGTCTTTAGCTTCTTTTTGAAATCTAAGAGGCAGGGTTCTTGTCGGAGGTCCGGAGGGAGCGAGTTCCAAGGTGAGGGAACTCGCTCCCTCATAATGAGGAAAAGAGTTCCCTCATTATGAGGGAGCGAATCATACATAATGAGGGAGCGAATCTATAAGACAATTATATAGTTCAGAATGAGGTTGAGAATATGTAAATGCATACTGGCAAGGTACATTAACATTAAAGAGGACAAGGCTCCTACTTTGACTATAAGGAATGGATATTTAAGGGAGAGGGTGAAGAAGAAGTAGTATATGGTGTGGGGTTAGTTGGAAGTTTGACTATGGAGGCTAGCACTCGCTATAGTTTAGGAGGACTGGTCTTAATGAAGACAGAAGAACTTGTTTTGCATTGCTACTGCCCATGCTATACCTGCTGTGTATAAATGAAGGCTTTGGGTTTCTATGTCAGACACCTTAAGCCTCATTTATCAACAGGTATAGCATGGGTAGCTGCAATACAAGTTTCCCCAAACCAGCCACCATTGTTTCTCAAGCTTTGGAAAGAATTTGCCTCACTTTCGGGCCGATACAGTAAAGTCCGCGGGAGAGTGGGCGAATGCCCACTCTCCTGTGCACGCGATTCAGTATGCAAATTAAGCCCAGCGGTAAAAACAGGTAAAAGGAGGCGCTAGGGACACTAGCGCATCCCTAGCGCCTCCTTTTGGACCGGAGCGGCGGCTGTCAGCGGGTTTGACAGCCGACGCCGGTTCTCGAGCCCACTGACAGCCATGGGCTTGGAAACCGGACACTAGCAAAATTGAGCGTCCGGTTTTTGACCCGCGAGCCGCCTTCAAATTTTTTTTTTTTTCCCCCTTTGGTAACTTTCGGGACCTCAGACTTAATATCGCCATGATATTAAGTCAGAGGGTGCACAGAAAAGCAGTTTTTACTGCTTTTCTGTACACTTTCCCGGTGCCTGAAGAAGTTAGCGCCTACCTTTGGGTAGGCGTTAATTTCTGAAAGTAAAATGTGCAGCTTGGCTGCACATTTTACTTTCTGAATCGTGCGGGAATACCTAATAGGACCCTCAACATGCATTTGCATGTTGCAGGTGCTATTAGGTTCAGGGGATTGGACGCGCGTTTTCGGCCCCTTACTGAATAAGGGGTAAAACGCTAGCGTGTCAAATGTGCGTCCAATCGAGGGTTAACCGTGCGCTCCGAAGGAAATATTTAGTCACAGAAAGGGTGGTGGATGCATGGAATGCCCTCCTGGAAAAGGTGGTGAAAGCAATGGGAATGAATTAAAAAATGTGGGACAAAGAGAATCCCTGCTGGTTAGAGGATTGAAATGAAGTAATGGGATAATTTCTATTACACCTATAGTTTACATTTAGGCTTGGGAGTGGCTTGCATAGAGCAGCAGTTGCTTCGCCCCTAAAAATAAATTAAAATTGCTGAGTAGTCTAGCTGGACCATTCTGGTCTTTATCTGCCATTTTACTATGTAATAAATTCACTATTTATATAAAATGTAATTGAGAGCTTACCCAATATCATTAAATATGACAGTCCTATTGTCTGGCAAAATGAGTATAGTATAGAACAGACTACAAAATCCAGTTAATTCATATATTATTCAGAAGCAAGCTTCTCAAGCTCAATCATCTGTTTATAGGAAAATGGGAAAGGTGAAAATGCATGTTTCATCAAACAATTGCACTGAAAACAGTATACAAAATCTCGTCAAACATTTCTGAAAACGGAACACCAGTTCATTTGTGAAAGGAACACACAAATTTCCTTAGGTCATTGAGTTGAGCTAAAACGCTTTTGGTCACAATGCCTAGTAGTCTGACATCAGGGAATGAAAATTCAATACAAATTGTCTGAAACACTTAGCTTCCCTTTCTGTATAAATAATGTAGCAACATGCTTTGAATAGGGCCAACTACTTTGTTGAAAAACAAAAAGGCAGGCTTCAAAGTCCACAGCAATATATTCAAAATTTGGCTTGCATAATGTATCTTGCAGAGGTCAAAGGGTTAACTGCAATTATTCCTCTAGACTGAAGACAGTAGTCATGAGGCAAATTTTGAATAGACTGTAGATTACAGATTGGCAATTACTTGCTGCATTTCAAAGGAGGATTCATGCATATTGTAATGAGGCTGATAATGATTGCCATGCCTTGGAGCCAGCCAGGCCCTGAATGCATCATTGTCCAGTTTCTACTTTTTGGTATCTTCTCAACCTTTGAATAGCATTTAAAATATTTCACCTAACCTTCCTGAATAGCTATGCGCCATAGGCTCCTTTTACCATTAAATTAAGTGAATCAACCCCTTCAAAAAAGTAAACACACAGTTAAAATATCAAAATGCTAGTCTAAAACAATTCCAGTAAAATAAGCTGCACTGTTTCCAGTGAATGATTTCGGCTGTCACCACACCTAGGTGCTCGGTGTCAAATGATAGGTAACCCCCTCCCCCGGACCTCCAAACCTCTCCCTCCCTCATCCAGTGAGGCAATTTTATACTGCAGTGAGCATGGGGGACTAAGCTTATGCTTACAGGTCCCAACCTCTATGGGCTTCTGTGACCTAGGAATTAGTTTCAGGCATACTCTACTCTATACATTTTTAGAGATAGTGATGAATCTATATTCCATCAGGAAGAGAGCAGGAAAACTCCTGTAAGCCCCAGAAAAATGAAGACTGGCTGTGGGACGCCTCCAAGTCAGGTAGGAGAAAAAAAAAAGAAAAAAGGGGGAAGCTACAATTCCCAAAATGCCAAAGGGTCCTGAAGGAGATTCTCCAAGAATAGGGAGGAAGGGAAGATTCCCAATTAACTCCAAATGAGCAGTTAATGAATGGGCCAATTCAGAGTGAAAGAAAAAAAAAAAAAAAAGAAAAAGAAGACCACACCTAGGAAGCATAAAGCAGGAGAGAACAGCAGCAGAGAGCAAATAGAAGCCAACCTTTCAAGGTAAAAACAGCTTGTCAAATTGCATGGTCCCAACTGCTGCATTTTCTTGCATAATCTGTGAAAGAAAGGAACCTTGGAGGAACAGGGAATAGCAGTATTGTGACTAAAAAAACAAACAAGCTTATAGGAGGGTGGGTGGAAAACTGGCAGACCCAACTAGGGTTTGCCAGAAAAGGACTACAAAGTAAAGCCTGTGCTGCTAATTGGCTGCTTGCACATAAAAGGTTTTTGGAGAGCTGTACAGAAAGGGCTACCAAGTAAAGCCTATGCTGCAGTGATAATTGTTTACTGGCATTTAAAAGAGCTAAAATGGAAAGAACCCTGTAACTGTGTATTATACCTTCTCTAAATCTTGTTGCCAGACAAGAGACTAGATGTCCTGTCTAACCATATCAGGGAAAGAGAGAGGTCTTTTAAGATAGCGTGGGCGAGGCAGAGGGGCTACAATTGGTGTAGCCCAGCATGAGGGATCCATATAACAAGGACCATCTGGACCACTGGCAAGGTGATTCTCCAGAACCACAGAGGTAAGGGTACCTTATCTATTTTGAGGATTAAATTCCAGGTGTGTATCCAGCAGCACGAGTCGTGGGAGAAGAAGAGTTGGGAGGGTGAGTTTATGCGTGGTACCACACTATGTGGGCTGTTTTCTTCTTATTTCAGGGACAAGATGAAATCACATATGGCAAAGTGGATGGTAGAACATGCAATATGCTGCGAGAACTTTTGGAACAGGAAAAATAGCAACTCTTGTTTCAATTTCTGGAGGAACAAGCCAAAGGCACTGAAGCCCCAAGAGAACATGGACCACCACAAAGGACTATAGGAGTTAACTCCATTTGAAGGGCTACCAGATACAGACGAGCCTGCCTAAAATGAGCACACATGTTTGGTCATTTGGGTGGGTGGTTGGTATACCGGTAGTAGGGTACCTCAAGATCAATGCGCTGTGAGGTGGTCTCATTTTTAACTGGGGAAGGTCAGGCTGCTTATAGGCATTAAGTCCAGAGTAGGCAGGAGATTAGGCGGCAATTAAAATAGTAATAGAAGATTGGGTGGGGTTAACCAAGGAGGAGTATAGGAGAATGTTTAGAGCCATGAAATATGGGAAAGGGATGCAATCAAGGGCTGGGGTCCAGCAACTTCAAGATGTGGCTAGCTGCTTGTTGGAACTTGACAGGAAAATGCTAAGATATGCTGGAGCAATATAATCAATCATTCTCCCTCTATGAGATAAGAATGTGGATAGGCAGTCAAGGGAAATACCAACAGTACCTGAATGTAATCTGCTTTGAAATGCCAAAAGGCAGAATATAAAATAAAAAGTCCTAACTTGCGGAAATTCACCTTATATAGTGAACAATCTGTGGATGGGGATAGGAGAATAAAGAAGTAGGGAGTGGGGTCTACAGAGATCAAACAAGTTTTTCCTCTGCAGGGAAGAAAATCAAAAAGGAAGACAAGATCCCCTGCCAATTCTGGACAGACCCTCTAACATCTAAATTAGCACCTTACAAGTCAAAGGAGGAAAGAAACAGGCAGTCTGGAGAGGTGTTTTCCTTGTGGGGAGGAAAGACACTTCAAATGAAAATTGTTCATATTTGGAATTGTTCTCTCAGGATAGGTGACCTCTAAAAAGTAGGTAGAATAAAGGTCAGGATAAATTGCTTACCTTGTAATAGGTGTTATCCCAGGACAGCAGGATGTAGTCCTCACATATGGGTGACATCACTGATGGAGCCCTATCGCGGGAAAACTTCTGTCAAAGTTTCTAGAAACATTTGACTGGCAGCCTGAGGCTACTGAGCATGCCATGATATGCTCTGCCACAGGGGTCTCATTCCAGTCTCATATGTAGCAATAAGCTTTAGTAAAAATAAAAGAAAAAAAAATCTGAGTCCCAACTCTGCGGGGTGGCGGGTGGGTTTCATGAGGACTACATCCTGCTGTCCTGGGATAACACCTATTACAAGGTAAGCAATTTTGCTTTATCCCAGGACAAGCAGGATGCTAGTCCTCACATATGGGTGATTAGCAAGCTAGATGCTGAGTCATTTTGTATTGAGGCAACAGCGAAGTATTGTTGGTTGTAGAAGGAGTTGGGTTTAAACTGGAAACAAGTTCTTTAAGACAGATTGTCCATAAGCTGAATCTTGTCGTCCTTGTTTGTCCAAACAGTAATGAGCTGCAAAGGTGTGAAGAGAACGCCATGTTGCTGCTTTACATATGTCAAGAATTGGCACTGAACGATAGTGTGCTACTGAAGTTGACATTGCTCTTACTGAGTGTGCCTTTGCTCGCCCTTGGAGAGGAAGGCCTGCTTTTTCATAGCAAAACTGTATGCAATCTGCTAGCCAATTGGATAGAGTATGTTTACCCACTGCTTTTCCCGGTTTGTTTGGATCATAAGAAACAAAAAGTTGATTGGATTTCCTGTGGACTGCAGTGCGGTTTAAATAAAAGGATAGAGCACGTTTACAGTCCAAGATATGTAAAGCCTGTTCTCCTCGGTGAGAATGGGGCCTTGGGAAGAAAGTGGGTAAAACTTTGGATTGGTTCAAGTGGAATTCCGTAACTACCTTGGGAAGGAATTTTGGATGTGTACGGAGAACTACTCTTATGTAGGAATTTTGTGTAGGGTGCGTATGTTACAAGTGCTTGTAACTCACTAACCCTCCTAGCTGATGTAATGGCTATGAGGAAGATAATCTTCCTTGTGAGGAATTTAAGATCACAGGAATCTATGGGTTCAAAAGGAGAACGCATGAGTCTTGTTAATACCAAATTCAGATCCCATTCTGTGACTGGTGGCCGAATTGGTGGTTTAAGCCGAGTTAAACCTCTCATAAACCTACTGACAAGAGGTTGTGTGGAGACTGGTGCATCTCCTATTTTGTTATGGAAAACCGAGATTGCACTTAAATGTACTCTTACAGATGAAGTCTGGAGACCAGAGTCTGAAAGATGGTATAAGTAGTCTAGAAGTAGTGGGGCAAGTGAAAGGATCAATATGGTTTTGCCTGCACCACAAAGTAAATCTTTTCCATTTGGAAGAATAATTCTTTCGTGTGGAAGGTTTACGTGAAGCTATAAGCACTTGGGATACATTGGTTGAAAGATTGAGTGGTTGTAAAATCAAGCTTTCAAAATCCATGCTGTCAGTGATAGGGATTGAAGGCTGGGATGGCGCAACCGACCCTGATCCTGAGTTATGAGAGTGGGAGCTACTCCCAGGCGAATGGGATACCTGACAGGTCTAGAAGTGTGGGAAACCATACTTGTCGAGGCCAAAATGGGGCTATGAGTATCATGGACCCCTTGTCCTGTTGTAGCTTCACTAGAGTTTTGGTTATGAGCGGCATCGGAGGATACGCGTATAGTAGGCCTGAGTTCCAAGGGCGAGCAAAGGCATCCTTAGCTGGCTGATTGTTCTGTGTGTGTAGAGAACAAAATTCATCCACTTTGTGATTCAGATGTGACGCAAAGAGGTCTATTGTTGGTTGTCCCCAACGTTGAAATATCCTGGTCACTACTGAGGGATCCAGGGACCATTCGTGTGGTTGGAACTGATGACTGAGTCAATCCGCTACTACATTGTGAATTCCTGCCAGATAAGTGGCCCGAAGAAACATTGAGTGGTGCAGGGCCCAGCCCCAAATCTGTGCAGCTTCCTGACAAAGGAGATATGAGCCCGTACCTCCCTGTTTGTTGATGTACCACATGGCTACTGTGTTGTCCGTTTGGATGAGAACAGTCTTGTATGAAAGGCAGTCCTTGAACGCATGCAGCGCATAACGTATAGCTCGAAGCTCCAGGAAATTGATTTGAAAAGTTGCTTCGAGTTTTGTCCAAGTCCCCTGGGTTTGGAGATTGTCTGTGTGGGCTCCCCAACCCAAGGTGGATGCATCTGTAGTTAACGTTATCTGTGGGACTAGCATGTCTATGTCTGAGGATCGGACTTTCCTGTGATTACTGAAGAAGTGGTGGACTGTGGCATTTTTGCAAGTCACTATGAAATCCACTTGAGGAAGACCTTTGGCCCACTATCATCTGAAATGCACCTTGACAGAGTTCCCATTCTCCTGGATCCAACAACTCTCTGCTGAGAGTCTGCCTGAACATTCTCCTGCCCTGCAATATGTGCTGATACTTGTAAGATTCTCTTCTGTGCAGCAGACTAGGAGACTGGTTCCTCAGACATCCCCAGGCTCTGACCCCCACCCCCCTGTTCACATACACTATTGCTGTCACAATGACAGAGCACTCTTACTGCCTTCCCCTTTACTAAGGGAAGAAGCTGCAACAGAGCTACCCTTTAGCTTGTTTATGGACCAGGTGGTCTTCTCCTTTGTGCTACCTGATCCAGACCGTGTGCTCCCCAGATTAACAGACTCGCATCCATGATGATTAAAATATCCCTGGAGGGAAGTTCCAGACGCACGTTCTTCAATGAATTCTGAGGAGTTATCCACCAAGCGATATCCTCCCTCAACACAGCAGAGAGAGGAAGACAACACTTGTAATCCTGGGATTAGAGCGATCATCATATATGTAGAGTGGCCTGCAGGAGAGGCATATGAAGAAACAGATCCATGTGGCAACCACAGAGCCCAGCAACTGAAGGTAATCCCAAACACTTGGAGCTCCTTGAACAGATCACCTCTGCACCTGTTCTTATGGCCTACTATTTTTACAACTCTTTCTGAAGTCAGGACGACATCCTATCCTCATATTAAACTGAGCTCCCAGATATTCCAAAGACTGAGAGGGAAGGTGGTTACTTTTTGTGACATTGATTACCCAGCCCAAACAGCTAAACAATTCTGTCAGAAGCACCTATACCTTCTTGATCAGATTTGGACCAGAACCAATAATCATCTAGATTGGAGGGAATCCATGGATTCCTTTCTCTCAGATATGCAGTTACCACCATCATAACCTTGGTGAAAGTTCTTGGAGTCACAGCCAAGCCAAAAAGGGAAGCGCCCTGAACTAAACATTGGTTCAGAATGCAAAACCAAAGAAACCTCTGAAGATCCTTATCAGAATGTAAAAAGATGCTTCGGACAGATCCAGACAGGCAAAATATTCACCCTCCTGAACCGTAACCTATAACTGACTGAAGAGATTACATTCTGAAATGGGAGCCTCAGAACGGCAGAGGAAAGTTCAACGCTCGATATAGGAACACCACACGAAGAGAGCATGAAGAAAGTGAAATGGTCCTTACAACGTGCATTATCTAAATTTTATTTGAACTCCACAAACATGTTGAATTAAAAAGTCCACTTAGACGAAGGTAGTGTCCCCCTTAAACAGTCATGTTTTGTCTGCGAAGCCAGCCTATTTGAATTATACTTAATGGCCCCTCCTGATGCAGCCCATGGGGGCGAAACATGGTGACCATGTTGGGGGACTATCTTTGTCTAAGTGGACTTTTTAATTCAAAAAGTCTGTGGAGTTTGAATAAAATTTAATGAATTTTGATACTACATGTTGTAAGGACCATTTCACTTTTTTTTTTTTATCTTCTCTTCCTGTGGCTGCTGTTTACTCAGTTTAGATCAAGGATTGGCCTGCAGGTGAAGTCCTCCCTTGGAACTATGAAATAGATGAAATATCATCTGCAACTTTGTGCTTTACATGGAATTGGAACCATCAGCCTTTAATAGCTGCAGCCTCTGGAGCATGACCTAAATTGCCAAGCTTTTAGTGGTTAAGGAACAAGGAGAAACCATAAAAGCATCAGGAACCAGAATGGCCAACTCTAGAGCATAACCATGTTGAACATCGCCCACTGGTCTTAAAGTTATGTGGGTCCATTCCCACTAAAACTGCTGCAGGCAACTGCCTACAGGCAACACCAGAGCGTCTGGAACTTCCCTCCAGGCAGAAGACCAAACGGCCCATCCAGTCTGCCCAGCAAGTTTCGCACTTATTTTCTCATACTTATCTGTTACTCTTGGCTCTTAGTAACCTTTTGGTTCTATTTTCCTTCCACCCCCACCATTAATGTAGACAGCAGCGTTGGAGCTGCATTTAAGTGAAATATCTAGCTTAATCAGTTAGGGGTAGTAACTGCCGCAATAAGCAAGCTACACCCATGCTTATTTGTTTACCCAGACTATGTAATTCAGTCCTTGTTGGATGTCTGTATATAGATCCACTTTTCTTCATTGCCCCTGCCGTTGAAGCAGAGAGCTATGCTGAATATGCGTGAAGTATCAGACTTTCTCCCCTGCCGTTGAAGCAGAGAGCTATGCTGGATATGCATTGAAAGTGAAGTATCAGGCTTATTTGGTTTGGGGTAGTAACTGCTGTACAAGCAAGCTACTCCCCGCTTTTTTGTGAATGCAAATCCTTTTTTTCCACATTCATTCACGTCCTCTAGACTTTATGGATCCACAGTGTTTATCCCACACCCCTTTGAAGTCTTTCACACTTCTGGTCTTCACCACTTCCTCCGGAAGGGTATTCCAGGCATCCACCACCCTTTCCGTGAAGAAATACTTCCTGACATTGGTTCTGAGTCTTCCTCCCTGGAGCTTCAAATCGTGACCCCTGGTTCTGCTGATTTTTTTCCCCGATGGAAAAGGTTTGTCGTTTTTGGATCATTAAAACCTTTCAAGTATCTGAAAGTCTGTATCATATCACCTCTGCTCCTCCTTTCCTCCAGGGTATACATATTTAGATTCTTCAATCTCTCCTCATAAGTCATTCGATGAAGACCTTCCTACCTTTTTGGTCGCCCTTCTCTGGACCGCCTCCATCTTGTCTCTATCTCTTCGGAGATAGAGTCTCCAGAACTGAACACAGTATTCCAGGTGAGGCCTCACCAAGGACCTGTACAAGGGGATAATCACTTCCCTTTTCTTACTCTATATTCCTCTCTCTATGCAGTCCAGCATTCTTCTGGCTTTAGCTATCGCCTTGTCACATTGTTTCGCAGACTTCAGATCATTAGACATTATCACCCCAAGGTCTCTCTCCTGCTCCGTGCACATCAGCCCTTCTCCCCCCATCGAATACAGTTCATTCGGATTTCCACTCCCCATATGCATAACTCTGCACTTCTTGGCACTGAATCTCAGCTGCCATATCTTAGACCATTCTTCCAGCTTCCATAAATCCCGTCTCATTCTCTCCACTCCTTCTGGCATGTCCACTCTGTTGCAGATCTTAGTGTCATCTGAGCCATGCCCAATGTCTGGCACTTATGCCTGCTGCAGAAACCCTGGAGGCGGTATCAAAAGATATCATACACTGCTCTTATCTCATGCTTGCCAGCATCTAGACCTTTGAGAAGGATGTTAAGACCTTCCTGGTATTTGTCAGGTAGAGATTCAGAATACTCCTATACCCTATTCCAGAGGTTTCTGGAGTACTGCGTCATATACAGTTGATATGCTGCAATGCATGCTATGAGCATTGATCCATGGAAGACTCTTTGTCTGAAGGCGTCTAATGATTCCTGCTCTTTACTAGGAGGTGCCTGGTTCTTTTAGATTTCTTTTGAGCAGACTCCACAATGACAGACTGGTCAGGCAGTTGTGTTTTTTGGAATCAGAGGGCTGATTGCACTAGATAAATGGCATCAGCTTTGCTGTTTACTGGAGGAATTGAGCCAGGATGTTCCCAGTTACGGTGTAGCAAGTCCAGCAGCACTTCATGAACTGGGACTGCCATGACCTCCTTAGGTGATTCTATAAATTACAACACTTCAAGCATTTTGTGTCTGGCATCCTCTTCTGTTTGTAAATTAAAGGGAATGGTCTCAGACATTTCCTTTATGAAGTTTGCAAACTTCAAGTCCTCAGGTGGGGAGAGACTATGTTCCTCTGGGGGTGAAGGCTCAGAGAAGTTCTTCTGAATCATCAGAATCTGTAGAATCATCTCCCCAGGTATTATAAGGTTGATCACCAGCACCTCTAGGACCTTCAAGTTCATGTTTAGGTCCAAATCCAGCCAGATCTGGAGGTGGCACAGATGGGAATCGAGGTGGCATTGATGGGGGAACAGAGGATGGTGATGGCATCTGTGTTTTCGAAGGACGGTGAGGTGGTAAACAGCCAGATGGTCCTGGAACTGGCTCTGGCATCGGTAGATTCTGTTCCTCAGAGGATAATGGAATCTGCATCGGAATCGGTGGCTTCGCAGGAGCTGATGGCATGGCTGGAAACAGTGTTGATGGCAGAGCACAGATTCATGAGTCCAGTCTATCCAGAAGTGGCGCCAGCATTGTAGGCATCGGATCGGGCACCGGTATGGGGCCGGTGCCGGTGGAGACTGGAATCCTCGTAAAAGCTTGAAGCACTGCCTCTTGGACAATCCTGTCCAATTCCGCCCAAGAAGCTGGCATGGGAGGCACAGCCATCGGGGATGGAGTTCTGGATCCCTGCACTGGTACTGGCGGGGGAGCGCCTCATTGTCCCGAGTCCAGACGGGGATGGGGCCTAGTCTCCTCGGGACCTTTTAGCTGGTGGCTCAGTCTATGCCGATGGCCTTCCGGTTCAGACATCGGAGGAAGCATTACGTCGATGGCGATGCTTCTCTCGATGGTTGGTCCGCTCTTTTTCTGGCATCAAGGAGGAAGATGTCTATGCCTTGGACCGGGACAAGGAAGGTGAAGTGATATCATCGGCAGGTTTTTGTCATTTAGACTTTGGTGGTAACGGAGTCTTTGAAGAGGGAGGTTTTTGACTCTATGCCAGCTTAGCCGAAGTCTATGGAAATACTTTGAAAAGGAGTTCCATCTTCTCCAAGCGGGCCCTGTGGCTTTTTGGAGTCATTTGCCAGTACTGTTGAGAGAACCTTGCTGGGAACAGACCATAAAACGACGGGAAGAAATTTACCGGCGAAGAAGGTCGGTGGGGGACCCTGGGATAGGGACAATTTTTTTAAATTTAAAGTTTGAATTCCATGAGGAAAAAAGTTGCGAGGTAAACTCACAGAGCTCCAGAATCCGTGAGGGGACCCCTGCTGGATGCAGGGTTGCTCAGTGGTGCCAGTCAAAGTTCTAGAAACTTTGACAGAAGTGTCTGTGATTGGGCTCCATCCTGTCGTCACCCACGTGTGAGGACTACCATCCTGCTTGTCTTGTGAGAATTGCTGCATCCAATGTAGAAGAGCTTGTGCCAAGAGGTCGCCACAAATCTGTACTGCCAGTGCAGTAGTAGTAAACGTGCTATAGAGGAATCTCAATCCTCTTGTCTTGAGGATCCTTTAACAGAAATACCTCCTTCCACCAGGATAGTAGCTCTCCTAGAAACTGAGACCTGATCCACCTTGGCATTTGAAATGAACATTGTAATGCATCCTGCAAGAGTGGAATTGTTTGCCAAAAAGTTTAACTCTTGAGCCCAGAATCTGGGGATTGATGCCCCCAACAGCATCTCCTCCAACTTGGCATAAAGGGGAAAAGCCCTGGCAGGCTTAGATAATCCTATGATAAGATCCCAAACAGGAGCCTCTTCAGCCTTTTCCTCTGAAATTCTTAGGACAGCATCTATCTGCTCAATGAGGGACACTACCTCATCTCTATTGGACAGTGAACAGAATCATCCTCCCTTACAGAGCAAATTACCCTTCCACCAAGCAGACCATGCTACCTATATCCATAAACTCATCCAGACCCTCCAAATATGGCTCCTTGTGCAGAGAGGGATATATGTATCCCTGAATCAGAAGCCTCCCTGACTCTTTCGGGGGTACCCTGGGAAAAGACCTATTCCAGAAAACCATGAAGCCTTCCCTCCCTTCACCAGGCCTCTGAATAGCAGAAAACCTGGTGGAAAAACCTGAAGAACCTCAGGGTAAAGTCTCCCAAAGATGCAATGCCTGAAGGGAAAGAAGCTTCCTTGCTCCCAACTGCAGAGAATACTGGGTGATCCAAACAGCCTAGCTGTACAGAGGCCAACTGCCCTAAGAGCCCAGCAGCTGTTCCCACCAAAACCACAACCTCTGATGACTCCAGCATCCTGCTCTCCAGACAGAAGGAAAGTGACTGACCCCCATAGCAGCCAGTCCCACCAAGAGTCTAAGAGTCTGAGGCCTTTGAAGTCTCCCAAAATACTTCCCTTATTTTGAGGCAAACCACACGTCATCAGCCCTACTCCTTCTCCATTGGAACATCGCACTAAATGAGAAATAAAAAAAACAAAAAACAAAACTGAATGCCAGTCAAGCAAAATTCACCCCCAGAAAAGTGCACTTACCCCCCAAATTCCAGCTGCACTGCTCACCTAACTAGAGCCTCAATGCTTTCTGAAGCTAATCATAAGCCTCTTTTTTTTTAGGGAAAAATAAAAGACTAAGAAGAATCTCCTGTTATTTAGAATGATATGGAGAAGGAAGAAAAAAATTATGTTATCTAACACAGCCTGGAACTCCACACTTTTCTTAAACTAAATTTTGATAGGACCAAACCACCTGGTAAAATGTCTTTTCAGCATCTTAACTACCGTATTTTTCGCTCCATAAGACGCACTTTTTTTTCCTCCCAAAAGTGGGGGGGAAAATGTCTGTGGTCTTATGGAGCGAATATATATAAAAACAAAAAAAAAAAGAACCCCCCCCACCCTCCTGACCCCTCCAAGACCTGCCAAAAGTCCCTGGTGGTCCAGTGGGGGTCCGGGAGCCATCTCCTGCACTTGGGCCGTCTGCTGCCAGTAATTAAAATGGCGCAGATAGCCCTTTACACCCTTACTATGTCACAGGGGCTACTGCTGCCATTGGTCGGCCCCTGCGACTTAGTAAGGGCAAAGGGCCGTCGGCGCCATTTTGATTACTGGCAGCCGACGGCCCAAGTGCAAGAGATCGCTCCCGGACCCCCGCTGGACCACCAGGGACTTTTGGCAGGTCTTGGGGGGGGGGGGGCCTGTAGTTAATTAAATTTAAAGGGCTGGGGGGTTTTCACAGAAAGAGAGCTATAAAAGTTTTCTGATCTGGGGAGTGGACAAAATGGCCCTCCCCAGACCCAAAAATGAAATGGGGACAAAAAAAAAAAAAAAAAAAATGAATTTTATGCACTCCTCTAATTTGCTCCATAAGACGCACAGAAGCCCAGGAACAGAGCCTGTTTAGCACACTTCCCCTGAATCCTAGGTGCTTCTTGTGGAGCGAAAAATACGGTAATTAACATAAAATAAAATGTCAATCCCTGTGCCAATGCTGCCACAGATTTCCTGAAATTAAATAAAGCATGCTTCTTCTGAACAAACCCCTTGGTTCCCTGCAATCAGATATGAAAATATTCCTTTCAGTTATGATTTTAGCATCCAACCTGATATACTGGTTAAGGAGAGCTAATTGCTGTCTGGAACTGGGAACCCTTTCCTTCTTTATAAAATTATAGTGATTAGAGTAGCTTTAGAAGCTTTAAGCATACTTTGTGACTTGGCTGCGGTTTCAAATACCTCCTGTAAAGAACAGATACAAATGGGGCATTAAGGGTTCAGATGTTAATTTGGGAAGTTGTAAGTTAGCAAAAAAAAAAAAAAAAAAAAAAACCCCACACCTCTCTCCGAATACCCCTGCTCTGCTGAGTGCAGCCTAGAAAAGAATTCTCTCAGCAAATTAGCATATTAAACTATTTCCTTAATTTTTTAAACACTGATGTATAGAAAACCTCGGTCTCAATAACTTTAGCTACAGAATCTTCCCAGTTTTGTTTTCCTACAGCTACAATTAATGGGGTAACATGTTCAAAGGTGTCTGTCCAGATAAGTTTGGGTCTCAGCCAGACAGAGTTTTAAATATCCCACCCTACTGAATGAGCAAATTATAGCTGTGTAAATCATTACCCAGCACTTAGGCAGATCTAAAAATAAAAAACATTAAAAACACAGCACGATGGGGGCATAGCTTTAGTTTTTCCCAGTTAGCACCAATATTTAGTGCTAGCCAAGTAAAGCTATCCAATTAACTCAAGATAGGAAAAAACCCTGGCCTAAACTTGCCCTATCATGCAAAAAAGTAGCTGCCAAGCAGTGGCCACCCACACTCTCACATACTGCTCTCTTCAAAGGTGGAGGC
This sequence comes from Rhinatrema bivittatum, assembly GCF_901001135.1. Classification (NCBI taxonomy): domain Eukaryota; kingdom Metazoa; phylum Chordata; class Amphibia; order Gymnophiona; family Rhinatrematidae; genus Rhinatrema; species Rhinatrema bivittatum. Next base: position 122,762,695 of record NC_042617.1, read on the forward strand.
TCACACCCTGCATCCCCCACTTGAACAAAATATTCCAAACAGAGCTTGGTCCGTCACTGAGCCAATCCATTAAGGAGTAAAGTAAATCTATTAATACAGAAGTGTCAGGAGCTATCAGAGCTATTATGTCAGCAGGAAAAGTAAGACTAGGACCCTGCTGATCTACACTGGGGAACTGTTTTGAGAGGTTTCCCCCCCAAATATTCTGTTTAAAAATGGGGAGGGGGGGCTAATATCATACCTGCCTAGGGTACTAACTAGTGTGTGGGGGTGGAGGGGGTGTCTCCAGCTCAGTCAGAACCAGGATAGGGATTCTGGCTTCATAAGTCTTCATTTGCAAATACCTATGATTTTTCCTCTTCTTTTAGATGTCCCCCCTCCCCCACAACGTACCTAGTTATTCCGACAGACCTCAACCAGTGGCACTCCCTCACAACCCTTTCCAAACACAAACTCTTTCCCCACCATGCCTCCTGCATGCCCTTTTCCCCCAAGCAATTACAATCCTCACCAACACATACCACCCTTTTCAATACTTTCCACCACAACCCCACCAGATCCAGTACAATCCTCTCCAACACATTTAAGGTACAATTTTCTGATTAGATTCCTTGGAGGCTCCACTTAGGAGTTTTGTTGGGCCTAGATCTGCCCCAAGTTGAGACAGGCGATAAGTACAGAGTCTGAGGAGTCATAGGCTCACCTACCTCTGTTCTGCCCAGAAGGGTTAGCTGCCATTCCAGTAAAGGGGTCAGAGAATTTTCTCTCAGTGTCTAAGTGAAACCATACACAAAATTCAAAGTTCAGAATGATGGATGGTTGTTCAGCAAGTGGCTGACTGTAGGATTAGGAAAAATGAAAAAAATTCTGCCTATGGCACAAAAGTCCCTTTTAAAATGATAAAATCTGAACCATTAGATTCCCCTTCAGGCCAGCCAAGAGGGTGCCCAAGACCCTCCAAGAACGGTCTTCCAAAGGGCAAGCAGTGGCTCCTGAAGGCAGCTATGCACTTTGACATCTGGTGTGACTGGGAGGCAGAAGACATGGGCCTCACGAAAAATAAACCCTGCAGACAAGTGGGTGAAACAAATGGCTGCCCCAAAGTGATTGAAGAGCCTGCAGCTACACAAATGGTTGCCCCAAAGTGACCGCAGCTACTCTCTCCCTCTACCTCACCCTCCCAATTCCACACCCTGCAGCCAAAGTACAGGTAACAAAAAGAAATCCATTGCCAGTGGCAAAGTCATATGCAAGCAAGAGTACATATGCTCTAAGCAAGTACAGAGTAAAATGTACTTCTCCCTAAAGCAAAGATGCAGAGGAGCTCTAAGGTTCTTAACAATTTGCAGTCTCTCTCTCTCTCTAGTATTTTAATTAAGGCCATGCCTGGTAGCAGAGAATATTCTTACAGCTACCATGGAAGGAGGGATGGAAATTCAAAATAAGAAAGGTGCCTGGGTGATTGGAGAACAAGATACTGAATGCATCAAGTCAATCTGTCACCAGTACTACCTCATGTAATCAACCAAATACAACATTGTAGAAGCATGGATTAAGGTGATATAGTATTGTATTGCCATGCTGTTATTAAAAACAGAAGTCTTAGAAAACATTTAAAGTGTATCTTCATAAAATGATCAATTAGGACAAAAATGGACATCAGATTACTAAGCTTAAGGGAAAAAAATGTATGAAAACAAATTGGAGAATAAACTGGCTCGACAGTAATGCAGAAAAAGGATCAGAGAGTTATAGTGAAAGCTCCTAGTTTCCTGTGATTCCATGGAAACTGCCACAGAATTCTGGGAAACCATGAGCTTTTGACTATAATCCTCTGAGCTTTTTCTGCATTACTATCGAGCCCACTATATTCTCCAATTTGAATTCATACATTTGATTTTTTTTTCCCTTAAACGTAGCAACCTGATTGTCCATTTTTGTCCTGATCATTTTATCAAGATACATTTTAAATGTTTTATAAACTTTAATTTTTTTTTTTTAACTTTTCCCCAGCGTACAGGGCAGCTATATTTAACCAATACATATGGCTGCTTATATTATCAGTACTACAAAAACCTCAAATACAAAAGATCTTGTTTACATGAGCAACTGAGCATATATTGTCATGGTAGCCATGAACCAATTGTAGTTGCCCATAGTATTCCAAATATGGGCCCCATATTTGCTGGTATTTAAACTTCTCATTTTTCAGCTTATAAACGCAGCTTCTCTGTGTCAGCTATCTCAAGTACCTGGACCCTCCAAAGGAGGGCTTGATTTCCAAAAGGTGGCAATAATAAATCTAGTCGCCAACAAGTGGCCCACCAGACTCCTGCTTTTGACTGGGATCAGGGGGGCCCACCCATCTACCCAACAATTCCAGCTATGATCCAATATGAATCAGGAATCCCACCTATATCAGCAATCGTTGTGTGTGGCCAAGGACCAAAAATAGCTGACATTTGTACAATACTACCACATATGTATAAAGGTATCGACCTCCCCACATCCTCGCCAGCAAAAGATCAGCTTCAGGAAATATTTTCAAGTAATGAACTGGCATTCTGTAGGTTCTATGTAACAAACTTATCATCCACACAGTATGTCTAGCACAAATAGAGAGAGGTGATGCAGACACCCAGATAGTTTTCTAGTCTTTATGCCACATCTCCTTACTTAAATCTGTATTCCAAGCACCAATAAGGGATTATGGTGTACAATTCCGTTCTAGGATACCTTGATGTATATGAGCCATACCTCGAATCCACACACCTAGATCACTAACATATTTCTCCATACCGTTTCAAGGCATGCAAAGGCTGCACCAAGTTAAGACATCTAGCCAAAGCATGACACAGCTACAGATACTGGGCGCGAGTTTCAGGGCTAAGATCAAAATCCTCCCTCAACGTTTGAAAAGCCTGAATGCCTCCATCCTCCCATAGCTGAGAGAATAATTAATCCCTGCTTCTTCCATTCCTTAAAAAAAACAGGGAGAAAAGTGCAGTGGCTTATCAGAGAGAAGGGAGATCAGCAATAAAGTTTCACCATCTAACCCCAAGTATTTGATATGTCTCCAAATGTGCTCACTCTGCATCTATGAGTCTAATCAGGAGACAAAGGAAATATCACCAGCTTAGCCACATCTGCCTGCTCTCTTTCCAGCACTAACAGATCCAAGTCTGAAGGCAGACCCCATTAATATAGATGAAAACTGGGCAAAGCCATTCTCCCCTGATCCTTGCTCCTGCACAGCTGTCTTAATTTAATCCTAGCCTCTTTGTAATTCCAAAGAAACTTGCCAATTAAGCTATTTAGACCAGAAGTCCTGTGCTCCATCCCAGCACAGGTTATGTTGAAATAGGTGCAATAGCTTAGGTAGCACGTTCATTTTCAAAGACTAATTTTACCCACCCAAGTCAAAGGTAACTCCCCCGAGTTATGTAAATTTTGCTTAATCTTCCTGATCAGCTCAGCATAATTCCTAGAGAATAAACTGTGATAATCTGTTGGAACATAAATCCCCGATAGGAGAAATCTGTGACCACATATGACCATATATTATTGAGTAAAAATTTCAGATTTGTCATAATTTACTCTGTATCCCAGAAGGGTACCAAGAGTATCCAACAAATACAGGAAAATCAGCTCAAACACCCCAAGGTCTATCAAGTACACCAACACCCTTCCAAGTCGAATGTCCTTAATCCGGGGATGCTGCTGAACCGCAGCTATCAGTGGTTTAATGACCAGGTCAAAAAGGCAAAGGTGACAGGACAGCTGTGGCAAGTGCCTCATGCTATTGTAATAAAAGGGGATAACAAGACTAATTAACACACAGGTTCTTGGTTGCTCATACATGGCTTGAATTTCATTAACAAATCTGGTAACCCCACATGCTTCATAACCTGAAAAAGGAAGGTCCATCCTAGCTTATCAAAAGCTTTTTTTTGCATCCAGGGACACTACCAGTGCGGCAACCCCCCTGTCGGCCACATGCAAGATATTAGAACCACCGTCTGGTATTGTTAGCAGAAGCCCTCCCTTTCACAAATCCAGTTTGATCTCCATGAATCAAACTCAGCAGTACCACTTCCAGACGCAAATGGAGTACCTTCGCTGGTATTTTAATATTCGAGTTAAACAGATGGGCCTAATAAGAACGCTCCTAGGGATCCTTGCCCTTTTTGTAAACAAACAATACAGCAGCATCGGCCATAGTACCTAGGGACCTTCCTGGTTCCCCTGCCCCTTGCAAAAAAAAAAAAGAGAAAGAATAAAAATCTCTTCCAGCAGATGTTTTTTGAAACATGTCATTGGGAACGCACCTGGATCTAGACATTTGCTTCCTGGCAATGCCTTAATTGCACCTTGAACTTCCAAAACCACAACAGGGGCTGCAATTTTTTTTTTCATATCATTCAGCTAAAGCGGATTTAAATTGTTTTGAAATGCTTCAATCCTATCTGAGTCAACAGGATCACCAGCATCATACAATTCAAAGTAATAGTGAACAAACGCTTAATCTCCAAGGGATCTGTAACTGCCTGGCCAGAGCATTCTTTCATTACATACATACTAGATTTACCTGCCTGTTTCTTGACAGCTCTAGCCAGCATAGCTCCTGGTCTGGCACCATGCTCATTAAATTTCAGCCTTGTGTATTTTAACACTTTCCCCCATTTCTTCTACCCTCCATTGTTCGTTACTCTGGGCAGCTTCCAACTTGTAAGTACGACTGGAGCAGTCCTCCTTACGTCTATACCTTCTAGTTCCTGTATTTTGCCTGTTAGTTCCTCAGCCTTTCTACTTTCCTTCCAGAGATAGCTGGCATAAAACTTATTTTACCATGTAGGAAGGCTTTGAAGATTTCCCATATTAAGTCTGGTGTATAGTCCCCTTCAAGATTGAATTCTGTTATGGCCTCCCACAATATACAGTCAGTTACAAAGAAATACAATATATATTAAAAGAATTAACAGCTAAAAAAGTATAGAAAAAAGTATAGAAAACAATTTAGCTGTTAAAAGCATTAAAAATGAATATATAGACACTGCACAATACTTAAAACAAATATTAAAAATAAAACACAATTACTAAGCTAAAAAAACTCTGACTATTAAGCAGGCTGAAAAGATAAGCCAATACGTAACTAGTGCTCTTGCTCTGTATAGGCACATTTAAAGAGCCAAGTTTTTAATTCTGCTTTGAATTTTTCTTGTCTGCTTGCAGTCTCAGTTGAGTAGGAAGGGAGTTCCACACCTTTGTTCCTGCAATTCATATTACACATTCCCTTACTTGGCCAAGTCTAGCGGATTTTATTGTTGGCACATTTAAAAGTCCTTTGTTATACGATCTTAAATTTTTTTGCAGAACGTACAATCATATGGATGTATTTAGCCATTCAGTTCTTTCATTATATTATGCATTATACAAACTGTTTTATATTGTACCCAATAAAATTCTGGGAGCCAAAGTGGGTGTAATGTGATCACATTTTCTTTGGCCAGTTAGTATTCTGGCCACAGAGCTCTGTAATACCTGGAGAGGTCTAATAGTAGATGCTGGTAAACCTAAAAGCATTGCATTACAATAATCGATATTGGCAAAGATTAATGCCTGTAAATCAGATCTAAAATCTGAATAGTCCAGAAATGGTTTCAGCTTTCTCAAGGTTAACAATTTGAAATAGTCATCCTTCAATTTGGATGATATATGTTTCTTCATAGAGAGCTCAGTATCAAGGATAACCCCAAGGTCTCCAGCAAAGAAGGATGGTACTATCTTATGGGTCGATACAGTAAAGTCTGCGGGAGAGCGGGCGAATGCCCGCTCTCCCAGCGCACGCACAGGCCACTTGCCTGTGCGTGCGATTCAGTATTCAAATTAGGCCCAGCGGTAGAAACAGGTAAAAGGAGGCGCTAGGAGTTTGACAGCTGATGCTCAATTTTGCCGGCGTCTGTTCTCGAGCCCGCTGACAGCCACGGGTTTGGAAACCGGACACTGGCAAAAATTGAGCGTCTGGTTTTCGACCCGTGGGCAGACTTCAAAAATTTTTATTTTTTTTTATTTTATTTTTTTTTAACGCACACTTTTGGTAACTTTCCGGACCTCCAACTTAATATTAAGTCGGAGGGTGCACAGAAAAGCAGTTTTTACTGCTTTTCTGTGCACTTTCCTGGTGCCCGAAGAAATTAGCGCCTACCTTTGGGTAGGCGCTAATTTCTGAAAGCAAAATGTGCAGCTTGGCTGCACATTTTGTTTTCTGAATCGCACGGGAATACCTAATAGGACCCTCAACATGCATTTGCATGTTGCGGGCGCTATTAGGTTCGGGGGTTTGGACGCGCGTTTTTGGCCCCTTACTGAATAAGGGGTAACGCTAGTGTGTCAAACGTGTGTCCAATCAAGAGTTAGCGGAGTGCACTGTACTGTATCGGCCCGTTAATGTTAGCATCGAGATCCAAACCTGGGATGGGTTTAAAATTACATTTTCATTCCAGTAGAATTATTTTGGTTTTTTCCATATTTAAGATTAGCCTCATATACTGTAGTACATTTTTTTTATAGCAGATATATAGATTTTAATAAAATCAAAGGCTTGATCTATAGTATTATCAATTGGTACCAAAAATTGTATGTCGTCCGCATACAGATAAGATTTTAGACCGAACCCATTAAGGAGATGGCAAATTGGTAGTACATAAATATTAAAAAGAGTAGCGGACAGAGTAGACCCTTGGGGTGCTCCTGTGTGTAAAGGAATCTTTTCTGATATTGAGTTCTTTATTTTAACTTGAAAAGAGCAGTTTTTAAGGAAGGACGTAAACCATTCTAGAACTGTATCTGTGATGTCAATTTCTTTTAAATGATTAACTAAAATGCTGGGATCAACAGTATCGAAAGCTGCAGATAGGTCTAAAATAACAAATACCTTTTCCCCGTATCAAAACCCCTTAAAACAGAATCGGTAAGCGCAATTAAAAGTGTTTCAGTATTAAAATGTTTTCTAAAACCAAACTGATTAGGAAATAAATTACCGAATTCTAAAAAATTGTCTAGCTGTTTTTGAATGGCTTTTTCTAAAATCTTAGCTAAAAATAAGAATTTTAGATCAATCTCAAACCTAAGTTGTATACTATCTAGTTTAGGTTTTTTGAGAATGGGCTTGATTATTGCGTTTTTTTAGGATATCTGGAAATGAGCCTTCTTCCAATCAGTAATAAAAGGAGCAATTGTGCTTGCAATGGATTTGAGAAAAGAAACTTGAACAGCATCAATGGGATGTTTTGCGGGATTTAGTCTTAATTCATTCTATCTCTAGGGATGAAGTTGGTTCGAAAGAGCTCCATTTTATGTCTTATTTGGAGGGCATTTTAATTTCCTGGTTTGAATTTAACTCATCAATTTTCTTTTTGAAAAATAAAAGCAATCTCATTACATTTCTCTTTAGCTAATCCATTATCTTTGTCAGTTTGGTTTCTAGTTAAGTATTTTACGATTGAAAATAGTACTCTGGGATTGTGCAAGGACATCTCAATATATTTTTTTTTTTTTATAACAAACGTTTTTTGCTTTTTCTATATTTTTTTTTTTTATAACAGTTTAGGGTTGATCTAAACATTCCTAACAGTTGGACAATCTTATTTCTTCTCCAGTGCTTGCTTTTGTATTTTTAATTCTTTATTGTACCATGGATTTTGATTCTTTTTAGGTATAATTTTTTTGGTTGTGCAAGGACATAATTTGCAATTTTTGTACAAACACTTATCCATTTCATGGATAACTCTTCTGTGTTATTTGCTTTGGGTCTCTTTGATATTCTTAAATTCATCAATTAAATCTTCTAATTTAGGTTGAGTTTGAAAAGTCATATAAACATTGTCTTTTGCATAAGTGTTCTTTAAGGAGAATCAAATTCTGCCTTGGTATACATTAGAAAATGATCAGTTCAGGGCACCTGGGTTATATTAGTTGTGATATTTTTGCAGAGATTAATATTGTAGAAAATTAAATCAATTGCATGGCCTGCTTTATGTGTAGGATTTTGGAAGGAAAGATTGTACCCCAAAGCTGATAATGATTCTAATATAGTAGCACAAGTATTGTCTAATGGATAATCATTCATGTGTAAATTAAAATCTCCTAAAATCAAAGATGGCTTGTTGGGGTTTAATGATAACGTAAGGAACTCTATAAGTGGGGAAATGTTCCTAAGAAAAGATGTATTCAGTTTCCATGTAAAGGCCATAGGGCCTGGAGGCCCCACATTAATACTGATTTGGATAGAATGGTGATCAGAAGTTGTACAAGTAGTGATCCTAGAGTAAGCATTAGGAGAAAAATGAAGAGTCAATTCACATACAGGCCGATACAGTACAGTGTGCTCCGATGGAGCACACTGTTAACCTGCCCTTGGACGCGCGTTTTCCCTTACCCCTTATTCAATAAGGGGCAGAAAACGCGCGTCCAACCCGCGGCACCTAATAGTGCCCTCAACATGCAAATGCATGTTGATGGTCCTATTAGGTATGCCCGCGCGATACAGAAAGTAAAATGTGTAGCCAGGCCGCACATTTTACTTAAATTAGCGCCTACCCAAAAGGTAGGCGCTAGTTTCTGCCGGCACCGGGAAAGTGCACAGAAAAGCAGTTTTTACTGCTTTTCTGTGCACCCTCCGACTTAATATCATGGCGATATTAAGTCGGAGGTCCCGAAGAATAAAAAAAAAAAAAATTTAAAATGGGCCGGCGGCTGTCGGGCCGAAAACTGGACGCTCAATATTGCCGGCATCTGGTTTCCGAGCCAGTGGCTGTCAGCGGGCTCGAGAACAGACACCGGCAAAATTGAGCATCGGCTGTCAAACCCGCTGACAGCTGCCACTCCGGGTCAAAAGGAGGCGCTAGGGACGCGCTAGTGTCCCTAGCGCCTCCTTTTTGCCCCTTTCTGCGCCGCACTACCTAATTTAAATACAGAATCGCGCGCGCCGGGAGAGCGGGTGTTCCCCTCCCCGCGGACTTTACTGAATCGGCCCGATAATGTTTATAGGAGAATAGTAAGTAAAACCTGTCTCTAGGATGATGACATCCCCAGCTGTCTAATAAATGAAAGGTGTCAGTAATGTTTCTAGAACTAGTATAAGGAGTTTGTTCCACTAACCTTAGAGGTCCTATCCACAGTCACCTCCAATATAAATTTTCAAAACCAAAGAAGGCAACAGTATCAGTCAAATTACAGAAGGTTTGCTGATCAATATTTGGACCAAATACATTCATAAATGTATGACGTATCGCCCCTCAGTGCCACCTTTGTTCTGTGCACTTGTAACGGTAAATTCCTATCAATTAGAATGTAGACTCTTCTGCTCCAAGATTGTAAGAAGATGAATAATACCCATATTCCCAAAGCAACCTAACTTCTCCGTCCTCACTGTTTTGTTAAGGTGTCTCCTCTTAAAAGAGAATTGGAGCGTTATTTCTACGTGCAAACTGCAGATACACTCCCTTTATAGTGGCGAAGAGATCCCTCTGAGTAAACTGGTTAATTTGTCTCTCTAAATGTCATAGTAGCAAGAAACAAACCAAGGTAGATAGCAAGCCTATCACAATCATCCTATATACCTATGCCATACCTAGGAAAAGGACATTGCTTGGATTACATTAAGTAGTAACCTGCTCTGATAGCTCTGTATTTGTACATTTAACAATCCAACAAAAAATAATAACTCAGCAAGATTGTAGCTTGCTGTTTCCCCTGCCCCACACCCTCATCCTAAACACTAATCCAAACTCCCACCCAACCCACCACACCCAGTATTAACTACCACCTCAGGAATACAACTGGCAATCGATCCTGAATAAAGAATCCTTGAGGCCAAGACTGAGCCTCTGCTCTCCTCCCCCTTAGAAATCTCCACCCTCCCAACCACCTGCCCCACAAAACCTGAATCCCTGATCAGGACCTACCATGGATATCATCCTGAAATCAATCACCGTCAAAATACACAAAAAGCCATAATGGATTGACATGTCCATATGAATTGCCAGACGTAGAGCTGGACCACATGCATCTCCAAAGACCGCTCCAATGTGTGTACCTTACAGCGGCAGTCTGATAAAGGTCCAAAGCATGAGAGCACCCCGCCTGAGCCAGTACGTCTCAGCTTGCTGCCAAGAATCACAGTACTAGTTGCAGACACGCCATCAATCTACAGCATACAAAGATGTAAAAGGTGGTGCAGGGCAACCAATATTTTCTTTCCACAGTGACCCCTTTCAGCCAGCTTTCAACCACAACTCTCCACCTTGTATGTTTAGTCCATTTTGTTCAACAACAACAAAAAAAAAAAAAAAGAAGGGCGAGAAATATCCATACTAAGGGTCAGGTACTTGCATCCCCCCCCCTCCTTACCCCCAACCTACGTAATTTCTCCATAGCATTTAAAAGCAAACAACAAAAAAAAACCCCACAACAATTCCCTGCCCCAGCTCCCTCCCTTCCCCCACCAATCTTCCAATCCTCCACCTCTCCCCTTCCAAGCTCAGTAATTGAGACCCTAATTCTAGACAGGAAAGAGAGTAGGATTAAATGGTCAATATTCTCAGTGGAAAAAGGGTAAACAGTGGAGTGCCTCAGGGATCTGTACTTGGACCGGTGCTTTAATATATTTATAAATGATCTGGAAAGGAATAAGACGAGTGAGGTTATCAAATTTGCGAATACTACAAAATTATTCAGAGTAGTTAAATCACAAGAGGATTGTGATACAATACAGGAGGACCTTGCAAGACTGGAAGATTGGGCATCCAAATGGCAGATGAAATTTAATGTGGCACAGTAACAAGGTGTTGCCATATAGGGAAAAATAACTTTTGCTGTAGTTACAACTATTTTAGGTTCCATATTTGGAGCTACCACCCAGGAAAAAGATCTAGGCATCATAGTGGAAAATAGTCGGCTCAGTGTGCTGCAGCAGTCAAAAAAGCAAACAGAATGTTTAGGAAAATGTCATAATGCCTCTGTATATCGCTCCATGGTGAGACCAGCACCTTGAATAGTGTGTACAATTCTGGTCGCTGCATCTCAAAAAGATATAGCTGCGATGGAAGAGGTAACAGAGAAGGGCAACCAAATTGATAAAGAGGATGGAACAGCTTCCCCTATGAGGAAAGGCTGAAGAGGGTTAGGGCTGTTCAGCTTGGAGAAGAGATAGCCAAGGGGGAAATGATAGAGGTCTTTAAAATCAGGAGAGGTCTAGAACAGGTAAATGTGAATCTGTTATTTACTGTTTCGGATAATAGAAGGACTAGGGGGCATTCCATGAAGTTAGCAAGTAGCACATTTAAGACTAATCGGAGAAAATCTTTTCCACTCAATGCACAATTAAGCTCTGGAATTTGTTGCCAGATGTGGTTAGTGCAGTTTGGTTTAAAAAGGTTTGTATAAGTTCTTGGAGAAGTCCATTAACTGCTATTAATCAAGGATATTCTTGGTGTTTGGGTACTTGCCAGGTTCTTGTGGCCTGGTTTGGCCTCTGTTGGAAACAGGATGCTGGGCTTGATGGACCCTTTGTCTGGCCCAGCATGGCAATTTCTTATGTTATCACATATGAGAAGGTTAAAAAATGCATTTAGTTTGTGCTGAATTGGAGAAATTACTTATCTGATAATTTTGTATTCCTTAATGTAGACAGATTGACTCAGGACCAGTGGATTTATGCTCCCCTGCCAGCAGATTGAGATGGAGCAGCCTGCTAGTATTCTCTTCAAAGCAACTGTGGACAGAATTGCAAAAAAAAAAAAACCAAAAAACACCAACCCAATTAAAACATGATTAAAAACAGTAACCATAACTGTACTCAAACAAACACTGAACTCACGTAAGATTCTAGGTATTCCAAGCTATGGACTGGATCACCACTTACCAATAATCCCTGGGAACCCAGAGCCCCACAGGACTACTGACACGCTCATACGGTAAATCAAGGGCGGGAAACTGTCCATCTGTCTACACTAAGGAAAATGAAATTAACAGGTAAGTAATTTCTCAATTTCCTTAGCGTGTAGACAGATGGACTCGGGACTAGCGGGATGTATCAAAGTTACTCCCCAACAGGGTGGGAGGTGAACCGCAATCCAGTCACACCGTACATGCAAAGGCTGCATCATAAGAACACAAGAAATTGCTTACTGGGTCAGACCCAGGGTCCAGCAAGCCCAGCATTCTGTTTCTAACAGTGGCCAATCCAGACTACCTGGCAATACCCAAACACTAAGTAGATCCCATGTTACTGATCCTGGTAATAGCAGTGGCTATTCCCTAAGTCAGCTTCATTAATAGCAGTTAATGGACTTCTCCAAGAACTTATCCAAACATTTTTTAAAACTACATCCTCTGGCAACAAAAGTCCAGAGCTTATTGTAGTTGAGTGAAAATGTTCTGCGATTAGTTTTAAATGTGCTACTAGCTAACCTTCATGGATTACCCCCTACTCCTCCTATTATCCGAAAGAGTAAATAAACCGATTCCCGGTTTACCCATTCTAGACCTCTATCATATTCCTCCCTTCAGTCATCTCTCTACAAAGGTGAACAGCCCTAACCCTATTTCGCCTTTCCTCGTAGGGGAGCTGTTCCATCCTCTATCATTTTGGTCACCCTTCTCTGTAACGTCCTCCACTGCAACTATATCTTTTTTGAGATGCGGTGACCAGAATTGTTACATATTACTCCAGAGTGTGGCTCTCACCATGGAGCAATAGAGGCATTATTGACTTTATTCACCATTCCCTTCCTAATAATTCCTAACATTGTTTTGCTGGACTGCCGGCAGCACACTGAGCCGATGATTTCAATGTATTATCCACTACAATGCCTAGATTTTTTTCCTGGGTGGTGGCTCCTAATATGGAACCTAACATCATGTAACTACGACATGGGTTATTTTTCCCTCTATGCATTTCCTTGCACTTGTCCACATTAAATTTCATCTGCCATTTGGTTGCCCAGTCTTCTAGTCTCGCAAAGTCCTTCTGCAATTTATCACAATCAGCTTGTGATTTAACTACTCTGAATAATTTTGCATCAAATTCAAATTTGATTAGCTCACTAGTCATATTCCTTTCTAGATCATTTATAAATATATTGAAAAGCACTGGTCCAAGTACAGATCCATCATGGTCCATACCATTTACCACTGAGAAAACTGACCATTTAATCCTGTCTTAAGTTTGTATCTGCCTCTTATCCCATGACATTTTAGTCCCTCATGAGAGGTTTCTCGGGAAAACTATCAAAACGCCTTCTGAAAATCCAAATACACTACATCTACTGGTTCACTTTTATCCACATTTATTAACCCTTTCAAAAAAATGAAGCAGATTTGTGAGGGAAAAAATGCAGTTATCAAGCCCATCCTCAAAAAATCCCAACTTGATAAATCTGATCCAGCTAACTACAGACCAGTATCCAACCTCCCGTTCATAGCGAAAACCTCGAAAAAAAATCAGTTCAAATCAACTCACGGATCACCTAGAAACCCATAAAAATCCTACAACCAGCCCAGCATAGGATTCAGAAAACTCTTCAGTACTGAAACCCACCTTCTTACACTCCACTGATACCATCCTCAGAGGAACTCGACTGCGGCCCACTCATACCTCCCTGATACTCCGACATATCCGCCTCGTTCGACACCAACCACCCACAACACACTCCTCAGACTCAAAGAAATTGGCTTAGGAGGACACTTCAAATCAAATGGTTTGGCTCATATCTCAAACAGATCCTACAACCCAAGGATAAATACATCAGAATCCCTCCCAAATAACCACTTACACATGGCGTCCCAAACAAGGATCTTCACTTTCCTCCACCTATTCAACATTTACATCCTCCCACTCTGCAATTCCTCTCAGAATCTAACCTCACTTATTTTGTATAACCTGATGACATTCAACTATTACTTACCCCATAAACAAAAACCAATCAATTGATACAACTAGACAGATGGAACCAATTCAAGCATGAAAATAACTCATCTACTATCACCAATTGTCACTCTGTCTCAACCAAAACAAGAACTGAAATCTTACATATCTCCATCACCCCCCCAATAATGTGAGAGCCACAGCTGACACTATCTACAAAAAATCTGGGGAGTGACTATTGACAATGAATTCAACTTCAAGCACCACACTCTCCAAAATTGATCAAGGACGAATTCTACAAACTTCAACACTAAAAATAAACTCAAACCCCCTCCTTCACACTCAGGATTATCGAACAGTCCCTACAACAATAATCTTTTCAAAAAACTCGACCTACTGTAATACATACTCCTTGGCCTCCCAGAAACCTACACCAGACCACCTCTACAAGTATTACAAAACACACCGCTGCCAGGTCCATCACAAACTTAAAAAAATGCAACCACAACACCCCCACACTAAAAACTGCACTGGCTTCCCATAAGCCAAAGGATACAATATAAAACCCTCACCCTTATCCACAAAAAAACAAGGAAATATCATGGCTTAATACCGCCATATTCCCATACACCACACAAAGAAACCTCATGTCCGCAGACTCTGGCCTCCTCACCGTTCCCAACTCCAAAACTGCGCACCCCACCTAGACCCTAGACCCGAAAACGAGCCATTTCTGTAGCTGGCCCCACAATTTGGAACTCCCTCCCGCCCCAGAAATGAATCCTCCACGCAAGTATTCAAAAAACAACTCAAAATCTGGCTCTTCAGAAAAGCCTTCCCGCCAGATACTTAGCACCTCCCTGGGCTCATCTCTGCCTCTAAATGAAACCCACCACCTCATTTACCCACCCAGTCAATCACATCCTACATCCCCTCCCCCCCCCCCCCCCCCCCCCCCTCACCACAGAATACACGACATCTCTCGATACCTTTACTCGAGTTAACCACTATAAGACTCTATATAGATTGCTCTTCTTTAACTTATTTTCCCAAGTTTCAAAGTTGTAAAGTTAGAAAAGAAATGTTTATCTTTAATCATTCAAGTTACTATTGTTTCAATGTAAAATAAGCAGCCCTTGACTTATCTGTTCAGTTATATGTAAACAGACGTGATATTTCGATCGAATGTCTGTATATAAAAGCAAATAAATAAATGCTGTGTTCCATTTAACCATGTCTTTCTATATGCTCTGTAATTTTGATCTTTAGAATAGTTTCCACTATTTTTCCTGGCACAAGTCAGGCTCACTGGACTATAGTTTCCTGGATCACCCCTCGAGCCCTTTTTAAATTTTGGGTTACATTGGCCTTCCTCCAGTCTTCAGGTACAATGGATGACTTTAATAATAGGTTACAAGTTTTAACAACAGACCTGAAATTTCATTTTTGAGTTCTTTCTGAAACCCTGGGGTGCATACCCTCCGTCTAGGTGATTTGCTATGCCAGACGATAAAACCTAGAAAAAGCGAGTAAGGAGGAAACACGTCGCAGTTCGGCAGAATATAGATGGGGACAACTAACCTCCACCCATGACTCTGCCTGAGCCCTAGTGGATATGAGCCCTACCCTGAGTAGGCAACAGCTTTTTTCAGCATCCACATACACAGCTGTAACTACCTCCTTAATCCCAGCGACCTATGGTAGCCCGTAAGCCTTGAACCACCCTGCTTACCCTCCCGCCATGGAGAACAACAGGCTATCCCATTCTTCGAAAAGGTTCAGAAGCATCCAGATACCTACACAAGTCTCTTTGACATCAAGGAGCACAAGAGGCGATACTCCCCACATCCCTGACCTTATCCATGGTTGGCAAGAGATAGACTGATTCAAATGAAAGTCCAAGACTACCTTGGGCAAGAGGATGAACAATATGCAGCTGTAATGCCCTCGGAGTCACCCAAAGGAATGGCCTCCTGGCAAGACAAGGCCTGCAGCTCAGAAATGGACATGCTGAACATATAGCCACCAGGAACACAGGCTTAAAAGGTTCAACACAACCACAAGGAAAAAAAAAAAAAAAAAAGCTACGGCAGTGGGCAGAACATAGGGACCATCAAAAAAATCCAGCACAAAGTTTAAAACTCCACAAGGGAACTGGTAACCTCAAGGGAGGCCTAACAATGCTTCCAACGCCTTTTCCAAAAAATAGATCACATCAGGGTGAGACATGAACCACCATTAAACCTGGCCCGCTGAAACAGGTAAAGAGCCACAAACTGCATGTTCAAGGAATTAAGGGCCAACTTTTTTATTCAACTCATCCTGCAAAAAGCCCAGAATGAGTGGAATCTTAACTAAGTGAGGAAGACCACCACACTCACACCAGGCTCTCAAAAACTTTCCAAGCTGCACATAAGCGAAGAAAGTGGAGAACTTGTGAGCATTGGAGTAAGGTGGAAATCACTGCAGAAGAATAAGCAATGCTTCAACAGGAGAGCCCTCTCAAGGGCCAAACTGCAAGACACAGTCTGATCCTCATGAAGAACTGGACCCTTGCTGTAACAGATCCACGTATAGCGGAAAGCGAAGGGGGGTCTCCACCAGGTGTCTTCGCAAATCCGAATACCACGGATGCCCGGGCCAGTCCGGTGCCACCCAGGAGTCTAGCCCCCTGTGGCCTTCGATTTTGTGAATTATCCTTCCCAGCAAAGGCCATGGAAGAAAGGCATAAAGCAATCTGTGTCTTCTGGCCAGAACCTTACAAGAGTTTATTCCCAGGGACCACAGATCTCCTCCTGCAACTGTAGAACTGAGGACCCTTCCACACTGCGAGAAGTCACCAAGCAGGTCTAGGAATAGAAGGCCCAGCGATACACAATCAGCTGAAACGGCCTAGGCTGACAACACCCACTTTCCCGGGTCCAGATTCTCTCTGCTTAGAAAGTCTGTTTTTATATGGGTTTTTTTTTCCTGAAATATGAAAAGCTGAGATCTGCAGATGAACTTCCACCCATTCCTACAACACTTGCTGGCTCTTGGTTCCTCCCTAGCGACTGATGTAGGCCCTTGTCGTCATGTTGTCTGAAATAACGCAAACTGCTTGACCCCCACAGCCTGTGGCTGAACTGCAAGCATGCCAGCCAGGCTTCCAGGTGATTGATATTCCAGCAGGACTCTTCTGTATTCCAATGCCCTTGGGTCATTAATTCAGACAGCAAGCCCCCCCCCCAACCATGGAGACTCGCATCTGTCGTAAGTACCAACCAGGTCAGAGAGGACAAGGGAACTCCCTTTCTCAGATAATCCTCAGGCAACCACCACTGGAGGCGGGAGCAGATTTCCATCGGCAAGTGGAACCAAACTGCATAGTCCTGAGACTGCGGGTTCCAACAAGACAGCAGAGCTCGCCAAAGAGGACGCATATGCACCCTCGCCCACGGCACCACTTCCAGGCTTGCCACCAAGCAGAGTTCCTGTAGGTAGGACCATGCTGTCAGGGTGTATGGTTGTTCACACCACTGACGCACTTGAGACATCAATTTCTGAATCTGAACTTCCAGTAGGAAAAACGTTTGTCCTGCTCCATGTCAAGTCAGGACCCCCCAGATACTCCAATGACTGGGACGGCTGAAGATTGCTCTTGGTCAAGTTCACCGAGCCAACCAAGCTCCTGCAATAGGTGATCACCTTGTTGTCACCCAGGCAGCTCTCTTCCTGAGACTTGGCTCAAATCAGCCAGTTGTCCAAATATGGGTGCACTAGGATCCCTTCTCTTTGCAAGGCCACCACTACAACCACCATAACCTTGAAAAATGTTCTGAAAAAAAAAACCAGTTGGCTAGACCAAAGGCAGTGCCCGAAAACTGATAATGGCGCCCCAACACTGCAAAAAGCGTAGAAAAGTGTTGGTGTTCCAATTGGATGGAAATATGTAGGTAAGCCTCTGACAGATGGATTTACGTAAGAAAACCAAAATGGGATTCTCCTCGGCTCAGATATGGCATCCTCGAACCAGGGACACCAGGCTGTTGCAAAGTCTGGGAAATCAGGACCGGCAGTTCATTTCTATGAAGAACAGCAAACATGGTTCCAAATATGGGTCCAGCCCTGAAGGAATTTCCCATTCTTTCCAGGGAATCAGGATCAACCTCATCATCAATGCCATCTGGATTCCTGTCAGGAACACCCGCAGGGAGCAGAGGCAAACTCTGGTGCTTAAGCATAGGACTGGAAGAGGGAGAAGCCATCGGCTGAGAGTCCAACAGGACAGGAATAAGTGAAGCAGAGGATTGCATCGAGGAAAAGCTTGTAAGCCTTGAAAAAATTCCACCCAAGAAAAAGCAGCCGGATCCCAGACCAAGTTACCGAAGGAACTGAAGCTGGTGCCACAGAACTGTCCTCACCTTGGAGGAGCCAGTCAAGGAAGAACCAAGGAATGACATCCCTCCAGTCAAAAGAATTAAAGTCTCACTTCACAAATCCAGATGTTGTAACTCAAAACAAAAAAATACTGGGTTTTTTCTATATGGAATTTATTTCACCCTTAGGAAGGAAGGCCTTAGTTTCTTCTGAAACATTGCAATGTTGGGGATTTAAAGAGAGGTTCACTTAAGCCTCCAAGCACAAGAAATTATCAAGCGCATCAGCAGAGATTTAACTGGATATCCGTAGGGATCTTCAGTGATTTTCTTCCTGGTTCTCAAGGTTATAAAGTGAAGTTTTTCGGATTATAAAATTTAATACATAATTTTATAAAAATTTTAAAAAAAAAATTAAATCAAAACATTGTTTCTTGAGTTACATATCTGGATTATGAAGTGAGATTTAAATTTTAATATAGACACTTTCATTTCTGGATTTTTTATTTTTTCTATTGTCCCTCCAGTCAAGTCAGAACCAACCAATCATCAGAATGGGAGGAGCCAGGCTTAGCAAAATCCGAGGAAGAGAACCCTCCCTGAGCATCTGAGCAGCACTGACACAGATTAGAAGCCAGGTCAGGTTGAGAAGCCCTAATATAACAGGCAATACAAATAAGAAGACGCTTAGGCTTCTTGTTTACCGGTGCCATCTCGGCGGGAAATGTGTCTGAACAGCTTGTGCTCAAAAAATGTATGTGCACAAAACTGAAGCGTCACAGAAGCAAGCACAAGGCGCACGCCAACTTGTGCATCAAATACCAAAGCCTGAAAAGTTCCAAAAGTTGTGCATAAGTGCACCCAAAAATGAGCGCACAATGCGTGCGCAGAGACACTGTGCACACTGACAGCCTACAGAGGGCAGCAGAGCAATGCACAGGAGTGTGCGAAAAAGGCCGCCTGCAGCCTAGTTCGCATGTGCAAGAAAAAATCCGAACTGTGGGACCAGCCATGGGGCCACTCAACTCACCACACTGCCCCAGTTCCCCAATCCTAACAGGAGCGAGAACGGGACGCACAGCAAGCACAGAGATCTGAGGAAGACCTTTAAAAACAAAACAAAAAACAAACCCCACACACTCCTCTGTCTCTGTTTTAAGGTAAACCTTTTTTTTTTTTTTTTTTTAAACCTTACCTGAGGTCAGTGCTTACCAGCTGAGTACAGAGATAGTCTCTGGCTTGCGGGGGGGTAAAGGGGATCTGCTGTCACTGCCACACTCAACCTCCTGCACCCGCTGCCTTTCAGCTGGACGTGAAGCCAAGTACACGCCAGAAACCCGGCTACCAGACCAAGGCACACCTCTGAGGGATCACGGAAATCACCTCAGGAATTCTCAATTGGGGGAGGGATCTTTTGGTATCACCGTAGGATGAGCGGGTCTCTCTTTTCCTTAAATTCAGAATTTCAAATTTCTCCTTCAAAATTCAGGAAAATATACACACACACACACTGACACGTCAATTTGCTATGTCTCCATCTGCTGGCAGGGGAGCATAAAACCACTGGTCCCGAGTCCATCTGTCTACACACTAGGAAAACATTTTAACTCTGGTATGTGTGTACAAACTAATCTTGATGTATTAATATAACATTAGCTTACTGCATCAGAAGTTAAAATAAATGTGAGCATTAAGAAACCATGCACTGAATTTCAGTTTTAATTCAGCTTTAACTCACAATATTGCATCAGTCTCAAAATAAGGAATTAGAAAAAAACAAACCCCCAAAAAACCAGAGCTATTGCCAAGATTAAAAAAAGTTTAAAATACCTTCTCCATGCCTCATGCAATCTTGAAAGCCCAGGCAAAAAAAAAACCAAACCAAACAGTATTCAGTGGATTTAAAAAGAGAAGGAGGGGGCATTGAAGGAAGACCAAATTGTCAGCTTGGTTTAATGGTGAGCTAAAAGAGAAGCCAGAAGGATATCAGGAAATGGGAAAACAGACCAAATGAGGAAAAATATGCTTTACCCTAAGTACTGGCAAGTGACATGTAAAAAAACAGTAAAAGCAGGCCAGAAAGATTTTGAAAAGAAGCTTGCCTCAAAGGTAAAACAAAAAAATAAACTTTTAAGGATGTGCAAGCAAAAAGCCTGTGAGAGAACGTCAGCAGGACTGCTAGATTAACAGATAAAAGGGGGTGCTCAGGAAGACAAGGAAATAGTAGAAAAAACTACAAGAATCCTTTGCCTGATCTTTACTGATAAGGATGTTGGGGACATACCTACCAAAAAATACTAAAGGTATCGCCAAAACATACAAATAATCAACACAGTCTGTTCAAAAAATAGAAAAAAAAAAAACCTTAAAAACATTTTGAAAAGTGATTGCTAAGTATTTCAGTTCGAATACTTAGCAATGTACAAACTGGTATTCAAACAATGCATGATCGGCATCTCATGCATTGTTTGAATACCAGTTTGTACATTGCTAAGTATTCGAATTGAATGGACCAGAGTGTGTGAGTTTTGAAAGTGACACTATTTCACCTTGCTAGAGCTGATTTTTTGAACCTCACGTATTGTGATAAGAAACACTGGAGGGTGACATACATCGTGGGATTTTTGAACTACACTACATACTGTGAATCTATACAGTTGAAGATATCAATACAGTTGTGAACACACACTGTTATATTTAATTAATCCAGTTTGAAAGAACACCGGAGAGTGTATCCACAGGCTGCAAGTGATTGATAAGACCGGACGGCTTAACATGATTATACTGAGCACGTTGACAAAGGCTTGCTGATGCAGTCCTGTTTTCCAAAATAATCATTTTCAAAAAGTTTTTTAAGTTTTTTCTATTTTTTGAACAGACTGTGTTGATTATTTGTATATGTTTTGGAGTTACCTTTAGTATTTTTTGGTTAGTTTTCGACAGGTTCGCGAATAATTGCTCTTTGTGTTGTTGTTGGGGGACATACCTACACCAGAAACTTTCTTTGATGGGGTTATTTTGAGCAAATCATTTTTGAAACTGGAATATGTAATAGATCAAAATTGACAAAGTTAAAAACAAATTTTTAAAAAGTAACAAAAAATCACCCACACCATGATATTCACCCCAGAGTTCTGAAAGAACTGAAACAAGAAATAGATTACATATACAAATAATCAACACTGTCTGTTTCCTTGCTAGCAATCTGTAATCTATCATTTAAACAGCCACAGTACCTAAGAACATAAGAAGTTGCCATACTGGGTCTCAAAGGGACCATCAAGCCTAGTATCCTGTTTCCAAAAGTGGCCAAATCCAAGTCACAAGTACCTGACAAATACCCAAACATTAGATAAATCACAAGCAGTTTATGGATTTATCTTCTAGGAACTTATCCAAACCTTTTTTAAACCCAGTTACACTGACTTCTGTAACCACAAGCTCTGGAATTCATTGCCAGAGGATAACTATGTGATGAGTGAAAAAATAAATTTCTATTATTTGTTTTTTAAATGAGCTACTTGCTCACTTCCATGGCGTGCCCCTGGTCCTTCTATTATCTGAGTAAATAACAGATTTACTAAAGTCCTTTCGTGATTTTGAAGACTTCTTATCAATATTCCCCCCCCCCCCTCAGTCATCTCTTCTCCAAAACTGAAACAGCCCTAACTTCTTTAGCCTTTTCTTATAGGGCAGCGCGGTTCCATGCGCCTTCTCTGCACTCTCTCCAGTACAGCTATATCCTTTTTGAGATGCGGGTGACCAGAACTGCACACAGTAATTCGAGAGATACAGAGGCATATATGACCATCCTCAGTTTATTTTCCAACCCTTCTTAATTCCTACATTAACACAGCACACTGGGCTGATTTCAATGTATTACCCACAATGTCGCCTAGATCTTTTTCCTGGGTGGTAACTCCTAAGATAGAACCTAACATTGTGTAACTGCAGTAAGAGTTATTTTTCTCCATATGCATCACCTTGCACTTGTCCACGTTAAATTTAATCTTCCATTTGGAAGCCCAATCTTCCAGTCTCGCAAGGTCCTCCTGCAATTCATCACAATCTGCTTGAGATTTTACCTATTCCGCATAATTGTGTCATCCGCAAATTTGATCACCTCACTCGTTGTACCACTTTCCAGATCATTTATAAATATATTAAAAAGCACTGGTCCAAGTCAGATCCCAGAGGCATTCTACCGTTTACCTTTTTCCACTGTGAAAACTGGCCATTTAACCAGCTTGTAATCTACAAAAGGACATCACTTCCATGACTAAAGAACAGAGGGTGACCAATGTAATGCTGATTTTTCTGCAGGTGTGACCTGAGAAGCTATAGACTGGCAAGACCAACTTCAGCGGCAGGCAAAACTGCAAAAACTATTCTGAAAAATAAAACTGCTAGCATACAGGCAGAAATGGCTTAATGGCCAAGTCAATATTGATTTAGTAAAAGAAAGTCTTGCCTTATCAATTAGATTTTTTGAAGGTGGAAAAACAAACGTGGCTAAAGGTGAGCCAGCTGATTTGTATTTTTCAGCAGGCATTTGACAAAAGTCCTGCACCACTGGACAAAGGAGGAGCTTATGCTGTGGAAAAGATGAGAGGTGAATATTTGTCTCGCCGTATTTCCCTGAAGTCTGCAATGAAATTGGACTGACCTACACCTTAATCCTCTAAGATCCCTGCTTCCACATATTCTGCAAAAAGTGTAAGGGGGAATCAGAGCTTGGTTGGAGGAGTGAGAGATCAAGAGATGACAGGGATAAGGTGTTGTATGAGAACCATGTGGGGGAAATGGAGATGGCATGAGAGAGACAGGGATGGGGGATAGAAGAGGTTCAAAAGAAAGGGGAAAGTCAGTGGAAGGGTGTGAAAAAGCCAGGGGGAGGGTATCTGTGCAAGAAAGTCAGTGGTGGTGAATGGAGGGTGAAAAACCCCCCCAAAAAACAAACCAGAAATAGCACCAGGGTGAGGAGGATGTGTGAGAGAGATCCAGAGGGAATGAAAGGGAAGGGAGGATGAGGACTGGTGACAATCATAGGTAATGAAGGTAGAAGGGGGAGGAGAGAGAGAGAGAAAGCGAACTAGAGTCTGAAGGGGAGGGGTAACTGTCCCGACATGCTTTCTGGCTCTAAGGGGAAAATGGAAGCTAGAGGTGTGACTGGGTGGAGGAATGAGCGAGCCAGGAATGGTGATTGAGAGGGACGGATTTGAGAAAGACACACGTGCAAGAGAGGATGAATGCTTCTAGGGAGAGTGACTTGAAAAGAGGTGAATTTTGGAAGAGATGCGGTGGGTCTGAGAACCAGAAAGGGTAATTGTGGAGGATGTATGAGAGAGAGCACTGGAGGAGAGGGATCAGAGGGAGAGAGTAAAAGGTGGTGGGAGCAGGGGGTTATTGGTGGTAGACATAGGGCGAGGAGAAGTGAAGTGGACAGAATAGCACATGGGATGGGGAGGGAGGTGTTAATGCTGGAGCTACTGACCCCTGTTACTGTTTTTGGGGAATATTATGCTGGGGTGATTGAGTGATGAGGGTCAAAAGAAAAACAGGCAGAGTAAAGGGGGAAAGAAAGAAAATGCTGGTCAGAGAAAGGTGTGGACAAAGTGGGAGTATTGAGAGAGTAGGGGGTCAGGATGGGACTGAGAGAGGACTTGTAGGAGTATTGAGATACCTGAGGACAGGATAGGGAAATGGAAAGTGACTGGTGGAAACAGAATGAGAAGACTGAAAGGCTCAGGTGGACAGGGTGGAAGGATTATGAGAAACTTGGGGAATAAGAGTATAATAGGAACAGAATGAGATTAACTGCTTCGGACAGGGTTGGAGATTGAGAGACTACTGGGCACAGGATGTAACTGAAGGAGAGAGACCTGGGGGACAGGGTGGGTAGATTGCAAGAGGGAAATATACTGTTGGAAGAGGGGGCCCCACCACCTCATCTTTTGGAAGTGTGAGGCTCTCTGGTACTGTGCATCCTGATTTCTTTGCTCTTGGTGGCATGAAAGATTGGCCACCCATGCACTAGAAAGTCCTACGGACTGAAGTGGAGAGGTTTACCGTGTGGTGTGAGAAGGCCCTAGAACTCCAGTCCTCGAATGCCACAAACAGATTTGCATATGCATCACTTATCTTGCATATCTTTCTCATCCATATTCATTGTAGATATCCTGGTCTGTTTGTGGCACTCGAGGACTGGAGTTCGCCATCATTCCCCTTAAGATCCTGGCCTCTGGACCAACATAATCACTGCTAATCAACTCGCTCGACTATCCTTCTACCCTACTGGAAGCGGGCCTTGAAGACCAACTCCATTAGAGTTCACCCGAGTGCAGCTGCTGCACACCCACCATAGTGTAGATAGTATGCCCATCTCTGTGCAGCCTATAGCTGTACTTTTTATGCAGAGCCTGCTTCAGCTGAAGCCTCCCTTAAGGCCTCCTGCTGTGTCTTGGGACCTCAATGTGGTGTTAG
This sequence comes from Rhinatrema bivittatum, assembly GCF_901001135.1. NCBI lineage: Eukaryota > Metazoa > Chordata > Amphibia > Gymnophiona > Rhinatrematidae > Rhinatrema > Rhinatrema bivittatum. Next base: position 122,787,463 of record NC_042617.1, read on the forward strand.
CTCAGCTGATGAAGACCTCCCTTTGAGCAGCTGCACTCCTCTGACCTGAAGTACCTGACCCAGAATGTCATATCTTTGGTGACAGTCACTTTGGCACACAGGATCAGCAAGCTCCAGACCTCAGTGACTTCTCCATCTTACACTAAGTTTTTTCCGTGATAGGATGTGCCCACAAGACCACCCCAAGTTCCTTCCTAAGGTGGTGTTGGACTTCCATACTTAACCAGTTCATCATCCTGCCACATTCTCTCTCAGCCCCATTCGAACCAAGACAAACAGGCCCTGCCGTTTGGACTGCAAAAAAGCCTTAGCCTTTTATCAGGAATGGACAGAAGCCCATAAACAGTCTTCCAACTTTTAGTTTCTTTTGATAGGAATAAGGTGGGCATTGCTGCTGTCAAACAGACACTTTCTAATGGGCTAGCAGATTGCATCTCTCCTTCTGTTATGCCCAGGCAGGACTACATCTTGGGGACCATATCAAGGCCCACTTGTGAGCAGTTCCCATGGAGGAGATCTGCAGAGCTGTGACATGGAGTTCTCTCTACTCATTCACACCACATTATTGGTTGGATAGTCGATGCAAACAGCAGGTTTGGGACAACCTGTCCTTTGGAACTTATTAAGGTTTAGAACCCAACTCTGCTCCAGCCTAGGGCCCCATTGTGTATGTTCCAGACTGCCCCCTCTCCCCTTAAACTAGCTTTTGTCATGTCTGTGGCTGATTATATGTATGATATTTATATTATGTATGTTTTTACTGTACATCGCTTAGGTCTGCTTGTGTTAAGCAATTAATAAATAAAATTGGCACTTGTGCATTTTTTGTCCCCTTTTATGTTGGGGGAGGGGGCCAGCCTGTAGCTAGGGATTCACCTATGTGAGAGGACTGCTATCCTGCTTGTTCTCAAGAGTTGCTTACCTGTAACATGTGTTCTCCAAGGACAGCAGGATGTCAGTCTTTATGAAACCCACTCGCCAACCTATTATGTGGGTTTCTTATTTCATTTTATTCTTGAATTCTATATTATCGGACTGAAGGGGACCCCAAGTAGATATGTGGTAGTATGCATGCTCAATGAGCCTCAGGCAAAGTTCTAGAAACTTTGACGTAAGTTTTCCATGCTAGGCTCCATCCGATGAAGTCACCCATGTGCGGTGACAGACATCCTGTTGTCCTCGGAGAACACCTGTAGCAGGTACACAACTCTGCTTTCCAGCCTGAATTAAGAACCACAAACCCCCCCCCCCCCTCCCTCTCTTTCAATATATTTGCAGGTGTACAGGACAGAAAGTCATTCAGAAAAGTGAAGCTAGTGTGATAAGCAAATTCAGGAAGAAAAAAAAAAAATCTAGCTAACAAAAGTTATACTCCACAAATTGAAAAAAATCTTTCTACCCCACCCCCAATCACTCTGAAACATCACAGCAGGCCAACAGAGCGCAGTCAAGTGACTTTCAGAGTTACACAGCCAAACATTCTTGCAAAGCTCTAGCCTAGAGTGCTAGATTCCATGCAAGTTACACAGGTACTTCACACCACTTTGAAATACATACATGCACTTCTCTACCTCTTGTCAGAAAACTCACATCTCTCTAGAACTAATCCAGCATTCACTAATAATTGCAGACATCTAAAAGATGTTTCCAAATGTCTTTTTATTCCTTAAGATCATATAAGGAAAAAATGGCTTTGTGTATGCCAGCAGACAGCATACATCTTTAAAGTGTGCCTTTTCTTTATAGCAGTGCTTACCAACCTTTTGAAGCCCAAGGCTCATCTATATTAACAAAGCTTTTGTGAGGCACAGCAGCCTCCACAGGGCAGGACAATGTGGATATGGCAAGGACTCATATGGTTGCTAGGGAAGCACTGAAGTCCACCAGTCTCTTCCAAATTAAGAGGGAAAGGGGGCAGACACAAAATCTGTCACAATGTACAAGCTCCTTCTATATGCAAGTACAAGAGAAGGGAGAAGTCAGTGGGATGTAGGTAACCAGCTCAGTTAATTACCTTGGTTGTTGCATGAGACTGCCAGAGCTCTTCTACATTGCCGCGCCCCAACACTGAGTGAGAGTCATATTGTGTGATCAGTGCAAATTCTCAGATTCACTCAGCATGGATATAAGTCAGAGGATGGAAGGACTCAAAAGGAAGAGACCGTTACCCATGCCTTGCATGCTATCCATTAAATTACCAAACTCCGGGGTTTATGCCATGATTAAAGGAGGAAAAAAAAAAAAAAAAAAAAAAAGGCATGCATGTTTTCAGAAATAAATAAATAAAATATCTTACAGCCTGTGAGGTGCAGAGCACAGCCCAGGTGCTTGTCTGGATTTGAGCATCAGGCAGTGGCGACTTTTCCATGGAACACCTGATCATCTGGAAGCACGCTTATGGGAAATGCTGCTTTAAAGCACTTCCCACTCAAGAGAACAAAAATTGCCTATTCACAGCAGGTACAGATTTTAATCCGTTAACCACAGGCTTGAACATGTGTTACACACATGCATCTTGTACTAGCTATGACCAAAAAGGACTGTTTTGTGTGTTGTAATATTCCTGTTCGAATATAAATGTTAAAACAGTTTTTCAAAGTAGTCACAGCACAAGCATGCAGGAAGATAAGCCCATGAAGTAAATGTATGGGGTATGGAATCAAGAGTTAAAAAAAAAAAAAAAAACCAAAACATCTCAAATCATTCTTCTTACAATTATAAAGCAAAATTGCTTACCTTGTAATAGGTGTTATCCCAGGACAGCAGGATGTAGTCCTCACATATGGGCGACGTCACTCACGGAGCCCTAATGCGGGAAAACTTCTGGCAAAGTTTCTAGAAGCTTTTGACTGGCAGCCTGGGGCTACTGAGCATGCCCAGCATGCCATGATATTCTCTGCCACAGGGGTCTCACTTCAGTCTCGTATGTAGCAATAAGCGTTAGCAAAATAAAATAACAGTGAGGCCCAACTCTGCGGGGTGGCGAGTGGGTTCTGTGAGGACTACATCCTGCTGTCCTGGGATAACACCTATTACAAGGTAAGCAATTTTGCTTTATCCCAGGACAAGCAGGATGCTAGTGCTCACATATGGGTGATTAGCAAGCTAGAGGCTGAGTCATTGTCTATGTAGTTAGCAGTGATGCGTTGAGGAAATGAGGCAGCCGAAGATCACAGCAGGTTGGTTGTAGAAGGAGTTGGGATCAAACTGGAAACAAGTTCTTTAAGACAGATTGTCCATAGGCTGAATCTTGTCGTCCTTGTTTATCCAGACAGTAATGAGCTGCAAAGGTGTGAAGAGAACTCCATATTGCTGCTTTACATATGTCAATGATTGGCACTGAACGAAAATGTGCTACTGAAGTTGACATTGCTCGTACTGAATGTGCTTTTTACTCACCCTTGAAGAGGAAGGCCTGCTTTTTATAGCAAAAATTGTATGCAATCTGCTAACCAGTTTGATAGAGTATGCTTGCCCACTGCTTTACCTGGCTTATTTGGATCATAAGAAAACAAAGTTGATTGGATTTCCTGAGGGCTGTAGTGCGGTTTAAATAAAAGGACAATGCACGTTTACAGTCCAAAGTGTGTAAAGCTCTTTCCCCTTGGTGAGAATGAGGCCTTGGAAAGAATGTGGGTAGGGACTATGGTTTTGATTTAAGGGGAATTCCGTAACTACCTTAGGAAGGAATTTTGGGTGTGTACGAGAGACCACTCTGTCATGTAGAACTTTGTATAAGGTTCGTATGTGACAAGTGCTTGTAACTCACTAACTCTAATGGCTATAAGGAAGATAGTCTTCCATGTGAGAAATTTGAGATCACAAGAATGTATGGGTTCGAAAGGAGAACACATTAATGCTGTTAAAACCAGATTCAGATTCCATTCTGTGACTGGAGGCCGAATTGGTGGTTTAAGATGAGTTAAACCTCTCATAAACCTACTGACAAGAGGTTGTGTGGATATAGGTGCATCTCCCAGTTTGTTATGATAAGCTGAGATAGCACTTAAATGTACTTTGATAGATGAAGTCTGAAGACCAGAGTTTGAAAGATGGTATAAATAGTCTAAGAGAGAAGTAGTGGGGCATGTAAACTGATCAATATTGTTCTGGCTGCACCACAGCGTGAACCTCTTCCATTTGAAAGAATAATTTTTTCTAGTGGAAGGTTTATGTGAAGCTATAAGCACTTGAGAAACATTCGTGGATCGATTGAGTGGTTGTAAGATTAAGTTTTCAACATCCATGCCGTCAGGGATAGGGATTGAAGGTTGGGATGGCGCAACCGGCCCTGATCCTGAGTGATGAGATTGGGAGCAACTCCCAGGCGTATTGGATCCCTGACTGAGAGGTCCAGCAGTGTGGGAAACCATACTTCGAGGCCAATATGGGGCTATGAGTATCATGGACCCCTTGTCCTGTTGTAGCTTCACCAGCGTTTTGGTGATAAGCGGTATTGGAGGATACGCATATAGTAGGCCTGAGTTCCAAGGGCGAGCAAAAGCGTTCCTGGCTGGCTGGTTCTTCTGTTTGTGTAGAGAAGAAAAGTTGTCCACTTTGTGATTGAGATGCGACGCAAAGAGGTCTGTTGTTGGTTGTCCCCAACGTTGGAATATCTTGGTCACTACTGAGGGATTCAGGGACCATTCGTGTGGTTGGAACTGACGACTGAGTCGATCTGCTAGCACGTTCTGAATTCCTGCTAGATAAGTGGCCTGTAGGGACATTGAGTGGTTCAAGGCCCATCCCCAAATCTGTGCGGCTTCCTGACAAAGGAGATACGAACCCGTACCTCCTTGTTTGTTTATGTACCACATAGCTACTGTATTGTCCGTTTGGATCAGAACAGTCTTGTGCGAAAGGCAGTCCCTGAACGCATGCAGTGCATAACGTATAGCTCGAAGTTCCAGAAAATTGATTTGAAATGTGGCTTCGAGTTTTGTCCAAGTTCCCTGAGTTTGGAGAGTGTCTATGTGAGCCCCCCAACCCAATGTGGATGCATCTGTAGTTAATGTTATCTGAGGGACTGGTTTTTGGAAGGGTAGGCCCTTGCGTAAATTGTCCTTGGTTGTCCACCATCGTAGCGATGAACGCAGTTGGTGGGTTACTTGGATTGGATAATGTAAGGGCTGAATGGCTTGGATCCACTGTGATTGCAGAGTCCATTGGGTTACCCTCATGGCGAGTCGTGCCATCGGAGTGACTTGAACAGTTGAGGCCATGTGGCCTAGTAAGGTAAGAAACTGATGGGCTGTCGCCTGTTGTAAGGAAATAGAGTGAGCCAACAGGGACAGTGTGTCTGCACGATCTTCTGGTAGAAAAGCCTGTGCAATGTCCGTGTTTAATTCTGCTCCTATGAATTGGAGTAGATGAGAAGGGTTCATGTGGGATTTTTGATAATTGATGAGGAATCCCAGTCTGTGAAGTATAGTTATTGTGCGATTCAGTGAAGTTACTGCTCCTTGTTGTGATTGACTTTTGATGAGCCAATCGTCGAGATAAGGAAAAACATGAACCCCTTGCTTGTGTAAGTGTGCTACTATCACTGCCAGGCATTTGGTGAATACTCTGGGAGCTGAGGCCAGGCCGAATGGTAACACTCTGTATTGGAAATGATGATGGCCTACTGTGAATCGCAGATACTTGCGATGAGGCGGGAATATAGGAATGTGTGTATAAGCATCTTGAAGATCCAGAGAACAAAGCCAATCTCCCTTTTGTAGAAGTGGAAGCATGGTGCCTAGCGAAACCATCCTGAACTTTTCTTTAAGAGTTTGTTCTGAGATCTAGAATGGGTCATAGGCCTCCGGTTTTCTTTGGAATGAGGAAATACCGAGAATAGAATCCTCTGCCCTTCTGACTGTGTGGTACTTGTTCCACAGCTCTTGACTGCAGAAGAGCGGATAATTCTGTTTGTAATTGAGGTATGTGATCGTGATTGAGATGGGAATTGTGTGGTGGAAACTCCTGAGGGAGTGATGTGAAGTCGAGGTGGTAGCCTTGATGAATTATGGAAAGGACCCAATGATCGGATGTTATTGATGTCCACTCCTTGTAGAAATGGGATATTCTTCCTCCAACTGGCAAGGTGGTTTGGGGATTGGAATATAGGCCTTGTTCTCTGAATTTTGTTTCAAAAACCCGAGGCAGGTCCTGTTTGAGGAGCTGGTTGGGGCCTTGCAGACCGCTGTTGCCTCTGTTGAGGTCTTTGTTGAGACCTTGGAGGTCTCAATAGAAGTGGGAGGATAGTACCTTTTTGGCCTATAGAAAGGACGTTTTGGCTCCCTACATGGTGGTCTGTGACTTGTGTGCGTTGCAGGGTCATGAGGCAACATGGAGAGTTGCTTTAGAGTCTGAGTGCTCTCGCAGTTGAGCCACAGCATCCTGAACTTTGGTGCCAAACAAATTATCTCCCCGACAGGGAAGGTCTACCAGTTTTGTCCTGGACTTCTGGGCGTAAATCAGAAGCCTTTAGCCAGGCCCACCTTCTGGCGCTAATGCCTGATGCTGCTATTCTAGAATATATGTTTCAAAAGCATCATAGGTGGCTCTGACCTTGTGCTTCCCTGCATCCAAGCCTTTTTGGATTATGTTTTGTGCTGCCTCTTGGTGTTGAGGCAGAGAAGGTACAAATTCTTCAATCTGTTTCCAGAGATTTCTCTGGTGTTGAGTCATGTAAAGTTGGTATGCTGCAATTTTTGAGTTGAGCATGGCCCCCTGATAGGTTTTTCTTCCCATCTGATCTAAAAATCTATTGTCCTTTCCTGGAGGGATCGAGGCATGAGTTCTGGTCCTCCGAGATTTCTTCTGAGCAGATTCAACTACAAGTGAATTATGAGGAAGTTGAGTTCTCAAATCCTGGTGCAGATTGAACTAGATAGGTAGAATCTACCCTTTTATTAACAGCAGGAGTTGTACAGGGGTGTTCCCAAATCCTCTGCTGGAGTTGTAGTAGCACTTCATGGACAGGGATGGCCAGATTGTGCTTAGGAGGATCTACAAACTGTAAAATTTCCAGTGTCTGTTGCCTCATCTTTTTCTGCTTGTAGTTGGAAGGGTATGGACTCTGACATCTCTTGGATAAAAGAGGAAAAAGAAAGGTCCTCTGGAGGTGACTTTTTTGGATTGAGGTGGGGAGGGATCAGACATAAAGTCCTCTGATGAGGGCTCAGATGCTGTATCCGACCAGGTATCAGAAGTTGGTGTTTGATATGGAGGAGGTACCGGCCTTTGAGGTGGAGGTATCCCAGAAGGGCCTTGTAATGGATCTTGTGGATCAGGTGAAGTTTCTTGCTCCTCCTCTTCTTGCCCATGCATAATGGGCAATGAAGCTAGAAGGTCCTGATATCTCTTAGTGAGCAGGTTGTGTAGTGCTGCTTCAGAACTGGAAGTGTCTGGAGCTGTGGTAGAAGGTTTTGGCAAAGAATGCTTAAATTTCCCAGATGACTTTTGCATGGAAGTGGTTTTCCTTTGCAAAGGAGGTTTGGATGGTGCCATGGTATAGAGAGACATCGATTGTGTAACAGATGGCATCGATGATGTAGTAAAGGAAAACATCGAGATAGGAATCATCGATGTTATAGGCCAGGTTGGCATCAAAGGCATCGAGAATGGTAAAGGCACCGATGGTATGAATGCCGGAACCGGCTCCGTCATCGATGTTGTCATTTGCATCGAGGTAGACATCAGCGGAATCGAAGGCATCGAAGATACCGCTGGCATCGGCATAGTTGCCGGCATTGGCTGTGAAGCCGGTATCGAAGAAACTTCTGACATCAGCGATCCCGCTGGCATCGACATGGTTGTCGGCATCGGCGATGGCGCCGGAATTTGATGTTTTAAGGCATCGGTGACTATTTGTCTGATTAACACAGTCAAGTCAGGAATCGAAGTCGATGCCTGCTGTGAGGTCGACTGTATCGATGCTGGAACAGAGGGAACGGAAGTCACCGTAGGTGAGGACAACTTTTGCTTCTTAGCGCTCGGTTCATCAGGCGGCGGAAGCGGCGGGATAGATCGATGCCGTCAGTGCTTGTGCTTCGATCTTGGTTCAGATACCGACCTTGTCGATGAAGTGGAGGGTGTTGGAGAAGAGGCATCGCCCGAACCCTCCGGAAGTCTTTTCTTGAGAAGAATCTTTTAGTAAGGCCTACCAGCGATGATTTTGTGGAAGTTGTCGGTGAAGGCCCCGATTGGATTTGAAAAATCTGTGCCATTTTTTCTTGGTGGAGTTTTCTGCCTTTTGCAGTCATCTCCTGGCATTCTGGACAGGAAGCGATGTCGTGCTGTCCTCCGAGGCACCGAACGCATGCGATATGCGGGTCCGTTATGGACATTGTTCGGTTGCAGGCTGGGCACTTTTTGAAGCCTGATGACATCTTGACTCGACATCAGTCGATGAAAAAATGCTAAATTTATTAGTGGAAGCTAATTTCCTTGTCACCGTCCGGTGACAAACACTATGAGACCCGAAATGGGGCAAATTTTTTAAAGAAAGTATTGACTTTTGTCAACTTGTGAGGAAAACCTCACAGGGCTCCTGTGACCGCGATGTCGATGGCAGCGCAGAAAAATGAAGACTGAAGTGAGACCCCTGTGGCAGGGAATATCATGGCATGCCGGGCATGCTCAGTAGCCCCAGGCTGCCAGTCAAAAGCTTCTAGAAACTTTGCCAGAAGTTTTCCCGCATTAGGGCTCTGTGAGTGACGTCACCCATATGTGAGGACTAGCATCCTGCTTGTCCTGGGATAATGCATGTTTTACATGTCCTTCCCTCCCCCACCCCAATTTTGAAGATACGTTTCCATGAAATGAGGTAGACTACAATTCTATTGCTGCCCAACTGTCCTCTGTCACAAGTAGTTTGATACATCTTCATTCAACATAAAAACCTCGATTTCTCTATTTGCTTCTTTTAGGATTCGTATTGCTGTTTTGAAGGATAAGTCAGGTTTAACCTAAGTATCAATTCAACTTCTCTATATGCCACTTTTTGGGAATAAAAAGATTGCTGTCTTGTGGCTACAGTGTCTATTTTTCTCCTTTGTGTTCTATTCATGGTTTTTTTTGGTTGGGTTTTTTTTGTGTTTAAACTGTTTTTATTGGTTTTAACAATAAAAACATAAAACAATCCCGAGGTGGGATGGTTTCTGTACCCTCCTCAAGCATACGAGCAATGAATACCACTTACTAATTTTGAACCCCATCTCCCCCCTTCCCCTCCCCCCCCCCTATATATAAGCAAACAGCATATATTCTGAATACACTTCACGGTCCACAGTCCATGATGTAAACAAACCAAAGTTCTGATCACTCAAGCATTGAGAAGACGACTGCGAATGCGATGTGGGAGAGTTTGAATATATAGTTGCCACACAGAGAGGAATCACTTCCTAGCGTTGAAGGATTGCCGAGACGCTATATTTTCCATGTTCATCATCGAGTGTAGACTATTTCTCCAGGCCCAGTAGGATGGTTCATCAGTCGTCCTCCATCCAGATAAAATGATTCTTTTTCCTACAAGACAAGCTTTAGCCAGGAACATACGTGAGCCAGGATCTCGGATCCGAATTGGTGATATACAGCCAAATAACAACCATAATGGGGTAGCAGGAAAGGCTACATCCAGCAAATCTGCTAAATAGTCTGTAATAAGTCGCCAAAAATGTTTTATCGGCGGACAAGCCCAAAAGGCATGCGATAAAGTACCCAGGCTATGACCACACCGGAAACATCCTGCCGTGGGCGCTATTTTTAGGTGAAATGCTATTTGAGGGGACACGTATGCCAGACTCAAAAATTTGTATTGTAGTTCGATAATATTGATTAATCGAGATCCTGGCTACACGGCGAAAACACCTCTTTAATATTGCCTGAGTAACAACAAAGTCTCCATCTTTGTTCCACCGTGAGGCCAAGAGTGTACACGTCTTCCTCCGCGCCCTGTCGCATCCGCGCATAGTAACAGGACAAAGACGGGGGTCACTCTGCTCTCAAATTGAAATATCTGGTTTATGGAATGAAATAGGGCTGGGCTTTTATGTTCTTCCGGGAGGGACTGCAAATAGTGGCTTATTTGTAAATAAGAAAACGTGTGTGCATTACCCAACCCATAGGTAGCTTGGAGTTCCTTGTAGGAAAAAATCCTCCCCTCCGTGGTAAGCAAGTGTCCCAAATATGGGATGCCCCTCATCTGCCAGGTCCAAAAACCTGATGACTGTGATCCCGGGGTAAACTCAGCGTTTCCGCACACCGGGGCGAAATATTCAATTTCGCCGCCATGTCATTCGAATCGGGCGGACCAACGGAGTACCTAACAAAAATGAAGGGAGATTGGCCGATGTCGCCTGCAGCGTATAAGCTGGGGCTAATGGTGCCATCACTGCCCATTCAGAGTACATGGATGTAAAAGTTCCCACATCCAACACCCAATCTCTAATAACCCGCATATTACATGCTAAATTATATGTGGCCATGTCCGGTAGGCCCATCCCACCCCTGCCCCATTTAGCCTTCAACCAAGACAGAGAGAGTCGTGAAGGTACTTCCCTCATAGATCTTTCTATGAGTCAGTATATCCTGGGAAATGAAAGACAATACAGGCCCGAAGACCCACGAACTATCAGCTTGTGTCTGTGGATCATCTACAGAATACTGTCTATTGCAGCTTCTTATATTCTCATTATCTAGCTCTAATCCAGAATCTACAAGTTTTATATGTTCTAATTTGCAATCACAACTTTGACAAGATTTATGCCCAGCTATAGCTCATTAGGATATGGCCTGTTAGAAATCCTATACTGCCTCACTCTAAACACTGGCCTTATCTGATAGAGAACGGATGTGTTCCTTGCGCTTCTCAGCTCGTTAGAAAAACAGAGTATGCTAAATTTTCATACTTTAACGATCCTTATGTTTAAGCTATGTGCAATATATATATTGATCCATATTTATCAATTTATTGGTGATTACTCTGATCCACTATTAACCCCACCTTCATATAACAATGCTCTTCCGGGAAACTAAAAAATAACTCCCTAAAATCATCTTCAGTAGTTCTCCAGCTCTAGCCAGACCCATGAGTCAATCAATCTATAAGAGAACTACTTAAAAACTTCAGGTTTTCAAACAACCGACAAGAGATCTATATAAGAAAGAGACAAGTTCAACTCTAAACATTCCTCGAACCCCAAAGAATACCCCAATGAATAACAAATAATACCCCAAAGAACTCATCAATTCAGTTTCAAATCCTTGGCAGTCCAAAAAAAAAAAAAAATCAATACCCAACCCTACCGACAGTCCTAAATTCGATACCCAACTCCACGCCTATGTTTTATGCCAATGCCTACATTAGGCTTTATATATTGTATCTATGTTATAATCCCCATATATTTATTTCCAAGTTATTTCTTCCTGTTCATTGTAAGACAATTACTTGTCACTGTTAAAGTTTAAAATGTAAACCGAATTGATCAGTAATTCTGTTATTGGAAAGTCGGTATAGAAAAGCTATAAATAAATAAATAAATGAGTGAGTCTAGGACTCCTTGCCTGCCTGGTAAGCTCAATGAAAATTCTTTAAATCCTTTTGAACCCTCAAGCTCTATACTGGCTTTGCTCTCTTTTCCATGCTCATAGCCCCTCAGGATTCACAATGCTTTATGGGAATGGATGGAGTACAAATGTGTGAATTCCATGTCTCTAGAACAGTGGTCCCCAACCCTGTCCGGGGGGCCCACCAGCCAGTCAGATTTTCAGGATACTCACAATGAATATGCATGAGAAAAAATTTGCATGTTATGGAGGCAGTGCATGCATATTCATTGTGGGTATCCTAAAAACCCGACTGGCTGGTGGGCCCCCAGGACAGGGTTGGGGACCACTGCTCTAGAGGATTGCTTTTATTGTAAGGTACCTATAATTTCTGACCAAATACCTATTGCTCCAAAACCTCCAGATACTAGAGCACTGCCGTACAACCCTTGTTACTGGGAATGAAAGGGGTTGCCAACGCACGAGTCCATTATTTGAATGGGTATGTAGTTGTTGCAATCTTCCTAGTCTTGCAACACCTTTTTGTAGATGAGAAAAATGCTATGGAGAATATAGCTGCTTGGTAGTAGCAAAGTGAAAGCGGGCTACTTCAAAACCAACTTCTAAGACAAGATTCAGTCACAGAAAACTGACCTCAGAAGAGGTAGGCCCTTGTAGCGTTCAAGCCACTATCATTTGTGTTAACGTCTGCCACCTCCTTTACCCATAATGGGAAGGTAAAAACCAAGCCAGTTAAGTCTTGTGTTTAGACTAGATTCTGTTGAACCTGACTTACAATCACTGAATGTTCCTCTTAGAGCAGTGGTTTTCAACCTTTTTTCTGTCAGGACACACCTGACAGATGATTCTCACATGCATGACACACTGACCCATGATCATCATGGGGCTAGATGTAAAAGTACAGTTTGCATCCACGGGATGCAAACTGTACTTTACATCCACAATAATGGATGTAAAGCAGAATTGACATTCCCCATACAACTCACCCTACAAAAAAAAAAAAAAGATATTCTGGTTCTGGTGTCATCTCTGTAACAGCAACTCAAACTCCTACTTCCAGGCTCAATAGCCCTACTTATGAAAAGACAGCAGTTTACCACCAATGCATGTCCTCTTGAGAAAACACAACAAATAAGACTGAAAACGCTTACATGCTAGTAAAATATCTCATCTCGATAACAAACACAGAACCGACCTAACATACTCCCAGGATCTGTAGTAATGCACATAAACTAATCCGCACACAGTTACACCTGTATTATGGAATACACTCAAACAAGAGCAACCCTATCTATGAAAAGGCAACACTACAAATATTAAATCAGGTCTTAAAAACCAATACACCTCTTATTAGGAAAACAGAACTAGCAAGCAGCTATAGATCCCCACACAGAAATAATTGTAAAACTATACTAATAAGCAGAATAAATGTTTCAAAACAGCTATGAACAGAACAACATCCAACAATTAAAAACTCATAAAAACTATTAAACATTCTCCAAACACCAATAAAATATTTCAAAAAAGCAGACATCACATAATATTAAATAATTAAAATGGCAGTCAATCAAGAAAAATAAACTTAAAGCCACCTTTATTTACCCTCCTCCAGCAGCTCTCCTACAGGCCATGGCACACACCAGAAGCAGCAGTAGAAGCTAAGCTCTATACTCATGGTCCTCTTCCTTAATGCCCATGTCTCTCACACACACACACCATACCAGTCATGCCCCCATGACAGGCTTCTCACTCCCTGAATCATATTCTCTCTCACATTCACACACACCAGTCTCTTTCTCTCACATACACACCGTCACCTTACCAACCAGTCTGTCTCTCTCATACACACACACACACTTCCATGCTCTCACATAGAAAGCATGGGAGTGAGAAGCTTGATTTTCACACACACACACACACACCCCCCCCCCCCAACACAAGGCTTCTTACGCCCATGCTCTCACATACCCAGATTTTTCACTTCCATGCTTTTTCTCACACACACACACACACACACACACACCAGTCACCTCCTTGACTAATGTCTCACACACACATCAGTCTCCTGAGCAGTCACTTTCATCGTCTCTCACACACACACACACACACACATCAGCTCTCTGACCAGTTTCTCTCAATCACACAGGCTGGCTGCTTCTCTCTCTCACTTCTTCCCCCCCCCACCCCCCGAGCACAAATGGTAGCTGCAGCAGCCTCCTCCTCTAGCCCCCACAGGCCAAGAAAGAAGAATCCCATCGGCCGCGGGAGGCTCATGCTGCTGTCTCCTTTCCCGATTACCGGCTGCTGCTATTTTTCCCCACGTGGCACGGCTCTCTCTCCTTCCCGCGCACTGTGTATCACTTCCTGTTCATGGCGGGGGGGGCACGGGAAGAAGAAAAGGCCAGCTGAAGGTGCCACTGCTTCTTCTACCACCGCTGCTGTTCCCACTGAGCTTGAACGTCTGAAAGCCCGGTGGCAACGGCAGCAGGGAAGGAAGAGCAGTGGGAGAGACCGGGAGCATGCGACACACTGGTTGAGAAGCGCTGTCTTAGAGGTAACCTCTCTCCTCAGAAGGTAGTAAAAGAGGATTCCTCTTTGTCCACTGCAATTAACAGGAAAAGCACCTTGCAAGTAAAACTGGTGAAACCAAGGTGGGAACAAAACATGGATTCAGTTAAATTGCAGCACCAGACACTGGGGAAAAAAAAAAAAGAAAGAAGAAGATCATGGTCAAGGGCTAAAGCTACCTGTTTTAATTCCTTCTGAAGGCAATATCTAATCAGCAGAAGCTCGTGGGGAGGAACATTGCAATCAAGTTAAAAAGGAATATTAATATAACCAACTTCCAAGTTTACTTGTTTTGAAGGATTCTTCTACTTCAACTCTCAAAAACTTCAGCCTTAATCTTGTCAGGTTAACAGCCCCACCTAAGCGTGATCAAGCTATCTGCAATTTCATCTCCAGCCAAGGTTAACTTTTAAAACCAAACTCTGAACAAGAGGATTTTGTAAGATCCACCTCAACTGCCTTTGGGTTCTCCACTTTGTTAAATACTAAAAGCCTTGCCCCAAGACCTGAAACTCCATCTTTAGCTAATCAGAGGTTAATTGGAGCTTGAGCCTCACAGAAAACAGCCTATACAATTCCCACAATTACACTAGGTCATCTTGCCTAACTAAATCTAGCTATCTGGATGATGCATTAAAAACTACCTCAGTAGTGGAGGTCACTCCCACCAATAATCCTGCAGCAATGTCTTAGCCAGCCTGGATAATTACCTGGGAAGAATCTGGTATGCAGGACCCATTCTGCCTTTATCTCCTGAAGAGACGTCAATTATGTTCCAGTCTTTAGTTCTGTTCCAGATCCTGCTCTGAACAATCCTCTCCAGGATGTGAATGCTACCATAGCAGCTCCAGTCATACTGCTCCAGGTGGAGCTCTAGTTTGCCATGACCACTCCGACTGGAGCCTCAGCCAGTCTCTGATATACTTCTGATGGATCCTACTTCTTCAGCCTTGCCTGAGGGAAGCCAGCCTTGCTTTGAGACTAATGTGCCTAAAACACCCTGAGTCTGACAACCCACTCCCAGGTGTTCTCAGTGGACCTTCAAAGACTTTCATTCATAGTCTCCTATGACTTCTAGTGTCTGGTTCAACCCTGGCTATAGCCCCAATGCCCAAGATCCTCCTGTCCAGTGGGACCCAGGGGAAGTGGGCTTGAGAGGGGAGGGTACTGTTAGGATCCAGCCTGCTATGCAGCCTCCCTGCAACCAGAGGTCCCCATGGAGCTAAACCTGCTCTCACTACAGCTATAGTCTCCATAGAGACTCATAACTCAGCAGAGCTTGGCCTATTTAGCCCTGCCTCTTGCAATACCTGATGCCTTGTTGAGTCTACCCTGCTTGGCCCTGCTCTATGGCTTTCTCAGGCCTTCTGCCTAGCCCTGTGGCCTCCGAGCCTCCTAGTATCTCCTTGTCTGGTATCTGGGCCTTATGCTTAGGTGCCTATGGGCCTCAGAGTTCCTTGTTTTGTTCTATTTTGTCCCCATCCTGTCCTTGTCTGGCCTAGTCCTGACTTGTCAGTGCATTGCCTTGTCCTAGTCTGCCCAGTCTAGTTCCACATGTGCCCAGCCCTTGTCTCCAGTCCTGCACTGCCTAAGCCCATGTCTCCAAATTCCAGCCTCAACCTAAGGACTCAACCTGCGTGGGAGGTAGCTCTTCCTTGCCTTAAGTCCGCCCACAAATTTAAGACACTTATTATTCAACTGTAAGAAATAAACATGGCCATTATACTTGTGAAATTTGAGGCTTGAATACTGGGCATTGTATTAGACTAAGATTTAATATGCAATCCCAGATCAGTAGAGTAGTGAGGGCTTCCTTTCCTCAAATATGTACAATCTATAACATGTACATATTTAATGAGAAATAACCCTTCATCTGTAATTCTCTACTCCAGTTCTCAACCTTTGTCGGGACACACCCGACAGATGGTTCTCACATGATAGTCATTTCATGTACAAATATTGTGATTCTTTTCCAAAATTACTATTCCTTTTATAACGACCAAACAGGTTTTCCTCTTCTATGCAGCTAATCAGCTTGCTATCAAGTGAATGAGAATTTCTGAGAAGAGAAGTCTTTGGATAGTTCCATCTTTATTAGTCACTATTAGTTGCGCATAAGAGGAAAACCTGTTTGGTCGTTATAAAAGGAATAGTAATTTGGAAAAGTACAATATTTCAGTGCACATTATTAGCACATGACATAATGTGAAAAGAGGGAAAGGTAAACATATTGATGTGATTTAAACATTTTTATAAATGTTATAACTGATATATACACACACACACACACCAATATATGATTGTATCCTCTATTCAAAACACTTTGATATTTGTGTTTTTAAAGGTGTGAATGTGGAGTGATTGAGATTTTTAGATATAGGTTGTAGATGTTCTATGAAGCTGTAATAAAAGTTTATAGAAGTTTGGAATGAATGTAGTGAATTTTATTTTTACTCTCAATTCAGTGGATTTTCACCTAATCAATAGCAGACAGATAGTCTTGTGAGTAGCAGGGGCAAATGACAGTCTTTTCTGGTTATTTCCTGTCCAGAAGAGATCCAAGCTAAGTATATATTACTGCCTTAAATCTCTGAAATATAGCCTAAAAGTTTTGTATATATGCATTGTTGGTGTGTCTTTGAGGGGATTGCTCAGACCGCAGCACTGAAGGGCAGGAAGTGAGGCGTATTGATATTGATTGTTAGCAGTGCTAAGAGGATTAAAAAAAAAGAAAAAGAAAAAACCTCACTTAAATATACAGAAGATCCTACAAAATCCCTATAACTCCTTGTAAGCTAAAATTATAGTAGCTAATATTAACTGTGGTACAGAGAGATTTCCAGTCTCTGGCGAAGCAGATTAGTCACATGGCAAAGACGATTGCCTTTTCAGAACTGTTACCTGTTCATGGAAAGGGGAAAGAGGCTAAGCCATATAGATAACTTCAGTGCATGGCTCAAAACTTGGTGTAAGAAAGAAAGTTTTGGATATACTGGGGGCTGGGGCCGTGTATGGAACAGTAAAAGGCTCTGTCAAAGATGGCTTACATCTGTCTGTAGCAGGAAAAAGGATCCTAAGAGATAAATTCAAATCCTATGCCATAAGGCATTTAAACTAGAGGACAGGGGTGGTGGAAGGAAACTGGAAGGTCACCCCCCCAAATCTCAAAGAAATGGGTGAAGGGGGATAACAAAAGTCGGCTGAATAAGGCACAAAAGAAGTCCAAGAAGAGAGGAAACCTGAAGGAGAGAAACTGGAACGCTATGAGCACAATAAAATCCCAGACCTATAGGCTCTAATGGTGAAAATGGGTCCGGATAGAGTTGCTGTTTCAGAAACATGCCTGGGATACAGCCATCCCTGGCTGTAACTTATTAGGAAAGGACACAGAGAGGACAGGAGAGGTGTAACATTGGCACTTTATGTCAGAAGCAATATCCAAGCAATTGAAATGCAAGGGACATGGGGTAGCGAAGAAGCATTATGATGCTTTCATTTACATTGGCGTGGTCTACAGGTCTCCAATTCAGGCAGCAGAGCTGGACAGAGATCTGATTGAAGACATCAAAAAGATGGGAAAGAAGGGAGAATTGTTGCTCGTTGGAGATTTTAATCTGCCGGATGTAGACTGGAGTATGCCTTCTGCAGAATCTACAAGTAGACAGATGGTGGATGCCCTCTCCAAGGGGCTATGCTCAAACAAGTGGTAATGGATCCCACAAGGGACGGTGTAATCCTGGACCTAGCATCACAAATGGGGATAAATGTCTATAATGTACAGAGGCCCACCTGAGTACAAGTTGTATGGTTTGATATTGCAAATAAGATAAAGGAAGTCACACAAAGACCTGAGTTTTGAATTTTAAAATATACGGACTTTGACAAAATGGGGATGTACCTGGCGGAAGAACTAGAAAACTGGGAGAAAATGGGTGAGGTGGAACAATTGTGGGCTAAATTAAAAGGTAACAAATCTATTTGTGAGAAAAGTAAAGTAAACAGAAGTTCAAGGAAAAAGAAACCAATTTGGTTCTCAAAGGAGGTGGTTGTAAAAATAAAGGCAAAAAGATCAGCATTCAGGAAGCATAAAGGATCCCACAGGAAACAATACCTGGTGAAAATGATGGATATGAAGAAAAAAAAAAATTAGAAAAGCAGAAAAGCAAAAGGTCAAGTGGAAGAAAGGATTGCCCAAGAGATAAAGGGGCAACAAAACAAAACATTTTTCAGATATATAAGAGAAAGAAGGAAAGCCCAAAGCTATATAGTGAAATTGAAAGGTGACAATGAGCAATGTACAGAGACAAACAAGAAAATGGCGGAAATATTAAACAAATACTTCAGTTCTGTGTTTACTAAAGATGACCCTGGAGAAGAACCGTTGCTGGTTGAAATGAACATAGAAGGGAATGGGCTAGACAACTTTTACAGAAAAGAATGTGAGAAGAGCTAGAAAAACTGAACATGGACAAATCCATGGGGCCGGATGAGGTACATCCCAGGATAGTACGACAACTCAGATGTCCTGGCGGGTCCGCTAAATGACCTGTTCAATAGATCTCTGAAAACGGGAGTGGTGCCGCGAGATTGGAGAAGAGGAGTATTTGTGGTCCCGCTTATTAAGAGTGGTAGCAGAGAAGAGGCTGGAAATTACAGGCTGGTTAGCCTCACTTTGTTGGTGGGAAAACTAATTGAGACGCTGCTGAAAGAAAAGATAATGAACTACAATCCGATAAGTTGCTAGACCCGAGGCAGCATAGAGTCAGAGGAAGATTCTGATTGGGTAACTAGAAAATTGGATTGATGAAGAGCACGCGATGTCATCTCTTTGGATTTCAGCAAACCTTCTGATACCGTTCCACATAGGAGGCTTGTGAACAAAATGAGAAGCTTCGGTGTGCACACCAAGGTGGTGCAGTGGATTACAAACTGGTTGACTGATAGGAGACAATGGAACCTACTCTGAAGAGAGACCTGTGTTAAGTGGAGTGCCACAGGGATCGGGATCAGTTCTGTTCAATATCTTTGTGATTAACATTGCAGAAGGGATAGAAGATAAAGTTTGTCTATTCGCGAAAGATACAAGATCTGCAGAGTGGACATGCCTGAAGTAGAGTGAATGAAAAGTGGTTGCAGATTTGGCAGCTGGGATTCAATGCCAAGAAGTGCAGAGCCATGCATCTGGAATGCAGAAATCCAAAAGAGCTGTACGAGATGGGAGGGAGGCTGATGTGCATCCTGGGGTGATAGTTTCTAGTGATCTGAAGATGGTGATGCAATGTGACAAGGCGATAGCTAAGCCAGAAGAATGCTAGGCTGCATAGAGAGGAATAGTCAGTAAGAAAATTGAGGTGGTGATACCATTGTACAGGTCCTTGGTGAGGCCTCACCTGGAGTATTCTGTTCAGTTCTGGAGCCCTTATCTCAAAAGGGATAAAGACAGGATAGAGGTGGTCCAGAGAAGGGCTACCAAAATGATGTGAGGTCAGTATCAGAAAACCTATGAGGAGAGACTAAGGATAAGAATATGTATACCCTGGAAGAGAGGAGGTGCAGGGGTGATATGATACAGACCTTCAGATACCTAAAATGTTTTAATGATGTGCAAACATCAAACCTTTTCTGTTGGAAAGAAATCAGTAGAACTAGGGGTCACGAAATGAAACTCCAAGGACGATATTTATTTATTTTTAATTTTTATATAACCGACATTCCTGTAAAGAATACAGATCACACCGGTTTACATTGAAACAGAACTTTCACTGGGAGGCGAAACATTAAACAATGAACATTAGCGTCTTATAACATTCAAACATTTGGAAACAAGGAACAGTTACAAACCGAAAGCAGCTTCAACGCAGAATTAATAAAAATAAAATAAAAATAAAATATAAATACTTTAATACAAGATAACCTTCCTACTTGTTTTGATGTAAGTAGCTTGGATAAGGGAGAAGAGAAGGAGGGAAAGGATGGCAAAGGGGTTGGGAGGGGGCAGGAAGGAGTAAGGGGTAGAGCCTACGGAAGAAAATAGGAGGGAGAAACCTGGATGAGTCCTGGGAGGGCTGTGTAGAGAGATCCGTGTGCCCATTAACTGTTGGCCTTAGTCCATGTTCTAAGAACAGCGTCAGAGAGAACTTGGGTTTTCAGGGAAAGCTTGACTGAAGCGCCAAGTTTTTAAGTCTTTCTTGAAAGTTTGGAGACAATGTTCTTGACGGAGGTCTGGTGGGAGAGGGTTCCATGGAGTCGGCCCTGCTGTCAGAAAACATTTCTTCACAGAGAGGGTGGTGGATGCCTGGAATGCCCTTCTGGAGGAGGTGGTGAAAACCAAAACAGTGAAAGAATTCAAAAGGGCATGGGATAAACACTGTGGATCCCTAAAGGCTAAAGGACGGAAATGAAGAAAGAGTGCATGTAGTAACTTGATGGCGTGGCGGTTATTACCCTTAACCAATAAGCCTTGATGCTATTGATGCAATTCCATCAGTGCTCTCTGCTTCAACGGCAGGGGGAAAAGGGAAATTGGATTCATTTAGCAACTGAGAGCCTCAACTTTTACAGTCTGCGGAAACAAGTATGGGGGTAACTTGCTGATGCGGCGATTACTCCCCTTAACCAATAAGACTGATACTTTGATGCAACTCAAACATTGCCTTCTGCTTCGACAGCAAGGCATAACAGGGAATTGGATTCAACAGCAGTCAATGAGTGCCCTGACTTTTATGGTCTAGGAAACAGATAAGCATGGGGTAACCTACACAGCATAGCAGATACTGCCATAAGCTTACTGGGCAGACTGGATAGACTATTTGATCCTTTTCTGCCGTCATTTTTATGTTTCTAAGTTAGTATTTAATATGTACTGCAGGTAGGGAGGGGCGTGGGGGGCCTGCACCATTGCACAAGACAATTTTCACAGAATTGGGTGTTGGGGGGGGAGGAGAAGACAGCAGCACCAGCCATGTGGGCTGTAAGAAGGAAGTGGCAGAGTTAGGGAACAGAATGGAAGAGGAAGGGGTAGTAGTGGGAGTGGAGCCTAGAGGAAAGAGACAGGGAAAGTAGTAAGAGAAAAAACTGGGAGGAGGAAATTCAAGAGCATGCACAGTGTGATGGGAGTTGAACTTTTGAGGGGGGGGAAGAGAAAAAGCAGCAAACTTTAAGGTGAGAATAATGGGGAACATGAGATCAAGCCTGGGAGAGAAAGCTTATGATGGAGGAATTCTGCATCTGATTAGTAAGTTTGAATAATTTTTATTTTAAAATACAATACAGGAAAAGTGATTATTTGGATAAAAAAAGGTATGTAGAGTTTTAAAATACTGTGCACAATTTCCTCTGCATAGAATTCCCCCAGGTGTATGGGATGGCTGATCACTGTTTTAAGAGATCAGGATTATTGATAACAACAACTATGCTAGCCCGACTCTACAATCCCTATCTGACCATCACACTATACAACAAGTCTGCAGTCTTGGCGTCATAATTGACAATCATTTTACATTAAAAAAATTCATCTCCTCCACCATTAAAAATGGTTTCCACAAACTTCATACTTTGAAAAGGATAAAACCACTACTACACCCTAATGATTTCCGGACTGTACTACAGGCTACTATATTATCTAAATTGGACTACTGTAACTCCTTATTACTAGGTCTACCAAATAACTCAATACAACCATTACAGATGCTACAAAATGCACCTGCACGCCTGCTGACTAACACGCACCGCCACGAACACATTACTCCAGCTCTACAACTCCTACACTGGCTTCCGATTGTATCTAGGATAGCATTCAAAGTACTCACCCTTATACACAAGACATGCATTGGTTTTCTGAGTTCTTTACATGCCATACTTCAGACAGACCAATTAGAAAAACGCACCAGGCTAAGCCAACTACTCCAACGCTTAAACAAATAAAATATGTCCCAACGAGAGAACGAACATTTACAATAGCTGGAATCAACCTGTGGAACAAATTACCCACTGATCTGCGCCTGGAACCCTGCCACAAGAAAATTAAACAGAACTTAACATGGCTGTTTAAACAAGCCTACAATTTGTGAACCTTTCCCTTCAGATTAAAATATATAATATGACATTTATATAATACTATCCTCCCATTCCAATCAGTTACTTTTAATAACACTAAACACACCTTGGTGACCTATTTACTTGCAATATTATTAATATTGTTATATATGTCAATTAATTCTGACCTTGTAAATATCTGTACTGTTAATAATGTACCTTTAATTTGATCCTCCTGCTCTATGCGCCCCTGCCAAATCTAGTTTAGTTTTAATTATATTATAATTTCAATGTTATCTGCAATGTATCATTATTTAATTATGTTGGATTGTAAAGCTTGTTGCTAATTTAATGTTCATTGTAAACCGAGGTGATGTTTGCTAACGAGCCGCGGTATATAAAAACCCTTAAATAAATATTGGGGGCGGGGGGAGTCCAACCTACAATCAAGGAAAATATATGGAATTTCCTGAATAGTTGTTCATATATCTATCTCATATCTAAAAATAAGTCCATAGGCAATATATAGACAAAGGCACAATTTTTTTTTTTTAAGTTATACATCCCATTTTACATTTTTAGATATTTTGAAAAATACATGAGTTGTAACATGCAATCTATTTCTTTAAAAATAGCTTTACAGTTTATTTGTTGGTAAGTGTCCAGGTCCTTGATGTTTATTAACCAATAAAAAACTATTTCAGCATATTTGGGAAAATGTATTTTAAAAAAAATTTTGCCTGTACCACTTAGTCAATTTAAGAAGCTGGTGCCCAGCTCTTATACGTCATAACTTATGCAGATAAAGTTATACATTTTCCCTGTTGCAGTAGGTAATTATCTAATTGTTTTGTTTTCCATTGTATTTATTAATTTAGAAAAATATTTATAAAATGTTTTGGTGCACATTTGATTTTTTTGTGTTTTATTCACTTCATGCCTTTTTCAAAAATCGTATGCATTTTTTTTTTAAATTCGATACAGCTTCCATGTTAACTATTTCACAACAGACTGCTCTCACTTGTACAGTCTTCATTTATTTTCCATTCAACAATGCCTTCTAGCTTGTAATGTTACCACAGTACAGAAGTCTCCAGTGAGACCATGCCTTGATTGCTGTGCTTAGTTCTAGAAACCATGCCTACAAAAAGGACATGGATAAGATACAGGCAATTCAGAAGACTATCAAAACAGCACATGGCCCGCACTATAAGCAGTATATATGAGACTGAAAGAGGGAGAGGGGAAATTTGATACAAAAACATTCAAATGGTAGCGCACTCGCTTTGCACGAGAAAGGCAGTGGGATCAGTGCCCACGTACTTCAGGTAGATTTTCTCATGCTCCATTTTTAGGGCACACTCAGAGGCAACAGGGCTGTGCTCTGAGTCCCAGGAGCTGTGGGTTTGAGCCTGGCTTGGAAGAATAACTAGGGAGGCAGAAAGTGAAAACTAAAATCAAGCTTTGTATGCTACTATGGCTTTTTTTTTTTTTTTTTTGGGGGGGTGGCAAGAGGACTGTGCTTTGAGTCTCAGAGGCTGCGAATTTGTCTGGATTAGAGGAATGGGAAGGAAGACCAAAGTGGATACTAGTCAAGATTTTGGAATCTTGGACCTTCGGTCTGACCCAGTATGGCAATTCTTATGTAGGCTTCAATTAAGTATGCAAGGAGAGCGGAGTAAAGAGCACACACACATTTCGAAATACAGCAACAAAATATTCTGTAATTACTTATTCTAAATGTTAGGATTTAAATCTGGTGCACTATTGTTGTGTGCACATATTAAAATTTAACATTTTCTTTAAAGTGGTATTGTTCAGTTTAAGTTATTGCCGCACATTAATATTTTGTTGTGGCTTCAATTAAGTACCAGAAAGTAGCATTTCCCAATGAATGAAAAGCTCAAGGGGAAAAATTAAAAAAAAAAAAAAAAAGGGTCATAATATAAAGCTGAAGGAAGAGAAGCTCAAGAGATTATTTCCAGGAAAGCCGATAGTAACCAGAACTCAAGCACACAGAGGATCTTACTGGTAGAAAAACCACAGATTGGGTAAGACCCAACATACAGTAGGCAGGCACAAATTTACACACTGGGTGGACCAAGCGCTCCTTTTCCCGATAACATCTGTTTCTCTGTGACCTCTACAGATAAAGAAGCTATAGGGGATGGAGAAAGTTCTTACCCTGCTAGGCTGTAGAAACACAAATAGAACTACACACCACAGGAAAGCATTTCAACACCACTATTTTGGTAATTTGTGCTGAACATAGTAATGATGGCAGAAAAAGACCAAAATGGTCCATTCTGTCTGCCCAGCAAGCTTGCCAAGGTAGTAACTGCCGCTCCATGCAGGTTACCCCAAGCTTTTTCATTCATTCCCATCTTCTATCTAGCCTTTAGGGATCCAGTGTTTATCCCATGCCCCTTTGAAATCCGTCGGTTTTAGTCTTCACCACTTCCTCCGGAAGGGCATTCCAGGCATCCACCACCCTCTCCGTGAAGAAATATTTCTTGACATTGGTTCTAAGTCTTCCTCCCTAGAGTTTCAAATTATAGCCCCTAGCTCTACTAAATTGCTTCCATTGGAAACTGATTGTTGTTGACTATAGATCATTAAAACCTTTCAAGTATCTGAAGGTTTGTATCATATCACTCCTGCTCCTCCTCTCCTCCAGGGTATACATATTCAGGTTCTTCAGCCTCTCCTCATAAGTCATTCGATGGAGACCACCCACCATTTTGGTCACCCTTCTCTGGAAGGCCTCCATCCTGTCTCTTGTCCCCTTAAAGCTGTACAACAAAGCCCACTGCGGGAAAAATATGACTAGAATTTCTACAGCAAATATAAATCACACAAAAGTTAATGAGTGCAAAGAATGGGCAAAATGTTACTCTTCAAAAGAACATTTGTGCCAAGTTTGGATACTGCTGATGCTCTAACGCTCCATAATAGCATCGCACCAACAATCTCTTAATTTAGAGAACAGTACAGATAGCAGCCAAATGCACACACAAAAAAAGAAGAAAACAAAATCTAGCAAATTCCACAAGTCAGACTTTATGCATGAATTTCTGGCTTATACATTTTCCATCAGTTCAGCTGTTTGCTTATATTGCAGTGTATTTCATCAGGCTCCACAATGTCTGTCCTCTCAAACTGAAGGAACAATTGTTAATTTTTAAGACCATCAGCTGGTAAAAGCAGGAATAAAAACAGGTGGTAGTGTGTAACAGAAAAACAGCAGAAAGAAAAACCACACAGAATATAATCGAATAGCAAGACTCCAACATCAAATATTCCTCTAGCTCAATTTTTAGCTATTTCTATATGATTAATCCGGGGCTTCGCTGGCCAACCCTGCCAGTGGGCTCTCCTCTCTAGATTCCATGTTCATGCCTATGTGAAACATGGAAGCTGGGTAAGGCAAGTGACTAATGAAAAAGGCAGGGAAGGGAGCTATAGAATTCTTCACCACACTCCCCTTGACTGTGTGCCCACAGGATGTTAAAGGAACCCCTCCATCAGATGGATGTGTACATTATCGGTGTCTTGCACTTGCTCTGTTGGGGGTGGAGGAATGAGAGGGGGGGGAGGGGGTGCATTCAATGTGGAAGGTGTAAGCCAGATGGCTTGCAGAGGATATGTGAAGGTGGGCAGGGGCATTGGTGGTGGGGTACATGGGCACTTCTCCCCTTGCACTCTCCATGTTTTCTCCTACCCTTCTCCACACCACCTGTGTGGAAATGGTCTGCACACGCTGTGGTAGTAAGTGGTGGATATGTAAGTGGTATGGGGAGGTAAGCGAAGAGTATGTGGGGGGGGGGGGGGGGGGGAAGACCCTCCCACATTTTCCACCCACCCTCCCTCTCTTCACATGTGCGAGTGAGTGGGTGCAAGCATGCATGTGCACATGTACACTGTCTCCCTCTCCCCTACTGTACTCCCCATGAGTGTATGCATGGGGGGGGGGGTTGTTGTGGGAAGGTTTATCCATTATGCATAAATCCATCCACAACAGCAACATTAAATGGACCAACAATATAAACCAACCACACGACTCCAAGCGCCCCACTAGATCAGTAAACCAAGGCACTCTTCACATTCCCCCACACAAGACATACAGACTAACCTCCACCAAAATGCGAGCACTCTCGATAGCAGGTCCCATTCACTGGAACAGTATGCCACCTGACATTAGACTTGAAATAAGCACTCAATTTAAAAAGAAACTGAAAACCTGGCTATTCAAACAAGCCTACCCTGAATAAACAAATCACCACCTCACCACTGCCCTACTCTCCCTCCACCCTGCCAATATCTCCTAGCCACTCACTGCTCTTGTACATTTTTCTGCAAAGATATAACTAATTATATATTAATTTGTAATCTTCCCTAGCCACAACTCGATGTTTTTACCTTATTAGCCATGTGGTACCCTCAATCTGCCAATACTTATGTATGCTTGTTCTCCCTAAAGATTGTTATTCTCTTCTGTATATTCGCCAAGTTCCGCTTTTCCCCTTGTTTATTGTATTTCCCTATTGTTATAAGTTAATTGTAAACCAATATGATGTCTCAACAAATACCGGTATATAAAAACCTTAAAATAAATAAATAAGATGAGAGCAAGGTGGTGGTGAGAGCAAGGTGGTGTATGTTGGAGAATGGACTATTTCCCCTTTGCAAACTGCACAGGTTCCCCCTGCTGAGAGAGGTATTAGGATGAATTGAGTGTGAGCGCATTTGTCCCCTCGCTGTCTACTTTGCTCCTCCACACCTCTCTCCCCCACCCAGGTATGTGGAGAGGGTTGGTATGAAAGACTGGTATGTGTCAGGGAATAAGTGTGCGTGCATGTATCAGATATAGGGATGTGGGGAAGGGTTGATGGGTGGGTGCCCGTGCTGGAATGATCGAAGAGTAGGGGTGTGTGCATGAGGAAGAGAATAAGGGGGTTGTGCATGGAGGAGAAGAGGAAGGGATGTGCACTCTTTCCTTCTCATCACTCCCCCTCTGTACCTCACTGCTCCCCTCCTGCAGCCCCCCCCCCCTCACTCACCTCCTACATCACTATCCCACTCCATCCTCCTTACTCTCCCCACTGCTCGCTCCCCACTCCTCTTCCCACATCATCTTTTTGCCTGGGAACCACCATCACTCATTCTGATGCCTGCCACAGCTTCTCTTTCTCTCATGAGAAAGTGGGGCAGGGGAATCCCACCGGCTCTACTGCTGGTACCTCAGGTTTTGCTGTGTTTTAAATTTTGCTTCCTTGTGCTGATGGGGCCCAGGAAACTGTCACCAGCTCTTCTGCTGTGACTGCACTCACTGTCCATGCTCTTCCCTTGCTGCCTATTGCCCCTCCTACTTCTCTGGGTAGTGTTATGCACATGTGCAAACAATGCAATGCTTAACCAGAGCCCCTAATATTTTTATAATATAGAGAAATATAGATTAAAGCTGTAACATTAGCTTGATTCTTGAAAACAGATATACTATTTCTTAGCTCTATTGGTTCCTCCTCTGCTCTTATTCCTTCCTCTATTGTTAAAAGCTTTTTTTTTTAAACTTGCTAAACTAAGATGTGCTCTATAAATTAAAGGTGTATATTTCCTTACACTAAGTACTTTACAGTACATACTGACAATGTCAACTAATTCATACACACACAGTAAGTACTAATGTTTTTGAACCTTGCCTACTGCAGTTCCTTGCTCCTAAGTCTTCCTGCATGTTGCACAAAACCTCTTCAACTTCTCCAAAATGCAGCAGCAAGACTTATCTGACGCCAGAAACTATGAACACATCACTCCTACAGTGAAGGCACTACACTGGCTACCAATTCAATCAAGAATCCAATATAAAGCATCAACGATGATAATCAATAACATTAACCTAAATATGAATGATCTGCTTGGGGTGTCACTTAAACAGCACAAACCTGAACAAACTGAGATCACAAAATAAAGGTCTCCTCAATCCCAACATTACAAATCTCTCACTTGTCGCAAACTTGTTAATAGCGAGTCCTGAACTATGGAATTCTATGCCTGAAGACGTAACTATAACAGACAAAAAGAAATTAAACAGGACCTGAAAACATGGCTGTTCCAAAATGCATATAAACAAACTGTCCAATTACATAAATCACATAATAAAATTAACTGTCCAATTTCTCAAATCCATAATATCAACAAAAAACTCAATAGAATGATTCCCATGAAAATTATAGTTATGAAACCGATTGAATGAAGAGACTTTACCATCTCCTACACTTATTACTTATTCAAGTTGTGTTTTTTCCCTTTGTCTAGTCATTTATAATTGTGAATGTTTACGCTGTAAACCGTTGTGATCTAGTCACTGTCACTTGGAATGATGGTATATGAATCCTCTAAATAAATACTATTACACAGCACTCGAAAATCCCCCCCCCCCCCCAAAAAAAAGTCTAAAAACAGCAACATTATAATGCACTAAAAGAGCTAATTTTGGACTTTTCTAAAGGCGGTGTCATTGTACTCTAGCCTTAGCACACAAGGAAGTTAATACAAATCAGGTGCTGTGGAAAAGAAGGTTCTTGATCTAACATCTGAATTCTTTACAGCACTTTAAAATTATGGTCACAACTGTTTTAAATTGTGTATACACCAAAAGCGCAAATAAGTTCTTTTTTGGTCACGATTCAAAATATGTGCTGAGTGCAATTCTCGCTCCAGTGTGACATTGCACAACTGTTTTAAAACCATCTTCCTCCCCAACTCCAGCCATCAGTTCATAAATAAAATCAAATGAGTGATGACTGCAGGAGTTTCTGATCAGAATAGTATAGCACCTTGATTCATTTACAAGGAAAAATCTCAGGATCTAGGTTACTTAGGTGCCTGGCACTGATGCCTAAAATTCTGGAAAAAACAGAAAGAGTAGCAAAAAAAAAACAAAAAACAAAAAAAAACACACACCCCCCAAAATCAAGAACTAAATAAAAGTCAAAGAAAAGCAAAGCAAGATAGCAACAATAAAAATAAAATGAAAAAGCAGAAACAAGTTTCTCTGGCTGCTAAAAATATTTAGACTAGATTTTCACTTTATTACTTTCACTCAGTCATAAGGGTTAAAATGATCCAGTTAGAGTTTAAAAAAAAAAAAAAAGCCTAGATTAAAATCTCCTCCAAAATTAAGTGCTGTGGTTACCATGTTAGTCCACTTGGATATATACAAATAAAGGTCAACAAGTCATAGGAAAAGTTAAGAGAGAATAAAATAAGATTTTAACTGCCCACTGAGATACCTAAAACAACTGCTAATACTGTAGCTCTGAAGAATTATTTCAAATTAGATAACCAAATATGATGCAGTGTGCTGTCTCAAGCATAGTTTTAATAAGCCAGGCAAATATGAACAAAATTTGCATTATTTCCTTCTTTGGGGAACGGTGTGATGCCATCAGTGGCAAAGTTCTTAAACCACACAACTTAAAAGAGAAACAAAAACCATGGGTGAAGACCTGGGGCAGTTAAACTGTAGACGGTATGAATGAATGGTGAGGGGGCAAGGGCACCATTCACCCTCAAAGTGTTTTGAGCCTCCATGATATGAATTACAGCTAACAGGTTTTCCCCAAATATATACTGCTGTGTAAGATGACATCTGCCTGCTATTCAGTGTGTTTTTGAAGCACGCCAAAAGTTATTCATAAGGTCTGAATAATGATATTCCAAGCACACAGGAGACAGAGCTCACCCATATTCTTTATTGCAGGCTGCTTTCTACCTCTTTAAATGGTTATTCACCTCCAAGACCTCTACCCTGATTATATTTACATGTGTTCAAAGCAGGGGTATGTTCACTTGGCCTCCATTACATGCATGTTTCCCATTCTATTTAAAATTTCCTCCAAGAGCAAAACATGAGACGGCTCATAACATCCTCTTATCAGCAATGAATTCTCAATAAAGAGTTGGATGGGGGTAAGGGAGGGTCCTGTTTTAGAGCAATTCCTTAATACTTTTAAAGTAACAGAATCATAACTGCGGGGAAATATTGTCCATTCCATAGGTATTCACTCACAGGTGGGATTTATTATATCATGATCATTCATAAACAAAAACAAAAAACAAAACACCACCACATTCAAACCAATGCAATCTAGGTTAAAAAAATGTAAGCTAATGAACTATCAAATGCAAATATCACAATATTGAAGATTCATAGCCCCAGAATACCAGCCCTGGTTTCAACTGAAATGGTGCTCCAAAAGAATGAGAGTGAAAAGTGGCAGGTCAAAAAAATAAAGGCACAAGATTTCTAGTTCAAGAACATGACTACTGTAAAATGATCAGTACTAAAATCATACTAAAAAAAGAAAAAAAAATAAGGGTGCAAGCCAAAAATAGTCAATAAGCAACAATACCAACTGCAAAACTACTTTGGGATTTTATAAACCAACCCCCACAGCACCCCAAAATGTACTTAGTCTGGCCCAGTGCCATTCCTTTGGATTGAGGCCCTGCATCGGAGATCCCTCTGGAACCCTGCAGTCAGGGCCCTGAATCTGGCCACTAGGTTGTCAGCGAGTGGTGACCATCACTCCCTTCCCATGCAGCAAATGATGCCTCTGGAGCATCCTCTGCCCACCTGGCAAGCAAAAAGAACTGACCTGAGCTGGCTCTTGCTCTGCTATTCACTTCTTACAGAAAGACCTAGAAGAAAGCCTTCTGATAAGGTAGCAACTTGTTGCCATGTTTCAACACCATGATTAGAAAAGCATCAGAAACAAAAGGAATAAGAGGGTTTTTTTTAAACTGTCAGTGAAATGCAAGAGTAAAAGGGGTAAGAACTTTTTGACCTCCAAAAATCCAGCATCTTTTCTTCATGCTAAAGGACCCATCAACTTTTAATTCTGATGTGATCCGTTTTTGTTTACAATAAATCAGAAGATACCATGAAGTGCTCCAGCAGTGGGAGACAGCAGCTTTCTCAAATTATGAAAGGAAAAACAAGCCCTAGTACCGGTTCGTACTCACCATAGCCAGGACTTAAAGTAGCACAAGTGCCATATTAGTCTATTCAGATATGGAAAGGGCAACAAATAATTTGAAATATATATATAGCACAATTAAAAAGGTAATAAATTGGACGAGCTTTTGAGTTGGTACTGACCTGATGAAGGGAGACTAAATGTAGTTCATTCTATACTGATTATAACTTTTAATAGCTAGTCACAGATATTAAAATTAGTCCAAAAGGGTATCCCCTACAATTTGTTTACTGTTATTTCTATGGATGGATAATTCCACTTGCAAAAGACTGAATTTAGCTAAAAATAGGAGGTAATGCTACTTTAAAAAGTCACATACATGAGCAAAAAAGTGTTGCATATGTTCAAAATGTATACGATGGTCTAAAAAAAAAAAAAAAAAAAAAACTATCACACGACTTTTTTTTTTGGGGGGGGGGGGGGAGGTAAATAAGGAACGTCAGATTATAAATTTTTGTATTCCGTTTTCAAGCGTCAATTTATTCCCTACAATAGCCTTTACAAATCTCAACTGCTTCCTGAATCTATTCATTAAAATTAAGATCCAGTTCTAAAGCATAAAAACGTTACGAAACAGTTCAGATGAATTTTAGAAACCCTGAGTCACTTGATGGAAGAAGGTTTTAAAGTACCTGGCTGTTAAGTGTCCAAAGAGCCCGGTCATGACAATCCTCTGCTATGAGCGAATACAGAGATTTCACCAACTTGATAAAATTTTACCTTCACAAAGACACAGAACCCACTGGGACCAACATCTGCAACGTGCTACTTCCTAGGGAAATGACTACAAGGTGGAGCGTCTTTGCAAAGCAGCTTAAGAGACCTACAAACCAAACTCGCCGGGGGGGGGGGGGGGGGGGGAAGTATGGGAGAAGGAGGGTGCACCCCAGGCGGAGGCAACAGCAGCCACCGACGCCGACCGAAACAATAAAAAAACATATTTCCCAATAAGGTTCTCGGGCCGGGACTGTCTCCTAATCTACAAAGCGGACGCAAGAACCCAGGCCAAACATTACAAGCGAATCGGGGAGGGGTTTCAAACTCCCATGATCTTCGCATGGGGCAGAAAGGTCGGAAAACGATCAGCGGCTCAAAAGATACAACGGTGGGGAAAAGCATTAAGCTAAAGAATGAGATCAGCGCCCCTCGTCCAAATGAATAAAACCCTACCACCCCTTCCAACAGAAACACCCAGCAGTGTCGTCGAACCTGGGACAAACCCCGAACTCCCCCCCAAAACCTACCTATCGGGGGCCGCAAGGAAAGTGCTGCATCCTTCTTTATCAATCCACCACTTTCCAAAACGTAACACAAAAACAGCGGGGGAAAAAAAAAAAAAGAATGAAACTAATCAAACCTTCATCCGGTACAAGTTTCGTTTACTGTCAAGTCGACAGTCTAAAAGTCCCGAGGTGGTGTGTGTGTGTGTGTGTGTATATGTGTGGAGGGGAGGGGAGGGGGGTGGGAAGGGGTGTTGCCAACCTCGCTTATTTACCGCGAGATTGGGCTTCTTTCCCTAGTCATTCGCGTTTTTTTTTTCCGATTCGCGGGCTGCTTTTAATTGGGCTATTTTTTCTGCCAGTCGCGGTTTTTTTGGGCTTGTTGGGCGGGACTTGTGCTCTGATGTTGCAGTGATTGGCTGCTGCTGCAATGAAGCCTGTCCATAGCAGGCGCACCCTAAACTATTGCAGCGGTAAGCCAATCAGAGCGGCGCATGCGGAAGCCTGGTAGATGGGCAGACCTGGAAGGCCAGCACGACTTTGCAGCTTACAGTAAGCATCGGAGAAGGAGTCTTCTGACTGTGCAGCTACAGCCAGGTATCAGGAGGGGAGGAATGAGAATGTAGGGGCCACAGATGTGCTCGGAGGGGGTAGGGATGTGCTTGGAGAGGGGAATGAGCATGAGGGAATTGAAGATGTGTTTGTAGGGGGTGGGAGAGGGGAATGAGTGTGTGGGGGGCCAGGGATGTGCTTGGAGAGGGGAATGAGCATGAGGGAATTGAAGACGTGTTTGTAGGGGGTGGGAGAGGGGAATGAGTGTGTGGGGGGCCAGGGATGTGCTTGGAGAGGGGAATGAGCATGAGGGAATTGAAGACGTGTTTGTGGGGGGTGGGAGAGGGGAATGAGTGTGTGGGGGGCCAGGGATGTTCTTGGAGGGGGGTAGGGAGAGGGGAATGAGTGTGTGGGGGCCAGGGATGTGCTTGGAGAGGGGAATGAGCATGAGGGAATTGAAGACGTGTTTGTAGGGGGTGGGAGAGGGGAATGAGTGTGTGGGGGCCAGGGATGTGCTCAGAGGAGAGAATGAGTGAGAGGGGCTGGTGTTTTTTAATATGTTCTACGCCACTTGATTTCATCTATTTTTTTCTCATTTCTTCTCCCTGCAGCAGATCACCTTTATAAAAAATCCTTATTTTGACAAAAAGACAGCTTGTCCATACCTGCTGACTGCAGGTAAAAAATGTGACATGGAAACTTGTAATGCTGTTTTTTGGTTTTTTTTATTTGTTCTACACCACTTTTGCTTTCATCTAATTTTGCTTTTTTTCCCCCTTCATTTCTTCTCCCTGCAGACGATCACCTCTGTAAGAAAGCCTGTCCATACCTACTGTTTCCATCCTTGGCTGCTACACTACTAAATGGTTTTGATCTACTATGGCTAAAGTAAAGAACTGGGCTAAGTACTGTAAAAAGTACTGCAAAGCGTGGGAAGAGGAACGTGAACTAAAAGCATGGATTCAGCCTGTTTTCAGCAATGAGAGTAAGGCTATGTGCAAATTTTGGAAGTGTGACATTTGTGCACATCATGCAGACCTTCTGCAACATGCTAAAACAGAGAAACATGCAAAAAGCTAAGCTCCTTTGTCATCTATGCAACTCACAGACATTGGTGTTTCAATTTCACATGTTTTGGGCTTGTTGGGTTTTTTTTGTTTGTTTTTTTTTTAAAGTGCTTGTTCTTTCATGAAAACCTGGCAACCCTGTATTCTTAAGTTATCGCACTCCAGCACCAGAAAAAAAAATACAAATCAAATATTAGCCCCAGTCCTTGGGAAAGAGAACTAACCGTGCTGGGAGTCCAAGGGCATGAAAGTAGAAGACCGGACGCGAGATCACGAGGCGGAGAGGCTCGGAGCTGCCCAAGGACGGCTGTAACGTGAAGGTAAAGATTCATATAAGCGGCTTCTTGGGTGGTGAGAGAAGAGGACTCGCCCAAGGAAACTCTCCGCCGCCGGCGGTGTGACCTACCTCTCCACCACCGCCTCTACAGTCCCGTCTCACTCGGCCTTTGGAAGGCTTTTCATCCTGCTGGACTGGAGCAGCTCCTCACCTGGACAGGAGACGGACAGCGGCGCGCACTCCCTCACGCCCTGGGCTAAGGAGTGGGGAGAGGGCATGGGTCGGTGCCAGGTGCAGCGCGGAGAGAATGTTTCAAAAGAGACAGGCGCCCTCTGCGACTGCACGTTCCCCAGCCAGTCCTCGTCCGGTGGAAACCAACACTCAATGGCTTGCTGTCTGTTGGAGCCGGGCCTTCACATTCGGAGCTGGCTGGATGAGGGCCACTTGTTGCTCCGTCCGTCGATCCTCTCCCCGCCGCAGTGCTCCCGGCTCCACTCTGTTGAAATTAGGAAGCTACGCGCGGAGCCACGCACAGGCTTGGCAGGGCACAAGGGGCGTTCTTGCAGGCCAGTAACGTCTGCATGTAGCAGCCGATCCAAGGGCGGTGTTTAGTTGCGAAGAAGGAGGTGGTTTGGGAGGTTGGTGGTACTGCAGAGTCGTATTCCGCTAGAGGCGGAGTGACGTAGGGTGCCGGCTCACCCCGTGACCAGTCCTCCTGGCCCCTCCCCTTCTTACGAAGCTTTTATGAGCTCCCTGTAATAGTCAAGAAGATGGGGAGGGGAGAAGGTTGTGTAAGTGCGTGAGGGTCGTTCAGGAATACGGAGAATGCACTTCAAAAGTAAACGAGTAACAAGGGGAGGAAAGACGATGTACTCGGAATCTGCAGCTGTACCCCCCCCAGAAAGAAAACTCCACACCAATTTGGCTTTTAAACTTGGTCGCAGTTTAATGCACCAGATCACGAGCCCTTACAGTTAAATAGCCTTAACGCCCCTCCACCACCTTCAGCCCCAATGGTGGAGATAGCCTCCACCTGCTCCGCCTCATGCCAGAGAGAGCAAGCTTGACCGTGAACCTTAGCCCCATGGTTCCCCCGGTCTTCCTACGTAGTCGCCCCCCTCAACTACGCAGGGCCCATCGCCCCCTCCTTTTTTTTTTACAACATAACAATGGGCTTGGGTTATCCGCCACAAAACAAGTTGCATCGCGACTTGTTTCCCCTCACTGCGGCCATCTAGTCTCTACTACTTATCTCTTTCTCCAACCCCTCCTGAAGGGTATGATTAAATAGATCCATTCCAATGTCAGATAAATGGACCCCGTCCCCACTAAAGAAACCTGCTTCTCCCTGCCACGCCCAGGAGTGCCTAATCCAAAACCCCCCTTCCCATCCCATCCACTTGCCCATTTGCCGATTTTAACTTTTTAACCCCAGACATCCTGACTGCCTCCTCGCTATGTCGCAATCTGATGATAATGTCCAACCACTCAACTTTCACAGAGGGCCACCGCACCATAATTTGCGCTATATCTTTTTTAATACAGGTCAGCAACTCCCAAGTCGTCTTACCCACATCATTACCCCCCAAATGCACAACTAATATGTCCGGTACTCCCCACATGTCCATTCTGTCGCTCAGGAATGGCAGCAGCTCGTCCCACTGCATGCCCCTGCAACTGAACCACGCCAATTGCCACCCTAGGCTCTCCAAGTCCAGATGTTCTCCGTAAGGGCGCTTCATGGCTCGGCGTTGTACTCTGTGGATATAGGAATGGCCCACGATCCAGGCACATCCCTTCCTGCTCCTCCGCCCCCAGGCTTCTGGAAAAGAAAAGTTGCGCAGCCACAGGAGTCGTCACGCAACCACCAAGACCATACTCCTGGCTGCTGTGCGCATGAGGTCATACAATGTATCCGCCGCTTCAAGGCGCACCGCCCGATCATGGGATAGCACTCTGAGGATGTCGGCTCCTGTAGCTTCTGAATCCAACATAAGCAGGTGTGTTGCATCAAGCTGGCACAAATGGCTGCCCGGAGGCCCAAGGCGGGCACCTTGAACTTGCGCTTCAAGTGCCCTTCCTGCTTATGATGCTGGCCGACTCCACTACCAGAATGGTAGTCTTTTTGGTCACTGCGGAGACCTCCGCATCCACCCGAGGCGTTCTCAAACGATCCAAATGCTCATCCAGCAAGGGATATAGCTTGCACATCGCTCTCCTCACCTTTGAGCCCGTTTCCAGGGAATCCCACTCCCAGCTAATAAGCTTTTGAATCTTCTTAGGAATGAGAAAAGTGCTGGACCACCGCAGACCATCAAGAACTGGATTGGTGCCCTTGCTGCCCGACTCCTCTGGATCCACCTTCACCCCCAGCTCGTCTAATACCTGGGGAATGAGAGGGAGCAACTCCTCTCTTTTAATAGGTGAACTACACCAGGAAGCATCCACAGAATCTGGGTCATCCTTGATGGCATCAGGGCCAGGACTCAGACCAACATCTGGGTCTATCTCCGGGTCCTCCTGAGGCTCATCTGAGTCATCCAGGTCCTTGGGGACAGGGTCCAGATGAGAGACCTGTGATCCACAACACTTG
Source organism: Rhinatrema bivittatum (assembly GCF_901001135.1). NCBI lineage: Eukaryota > Metazoa > Chordata > Amphibia > Gymnophiona > Rhinatrematidae > Rhinatrema > Rhinatrema bivittatum. Next base: position 122,824,371 of record NC_042617.1, read on the forward strand.
GCTGTATGGCTCAAAGAGCCCGCAGATATTTGGTCAAAACCGCCCCATTCTCATGCACCAAGAATGTCCCGCTAGTCATCGGCCTGACTCCGCTGTACGAACCGGACAGACCAAAGGGCTCTTGGCAGGCACTAAGTGAATAGCAGCACCCTTACCCTTTTGATCGGGCAGCAAGGGCACCAATCCAGTTCTTGATGGTCTGCGGGGTCCAGCACTTTTCTCATTCCTAAGAAGATTCAAAAGCTTATTAGCTGGGAGTGGGATTCCCTGGAAACGGGCTCAAAGGTGAGGAGAGCGATGTGCAAGCTATTTCCCTTGCTGGATGAGCATTTGGATCGTTTGAGAACGCCTCGGGTGGATGCGGAGGTCTCCGCAGTGACCAAGAAGACTACCATTCTGGTAGTGGGGTCGGCCAGCATCATAAGCAGGAAGGACACTTGAAGCGCAAGTTCGAGGTGCCCGCCTTGGGCCTCCGGGCAGCCATTTGTGCCAGCTTGATGCAACACACCTGCTTATGTTGGATTCAGAAGCTACAGGAGCCGACATCCTCAGAGTGCTATCCCATGATCGGGCGGTGCGCCTTGAAGAGGCGGATACATTGTATGACCTCATGCGCACAGCAGCCAGGAGTATGGTCTTGGTGGTTGCGTGACGACTCCTGTGGCTGCGCAACTGGTTAGCAGACGTGTCGTCCAAGATTCAGTTATGTAATCTGCCTTTTAAGGGGAAGCTTCTTTTTGGAGAAGATCTGGATCAACTGATGAAGTCCCTGGGTGAAACCATGGGCTTTAGATTGCCGGAAGACAATAAGGGCATTAGGAAGCCTTATTCATCTCGACCACGTTTTCTCGAGTCGAGACATTTTCGGTCGGGCAGAGGGGCTTCCTCTTCAGGTTCCAAGCAGCCATCGGGTCGTCAGCAGTCCTGTCGGGGCTCTGGCAGATCTGCCAGAGGTGGTGCTGGTCAGGGGGACAGAGCTGTCAAGCCATACCTGTGATGCCAGGCTGGCCCACTCCTCTCTGACAGCAGTAGGAGGCAGGCTGTCCCTTTCTTTTTTTTATGAGAAGTGGGTCAAAATCACCTCTGACCAATGGGTTCTAGAGATAGTGAAAGACAGTTACACCTTAGAATTTTCACAGCGTCCCAAAGAAGCCTTCCTGGAGTCACACTGTTCTTCTCAAAATAAATGCGAAGCAATAGAGGGGACTCTTCGAAGGTGCTAGGATTTGTGGACCTTTGGCCCGAGGTGAGGGTTGATACCACCTGCGGGGAGGAGCCCCACAGGTCCTCACCATCGGGAAGCGAGGTCAGCTGCAGCAGGAGATACAATAGTAGTGGTAGAGAGATGGAGCATCCTGCATCACAGCCACGTGATCGCAGGAGCTTGTAGAGAGTACTGTGAGGGATCCCAAGGAGCGGGGGCAAGAGAAACAGTTCGGAGGGAACCCTCAGTATTCAGGTGGAACTGGAGATGTAAGTACCAGAGCAGGAACCTCCGACAGAGAAGTGCTAGGCAGGCCCTGAGGAATGGGGAGCGCGAGACAGGAACTTCTGGAGGAATGCAGCAGAGACTGTCCCAAGGGGCGGGGCAGCGTAGCAAGAGAGGCTCTGGTGTGATGATGTAGGCTGACCCGCAGAGCGGGAAGCCCGAGTCGAATCTCCGAAGTAGTGACGTAAGCACCCCGAGGAGCGGGCCTGCGCACAATGGAATCTCTGGAAGAGAAACAGAGGTACTACCCCAAGGAGTGGGGAGGTGCAGAGTACAGTCACTGATGTAGAACGTAGGCACTGTCCCGAGGAGCGGGAAGCACAGAGTAAAGTCACTGGCATAGGCACTGCCCCAAGGAGCAAGGAAGCATAGAGTCGAGTCTCCAAAGCAGTAAGGCAGTTCGAGGGACAACCCTGAGAAGCCAGCAGGCAGGACCTCTGGAAGGTGCAGGGGCTAGCCTGAGGAGCAGGGTAAGCCTGGAGACGAGATCTCCAACTGGAGTGCAAGCAGGCCCCCGAGGAGCGGGTACCCAAGCCAGAGTCGTAGGTAGATCTGATGCAGGAACCACAGGTCCGAGGAGACAGGGGCAAGCACCAGTAGCGAAGGAACTCATTGCCAAGTCAGCTAGCAAAGGGCGAGGGAGGTGCTTATGAATCCCAAACTTGTGATGTCATCAGTTGGGGACGCCCCTAAGGTTCCCGCCATTGGGCCTTCAAATGGAGATTTGGTGGCTCACGCGCCTAGGAAGGTCCAGAGTCTGCGTGGGTGGCAGCGGCGTCCCGGCCACCACAAGGAGCCTTGAGAACCTGGCGGTATGCGGCGGCAATGGCTAGCCCCAGCCATGAGTAGGCCCGGAGAGAAGAGCAGACAAACACATGATGTGAGTTGAATCGGTCGCAGCCGTCTGCGACCGACTGTCATAACAGAAGGTTGATAGCTCTGGATGCCATAGTGCCAATGCTGCCAAACGAACAGGGGCAGGGAAGGTACTCTATTTATTTTGTGGTTCCAAAAAAAGAGGGCACCTGCCACCCCATCTTGGATTTACAGTAATGAACTTGAGCCTACAAGTGCTGTGCTTCAGGATGGAGATGCTTCATACAGTGATTGCAGCGGTCCGCAAAGGCGAGTTCCTGGCATCCTTGGATCTGACCGAGGCCTATCTGCACATTCCCATTTGGAAGGACCATCAGAAGTTTCTGCACTTCAAAGTGCTGGGTCAGCATTTTCAATTTCGGGCTCTCCCTTTCGGCCTAGCTACAGCCCCTCATACATTCACGAAGGTGATGGTAGTCGTGGCTGCATCCCTGAAGAAGGAAGGAGTGTTGGTCCATCCGTACTCGAACGATTGGCTCATCCATGCGAAGATATAAGAGGACTGCGTTCGTTCGGTGGAGCAAGTGATGCAGACTCTGAGCGACTTGGGATGGGTGATCAATGTGGCGAAAAGCCGCTTGGTTCCATCTCAGTCTCTCGAGTATCTAGGAGCCCGTTTCAACACCCTGAATGGCTGAGTGTTTTTGTCAGCAGACAGGGTACGAAAGTACAAGGAACAAGTTTCTCATCTGCTGCGTCTACCAGTACCACGGGTGTGGGACTATCTGCAGGCCTTGGGTTCCATGGCATCGACGTTGGACTTGGTTCCGTGGACCTTTGCTCATATGCAGCCCCTGCAGAAGGCACTGTTATCCCAGTGGAAACCAGTGTTGGAGCAGTTTTTTCTTCCACTCCCCCTTTTGAAGGAGGCCAGAATCGGCCTGGATTGGTGGCTGTCGAAGATCAACTTGGAGAGAGGAATGGGCCTTGAGATCCCGGATTGGGTGGAGGTGACTATGGATGCCAGTCTCAAGGGATGGGGGACGGTGTGTCTGGGTCATTTGGCTCAGGGTTTGTGGTCTTTGGCAGAGCAGACCTGGTCTATCAATTGACTGGAAAAAAGAGCAGTCCGCAGAGCGTTGGGTGTGTTTCTGCCTATGGTGCGGGTGCTGTCGGACAATGCAACAACGGTAGCTTACATCAACCGCCAAGGAGGAACAAGGAGCTACACAGTGGCATGAGAAGCGCAGCTGCTCTTTGGGTGGAATGCCACCTAGAAGGAATAGCGGCCTCCCATGCTGCAGGAGTCGACAATGTACAGGCAGACTTCTTGAGCCGTCAACAGCTGGATTCCGGGGAGTGGGGAGTTGTCCCCGGAGGTGTGGAAGCACCTTAACTCCTTAACTGGATCTCATGGCCACGTGGGCCAGTCGAAGACATGGCGGTTTTTCAGTCGCAGAAGGGAACTCTGTGCAGTGGGACTGGATGTCCATGGCCACCGGGGATTCTGCGATATGTCTTCCTCCCATGGCCTCTCATAGGGCATGTGCTACGATGGATAGAAGCACATCCTTGGATGGTGGTATTAGTAGTGTCCGAGGGGCCGCACTGTCCGTGGTTCGCCGACCTAGTCCATCTGGCGGTAGATGGTCCTTTTCAACTGTCTCGTCTGCGGGGCTTACTGCACCAAGGTCCCATATTTTTGGATCGGGAGGATCACTTTTGTCTCGTGGCCTGGCATTTGAGAGACACCGTTTGTGCATGAAGGGATATTCGGAACCAGTGATTGCTACCCTTCTCCAGGCTAGGCGACCAGCTACCTACCTGACGTATATCCGGATTTGGAAGGTGTTTGAGACCTGGTGTACACAGCATGGCTTGGATCCTCTGTTGGCTTCCATTCTGCACATTTTGTGCTTCCTGCAGCAGGGTTTATCCAAGTGTCTGGCTTACAGTTCGCTGCGGGTCCAGGTTTTGGCTCTGGGCTGCCTTCGAGGCAGGGTCCAGGGCAAGCCTTTGGCTTCTCATCCGGAGGTCATTCATTTTCTGAAAGGAGTGAAGCATTTAAAGCCTCCAGTTAGAAAGGTCTGCCCAGAATGGAATCTCAATTTAGTATTGCGAGCTTTCTGTGACGCACCCTTTGAGCCTTTACTTCAGGCCTTACTTTGAAGACGGTCTTTCTAGTGGCCATTTGTTCCACCAGACGAATTTCGGAGCTTCAGGCCCTTACATGTCGTGACCCTTTCTTGCGAATCTCCAGTGACAAGGTATCCTTATGCACTGTGGTAGCAGCCTTTCATGTTAAATCAGATGGTGGAATTACCGGGCTTCCCGGAGTGGTCTCGGCATCCTGGGATGGGCAGGTACCTTCACTTCCTTGATATTCATCGCGTCTTGTTGCTTTATCTGAAGGTCACTGATTTTTTCCGATGGACAGACCACCTTTTTGTCTTGTTCGGTGGAGCGAAGAAAGGGGAAAGTGTGTCAAAGGCTACCGTGACCCGCTGGTTAAAAGAAATGATTTCTTCATCCTAAATTTGCAAGGGCTGCTCTGTCCCATCTGGCCTTAAAGCGCATTCCACGCGGGCACAAGCAACATCTTGGGTGGAATGTCAGTTGCATCTCCCCAGGAGATTTGTAGGGCAGCCACCTGGTCCTCACTCTGTACCTTTACCAGGCATTATCGCCTGGATGTGTGTGCTCCGGATTCGGCTAATTTTGGGGAAAGCGTTCTTTGAGCAGGTCTTTCAGGTTCCCGCCCAGTGTAGGGGAGCTTTGGTACATCCCACTGGTCTGGAATTATCTGGGTATGTCCAGGAAAGGAAAATTGGTTCTTACCTACTAATTTTCATTCCTGTAATACCCTAGATCATTCCAGAGGCCCATCCCGATGTGGCTGCCGAAAGACTGACTCCCGACTGGGTTTCTAAATGCATTTTGCAAACAAAGCAAAAACCTTTTTATTTGGCTATTGAGAATTTTTAATCTGGTTGAGTTCCACAGTTGTCAGCAGTTATGGTTGTGGCATTGTCTAGGTTCAGTTCGGGGTATTCCAGCCTTAGTTTCTAGTTCACCCTAAGGGGGTGATATTTCTCTTGGCTTGGGTACAGGTTAATACTGAGGGACTGCAGGTGACACTCTCTGTGTTTTAGGGCCTGGAGTAATATTTGCAATGTTGCCTTTTCATAACTAACGTTCTTACTGTTTGAGTGCTGGCAGTTAGTGCTGTTTTCATATGGGAGGTTTACTACATTGTAATTCAGTTTACTCAATGCTTCCTGAAGGCTGACATGTTGTTGTGGGCATGGACCCCTGGACCAAGGTGGAGTTGGCACAACCTGCAGGGAAGAGCCCTGCAGGTACCCACTGTCGGCTGGTGGAGCTGGCTGTGGCAGAGGCCCAAATGGCACTTCATCTATATCAGCCCTCATTCCCCTTAGGTTGAGCCCTCAGATTCTGGGGCTGGCAGGACTTAGGCACAGGGCCTCTGCTGTTGAGATGAAGATCTGTTGAGGAAGTTGAATCACAAGCCAGGGTTCTAGGCAGGTAGAATACAGACGGAGACAGAATCAGGCAGTGGTCAGGGCAGGCAGCAATCAGAGTCAAGCTTCAGGCAATGATCAATGGCAGGCAGAGTTCAGTCAGAGTTGGTATTCAGGCAGTGGTCAGCAGCAGGTGGAGTTTGGTCAGAGTCAGTTCCAAGTTGAGGTCAAACCAGAGATCCATTCGAGGGAAACACAGGGTGGAGATGCAGGCAGGGAGACTAGAAACAGCACAAGCAGGTGGAGGAAGAGACTGAAGGCTAGGGACTGACCACAAAAAGATACTGAAGGACCAAAGATTGGCCACAAGGAGATGAAGGAGAACAGAAGGCAAGGAATTCAGGAACACAGACCAGCACTGACAAGACGAGGACCAGGAACTCAGGAACAAAGGAGCAACCAGGAATACAGGAACTCGCAGAGGCAACTCACTGCACCAAATAGATAGTGGTTGCTGGGGAGCGAGGCTCTTTTAAGGGCTGCTGGCAGTGACATCAGAATCGGGCACTGCAGGGGATTTCCTGCCATGGGCCCTTTAACTCCTGGCCAGACGCACGCGCTCGCCTAGGGGAAACACAGAGTGAAGTCGGCAATGTCCTACCTTGGACCGCATAGAGCGGCGGGTTCCATGGCCTTGCCCCACGGACTGGTAAACACAATACATGCTTTACAATAGTCCTAATACCAAATCGCTGCAGGTGACTTTTCTTGCAATGTTTTCTGGTTGGTACCATAGGAGAGTACGTGAATAATATACATTGTAAGTGATATTTTTATCTTAGAATACTGAATGTTCTTCTTCATTTAAAATCTGTTACTATAAATGCATAATTTTGAATTGTTTGTGGGAAGGTGGAGCCAGGAGTATGTGCAAGGTTGTAAGGCTCGCCTTGTACCTGCCCTGGCTGCACGGCTCCACAAGAGAAAGCAGGATTCCATCTGGAGTTATGCTACTTTGAGTTAGTGGATCTCCCCAGTCTCGGCCAGAGCTTAATTTTCTCTGTTTATAAGCCCAGGGATCAGTATGGGTCACTTCTTTTCCCCCCTCCCCTGGAGTAGGTAGGTAGAGTAGAGCCTGAGGAACCATAAAAGCAGCAGATTGTATAGCCTGAAGTCAATGGAAATGCACTAGAGAGGAGGGAGGGTTTTGGAGAAATGGAGACAAGCTACAAGCATAGGAAGGAAGGGGATGAGCAGGGGTGGATTGGCCTATTGGGGGATCGAGCATCCCCCAGTGGGCCGGTTGTTCCGTTCATGTTTTGGTTTTTTTTTGGTTTAAACTTCCTGGCTTGAAGAAAAGGTCAGTGGGGCCACAGCCCAAAGAGAGGCCTGCATGATCGTGGGAGAGCCCATTCTGTCACAGCCCGAAAAGAGGCCTGCACAGCTGTGCCTGACCCCATGCTGCTGTGGCCTGAAGAGAGGCCTGTGCAGCTGAGGCCCTCTCCCTCTCACCCCACATCTTGTAGGAACAGCTGGTAGCAGTGGCCATCTTCCACCTCCCTTCTGGCATTGAGGAGCAGCACTGCCATTGCACAGCAGCCAAATAAAAGGCCAGAAGAAAGGGGGAGGCCTGAAAGCTCTATGTGTGTATGCTTATGTGTATGAGAGTGAGTCTGGTTGTCTGAATGTGACAGCGCCTCCACGTATATTTGAGAGAGTGCCTGCATGCATGAGACAACCTGTATATGTCTGTATATCAGCCTGTGTGTGTGCGAGAGAGCCTGAGTGTGTGTTTCAGAACCCGCATGTGTATGCGAGAATACTTGCATGTGTGTTTCAGAACCTGCATGTGTATGCGAGAGTGCCTGCCTGTGTTTTAGAACCTGTGTGTATGTGAGAGCACCTGTATGTGTGTTTCAGAGCCTGGTGTGTATGAAAGAGCGACATAGCATGTGTATATGTAAGACTGCTTATATACGACAGAGCTCGCCTGTGTATATGTGACCGAATGAGACTGTGTGTATATGTGTGTGTGTGTGTATGTGTGAGAGTTTCAGGGCCTATGTATGTGACAACATATATGTGAGTAAGCGAGAACCTGTGTCTGTGACAGCATGTGTGTGTTTTGGGGAAAGAGAGAGGATAAACATTGTGAGATCCCCCTCCCCCAATCTACAACAATCTGTGGGTATGGAGAGCTGGAGAATTTTAATCCTATTATTTTAAATTTTGGTCTATTATTTCCACTGTTTGAAATATTTGGTATTTGGGAAATATTAGAACAAAATTGTGTTATTTAAATTATTGGATGTTCATTGGTTGTTGCCTGCTTCACATACTTATTCATTTTATTAGTATGGTTTTAAATTGGAATGATGTTTTATATCTCTTGACTTTACTGCTTAATGTTTAATGAGGAGTGATGTTTCTATTTTTCCATAGTAGTTAGGCTTACTGTGATTTCCACTGCATGTGTGTGGGCGAGAGTGCATGAGCCAATTAGCATGTGTGTGAGTGAGAGAAAACGAATGAGCCAATGAACAAATGTGTGAGAAGAGGACTATTTAAACCAATGAGCATATGTGTGAGCCAGTTAGCATGTGTATGAGAGAGAATTTAAGGGAGTCTGTGTGAAAATGAACATATATGTTAGAACGTGTGTATGTATAAGAGAGATGAGAGACTGCGCATACCTCCTATCCCTGACTAATCCATGACAATCTCAGACTGACGGGAATCTGAAGTTCCTAGGTATGGAGAGCAAGGGAATTTTTTTGGCCTTAGTTTTAATTATTAGCTGTTATTTGAGGCATCTGCTATTTTGAAATATATTTTGAAAGGAAAATTAAAATTTTTTAAAATATATTTTTAATCATTGGATGTTATATTCATCAGCTGTTTTGAAATATTTATTCATTTTCTGAGTATTATATTATAATTACTAGTATGTAGTATATTACTATTATAATTAATGGTTTATATATCTTGATTTTATTGTTTGATTTTTAATGAGGAATGGTGGTGATTCTGTTTTTCCATTGTTGCACTGCATACGGAATCTGTCTTATGGTTTCCAATTCAGTTTTTGTTTTGTGTTTCTAGTTAAACTTTATTGTCTCTTTAGTTTGTATTTGGTGAGGGTCTGTGTGTTCTGCATATATGACTGAGGTGAGGTATTCTGCTAGGTTGTAGTTGTAGGAATCTATACAAGTTTTGCTTGTTCTGTTTCCTAATATCAAGTGCATTGGTGTTTTAGGGCCTGGTGTAATATTTGCAATATTGCCTTTTCATAGCTATAAGAGATATATAAGCAGATGTATTGGGGACCCAACCAATATGCATGGATGGAATGGGGGCTGCAGCTCTGCTCACCCCTGGTCTAGAATGTGCTCTAGTTGTTTAGAAGGTAAAGCTTATTTTGGAGATATTTTGGCTCAATTCTGCCAAGTTCCAGGGTCAGCTTGGAGTTGTTGACACATGTGCTGCAGGGAAAGTGCATGAGGGCATAAAATACCCCATGGGCTGTTTTTGAAAAAATCCCCCAGGCAGATATTTTCCTGCAGTTCACCCCTGGAGCTGAGAAGATTGCAGTGGTTGCCAATAGCTGGTAGGAATGAATTTATTTTTAAGGTTTTGAACAATATAGGCCCTTTATATTTTTCTATTTTGTTATGAAGATAAATGCATGCTAGGGCTTTATGTTCTGCCACTGATTATTTGTAAAAGTTCCATTTTTGAGAGAGATGAAATTGGTGAAGACCGGTAAGAGATCTTTTTCAGGCACAATTTTTCACCTTTTGGAATTCACTTTCCAAGAAAGTCCATTTTTTTCCTGATCTTAAGCCTTTTAGAAAAAGTCTGAAAACATGACTCTGTTCCTTAGAGTTCTAATTATTCATTGTACTTACGAAATCTGTGCTGAGTACTAACAGTAATTTGTGGGACTCATCTGAGCTTTGATATTGTATTCTTTTGTCTTCGTTCTGGGTTAAGAAAGTGGATATAAATCTAATGAATGAATAAATGAATATTAATCATTATTCTTGTGTATGACTTTTGCTGTGTGCCTCTGGAAAGAGTAATGGACCTCTGAGCAATGACCCACCTGTTGGGTTTGAGGCATAGTGTGGACTCTTAGTCGCAGTGGTAATGACTCCTCCCATGGGGAGGGGCCCCGTGGGGAACCACAGCGATAGGCTAGACTCAGAGAGCAGACACTGGAGATGGAAAGCTTTATTGTACTGCTGTAGAATGAAGATAATGGTGCAGGAGGATATGGCCCAGAAGTCCAGCAAGGTGCCAATACATTCAGACAGCCTCAGATGACTAGGTCTCACCCAGATGTAGAAGGTTGGTAGTGTTCCGCAGAGCGGCATAAGCCAAACCTGGTGGGTGGAATTGGAGAGCTGGATCATAGAAGTACTCACTGAAGAGTAGTGCAGGAATCCCCTGGTGGATGGTGACGTTGGGACCCGAGGTCCGTGGTGCAGGATTCTCTGAGCTGCATAGGCCCCACGATGACCGAGTACCTGGAAGTGCAGAATCCTGAAAAGAGAAGAAAGACCCCCGAGGAGCGGTTGTCTAGTTAGTGGAAGAAACTCCAAAGGGTAGTTGGAAGCGAGAGGCCCCCAAGGAGCAGGTGCCCAGAGCTTCTTCAGGAGCGAGATACCCTAGAGCAGTGGTTCTCAACCCTGTCCTGGGGACCCCCCAGCCAGTCGGGTTTTCATGATATCCACAATGAATATGCATGAGAGAAAATTTGCATGTTATGGAGGCAGTGTATGCAAATTTTCTCTCATGCATATTCATTGTGGATATCATGAAAACCCGACTGGCTGGGGGGTCCCCAGGACAGGGTTGAGAACCACTGCCCTAGAGGTTAGCGAGGAGTCTAAGCGTGCAACTTAGAAGCAGTCAGAGTAGCTAAACCGAAGTCCTTGCTAACTCGTTCGCTCTGAGTAGAGCAGAGGTTTAAATACCCAAAGGTATGAACGTCATGCATTGGGGACGCCACCGAGGTTCCTGCCATGACATGTAGATAAGCGTGGGCAGCGTGAGTGCACACGCCCTAGGAGGCCATGGGAAGAGCATGGCGGACGGGGACGCCCATGCTGAGTTGGAGACGCCGAGGGTTTCGGCACCGGAAGCAGCCATCTTACCCATGGAGGCGGAGAAAGGCAAAAAAGAGGTGAGGCAGAGCAGTCGCAGCTGTCTGCGACCGACGGATGCAACACCACCCATCCAACCTTGATTCCTCCGGATCCATTTTACCCACATCTAAACTGGGCACAATCAGCTCTAAACCAATATGTTTCAGATGGGTCTGTCTACCACATGTTAATGTGATGCCCTTTCACAGATTGCAAATCACATTGTTACAGAATATTCTATTTTCCCATTGGTCTGGAAATTTCTCTATGCTCAATGACCTATAAGAGTTTGGCTTTGTTCTGTGCCTTCTGAAATATGACTTAGATATATTCTTATGAATAAAATACCAATTTCATATTTTGTGTGCAGTATTGTATGAAAAAATTGCCTTTGTATTTTGGCATATATCCTATCTGCCACAGAAACCCTACTATAAGTAGGATCATTTTCAGCAGCATGTGGAAGTCAGTTCAGCTGCGTATAAGTATGTGCCCACAAAGTTATACCTTTATTTTATAAATTGTGTAGCAGGAGCTGCACAGTGTATAAAACACGGCATATCTCAGTCCCAAAATTATGCCCATGTGTTTCAGTATGTGCACATTATTATAATGCAGAGAGCCACATGTTTTCTATACCTATTTTATAAAAGTTCACACGCATATTTTACATGCAAAATAATTGTAACATGGCCGTGAAGTTACCATAGATTATGCACTGAGGGAGGTAGTTTATTAAGTATGTGAGTTCTCCGTTAATGAAAATACTTACTTGTGCATGTATCTTTAATCACCAGCTTGCTGACACTTCCACCATTTCACCCGCATTTCCACCAGTTCATCTAGACCCTCCACCAATTCTTCTGAGCACCTACCACTTAACCCACACCTCCCTCCTAAAAACTAAAGACAAAAGATAAGTGCGATTTCATTTCTGCAACTGAATTAGCAGGTGTAATAGCATGCATATAAGTTTGGTAATGGTCGTGCATATACTGTTTACAAAATGCTGACTTGTGTAGGAACTCCAAACTCTACCCCGGAATGCACATAAACCGCCCCTTTTTCGTATACATTCACAGACACTGCTAGTATGCACATACCTTGTCCCAGCTGTTCCTAAATACTACTTGCATTCATGCTACTTACATGCAAAACTTCCAGTTTTACTTGCTAAAACCTTTTGAACATTATCTCCTAACAGTGTCCGTTTTGGACAAACTCCCATTAACACAATGTATGCCTAGTATTATCAGGCTGAATCAGACAAAATTCAGAAACCATTCAAGGAGCTTTGGTTATCATAAGCTTTAGTAAAGGCACTTCATCAGTTAAGTGCTCTGCAGAGCTCAATTGTCAGTCACAATCCAAGGACCCTGACTTGGAGCAACAATTCTTTCACATTTTCCTCTGATACTGATAGGACAAAGGGCAAGTATCACTACATTTCTATGCTATACAAAGATATTCTTCAAAATAACAATGGTCATGGAGATCCATTTTTATCATGCTATCCTTTTTCATTTTCTTTTCTCTTCCTTTGAAATGTCCATTCCAGGGAAATTAGAAATTTCAAGAGATTGACATCTTTCAGATCCCAGCAAAAGCCTCGTTAATATTTTTGTAAGTTGATGCTTTATGCAGTTCTTTTGCATTTTCTATCTGTAGTTGGAATTTTATCCCCTGTTTGAACATGTAAAGAACATAAGAATTGCCATACTGGGTCAGAACAAAATTCCATCAAGCCCAGCATCCTCTTTCCAACAGTGACCAAACCAGGTCACAAGTACCTGACAGGATCCCAAGGGATAGATATATTCTGTTTATCCCAAGAATAAGCAGTGGATTTCTGCAACTCAACCTTAATAATGGTTAATGGATATTTCCTCCAGGAACTTGTCTAAACCTTTTTTAAATGCAGCTTCATCATAACTTTCACCACATCTTCTAGCAATGAATTCCAGAGCTTAATTATGCAATGAGTAAAAAAATATTTTCTCTTATTAGTTTTAAATGTGTTGCCTAGTAACTTCATTGTGTGTGTGTCTTTCTACTTTTGGAAAGAGTAAACAATTGATTAATGTTTACTCGTTCCATTCCACTCATTATTTTATAGACCTCTATCATATCTCCCCTCAGTCATTTCTTCTCCAAGCTGAAGAGTCCTAATCTCTTTAGCCTTTCTTCATAGTGTAATTGTTCCATCCCCTATATTATTTTGATTGCCCTTCTCTGTGATAAATTGCAGGAAGACCTTGTGAGACTGGAAAATTGGGCATCCAAATGGCAGATGAAATTTAATGTGGATAAGTGCAAGGTGATGCATATAGGGAAAAATAACCCATGCTATAATTACACGATGTTGGGTTCCATATTAGGTGCTACAACCCAAGAAAGAGATCTAGGTGTCATAGTGGATAACACATTGAAATCGTCGGTTCAGTGTGCTGCGGCAGTCAAAAAAGCAAACAGAATGTTGGGAATTATTAGAAAAGGAATGGTGAATAAAACGGAAAATGTCATAATGCCTCTGTATCGCTCCATGGTGAGACCGCACCTTGAATACTGTGTACAATTCTGGTCGCCGCATCTCAAAAAAGATATAATTGCGATGGAGAAGGTACAGAGAAGGGCTACCAAAATGATAAGGGGAATGGAACAACTCCCCTATGAGGAAAGACTAAAGAGGTTAGGACTTTTCAGCTTGGAGAAGAGACGACTGAGGGGGGATATGATAGAGGTGTTTAAAATCATGAGAGGTCTAGAACGGGTAGATGTGAATCGGTTATTTACTCTTTCGGATAGTAGAAAGACTAGGGGACACTCCATGAAGTTAGCATGGGGCACATTTAAAACTAATCGGAGAAAGTTCTTTTTTACTCAACGCACAATTAAACTCTGGAATTTGTTGCCAGAGAATGTGGTTCGTGCAGTTAGTATAGCTGTGTTTAAAAAAAGGATTGGATAAGTTCTTGGAGGAGAAGTCCATTACCTGCTATTAAGTTCACTTAGAGAATAGCCACTGCCATTAGCAATGGTTACATGGAATAGACTTAGTTTTTGGGTACTTGCCAGGTTCTTATGGCCTGGATTGGCCACTGTTGGAAACAGGATGCTGGGCTTGATGGACCCTTGGTCTGACCCAGTATGGCATTTTCTTATGTTCTTATGTTCTTACCTTTTCTAAATCTGCTATATCTTTTTTGAGATGTGGTGACCAGAACTGCACACAATACTCAAGCAGGCTGATGCAATATGGGCACATAGAAAATGGGTGCCTTTGCTGAGCACCTGCTTTCCTCTTCTGGGCATGCGATCCAATATTTATATCCGGGGTCATGCTAAAAAGGAGGCACTAGGGAAAATGTATGTATCCCTAGCACCTCCTCGGCATCAGGCACCCAGGAGAGGTGGCTGTCAGTGCGGATTAGGAAAATGGACGCTCAATACGAGTGCCTGTTTTCTCCTGCCTGGACCATGTATCTTGTGCGTGTATATTGGGCGCCCAGAATTTTTTTTTACCTGTATCTGCTTTCTCTGGTTCCTCCTACTTAATATCCCGATGATACTAAGAGGAGGAATCACAGAAAGCAAGTTTTGTGTTTTTTTTCCAATGAGCCCTTGAGCATGGTAGATCTTTGCTGCATTGCAATGGGCGCATTGGCCGCATGGGAAATTTTTTTGAATCGTGGGGATTAGCTATTAGCCTCATGTGCATGTACTTTACATGTGTTGTGTGCTATTAGCTTTGCGGTGGTTTGGATGAGCGTTTTGGATGCGCTAATCCCCATATTGCATTGGGAGTTATGGATGCATGGCCAATCGCATGTAAAGCTATATGCTTGGCTGAGCGCAGTATATTGCATCAGACTGAAGATGAAGTCACACCATGGAGCGATACAGAAGCATTATGATATTCCCTGTTTTATTCTCCATTCCTTTCCTAATAATCCCTAGCATTCTATTTGCTTTCTTGGCGGCTGCTGCTGCACACAGAGCAGAAGATTTGTTTTGAGGTAAATTGTTTTACATGGCATCAAGAGACCTTCAGACAATGTGCTGAATAAATTAATTCATTAAATCAATTAATAAAAAATTTAATTGGTTAATTATCGATTTTGTACTTTTTTTAAATACTCCTTTTGTAAGATGCTATTTAGGAACTAAAATAATAAAATACCATGAGCATCTCCAGATATTTGGCCATTTATACCAACTCGGCCCCCCCAGCCATTTGGGTTTTCAAGATATTCCTAATGAATATGCATGAGATTTATTTGCATGCCCTACTTTCTGTGTATGATTTATACTATTCAGGAATTTTGCAGGACTGAGAGTTTAAATTATAGTGAGGAACCTCCAGGCCTCAAAGACCATGTGGTGGTCAGATCCCTAATGAATATCCATGAGATAGATTTGCATACATTAAAGGCAGCTTATGAAAATTTATCTCATTCACATTTATTAGGGATATCCTGAAAATCTATTTATTGTGCAGCCCTCAAGGACTAGACATTCTCCACCCCTGCCTTAGATTGCAAGTTCTTTCACAGGTGATTAATGAAGTGTCTTGTAACCAACTCTGTTCAATATTTTAGTGAGTGATATTGTGGATGGGTTAGAAGGAAAAGTTTGCATTTTTGCAAACAACCCTAAGATCTACAACAAAGTGGACACTTCTGAGAGAGGAGGCAGAATAAGAATTGATCTAAGATATCTTGGAGATTCAATGCAAAAAAGTAAAGATTCATGCATTTGGGGTACAGAAATCCAAGCAAGTGGTATACAGTAGGGGGTTAGATACTGATCTGTACCAAACAAGAGAGGGACCTTAAGGTGATAAGGTCTGATGATCCCAAGATAGAGACAGTGTGGATCCAGAGTGATACTTAAGTGCATAGGAAGAGCAGGGGCAGCTGATGTTGCATCAGAGGTGGACCCTTGGGCTGAAGTGGGGTTGACGCAACCTGTAGGTAAGGACCTATGAGTCCCCACCGTCAGCAGGTGGAGTGGGCTGAAGCTGGAGGCCGCTGGAGCTTCACCTATACCAGCCCTTGCTCCCCTCGGGTTGAGCCTTTGGGTGCCGGGGCAGGCAGGACTTAGGTAGGCCTCGAGGTTAGTTAGTAACAAGAAGCCCAAAGACAGCAGTTGGTAGATGGTGTAGTCCTACCCTGGACTGGATTCGGTACAGGAACTCAGGTGCCAAAGGAATAATAAGTAACTAGAGGTGCTCAAGCAAAGGAAGGCCTAAGCCTTGTACATCCACGTCCAGAGGATAGGCAAGAGGAGGCATCGCTGACAGGCTAGGATCAGAGCCGGTAGCAAGTGGAAGTCGTGGCAAGCGGCATAGAACTCTGGACACAGAAAGGTCTATAGCGTAGTCAATCAAGGCAGTGGTCAGGGCACGGAGAAGGCAGGTGTAGTCAATCAAGGCAAGGTTCAGGGCACGGAGAAGGCAGGCGTAGTCAAGCATAGCTGAGGTCCAGGGTTGGAGACAGGCTGAAGAGTAGTCAGGTGTAGCGGAGGTCCAGGGCTGGAGATGAGCTGAAGAGTAGTCAAACAAAGCAGAGTCAAAATCCCAAAGAGTCAGTCCAACACATAGATGAGACAAGAACGAGGAAGACAGGAACTGGGAACCACAGGAATCAGGAACCCGAAGTAGAGAGGATTCTCTATCAGCAACAAATAATCGGAGTACAAGGAGACATGTTGCAAAGGCAATGCTATGGAGCGAGGCCTGAACTTTTATACGCTGAAGAGTCTGACGTCAGCATCTGGGGCCACAGCCAGGTTCCCGCCGCGGGCCCTTTAAAAGAACTAGTGATGCGTGCGCACTCGCCTAGGGAGGGGGCGCGGCGCCGATGGCGTCTCTCCACGGGCCACTCGGAGAGGCCCGATGAGCAAGGACATCTTGGCTGGCAACACTGGGGACCATGGCAGAGCCGGAGGCACTGGAGGCGACCCGAGGTTGGAGCTGGCGGCCTGCATGAGAAGGAGTCTGCATGAGAAGGTGAGAGGCCGTGCCGCCGGACTGCCGTGGGCGGCACTCGTAACAGCTGAAGACAATCTGGTGCCTGGGGCAATGGTTGAGAGGCGCCCTCCCTACTCCAAAGCGTGGTGCAGATCAAATCAACAAGATGGGGGGGGGGGGGTGTTTGGGAAGGTCCCTTTGTAGTCTGGCCCCTTTGACTGAGAAAGTGGGCAGGCACAGGTCAGAATTTCCAGAGGAGTTGCAGATAGGAATGTCAGTGATAATATTTCTAGGAAGCTGGCAACTAATATTTCTAGGAAGCTGGCAACCTGCCACATTCCTGGGAATCCAACCATTTGATTCTCAACCTTCCCCAACATTTGCATCCTGAGGATGAGGGAGATGAGTGAGTGGTGAGTGTTGGTGCAAGGCACTCAACAAATCTTACAGCCTTGTGCCCCCACCAGCCCTACTATGCACACAATTACAAATTATGCGTTCATAACAGATTTTACATGAAAAAAGACATTCAAAATACAGTCTTCTGCCATAAAAATATCACAACAACACAGATATTATATTTACATGAACTGCTGTGGTGACAACATGGAAACCCTGCAAAAAAAAAAAAAAAAAAGACACTTCGCGCCCATACGGCATTAGACCTATTGTAAAGTGAATTGGGTTTAGGCTTGACCCTCAGAAAGCCATGAACTACAATTGCAGTATATTAAGCCTCTTATACCAAAACTGCACTAAATACCAGCACCCAAACAGTAAGAACTCTACTCATGAAAATGCAACACTGCAAATATTTCCCCAGGCCCTAAAACACCAATATGCCTCAAATAAAGAAAACAGAACAAGAAAGCTGCTATAGATCCCTAAAAGGAAAACTACACATTAGCAGAATACCTCACTTCCATCACACACTAGAACACAGATGGACCCTCAACAAACACAAAATATAGTGACCGACAAAAACTGAACTGGAAACCACAAAAAGCAAGACTCATCATTCCTCAGAAACAATAAAATCAGGACACATAAAGCATCAATCATAGTTGTAAAACCATACTAATAAAAATACATTTTTCAAGATAGCTGATGAATAGAATAACATTACATAATTCATATAAATATTTTTTTTAATTCACAAAAAATAATAAAATATTTTGAAACAGCAGACACATCAAATAACATCCAATGATCATGAAAAAAAATTAGGATAAAAAAATTCCCAGCTTTCCATACCAGGAAGATTTCGATTTAGTCACTCTGAAATTGTCCTGGATTAGTGGGGGGAAGGGGTGCTATAGACAAATTTTGTCTATTCTCTCTCATATACACGCACTTTTTAACACACACATGTTCATTCTCAAAACACACGCTCACTCACACTCTCACATATATACATACATATGCTCCCTCACACTAGCATGCTCACACACATGCTCACTCATACTCTCACAGGCTCACATACACTCATGTATACACGTGCACACGCTGGCTCACACAGACATACACACACACTTGTACTTTCTCACATGCTCTCACATATGTAGTCACTCAAAGGCTCCCTCTTGCTCCCTCTTCCCTTCTGTAGGCTTCCTCTTCCTTCCCCTTCCCTTCTCCTCTCACTCAACCCCCATCCCCTTCTGTCTCCTGTCACTCAATCCCTTCTCTTCTCTTCCTCCTCATTCACTTCCTCCACTTTCTCTTTCATCCTCTCTCTCATTCATCCCTCTTTGCTTCTCTTTCCTCTGCTCTCATATCTTCACTTACCCCCTCCCTTCCCTTCTCATTCACCACCCTTCATTCACTTCCATCCCGTGTCACTCACTAATTCTCTCTCTTCTCCCTTGCCATTCTCTCTAATTCGACCACCCCCTTTCCTCATACCCCACTCATCCTATTAACTTCATCTTCTCTCACACCTTCCCCACCATGTCTCTTCAGACTGCGGGGCCTGGGATCCCGGCCAGCTCATGTTTTGTCTTCCTCCCCATGTGCCTATGAGCCCCAAGGTAAGTCATAATCCTGCATCACTGAGGGGAGGGTGATCTTCCACCATGCTTCCGGCTCAGGATTTGATCTTCCTGCCTGTGATCCTCTGGGTACATCAGTGGGGGTAAGTTCTTCCTGCTCGCAGGGTTTAGCTATCCCGCAGGCATGTCATAATTCTGTGCCACCAGCTTCCTCCCTGTGAGGCCTGGGATCCCCAAGGGCATGCCATTATTTGGGCAGCTGGTGACATTGTTCTGTGCAGATGTGGATGCAGGGAGAGGCATCAGATGCAGAGGTGTTTTGAGGGATACTTTATGCCGCTCCAAACTTTTGCCGCTTGAGGCTGCCGCCTCATGATAGAACCGCCCCTGAGGAAGAGGCCTAACCAGCAGAAAAAAGGAAGTACAGATCATTGGTAAGACCTCATCTAGACCACTATATCCAGTTCTGGAGGCTGTAACTGTGCAAGTGTAACGGTAGCTTCACACCCTTACTGAATATTTTTCCTTTTTTTTTTTTTTCCATCTGCTGGAAATGTTTTGCATTTTTGGAACCCTTCCCAAATGTTGGCCCTTCCTCCTGTTCTTGGGATTTGTCAATGCTCCCCTTTATAAACTGGGTTGAGCATGCTCAGGATGTGGTTGGATGTTCATTTTGGTTACAGTTAAATTACTTTTGGAGAGAAGTGGAGTTCTGGTGGATCCTGTGGGTCCCATAGCCTACAATAACGGGATTTTCTTTTAAGTGCAGAAGCCCTGCTGCAGCCTTTACAGATTTAGAGGGTTCTGACTTATGGAAAAGGAGGAGAGGATTTTTGGACTTTAAGAAAGTTGGCTATTTTTTTGACCAGCTCCCAGCTCAGAAGGGCAAAACCCTCTATCTGAAGTGACTGGATTTTGGTCCTATGCTCTGTGCCCAGCTAAAGCAGAGTCATTAAGACCAGGGTTCTGCATTGCCTGCCACCCAGTGAAAGTGGGGTGTGTGGATTCCCAGAGTAAGAACTAATTTTTGGAAGTGCTGTTTGTTGAAAGTTGTTTGGTTTTTTTTCCTTTTTTCTTGGCAGGAGATAATTTTACACAATCATCTTCCCACAATTTGTGGAAAAGAGAGATTTTTTTCTTTCCTATCATTGAATGGAGCTTGGACATTGAATCAGAGGCTGAACATGAACAGAGACTGTAGTACTTCTTATCCTTATGATGATTTTTGCCATTCTTGCCTGGATTCTGTTTTTTAAGTTGCAGTAAAATATTTTTTGTTTGAACACCAAGTCTCTGTATGCTTTTTCCAGCTGGATGACCAGCCTACCGAACTGCTAAAATCTACCTGATGGAGTATTATTGGGAGTATGGTTGAGTGGCAAAAGAGACTTTACCAGGTACCCATCCCCAAGAACCTAGGGCCCCAGATGTTTGTCCTCCCTGCAGGTTAGACCTCAGCTTCCTAGTAACTGACTACTGCAGAATAAATGGAGAAATGAGTGCATGGTACATGACGTGAGTATGGTCCTGGGACTGTGTGACCCCTAAATTAGGGATCTCAAACCAAGAAGAGATTACACAGGCTAGAGATGATCCAGAGAATGGCTACCAAAATAGTTCTGGGTCTGCACCAAAATACATATAAAATGAGACTTTAGGATCATAAGAACAAAAGAACATAAGACTTGCTATACTGGGTCAGACCAAAGATCCATCAAGCCAAGTATCCTGTTTCCAACAGTTTTAAATAAATAAAATAAATAAATTGTTCCAAGCCATTCCCGCACAAGTTAAGTCCTAATTAAAAGTATATTTTTAATTTTTCTTTGTATGCACACCCTGCTTATTAGCAGTTGCATAGGTAGCTTGGGGTTTTTCATATT
Source organism: Rhinatrema bivittatum (assembly GCF_901001135.1). Taxonomy (NCBI): domain Eukaryota; kingdom Metazoa; phylum Chordata; class Amphibia; order Gymnophiona; family Rhinatrematidae; genus Rhinatrema; species Rhinatrema bivittatum. The sequence continues at coordinate 122,845,150 of NC_042617.1, forward strand.
TGTCTGCTCTTTATTTAAATCCACCTGGGCTACTTCAGCCTTAACAACAACCTCTCTATCAGGATATTCTAACTTCCCTGTTTTGTCAGCATTCTTGAAGATACACTATCTCCTTCCAAACCCTACACTCTGGGTGACAGCTTTCTCCAAATTGTCTAGTTTAAAAGCTGTTCTATATCCTTTTAAAATGTTAACATGAAGCCCATCCTATCGAAACAGGGTGTCCCTTCTCCAAAATATTTCCCAGTTCCTAACAATTCTAAAGACCTTTTCCCTTATAGTCATCTTATCTGTGCATTGAGGCTCTGGAGCACAACCTGCCCCTAAGATCTTACACGTGGAATGGGGAGCATGTCTGAGAATCTTACCCTGGAGATTCTGGATATCAATTTCCTACCTAAAATCCTAAATTTCACCCCCAAGACCTCCCTCCTGCACCTTCCTATGCCATTGGTATCCACATATACCATGACAGCTGGTTCTTCCTCAGCACTCTTTAAAAAATTATTTAGGCAATGCATGGACCTTGGAATCATTTTATACTCAAACTTATGTATGTCCCAAAACATTTCCTCTGTAAAATCCTCATTTTAAAAGATTCACCTTCTGAAACGTCTTAAACCATTACTGTATCCAAATGATTTTTGCACAGTATTGCAAGCTCTTATTCTCAACAAGCTTAGATTATTGCAGTGCCTTATATTTAGGTCTTCCTACTAATGCTATACATCCCCTTCAATTAGTTCAAAATACTGCTGCCCGCATTCTTGTAAATGTAAAACATTATGACCACATAACACCTGTTCTTTGCTCTTTACGCTAGCTCCCTGTGTCTCTATGCATTCAGTATAGAATTCTCACGATCATTCATAATCTCATCTACAAGAAATCAGCAATCTGGTTATGTTCGAGTTAATGCATTTATCAACCTACACATCACATTTGTTCTTTGAACAAAAGCCTTCTTGAAGTCCCTTCATTTAAACTAGCCAGGCTTCATCTCACAAGGAAGCGTGCCTTTTCAGTTGCAAGCCCTATGCTCTGGAACTCTATACCAGATTCCCTAAGGCTTCTGTCGAATCCCAAGGAGTTCAAGAAAAATCTGAAGACTTACTTATGTGCATTGGCTTTCAGGCAGTCTTTGTCTGATTGATTTCCTTCGCTTTTCATTTGAAGCAAGCTGTAGCTATTGTTTTCTCTGTTGTGTTATGATATAAGGGTTGTTTCATGCTTTTTTTTTTTATCGATAACTTTTGTGAGTTTTTATATTTTTATTATGTATGTGTCTTTGGAAACCGCTTCGACCTACCCCCATTGTAGAACGCGGCATACAAAAAAGTTTAAATAAATAAATCCAGGCAATTTCTGTGTGTACAGGACTGATTTATCCAAAGAAATGCTTTAGATAATTACTGTCTTTGGAGGGAATTTTCAAACCCCATGAATTTTACTGATACCTTTTTTATAGATATCAGTAGTCACATATATGACTGGGTGTTAAGATCTATGCTCCCTTCATTAGGTCCATTTTGAAATGCCAGGATTTGAACATGGCCAGAAGGAAGAAATCATGAACTAAATGTGTATACAAAGTCATTTTGAAGATAATTATCAAAAGGCATTTAAACAGTAAAAGTGTTTTACCCAAAGAAATGGCCTTGTATGACAGTGCCTGCCGGATGTGCGGGTAAACGTGTGCACATATGTCCTGTTCATGCACAACTTTATCTGGATTGAGAGATGTTCTTGGTGGCAGAGTTGGGGGAGGGGCTTGGCTTACACACACTCACTTTTTTCAAAAGTATGCTCCTAAAGTTTCTTTAAAAATTTCCATGCACAAAATAACAGGTGTAATTGTGCACCAATCTATTTCGTGGGATAAGCTTCAAAGCAAATTCATGCATGTTAAGTCCGTTTTGAAAAGTGGTGTAATTTATTTGCATTTTTGTCACCTAATCTAAGTGGGATCCTTGAAATTACCCCTTTCATTAGTAAAAGGTCTACCTTTATGGACATCAAAATTAAGCCTTTTGTGTTTGCAACTTGTCTGCTCTCACATGTCTCTATAGCTGCTGACTCATGAGCAAAATGGGCTATAGTAATGAAAGTCAAGCTGATTTAGGAGAGGTTTCCCAGGAGATTATGCAAGCATTTTCAAATGGTCAGCATACTGGCTATAAAATAAATTATTCCTTTGACCTAAAATGAGTTTTGGCTGTTTTCCTGCTAAACTATTTGCGGCCAAACCGCATTTTAAGGTCCAAATTCACTAACAAGTAAATGTTAAAAGCCCGCCGTGTGTAAAAAAATGGGAGTTACGTGTGCGGCCTGGCCTTGCACGCACCTCGCACATTTTACAAAGGGCCCGGCCGCGCACGTAACCTCTGTTACATGCCGAAGTACTGCGTCCTGAAAAAGGGGCGGGCCAGGGGCGTGGGAGGGGCAGGGGCAGGGAGGGGCGGGACTTAGGCCGGCTGGGACAGTGGCCTAAGTCCCAGGGAAGCGAACGCCGGCAGCTAGCCAACGAGTGGAAAATACTTCTGCTCTGAAGGAGCAGTAAGTGGTAAAATAAAAATATTTGGGGTAGCTAGGTAGGGGTTAGGGGTCAGAGTGGAAAGGGAAGAAAAGATAGGCAGGAGAGTAGGGAGGTCAGGGAGGGAACTGGGAAAAAAGCCGATTGCATCACTGCGTGTAATTTGAAAACTCTCCCTCGTGCCCATGGGTCGCAGCCTGTCTGCACGTGCACGCACGGATTTTAAAATCAGGCGCACGTGTTCGTGTGGACATCGGATTTTATAACACGCTCGTGCTGGCGTGCGCCTGTTATTAAATCAGCGCATCCATGTGCATGTGCTGGGAACCGCGCAGACATGGACACGTGCGTGCAGTTTTGAAAATCGACCCCAGAGTAGGAGAAAATCTTAGTAAATCAGGTTCTAAGTAATAAATGATTTTCAGTCAGTTTCTGTGTGTATGTGTGTGTCTTACTGCAAAGGCAATTCATAGTGTTCATTACCTAACCCTGTTCATCTGAAAGAATGAGCCTGAGATATTTATACATTCAAGACTTGATACAGGTTATTCATTGAGGCTGGTCTGAAAATCAATCCCATTGGGTGGGCCTTGAGGACCGGGCTGAGAACCATTGCTTTGCCTGCCTCAGAGTAACACCTGTCTGATGTTCTAATATAAGGCTCAGCATTGCAGCTCACCAATTTACTTAGATCCACAAGGAGGAAAACTGTTGAGCTGGAGGAATTTTTCGAAAACTTAATGTCAGTTCAGAAATTTAATAAGAATCAGAAAAATAAAATAAGAGAGATCTAATTGTAACAAGAAGCTCATATCTGAAAAAACAAATGTTCAGCCCTGCTACTTTAAGTCCAGTAGTCTTCCTCTTGTAAAACGCGGGTGCGATATTTATGAGGACCTTCATAACACCTGTGTTAAGGATTCTTGCTCAAGGCTTCCTTTGAGCAAACCGGGTCATAATTAATCACTGGTCTATAAATGTCGTCGCTGCTGACTTCAATTTTTTTCAAAAGTATTTTTTATTTCAAATAAAACTAGTACTTTCCTTCAGAAGCTGAAAAGGCCCAGCAGAGTTCCATGTTTCGATCTTCTGCATCAGAGGCTTGCATGGCACTTTTTATCACACTTCGAATTGCCAGAATGTATCTGTAAAGCAGTAACGACAGGTTAAAAAGCAACTAAAATTAAAAAGTCACTGCTAATATCTACTGAACATGCTCTTAGGTGGCAAGGACCATCTTTAAAAATGGCGCGGGCCATCCAGTGCTCCTACCATGTGACAGGGGCCAGCCAATGGCACGGATACTCTGTCACATGGTAAGGGCAAAGGGCCATTGGCGCCATTTTGATTAGTGGCAGTCGACGGCCCGGGAGCGGGAGATCGCTCCCGGGACCCCCACTGGACCACCAGGTACCTGTAAAATGTTTTTGGGGGGGGGTCGGGAGGGTGGGGGAAGCAAAGGGATTAGTTTTAAAGGGTCGGGCGCAGCTGATAAACAAAACCGCGATCGGGCCCGATGAAAAAAAAACCACATGTGAATCGGAACCGGAATCCAAACCGATTCCAGTTCCGATTCATATCTCTACTAGGTAATCCCCGATTCAAGATGACGGATGAGATCGCCCACGCAGTCCCGGGAACGCCGAGGAAGGCAGTATTTGCAAGCGGAGGCCGCCATTCTTCCAAGAATCGCTGGTGCAGGGAAAAAGGAGGTGAGCAACAGAGGTCGCAGTCATCTGCGAGTGACGGGTGCAACAGCAGCGCAGCTCGGCGTGCGCAAGGTGTACAATTGAGCACTCCCTTGCACTCGCTGACCCCTGATTTTATAACATGCGCGCACCTGCACTCGCATGTTATAAAATCACGTGTCCACGTGTGCACGCCAGGTAGCATGCACACATGGACGTGCTCGCGCAAGTTTTAAAATCTACCCCTGTATGTATATTTAGAAGTACTGAGGGATGGTAGTTTTCAGATGAACAATTTTTGTGGGCAAAGAGCAATGTGCTCATGTAAATTAGCCAGAAATCATTCAGAATGACTGTTAAAAAAAAATGTCAGTCATCCTGAACAACTTCTGTTCAAATGAAACAGGTATTGTAGTGTATCCTTGTTATAAGAGCATTTACACTCTTAAGAATATGGGCACCTATAAAGAGTTTCTTTTGCCAGTAAGATATAATAACTGTACCCTTCGGAAGAGATAGCCAGAGGGTAATCATAAAAATGTTATATATTGCTGCCCCTGGAACCCTGAACCTATGTCTTAGGTCTTCTGTTCAACTATACATCCTGCTATACGGCCACTGGATCCAATCCCTGCAAGTTCCCTGAAAATAATACACCACGCAATTACGCCAACAATCACAACTATGATCAACCACTCCCTATCAGAAGGAGTGATCCCCAATAAAGCAAAATAAGCTGTGATTACACTCATCCTTAAAAATAAATCCAGCAAAAGTGATGATTGGGACAACTATCGACCAATTCCAACCTGCCTTTCATAGCTAAAATCCTAGAAAAGCACAACTATAAAACTACCTAGAAGACAATAATATTTTATACCCTAACCAGTTCAGCTGCAGGAAAGATCGCTCAACAGAAACCCTTCTCATTTCACTAACTGACCCTGTACTTCAGGGGTTTGATAAAGATGAATCCTATATCCTGGTACTAATTGAGCTCACCCAAATACACCAAAACAGGAACCAAAGCACCATATCAACAAAAAGCGTGCAAGAATTATTTAATAACAAAGGAATATAGTGAAGTGATATAGTGAAGGGCGTCAGCAAGCCAGGAGACTAGTGTAAGACCACCTCTAGGGTGGTTGCCCAGACCTCTCAATCATCCACCCAAAGAAATTAGAGAAAAGTCAAAGAAGTGTTCAAAGAAACAAATAATTTCTTTTTGTATAATTTTTAAATTGCATATAAAATCATACAGTGTTCAACTGAACTAGCATAGAAGTAGACAAAGCAAAAGCTCCTTTTTAGTATATATGTACAAGCCTCACAGTGTTCAGATAAAGTAGTTTTGTAGCAGACAAAGCAAAACTCTGACGTCAGCTGGCGTTTTGATTTCCCTGCATCACGGGGGCTTACCTTTTATAATTCAGCATGCTTCAATAAGATCACCCATTCTCCTTCTTCATTAAAAAAAAGTGTATTTGCACTAGTCTAGAAGAATTCAAGACCCAAGCTGCTATTTCCCAAGGTTATCCACAATCCCACATAAAAAAAAAGCTTATTTGCGCGCTAGGTTTTCTCACAGGGGATGGCTCTTAACCCCACAGCAAAAGGATTCTTCAGATTCTTTAACCTGCATATTTCCTTTTGTTCTGGGGATTGGGACTGCTTGTAAGATCATTCAGAAATACTGGCATTTATTAAAATTGTATCCAACATTCCAAGATTTTTTCTGTTTTGCTTTCACATGGGGCAGAAATCTACGTAACCATTTGGTTTATTCTAATTTCCAGCAAGAAACTTTGCAAGTTTTGATTTCTACATCTAGGCATACCCCTTGTGGGCATTGTTCTGTATGCCCAATATCCCTGAAGGTCTATAACTGGTAGATGTAAATCCGTTTACGTCAGATAATAGAAAGACTAGGGAGCACTCCATGAAGTTAGTATGTGGTACATTTAAAACTAATCGGAGAAAGTTCTTCTTCACTCAGTGCACAATTAAACTCTGGAATTTGTTGCCAGAGGATATGGTTAGTGCAGTTAGTATAGCTGTGTTTAAAAAAGGATTGGATAAGTTCTTGGAGGAGAAGTCCATTACCTGCTATTAATTAAGTTGACTTGGAAAATAGCCACAGCTATTACTAACAATGGTAGCATGGACTAGACTTAATTTTTGGGTACTTGCCAGGACCTTATGGCCTGGATTGGCCACTGTTGGAAACAGGATGCTGGGCTTGATGGACCTTTGGTCTGACCCAGTATGGCATGTTTTTATGTTCTTATGAACATGGCTACTTTGGAAGTGACATATTTACTAGGGATGTGAATCGTTTTTTGACGATTTAAAATATCGTCCGATATATTTTAAATCGTCAAAAATCGTTAGAGGCGCGATACAATAGGAATTCCCCCGATTTATCGTCAAAAATCGTAAATCGGGGGAAGGGGGAGGGCGGGAAAACCGGCACACTAAAACAACCCTAAAACCCACCCCGTATTGCTGTATTGCAAAATGGCGCCGGCCGTACGGCCGGCGCCATTTTGCAATACGGCCCGAGTGCAGGAGGTCGCTCCCGGAGCCCCGCTGGACTTTTGGCAAGTCTTGGGGGTCCAGCGGGGGTCCGGGAGCGATCTCCTGCGCTCGTGACGTCGGGGGACAGGAACCAAAATGGCGCCGGCGCTACCTTTGCCCTGTCATATGACAGGGCAAAGGTAGCGCCGGCGCCATTTCTATTAACGCAGCCGTGGCCCGAGAGTGGAAGATCACACCGGGACCCCCCCACTGGACCCCAGGTAATTTAAAACATTTGGGGGGGGGGTTCGGGAGGGTGGGGGATTTATTTTAAAGGGTCGGGGTGGGTTTTAGGGTTGTTTTAGTGCGCCAGTTTTCCCGCCCTCCCCCGATTTACGATTTTAACGATTTTAAAAAAAACAAAACCTCGACGATCAGATTCCCTCCCCCCCCAGCCAAAATCGATCGTTAAGACGATTGATCACACGATTCACATCTCTAATATTTACATTGTGTGATTCAGCTTCATCACACCATGGCTTGCCAATCACATGGGGTGGTATATATTATTAAATACCCATGTGAGAAGTTTTATGTGGGCAAAACTACCCGTACAATTTGCATTTGTATGACTGAACACCAGAGCTGTTTAAAACACAACCGACTATCTGCACCCTTGGTTGAACATTGTTTAACATTGGGACACACATTTGAAGACCTCCGTTTCTGTGTGCTTGCTCAGCTGACTCAGCATTGGCGAGGTGGAGATTTTTCCCGCCAGTTGTTACAATTAGAGCAGAAATGGATTAAAAACAATTTGTTCTCACTATTACAATGATAGATTATATATTATTTCATTATACCATTAATCACGCTAATAAAGTTTACACTGTTGTAGGTTCTGATGTCATACGTATGATGCAACATTTTTGCAAGTACCACCATCTTTTAAATATTATTACGGATCGGATCGGTTTTATGCCACTTTCTTTAATGAAGAAGGAGATCCGGTGATCCTATTGAAGCGTGCTGAATTATAAAAGAACTCTTCGCTGTCAGATAAGTCCCACTGATACAGGGAAACCGAAATGCCAGCTGATGTCGGGGTTTTGCTTTGTCTGCTATAAAGTTGTTTTATCTGAATGCTTTGGGGCTTGTACATATATACTAAAAAGGAGCTTTTGTTTTGTGATTTTATATGCAATTTAAAAATTATACAAAAAGATATTATTTGTTTTTTTGAACACTTCAACTTTTCTCTAATTTCTTTGAGTGGATGATTAAGAGGTCCAGGCAACCACCCTAGAGGTTGTCTTACACTAGTCTCCCGGCTTGCTGACACCCTTCACTATATCACTTCACTATATTTCTTTGTTATTAAATATGGGGCGGATTTTCAGACTCCGCGAATAGGCCTACTTTTGTTTGCGCTCCAGGCGCAAACAAAAGTACGCTGGATTTTAGTAGATACGCGCGGAGCCGCGCGTATCTGCTAAAAACCTGGATCGGCGCGCGCAAGGCTATCGATTTTGTATAGCCGGCGCGCGCCAAGCCGCGCAGCCTACCCCCGTTCCCTCCAAGGCCGCTCCGAAATCGGAGTGGCCTTGGAGGAAATCCTCTAACGCCCTCCCCTCACCTTCCCCTTCCCAGGAACCAAAGCACCGTATCAACAAAAAGCGCACACATAGGGGCGGATTTTCAGAGCCCTGCTCACCTAAATCCGCCCAAAACCGGGCGGATTTAGGCGAGCAGGGCCCTGCGCGCCGGTGAGCCTATTTTACATAGGCCTACCGGCGCGCGCAGAGCCCCGGGACTCGCGTAAGTCCCGGGGTTCTCCAAGGGGGGCGTGTCGGGGGCGGGCCCGGTCGTCGCGGCATTTCGGGGGCGTGTCGGCAGCGTTTGGGGGTGGGTACGGGGCGTGGCTACGGCCCGGGGCGGTCTGGGGGCGTGGCCGCGCCCTCCGTACCCGCTCCCAGGTTGCGGCCCGGCGCGCAGGAGGCCCGCTCGCGCGCGGGGATTTACTTCTCCCTCCGGGAGGCGTAAATCCCCGGAGAAAGGTAAGGGGGGGGTGTAGACAGGGCCGGGCGGGTGGGTTAGGTAGAGGAAGGGAGGGGAAGGTGAGGGGAGGGCGTGAGAGGATTCCCTCCAAGGCCGCTCCGATTTCGGAGCGGCCTTGGAGGGAACGGGGGTAGGCTGCGTGGCTCGGCGCGCGCCGGCTATACAAAATCGATAGCCTTGCGCGCGCCGATCCAGGTTTTTAGCAGATACGCGCGGCTCCGCGCGTATCTACTAAAATCCAGCGTACTTTTGTTTGCGCCTGGAGCGCAAACAAAAGTAGGCCTATTCGCGGAGTCTGAAAATCCGCCCCTTACTTGAGTAAAGTGTATTTACTCGAGCAAAAACCAGTTTTGCTCGAGTAAATGCTTTTTAAAATCTACCCCTTAGGGGATAGGGGAAAAACCATTCAGTACCTGAATGTAATCCACTTTGAAAAAAGTGCAAAAAGCAGAAGGTAAAAAACTAAATAAGTCAAATATTCCCAACCTCATATGGGATCAATGACAGAGAGAAAAAACACATTTAGTAATTTAGCAGTACCTCTTCCTGTCTTTAATGGCTCTTCATGCCAAATGCCTGTTGATTGCAGGCTTGAATGAGGTAGAAAACAGAACAGTAAACCTTCCCACAAAAACAAACTATAGTTAATTTTGTCAGTAAATTTTAATTTTGTAACTGTATCTCAATTCTCAACATGTATAGCAGAACCATAGACCACCATTTTAATCAGGAATGGCTCAGAATTAGTCACTCACGACTTTTTCTTGTCATCACTTTCCACTGGCAAAGGGGTCATAATGCTCAAGATGGGGCTTCTTGATTTTAACTCCATTTGGAAGAAAACACTGTATATTGAAGCGATTTTCATACCAATCCCCATGTTGGTATATTACTGCATGTTTATAGATGCACCATCCAATCTTCATCTCTTTTACCCAAAGGGGCATCTTAATGCTGTACTTTGGGTGACTGCATGCAAAATCATAATGAGTTTTGTTTTTGATTACATGCTTTTCTGCATATTTCCATAGCCATTCTTTGTGGTGTTGCTCGATGTAGTTCATGATATAAACAGGCACATATGGGTACTGCAGTCCAGTGCTCTGGTCTTCCTCCAAATAAGTCGCTCAACTTGTAAGGCTCACCTAAGAACATAAGAACACAAGAAATTGCCATGTTGGATCAGACCAAGGGTCCATCAAGTTCAGCATCCTGTTTCCAACAGAGGCCAAACCAGGCCACAAGAACCTGGCAATTACCCAAACATCTTGTTCCAGGGTATTCAGCACCACTCACGACTGGTCCCACACTTCCCACCCCTAGATCCCATGATAAGGGCAGTCACTTCACTCAGCAACAAGAGTAAATCTTCACCCTGCCCGCTACTTAAGGAAACAGGAGATGTCAACCACTGAACAAACTTGTGGATGACACTCCCAAACTAGAATAGGGAGAAAAACTGTCTACTTACTGTTGGCAAAACTCCAGGACGGTTTCAGGGCTTTTTACCAAAATGTTATTGTGTGGGATCACAATCAGAAAATGCCGCCATGCACTGAAAGAAGACACTGCAATGTTCCACTCTCTGGTGTTGAAATTTTGCTAACTAGAGTCCTGCGATCCCTCCTTGGGAAGCAGGAACTGACTGATGCCTCATCCAAGGAGCAGTTCCCACAGTATTCTGAATTCAGTGCTGGTAGCTCAATTGTACATCTAGGCCTCACTTGCTGTGGATTGGAAGAAATGATTCTGCGCAATGTTGCTTGCCCTCATAGTACATCCACTCTTCCTTCTCCCATTGGTGTTCTTCCACCCAAATCCCCTCGCTCATCTCACTGGGTATTCTGGGTTGCCAATGACATGACATCTGAGGCCTCCTCTGAACTCTCATTTCTTACGTTAGAGGGAGGACCTTCAGATAACAACTCACTCGCCACAGGAAATTGCACACTCATGTCCTCATCTGACATCACAACAACTATGGGTTCGACCTACAGTCTTTTGAATTTGGCTTCCTACGCCACTAGATGCAAAACTCTCTTCAGACTTGGCAGGCGACACTGCTAATAACCCACCCTAGAGCACTCACCATTACTGTCTCGGTCCATATCAGTCCAGAACTTTCATCAGCCTTGAAAAGCATCAGGGCATATCAGTGACAACACTGCAGTGCTACCGGTAAGGGCTTCTGGAAGGTGTGGTACTCCGGACACTCAACTATGTTCACCAGGGTTAACTGTAGTCACTCTCAAGGGTAGAATAGTCACATCCCCTCACCTCTTGTGGTGATTTAAAAACTTCTCCTGGACAGCAAGATGGTACTAGCTGAGGTCCCACTAGTTAGTCTAATCTTTCTCTGAGCATGATAGCTGGATGCCTTCTCCCACTTGGAATGCAGGAAGGTCAGCCATGGCTCTCCACCTACATATGAGCTGATCAATAGTAGCTTGGTAATCCAATAAGGGCAGACTCCAAGACTCCCAAGCCTCTCAATTGGGGTGGGGAGTCCAAGCAATAACTTTCCATTCTTGTTCTCATGCTTGCAAAGATCCACCCCCAACTGGGAAAAACTGTATCTGCTGAATGGTTATCAGGTGACGACTGTCTGGGTGACATCCCAGTCCTGTGCACAGACAGCTTCTTCTAGGAGTTTGGCACGTGATCGTATCTTGCTCCCCTTCTGGTGGGAAAGGTGCCATCTTATCAGTTGTGCATGGTTTTAATCCAAAACCCCTAAGTTGACGCAAAGGTTGAAAAATAGGCAATTCTTTCTCACTGTCATCTTCCATCACATCCACCCCATTGAGTCCATGTTTGGGCGCCATTTATATCCCCCTCTTGGGTTCACAGTTCATAATGGAGGGACTACAGCAAAGTCCTAGGGCCTAAGTTCATCATCCAGTACTTTTTATCTTTCTCTCGCACATCAGACTTCCAGCTCTAGGTGTCAGGGTTCCACCGGCAGGGAGTAGGTATGACCTTCGGAACCATAGATGCAGTGGTGGGGATCCAGGATACTGTCAGACACTCTCAACCACTCTATAACTCTCAGTTCAAAAAGTACCCATAGAAGGAGGAATTTCAATAAGTCAAGGTTAAATGGATAAAACGCAGCCAACAATCTAGAACAGTGGTTCTCAACCCTGTCCTGGGGACCCCCCCAGCCAGTCGGGTTTTCATGATATCCACAATGAATATGCATGAGAGAAAATTTGCATGTTATGGAGGCAGTGTATGCAAATTTTCTCTCATGCATATTCATTGTGGATATCATGAAAACCAGACTGGCTGGGGGGGTCCCCAGGACAGGGTTGAGAACCACTGGTCTAGAAGTGGTGCTCAACAAAAATAGGTTTTCTTCAACTTCAAAAAACAGGATCCATGCCAAAATGGAAAAGATCATAAAGATCAAAAGAAGCAAAATAACAATTCCAAGGACTGTAGTTTCTTTGTCCATAATGCATTGTCTCTTAACTCTTCTCCTCTGATCTGAATCAATTCTAATATGCCCTCCCTTTGAAGGGTGGGACAATTCTCCTCTTTGAAAACAATAAGCCCATGGGTAAAATAAGAAAAACCCCTCCTTGACTTCAATCTGGAAACCAACAATTTTTCTAGACCAGTAATCTCTGCCCCACTGTTAATTGGTCACAGGGTCAAAGTAAATGGAAAATACAGCCTGTCTAGGAAGGGTATACTGGCCTTACAGTTAGGAAACTGATGTAAGGAATTGCAGGGTTTCAAACCCTTCGCCTTGTATGATAAGGATCATGAGCCCTGGCAGAGGAGCTATGCTGGCTCATGAGAAATTGGGGAAGTGAAAGTTTAGTAACTTCCCAGGTACTGTGGGCAGGGCTAGGCCCAGCCAGACTCCCATTGGCTGTGAGTAAACCCACCCCAATTACACAGCTGTGCTTAAGCAATAACCTACAATGAAGTGTCATTGCCTGCACAACGTCTTCTGAGGATTTGGAATGGACTTTGGGTTACTATGATGTAGCACCAGATGGACTGCTAGCTGTTTTGGTTCTCTCCCTCTCTGCCTCTGGTTAAGGGAATGTATAGCTTGTTTATTTTGGTTATGCCCTCCTGCAGCCATAAGTCAGGAAATATCTGTTTTGTCTTGGTTTCCTGCATTAACGAATCAGTGCAAGTGCAGCTACTGTGTGGTCCTTTTTTTCCCTAACAACTGGTCAAAATCATAAAAATCTCAGTTTACACAAGAAAACTTCTGTGAGTGTAGCCACTTCTGCTAGAAGTGATCGTGAATGGTAGTAATATAGGAAATGTGAATTAGGGGCTCAAAGTGTTCTCTCAGGGTCACTCCCAGAAATCCCTCTTTCCTATTGGGTGCTATATGATGAGGTCTAAAACTCATCCAATCTAGTGTTCTCTCAGGGTCACTCCCAGAAATCCCTCTTTCCTATTGGGTGCTATATGATGAGGTCTAAAACTCACCCAATCTAGTGTGTTCTCAGGGTCACTCCCAGAAATCCCTCTTTCCTATTGGGTACTATATAATGAGGTCTAAAACTCACCCAATCTAGACTCTCGGAGGTAGGGACGAGTAAAACAATCAGGTATTGTGACAACTTTTAAGAAAGTCTAGCTTTCATCTTTTCTTCCTCTCCACAGAACCAGTTCTGAATACTCTGCTGCTGAACTTATATTAGATAAGTATAAATTCCATATGTAATCTAATCTTACTGTTACTTTAACTTTAAAAACAAGAATTTGTGTCTTTGTGTGCCAGATTTTATAACATGTGTCTTTGTGTGCCAGATTTTATAACATGCGCGCAAGTGTAGATTTGTTCGCGCAACCCGGCGTGAAGAAATCTATGCCCGATTTTATAACATGTGCACGTGCTACCGCGCGCATGTTATAAAATCCAGGGTCGGTGCGCGCAGGGGGGTGCACAATTGTGCAACCTGCGCGCGCCGAGCGGAGCAGCCTGTCTCCGTTCCCTCCAAGGCCGAAATCGGAGCAGCCTCGGATGGAACTTTCCTTCTGCCCCTCCCCGCACCTTCCCCTCCCTTCCCCTATCTAACCTGCCCCCCCCTCCCCCAGCCCTAACTAAACCCCCCCTGACCTTTATTGAAGAAGTTAAGCCTGCCTCCGGGCAGGCGTAACTTGCACGCGCCGGCTCTCCATCCCCCGGCCCGGTTGCTGTTCCGGAGGCCTCTGCCCCGCCCCCGGAATGCCCATTTTTTTCAAGCCCCAGGACTTACGCGTGTCCCGGGGCTTGTGCGTGCCGCCGAGCCTAAGAACATAAGAAAATGCCATACTGGGTCAGACCAAGGGTCCATCAAGCCCAGCATCCTGTTTCCAACAGTGGCCAATCCAGGCCATAAGAACCTGGCAAGTACCCAAAAACTAAGTCTATTCCATGTAACCATTGCTAATGGCAGTGGCTATTCTCTAAGTGAACTTAATAGCAGGTAATGGACTTCTCCTCCAAGAACTTATCCAATCCTTTTTTAAACACAGCTATACTAACTGCACTAACCACATTCTCTGGCAACAAATTCCAGAGTTTAATTGTGCGTTGAGTAAAAAAGAACTTTCTCCAATTAGTTTTAAATGTGCCCCATGCTAACTTCATGGAGTGCCCCCTAGTCTTTCTACTATCCGAAAGAGTAAATAACCGATTCACATCTACCCATTCTAGACCTCTCATGATTTTAAACACCTCTATCATATCCCCCCTCAGTCGTCTCTTCTCCAAGCTGAAAAGTCCTAACCTCTTTAGTCTTTCCTCATAGGGGAGTTGTTCCATTCCCCTTATCATTTTGGTAGCCCTTCTCTGTACCTTCTCCATCGCAATTATATCTTTTTTGAGATGCGGCGACCAGAATTGTACACAGTATTCAAGGTGCGGTCTCACCATGGAGCGATACAGAGGCATTATGACATTTTCCGTTTTATTCACCATTCCTTTTCTAATAATTCCCAACATTCTGTTTGCTTTTTTGACTGCCGCAGCACACTGCACCGACGATTTCAATGTGTTATCCATTATGACACCTAGATCTCTTTCTTGGGTTGTAGCACCTAATATGGAACCCAACATTGTGTAATAATTATAGCATGGGTTATTTTTCCCTATATGCATCACCTTGCACTTATCCACATTAAATTTCATCTGCCATTTGGATGCCCAATTTTCCAGTCTCACAAGGTCTTCCTGCAATTTATCACAATCTGCTTGTGATTTAACTACTCTGAACAATTTTGTGTCATCTGCAAATTTGATTATCTCACTCGTCGTATTTCTTTCCAGATCATTTATAAATATATTGAACAGTAAGGGTCCCAATACAGATCCCTGAGGCACTCCACTTTCCACTCCCTTCCACTGAGAAAATTGCCCATTTAATCCTACTCTCTGTTTCCTGTCTTTTAGCCAGTTTGCAATCCACGAAAGGACATCGCCACCTATCCCATGACTTTTTACTTTTCCTAGAAGCCTCTCATGAGGAACTTTGTCAAACGCCTATGCAAGATAAGCTCGGCGCGTGCAGGGGGAAGCAGGGGTAGGTTTTCAATACGCACGCAACCCTTTGATAATCTACCCCTTTTTGTTTTGTTTTCTCTGCAGGATTGTGAAACAAAGCTGAAGACTTCCTCAGGGAAGTATAAAATTATTTTAACCTGTCTTCTTTATTCTTTTCTTTCTTTCAGTGTTACTTGTCTTAAAAATAGAGGTCCTGTTTTTCTTTTTGTGTGTATTCTGCTCTCTGTTCTTGATTTCTGAGTTTTAACTTTTTCCTGGATTATCTTAGGGAAGTGTTTGTCGGCGTGTGGCACTTTACCACTTTTGAGCTGCTTGAGGGCACTGCTTGTTAGTGATGCTAGGATTTGATGTTTTGTTTTGAGTACATAAGTTCCTTCCTGATGGGCGCCATCTTTTCTAGACCTCTGTATTCTTCCACCTACTACACTAAGAATGTAATTTGCAAAGGAGTTATGCGCATAAATGTAACATACTATTGTAGCAATTTTCAAAAGCCACTAAAGTAAGTCCTATAGACAATTCAATGGCATATATTGTAGCAATTTTCAAAAGTCCGCTTACTTGAGTAAAGTGCATTTACTTGAGTAAAACCCAGTGTTACGTGTGTAAATGCTTTTTAAAATCAGGCCCTATGCTTTTAAATAAAATAATAGGATGGAAAAGAGAACTATTCTCCTCCCATTTCTCTTTCAGTATTCTTTCAAGAAGACTTGTTGCACTCTTCTTGCTATTCCCAAAGCAAATAGATAATGAATTATCCCTATTCTTTTTATTAAAGGAACAGTAAGAAACCTCCCTTTCTCAGGTCTAGTAAGGATTTATGGTAAAGGTTATAATACTTCAGTCTTTGACTCACTTTCCAGACAGGGCTTGCTCACTCAATGCTATGAAAGTTTTGTCAAGCTTAGCAAATATTTGACAGCTCACCTTATTCAGATAAGTCAGCTTTTGTCAATTTCTCTATTAACTGAAGTTCTAATTTTTTTCCCTGTTATGTTAGGGAGTGACTTATTTTATTCTGGAATCACCTTTGTATAACTAATGATTCCTGTCCTCATATGGGATAGGCTGACAAAGTTCTGAACACACAGTGCTAAGATTACTGTTCCTACCTCACTCTTTCTCTCAGCCACACTTACATAAATCTAATAAAAGCTGATTGTTAATCACTGTGGCTCAGCTTTATAGTCTTTAATTTTAACTGTTCTATTCCGTAACTTATTTGGGAATTATGCCAAACAAACTACCTAGAAAGCCGTTAATAATTATCACATCCATCACTCAGTGTTCTTGATTGTTCCTTTAATTTTTTTTTACTGTAGAGACAAAGTAAGCTGTGTCTGTTAGAGTAACAGCAGAGCAACAGCTATGCAGATCTGCCTCTATCAATCTCTAAGGTAGTTCTTCCTAAATTCCAAACTTTAACTTCTCCTATGCAGTATTGTAATATCCATTCTCCCCTCTGACTATTTTTGAGATGTCTGAGTCTCACTGGCACAAGTCAGTATTGGAGCCATAAGCACTCTGCCACATCAAGCAGATATTTTTTATGTTTTTGTGTTCGCTTAAATTTATTTTGGGGCTAATAAGTTTAGTCACCTCACTCCCTTAGAATTGTCCTTTCCCGGACAGATCATTTGTTTGTTTACCCAAGCCATACTCAGGTTCCCATGGCAATGGCTTTTTGAAAAGCTGAGTATGGCTTGGGAAAACCCTGCCTAGATTAGTTTCTGGTCCCAAAGCAAAAAAAAAAGTTCTCTCTTTATTTTGCTTCTATAAATGTACTTTGGGCATTAGTAAAATAATTCTAGGTAGCTAAAAATAATTTTGTTGTTTAATTTGTTCTCTATGACCTGACAACTGCATCCTTTTCATTCACTATTAAATTAGCCTCTCTTTATAATTTTGAGCATGATGTGAGTCAGTCTGGAGGTCCTTAATCCCTGGACTGAGATCCCCTGCATTCGTTTTATTTTTATTCCTCTTATTTTTGTTGCTTTTTTTCCCATTGTGGCAATGCTGCTACTGCCAATTTTTTAAATTCCATTTTGGAGTATTCTGGGGGTCATGGACAGAGTCCACTTACCATCCTCACCCTCCTTATGTTTGTTTAATTTATTTTTACTTATTTTGCTTTATTTTTTAACTTTCAGTTCTCTGCCGGCTGTTATTGATCAGCTGTTATTGATCACGCTGCCATGGGGCGGAGTTAACAATCTGTTGTGGATCTCCGTACGGAGTTAGCCATCTGTTGTATATCTGCTAAGGGGTTAGTAATCTGTTGTATATCTGCTAAGGGGTTAGCAATCTGTTATGGATCTCCTCCAGAGGGAAGGAGATAGTAATTTGTTATACTCCATAGGCGGGGTCGATGATATGTTGTGGGTTGGCACCCATGCTGTGGCAGTCTGTATGATACTGCTCTAGTAGTGTAAGGAATAAACACTGAGTGGAAATTGGTGAATCATTGGGCTGATGGCAGATGACAGCGCCCCCAGGAGGATATCCTGAGAGGGACCACCGACTAGGCTGGCATGTGGAGACAAGATAGTTCTTTATTAGACAGGAAGTAGAACCACCAGAGGTGGCAGTAGTGAATTGCTGTGCCCAGCAGGGCTGAAGTCCCTCAGATACTGGAATTGCGATCTCTGGGTTGCTGAGCTGTAAACAGAGACTATAGGTAGTGAGTAGACAGGGTATGCTGGATACATAACCAGTAGTGGATGATACACTCACAATTGTAGATATCTGTAATGGCTTCTATGCAACAGAGAGTCTTCAGTATATTCAGGAATAGGAGCCGTAGGCGAGTACTGGTTCCTATATGCAATCTGGAATAAGAACTCACAATATCTGTGTATGAGATGGCTTCTGGAATAGAAGAAAGTCTTTGGAGAGTTGTAGGAACATGGGCCCTCGTGGAGCGAGTACCGGTTCCTATCTGCAATAGTAACTCACGATCTCCGTACCTGCGATAACATCTTAGACAGAAGGGAGTCTTCAGAGATTAGGAACATAGGCCTTCGTGGAGCGAGTACCGATTCCTATCTGTAATAGAACTCACAGTGTTCATGTCTGCGATCGCTTCCAGGCAGCAAGGAGTCTTCTGAGCATTCAGGGACGTAGGCCCTCGAGGAGCGAGTACCGGATCTTGTCTTAGCAGTCTGAAATCAAGAAGAGAGAGCGGGGCCCCCGAGGAGCGGGTACTCCTTGGTAAGTTTGTGGAGGCAGAGCAGCAGAGAGAGATTTCCCCTTGCTAACTCGATTCGTAGTAGCAAACAAAGACCTTTTAAGTTGGAAGCGGATGACGTCACTATGGGGGGACACCCCCGAGGTTCGCGCCCTTGCCGGTACAACTCTGGAGCGCGTGCCCTTACGTCATCAGGAACATGGCGGATCCACAGCGTCAGGCCAGCCTGGGGATTCCGGAGAGAAGCAGCGAGGAGAAGCCGCGGCAGCATCTGTCCATCAGAGCCGAAGGGAGTCGCCACAAAGGTAGAGAGGGTGGAGCGAGGACGAGAACAGGCACGAACGCAACACAGGCATTGCAATGGTTACCATCGGACTGGGTCTGTGGTTTTTTTTCTTTTTAACTCCAGGAGCTTCCCCAAGGCCCCCAGAGTTTATGGTCATATTTTATTTTTAAGCCTGCAGCGGTAGAATCATGTTCTGCTGCTGCTGCTGCTGCTGCTGCGTTCAGGAAGTTAGCGGCAGCAACAGTGCTGGAGCTCACGTGTTTCTTCCCTATTCCCAACCCTGAAGTCCAGAAAGTCTAGCCAGGACCCTGGCAATGCAGCCTACAGCAGCTTTTACTATCAGGCCAATTTCAGCAACGGTGGGAGAAAATGAAACCACTCCCAACATTGCTGTCAAAGCAGCATGTCAGTGGCAAACAAAAACGCCCAAATAGCACTGCTTGCAAACTTCCTGACTTCTCCAGTATGTCAGCAAACCAATCCTGCTACCAGCTAGGTAGCCAACCAACAGCTCAATACTGTAAAATGTAGGGATGTGAATCGTTTTTTGACGATTTAAAATATCGTCCGATATATTTTAAATCGTCAAAAATCGTTAGGGCCACAATACAATACCAATTCCCCCGATTTATCGTCAAAAAATCGTAAATCGGGGGAAGGGGGAGGGCAGGAAAACCAGCACACTAAAACACCCTAAAACCCACCCCCGACCCTTTAAATTAAATCCCCCACCCTCCCGAACCCCCCCCCCAAATCCCCCCCCCCCCAAATGCCTTAAATTACCTGGGGGTCCAGCGGCGGTCCGGAACGGCCTCCTGCAATTGAATCGTGTTGTCTTCAGCTGGCGCCATTCTGCGCCATTTTGCAAAATGGCAGCGCAAAATGGTGGCGGCCATAGACCAACACGATTCGACTGCAGGAGGTCGTTCCGGACCCCCACTGGACTTTTGGCAAGTCTTGTGGGGGTCAGGAGGCCCCCCCAAGCTGGCCAAAAGTCCCTGGGGGTCCAGCGGGGGTCCGGGAGCGATCTCCTGCCGCGAATCGTTTTCCGTACGGAAAATGGCGCCGGCAGGAGATCGACTGCAGGAGGTCGTTCAGCCGGGGTCCGGAACGCCCGCTGAACGACCTCCTGCAGTCGATCTCCTGCCGGCGACATTTTCCGTACGGAAAACGATTCGCGGCAGGAGATCGCTCC
Source organism: Rhinatrema bivittatum (assembly GCF_901001135.1). Classification (NCBI taxonomy): domain Eukaryota; kingdom Metazoa; phylum Chordata; class Amphibia; order Gymnophiona; family Rhinatrematidae; genus Rhinatrema; species Rhinatrema bivittatum. Next base: position 122,865,134 of record NC_042617.1, read on the forward strand.
CGGACCCCCAGGGACTTTTGGCCAGCTTGGGGGGGCCTCCTGACCCCCACAAGACTTGCCAAAAGTCCAGCGGGGGTCCGGAACGACCTCCTGCAGTCGAATCGTGTTGGTCTATGGCCGCCGCCATTTTGCGCCGCCATTTTGCAAAATGGCGGCGCAGAATGGCGCCGGCTGAAGACAACACGATTCAATTGCAGGAGACCGTTCCAGACCGCCGCTGGACCCCCAGGTAATTTAAGGCATTTGGGGGGGGGGGTTCGGGAGGGTGGGGGGTTTAATTTAAAGGGTCGGGGGTGGGTTTTAGGGTGTTTTAGTGTGCCGGTTTTCCTGCCCTCCCCCTTCCCCCGATTTAGCTACGGACCGCCGCTGGACCCCCAGGTAATTTAAGGCATTTGGGGGGGGTTCGGGAGGGTGGGGGATTTAATTTAAAGGGTCAGGGGTGGGTTTTAGGGGGTTTTAGTGTGCCGGTTCACGATTTTAACGATTTTCACAATACTCTAAACACCCAAACGGCGACGATACGATTCCCTCCCCCTCCCAGCCGAAATCGATCGTTAAGACGATCGAGGACACGATTCACATCTCTAGTAAAGTGCGGCCGCGGTTACCCTGCTCCTAACCTGCTTTCTACTCACTTTCCGGCCGCGTTAGCCCTTCCTGCGATACACTATCCCCTTTAACCGATTCTTACCGCCTCTTTAAATCCCCGGGTAACCCCTTCCGCACGCGGCATGTATATTACATGTAAACGAGCGAATTAGCTATTCCCTCCCATACAGTAAATTGCGCCCCGACTATCGCTATTTTACCCTGCCATTTTGCCCCGCGTTTAACCTGCTAACTTACCGCCTACCCCTACCCCTGCGTTAGAGGCAAGGGTTAAGGGTAGACGGCAAACTTTCCCACAAAAGAAAACCTAAAAACCTAAAATGGGTATAAATACCTTGGATGTCACTTTCCGAATCCCCCATCTCCACGCGGGCGGGCGGGCGGTCATCGAGGCGGGAGCCGGCGGGCGCGCGTTCATCCAGGCGGCGGCGGGAGCCGGCGGGCGCGCGTTCATCCAGGCAGCGGCGGTGGGAGCCGGTGGGCGCGCGTTCATCCAGGCGGCTGCAGTGGGAGCCGGTGGGCGCGCATTCATCCAGGCGGCTGCGGTGGGAGCCGGCGGGCGCGCGTTCATCCAGGCGGCTGCGGTGGGAGCCTGCGGGCGCGCGTTCATCCAAGCGGCGGCGGGAGCTGGCGGGCGGGCGCGCATTCATCCAGGCGGCGGCGGGAGCCAGCGGGCGTGCGTTCATCTAGGCGGAGGGAGCCGGCGGCGAAAGCGGCCTCCAGCAGCCCCCACCGGCAGTGAATGAATGCACGCCTGTGTACGCCCGTGCAATTTCGGCGCTCAAGGCAGGGCATTAGAGAACGCCGACGTCACATGCCGTGACGTCAAACGTCTTGACGTCACGCCTTGAGCGCCGAAATTGCACGGGCGTACACAGGCGTGCATTCATTCACTGCCAGCGGGGTCTGCTGGAGGCCACTTTCGCCGCCGGCTCCCTCCGCCTGGATGAACGCACGCATGCCCGCCCGCCGGCTCCCGCCACCGCCGCCGCCTGGATGAACGTGCTCGCACCGCGCCTGGATGAACGCGCGCCTGCCGGCTCCCGCCGCCGCCTGGATGAACGCCTGGATGAACGCGCGCCCGCCGACTCCCGCCGCCTGGATGAACGAGCGCCCGCCGGCTCCCGCCGCCGCCTGGATGAACGTGCGCCCACCCGCCTGCCGGCCCCCGCCTCGATGACAGCATGCGCGCCCGCCGGCTCCCGCCTCGATGAACTCGCTCCCGCCTCGATGAACTCGCTCCCGCCGGCTCTCGCCAGCAAGTTTACTTTTTTTACACTTTATTCCCTTTTGTTTTAATTTTCGCCCTGCGCCTTGCTTCGGGAGGGGGGGAACCTTCCACTTCCTGGTACCTGTCATTTCAAATGTCAGTTGAAATGACATTTGAAATGACAGGTACCAGCGCACCCAGGATACTGTATAGGCGCTGTATTAAGCGCCTATACAGTAAAATGGGTTGCGCGGGCCTAACGCTTCGCCTAACGCTTCGCAGACGCGGCTTGCATTTGCAAGCAATTTAAATAGAGTATCGAGCGGTATGTGAGCAGGACTGTGCCTGCGGCGAACGAGGGTGCGCCCGGCACTGCTCACTCTTTCTAACGCGGCCTTACTGTATCGACCTGCAAGACAGGCTCAGGAGTATTGAATAGTTTGCTCAAGAAGGTAATCCTTTTATTTTATTTATTTATTTTAAAATGGCTCTACTATTCAAAACTGCCATCCTGGGGACTTTGATGTCTTTTATTTATTTTTTTAATCTTAACTTGCTTTCCCCTATCACATACACAAAGCTCTCAGCTTGGTGAGCCATGAGGCCTACCAGGAACTCCATCTCAAAAAACACCTTCCACTTTGAGCATGCTTACCCTCATATATATAGGGCAAGACACATCTCAAAACGTGGATGGTCCAAATAGAAGAGGGAAACTTTAGTGAGGGTGTGAAGCCACCGTCACATAAATAAATAAAAATAAAAACAAGGAAAAGAGAGGAAGTAATTTCCAGTTTTGTACTGCATACAATCTGAAATCCAAGTAGATCACATTGAGTGCTCTTCCTCTTCCTCCTGCAGATAGCAGCCCTTTGTTCTATAAATTACAAACACATTTATTTCAATACACCAGCCAGGAGTCTAAAATACCAGCTAGATTAAATAGACAGAGATTTCAAAACATGCAACAACAGGAAATATAGGAGAAAAGAGAACAATGTCAGCAAGAAATCAGTTTATATTATGGCTATCGAATTAAAAATTAAACTTCTCTGGTCCCAAGCACAGGTATGTGTGTCTCTGGAGAGGTACTTGAACAATTATTTCTCTTTTATTTAAATTACTTCTTAATCAACCCCTACAGAGCCTTGTGAGTCACTAGACCCATAGGCTAATACTTTGTTTTTCTTAAAACTTAAATACATTTATTTCAATACACTAGCCAGGAGTCTAAAACACTAGCTAGATTAAATAGATAAAGATTCCAAAACAATCAACAACAGGAAATATAGGAGAAAAGAGAACAATGTCAACAAGAAATCATCTATATTATGGCTAGCAAATTAAAACTTCTCTGGTCACAAGCACAGGTATGTGTATGAGTGAGACTGAGTGAGTCATTGAACATTTGTGTGAGCCAGAATGTGAGCATGTGTGTCAGTGAGAGAGAGTGTATGTGACAAAGTGAGTGTGGTGTGAGAGAGAGCATGTGAGCCAGTGAGCTTGTGTGTGAGAGAATATAAGGGAATTTGTGTGAGAATGAATGTGTGTATATATGAGAGAGAGGAGAAAGTTTATGCATTCCTCCCATCCCTGACTAATCCATGACAATCTCAGGGTGACTGGAATCCATTAAGTTCCCTTGTATGGAGAACAAGGGATTTTCTTTAGCCTTAGTTTTAATTATTGGGTGTTATTTCATGTACCTGCTGTTTTGAATTATTTTATAGAGGTTTGGGAAATTTAAAAAAACCCCAATGTTATATATTTTTAATTATTGGATGTTCTATTCATTAACTGCTTTGAAATATTTCTTCTTTATATGAGTATGATTTTATTATTATGACTGATGTTTTATATTACCTGATTTTATTTGACATTTAATGAGGAATGGTGTTGTTTCTGTTTTTCCATTGTTTCACTGCATATGGACTCTGGCTTGTTACAGTTTTTGTCTGTGATTCTATTTATACTTTATTATCTCTTTATTCTGTATTTGGTGAGAGTCTGTCTGTGTTCTGCAGGTGTCATTGCGATGAGGTATTCTGCTAGTGTCTAATTTCTGTGTAGGGATATATAACAGACAGCTATATTTGTTCTGTTTTCCTAATAGCAGGTGTATTGGTGTGTTAGGTCCTGGTGTAATATTTGCAGTGTTGCCAACAAGTCTGAGTGAGACACGCAGATGCGCCCACACTTTCTTGTTCTCAATGTGTTGGTGTGTCTGAGAGAGAGTGTGAGAGTCTGTGAGAGAAGGTCTGAGAAAGAGTGTGTATGTCCGTGTGTATATGCCAATAGAGTTTCTGCAATATAAAAATCTGCTTGTGTGACTGAGCGTGTGTGTGTGTGTGTGTGTTTGTGTGTGTGTCTGGCTGGCAGTGTGGTTGTCTCTTGCAACTAGTTCAAGAACTGATTGGTTGACCAGACTAGGAATGTCAGATATCTATGTGTGTGCACATATATTACACACACGCATGCACGCACACACACACACACACAATTGTTCATGTGCATATATCTGTAAAATCTTTTATAGAGATATAAATAGACTTGTGTGGTGCCCAACCAATTTGCATGGATGGAACGGAGCTCTGTTTTCTCAACTTTGGTCTAGATTGTGCTCTACTCCTTAGTTATTTAGGAAAAAAGTGGTTTAATTTGGACATATATTTTGGGTCAATTCTGCCATGTTCCAGGTTTGTCTTGGCTTGCTTGGTGGGACCTATTGATGCATATGCTGCAAGAAAAGTGCACGAGGGAGTCAGACACCCTGTGGGCCAGTTTTTGAAAAATTCCCCAGGTTGATATTTTCCTGTAATCCGCCCCTGACTGAAAATGTCCTTCACGCGAGCATGCTTTAAAATTCACTTACCTTACTCATTAAAACTGACAAAGTCCTAAGGAAGATCCATGAAATACGTTTGTTTGAATAACGAGCTCCTCCTATAGAGGGAGGAGATAGTAATCTGTTATGGATCTCTTCCTGGAGAGGGAGGAGTTAACAATCTGTTATCAATCCCTGCTGCTAGGGATTGATAACAGATGGCTTTTCTGAATTTGATGTCATAGTTGAGCCATGCCCAACTACCATAGCTTTTGTGTGCCTTCATGATTGAATCAAGATACCATATGAGGTATGGTGATTGTTCGGGCTCCCTCTCCACTATCACACTCATGAATATATGGAAAGCTGAAACCCAGTTACTAAGCATTTTGGCTACCCTTGGTTTTTTTACTTTACTTTCGGCAGTGTGATATATCATTTCGCTCTTCTTCTTGATCTGGTAAGAGCAGTGAAAAGATGTCGATGAATTCTCTCCTCAATATTCTCTTTCTCATTTTCCTTGATATGCCCCTCGCTAACTTGCTAATACCGCAGAGCTCGTCTTTGTGCCTCATTCTGTCTCTTTTTGCCTGATTTGAGGTATCCACTGGTGAGGTTGAAGGTTCTGGCTGCTCAGCTGTGGGGTACTACCTTCTCTGACCCCAGGCCTTAGCTGGAGATGCCTCCTTGCAGGCCGCCCTTCTTTTTTTAAAGTTTTTTTACATGCTTTTCATTATTGTGACCAGTGTTAGCTCCTCGTCGCTGTCACTGATTCACAATCAGAAGATAGTAATAGTGAGGGTGCACTTTTTATCGACTTACCCAAGCTTAGCCTTCGTGTGTTATGACCTGTATTGTCATTGTCTGTGATGGGGAGGAGCATGCTGTCCTCGCCCATGTTGCCTCTAGTTCTTGTGCTCTTTTTGTGGGCAGGGCTTGGAGATCTGTCGCCGCCAGCCAACATGAGCTGCTTTAACTATTCTGTGCCCTGTTCTTGTGCTTGATGTCTGATTTCTGACATGAGCTCTTCTAGTTCTCACTGTTTTCCTTAGGAGCCCGTCAGCACGGTCTGTCGATAAGGGTTTGCTTGATTGCTCTCGCAGTTGGGGCTTGACTTTTCCTGGTGTTTGTTTTCTTCTTGGCTGGAGCCTTGGCTTTGTTTGCTTTTCGTGGAGCCATCCTGTGGTTTTCACCTGTGGAATAGATTACTGCAAGGGGAGATAGTAAGCGTATTGAGTCATGAAATTCTTGTAATGAATAATTACCCGAATTATTTAGCGATTGCCTAATTGCTAGTCTTAATTATTGATTATTATTATCCTGTTGTTTTTTTGTTTTTGTTTTTGCCTACACCAAGATGGCCGCCACCTTGCTCAGTTTTACCTTTTGCCTTCCCCAAGATGGCCACCTCCATAATCAGTCTCATAGAAATGGTTACCATGAGCAACTTCCCTTTTTTTCCCTCAGGAACATGGCTGCCGCCCTGCTCCGTTTCCTCTTTTTGCCCACCCCAAGATGGCTGCCTCCCTAATCTGCTTCCTCTTTCTAGTTCACATAATTGGTCCTCATAATATGGCTGCCGCTGAGCTCCTTGCATGTCCATGCTTGCCAGCCTCAAAATGGCCACCGAGCTGTGCCTCTGCGCCATTTGTGAGCAGCAACAGAGCCTCGAAGCAGCTGGTTGGGCTTTAAATTTTGGGCCCTTAAACGCTACATATCGCCGGCATTTTTGATCCTCGCCCTCCCGCTGTGAGCCAAATGGAGTCATGCACTGAAAGGGGGGAGTGTTCTACGTACCTGATATGGAATGCTCCATTGTTTTTTGTGCCATTTGCCTGGGCCTACCGGCCTCCTGCCTGAAACACCACCTTGGACTCAGGCGCCGAGGGGGGAGTGTCCCTTGGCTTCAAGGGTAGACTCTATCCACCAAAGCCGCCTGCCGGGACTGCCCTCAGTTGCCAGGACCTCGCCTGGGTGATCCTCTTCCCCCCCCCCCTTGTTTGTTTTTTTTTTGTAAAGCTGTCCCATGGTGGTTCCGTGGCTGTGAGGGAAAGACCTCGCCGCGCAGTGTGGTGGTGGACGGGCACCTAGCGGCTACCCCTGCCACCGGCAATCCCTGACCTCAGCCTGTCCCAACATGGGATCTTGAAAGCCCCGTCGGAGGGGGTGGGCCATCTCACTGTTTCCCCCCTTTTTTTTTTTTTTTTTTGTTCGTAGCCTGAAAATCCTCCCCACCTGCCTGCAATCTATCTCGCACGTTCCCAGCGCTCCGTTATGACCCGGCTGCCCGTCAGATATCGAGGCTCCCGGCGCTTTCTCTAGGATGAGATAGGAGCCCGGAGATGCCGAATGCACTCACGCTGCACAGATGAGTCACCGCTCTCAATGTCCCCGCCGATGCAGGGCAGGGGAGAAGAAACCTGGTGGTCCTGCAGCTGCCAGTGTGTTTGATGAAGAGGGGGTTTTCTCTGCAGGGGGTGCCCGAGGCATCCAATGGTAAAATGTCCCCCCTCCCCCTTCTCCCGGCCTTCCCCCTCAGCCTTTGCCTTATGTCACCTTTGTATCCCGCCCTCTCCTTCCATTTTCTTTCCCTTTCTTTCTTTTAGGACTAGCCTGCAGTCAGCTGACCTGCACATATTTTTATTTATTTATTTAAGGCTTTTATATACCGACTTTCTTGATACAGATCAAATCAACTCGGTTTACATCGAACGAAGCAGAACTATAACCAACCATATAACAAGAGACAATTTGAAAGAGCATAAAAGTTACATTCTAACAAGGTTGCCTTAACACATATTGTGCCCTGCCCCAGACAACAGTCGGTTTGGCAGAGAACTGAGGTTTCGTTATCACAGCAGATAAGCAGAGAAGGATGGAATTACAGTAATCAGCTATTGTCTAGCTGATAACACTATGTTTCCTTTGGAACAGTTACAAAAAGATTTTAATCTTCCTAATCATATTTGCATCTTCATTCTAATCATTCTAATTCATTCTAATCTAATTCTAATTCTAATCTTCTAATCTAATCTTCTAATCTAATCTTCTAATCTAATCTAATCTTCTAATCTAATTCTTCATTCTAATCATTCTAATTCATTCTAATCTAATTGTATTATCTAATTTGTTCAGTTATGCCTTCTATCGCTCCGGCTATTCTAGCCATCCAGGTTAATACCCCCTGTTATATGTAACTTTCATTTCTTGTTATATGATTGACTTTGTTATTCCCCTCATGTTAATTGTAAACCGATCTGATATGAATTTCTTTCATGAAGGTCGGTATATAAAAATGTTAAATAAATAAAATAAATAAATAATCATATTTCCAGGCTCCCCACCACCTAAATGCAGTAAAACAAAAATGTTCCACTATTTTTAGTTCTGAATCTATTACACACCAAATATTGATAGTTGGTGTTCATGCAATCAGATCACTTTTTTGGTATTAAGATGGGCAATCATAAGCAATCAACAGTGGTATTGGATAGGTTAGCACAGCATTGCTCTACTGAATTTAGTACCACTTATAACTAGTGACACTATTTGGACATTTTTTTTTTAATTTTATTTTTATCATTTTAACACTTTCAGCAAGATAAATCTTACTTACAGAAAACAGAAAAGCAGTTCAATAAATTTATAAAGAAAAACATATTCTTGCACTTCAACATACTTACAGAACTATTGCAATTCCCCTTAAAGAAACCTATACCAAGGGGGCAGAAAGTAAAGGGAGAATACAAAGAAAAACAGCATGCATGTAACAGAAAATAACAGTCATTTACATATGATGATCCTCTCACTAGGGTTCCTTATTGGAGGTGATAACTACCCGCCTGATATTAAGGAAAGATTTTAATTGCTCGGGATAAAAGAAAATAAAGCACTCTGTTGAAGATTTAGCAACACATTTACAGGGATACTTTAAAACAAATGAAAATCCCAAAGCAACTACTTGAGCTCTTAATGCTAGAAAATCTCGTCTCCTGTCCTGCATAACAGGAGCAAAATCGGGATATACATGTATCTGTATGCCCCAAAAGGGCACATCTATATTTCTAAAGTATCTTTTCATTTTTTCGCTGTTATCCCATTCCGAAATAAAAGAAACCATTAACGTAGCACATTCATAAAATTCAGAAGTTGAATCCTTCAAGAATTTGGTCAAGTTCCCTTTATTTGTACTACTTTGTAGGATATCTCTATTCCTTGCTGATACTGGTAAATAAAAAAGCTTATTTACCGAGGGAATCTCTCCCTCCTGGAATTTCAAGATTTCCATAAAATATTTTTTTAACAAAACATAAGGGAGTTCGCCTACTATCTTGGGGAAGTTTAAGAATCGTAAATTCAAATGACTCAAATGGTTCTCTAAATGTTCCAGCCTGCGAGAAACAGAATTAAGATCTTTCACCATCTTAGCATTACAGTCTTGGGACCTCATCAAATCAACTTCCATAGTCTCCAAATGCGGCTTTATTTCTCTTATCTGGGCATTGTGGGACTCAAATTTATGATCAAAAGAATCTAATTTATCTTGAAATTCTCCCATTGAGTTCCCTAGTGCCGCCACTAGAGCCCAGATTGCGTCCAGCGTGACTGTTGCTGGCTTGATGGGCATCTGAAAGCGGGGACACTGGAAAATCTCACCCACTTTCACCACAAGCGATATTCCAGCCGACGAATCTTCCCCTACAGTAACCGCTGCTCCCTCCAGTACCTCCATCTCCCTCTCCCGTGTCGGAGTTGACTCGGGAGGCACTGAAGTCAAAACTTCCACTCCCGATGGTTCCAGGCACTCTGGGGGCTGTAATGGAGCTACGGTATCTCCTGCTTTCTGACCTCCTCCTGCTGATGTCACCTTAGCCACGTCATGACTCTGCGACCCGGCCGTCTGAGTGGTCGGGGAAGGTAGTAATCATGGGCATATGAGGATCTGGGGAGTGAGTGTAATTTACCTGGCGAGACCGACGCTCCCTCGCCGGGTTCCGCAACGGAGACTTCTCCTCCCAATTCCAACGCCTTAGCAGATACAAAGGAGGTTATCAATCACTGAGTTATAGGAGTCTCCGGATCCGAAGGAAAGACACAGAGTTTTCATTTTCTCTTTGCAGGCATCTTGAAATTATTCCTGGAATGGAGCTCAGTGTTTTCATAACCTGCTCACGCCGTCATCTTGCCCCCAGCTATTTGGAAATTATTTTAAAATTTATGATCTATTTGTTGCGCCCGTCGGATACAGACGGCTGCGACCTCTCATGCTCACCTCTTTTTTCCCTGCACCGTCAATCATGGGAAGAATGTCGGCCTCCGCCAACCAACACCGACCTCCCTGGTGTCCTCGGGAAGGCATGGGCGCTGCCAACCACCATCTTACTTCCGGAATCACTTAGGCGTGTGCGCAGGGCCTCCTTTTGTATATGTCATGGTGGGAACCTCGGGGGCATCCCCTCCCGATGACGTCAACCCGCTGGTGTACTTAAGCTGACTGGCCCACTGCTAAGACGAGTTAGCAAGGAGTTCTCTTGTTGTTAAATCCGCTCCACTTTTGGATCTCCTGTTCCAGTATCTCTTCATGGCATTCGGGCACTCTGGGTAACCACTCCTCGGAGGGCCTTCATGCCTTGGACTTCACCTAACCCGCAGCGGGTTACCCGCTCCTCGGGTCTCTCTCCTGGAAGTTCCTTGAGTGAGTACCTTCTTCAGTTTTCTACGATTCCAACATTGCTGAATTCTCCACAGTGTACCCCGTTCCTTGGGCCACTACCATTCTTCAGCATTATCGCTTCTACATATCCTGAGCTACAAGGTATTGCTGCAGCTACTCAAGATCCTCTGCTTGGTTCCTGTAATTCAAGACCTCATCTACAGTACAGTTATCCTTGGCATACCCTGCGCTGTGGGCCACTACCGGATCTGCACTCTGAGGTATCTTCACAGCCTGCTGGAACTTCTGGTGTACCCCGCGCTGCAGGCCACTACCGGATCTTCTCATCTACAGTACCACCCTGGGTATATCTTTTGCTCAAGAACTGTGTTTATTGCATTTGCCGCTCCTCGGGTTATGCCTTATCTTTTTCTCTCTAATAAAGTCTCTCTCACAGCTGTGTTCTACATCGCTGAGACCATGCCCACCGACGGTGAGGCTCATGGGGCTCCTCTCTGTGGGCTGAGACATCTCTCATCTCGGCCCGGGGTTCACAATATTACAACAAACTATTACAGTAGATTCTTAGATATAAGAACTCCAATATTGTATTGAGTTTATTACACTGCAGAAAGAACTTTCCGGTTGGGTATTGCTGCTTCCAATTTGTGCGTTAAATTCAAAATGAATAAGGGGACATTAATGTTATTTGTGAAACTTTATGATTTTTGGGATGAAGTGCTGACTTGTATAGAGAAGGTTGTTAGCATTAAACCACCCTTTCAAGGTAAATTTCTTATTTTGGCATTATTGTTATCTAAGGGTTACTCTAAGTTTGCGTAGGTAGTCTTGTTTCTTGCTAAAAAAAAAACAAAACAAAAAAACATTCTTCAGTTCTGGATTAAAGAAATAGCACCTTCTAAACAGGTATGGTATATGTATATGTTTGAAGGGAAAATGATTGAGAAATTGGATGCTAAGTTTATGCATAAGCAGCTCAATAATGATTATGTGCATGCATGGGAAATTTTTACAAATATTGAATCCTTAGGAGATAACAATTGTTATGACTCGGGTCCTGGCTGGATGTAGGGAACACCATCCTCAGAGTAGCAAATGATAGCAGGTCAAGGCTAAGGCTGGTTTTCCACCTAACCTTCCCCTGCAGGTTGAACCCTGGGGGCCAGCAGATATCTATGGCAGCAGGCCATCATGGTAAGTCTGGAGCAAGGCTTGGACAGGAAAAAATTGCAGGCAAGGACTGGAACTGCAGCTTGAATGCAGGCAGGGACTGGAACTAAAGCTGAAATCAGGCAAGGATTGGAGCTGGCATGCAGGCAAGGACTGGAACTGGAGCTTGACTAAGACAGGACAGGACAGGACAAGGCAAGACAAGGACAACACAGAACATGGAACATAAAGACATGAAGGCAGTGTTAGGCAGGGAAGGCCCCGAGGGGCAAGACAAAGAAAAGACCTAGATAGGCCAGAGGGCAGGAGAAGAGAGAGGCCAGAAGGCAAGGCAAGGAGTAATAAGGCCTTTAGACTACAAGACAAGGCAAGGAGCAGGAGGGTCCTTAGGCCACAAGGCAAAACAATGATAGGCCTGGGTAGGCTTCAAGGCAACAGTGGCTGGGGCAATGAATCAAGGGCGACTCAATGTGAAAGTGTGGAATGTTTGGCAAGGCTGGATTATGTAGGGCTGAGGTTTGAGTGTGGTGCAGGCAAGGATGAAGAGCTTGGCAAGGCTTGGAGACACAGTTCACTGAGAACTACTGGTGGTTAAGAGGCTGTACCACAGGCTAAGCTCGATGGGCCTTGAGGAGCTGACGGGGGCAACATGGAATGGCATTCCAAGGAGACCACTGCTGGTGAAGAGGCATCATAGTCACGGTAGGTTGAGACTCTATAGCAGCTGAAATCATAACAGTACCCTCTCTTTAAGACCCCCTCCTCCTGGGTCCCATTTTCCATGGAATTATAGTTGAGACAACAAGGTGAGGCTTAGCCTGGAAGCTGTTTGTCCAGGCAGACACCCCCTGCTGATTGGACTGGCTGTGGATGGACACCCCCTGCTGGGAAGATTGGCTATGGACACACGCCTCCTGCTGGGTGGGCTCGCTGTGGACATGTGCCCTTTGCTGGACTAACTGGATCTGGGCTGGAGCTCTCTGCTGAGCTGGCTGGATCTGGACTGGAGCCATTTGATAGGCTGGTTGGAACAGAGCTGGAGCTTTTTGCTGGGCTGGCTGCATCTGGGCAAAAGCCCTTTGATAGGCTGGCTACATTTGGGTGAAAGTCCTCTGCTGGGCTGACTGGATCAGGGCTGGAGTGCCCTTCTGTGCTGACCGGATCATCCTGTGGGAGATGAGCAGCACTTTCTTCTGGGGGCTGAGAGCGGTGGACAGGATGCCTGAGTAACAGGCAGGGCCGCTGGCATAGGTGACTGACAGGCAAGACCACTGGATCAGGATCCTTTGTATACCAGACTACAGGCACAGGATGAGTGTGAAGTTTGACCCTTAGCACAGGGAGTTTTTGAGGCTGAGATGACACCTGAAAGTCTTTCTGTAGGAGGACTGGAAAATTGGAGTCCTCCCAGGTCTGTACTGGTCCAGGACGTCTGGGCAGCTGAATAGCAGGAGTCACCGTACCAGAGCCATAGCATGCCTATGATCAATATGGCCACGGCCATAAGCGCTGTTACCAAAAAGGCTCCATAGCGCCGCCATCATATGGGGCCTCAGTAAGTGGAAAAGCAGTACGGCATGCCGGCCATGCTGATGATTCTGGCAGAGCCGTGCTGCTTTTCCACTCATAGGAGTTGGAACGGGGGGCTGCCAACAACGGGAGAAGCCTTATTGGTGGCAGTGAGATGGCGCATGATTTCATGAACGCTTCTGCGATCCCTTCACTCACCCTCCCTGCTCCCGAAGAATGGAAGGATCAGGCCATGCAGTGTGGGCTGCATCTTCCTCCTCAGCTGTCGGCACCTGATGATGTTATTCAGGCACCGGCAGCTGGACGGGAGGAAGCAGCCCAAGCTGCAAGGCCACGGTCCTTCGATTCTTCAGGAGCAGGGAGGGTGAATGAGGCGATTGCAGTAGCACCGTGGGGGTGAGCAGCGTTAAGAAAATCATGTACTGGCCACCTGCGGTGAGTGAGGGGATTGCAGGTGAGAAGGTGTGTGTGTGGGGGGGGGGGGGGGGGGTAACAAGACTTCTGGGCAGTAGAGGGGCTGGGAGGGGAAAAAAGGCTGGGGAGCAAGACTGCTGGGAAGTGGCGGTCAGGGTGAGGAAAGGGGGCTGTGGAGTAAGACTTCAGGGGAGTGGGATTTCTGGGATGGGAGAGGGGTCTGGAAAGCAAGACTGCTGGGGAGTGGGAGAGGGGGCTGGGGAGTTTGACTCTTGGGCAGTAGGGTGTCTGAGAGAGGAGAGGGGAGCAAAACTGCTTGGGTGTTGGAGGTCTGAAAGGGGAGAGGGGGTTGAGACCAAGAGAGCTAGGGAGTGGGAGGAAGGGGAGCAAGACTGTGTGGGAGAGAGAGAGAGCTTGTGTATGTGAGGAAGAGAGCATGCATGTGTGTATGCGTGTGTGGGAGAGAGAGAGAGAAAGAGAACATGTGTGTGGGAGACTGACCCAACTTCCTCTCTGCCTCCTAATCCATGACAATTTTAGAACTTCTAGAAATCAAAAGTTTTAGATATGGATAACGGGATTTTTTAAAATCCTTATTAGTTTTAATGGGTGTTATTTGATGTGTTGTTTGAAACATTTTATTGATATTTGGAAAATTTGTATGCTATTCTATTCATTAGTTTCAAATTATTCTTTTTATTGATATGGTTTTACTAATTTTATTGTTTTATGAGAAATGATAATGCTTCTGGTTTTCCATTGTTGCAGTTCATATAGAATTTGGCTTGTTGTGGTTTCCTGTTCAGTTTTTGTCTGTACATTTCTATTTATATTTTATGGTCTCTTCATTCTGTATTTAAGGGTCTATCTGTGTTTTGCATGTGTGACTGAAGTGAGGTATTCCAATAGGGGCGGATTTTCAGAGCCCTGCTCGCGTAAATCCGCCCAAAACTGGGCGGATTTACGCGAGCAGGGCCCTGCGCGCCGGGAAGCCTATTTTACATAGGCCTCCCAGCGCGCGCAGAGCCCCGGGACTCGCGTAAGTCCCGGGGTTCTCCGAGGGGGGCGTGTCGGGGGCGGGCCCGGCCGTCGCGGCGTTTCGGGGGCGTGTCGGCAGCGTTTTGGGGGCGGGTACGGGGGCGTGGCTACGGCCCGGGGCGGTCCGGAGGCGTGGCCGCGCCCTCTGTACCCGCCCCCAGGTCGCGGCCCGGCGCACAGGAGGCCCGCTGGCGCGCGGGGATTTACGCCTCCCAGAGGGAGGCGTAAATCCCCCAACAAAGGTAAGGGGGGGGGTGTAGACAGGGCCGGGCGGGTGGGTTAGGTAGAGGAAGGGAGGAGAAGGTGAGGGGAGGGTGTTAGAGGATTCCCTCCGAGGCCGCTCCGATTTCGGAGCGGCCTCGGAGGGAACGGGGGTAGGCTGCGCGGCTCGGCGCGCGCTGGCTATACAAAATGATAGCCTTGCGCGCGCGGCTCCGCGCGTATCTACTAAAATCCAGCGTACTTTTGTTTGCGCCTGGAGCGCAAACAAAAGTAGGCTATTCGCGCGCCTTTTAAAATCCGCCCCATAGTGTGTAGTTTGCATGTAGGGATCTGTAGCAACTTGGATTGTTCTGTTTTCCTAATAGGAGGTGTATTGGTGTTTTAGGCCTCATGTAATATTTGCAGTATTAACTTTCATAAGTAGAGTTATTGCTGTTTGAGTGCTGGCAGTTAGTGTTGTTTTGGTGTTAGAAATTTTATAGCACTGTAATTCTGTTTTCTTTTGGCTCTCTGAGGGTCATGCCCAAGACGCATTACAGTAAGCCTAATACCATATTAATTCCAAGTGCCTCTTGCTTTTTTGTAGGGTTTTCTGATTGGCACCACAGCAGTACATGTAAGTGATATTTTTACCTCAGAAGACTGTGCTTTGAACGCCCTTTTTCATGTGAAATGTTATTATAAATGCATACATTTTAATTGTGTGTTGTGGGGTGAAGGGCACCTAATACCCCTTGCACTGGCCATGGGCATTACTGTACAAACATTGAACAGAGTCTCCCAACTCATGGTGTCATGTGTTGTGTAATGGGTGAGGGCACAGTTTTTCACTTGGCCATAGGCACCACATTGCCTGGCTACTGCTCTGCACCATACTTCTTTCAGGATGCTGGGTGGCTGGAAGCGTGGGTTCTTGTATATGAGACTGGAGAGGCAGTCCTGTTCTGAAAAAGCCGTGGAGGCGACAATACAGAATTAGAAGCCAAATGTCCGATCTGGTTTCTTTATTGGACAGAAACACACAATTTTCAAACAAGCCTGACTCAGGCCGAGTTTCGCCCTCTTACAATGGGGCTGCGTCAGGGGCTACAACATACAACAAATAAGACACATTGATAAATAAATATAAATCATAAAAACGTAATAAAAATAAGTATAAACATATAAAATGGTTACATATACATATGTGGTGTAACATATAAAACTGAAAAGTGATATTGACTGTGTATCTGGTGAAGTATTAATTATTAACAGTAAAAATGCATTGCCTTTACCTCAGCTTTATCATTTTAGAATTTCTGAGTGTCCGGGTTACAAATTGTAAATATGCATCAAATGGTCTGTAATATGTTAATAGAAACAGGATACAAGTGTTAATAAAATGTACATTAAAAATATAAATGAAATTCTGGTATGTAATTATTTAATCTCATTAAAAAATGTGTATATCTCTGGTTGATAATTATATCCTATGCCGCAGTGTTATTAACAAACAATGCTCTCCAATGCTGTAAAGAATGTTAAAAAATTAATTAAAAAATAACATTGCTTTAAACCAAAAACACTGTGGGGTAGATTTTCAAAGGGGTACGCGCGTAAGATACGTGCGTACCCCCCGAAAACCTACCCCAAACTCCCCCCCCTGCGCGGGCCGAGCCTATTTTGCATAGGCTCGGCAGCGCGTGCAAGCCCCGGGACGCGCATAAGTCCCGGGGCTTGCAAAAAGGGGCGGTCGGGGGCGGGGCCAGGGGGCACAGTTAGAGATCGGGGGCATGTCTGGGGGCGTGGCTGAGTGCCCCGACACTGCGGCCTGTGTCGGAGCCTGCCGCGCCGGCGCGTGTAAGTTACTACTGCCCGGAGGCAGTAGTAACTTCTCCGATAAAGGTAGGGGGGGGTCTAGATAGGACTGGGGGGTGGGTTAGGTAGGGGAAGGGAAGGGAAGGTGCGGGGGGATAGAAAAAAAGTTCCCTCCGAGGCCGCTCCAATTTCGGAGCAGCCTCAGAGGGAATGGGCAGCGCGCGCAGGGCTCGGAGCGCACAAGTTGCACAAATGTGCACCCCCTTGCACGCGCCGACCCTGGATTTTATAAGATATGCGCGGCTACGCACGTATCTTATAAAATCCAGCGTACTTTTGTTCGCGCCTGGTGCGCGAACAAAAGTACGCGCACCTCTGTGTGTGTAATGGTTGCTCATTACTAGAGTCTGCATGCTCACCCACCAAAAATATTGGACCAATGCTATTACAGAACAAGCACTATGCTGCATTGACAAATGCAAAGGACTGTCGCTATTATTGAACCTGGTAAAACACAGCCAAGCCATGATAATGAAAAATATTTTTTACTGGCAGGTTAATGTCATGAGCCAAATTATTATTCCTAAAACAATAGCCTCCTTCATAAAATTAATAAAAATAATAATAAATATTGGTAAAACAAGTATGACAACATTTAAAAATGAAAGCACTATTCTTAGTTAATATTTCAATACCACTTAGTCATATGAAAAAGCATAGACCGACCATTGTATTAATTTAAATACATGGCTCTGCTATATAAAATCATGTGTTATAGAAAATCAAAATGATTCACATAAACAGCTTGCTAGATCTTTGTTGGTATAGGAATAACTTACATACAAAATATTTCTTGATAAGAAATTACCGCGTCAAAGTTGCTATTTAAATTAGGACACAGAGGGCCGGATTTTAAAAGGGTTACGCGCATAAGGTACGCGCGTAACCCTTTTAAAACCCCCCTGCGCACGCCGACCCCGGATTTTATAAGATACACGCGGCTATGCGCGTATCTTATAAAATCCAGTGTACTTTTGTTTGCACGCGCACTCTCTTTTAAAATGTACCCCAGAGTGTAAATAAGTTGAAAACTGGAGTTTAACAAAGGTGGTGCTTACTGTTCGATGCACCGAAAGAAATCAGGTCACACAGCGGCAATCTCTGTCTCTCTATGATCTTAATGAAAAATTCTGGAAAACGCTGGCATCTTTTAAAGGGCTCAAAAAATGGCGCCGAAGGGTTGTCAGTAAAAAGGGGGCATGAACAAAAATACCTGTGTGTTCAAAGTGAATCTGGCTGTGATTAGAAAATGAAACCAGGCATTTGTAGAAAGCATCGGGCTACCTAATTACTAAAAAAAATGTTGAAGGAACAATAAAATCAGTAGGACAGTGGGATAAAATGAAATAAATATTGGAGTGTAGAGCCAATTGGAATGATAAAAATTGAAAAATAAGATTGGATAAGAATAAATGGAGTGGTATGATTGAAAAATGTAGGAACCTAGTGAAATTATGACAAGTGAAACTAAAAAAATGTGAACTAAAGACCAAAAAGGGGGCATGTGTATGTGACTAAAAATTATATATTATATTACAAAAAAATATAAATGAGAATATGATGTAATATAAAATGCAAAAGAAAACTAGGGGGTGATTAGTGCTCAGCACAATTCTAAAAAATGTTGGAACCTTGTAAAAATATAAATGTGAAAAATTGAAAACCAAAAAAAGGCATATGTTGATTAATACAAAATAAGTACAATTGCAAAAAATTTTTTTTACCTTTGATGTAAAATGGAATGAAAGTGGGATGAAATGAAATAAATATGAAAGAAAAATTACAATATACAGCCAACTGGAATGATAATAAAAACTGAAAAGTTACAATATAATAAAATTGCATGGAATGATATGAATAATACTCAATATCTTAAAAAATATGGGAACCTAGTAAAATTATGACAAGTAAACTAAGAATATGTAAAAGGGGGCCTGTGTATGTGACTGACAATTACAAAAAAACAATAAGAACATCAGTGTAAAACAGTAGAGTGAAAAAGGCAATAAAATAAAAAAATGCAAATGAAAATTGTAGGGTGATTAGTACTCAGCAAAATTCTAAAACATGTTGGAACCTTGTAAAAATATAAATGTGAAAAATTAAAAGCAAAAGAGAGCATATGTTGGTCAATAAAAAATATATATAATTACAATTGCAAAAAATGTTTTTTTAACCATTGATGTGAAACGATAAACTGGGAAAAGGCAATAAAATATGAAACACACTGTAAAAATTCAAAGGAAAACAGAGTAGTCTATATCTAAATTCAAACCATTAGGTTCCATAGCCTTAAAATCAAATATATATTTCTGTTCTATCTGTAATAATATATTATCTAGATCGCCTCCTCTCCAATTGGGAACAACTTGATGTAATACACAAAATTTGTAGTCTTCAAATTTATATATATAATTTATATATTATATATATTTTTTATTGACCAATATATGCTCTCTTACTTCACCAGATACACAGTCAATATCACTTTTCATTTTATATGTTACACCACATATGTATATGTTACCATTTTATATGTTTATATTTATTTTTATTACGTTTTTATGATTTATATTTATTTATCAATGTGTCTTATTTGTTGTATGTTGTAGCCCCTGACGCAGCCCCATTGTAAGAGGGCGAAACTCGTCCTGAGTCGGGCTTGTTTGAAAATTTTGTGTTTCTGTCCAATAAAGAAACCAGATCGAACATTTGGCTTCTAATTCTTTATATTGTCGCCTCCACGGCTTTGTTAGACAGCCTCCCTTGCTGTTTCATCTGTTCTGAAAAAGGACTGCCAGTATAAATTCTTTTTCTAACTGAATGGTAGGGTTGCAGCAGTGAGGCACCTCACTAGGGTTTGTTGATCTAGGAAAGCTTTAGTAATTGCAGAGCTGACAGAGCTGCAGGCTAGTTTCAGCAAAAACATGGTAGGGTTTACTGATTGTTTACTTCCTCTAGGAGGAGGCACTGCAGGTCTGGACTAATTAACATCCCTCTGTGGCAGAGGTTCTGTGGATTGAGAAGGAGATGCAAAAGCAAGATTGACTGGATCAGATGGCAATTCTCTCTATTGTAGATAAAGGGTTAAAAGTATTTTGATTATTAGTGCTGGATTCATTAAATCCTGCCTGAGTTAACTGGATTTGATGGTAATTCTCTGGTGTTGCAGGCAAGGGATTAAAAATCTTTAGAATATTTGTATTAATTGTGCTCCTTAAAATGCTCAGGCAGGCTGTAGGTTCTAAATCCTTGGTGCTGGGTTCCTTTTCTCAGCTGCCTGGATACAAGCAGGTTTCTGGGTCTGTGACTTGAGGAAGGGTTTTGATGCTTGCAGGGTAGGGCTGAACTCCATGGGGAATAAATTACCCCTCTGAGATTTGTTTTCCCCTTTTCCTTTTAAACCCTGCTGATGTAGAGTGGCACTGGAATCTACTAAAGTGTTCTCTGATTCAGGGCCCGATCTCCCTCGCAGTTTTTTTCTCTTTTCCCTTAGCATGTTGCAGGCTAGCATGCCCTAGTTCCTGTGGAGTGGAAGATATTTTGGGAGTGCCACAATTAGAATAGGTCTCTATCCAGTGGGGCGAATGTCTTAAATATTGCACCTCCACATTGCGAAGCTGACAACAAGGACAAATATAAAACAGCAGATTGTCAGGAACTGGAGGTGCTGGTGTGGCCGCAGGCTCACAGAAAAAAAAACAAAAACCTAAATTCTGCTGACCAGTTGTTGTTTTCAAACTGGTAATGGTTACGTATCCAGAAGGGAGACTCTGGGTTTGGGAATTCACAAAGTCTGCACTGGGGGTCCAGAAATGGGGTCATGTGCTGGCATTTGGTATTAGGGATGTGAATCGTTTTTTGATGATTTAAAACAATCGTCAGATATATTTTAAATCGTCAAAAATCGTTAAGAGTCGCGATACAATAGAAATTCCCCCGATTTATCGTGAAAAATCGTAAATCGGGGGAGGGTGGGGAAAACCGGCACACCAAAAAAAAACCTAAACCCACCCCGACCCTATAAAACGAATCCCTTACCTTCCCCCACCCTCCCGAACCCCCCCAAAGCTTTTTATGAGTACCTGGTGGTCCAGTGGGGGCACGGGGACCGATCTCCCGCTCTCAGGCCATCGGCGCCATTTTGGCTGCCACTCAAAAATGGCGCCGATGGCCCGATAAAACAAAAACCCACCCGACCCTTTAAAAACGACCCCTTAGCTTCCCCCACCCTCCCGATCCCCCCCAAAACATTTTAAAATTACCTGGTGGTCTAGTGGTGGTCCCGGGAGCGATCTCCCGTTCTCAGGCCGTCAGCTGCCACTCATAAAGATGGCGCCGATGGCCCTTTGCCCTTACCATATGACAGGGTATCCGTGCCATTGGCTGGCCCCTGTCACATGGTAGGAGCACTGGCTGGCCGGCGCCATCTTTAAAGATGGCCGCCGCCGTATTTAAAGATGGCGCCGGCCATATATGTTGTTGTGAATTATATTTTTCCCTTAGAAGACTGCACTTTGTCTTTTTGAATGTAAAATCTGTTATAAATGCATCATTTTTAATTGTGTGTGGGGAGGGTGGGGTTGGAGGTGGAAGGTTGTAAGGTTCAACTAGGGTGCTTCATACCCTTATAAACCCCCTGGGATTATCATACCAGTAGGGTACAACCACGTAAAAGGGCTGTATAAGCCTGTTGCTAGAAGGTTTAGCAGGTTTACAATGCACAAGTAGAAAAGGGTGTTTTAGTTGCTGCATGGAATTTATGCCAGCCTGTATTTAAACACCTCCTATTCTATGTCTGGAAGGCCGGGTGCCTCAGTCTTTGGAACTGTGCTGTTACTTGTGAAGTAACAGACCAGAGAGAAGTAAAATTACATTGTTCATGTGAACTGCTTGACCATACGATTTCTCTTTTTTTTTGGGTGGGAGGGGAATCTTGGATTTAATTATTTGCTAAGGTGAGTTACAAATCAGGTACAGTAAGTGCTTCTCTACCCCAGAGGACCTTACAATCTAAGGACATTATTTACTAAGCATTTTTCCCATAGACACACAATGGGGAGAAAACCTTTAGTAAAAATAGGCCCCTAAATTTGTACCTGAGGGACATTGGAAAGTAAAGCGACTTGCCCAAAATAATAAAGACTATCAAGGGGAGAAGCAGGATTTGAATCCCAGCTTGCTTGCTTCTCAGCCCTACTTTTTTCACCACTAGGGCTACTCCACTCTGCCAGGCAATGGGGCAGAGGTTCAGAGTGGGTCACATTTGGTGAGCTGTCATACCCCAGTGGTCACTTTACCATCATCAGAAATGGCTCCATGGACCCTCTGTGACTTGTCACTCAACCAGTTTCTCACCCAATTTACAACTTTCTCCCGCGCTCCCGTACTGTCCGGGATTCTTACCAGTCCTCTGTGCAGTACATTGTCAACACTGAGCTCAGGGCCAGAGGAAGCACTAAGCGAACTAGGGGGGGGAGGGGGCCACAGGGTCCTGTAAGCCCACAGCCCCAGGAAGGAAGAGATTGCTACAGCCAGTGGGATATTGTGGCTGTCAGCTTGAGCAGCACCCTGAGCCTCAGCAGTCGCCGGACTGGAGCAGCGCCACAGGCTTTGGCCACTGGGAGCTGAAGTGGAGCAGGGCTACGTGGCCCTGGAGCAGCAGACTGCGCGGCCTGAGCGGGAGTAGGCTACAGCAGCCTAGCCCTGCGTCTATCAGGAGATGGAGCTGGGGGAGCTGCGCAGACCACCCCCATCTGGAGAAGATGAGGCGGGACAGCATCTGAGCAGCTGGTTGTCAGGAGGAGTAGCGGCATAGCACAAGCAGCTGATAGAAGGAAGAAGGGTCCTGTCATGGTCAGGACTGAAGGAGGAAGCTGCTGCTGCTGCTGCTACTACAACTTGTGCTTCTGTAGGAGGGGAGGGGGGGGGGAGAAGTGAGTGAGTGAGAAAAGCAGTGTATGATTGAACATGTCTGTGTGTGATTGAGCGTGTGTGTGTATATATGAGAGAGAAGAGAAAGTTAGTTTGTAACAAACCTCCCTCTCTCCTGTTAATCCACGAAAATCTCAGGGCATCTGGAAAGTAAATGTTCCCACATGTAGAGAGCAGGGAAAATTTTTAAATTTATATTAGTTCTAATTATTAGATAAGTTCTTGGAGGAGAAGTCCATTAACTGCTATTAATCAAATTTACTTAGGGAATAGCCACTGCTATTAATTACATCAGTAGCATGGGATCTTCTTAGTGTTTGGGTACTTGCCAGGTTCTTGTGGCCTGGTTTGGCCTCTGTTGGAAACAGGATGCTGGGCTTGATGGACCCTTGGTCTGACCCAGCATGGCAATTTCTTATGTTCTTATGGGTGTTATTTCATTTGTCTGCAGTTTTTAAATATTTTTTTGGCTTTTGACAAATTTTTATGAGTTTTTAATTATTGGATATTATTTTTATTGTCAGTTGCTTTGAAATATTTTTTCTTTTTATTAGTATGGTTTTACTATTACTGCTTTACATTTTTTATTTATTTGATTTATATTTTGCTTGTCAGGCACTTCAGAGCGGATTATATTCAGGTACTCTAGGTATTTCCCTGTCCCCAAAAGATTCAAAATCTAACCCTTAACTGCATTAAGCTGCAATAAAAATTATAGAAATATGGGTGTGGTTAGGGTAATTTCCTAAATAACGTATCATGTAATTAAATACGATGTTGTGCAATAAATGCCTCCATTTCATAATAAAATCTTTTTTTTTTCCTACCGTACCACAAATGAAAAAGGTGCTATTTTCTGTGTTAAATCCTTCTTTGTCATGCAATAATTTATTGTGAATTGCTGTAGGAGTTCCTCATTTGCATAATTTTCTATAATGTGCACATTTTAATACTAATGCACAGCACAATAAGCATTGCATGATAAAGTGCTTTTGTTGCACAATAATGCCCTAACAGGCTTGATGCATTTCTCTGTAAGTTTGTACCTGAGGCAATGGAAGGGGATGTGACTTGCCCAAGGTCACAAGGATTTGAACTCTGGCTTCCCTGGTTTGTAGCCCACTGCTCTAGCCACTAGGCTACTGCTCCATTTTCTTTTTTTTTTTTTTTCCATTGTTGCACTGCATACAGAGTATGGCTTCTTGCGTTTCCAGTTCAGTATTTGTAGATTCCTATTTTATGGTCTCCTTATTCTGTATTTGGTGAGGCTGTGTCTGTGTGCTGCATGTGTAACTGAGGTGGAGTATTCTACCAGCATGTAGTTTCTGTATAGGGACTGATAGCAGCCTGGCTTGTTCTGTTTTCCTAATAGGAGGTGCATTGGTGTTTTAGGGCCTGATATAAAATTTGCAGTGTTGCCTTTTCATAGGTAGAGTTGTTACTGTTTGAGTGCTAGTAATTCAGGCTGTTTTGGTATTGCGGGGGGGGGGGGGGGTTTACTAAATTGCAATTGAAATTCATTTTACTCATGGCTTTCTAATGGCCAAGCTCACACCAACATTCATTACAAGGATTAATGCCATATGGGCTCCAAGTGTCTTTTTTACAGGGTTTTCAGGTTGGCACCCTAGCAGTGCATGTAAATATAGAAAAATATACTTGTAAGTAGTATTTTCACTTCAAAAGACAGTACCTTGAAAATCTTTTTTCATGTAAAATCTGTTTTTATAGATACATGATTTATTTTATTATGTGGGAGGAGGGTGCAACAGGGGGATGGGTAGTGCAAGGCTATAAGGTTTTCTGAGGGTGCCTAATATCCTTGCACCAGCCCTGACTGAAGTCCAGATATTTAACATCTACTGCACTTCCCTGATCCACTAATATAAGTTGAAAAATAGAAGCACCCGCAACAATGTGAACTGTGTGTAATGGTGGCTTCGCACCCTTAGAGACACTTTACATCTGCTGGGAGATGTTGGTATTTTCAGATCCTCCCCTTTCCCTGTTTTTTGGGATTGATCAGCGCTCCCCTGTATAAACTGGGTGAGCATGCTCACAGTGTGGTTGGAGGTTTGCTTTGGGTGGCGTTCTCTATTTTGGAGAGAAGGAGAGGTTTTCTGGTAGATCCCTGCAAGCCTCACATCCTGCACCAGTGGGATTCCTCAAGAACAGAAGCCCTGCTAGAGTCTTCACCGACCTGAAGGCTTCTAATGTGGAAGGAGAGTAGAAGAGTGTTGTGTCCGTTGGTGCCTGACGCCCTCTCTCCGCCTTCCTTACCTGTCTGGCACCTCCCTCTCTGTCCGTGGGAAGATTGGCTGCCGCGGCGTTCTCCTGCCACTTCTCCTCGGGCATTCCTGGAGCGGCTCGACGCTGCAACTGCCATGTTTCCTGGAGGCCTAGGGGCGCGCGTGCGGCGCGGCCCCGATTGAAGTACTGGCATTGGCGCGAACCTCGGGGGCGTCCCCCAAAGATGACGTCACCCGCGACGGATATTTAAGGTCTTGGAATTTGCTAACACATCAAGTTAGCAAGGATTGACAAAGGACTCGCTTTGTCTGTCTAAGCTACTCTGCCTCCCCGGACTTCTAGAGGTACCTGCTCCTCGGGGGCCTCGCTCTCTCCTTGTTTTTTCAGGTGACAGTCTGGAACCGGTACTCGCTCCTCGAGGGCCCTCATCCCATACTTACTTCGTATACTCCTCTGCCTGGAAGTCTTCACTACCAACTATATCAGCTACATCAGTGAGTTACCATCATTCTCTCTGACCTTTCCCTGGAACCAGGTACTCGCTCCTGGAGGGCCTATACTTTCTAGCTCATGGGCTTCATTGGGAAATTGTGTGAGTGTTACCATCTGCATATCCTGCCTACTCATGATATCTCAGTCTCTCTTCAACTCAGCCTCCAGGGATCGCTGTTCCAGTATCTGAGGGACTACAGCCCAGCCGGGCTTACCAGCTCACTACTGCCACTTCTGGTGGTTCAGTATTCTGTCTAATAAAAGAACTAGTGTGTGTCTCCTAACTTTGAGCCTGACCAGTGGTCCCTCTCGGGATCATCCCCCGGGGGCGTGGTCATCTGCCACTGGTCCAAGGATCCACCCTCAACTCTCAAATATAACTACAGATCTCGAACAGAGTGCTAACTACTATCTGATTGCTCCTCCCATCAGGCATCAGATCAATTACAGATTGCTAACTCCTAGCATCTGATCCGGAACAGAGCATCAGATCATTAACAAAGAGAGGATTTTTGACTTTAAGAGAGGTGGTTTTTTTTGTTTGTTTGTTTTTTTACCAGCTTCCAGCTCAGAAGAGCAAATCCCCCTGTTGAGAGGACTGGATTTTGGTTCCTGAGCTCTGTGCCTAGTCAAAGCAGAGTCACCAGGAAGCAGGGTTATTGGATCTCCCTCCACCCATTCAAAATGGAGTGTGTGGTGTCCTAGGAGTAAGAACTGATTTTTTGGAAGAGCTGCTTTGGTTTTTCCTTTTGGTTGGAGGGAGATATTTTTCTACCACTATCTCCCTGTAATTGTGGAGGAGAAAGTTTTTTTCTTTCCCGTCACTGGGAAGGGATTTTGGACACTGATTCAGAGACTGAACATGGTTAGGGAGATTGTAGCACTTGGAGATATCATTCTTCTTTTTATGATGATGATTTGTTTTCCCATTCTTGCCTGGATTCTATTTTTTTAAGTTGCAGTAAAATATTTCTTTTTTTTGAACATCACTCCAAGTCTCTGCCTGCACGTTCCTACCTGAGGACCAGCCTGCTGAAAACTGTTGAAATCTACAAGTGTAAGTACTGTAGGAGAGTGGAGAAATAGAGAAAGAAACTGTACTGGGTATCTATCCACCCCCGAGAGTATAGGGCCCCGGAGGCTTATCCACCTCCCCGCCGGCTGGACCCTGGCTTCCAGTGGCTAACTACTGCAGAGAAGTTGAGAAAAGAGTGAAAAGTGTGGGACAGTGAGTGTGGCCCTGGGACTGGGACTCCCTACATTAGAGACCTCATGTGGCTTTAATTCTTTTTTTCCTAGCATATAGTCTCCTGGGTTAGCTTTCCCCCTGGATAACTACTCATCAAAGAACAAAGGCTAAACTGCACCTACCCCTTAATATAACTTTTGTAATAAATCCAGCAAAATAGCTTAAATTAACTCCCAATACGATACACCTTTAAAAAAAAAAATACAACAAAGTACAGCTACATAACCTCAAGTGGAGCAAATATTTTCAACAAAACATTCAGCTCTCTTCCCCCCAGCAAAAGCACTGGGAACAGCGACCAACAACAAGAGCAACATCTTTCTGTGCAGATCCTACTGCCTAATAACTTGAGCTTCTGAAAGACCTCTGCATACCTTTGCAGTTATTAATTTTATATCTTGGCCTGAGGGAAACTTGAAACAACTATGAAAATGATCACATTAAATAAACGTCTTTGGAATTCTTTCTCTACAGCAGGGATGTGTGCATACTGAGCAACCTGTGCGCCACCATGCTGAAAGCAATGTCAACAGCCACTATTTTTGCACTGAGGTCATGGCAGGTCACGCAGTAGAACATGTGAGCATGGTCCTCAAGTGCCAGTGTCAAGTTACACAGACTGTAGCCACATATTATTTGCAGGCAGAGTTAAAAATTTAAAAAGAGAGTATTCTCTGTGAACTGTACAGTATTCGGAAAGTACAAATAGCAAAGACAGGGAAAACACTGGGGTTTAGTCAGGCGAAGATCAGACAATCTGGAAGCTGGTGGCGGTGTGTGGCATATGTTTGGTGATATACCCTGGAGAAACAGACTGATTGAAAACTTGGATTGCCAGAAACTTTAAGGTCTATTCACACTCCTTGTGTTTGGACTCTGAATTGTTGCGGTCCTGGCCGCGAGCACGGTGGCCAGGCCCTTACCTCTGGATTCCAGGACCTGCTCCCGCCTCCGGAGTCCTGGCTTGCGGCCTGTTTGGCGGCGTCCCCGCCGGGGCAGCACCGCCGTGAAGGTTCCGGTGGACGCCCTGCTCCTAGGCGCGCGCGCCACTTGGGCGCCTTTGTAGCCAGTTTCCCGCCGACTCCGCCCAATTCCTGACGTCAGACGCCACGGCCTTGATAAGCCGGCTGCGGCCATCCAGCCTTTGCCTTGCAACGGGTTAGCATGCTGGTTTCCTGTTGCGCTGCACCCCGGAGTGACCCGCTTGGCTACGTCGCTCCGTTCCTGCTACAGTACCTGCTTGGTTCCTGCCTGCTTGCTACAGTACCTGCTTGGTTCCTGCCTGCCTGCTACAGTACCTGCTTGGTTCCTGCCTGCTTGCTACAGTACCTGCTTAGTTCCTGCCTGGTTCCAGTACCCGAGCCTTGCTACAGTTCCTGCCTGGTTCCAGAACCCGTACCCAGTTACAGTATCACTACTGTCCTAGTCTGGTTCCAGTTACCTGTCCTGATTCACAACCCGCCTAAGTCTCAGCAGCCGGGCCCCTACGGGCTCCTCCCGGGGGAGCACCAGCTTCCAGGGTGAAGAGCATCTATGTCCTGCCTGAACATCTGCCTCCCGGCCTGCTGTTCATCAGAGACATTGTCCATCTCTTCCTAGTCTCCAGCAGGTCGGCCCAAGGGTCCACTAAACTGAGACTCCCAAAACATGAATGGTGAATGTTTGGGGAAATTCATGTTTTACTAGAAAGCAACTGTTGTAAAAGGGTCTATACAGGAAATATGCAGCATGTTCAAAAAATATCTGACCCTGCTAAAAAAAAAAAAAAAAAAAGAGAGAGAAAGAAATTTAGAGTGCATTTAAGGTGGAGCCACCATAGACACTTCATTAACGTTTTTCTCTGCCCATGAACCAGACCACAAGGAATTAAATACAAAACCCTATGTACCATACATAAACTGATACATGATGAGAAATCAGATTGGCTAAACACAGCATTAAGAGTACATGTCCCACACAGAAACCTTCGATTTGCAAATAAAGCACTCTTAACCATTCCTTCAGTAAAAACGGCAAGACTAACCCAAGTGAGAGAAAGGGCCTTATTACTAGCAGGCCCCATACGTTGGAACACAATGCCTCTAGAGATTAGATTGCAAAGAGATCTCAAAACATTTAAGAAAAGTTTAAAAACATGGCTTTTCAAACAAGCATTTTGTAAAGAGACGGGAGAATAGAAAATATTTAGAAACAGGCAGAAGAACACCGGCGCACAGTACTTAGGAGTGTACAGTAGAGTGGTCCACGAACTCTACATCACTATAAACATAATTGTAACACTTTGAATAGTGAATTTTACCTGTGAACAGTACCTTACTGGTACAATTGGTCATGACCTACTCCACTAAACAATTGATTGTCTTTAATGATATATTGTAACCGAACCTTTAGCGGCACCTGTTAGAATGAACTAATGTACACCCTCACCTACATTAATTTATGTGCCTACATGTAAACCGTTGCGATGGTATTTAACTTAGCGACAGTATAGAAAAGATTTTAAATAAAAATTTTAAATAAATAAATCTGTTATTTACGTGGACCCTTGGCTGCGACAAGATGGAACGCCCTTCAAAGACAGCCCCGAAGGTTCTTGCCATCAGCAGGTGGAGTGTCCCTTCGAAGAACAAGGTTCAGTTCGAGGGCTGGCCATTCTCATCAGCAAGGAAGAGTATCCAAGCACAGTCCAAGTCAAGGCAGGCGGGTAGCAATAGAGAATCCAAGACACAGACCGAATCAGAGCAGGCGGCAAGCAGCAGAGAATCCAAGGCACAGTCCAAATAAGGGCAGGCAGCAAGCAATGAAGAATCCAAGGCACAGTCCAAATCAAGGCAGAAATAGGCAACAAGCAGAAGGACGCATCAGACAGGGGAACCTGTAGCTGAGGCATTGGTTACAGGTCAAGCTTCCCTTAAATAAGGTAAGCTTGATGACGTTCAACCTGCTGTGGGCCCTTTAACTAGAGCACATCTGCACGCACACGTGCCTAAGGGAGCCGCGGCAGGTGGTATCGTGGCGTTCCTGGGTCAGCCACATCTATGATGAGCCAGCGGGGGCAAGACAGTCCGAGGAGGCCAGCCCACAATGGAGAGGAATCCATAATGGGTAACAGCAAGCCTACCTTAATACAAAAAAAAAAGCTTGATCATATTATGTGATCATATAACATAAGAGAAAAAGATAATAAAGGGATTGATATTTAAAAAAAGCTGATTACCTTAATTTAGGCTTCTAGGTTAGGTACCTATTTTCAGCTGAACTTAGGATCCTAGAGGTCCATATTCAAAAGAATTTAAGTAGATAACTCAGAAGTAAACCAGATAAATGAAGATTTGTCACTTATCTGTCTAAATTCTAGCCAGCTAATAAGTTAGGTGGTTAGAATTTACCCGGCTGAGTTAGGGGACGTTCCAGGGGCATAACTCTGAGGGACCAGCTAAGTTATCCAACTAACTTCAATATTCAAAGTTAGCTTAGGGGATTATTTATCAAATCAAGTCAGGGCCTTATCGCGGGCGTTAGGGCTCTAACACCCGCGATAGCCTCATAATGCATGTGATAAATAATGCATCACGAGATGTGTATGCAAATTTGAAAATTGTTATCAAGTGGGAGGAGTAAATGAAAATGAGGGGTGCTTAATGTAATGCATGCTATCGCAGGATTTAACTACACCTTTTTTCCTAGTGTGAGAGGGAGCGAGAGAGAGAGAACCTCTGGGTAGGCACACATATTAGTCAACTTTTTGTACCACTGTAAGAGGGGGCCATTCTGAACTCGGGGAGAGGTTTTGGTGATGTGCTAGGTTTTGAAGGGCAGTTTTACATGCACAGTCATAGGTATGAAAAGCACAGGTACCATCAGTAAAGATTTTATGTGATTTGGAGCGATGAAAGCTAGGTCAAGAGTACATTGTACAAATCTCATCTTTGTGTACATTTCATCGCTCCAAATCACATAACATCTTCAGTGATATCTACGGTGCTGTTCATACCTCTGAATGTGTATGTAAAACTGTCCCCCAAAACCTATCCCACCACCAAAACCTCACCCCAAGTTACTAGTTGCTCCTCTTACAGTGGTATAAAAAGTTTTCATATATGAGAGCCTTATAAAGAGTCTCTCTCTCTCTCACCAGCAGAAACCTGAAATTGCAATTAAACCTGTCCTGGCAGTAGTCTAACCATGCACCTTATGCCTCTTTTTTTTATTGCGGGCGCTATTTTCGCAAAATTTATAGCAAAATGATAAACATAGGCCTAAGTTAGCCGGTTAAGTCTGGTCAGGCCATACAGCTGTCCTAAAGTTAGCCAGAAAATGTTAGCTAGCTAACTTTAAGTTAGCTGGCTATATTCAACAGTGCAGCTGCACTATTGAATATATCTTCAAAGTTATCCGGATACATTTATCTGGCTAACTTTGCTATCTGGACAGTGACTCAGTATGGACCTCTTAGTTTTTAGCACAAAATTCAGGACCCTAAATTTAGGACTGCTATTCATTTGCCTAGATTTAGGTCCCTAAATTAGATGTTTAGTTCTGAAAATCAATGCTAAGCTCCTAATTTTGTCTCTCCACCTTAACTCTGCCCCTGTAGCCATCCACTTTTTAGCCTCCTAAAGGTAAGTACCTAATGAAACTAGGAACCTAAACTTAGGAACCCTGCCCTAGAAAATTTTCAAAAGATCCATTTAGGAGCCAAAATCCTTTGAAAATTGGTCCCAAAGCCTTAATTGGAGTGGACTGGGAGGGAACTGAGGGAGGCCCAATTGCGTCGCTGCGCGTATTTTTCTAAAATTCCCCCCCCCCCCCCATGTGTGGAGCTGGTCACCCTCTCACATTTGTGCACATGGACATGAAAATCCTGCGCACATATGCGTACAGGACCCATATTTTATAACGTGCATGCGGCGACATGCGCAAGTTATAAAATTGGCACGAGGGTCATAAAATCGACCCCTATATGTTTCCAATTTGTTAAAAAAATGGACAACTTGGTGTGGAATTTGCAAAAAAAAACCTGAAATTCTTTATTTTGAGAGATTTCCTTCTTCTGTGATTCCTTCGGCTCTTATAATGGTTGCAATGTAAATTCCTATCTCTTGTACTGTATGAAATCCAGGTGTAATGCTTGATTCATCATCTTTACCTTTTGTGCCCCAAGTTAAGAACATTGTTAACAATTTGTTCTATAAATGATGCTTTCTGCGACAATTAAAGCCAATTCCTGTCTACGAATGATTTGAGTTTAATCTTGCATTGTCTTCTCTAGATTACTGCAATTCCCTATATGTGAAGCTTCCCAATCTACTTTGCACGCTTTGCAAATTATACAGAACCCTGCTGCCCGTGTTGTTTCTGGTATACCATTGAGGGCAAATATGCCAGTTTTGAACATCAGAACATAAGAAAATGCCATACTGGGTCAGACCAAGGGTCCATCAAGCCCAGCATCCTGTTCCAACAGTGGCCAATCCAGGCTGCAAGTACCTGGCAAGTACTAAAACACTAAGTAGATCCCATGCTACTGATGCCAGTAATAGCAGTGGCCATTCCCTAAGTCAGCTTGATTAATAGCAGTTAATGGACTTCACCTCCAAGAACTTAGCCAAATCTTTTTTAAACCTAACTAAACTAACTGTGTAAATGTCATTGGCTTCCCATTGGATAGAGAGTTAAATTGAAACTTCTTTTATTGGTCTTTAAAGCAATTCATAGCCTTACTCCTACGTATGTTAACTCGGTCCTTAAACTTTATATTTCTGGTAAATCCTCAAGGTCGACTTTGATGGTGCTTCTTGATGTAATCTAACAGAGCCTCAACATAATGGGCCTCATTTTAAAAAGCATTTACTCGAGTAAAACCAGGTTTACTGGAGTAAATTCACTTTACTTGAGTAAGTGGGTTTTTGAAAATTGCTACAATATATGCCATTGACTTGTCTATAGGATTTACTCACATAAGTGCACTTTACTTGAGTAAATGGCTTTTGAAAATTGCTACAATAGTAGCTACATTTACGCATGTAACTCCTTTTGAAAATTACCCCCAATAGCTATATAACGGTAGACATCATGTGGTAAGAAGCACAAGATCCATGACCCTTAAGTCCCTTTCA
This sequence comes from Rhinatrema bivittatum, assembly GCF_901001135.1. Taxonomy (NCBI): domain Eukaryota; kingdom Metazoa; phylum Chordata; class Amphibia; order Gymnophiona; family Rhinatrematidae; genus Rhinatrema; species Rhinatrema bivittatum. Next base: position 122,897,726 of record NC_042617.1, read on the forward strand.
CTTATTTTTTAGTGTGCCTAATTTTTTTTTCATTCTGCTAAATATTTTTATCAGATGCTGCCTCCCCTCAACCACAACCTTAACAGGAAAGTAGATAAAACCCAGAACTTCCCAAGATGTTAGGTTCCACAGAACCAGGCCTTTCTCCACAGTACTGTTTCCAGTGAGAATGAAAGCCCTACCAGAAAAAGAAATCTGACTACCCTGCTGTCTCTGAGGCAAATCATAAGACAGTTACTAGGATAAATATAAATAACTGAAGAACTGACACCTACGGTAACAATTTTAAAAGATATTTTTCTAAAGCTGGTAGCACCACAATCCTGCGATAAAACCAGGACAGGTTTAGCCTGTCCCTTAGGATATGGATCTATCTGATCACTTAATCACATTTGACTAGGCAGAAAGACTAGGGGGCACTCCATGAAGTTAGCATGGGGCACATTAAAACTAATCAGAGAAAGTTCTTTTTTACTCAACGCACAATTAAACTCTGGAATTTGTTGCCAGAGGATGTGGTTAGTGCAGTTAGTGTAGCTGGGTTTAAAAAAGGATTGGATAAGTTCTTGGAAGAGAAGTCCATTACCTGCTATTAAGTTCACTTAGAGAATAGCCACTGCCATTAGCAATGGTAATATGGAATAGACTTAATTTTTGGGTACTTGCCAGGTTCTTATGGCCTGGATTGGCCACTGTTGGAAACAGGATGCTGGGCTTGATGGACCCTTGGTCTGACCCAGTATGGCATTTTCTTATGTTCTTAAAAAGATCAGCAAATAAGTCGTAGACAATATCTTCTTATTAAATACTGAACATTTTTATTGATACATTTGTGGCTAGCTTTCGAGGGTAATGCTCCCTTCATCAGGTCAGTAGACAGTGAGCTAAGGATAATGTTGGCTGACTATACCAGTAATTTGGGATGATTGGTGCCATGTGTTGACATGCTTGTCTCCTGTTTTTTTTTACTTTTGGCTATGTCTGAGGAATTGGAATGTTTGGATGGAGAGCATAGGCAGAGTAGGATTTCCGGTAGGTGTTTTTGACTACATTAGTTTTTCTCAGGGTTGCATGGTGATTGGTGCTGTTTTGAGGCTATAAAAGGAAGTTCTGGTTAGTAAGATGTTTAGTTGTAAATGTATTGTTATGTACTCTATAGGCATATTGTCCTTTGTATTAAGTGTGTATATGTACAATATTATATATACCACTTTGCACAGTTTTTATTGTAAAAAGGGAGCTGGCTAACATACAAATAAATTAAATTAAATTATTGGTTGGATCACATCAGTCAGTGTTTGTTTTTAAAAAAAATAGATGTAATGATAGGGGATAGATCAGATTTGGACATGCTTCTAGTACTTATGAAGTTCAACAGTTATCTTCTACTCTTAGTTTCCTGGGAGAGTTACCCCCAAAATTCATATTTCTCATACAAATACCTTCACTTATGACTGTGCATTTGGTTTATAATACATACAGAAATGTCATGACTTTACAATTAATTTTCCATTAACCCTAAGGGTTTTATTTGTCAGTTTTTGGTTATGCTATTTCCTGCTAATTGCTAATCTTGTTTATCCTAGCTTTATCCTTGTCTGCATATTTATTATTTTCATGTGGGAAGGGAACATGGAATTTAACTAAGAACAAGCATTTCCTGACCCTATGCATAGCACTGATGAGAACCCAGAGTTCATGATCTGAGACAGAACCATCTGTAAAACAAAGTAAAATATTTACCAAAAATGTCAGAATCTAGTTAGCACTCAATGACTTCTGACTTGACTGATGTAATTCATTTATGCGCTGCATTTATTAAATATTTACTCTTCAGCTAAATCAACCTTACTAACCCTAGTTGTAATTCTAATTATTCTTTTTTACGCATTCTTTACAGTGTAGTACAGCAGTGCCTTTTGCACCTAATAATGATGTCCATCTTTATCCTTTTTCAGGGGCACATATGTGGACAATTTACATGCATACAATTCTTGACTATGGAAAATATGAATGTAAAATTCTGCAGGTAAGAAAATATGGATGAAAACTCCCTGAGTAGGAAATCAATGTGCAATTTCCTGCAGCCAGGAATTTTACATGCATACCCATAAAAATGGACACAAAAAGAGAAGAACAGGAGGAGCTGGCAGCAAGAGTCCCCACATACACACACACTTATTTATTTGATTACATTTATTTGTTGCCTAATTATAAAAGCACTCCAATGAGGTACAAGATTATCAAATCAATACAATCAACATGATCATTTAAAAAAAAAAAAAAAAGCAGAACATCAATTAATTTATTTTATTTATTTAAAAATTTCTTACTCTATAAATAAATAATATCAGATAACAAGATAAAATTGCAGCATCAAAGAACATAAAAACATAACTACATAAAAACCTATCAAAACATCAGTACATCAAAGCATAAGCAATAAAAATCAACACTAATCAAAACATAGGAATAGGCCTGGTGGTTAAGATGGCAAGTGCTATGTACTGACATGCAGAAAGTCCCCAGTTCAATCTTCAAGCCAGGTCTTTGACTCTGTAGGCTGGCTGGGGCTGGGAATGCTCACTGCCTCTGGGGGAAGGAAGAGACATGGTAATTTCTTAAGGGAACACCCAGTGGCAGGATTTAGAGCCCATGATTGCAGGGTTCAAAATGGAGCCCTGATGCATAGTCCCCAGCACTAAAATGACCAAATTTGATTCATTAGGGGGAGAAGGATATAAAATAGGGGGGGGGGGGGAATTACTGCACAGTATTACCAATTACCAATTTATAGAATTACCAAGCACAGACACCTTACAAGCCAACTTTGAAGATCTGGCATATCAGAATAGATATAGCAACATTATGTCGTTATGGATTGAACAAGCTTTCAATCCATAATGACAATTCCGCTCAAGCTTTCCAAATATCTTCAGCTTGTACAGTGACTACTTCATATCTAGCAATGTCCTCTCTAAAACCCCACTCATTCTTTAATGTATTCTCTATTTAATATATTCTTTATTATTTGCTTATTTATTTAACCCCCAGTTTACTTAACCCAAGTTTAATCTCCTGTTCGATGTAATTGCACTGCTTTTGGTCATGCCTGTTTAATGTTATAATGTAAACCGAATTGATATATAACTTTGCTACATGAATTCCGGTATATAAAAATGTTAAATAAATAAATAAAAAATACTGATTAGCTGTGAATTAAGGTTCCTAGTGCCACATCCCAGCCCTAAGTCTAAGAACAAAAGAGCAGGAAGAAACTACTTGGTCAAAAAATAAAAAATACTGTAGAAGCATCAAGCAGCAGCTAAATCATAAAACCGGGACCATTAAATGTTCCACAACCCAGTAAAACCTAAGATTAAGAACTGTCAATTAAATCTTGTGTAAATAAAGTTGTCTTCACCATCTTCCTAAAAAACAAAGGCCTGATTTTAAAAGGGCTGTGCATGAAAAAAACGGGTTTTACGCGCATGGCCAGGCCCTGCGTGCGCATTTTATAAAATGATCACGTCCATATGCGTGAACCGGGAACCGCGCGTGCTCGTTTTAAAATCTACCCCTTAATTTTTTTGACATGTGCTTCAAATACCAACTGGTTCCATAAATGGTATGCTGCATCCTATAGCCCAACCTCCCACTTCTACTCCAAACATTTTCACATTTCTTCTCATGTGTACAATGCTCCATACACACATATCCCCAACACTACATTCCCCTACTCACAACTAAAGCATGCACACCCACACAAACACACATACCCACACACACTCCTCATAACATAAGTGGTTCAAATCACATCGGGTCGAAGCTTCAAAGGAAGAAGACACAGCCCAGTGCACTGCCATTCTCATCCTTCTGCCAGTTCAGTAATCAGTGAGCAGAATGGGTGGCTTGAGGAAGGACTAGACGGGATGAGAAAGGCATTTTCTTTGGGTGGGGGAAGGGGATAAGAATGGACTAAGGGGATGAGAGCTCCCCTAAAAAATAATTGCTGGAGGTAGAGAACCCCATTGGAAAATCTGTGTACTCCATGCAGTATATATTTCCAGTCTTGCTTGGATTAAATTATGCTTCAGTACGTTTTGGTTAAATAATGTGTGATCTTTATTAAGGATGTGCAACACAAAAATATTTGTTTTGGCTCATTTTATCAGTTTGGGAGGGTTATACATTGCTTGGTTTGTTTTAATGTTTATTTTGGTTGGTTTGCCAAACCAAAATAAATTCAAGTGGTTTTTTTTTTCATAACCAACTCATATTAAATGTTGCAATCAGCATCAGCAATGTTGCAATCAGCATCTCCCCATTGATGCTTGTTCTATCTAAGGGCTCCTCCCGAAGATTATCTATATGTTACTGAGTTCACCATCTTTATGTGTTATATGTAAGGGCAATGCCCAAAGTTTTATGTTCATTGTGAACCGATACGATGTGCGAACGGATATCGGTATATAAGAAATGTTAAATAAAATAATAAAAATAAATTCTCTTTCTATCTCACCGCACAGAGTTAGAAGTCCTACCGAATTTTAACTTTAATGGTGTAAAAATCCCTATAGCATCTGCCACTCATGATTTGGTTGTTCAGTTAGAAGCTACATGTTAGAAATGTTATGAAAAGTAGCTATTTCAAATTCTAAATGTTGTGGCGATTAAACCTTTTCTGGAACCAGCCAATTTCCAGACCATTCTACAATGCCAACAATCTTTATTCAGAAAGAATGTTTTTGCTGCTACTTTGAACAGCATTAACTATGAATTAGAGTGCAAATTCAAAATAATCAATAGTATTAGTTTTACATTCCATTCAGTCATAAAATACATGATAGTAGTGCCCGAAGAAGTAGAAAAAGTTTCTAAATGGCTACTTCACAAGAATTTTACAGATCATTCTGAGAACTGCCCTTGTGAAATGTTGCATTTGTAAACATTCTTCAAATCTACTTTTGGAAGATAATTTGAATTACCTCCACTTATGTTATTTTAATGAGATTTACATAAATATTAGCTGCAACTAATTTCCAGCAAAGTATCCATAGCATGACAGATTATTTGTACATGACCACTGACTAGCAGAAAACGAAAGAAGTTTCAACAAGCCAGCAGTTATCGAAAATCGCAGGTGTTCTGCTATGGAATGGGAACCAGGCCCGGTGCTACCAGTTGTGCAAACCATGCAATTGCACGATGCAGCAAACCCCGGGAGGGCAGTGGCTGCGGGTGGAAGGGGCCCACAAAACGGAGCAGAGAGATGCCTGTGCGGCCGCTGGTGGACCCCATCCCACTGGCAGCAGAAGAATGGAAAGACCCGCACCGCACTCTGCCTGAAGAAGAGGGAGGTGTTCTGCGGCTCCTTCTCGTGTGCCAGCCAGCCCTGCGGTACTGTGCAACACTCGTGGTGCTAGCACTTCCTGTAGGCTCATGAGAAACAGATATAATTGTTTATCATCAACGGTGGTATATGCCATAGAGTGTCTGTGTGGGTGATTAAATATTGGACAGATGAAACACTGTATTTGCATTCGGATACTTGAACATATTAGCTGTATCTGTACGGGAAAGGAAGGGGCACCCTTAGTGGCCCATTGGAGGTCTGCTGAAGAACTGAGAGATTTTGTGATCATATTCAGCTTCTTTGTTTCTCCTATCAGTGCGCTTTACTGGGATCCCTTGCTTTCGATGGATTTGTAACTCCTCTGTATCTTTCTGGAGGAAAGACTTCCAAAGGTTTGGTATACTGACTCCCAGGTACCATGGGTTATCAGCTCCAAGTGGAAAAAAATATTAGTTGAACACAAAGGAGAAAAATTAATCAAGAAGAAGGAAGGGTGGAATAAAACTTCCGTGCTTCCAACATAAGGGATAGCTGAAAACAGTTAATGCAAAAATATTCTTCCTCCACAGCAGGTCAGTGTCACTGTGTATGCTCGCTAGGAGACATAGGACAAGCGGTTTTTCCTTACCCCACATCCAGCCTTGAATACAGAGATACTCTCTAATCCACTGCAACATAGAGGGTGGGCTCTCACAGAGAAATATAAAAAATTGGCTTAAAAGAGTCCGAACAATCTTCATAGGCAGGTAGATGAGTCAACGAAAGGCTGACACCTAATTGGGAACTTCTTTACTCCTTTCCCATAAATTAGAAGAAAAATTACATAGCAGAAAGCAGCAAGCTCCTGACTGAAAGTCTAACTAAAAAATCCATGAGGATGGCAGGTGCTTTGGGAAGGGCAACCAAAATGATAAAGGGGATGGAACAGCTCCCCTACGAGGAAAGGCGAAAGAGGTTAGGGCTGTTCAGCTTGGAGAAGAGACGGCTGAGGGGGATATGATTGAGGTCTTTAAAATCATGAGAGGTCTAGAACGGGTAAATGTGAATCGGTTATTTACTCTTTCAGATAATAGAAGGACTAGGAGGCACTCCCTGAAATTTGCAAGAAGCTCATTTGAAACTAATCGGAGAAAATTCTTTTTCATTCTACAAACAATTAAGCCCTGTAATTTGTTGCCAGAGGATGTGGTTAGTGCAGTTAGTGTAGCTGGGTTTAAAAAAGGTTTGGATAAGTTCTGGGAGAAGAAGTCCATTAACGGCTATTAATCGTTTACTTAGGGAATGGCCTCTGCTATTAATTGCATCTGTAGCATGGAATAGACTTAGTGACTGGGTACTTGTTAGGTACTTGTGGCCTGGATTGGCCACTGTTGGAAACAGGATGCTGGGATTGATGGACCCTTGCTGTGACCCAGCATGACAATTTCTTGAGTTCTTAGGCGGGAACATTTCCTGCTCTTTTTAAGGAGGCAGGTGTGATGAGCTGCTGCTGCTGAAGAAAGTGCAGCCAGGTCTGAGGCCCTCCCCCTTTCCTTTCAGCATGGTGGATCTTCAGAGGGAGTAGGGAGTACTGCTACATCCCATCGCTCCCCCTGACCCTGCATCCTTGGAGGGGACTCCCCTCCCCTGAGTTGAGCCCTCAATTAGCCAGGTAGATTCCTTTGAAAATTTACCTCAATGTGTTTTTAATCCAAAACACTGTTTTCTATGGAGCTATGTGGCTGAAAATATTTTCACCCGGGTAAAATACAGGCCTGCTCTGAGGTGGGCATTCATTTGTAGCTCTATGCATTTTCTTTGATCATGCCCAGTGCTTCTCCTGCCCCTATTCCAGATGTGCATGCTGTTATTGCAAAGGGATAATGAAGAGAGAAGAGAATAAAGTGAGGCTGATACTGTTAGGCTCCAGCAGAGGTTTATTAAGGTAGATTGCAAATGCTCTTTTTTTTTTTTTTTTTTTTAAACCTACTGTTTATAGATATTTTCAAAGGCTATGCAAACAGTAAGAGGCAGTACAGAGTCCGGGTTACAATCCAAATCAGAAGTCATATATCAAATTACATATTCAAAGTACAGGGAGGACACTTTTCAAAGTCATTTGCACAAGTAATTAGTGATTTACCCATGTAATTTAGTTGTCTAAAAATTGGCCTCACTCAAAGGGCACGCAGTGTTCCACAATGGGCCAGATTTTAAAAGCCCTACGTGCGCCGGGCCTATTTTAAAAAGGTCCGGCGACACGCATAAAGCCCCGCGACACGTATAAGTCCCAGGGCTTGCAAAAAGGGGCGGGGCCAGAGGCCTCTGACACAGCAGCCATTACCGCTGTGTCGGAGGATCGCGTGCCGACACGCTGCCAGTGTGTGCAACTTGCGCCTGGTCAGAGGCAGGCGCAAAAGGTAAGATAAAAGTCAGGGGGCTTAGAATAGGGCTAGGGGGGGAAAGGTTAGGGGAAGGGGTGGGAAGGTCAGGCTAGGGGGGAGGGAACGGGGGAAGGCAGCGCGGCTCGGCAGGTGCAAGGTGCACAATTGTGCACCCGCTTGTGTGCGCTGACCCCTGATTTTATAACCTGCGCGTGCAAGTTATAAAATCGGGCATACTTGTGTGCGCGCCGGGTAGTGCACGCCCATGTACGCCCACGCGCACCCTTTTAAAATCTACCCCAATGTGCACACTGTTAGCCACATTCAGGGGAAGCACTGGGCAGGTATTGGGCGGGATCAGAAAATAATGCACGAAGATCACCTTTGCGAGTCTGTGCATGTTATTTTCCATACAGAATCTACCACACAAAAAAATGGTCTTTCGCTGCTTTGTTTTGTGGCCATCTGGCCTTCTGTCTTCAGCATTGCCCTGTGGCCTGTGAGCCTTCTAAACCTCCCTTGCCTTGCAGCCTGCTCCAGGCCTTTCATTGTCTCTGGCCTTCAGGTCTGGCCTAGCCCTGAGACCTCCCTAGGTCTCTTCCTTGACTCTAGGCCTCTCTCTGCCTTGTCTCTCAAGGCCAGGGGTGGATTGGCCTATCGGGGGATTGGGCTTCCCCTGGTGGGCCGGTCGCTCCCATCACGTGATTTTTTTTTTTTTTAAACTTCCCGGCCAAAGACAAGAAGAGGGTCTGCTGGTGCTGCAGCCCAAAGAGAAACCTGCGGGCGCGGCCAGTGGAAGCACTAGGCCTGGCCCTGGGGCGCCGCGAGCAGTGGTATCCCGAGGGGAGCCAATGCCCCCGGGCGCAGGGAGGCTCATTGCGGGCCGCTGAGCAGCAACACACGTATAGCAGGCAGATCGGCAGGGCCGTGGTTGAGGCTCACGTCACACGGCCCGAGAGAAAGATCGCGTTTAAACGCGCTGATGCTCCTCCTCCTCCTTCCTGCCTGTGCAGCCCCAGAAAGTAAATGTTCCAGAGCTGCGTGGGCAGGAAGGATGAGGAGCATATCAGCGCATGCAGAAGGAGCAGCGCTTACAGGCCGCCACGAATCTCAAGTCGAACGGCCCCACAGAAAGGAAGAGGCCCGGTAGCAGGGCCGCGCGGCCCGAGAAGATCAGGGCCGCTGCAGGAGCCCATCCTGCGGCGACCCGCGAAGAGGAGGCCCAGAGGTGAGAGAGGCCTGAGGGGTCTGTAGAGTGTGTGTATGGAGACTGAGTGTGAGAGACTGTGTGTGAGAGTGAGGACCTGAAATGTTTGCAAAGACAGCATGTGAGAGCCTCTGTGTGTTGTGTGAGAGAGACAGCATGTGCCAGTGAGAGCCTGTGCTTGAGCAAGACAGCATGTGGGGAGTGAGAGAGAGCCTGTGTGTGTGTGTGAGAGACAGACTGCATGTGACAGTGTGTGTGTGGTGAGAGAGAGAGAAATGCATGTGAGATGAGAACCTGACTGTGTGTTTGAGGGAAGAAGATGGGAGAAAAGAAACAGAAAAAATGACAATATAAAAGGAATTGGCAAAAAAAATAAGAAAGGGAAGGTGAGAAAACAAAAGCCTGTGACCAACCCGATTAGAAAAACTAAGATCAGCCAGCAAAGGTAAAAAAAAAAAATTACTTTTTAGTGATTGGCAAATGTAATCTTTGGGAATGTGCAAGAATAGCACCTCTCTCTATGTGGATCTCACAATGTACGAGATCAGGCATGAAGAAAGTGGAAGCCACGGGGCCTGCACAGAGGAGCAGCAGAATGGGCTTCAGTGTCAGTAGCAGCAATCGGCACCTCCCCAATAGCCATGTGGCAGCAGTGACAGAGGCAGCAGAGGAATGAGGAGCTTCCGAGGTTTCTGGCAAAAGAGAGTGGGGTCTGCCTTTAGTATGGGCATGTGTATGAATGGAGTCTGCCTGGGTGTGTATGTGTGTGAGAATGAATGTGTGCATGCCTGGGGGATGGGGAAGGGAGTGATGTGAAAATGAATGGGAGCCTGCCTGGGGGTCAGGTTCAGTGTGTGTGTGTGAGAATGACTGGAGCTTGCTGGGTGGGTGTGTTTGTGTGTATGTGAGGGAGCCAGTGAGTGTGAGAGCATGAGTGTGTATGAGAAAATCCAAGGGAATAAGAGTTTGTGTGTGGAGGGGGAGAGAGTGTCTTAGAGCCTGAGAGTGTGTCAGTGTCAGTGAGAGTGAGAGGTTATGGTGGATGTAAGAGCTTGAATGTGTATGTATGTGTGAGAGAGAGAGGATATCCTCCTAATCCTCGACAATATCAGGGTGACTGGAAATCAAGAGCTCCCACAGAAGCAGACAGCAGGGTCTTCCTTCTTGTTGCCTTCTGGCTTTGTGTTTTATGTTCTGTGTTTGTCCTGTCCTTTCCGGCTCTGTCCTGTCTGAGTCCTGTGTTCCAGTCTGTCCCTGAATTCCTAAGTTCACCCTTACTCCCATGCACCTCCACTGTTCCAATTCACTTTTACCTCCATTCAGCTCCAGTCTGTTCCTGTGTTCCAGTGCAATATTCCTCCACCAGCTCCAGTCCAGCCAGCGCTCCATTCCTGAGCGTCAGCCCTGCCTGCATATCATACCTTGCTCCAGCCTCACCGGACTGCCGAACCTAACTCTAGTCTTCCCTCTCATCCTGAGCCATCCTGGAGGTGGTGTCCACTACCCTTCCCCAGTTCCGAACCCGCAACAGTATGTCTAAATTTATATGGAAGGGCAAGGCCTCTCTAATCAAATTAACTCTATATTGATCTAAAGTCGAGGGCGAGCTGCCCATCTAAGCTGTATCAAAGCCTGGCTTACTTGAAATTCCACCGTGCATTGGCTCTCCTTGGAGAATGTAGCTGTGAAGAGCACAGAGTTGAATAATTTCCTTTTCCTGCCCTCCACAGCACCAGCAGTAAGGAGACTGACCAGGTTTAATTCTCCATAGACCTCTATCATATCCCCCCCTCAGCCATCTCTTCTCCAAGCTGAACAGTCCTAACCTCTTCAGTCTTTCCTCATAGGGGAGCTGTTCCATCCCCTTTATCATTTTGGTTGCCCTTCTCTGTACCTTCTCCATCGCAACTGTATCTTTCTTGCGATGCGGTGACCAGAACTATACACAGTATTCAAGGTGCGGTCTCACCATGGAGTGATAAAGAGGCATTATGACATCCTCAGTTTTATTTGCCATCCCCTTCCTAATAATTCCTAACATTCTGTTTGCTTTTTTGACCACCACAGCACACTGAGCCGGTGATTTCAAAGTATTATCCACTTTGACGCCTAGATCTCCTTTCTAGGCTGGTAACTCCTAATATGGAACCTAACATTGTATAACTACAGCATTGATTATTTTTCCCTATATGCATCACCTTGCACTTGTCCATATGAAATTTCATCTGCCATTTGGAAGCCCAATCTTCCAGTCTCACAAGGTCTTCCTGCAATTTATCACAATCTGCTTGTCATTTAACTACTCTGATTAATTTTGCATCATCCACAAATGTAAGCACTTCACTCATGCCCCTTTCTAAATCATTTATAAATATATTGAAAAGCACCGGTCCTAGTACAGATCCCTGAGGCACTCTACTGTTTACCTTTTTCCACTGTGAAAACAGACCATTTAATCCTACTCTCTGGTTCCTGTCTTTTAACCAGTTTGCAGTCCACAAAAGGATATCGCCTCCTATCCCATGACTTTTTAGTTTTCTTAGAAGCCTCTCATGAGGGACTTTGTCGAATGACTTCTGAAAATCCAAATATACTGCAACTACCGGTTCACCTTTGTCTATGTTTATTCACCCCTTCATAAAAATGTAGGAGATTTGTGAGGTAAGACTTCCCTTGGGAAATTCCATGCTGGCTGTGTCCCATTAAACCATGTCTATATAAATAATCTATTTTATTCTTTATAACAGTTTCCACGATTTTTCCGGGCACTGGAGTCAGACTCACTGGTCTACAGTTTCCCAGATATCCCCTGGAGCCCTCTTTAAATATCAGGGTTACAGTGACCACCCTCCAGTCTTCAGGTACAATGGACAATTTTAATGCTAGTTTACACATTTTTATTAATAGGTCTGAAATTTCATATTTGAGTTCTTTCAGAACCCTGGGATGTATACCATCTGGTCCAGGTGATTTGCTACTCTTCAGTTTGTTAATCTGGCCTACTACATCTTCCAGGTTCAACATAATTTGGTTCAGTTCATCTGAATCATCAACCTTGAAAACTGTCTCTGGAACAGGAATCTCCTTAACATCCTCTTCAGGTTATATGGTGGTCATGTCTCTATACGCAGGTGTTCTGGAAAAAAAAATACAGGCTGAGGTGCACCAGATTCTATCAAATTCTAGGCATTGCACAGGAACATAATGAGGGAAAATGTAAGTTGTTTTAATTGTAAACCAGAATGAAGGCATTCTGCTATATTTCGGTATAAAAAAGAATCTAAAATAAAAATAAATAAATAAATAAATAAAATAAAAAAAATATATTCCTGCTCACACTTTGGCATAATCAGTTGTGTAAAATTGTAATAATAGAAAAGTTAACATACACATTAAATCATAGATCCTCAGTATATGATAAGAAATGGGGACCTCACTAGGCGTCCCAGTAGATATAAAGATATGAATATGCTCCTGACTTTATGATCTGGCTGTTTATACTGCCATGCACCCTCGTCATAGTCTTTTAAATTGTACCTCCAATTACTTGCATTTTTTTTTAATGTATGTATTCTTCTTTTGTTCTAGAGGTTTCTCTTTCTTTTTAATGTTTTGTAAATTGAAATATGTCACTGTATTTCAGATGTTTTTCTATTGAAAGTATTCATACATGTTAGTTTTCTATATTGGTCCCTGAAATGTTAAATAAAAAGTTTTAAAAAATAAATGTATGCCCCAGAGTCTGAAAGTTGCCACCACAGAGGTTAGTAAGAACATATCCAGATTTCCTAGTAGAGAGTCTTCAACCCACAGAATGGGGAAGGGAGGGGGGCAGCCTTACAGGCCGATACAGTACAGTGCGCTCCAGCAGAGCGCACTGTTAACCTGCATTTGAACACGCGTTTTGGACGCACTAGCTTTACCCCTTATTCAGTAAGGGGTAATAGCGCGTCGAAAATGCACGTCCAACACCCCCGAGACTAGTAGTGCCCGCAACATGGAAATGCATTTAGTCATTCCCGCATGATACAGAAAGTAAAATGTGCAGCCAAGCCGCACATTTTACTTTCAGAAATTAGCGCCTACCCAAAGGTAGGCGCTAATTTGTGCCGGCACCAGGAAAGTGCACAGAAAAGCAGTAAAAACTGCTTTTCTGTGCACCCTCTGACTTAATATCATGACAATATTAAGTCGGAGGTCCTGAAAGTTAAAAAAAAAAAGTTAAAAAAAAAATTTTGAAATTGGCCCGTGGCTTGAAAACCGGACGCTCAATTTTGCCGGCGCCAGGTTTCCGAACCCATGACTGTCAGCGGGCTTGAGAACCGGCGTTGGCTGTCAAACCCGCTGACAGCAGCCGCTCCTGTCCAAAATGAGGTGCTAGGGACGCGCTAGTGTCCCTAGCGCCTCTTTTTACCGTGGCCCTAATTTAAATATTTTAGTTTACTGAACCGCGCGCACAGGACACTGGCCTGTGCGCTCGCCCGCTCTCCCGTGAACTTTACTGTATCGGCCTGTTAGTAAATAAAGCCCATAGTTATTTTCAACTAAAATATGCAGGTAAGAGAGTTCTTTGATATTCAATTTCTTGCAAATGCTTTTAAATCACTGGACTCGCTGAACATCTGTCTGTGAAAGCTTTTCAAATGCAGGAGTTGGAGGAGAATCAACTCAAGCCTTACCTGAGAGAACTCAGAGGAATTCATCGGGCACTCCTGAAACCTGCTTATTCATTACCCAGAACTGTTTTCCAGTGGCAGTGTGAATGTGTTGGGGAAATGAGAGGTGGGGGAGGGGGAAGCGATAACAAGTTAGCAGAGGTGAAGAAGCTGTTTTCATCTTTGTTTTCTTGAATGCCTGGATGGGGGCGGGGCGAGTAGAGGAGACTTGTTTAGGTTATATAGAGGGTTTTCCTTTGCTAACTCAGCATTCATTTAATCCTGCACATTGCAACCAGGAGCTATGAGACACATGAGAAATGTAAATAAACATAGAACTACCACCATCATTCTGGAGGCTATGGTAGTGCTTCTCGAAAATCATTTTAATCCTGATATCGTTTTCTTTAAAGACCAGATATTAGCACAGGAAATCTGTTTTGATTTATGATTCCAAAACAGAGCAAAATATAAGAAACAAATTCATGGCAGTAAAAGAGCAATGCAGTTTCCTATATGCAAGGGTTTTATTTTGTTTTTAATCAATCTCTTTCTTCCAAGAAAGTATCCAAACAGGGATGTGACCCCACTGAGCCATTCCATGTGTTTATTATCCTGGAGGAAAAAATACTTTCCAGCATCTGTTCTGAATTTTCTTTTCTCTCAGTTGTCCTCTCAGCTGTGCTGGGTGAAAATAATACACTTTCAACATAATCAAAATAATGTTGTATTATGCCCTCTTCTGTTGATGAGCACTTTAAGACAAGTTGCATCTTTCTGGTTAATCTATAGCACATTTAATACATGTTGAAGACTCTTCTAATAGAAGAGTATCTTTTATAAGTTTGGGTTTACAGCTGAATAATAACAATAAAGCCATGCTCTTGAAGAAAACTGATATTTTTAAAATGAAACCTGATATTTTTTAAATGAAATGATGCCAGACCATCAAGACGCAAAACTACCTACACCCTTGTAGGGAGTAACATAAATCTGGTAGGATTCCTAAAATGATATCAAAAGGGCTTTTATAAGGGATATTTTTACATTTCTGAGTGTTATAGCCATTAAAAGAGGGGTGGAATTTTCTAGTTTTGGCCTCTGAAACGGATAAAATGATGATGATATAGGTCATTATAATTAAAAAGGGATCTGTATTTATTTTGCAGTGGTCTCATAGGGTATTAGTTTTCAACTGGGGTGCATATTCCCCTGGAGGTACTTGAAAGTCTGTTAGGGGGTATACAACCAGACTGCTGCCATGCAGGAGTGTGGAGCCCCAAACCGCAGAAACCAACCACCCACCCCACCACACAAGCAGTAACTTCATGCAAGAGATCCTTGGCTCACTCTTAGCTGCCATGATCTAACCTGGAGAAGTAATATGGAGAGAAGAACCTGAGGCTGCCACCAAGAAGAGCAGGAGCCGCAGAACTAAAAACGAGCCTCACCTAATACAGAATAACTGGGCCCCTTTTGGTGCCCTCCCAAAATGTCTCCTAGTCAGGGTTTTTGGCAATTTGGGTAAGTATCCTTTCACAATCAATTCCCCATGGTGGCAGTGCATTGGTGCCTGCCAGTCATCGACACCCCACTGCCATCATTTTCAGTTTGTTACCCTTTTGTTTCATCCAACATGTCCATGTCTTGTTTTTGGCGATGCCCCCGGTGCCCAAGGACCATGTCCATCATGCATCCACATTAGATATGTGTCCTCTGCCTGGGGGCATTGCATGACGTCCGGGGTTGCCACTTATGCACCCAGATTACTCTGAAAAGACGTCAGCTTCAACTTGACAAATGGAACAGCTCTTTGGGTTGAAGAAGTCCAAGCCATCAGCATCGGTGACATTGGAGGACCAAGGAGACAGACTGATGGACACCAAGCCATCAACATTGGCAGCATCATCAGTTCCGTCGATGCTGTCAGCTGATAGAGGTACCGGAGACCACCATCGTCGATCTCCTCCAGGCTGAGGACATTGGGTTCCTCATCATCAGCCTTGGCACTATGGAAGGACCAGCCGAGCATCAAGAGAAGCCAAAGAAGCATCTGCATGGTCCTAGTTGATGCACTGGCTTTTGCCACGATGTCACCGAAGTGACAAGAGGAGTGCCAATCTTCCATTAGTGCTGAGGGTCCACAAATCCACTGGTCCTGATCCAGTCACCGATCTACCTCGAGGGTCCGAAGAGGATCTGGCCACTTCTCCTTCCTCCCAGTCAGTGTTGGCATTGGCAACATTTGAGGAGTAGCTGGAGCACCGATTCCAGCTGGCGATGGAATGGGCACTGCAGAGCTTTGGTCCTATGGCACTGACGGCATTGGAAACTAGTGCCATCCGTCCTTGTACCGCTTTTGGAGAAGCTCAATGTGCTCATCAGTGCATTACTGACTCAGCTGTCATCGGTTCCCAGGACAGCATTGGTGTCGGCTTCCCCCTACCAATAGGATGGTTGTCACTAGTTCCTCTGAGGAAGAAGCTCCACCGAGGCCAGCAGATGCCCCAAGGCCTGCTCCCCCCCCCCCCCCCCCCCCCCCCCCCCATCCAGTGCTACCAGTGCCTGCACCTCTGGATGAAGGCCGAGGACCTAGGGTCCCCATCCCCTATGGCTTACAGTGAGGATGAGGAACCCTATGACCCCTGGAGGGATGATGCTTTGGAATCCTCCTCCGATGGCTCTGAGGGTCTTCCTTCAGAACCTTCTGCTCCAGAGGAGCAAGGAAGTCTCCACCTAAGGATTTAACATTTGCAGGTTTTGTGAGGGTGATGGCTTCTGCCATCCCTTTTCAATTATTGATGGAGGAGGATGCCAGCACAAATTGCTTGAGATCCTCCAGTTTGTGGAGCCTCCTAAAGAGATTGTGGCAGTCCTGGTACACGGGATCCTTAAGGAGTTGCTGCTGAGGATATGGGAACACCCCCTCACAGTGTCTCCCGTTAATAAGAAGGCAGACGGGGGTCTACTTCATCCAGAAGGCTGCTGGGTTTGACAAGTGTCAAATTCCCCATCAGTCAGTAGTGGTCAAATCCACTCTCAAGAGGGCCAAGCACTCTTGGACTCATTCCTTGGTGCCCCCAGGGAAGGACCATAGAGCAATGGATGCTCTTGGGAGGAAGGTGTTTCAAGGTGCCATACTTATTGCCTGCATTGGTGTCTATCAGCTCTATATGAGCCAGTATTCGCGGGACATCTGGAAGCAGGTGCAGAAGGTGGCTGAGCAGCTATATCAACAGCAGTAGGACAGCCTCATGTCACTGGTGCAGAAGAGCCTGGAGTGCAGAAAACATGAGGTCCATGCGACCTATGATATCTGCGAGATGGTATCGAGAGTCTCTGCAGTGAGAATAGGCACCTGCAGAATAGCATGGCTGCAGGCCTCAGATCTCTGACCAGAAGCACAGGAACAACTTGCTGATGTGCCAGGTACTGGAGACAGTATCTTCAGAGATAGGTTGAGGGATGCGGTGGCCTAACTTCAGGACTTTCATGAAACCCTCCCACAACTAGACCTGTCCTCTTTTAGGAGGCCGGGGTCAAGGAATTCTTTCACCAAAGGAAGTACTATCCTCTGCCCCCTCACTCTCATCAACATCATCAGGACTCCCATGGCCATCCGAGGCAGGAGAGAGCCCCCAAGCCCCATCTGGCTCCTCAGGCAACTCTGGGGACAGGGTTTTAACTGGGTCATAGGGAACATATGCCAGTTGCCCGTACCCAAGGTGATGGACCCTCCGGTCGAGGGAAGGCTGTGGTTCTTTATGAAGCAGTGGCTCAATGTTACCTTGGACCAGTGGGTTTTGTCCATCGTCTGCCAGGGGTACCAATTGAATCTATTGGGTGTCCCACCAAATTGACCTCCATTTTGGGGGGCTGGTAGCGCATAAGGAGGTACTGCTAGAGGAACTCTCCTCTATCTTAATGGCCAGAGCGGTCGAGCCCATACCACCAGGCCAAAGAGGGCAGGGATTCTACTCCAGGTACTTCCTGATTCCAAAGAGAACAGGAGGACTCTATCCCATCCTAGGCCTAAGGGCCTTGAACAAGTTTCTAAGAAAAGAAAAGTTCAAGATGGCTTCCCTGGGCACCTTGATCCCCTTTTTGCAAAAAGGGGACTGGCTAGGCTCCCTTGACCTAAAGGATGCAAACACTCATATGAAGATGTTCCCCAGTCACAGGAAGTACTCACTGATTTGTGGTGGGAAAACATCACTTCATGAATCTACAATGATTTTGAATTACACTCCCTAAGGCAGTTTTCAACGAAACACGGCACCATGTTGGGGGTGTTATAAACGGAGTTAAGCTAAGTGTTTTCTTCTGCTAGGTCTGTCGGGACTTGAATTTTTGTTGCTCCATGTCTAATTTGGATTGTGCTATTTATCTATCCATTTTTAATTGCATTGGATTAAAAAAATATATAATATTTAGTCATTTGGATTGAATCCTATTTATAATGAGGCACCTTTTTTAATATGGTCCTACATATATATACAATAATTCTCAGTATCTATTATATCTTTAAATTTTCCAGGGAAATTGTTTTGCATTGGGTCTAAAACATAACACTTTTTGTTGATGGGTGGAGGTGGATAGCATTGGAGAGTCTACAAGTTTAGTTTATGATAGTCTTGGAGGTACATAACAAAATACTCATAATCAAGTAGATTTGAAATGGGCTACATGTGTAAATATCAGAGTTAACGCTTGTGGCTGGGCCTTGTGCACTTCATGCGCATTTTACAACGGGCCCGGCCATACACATAAACCCCAATACATGCCGAAGTGCCGGGCCTCTCCAAAGGGGCGGAGCGGGGGGCAGGGTCTGGTTGGGGAGGGGTGGGCCAGGACAGCACCATTTGACGCTGTCCCAAGGAAGCACACGTCGGCAGCCGGCAGGCACATGATTACTTCTGCGCCAGAGGAGCAGTAAGTACCAAAATAAAAAATTTGGGGATAGTTAGGTTAGGTTTAGGGGATGGGGAGGAGAGGGGAAAAGGGTGGAAGGTTAGGAAAGGGGATAGGGAAGTTTCCTCCCAGTCCACTCCTTAATTGGAGCGGTCTAGGTGGGACCTGAGAAAAAGGCCGATCATGGCACCACACGTAATTGGAAAATTCCTCCCTGAGCGCGTGAGTTGTGTGCTGCCCGCATACGTACATGCGAATTTTAAAATCCAGCATGCATGTGCATGCAGCCATCAAAATGGTAAATAAAACAGAAAATGTCATAATGCTTCTGTATCACTCCATGGTGAGACCACACCTTGAATACTGTGTACAATTCCGGTCGCCGCATCTCAAAAAAGATATAGTTGTAATGGAGAAGTTACAGAGAAGGGCAACCAAAATGATAAAGGGAATGGAATGGCTCCCCTATAAGGAAAGGCTAGAGAGGTTAGGGCTGTTCAGCTTGGAGAAGAGACGGCTGAGGGGGGATATGATAGAGGTGTTTAACATCATGAGAGGTCTAGAATGGGGAAATGCGAATCGGTTATTTACTCTTTCGGATAATAGAAGGACTGGAGGCACTCCATGAAGTTAGCATGTGGCACATTTAAAAATAATCAGAGAAAATTCTTTTTCACTCAACGCACAATTAAGCTCTGGAATTTGTTGCCTGAGGATGTTAGTGCAGTTAGTGTAGCTGTGTTTAAAAAAGGTTTGTATAAGTTCTTGGAGGAGAAGTCCAATACCTGCTATTATTCAAGTTGATTTAGAAAATAGCCACTACTATTACTAGCATCAGTAGCGTGGGATATACTTAGTTTTTGGGTACTTGCCAGGTTCTTATGGCCTGTATTGGCCACTGTTGGAAACAGGATGCTGAGCTTGATGGACCCTTGGTCTGACCCAATATGGCAATTTCTTATGTTGTTATGATATGGGAAATGGTTCACATATATATTACATATGAATGAATGGGATTAATTGGAAGGATCAATGTTCAAAAGGAAAGAAAAATGCAGAAATTTGTCTGGAATACATGAGCTGATGAGACTGGTTTGGAAGAAAGGGAGATGATTAGTTTTTAATATGTTAATATGCAGAGTTTGATTCAGCAAGGTCTTTTCCCAAAGAGACAGAATGACTTGCTGATCAGTGTTTTTAGATCTACTGGGAAGAAGTAAGTTATTTTGTGTGAAATACCGGATGTTGGAATAAAAAGTTGAATAACAGACTCCTCTTACTGAGTCTGAATGCAACTCATGGGGTCAAATGTTTCTTCTATGGTAATTTAACTATTCAGAATGGGCCAAATTTTAAAAAGCCCAAGTGCAAAAACCGGGAAATATATGCATGTGGTCTGCCCTTGCGCGCACCGCTCACATTTTACCAAAGGCCCAGCCACGCGCATATCCCCCGATATGCACCAAAGTGCCGGGCTATGTGAAAGGGGCAGGCGGGTGGGGGGGAGGGGAGGGGCGGGGGCTGACCGGGACAGCAGCCATTAGGCCCTGTCCCGGGGACGTGTGCACTGGCAGCTGGCCGGCGTGTGTAACTTACTTGTGCTCATCAGAGCAGGTAAGTTTAAAAACAAACAAACAAAAAAGCTAGGTAGGTAGGGGTTAGGGATCAGGGAGGAGAGGGGAAAGGGTAGGAAGGATAGTTAGGGGGATAGGAACTGGGAAAACGTGGGATCGCTTTGCCGCGTGTATTTTAAAAAATCCTCCCCCGGACCCGCAGGTTATAAAATCAGCGCGCGGGTTTAAAAATCTAGCTTAATTTGTTCTTGGAGTCTTCAATTGCTGAAATCAGGAACAGGGTCGAATTTACTAACTTTTCTCTCATAAATGCAGACTGGGAGAAGTGTCTTAGTATATAAGGCCTAAAGTTTATATGTTGATTGCTAATACTAAAATGCACAAGCATAAATTCTTGTGAATTCCAAAAAAATATATAAACACAAAAATTTGCAGTACATATAGTGTGGAGGGGGGAAAAGGGAAAGGTAGAAAGTTGGAAGGGGCAATGGAGACAAAACGTGGTAGCATGTAGCAGAAATGAGAAATAGGAAAACAACAAAGGACATGGGGAAAGATAGAGTTAAGGGAGATATATGAAGGTCAGTCCCTCTGGAATGCAGCTAAAGCAGTTCTAAAAGGTCAAATAATTTTCTATGAAGCAGGGACAAAGAAAAAAGCAAGACAAAGATTCTTAATTGGCTAATTTATTTAAATTGGCTAAGAAAACCATAAATGAAGAAGGAAAAGAAAATAGGAGCAAGAAACACCACTCACCATCTCTATAACAATACAGAAAATCAAAGAATGCCTCCAGACTCTTAAGCCTGGAAAAGCATATGGTCCCCGATAGGATAATAAATGAAATGCTGAAATACAACAATGTGCAACTCCAAGAAGCATTAGTAAAGCTATTTTACCTGATTTTACATTCTGGCCACTTCCCTAAGACAAGATCAGAAGGGTTAATTACACCGGTCTATAAACATGGGGATACCATTAGCTCAGATTACAGAGGGATCTGTGTCAACAGAACATTAGCAAACTGTTCTGTAATGTTCTCCACAAACAACTACTAAAATTTCTGATGAACAAGTCAGATTGGGTTCCTTCCAAAACACAGAACCACTGACCGCATCTTTACCTCTTAGAGAGTGAGCAACAAACATGTACAAAAACAAAACACTACCACCTCAGGAAGAATATTGACATGTTTTATTGACTTTGCAAAAGCCTTTGATTCTATGTGGCTTCCTGGCCGCACCCAAAATTACTACAAACTGGCATGGTTGGTCGGGGGGTGGGGGGGGGGGTGATCTATGATGTAATGAAATCCATGTATTCATCCATCAGCTGGGAGGTAAAAAATAAACAACAAGCAGACAGTTTCAGACAGGTGCAAGGAGTGAGACAAGGATGGACTTTTGTCATCTGTTATATTATTATTAGTATATCATATTATTTATCATATTTCATTCAACTGTTCCTCTTACCATGGTTTACCCTATATATATTATTATATATCTTTTATATTTTATCTCATATATATCATTAAGCGTTTTCTTATATATATATTATTATGCAACTGTTCCTCTCCCCTTTTCTCTTCCACCTCCAAGTTCCAGTAACCCGCATTCAATGTAACTTATATCTTATCTCTTCTTTCACCCCCTCCAGTAGCCTCCTAGCTACGATTAATGTTAAAGTTCTCGTTACCCTTGTTCGATGTAAACCAATATGATATGATATCCATCATGAATGTTGGTATAGAAAAGGTTTAAATAAATAAAATAAAATAAATGATATTGTTGGATTCGTGGACTCTTGGGCCGATCGGAACCAGAGGAGGAGTTGCTGTAGATGGTGGCAGCAGTGGTCCCGACCGGGAGGCGGCAAAGACGGGCTCGGAACTGGCCGGAGGAGGAACTCTGGAAGCCCTATGCGACCAAGGGCTTTGGCGAGGAGGGTGGAGACGACGGAGCTGGTCCTCTAGTGGGAAGATCTTCGCCCTGGAAGCCGATCCTCCCCCGAGAGGAGCTCGTAGGAGTTCGGCCGCTGGGACTTAGGAGATTCACCCTGGAAGCCGGAGTCCCCCCAGGAGGAGCCTGTAGGAACCCGGCCGCTGGGACTTAGGAGGGCCCGCGGGGGCCGAGTCGGATGAAGTCCAAGATTTGAGTGCCGAAGAGTTGTCGCTCGCCAGTCCAGAGTCAGGGGCCAATGGATCACCGTAAGCCAGTCCGAGGTCAGGAGCCGAAGAGTCAACGTAAGCCGGTCCGGGGTCAGAAGCCAGAGGGTCACCGCAAGCCAGTCCGGGGTCAGAAGCCAGAGAATCACCGCAAGCCAGTCCAGGGTCAGAAGCCAAGTAGAAGACAAAGGATACAGGAACGCAGCAACTGGAGACAGGAAGACCTGGAACCTCGTTGCAAGGCACTGGAGAAGAGCAACTGCAGGGCTTAAGTAGCCCTGCAGTGTCTGACGTCACCGGAGGCAGTCTTCTGGGTTTCCTGCGCTGGCCCCTTTAAATTGGAAGCAGAGACGCGCGCGCGTCTAGGGGGCGGGGCCAGCCACCGAAGAACGCCGGCTGCTTCGGCGGGGCAGGAACGAGGCGGAGGAGGACGCTGCAGGCCCGGGCAAAGCCACCCGACATCGGGGCCGTGGCGGAGGGGGTCCCCGGAGGCCTGGGGAACGCGGACCGACGCCGGAGCCGCGATCGGGTAGGCGGGGATCCCGGGACCGACCCGGGATCGCAACAGATATAGTCTATGAAAAGGCAAAACTAACAAATGAATAAGATGAGGGAAATAATTACAAAACACTCGTGTACAAACCACTTATTAACTGCTAGTACAGCTGTCGTATTGTCTTTGCATGATAACACTTCACTCGTTGAAATGTCAGCAGAGAAAACCAGCATACTATCTATCAATGTCGATTTTGAAATAAAGTCTATTGATGTTAATTTGAAACAGAAAAACAGTAAAGTGAAAAAACAGAGGCAGATTTTAACTCCATGCTTTAAAGCACAATCATTTAAAAAAATACTTACTAGCTTTTATCTTGCTGGTTGAATGTGCTGAGCTGTATCGCTCATTGGAATGACAGCATTTCTGACTAGAAAAAGCTGGTACAATTCCACCCAGTGTCGGTTTTTAAAATAGAAGTGGTAGGAAGTGAAATAAAAAACTGTCAATCATTTTAAAAAGTGAGCTTGCAGGAATGTGGCATATGTTCATCAAATGGTGACCGAGTTAGACCAGACTGTACCAGCCAATCAGTTCATTCAAACCATGACGTGACATAAGGTTTAAATGAAAAATAAATTTCTGCTCCTGATGGTTCAAAAAAAAGAAAATATCTCCCCCTCGAGGTAGGACTCAAACCACTTGTAGAACAGACCATCTGAGGTGTTCGAAACTGTGGTGGTGTTGAATACAGTGTTGTACCATCGGAGCAGAGGGGGAATTCTGTAATATGTTACTATGTTATAATAAATTTGGGTGGTTATACACATTTACCTTCAATAAAAATTAAATTATTTAAAAATAAACCTTTCTGGCTTGTCTGGCTCTTACTAACTAGGTATCTGTATTCCTAAGGGGTAGATTTTAGAAAAGTACGCCGGATACATGCGTAGCCGTGCGTATCTTATAAAATCCGGGGTTGGCGCGCACAAGGGGGTGCACATTTGTGCACCTTGCGTGCGCCGAGCCCTGCACGTGTTACCCGTTCCCTCGGAGGCCACTCCGAAATTGGAGTGGCCTCCGAGGGACCACCTTTATTGCGAAAGTTACGCCTGCCTCAGGCCCTCCTCTGTATCTTCTCCAGTGCAACTATATCTTTTTTGAGATGCGGTGACTAGAATTGCACATGGTACTCAAGGTGTGATTTCACTATGGAGGGAATCAGAGGCATTATGACATTCTCTGTTTTATTCACATTCCCTTCCTAATAATTCCTAACATTGTTTTCTTTTTTGACCACCACAGCACACTGAGCCAACAAATTCAATGTATTGTCCACTATGATGCCCAAATCTTTTTTTGGGTGGTAACTCCTAACATGGAACCTATCATCGTGTTATTTTTCCCTATATATATCACCTTGCACTTGTCCATATTAAATTTCATCTGCCATATGGATGCCCGATCTTTCAGTCTTGTACTGTCTTCCTGCAATTTATCACAACCTGCTTCTGATTTAACTACTCTAAATAATTTTGTCTCATCTGCAAATCTGATCACCTCACTTGTCATAGCCCTTTCTAGATCATTTATAAATATATTAAAAAGCACTGGTCCCTGCATGGCACTGTTTATCTTTCTTCACCGAGAAAACTGACCATTTAATTCTACTGTTTCCTATCTTTTCATCAGGTTGCAAT
Organism: Rhinatrema bivittatum; assembly: GCF_901001135.1. Taxonomy (NCBI): domain Eukaryota; kingdom Metazoa; phylum Chordata; class Amphibia; order Gymnophiona; family Rhinatrematidae; genus Rhinatrema; species Rhinatrema bivittatum. The sequence continues at coordinate 122,922,152 of NC_042617.1, forward strand.
CCACAAAAGTACATTGCCTCCTATCCCATGACTTTTTAATTTCTTAGAAGCTTCTCATGGGGAACTTTGTCAAACACCTTATCCAAATCCAAATACCAGCTTGGCTTTCGGGGCATAGCTCAGAGTTCCACATAAATATTTATGTGTCCCGGTGCATGCCAAGCTCCCCAGCCCCTACTTCTGCTATGGATAATGTGTAAGTCATAAAATAAAAGGATTGAGTAATTGCAGAGGGGTTTAAAGAGTCTGGGGTAACTGGGGGGAGAGTAGGCTATCAAACCAGGAGGGGGTTGAAGGATGTAGCTGTTAACTGGGTGAGCTTGTGGACAAACTGGTAAACTGCGAATGGCATGGGTGCACGCCCCTTTTAAAATCCTCTAACTTACGTGGTAGCAGTGCACCCATGCACACACCCAATTAAAATCTGGTGCACGGCCAAGCTATTTTATAACATATGCGCAAGTTATAAAATAGTTGTGTCCTTGTTGTGGGCTGACACATGCGCGCAAATGTGTGCCTGCGCACCTGTTTGAAAGTTACCATCCCTGTTGGTGAGAAAATATATTGGATAGGGAAACAGATCAAAGATGGGGAATATATGAAAGTGTGACAAATTCCGTGCTGCACTTTTTCAGCCAACTCAAAATTCCAGAAAGACAACATATTTAGCACTCATATGAACAGAAAATGTTATTGTTTGAATACTGAATAGCGGATGAATGAATCTGGAATGGATAAATGAACAGAGAAAAAAAGCAAGTATGGGAAAATATGGAACACAGGAATAAAAGCAAATCTGATTCAGAATATGATGGATTTTATGCTGCGAGCTTATACAAGTTGAATAAACTATTGAATAATATATTTATATGCCTTTGTAACTGGTTCAGATTTGAATTAATAAAAATATTAAACTAGAAACTCAACAAGAGTAGACCATTGTACGCAAACATATTTCATGCATATTCATTGTGAATATCCTGAAAACCAGGCTTGTTTGTGGCTCTTGCTGACCGGAGTTGCCAACCCTGGAATAAAGCCTACCTTTAATGCATGTGCCTATGTAGTTCTAAGAAAAGATACCTTTGTCGGACTCTCTCCCCCCGACATGTTTTGAAAATGTGATGTGGATTGGATGCAAAACCCCAAAATTATTAGGTGACATAATTGCACATGTGTATTCATGTCATGGAATGTGGGGATTACCCTCTCCCCCCCCCCCCCCCCCTTCATCCTCCTCCCAAAAATACATGTCATGAATTTCATACAGCCTCTACCATGTGGTAAAATATTGGAGAGGATCGAATGCAGAAGAGTTACAAAACAAAAAAGTTATTAAAGGATGACAATTGCACGCACATATTCATGGATCTAGAAGAAAAAAAATCCAAGTATGACTCTCCTCGGCCCTGAAAACTTACTGTCGATAACACGCCAAATAGGAAAGTTATTTGTAGGGGACAGACACACTCAGGGTGATTGCATAGGTTTTCTCTCCTTCAGAAAGGAATTGACATGCTATTGTCAATTTAGGTATCAGAGTATGACTTGAAGATTTTAAATTGTGTATAGTATATACATTAAAAAAATTATAGTGTGTGTGTAATAATTAACAATTAATAGTACTCTGCTTTCTATTTATGTGGTGTTCTCTACTAACTATTTTTTAAATTTTGATTTCTAAATAATATTTGGGAAAATAGGTGTCTCTTTTGTCCTGTTCTCTCTCTCTCTCTCTCTCTGAAAGCATTAGTACAAACTTGGGCTGTCTTAAGTCTAGCATTAGAAAACTGGAGCGTTGAATCTTAGAGTAAGAAAAAGCCGTGGTTTGCCATCTGATGAAAACAATTAAGGAGAATTGTCAAAGGGCCTGATTTACTGAACGTTTTCCCCCCATAGACACAGGGAGGGTAACGCTCATACCGGTGCGTGGGCACATATTGGTATTTTATAACTTGTACGCACATATGCCCACGTTATAAAAAAGCCTGGATGTGCACACGTGTGCCTAATTTTAAAGGCATGCAAATCCTGCTTCTGCCGTGTAAGTTGAGGAATTTTAAAAGGGGTGCGTATCAATGCCACTGCCAGTTTCAACAGGTAGTGAACCAGTTTGCCCAGTTAACAGCCAGGTCTTCCAAACCTTCTTACACTGCTACCATTTACCCCAGATCCTTAAAACCCCTTAGGTATGGCTAGTTTTAAAAAAAATAAATTTACACCTCTTCCCTAGCAGAAATAAATGTATGTGGAGGGGATCTGGGCACACGCCCATACATCTTTTGGCCATGCCCTGAAATGCCCCCCCCCCCCCCCACCTCTTTTTGAAAACTTTTGAGATGTGCAGGCAGTGGGAGAGATGCGCATCTGGGCAGCTTTTAACATCTGGTGGGCGCTCGCAAGCCCAACTTGTGGACATACCTCCCAATTTTGGAGAGCACTGAGCTTTTGAAAGCTACCTCAAAATGGGAGAAAAGCCTTAGCAAACCAGAGCCAAAGTGTGGTATTTTTGATTTGGGATGCATGCTAGCCTTTCCTGATGGCACTTCATCGTGCTTTCTAACTTCCTAAATCACTACTAGGTTTACTTTTTCAAGACAAATCAGCAGCATTTGACATATGTACCACTGCTGTTTTTGTCCCTATTGTTTCCCAGAAAGTCAGGCTGTGTGATTCAGTGCATGTTTAAATGAGACTGATCAATAAGGGGTAGATTTTAAAAAGGTGTGCATGGGCGTACATGTACACCTGATTTTATAACTTGCGCACACAGGCGTAAGTTATAAAATCAGGGGTGGGCACGCGCAAGGGGCTGCACAATTGTGCACCTTGCGCGCGTGCCGAGCCGCTCTGCCTTCCCCCATCCCCTCCCAGGCCTCTCCGAAATCGGAGCGGCCTGGAAGGGAACTTCCCTTCCCCCTAACCTGACCTTCCCACCCCTTCCCTTAACCTTTCTCCCCCCTAGCCCTACTCTAACCCCCTCCCCCCCAAAATTTTTATTTTACCCAGGCGCAAGCTGCATGCGCCAGCAGCCTGCCTGCACGCGATCATCCAATACAGCAGCAATGGCCGCTGTGTCAGAGGCCTCTGGCCCCACTCCCACCCTGCTCCCGGACCGGACCGCCCTGCCCCCCAGCCCTTTAGCAAAATCCCGGGGCTTTACGCACATCACCGGGCCTTTTTAAAATAGGCCCGGCGCGTAACCCTTTGAAAATCTGGCCCTAATTGAACTGTGAATAAGCAATTGTTGGTTTCTTGTTATTAGATCATGCTGATCTCATGCTGTTTCTTGTATTTCCCCCACTCGTTTCCAGATGTTGCTGACCCCAGCATGTCTGAAAAAGCATAATGAGCCCCATGAGTATTGCAATGAAGTCAGTAAATAAGTACATGTTGGAGAAAGGGCACAGGCTTAGAAGTCTGCATAAAATGAGTTTATTCAGGCTTGTTGAGATGCACAGGCCCTCTTGGCAACATTTTCAAATTCAGGATACAATTATTTCTATTCACCTGCAGCAGCAAATACATGCTTGTAGGGAATATTTCTAAGTGGGGATGAAGTGACACTACACAACTCTTGAAATCAAAACCTTTCATTTATTTATAGTTTGCTTTTTGGCACTTCACAGTGTACATCAAAGCAGATTACATTCAGGTACTTTAGGTATTTCCCTATCCCCACAATCTAATTTTGTACCTGAGGCCATGGAGGGTAGAGTGACTTGCCCGAGGTTTCCTGGTTTCCCTGGGTTGTACCCCACTGCTCTAACCATTAGGCTACTCCTCCACTCCATCAGCATCATCATGTGTTCAAAATACTGCTGCACACTACCTCATCCATCCCAAAAGGTAGAACCATATCACTCTAGTCCTTAAGGAACACCACTGGCCTGACTCCCTCTTTTCTGCAGTGGATTTCAGAATTGCTGTCCTATTCAAAACATTTTCCATTGCCATGTCTCTCACTATATTTATTATTTATTCACCTCTACTCCTAAAATCCCTTCTTCTTCTCTATTTTGTCTCCTCTTGGACCTTTTTGGAGACTGCAGTGGACGCATAGGTAGGAGAACTCAGTCAGATCAGTGAAGAGTTCAACAAAATTTCTTTATTTTGACAATTCTTAAGACAAAAGAACATAGTATCAACAATAGGCAAACTACAGCATCAGTTTCACTTTATCTCTAGGCCTTTCTAAGCATGTCAGATACTTGCCATAAAACAGTAAGGGGTAGATTTTATAAATGTACGCACGTATCTTATAAAATCCGGGGTGGCGCGCACAAGGGGGTGCACATTTGTGCAACCTGCACGCGCCGAACCCAGCGCGCGCTGCCTGTTTCCTCCGAGGCCGCTCCAAAATCGGAGCGGCCTCGGAGGGAACTTTCCTTCCACCTCCCCTCACCTTCCCCTCCCTAACCCACCCCCCCCACCTTTGTTGGCAGATTTACGCCTGTGGAAAGCAGGCGTAAATCTGCACGCACCAGCGGGCTGCTGGCGAGCCATCACCCGTCCTGGGGGCTGGTCCTAGGCCTCGACCACGCCCCCGGGCCCACCCCCGAAATGCCGCGTCACTCGCGGCACGCCCCTCCATGCAAGCCCCAGGACTTACGCGCTCGGCGCGCGCAGGGGGGGTTTGGGGTAGGTTTTCGGGGGGTACGCGCGTACCCCTTTGAAAATCTACCCCTTTATTAGTCCAAGAAACACTCAGGAAAAAGGTACCCATAGGGACCTTTGTTTTATTTTATTTTATCTAGGAATTTTTTGATGTTTATTACAATAAGAACACAGGTAAATATCATGTTTGTTCTTGTTGTAATATAAACACTGATAAATTCTGGGGAAAATAAAATAAAAACTGAAAATGAAGATCCCTGCTTATCTTGTAATTCACAGACTAGGGCTGTGTCCTGATGAACAGTCCATGGCCCTGGCAGGACAGGTAACTGTTGCAGGAAGCTTGAGGTCGCTTAGCTCAGTCTGCTACCCTTTGGTTTTACCTTAGGAGATTTGCAGGGCTGCGTCTTTAACTATGCAGCTCTTTTTTTTTTTTTCCTAGCAGGCTCCTGCAGAGACTTTAGCAAAGTGTCTGAAAAGTAACAGCTTCTTCAGTCTCTCTCTCTGATTTAGAGCCTCAGAGCTTCCCAAGCAGCATGTGCCCATCTTCCTCAGCAACTGTACAAATGGGCAGCAGCAAACCTGTTTGAGCCACCCAGCCTCCTCCCTAATCTGGGAGCGTCCCTGCGCCTGGCCATAGCCAGTTGCTAGCCATGGCAGCAGTCTGCGATAGCAGCCTTTAGCTTCAAAGGGGCATGCTTTCATCTAATCGGGCTCACACTGTCTTTCAGTGTTAGGACTCTCTGTGCAGTTTTCATGGCTGCTCAGTGGGAAACCTCACCTGGATTACCAGAAAAGGCTGTAATTCACTGAAACAGTCTTGCACCCCGTTACCTTCCAGCTCCAGCTGGTGGCAGAACTTTTCCTATTGCTGCATTCAATCTTGAGTGACTTACTAGTGTCTGTTTTGCTTCCCTCTTCAACTCTCCAGTACAAGATTCACTCCTTTGCTTATGAGCGTCAATGTTAAAAAGTGTGGTGATATTTTGGATTTTCTTTCTTTGCTCTCCCCTTGGTGGTATCTGCTCCCACCTCTTTCCTCCAGAAGGCATGCTTGGGATATCTTTGTGACTCAGCGCTGTGTGTTATCTGGCATGGGTCACCTTTGTAGTGGCTGCCATATTCCCTCCTTCCCTGGGCCTAACTGCACCACTTCCTCAGTGTACCTAGGCCTGTGGATGGGGGGATTCAGAAATGGATCCCATGTACCACTCACGACACAATGCCGCGGCCTGAGTTCCAAGGCTGGCCCTGATGTTTTGCATTTTAATATTTTGCATGAATATATATGTAACTGCGAAACATTTTGAAACACATTTGTGTAAACAATGGGATACAAACTTTATTGAATTGTGTCCATTGCATGGTTCTTGCTTTGCTTTTCTTTATGTATAGGAATTCCAGGCATTCAAAGTAATTTATTCCATAGGATCCCTTCCTGTTATCCATCACTGTTAACTACAAACTTCTATCATTCAATATAATTATTATACACTATACAGCTTGTTCAGCTACCTTCTGCAAGATTGCTTAATGTTCCCGGGGGGAGGGGAGGTTGAATGATAGTTTCAACTAACAACTATTAGAATCTGATAGAAAGACAAACAGTTGACTATGGCACATAAATAGAAGCCCAAGAAAATTCAAATATGCTATAATGTATTTATATTTAATAAGATTTAGTTCAAAGCTAGTGGCGGCAATTTTACAACTTCATAGAAAATTGTTTATGGAAAAGCATTTTTCATCATCTTTCTAATTAAACCAAAGAAAAACAAGGTTAAGCTGAAACATCAGCTGGCATGAGTCAATGCCGTTATGCTCTCTTCAACTTCCGACAGTTTCTTCAGAATATGGTTAATCTTGGTCTCGTCGAATTCCAAACAAAGAAATTCTGATGCCTAGAAAACAAGGAAGGAAAACGTTTAATTGGGCAAAGCAATCAAAAGAACATTTGATAACATGTATTAAATATTTGATTTTACTCATGAATTCAGCCCTATTCCACAGTAAGGATAATATCTGGAAATATACAAGCAGTGGCTACTTTAATATTGTATGAAAGCAGAAGGGGAGCAGATGAGGCTGCCAAATGTTTGCTAAAAGAAAACCAGCAAAGTATTTGGGTGTAGTTGATACCTTTGCTAGATATCACATTGCTTTGAAGAATTTCTCATAGTAATACTGAAATGGTCTATCTTATTTATTTATTTATAGAGATGCCACATTATACAAGTACATAGGAGCAGAAATACAAGGATCACTTTGTACAAGCATATGACTGAGATACGAAAAAGCAGCAAAAAGGTATAAACAGTGAACAGACAATAGGACAATGTTGCATCTGTTTTAACCAGAAATATCAAAATATTACCTAGATAGCATAGAACAGGCACAAAGACATCCACACATACTCACATTCACACTCATCTAAGGCATACGAAGTAACAATCTTCACTTTAAACAAACCAGTTGTAGAATAATGCACAGCTTGTTCTCTATCTCTTGTTTCCAAAGGCAAAAGAAAATAAACATTTCTCCAAGCAAACAAAATCTTTGGCCATACTCCTGGAGGTATGAAAAACATCAATATATTCAGATTGCATCCAATTGGTCATATGCTGGTGCTAGAGTGTAATGGAAGGTGAGATATCTTTACCAGAATAGTAAGATTTAGTATTTACCTGCTATTCTCACTATTTGAATAAAATACTTATGCCTATTAGGAAGTCCCAAGGCCCATGTAATGGAACCAAGCAGTAGCTATTTACAACAGAAAGGAGATTTATAAGATACGATACATTCAATAACATGAAAGACATTATCTCAAAAATAAAAAAAACCTTAGAACAAAGTGCTAAGTTATGAGTTAATGTACCATTAACCATGTGAATTTGAGACAAGAAGCAGAAGGAGCAATACTCATCTTGTAAGCCTTAACAGTATCTATATAAGAATGATGTAACAGTGTGAATTGCTTTTCCTGGAAATGAGCGCCCATAAAAGTTTTACTAATCTGTATAAACAGACCCTTCAACTCTTTAGAAGTAACAGCAAGTCCTAACTCCGTACTCCATAACACTGATAGGTCATCCAGTAACTGAGGGCCTGTCAGCCATTCGTAATTTATACCACAATCCAGCGGGAGCACTGAGAGGAGAGGATCACCTTGCTGGTGGCTGAAAAGAATCAGTAAGTACTGCTTGGGGAAATTTTTAAAACTTAAAAGTATTGGGGAGAAGTAAAACTATTGGGGTATATTATTTAGTGTGTTTGTGTGTCTGTATTGAATAGCTAGTCAGAGGGCAGGCAAAAACCAGGAGGTTGTGTGTGTTTTGTATTAAATAGGTAGTCAGAAAGGCAGGCAAAAACCAGGTGTGTGTGTGTTTTGTATTAAATAGGTATTCAGAAAAGCAGGCAAAAAAACCCCCAGAAGTTTGTATGTTTATATTTCCCACTCCTACCATCCACCCCAGCTCATCCTTTAATTTATTTATTTATCGGGTTTTATATACTGTCATTCAAATTCATCATCATAAATCCATCATAACGGTTTACAAATATGAAGGTTACAATGTTAAGGGATAAACAATTTATAGACAGCTGACACTTTCACACTAAAAAAACATTTAAAATGTTTAAAAATTAAAAAAACAAAATCAGCCTTTTAACTTAAATTCAGAAATTCCCCACACCTTATCAACAGTTTAATCATTCCCTTTTGGTCACTACCAGATATATATAGTGAATACACTAATACATTTAAAGGACCCTAATTGTACGCAGTCCCTACTCCCTTAGCAACCTAAAACCTAACTAGGAACTGAACAAATTTAAGATGAAGGCACAGTACAGCAGCAAGAGGGGGGCCTCCCAGTCTTCTGCATCGAGTGTCATATGTATGATTTTTTAGCCACTGGTGAGAAATTGTACGTGTGCATCCAATGCAAAGAGCTCCTGTCTCTCATAGAACGAGTCCGATCTCTGGAGGCTAGAGTGGCAGACCTGGAGGAGATAAGGCAGATAGAAACATATATAGATGAGACCTTCAGGGACATCATAGCCGATTCCAACTCCAGTCTGGCAGCCCTGAAGGATGAAGGTCTCATGATCAGAGAGCATCAACCTGGTGGAGCAGGAAATGATCCTTTAGCAAGGACCTGCTCTCCAGGTGGTGCATTGTCCTCTTGCACTGAGGATGTGTCTCCCAGGGCTACTGCCCAGGAGAGAAGGGTTAGGTTAGCCATCATAGTTGGTGATTTGATTATTAGGAATGTAGACAACTGAGTAGCTGGCAAGTGTGAGGATCACCTGGTAACATGCCTACCTGGTGCGAAGGTGGTGGACCTCACAGGTCCACCACCTTTGCACCAGGTAGGCATGTTTTTTTACAGAAGTTTTACTTCTGTACTATGTTAATATATTCAAGGTTATCGTTCCCCAGTTTTATGTAAACCGACATGATATGACTCCGTCATGAATGTCGGTATAAAAAAAGCATCAAATAAATAAATGAATAGGATTTTAGACAGTGCTAGGGAGGAGCCAGCTGTCATGGTACATGTGGGTACCAATGACATAGCAAAATGTGGGAGGGAGGTTCTGGAATCCAAATTTAGGCTCTTAGGAAGAAAGCTGAAATCCAGAACGTCCAGGGTAGCGTTCTCTGAAATGCTCCCTGTTCCATGCGCAGGTCCCCAAAGGCAGGCAGAGCTCCGGAGTCTCAATGTGTGGATGAGACGATGGTGCAAGGAAGAAGGATTTAGTTTTGTAAGGAACTGGGGAACCTTTTGGGGAAGGGAGACTCTTTTGCGAGGGATGGACTCCACCTTAACCAGGGTGGAACCAGGCTGCTGGCGCTAACCTTTAAAAAGGAAATAGAGCAGCTTTTAAACTAAATCAAAGGGGAAAGCCGACAGTCATTCAGCAGCGCATGGTTTAGAGGGAGGTATCTTCGAAGGATACTAATGAAGCATAAGAGTTAGGGCATTCCAACAGAGAGGTTCCAATAATAAGAAAAGTAGTCCAAGTGCCTATAATTAAAAACTCACCTGAGCTAAAAGATTCCAATGTATCCCTGTCAACTGAAAAGCAGAATGTTTATACAAACAAAAAAACACACTTTGAAATGTTTGTATGCTAATGCCAGAAGTCTAAGAAGTAAGATGGGAGAATTAGAGTGTACAGCAGTGAATGATGACATAGACTTAATTGGCATCTCAGAGACATGGTGGAAAGAGGATAACCAATGGGATAGTGCTACATCAGGGTACAACTTATATCGCAATGACAGAGAGGAGCATCTTGATGGTGGGGTGGCACTTTATGTTCGAGATGGCATAGAGTCTAACAGGATAAAGATCCTCCAAGAGACTAAATGGCTAGAAATCCCTTGTGTGCTGGGGAAAAGTATAGTGATAGGGAATATACTACCATCCACCTGGCCAAGATGGTGAGACAGACAGTGAAATGCTAAGAGAAAGTAGGGAAGCTAACCAATTTGATGGTGCAGTAATAATGGGAGATTTCAATTACCCTAATGTTGACTGGGTAAATGTAACATCAGGACATACTAGAGAGATAAAGTTCCTGGATGGAATACATGAGTTTTATGAAGCAACTGGTTCAGGAATCTATGAGAGAGGGAGCAATGTTAGATCTAATTCTCAGTGAAGCACAGGATTTGGTGAGAGGTAACGGTGGTGGGGCCACTTAGCAATAGAGATCATAATATGATCAAATTTGAATTAATGACTGGAAGGCGGACAGTACGTAAATTCATAGCTGTAGCACTAAACTTTCAAAAGAGAAACTTTGCTAAAATGAGAAAAATAGTTTAAAAAAATTTTGAAAAGTGCAGCTACAAAGGTAAAAAGCGTGCAACAGGTGTGGATAACTGTTAAAAAAAACATCCTAGAAACACAGTCCATATGTATTCCTCGCATTAAGAAAGGTGGAAGGAAGGTCAAATGACTGCAAGCAAGGCTAAAAAGTGAGGTGAAAGAGGCTATTTTAGCCAAAAGATCTTCATTCAAAAATTGGAAGAAGGATCCAGGATTAACTTAGAGAAGTTCCCTCCCAGTCCACTCCTTAATTGGAGCAGACTGGGAAGGAGCTGGAAAAAAGACTATCGCTTCGCCGTGCGTAATTGAAAAATCCCTCCCCACGCATGCGATTGGGGTACCCGCCCGCACATGCGCATGCCGATTATAAAATCAGGTGTACATGTGCGCATGGATATCGTATTTTATAACATGTGCGTGGCGCACTAACTTGGTGACTCCAGAGTATTTCTTTCACACTCATTGTACCCACTAAAAGGACAAGTCCCCACTCCAAAGGGAACACAAAGGGACCTGAAAGTAAATCTTTCCCCCCACCTATAAAGGATTTGGCCTTAGAAGCAAAAGAGATTGTGAAAGATCTACAGGCCGATACAGTAAGGACGTGTTAGAAAGAGTGCGGCAGTGCCGGGCGCACCCTCGTTTGCCGCACGCACAGTTCGGATCACATACTGCTAGATACTCTATTTAAATGGCATGCAAATGCAAGCCGCGTCCAACCCACGTCCATGAAGCGCCTATACAGTATCCTGGGTGCGCTGGTACCTGTCATTTCAAATGTCATTTGAAATGACAGGTACCAGGAAGTGGATCCCAACTTCAACCAAAAGAAAACCTAAAAACCTAAAATCCCCTCCTCCCTAAGTGACTCGACATGTAAAGTATTGTGAATAAGTGTAACCAAAGTTAACTTACTTTTTCTTTCTTTCAGCGCTTTCAGCCCTCTCTGCCCTCCTCCGGAGGCGCGCGCCGTGGCTCCCCTGCCTCCCGGGGGCAGCCGGCGGCAAAAGCGGCTTCCAGCGGCCCCCGCCGAAGACGGACGAACGCACGGGCGCTCAAGCCAGCGAAAGCACATGAACAGGCATGCGTGATGTCACGGCGCATGTTCATACGCTTTCACTGACTTGGGGGCCCGTCAATTTGGGCGCTCAAGCCAGCGAAGCTTATGAACGTGCGCCGTGACGTCACGCACGCCTGTTCATGTGCTTTCGCTGGCTTGAATGCCCATGCACTACAGGTGTGCGTTCATCTGTCTTCGCCGGCGGGGGCCGCTGGAAGCCGCTTTCACTGCCGGCTGCCCCCAGGAGGCAGGGGAGCCGCGGCGTGCGCCTCCGGAGGAGGGCAGAGAGGGCTGAAAGAAAGAAAAAGTAAGTTAACTTTGGTTACACTTATTCACAATACTTTACATGTCGAGTCGTTTCGGGAGGAGGGGATTTTAGGTTTTCTTTTGGTTAAAGTTGCTTCGGGGGGAGGGGAGAGAGGACTGGGGCTGCCCCGAAGACCGACACTCATGGACGTGGCCAGGGCAGGTGAGCGGGGGCTGGGGGAAAGTTTGCCGTCTACCCTTACCCCTGCCTCTAACACAGGGGTAGGGGTAGGTGGTAAATTAGCAGGTTAAACGCGCGGCTAAACTGCAGGTTAAAAAGGCGATAGTCAGGGCGCACGTTACTGAATGGGGGGGGAATAGCTAATCCGATCGTTTACATCTCATATACATGCCGAGGGTGGAAAGGGTTACCCGTTGATTTAAAGAAGCGGTAAGGATGGATTAAAAGGAATAGTGAATCGCGGGTTGGACTAACGCGGCCAAATTGTGAGTAGAAAGCGGGTTAGAAGCAGGGTAACCACGGCCGCACTTTACTGTATCGGCCTGCTAATTAGTGATTCCAGCCTCAAAGAGAAACAAATTATTTTATGGCCCCACACGTGCAGGACATGGTCACTGGGGTGGAGTTACATATAAAAGTGGAGATAGAAGACAACCCTGTTTGATACCACTAAACAAATCAAAAGGAGACAGAGATATTGCCATTAATGATCGCCCAAGCCTGAGGGGAATCATAAAGTAATCTAACCCACTGCAGAATGGCCCTACAAAACCATATTGTTCCAATATCCAAAATAACATAGTAACATAGTAATGACAGCAGAAAAAGACCAAAATGGTCCATCTAGTCTGCTCAGCAAGCTTCCCAAGGTAGTAACTGCCGCTCCATGCAGGTTACCCCCAAACGTTTTTAAAATTTATTCCCATCCTCTAGCCTTTAGGGATTCACAGTGTTTATCCCATGCCCCTTTGAAATCCTTCACAGTTTTAGTCTTCACCACTTCCTCCGGAAGGGCATTCCAGGCATCCACCACCCTCTCTGCGAAGAAATATTTCCTGACATTGGTTCTAAGTCTTCCTCCCTGGAGTTTCAAATCGTGACCCCTAGTTCTACTAAATTGTTTTGAACTTTATCAAAAGATTTTTTGGAATCAAAACATACAAGCACCCCTGTTTAGTGACACCAAACTGATGATCAAAGAGCTTCTATTGCTTTACGCGCATTAGACACACCTTGTCTCTCTTGCATAAAGCTAGTCTGATCGGATCCTATTAAAATTGGTAAAACAGAAGCCAAACCCTTGGCCAAAATAGAAAACAAAAGCTTAGTATTGACATTTAACAAAGATATGGGATGGTAAGATGCCAAATTTTTAGGGTCCTTTTTGGCAAAAACTGTAATATGAACTTGATTATCCCAGCTAAAAAAGAGCCCTTGGCAAAGATACAGGTGAAATATTTCAACAGAGATGCTGTTATATTACACTGCAAAATTTTATAATATTTAGAAGTGAGCCCATCCAGGCCTGGTACCTTGCCAAGTTTCAGCAGCTTTATAGCCAAATCAATTTCTAATTCTGTGAGAGGGGAATATAAGCAAGCTCTCTGCTCCTCCTTGAAAAAAAATACATCATGCTGTGCAATAGAGGGTTCTGAGGCTGAATATAAATAAGAGTTAATAGTTAAAAAAAAAATATCAGTCACCTCTTTAGTGCCGAAGTGTTCCCTACCAAGGGAGTCCTTAATAGAGGTAATATATTGCATAGCCTTAGCACTTTTAACCATGCATGCCAAAAGCTTACCAGCCTTGCTGCTTTGAGAGAACATTAAGCCTCTTATACTTTGGAATGCTCTGAAAGCACGCAAATGAAGCAAGTGATTCAAACTTGTTTTAATATCTTCAAATTTAAAATTGACTTCAGTAGTCATGCTGTGGACATGCATACGCTCTAATACCTGCAATTCCATGCCCAGCTTCAATAGTTCATTATCGTGCAGGGTTTTTTGGGTTTTTTTGCAACATATGTGATTATCTCACCTCGCATAACTGCTTTGCCTGCTGCTGAGATAATATCAGTGGACATATCTGCTGAATCATTAAGATCCAAGTATTCAGACCTTTTCTCATAGAGCCTTAAAATTGTGGTCATAAAACAGATATGGGCTAAGTCGCTACTTAAAAGCTCTTTCAGTGATGTTAAAGCGTAATAATATTGAAACTGGAGTATGATTGGTGAGAAGAGGGGTAACAATTTCAGCTCTTTGAACCATATTAAACATAATAGAGGATAAAAAAAATAGACAGTCACTGCGAGAATAACTATTGGGAGGACTGGAATAGAAAGTAAAGTCCAGTTCCTTTGGATACAGATTACACCAAATATCAATGAGTTACAATTCCTTCATTAAGAGGGGAAATCCCATGAAAATTGCAGTCTTGTGACAATCTGGGTGGTTTAGCATCTAAAGTGGAATCAACAATAGTGTTAAAATCATATTACCGCCTCCCCCGCATACACACACCACAAATTGATAGTCAAAAAATTGTCTTAAATGAGTAACCAGCTGAGAAAAGAAAGTATGAGAATATATTAGATGCATAGACATTTCAAAAGACATAGTTACAATGATATAATGACCCCTTTATTGTTATTAAATGACCACCTAGATCCTTAATGAATTTATCTGAAATAAATGGCAAATCTATCGGAATGGCCCCATAACAGTATCAGAAGTAGCGCAAGCCATTCGTTCGGCTCCCAGGCTTAAAGCCCCGGGACCGGATGGATTTACTGCGGAATTTTACAACACCCTGTCAGTCGATTGGGCATCAAAATGGCAGATGAAATTTAATGTGGATAAGTGCAAGGTGATGCATATAGGGAAAAAAAACCCATGCTATAGTTACACAATGTTAGGTTCCATATTAGGTGCCACAACCCAAGAAAGAGATCTAGGCGTCATAGTGGATAACACATTGAAATCGTCTGTTCAGTGTGCTGCGGCAGTCAAAAAAGCAAACAGAATGTTGGGAATTATTAGAAAGGGAATGGTGAATAAAACGGAAAATGTCATAATGCCTCTGTATTGCTCCATGGTGAGACCGCACCTTGAATACTGTGTACAATTCTGGTCGCCGCATCTCAAAAAAGATATAATTGCAATGGAGAAGGTACAGAGAAGGGCTACCAAAATGATAAGGGGAATGGAACAGCTCCCCTATGAGGAAAGACTAAAGAGGTTAGGACTTTTCAGCTTGGAGAAGAGACGACTGAGGGGGGATATGATAGAGGTGTTTAAAATCATGAGAGGTCTAGAACAGGTAGATGTGAATCAGTTATTTACTCTTTCGGATAATAGAAAGACTAGGGGGCACTCCATGAAGTTAGCGTGTGGCACATTTAAAACTAATCGGAGAAAGTTCTTTTTTACTCAACACACAATTAAACTCTGGAATTTGTTGCCAGAAGATGTGGTTAGTGCAGTTAGTATAGCTGTGTTTAAAAAAGGATTGGATAAGTTCTTGGAGGAAAAGTCCACTACCTGCTAGATTTAATTCTTAGTGGAACGCAAGATTTGGTGAGAGAAGTAACGGTGGTGGGGCCACTTGGCAACAGTGATCATAACATGATCAAATTTAAACTAATAACTGGAAGGGGAACAATAAGTAAATCTGCAGCTCTAACACTAAATTTTAAAAAGGGAAACTTTGATAAAATGAGAAAAATAGTTAGAAAAAAACTGAAAGGTGCAGCTGCAAAGGTTAAAAGTATTCAACAGGCATGGACATTGTTTAAAAATACAATCCTAGAGGCGCAGTCCATATGTATTCCGCGCATTAAGAAAGGTGGAAGGAAGGCAAAACGATTACCGTCATGGTTAAAAGGTGAGGTCAAAGAGGCTATTTTAGCCAAAAAAAACATCCTTCAAAAATTGGAAGAAGGATCCATCTGAAGAAAATGGGATAAAACATAAGCATTGTCAAGCTAAGTGTAAAACATTGATAAGACAGGCGAAGAGAGAATTTGAAAAGAAATTGGCCATAGAGGCAAAAACTCATAATAAAAACTTTTTAAAATATATCCAAAGCAAGAAACCTGTGAGGGAGTCGGTTGGACCATTAGATGACAGAGGGGTTAAAGGGGCTCTTAGGGAATGAATGAATTATTTGTCTCCGTGTTTACTAATGAGGATGTTGGGGAGATACCAGTTCCGGAGATGGTTTTCAGGGGTGATGAGTCAGATGAACTGAACGAAATCACTGTGAACCTGGAAGATGTAGTA
This sequence comes from Rhinatrema bivittatum, assembly GCF_901001135.1. Taxonomy (NCBI): domain Eukaryota; kingdom Metazoa; phylum Chordata; class Amphibia; order Gymnophiona; family Rhinatrematidae; genus Rhinatrema; species Rhinatrema bivittatum. The sequence continues at coordinate 122,938,223 of NC_042617.1, forward strand.
GGCCAGATTGACAAACTAAAGAGTAGCAAATCACCTGGATCGGATGGTATGCATCCTAGGGTTCTGAAGGAACTAAAAAATGAAATTTCTGATCTATTAGTTAAAATTTGTAACCTATCATTAAAATCATCCATTGTACCTGAAGACTGGAGGGTGGCCAATGTAACCCCAATATTTAAAAAAGGCTCCAGGGGCGATCCAGGTAACTATAGACCAGTGAGCCTGACTTCAGTGCCAGGAAAAATAGTGGAAACTATTCTCAAGAACAAAATTGTAAAGCATATAGAAAGACATGATTTAATGGAACATAGTCAACATGGATTTACCCAAGGGAAGTCTTGCCTAACAAATCTGCTTCATTTTTTTGAAGGGGTTAATAAATATGTGGATAAAGGTGAACCGGTAGATGTAGTGTATTTGGATTTTCAGAAGGCGTTTGACAAAGTCCCTCATGAGAGGCTTCTACAAAAACTAAAAAGTCATGGGATAGGAGGCGATGTCCTTTCGTGGATTACAAACTGGTTAAAAGACAGGAAACAGAGAGTAGGATTAAATGGTCAATTTTCTCAGTGGAAAAGGGTAAACAGTGGAGTGCCTCAGGGATCTGTACTTGGACCGGTGCTTTACAATATATATATAAATGATCTGGAAAGGAATACGACGAGTGAGGTTATCAAATTTGCAGATGATACAAAATTATTCAGAGTAGTTAAATCACAAGCAGACTGTGATACATTGCAGGAGGACCTTGCAAGACTTGAAGATTGGGCATCCAAATGGCAGATGAAATTTAATGTGGACAAGTGCAAGGTGTTGCATATAGGGAAAAATAACCGTTACTGTAGTTACATGATGTTAGGTTCCATATTAGGAGCTACCACCCAGGAAAAAGATCTAGGCATCATAGTGGATAATACTTTAAAATCGTCAGCTCAGTGTGCTGCAGCAGTCAAAAAAGCAAATAGAATGTTAGGAATTATTAGGAAGGGAATGGTTAATAGAATGGAAAATGTCATAATGCCTCTATATCGGTCCATGGTGAGACCACACCTTGAATACTGTGTACAATTCTGGTCGCTGCATCTCAAAAAAGATATAGTTGCGATGGAGAAGGTACAGAGAAGGGCAACCAAAATGATAAAGGGGATGGAACAGCTTCCCTATGAGGAAAGGCTGAAGAGGTTAGGGCTGTTCAGCTTGGAGAAGAGACGGCTGTGGGGGGATATGATAGAAGTCTTTAAGATCATGAGAGGTCTTGAACGAGTAGATGTGACTCAGTTATTTTCACTTTCGAATAATAGAAGGACTAGGGGGCATTCCATGAAGTTAGCAAATAGCACATTTAAGACTAATCGGAGAAAATTCTTTTTCACTCAACGCACAATAAAGTTCTGGAATTTGTTGCCAGAGGATGTGGTTAGTGCAGTTAGTGTAGCTGGGTTCAAAAAAGGTTTGGATAAGTTCTTAGAGGAGAAGTCCATTAATGGCTATTAATCAATTTTACTTAGGGAATAGCCACTGCTATTAATTGCATCAGTAGCATGGGATCTTCTTAGTGTTTGGGTAATTGCCAGGTTCTTGTGGCCTGGTTTTGGCCTCTGTTGGAAACAGGATGCTGGACTTGATGGACCCTTGGTCTGACCCAGCATGGCAATTTCTTATGTTCTTATGCTATTAATTAAATTGACTTAGAAAATAGCCACTGCTATTACTAGCAACGGTAACATGGAATAGATGTAGTTTTTGGGTACTTGCCAGGTTCTTATGGCCTGGATTGGCCACTGCTGGAAACAGGATGTTGGGCTTGATGGACCCTTGGTCTGACCCAGTATGGCATGTTCTTATGAGTTACGGGACATGTTGGCGCTAGCATTTAATACCCTGGTTCAACGGGGATCCTATCCAGCTCATACTAACGTTGCCCATGTCACGCTGATTCCCAAGCCGGGGAAGGTTCCTTTACTGCCGGAGTCTTACCGTCCTATTTCCCTCCTGAACTTCGACCAAAAGCTTTTAGCCAAGATTTTGGCGGAGCGTTTGGGCACCATTCTGCCCACTCTGATTCTGTCGGGTCAGGTGGGCTTTGTTAGGGGGCGATACGCACTCGCCAATATACGATGGGTGACCACGGCTATGGCTCTCTGTAGAAGGGTAGCCAAATCCTTTTTAATGGTCAGCCTAGATGCAGAAAAGGCATTCGACCGTGTGGACTGGAGCTATATGTTTACTATATTACAGCATATGGGTTTTGGAGGTTTTTTTTTTGCAGAGCATCCAGTTGCTCTATAAGGACTCGACAGCGTATATAATAGCCAACACTAGTCAGTCTCAGCCATTTCAGGTGGCCAGGGGGACAAGACAGGGATGTCCACTTTCCCTCTTACTATGTCTCTTAACGCTGGAACCATTGTTACGCGCCAAACAAGATACTCCAGCGATACAGGGGATTAAGTTACAAGCCCAGGTGTTTAAATATGCTGCCTTCGCCGACGATATTCTCTTGTTCCTAACCAGACCAGTCGACTCCCTAAGTGTGCTCTTAGAGCTTTTTTCCCAGTATGGCCAGATCTCTGGATTCAAGATTAACTGGGATAAGTCTGAAGCCCTGGGCTACCCACATACTGTTCGCTCTAGAAGGGATGGGCCTTTTCCCTTGCGATGGGCTGAGGGCCATTTTCGATATTTGGGGGTTTGGCTGTCTACGGACCCCAGTGCGTTATATTCTCTTAATATTCCCCGCCTCCTGCAACGTACCAAGGATAGACTCACCAATTGGCGTAACTTACCATTATCGTTGGGGGGACGCATCAATATTTTTAAGATGGTGCTTCTCCCCCAATGACTATATATTCTTCAGAATATGCCAATTCTCTTATATTGGCAGGACTTGAAAAAATTGGACTCTTTTCTTAGTAAATTTTTTTGGCAGGGTAAGAAGCCCAGGATTCCCTTTACCGCCCTGAAGGGGCAGTGGGGACAGGGAGGGATGGGAGTCCCTGACCTAATGCTTTATAACCTGGCGAGTAACTTGCGTATAATTAGGGAATGGCTTTTGGACAGTTCCCACTACACACACCTCCCGGCGGATCACACTCTGGTGGCACCCTTAGATTTACGTTTTGTGCTACAGTGTTCTAGCTCCCACTTGCCCGAATCCTTGCGGAGGCACCCACTTTTGGAGCCCATGCGGCAAACGTGGAAAAGAACATGCACTTATTTACTTATCCCTACAATTTGTGCATACTTATTGCCCTTGCAAGGTAACATGCAATTTATGCCGGGATCACAGACCTCTGACTTTCGGACGTGGGCTCACAAAGGTATCACACAACTGGGCCATGTCCTGGATGGGGAGGGATCACTGTTACCCTTTTCTGACCTCATTGGGCTGTACACATTGTGACCCCAACAGCCATTCCCATACTTACAACTAAAACATTATGTATCCTCCTTGTCGGTGGAATGTAAGAACCCCGCCAACTTCGAGGTACTGAATAAGCTCTTGAGATTGGAACAGACAGCTAAACTGTCCCTAGCTGAAGCACATTGAGGTTTAAGACATTTAGTTTCTGTGAGGTCTTGGGGACGGCTGGCAATGAGGTGGAACAGCGATGGAGCCTTTCAGATCTCGGAGACGATGATCTGCTCCAGTTTTAAACAAATTTCAAGTGTGATGGTTAACTTCTATTATAGGGAAATGCAATATAAATTCCTGTGGAGAGCATATCTTTCTCCCATGTTTCTCTTTCGGGCTAACCTGCGAGAAACCAGTCAATGTGCTAAGTGTTTTGAGGATGCGTGTACTTTATCGTGTGCCTTTTGGGGCTGCCCGCGCATTCACCGTTTCTGGGCGGCGGTAGTACAATACCTGGAGAAACTGTTGGGTATCACTGTTCCCCTCTCCCACGCCACCCTGTTGTTTGGCTGTATGAACCCTACTAAGATTAAAGGAGCGGAAACACAACTCCTCATCCAGAAGGCATGTTATGTGGGGAAAAAACTGATTTTGCTACATTGGAAGGGCTCTGTGGTGCCAACCTATTGGATGTGGCGGAATAATTTTCATAAGTTACTACAGCTGGAAAATTTGGCTTCCCATATATCACCTCTTCACCAATGCCGTTTCGTGCGAACCTGGATGGTGTATATTCAATCACTACCACACCGGACTCGTAGCCAAATCCTCAACGATTCTGGGGAATCTCGTCCCTTGCTGAAAGCTTGACCAAGCCTCTACTGTGAGTTGACAACGCCTTGACCGACCTCAAAGACATTTATATCATTCATAACGGGACCTTTTTGTGGGGGAGGGGGAAAGCGGGGGTGGGGGGGGGGGTTGGGAAGGGGATCAGAGACTGCTGGGTGGGGGAGCTCCTTGTAAAAGAGCCATTTGTTAGTAATGATGCCCTGGGGGGCTAAGAGTGACAGCCACCCGGGCATGTTGACTTCCGTTTGTATTTTGTTCACTGCTCAATAAAAAAGTGTTCAAACTAAATGGTAAATCTTTATACAGTGATCACTCCACTGTGCCTTCTAGAATAACAGGAATAAAAACATTGACAAAGTCAATCACATTTAAACTTGATATGTTCATCATCTAATAAATGAGTTTCTTGGAGAAATGTTACTTGAACTTGCATTTTGTTTAACAAAGTAAAGATATTTTTCTGTTTAATAGGGAAATGAATGCCCACAGCATTTAAAGAAACAATTTTAAAATCTGACATATAAAGTTTAACTACGAAGTTGCAAGTATCCTGAAAGAAAAACTATCTAACTGAGGCATGCTACTCCCCAGCTCAGGTAACATAGCCAAAAGAAAATAACAATAAAAAGTTTCAATCAAAAAAGTTACTTCACTGAAAGAAGTTTCCATATGCTTTACTATCATACCTCGTATAGTCAACGTTGTTATGAACCCTGCCCGCGGAGCTAATCCCCGCGAGCAGGCACTTTACCTTGCTGTTGCTGCTTCCCCCAATGCAGCCAGATGCCACCGATATCGGGCCTCCCATGCGGTTGGAGCCGCAGACTCAGCTTCCTCCTGCGGCCCGGAGGCCGCCTATCGGGTCTCCCTTCTTGCGGCAGGAGCCGCGGACTTCTTTGCTTCTTCACGGCACGGAGCCACCGCCGACGTCCCGACCATCTCCGGGGCTGAAGGCCGCAAGCCCCGAGCTGGCTTGGCGGCTGGATCTGCCCTTGGGGCCTCCTGCAGCGGCTGGAGTCGCTGCCGTCGTCGGGGCCTGCTTCCTAGGCCCAGCTCTCTTCTGCGTGCTGACGTCGGTGCAGGGCCACTGTCCACGGTCCTGCACAGTCCTGCTTCTTCATTCTAGGTGCGCGGCCGCGCCTCTCTTCCAGATTTAAAGGGCCCACGGCCGGATATGCCCTGGGCTCCCCCTTCTGACTGTTTCCTGTGTCAGCCCTATAAAAGGACTGTTCCTGCATTTCCTCATTGCCTTGCATCGGAGTTGCTTCAGTCCTGGAGGCTCCTGCCTGCCACCGCTCTGACAGGTTCTTGATGTTCTTCATGGAGCTCCTCGTCTCGTCTCGTTTCGTCTGCTTCGTGCCATGTCTTCATGCCTGAGGTCCCCGTCCAGGTGTCCTGGTGTCTCGTCATCTGATGTCCCGCTTCCTGATGTTCCTGGTTCCTTGGTGTCCTTGTTCCAGTGCTCCTGAGCCTTCTGTTCTGCCGGCTGTGAATCTCCGGGTGATGCTTCTCCGTCTGTGGAGATGCTGGCAGTGGACTTCTGTCCTGTGCTCCTGAGCCGTCCTGTCCTGCCAGCCTTTGTGGTGCTCCGGATGACACTGGCTCCGTCGTCGAAGTTCTGCCTCGGCTGAATCCCTTCCTGCGCTTGTCCCGCTCTCCGCGTGGTCCGTGACCAGCCTCCTCAGGCTGTGTAGGGCGCACAGTGGGACAGGGTGGTCCGCGACCAGCCCATTGGGTCCGCCCGTGAAAGTGGGCTGAGTAGGGCGCCCTGAGAGACAGTGCCAATGTCTACCTTCCCAGCTTCTCGTCTCATCTGGACTTCGTCAAGTTCCTCGTCTCGTCTCTGATGCTGTTGCATCAGCCTTGGTGACATGTCTTCGCTTCAGCCCTCGTCTATGATGCCGTCGCATCAGCCTTGGTGTCACGTCTTCACCTCAGCCTTGGTGTCATGTCTTCGCGTCAAGGCCTCCGTCTGCCCTCATCCTCAGGCCGGCCTGCTGCTCCATGCCGATTCAAGTGGCAGGTCCGAAAGGGCTTTGAACGGTCGGAGGATCATTCACCTTCCAACATCATCTTGTTGGTCTTGGGAGCTTGCAGGTCTCTGCCATGCTGGGACACTCTGTCAACCCTCGGCTCAGCCCTGGATCCGTCTGGGATCGGGCCGAGGCCCAAGGGTACACAAAACCCATCACAACAGAATGCAAGGCCTTTCAAGGCTGCCTGCTACACAACAGAATGCAAGGCCTTTCAAAGCTGCCTGCTACACAACAAACAAAGACACCCCAAAGATCAATAGTCTCCAAGGGACTGCATTGCACTAGGGTCAATCATCATTCTTCACTCTTCTGATCCCACAGTTATTGCACCCTGTGAGGCTTAAGACAACAAAGCTGGACTGCAAATGAATGACTTATCATTAGAGAACTTTAAAAGCAGCCAGATAAAACACAGTAAACAGAACATAATCAATATGGTCCTTGAACCCAAGTCAAAAAATATGGCTACCAAGGAGAGAAAAAAAAAATTTTTTTTTGATGCAATGTAAAACTAAAGTGACAATGGGAAATTCCAATATCTAAAACAAAACAGACACTTCATGACATATGCAAAAATGCACAAAGCAGGTCTGAAATCTGAAGCCGGCAGTTCATCAATGCAGCACAGCACCATCATGTTGAGATGTTATCTTAACTGATCATCAGGAAGAAATGAAATGGATCAGAAAAATGTAAAAATAGCATAATCCCCCCCAAAAACCCATCCCAAACATAACCCCCCCCCCAAAACCTCAAGCAATTGGATCAGTGAACAAGAGAAATCACAGAGAGAAACCTCCTGTAGAACACCTTAGTAATGTAGTTTGCCAATCTAACATGGGCATTAGGACCATAGACTCTGCATGCACTGACTAATATGTTCCCACGTTTGTTGAATCAGATTTTCCATTGCAGAAAAATTTTAGGCACGCAAGGAATAGCAAAGAGAACTTAATTCCTTTTTGGAAAAGTTCTGTGCAGGGGCAGTTCTAACATGAGGCAGGGTGAGGTGGCAGCCTCAGGCAGCAGAATTTTAAAGCGGCAAAAAGTGTCCCTCCAAAACACCTCTACCGCAGCCACCGCCTCACCCTGCCTCCAGAGTCAAACATTGGATTGGGCAGGGATAAACCAAATGCCTGCCCGATCCGCTCAGTGGCAACACACATCCCTAACCCCGGGCAGCAGGAGTCACAATTATCCCGACGTGGGTGGGTGTGTATGAGTGTGTGTGTGTGTGTGAGTATGAGAGTGTGTGTGTGTGTGTGTGTGTGTGTATGTCTATACATGAGATTGTGGTGGAGGGGTGTGTATATGAGAGGGTGTTTGTGTGTGTATGTATGTGTATATGTGTGTCTATGAGAGAGAATGCTTGCGCACATGTGTGTGTATGGTTGACAGTAGATGTATATATGGTGTGTGAGAAAGGTTAAAGTTTGTGCACCTTCCTCCAATCTACGACAGTCTCAGGAGGACTGAAAATCTAAAGTTCCCAGTATGGAGAGTGGGAGATTTTTTTTTATCCTTGTTAGTTTTAATTATTGGATGTGATGATTCTGCTGTTTTGAAATACTTTATTAGTGTTTGGTATTTTAAACATTTTTATACATGTTTAAAATTGGCTGAATTTATCATCAGATTTGACATTCTTTTTCTTGGTATGTTTAATGTTTTATATTTCTTGATTGTGCTTGCATTGTTTACAGAGTTTGGCTTCTTGTGATTTCCAATTCAGTTTTTGTCTGCACCTTTCAATTTATATTTTATGATTTCTTTATTCTGTATTTGGTGAGAGTCTATCTGTGTTCTGCTTGTGTGACTGAGGCCTTAGGTATTCTGCTAGCATGTAGTTTCTGTGTAGGGATTTACAACAACCTGGCTTTAATCTGTTTTCCTAATAGGAGGTGTATTGGTGTTTAGGGTCTGATGCAATATTTGCAGTACTCTTTTTTCATAGGTTGAGCTCTGGCAATTATGATAAGAAAGGCTTACTATATTGGAATTGTAGTTCAGTTTATTCCTGGTTTTCTGGGGGCCGTCCACACCCAGTGCACTTTACCATAGGCCTAATACCATACGGGATCCAGTAAACCACTTTGATTACTATGAGAAAGGTAGTTTATTAAGTCTATAAAACTATTATTATTGAAAGTGTGTCCATTAACTGCTTTTAATCAAGTTTACTTAGGGAATAGCAACTGCTATTAATTGCATCAGTGGCATGGGATCTTCTTGGTGTTTGGGTAATTGCCAGGTTCTTGTGGCCTGGTTTGGCCTCTGTTGGAAACAGGATGCTGGGCTTGATGGACCCTTGGTCTGACCCAGCATGGCACTTTCTTATGTTCTTATTAATATATATGTTGTTATAAGTGATATTTTTACTTCAGAAAATTGTACTTTGACTTTGTCTAGGGCATCTAATATCTTTGTATCGGCCCTAAGAGAGAGTATGTCACACACACAGACTCCCACCATTCACTAACCTCTCATATCCCTGCTTCACTAAACATTTCTCCGGCACCACCTAGTGCAGACACCGATGACTGAGAACAAAAAAAATAACAGGCCCAAAAACTGAGTGGCTAGAGAAGAGGGCTGAAAACAAGGGAAGCAGGCTTCAAATCCTTTTGCCATTTCTTATGACCTTGGGCAAGTCACTTCACCCTCCATTGCCTTCCCCGTGCCCTGCACCGGGCCATGAGGGAGGAGGAGGGGCACCATTTCATCCGTTGCCTCAGGTTCTATGCATACCGGTGCTAAGGCCTTCTGACTGGCTGAGACCTTCATGGAGTAGTCGTTGAAAAGGAGTTTATGGCCATGGTATTCCAGCAAACCTTGCTTCTTATAGGCAGCCATGCTTTTATCAGTGGCGTAGCCATCGGTGGGCACACCCAGTTTTTTCCTTTGTTTTGCCATGGAGTCAATGGGAAACAGACAGCATGGTGCAGCCAAAGAGTTGCCTGATGGTGGCTTCACAAGTGGCATCATGCGGCCCCAGTGAATGCTGGTAGCGTCAGTGAGGGGCCAATTGCAAGGAGTCAGGAGGTGAGCTCAGCAGCTGCAGGGCAGAGGGTGGAATCCTTGCACTTGGGGGCCTAAGCTGGATTAGAAGAGCTCATGGCCAACTCTGCGGGAGCTTTTTCAGCCAGAAAGACGATCAGCATATCAGGCCTCCCTCCTGTTACAGAAGACGGGTGTTGCAGGGGAGGAAAGACAGCTTGCCCTCAAGCTGCTTGACTGAGCAGTGCTGCAGTACATAATGCAACTAAGGCCAGCCACCGGGATCAATGCGAAAAGCATGCGGATGCTAGTAAGAACCTGAGTGGAAGACTAGACGGCTGCAGCAGGGTTGTCAATGTGAGACAGCTTGAGCAGTTGTATGAGGGTGAGCATGTAGAAGATTGGAAACGGGGGAGAAGAAGAGATGTGAGCTGGGAATGGGTGGGGAGGGGAAAGGAGCTCGTGTGAGACTGCTAGGGAGGCACAGGGGTGAATGTGAGACTGCTGGAGACAGGTTGGAAGGGGTGTGGGTAAAGTGCAGACTGGTGAGGATGTGGAGGAGGAGGAGAGGGGTGAACGTGAGACTGCCAGGGATGGGGTAGAAGTGACAGTGAAAGTGCTGGGGATGGGTGGGTAGAGGGAGAGAGGTGAGTGTGAGAACTCTGGGGATGGGGAGGAGGAGAGGGATGAGGGTAAGACTGTTGGGGATGAATGGGAAGGGAGAGAGAGGTGAGAGTGAGACTTTTGGAGATATGGGAAGAGGGATGAATGTGAGACTGTTGAGGATGGTTGAGGAGGGGGAGAGTATGAATATGAGACTGCTGGGGATGGGTGGAGGAGGAGTGAGTGACAGACTGCTGGAGATGGGTGGTTAGGGAGAGAGTGCAAGACTGTCGGGGTGGGTAGGATGGGTGGGAAGGGGAGCAGAATTGAGTGTGAAACTGCCAGGGATGGGTGAGCAGGGGGAGAGGAGGGAGAGTGAGACTGACAGAAACACGGAGAAGAGTGAGTGTGACTGTCAGGAATGGGTGGTTGGGGTACAGGGTGAGACTGAGAATACTGGGGATGGAGGAGGAAGAGGAGGAGAGGGGTGAGTGTCAGACTGCTGGGTGATGGCATGGAGGAGGGAGAGGGGTGAGTGCCAGACTCATGGAGACTGGTGAGAGGAGAAGGGCAAGCGTGAGACTATTAGGAATGAGAGGCTTTAAGAAGGGTGAGTGTGAGATTGCTGAAAGAGGAAGGGGGAAAGGGATGAGTGTGAAATTCTCCCCCTTCATGCCCTCCAGCAGTCTTTCAAGTCTCAGCCCCTTATCAGCTGTCTCTTTCCATGTCCCTCCTCTCTACCAGGGTCTGTCTCTCTCATTATGGCAGGATGAGTATTAAGAGTTTGCATCAGCACCTGGTGAAGGAGTGTTCAGACAGAGAGAGAGAGAGAGACTGCTGGGGACAGAGGTATAGACTTAAGAGATTCCAGGTCAGGAAACTATCTTGTCCTCACAATTTGTACATATGTTACCAAAACAATAGATAAAATGATTAAAATAAAAGGAACATATGTGAGCAAATTACATAATTGTAATAACAGTAAAATAAAATTACAGTTTAAAACAAGGACAACAGAAAGGACAATTCTCAGGTTCTGGTACAGGTCCATTTTGCACCTTGTCAGGTTACATTTCTGGCCTAGACTAGTGGCAGGATACAACATATTTTGTTGCTGTAGCTGCTGCAGCTGTTTCTCTGTTTTGTTTTTGCTGTAGAGGATGGATGAACTTGTGGATTAAGTATGGTAACTTGTTAGATTCTTTTCTGATGATGTATTTTTGCATGTTTTATGCTTGTTATTGTACTTATATTCTTGCTGTAAATCTCCCAAGTTCTCCTTTAGGTGAGGAAGGCGGTGTCTAATTGTGAACGTGATGATCTCCCAGGAGTTTTTCCTGCTCATTCATGTGTGGGTAGTGTTTGACTTTCTCCGTCAGTTCTGGGAAATGTGCATCTCTGATACACAGTATGGAACGAAATGGATTTCTGTTTTTTTCCAGTGTTGCACTGCAGGCAGAGTCAGGCTTTTAGGGGTTACCAGTTCAGTTTTTGTCTGTGTATTTCTGTTTCTACTTTGTGGTCATATATTCTGCATTTGGTGAGTATCTTGTGTTCTGCATGTGTGATTGAGGTGACGTGATCTGCTAGTGTGATGTTTCTGTGAAGGGATCTGCAGCAATCCATTTTGTTTTTTCTATTTTTTTAGTCTGCACTTCCGAATGGGAGGGTGCAATATGTTAAAGAGAAGTGGCCGCCAAACTTTCATGACTACTGTACTTCTTTCAAGAATTTTGGATGTCTTGTGAAGCCCTAGGGTCACAAAAATACAAAATCCACAGCAAATACTATAGTTTCTATTCAAAAAGATGTGCTAGGTTAACACACCAGAGCACGCACTATTCAGTATGCACGTAAATTTACATACACAAAGTTACACCTGCTCCTGTGCAGGCGTAACTTTGGGATAGTTTCGCACACAGCCATTTATGTGCATAAATCCACACTTTAACCTTATACAGTTTGTTTGAAAATTACCCTCAAAATATTTAAAGTATCACCTATAAAATATGACAGCAGTTGCCCACTATTTAGAAATCTGTTGTCAGGTGCACTCCACAGAATTACTTATCAATAAGAGTGTAACTGCCATGGCTCAGACCTATACGCTTAATGCCCACCCATGTGAACCTTGGGCCTGGCCAAAACAATCAGTTCTGGCTACGCCACTGGCTTTTATGCTTATTGGCATAGTTCAAAATTTATGTAAAGCCGGGTCGGGGCTTGGTCTGGTTGTCACCGGTTCAGTCACTCTCGCAAGGCCTAAGACCTCAGGCAGCCAAGACCTGGATAACTTGCAGCAAGTTAGCACCTTTCACAGATTCTGGCAAGCCAACTAGCCCATATATTATTTCTTCTCCCCTAGTTTTCTTGGTCAGCTCTGCATTCTCTCTCTTTTTAGTGCTGCAAGCTGTGTCATGACCTGATCCAACTGCATTTCTTGGCTAAATACCCGGCCCTCCAATTCTTCGTTTTTGTGAGAATGTTTGTTCATATTTTCTCTAATCACATCCACTGACGATTGCAGCGTATCTAGCCTGTCTGAGATCGCTTCAGTAACATTCTTCGAAATCTCTTGAATCACGGCCTCCTTTAATGCAAGCAGTGTGCATTCTGCTTCGGATGCCATCTTAGAAGCTTACTGCTGGTTCTTGTCTCTAGAGGTGTGCAGAGTCTCTGTGGTCATATCTTGAAAAGAGTTAGAAAAGCAAAAAAAAAAAACAAACAACCCACAGGGTTCTTCTTAATTCCAATGAGAGCAATTCAAAGCAGCCCACAGCCAAATTTAGTGCCGAAATGGGAAGCCCAGTCAGAGCTCATCGGATCTGCGACCTCTCAGCAAACCAGCTTAACTGGAAGTTGAAATATTCCATATTAACGTTTGATACCCTAAGAAAGCTTTTGTCCCATAAATTCAGGCGCACGCATGTTATAAAATCCGGGGTCGGCGCGCACAAGGGGGTGCACAATTGTGCACCTTGCATGCGCCGAGCCCTATCTGAGCCTGGGGCTGAAGTAAGTTGCGCGCGCCGGCCAACATCCGGCAGACTATCCCAGGCCCAGCAGCCATACGAAGGCCTCTGGCCACGCCCGCGCCCCACCCCCCAGAGCACCCTTTTTGTAAAGCCCCTGGACTTACACACATCCCAGGGCTGTACGCATGTTGCCGGGCCTTTTGAAAATCCGGCCCAAAGGTTATTACACACATTAAACTTGGTTTTAAATATTTTTGAAGATCAACCCCTCTAAGACAATAAAGGATACTTCCAGTTGAAGGATTTTTCAAATAATGCTTATGAAACATTGATGCTACGGCAGAATTTTTAATCAGGATGTTAGGTTTATATCAACAATTTGAAGATGGATGGGGAAACCAAGCAGCACTGTCATTTTCTGCTATGTATGGAATCCTTCTGCATTCCTTTTCCCTGACTGTATTTCACTGTAACCCCTACAGTGCAGCTCCCTCATGTCTGGAATGATATTACTGCAAATCCTATCTTGTGAGGGAGCACAGGGGAATTCATTTTCATGTGAGAACTATTATGATCACATTCGTAATGACCAAAAAAATGTAAATTCTGAGATTAGGATTTTATTTAGCTTGCAGGATCTCCTGAAAACAGTTGATAACTGTCATTCAAAATATTATCTCCAGCCCTCTGGTGCTGTGGGCAAATGAGAATAGAGATGTGAGACATAACTAGAGGAATCACTCACAATGCAAAAAACTAATTTTCATGTTATACAGTGTTTTGCATGGCAACAAGGTGACAATTGATGAAAAGGCTCTGATAAAATGCATACATTTCATACAGGACAGCATAGCGGTGTGACTGACAGACATATCTATCTATATTTTCTACATCTGTGCATGGACCTTAATAATGGAGAAGTAGTTATTAGGAAGAGCATGAAAGCATGCCACTTGGATTCTGACCTCAGCTTTTTCACTCACTCTCTGTGACCTCTGGCAAGTCATTTTTTCTCTCCCCATGCCCCAGGTTTCTCAAATGTAGGCAGGTACAAACTGAACACGTGGAAATCAGAAATTCAGTAGCGGTGGTAGGAGACCCAGGGTTGATTCCCAGGCCCCGACTCCTGTTCCTTGGGTGGCCTGAGGCTATGAGCACTGCAGATGACAGGTGGCAGCAGATTCAGACTCAACCTCTTGGCTGACCTCGGTGTATCACCCCCCCCCCCCCCCCCCCACCTCCTACATTACAGGGACATGGAAGGAGCTGATGAATATGGCTGTGGAAGAGGTAAAGAATTGGGTCGGAAACGTGTAGGCAACAAGAATAAGGATCTCTGGAGTACCCCTTCCCCTCAGCAGGTCAATGAGGAGTAGTTTAATATGTTCCGATTGGGCCATAATTTTTAGGGGGACCATAGAAAGCTATCACCCAGGCTTTAATACGTGGTGGGGACAGGATGGCACAGAAGGGAAGGCACATTTTCCGATGTGCTTCACACTTAGAAAGTTCAAGATTTTTACACTGCACAGATTTTCAGCAACAGTAAAACAAAATATCTATTAACAGCGGACTCACTCTGAAGAACACTCAGACATTCGGTCATTTCGGACAAGTCAATGCTGTGCAAACACGGTCAGTGGCACAATAAAAGTGCATATACGATGCGCGGGTGAGCAGTTTGGAGAAAGTCTGGGGGAAATCTCCCTTGAAATGTAAAACTATAGTGCAGCCTGCAGTCTCTAGAGAGAACCCATTTTTTTAAACTAGAGACAGTACCACAAAATCTCACAAAGGGTTTAGATGTAAACAGTCATCGGTATTGGGATGTGTTTGCATGCTGGGTGGCAACCAAAAGGTTAATAATGGAAAAGCCCTTTGCTGTGCATCCATAATTAAAAGCAGGAATGGAACCAGTTATGGGGAAGGGGAGGGGAGGAAGCCAGGGAGATGGCTGCTTCTGATTTTCTAAGCAAGTTAGTTGTAACCTAATAATCAAGTGTGCATATCGTGGGCATCTCTGCTGTCATCCTACTAAATAAATCAACTTAACTGTCCATTTGTCCAAGAGGAAATAAGTTAGCAATCCAACAATAAAACAATGAACCTATGTTTCCATTCAAGTAGGAAACAGGTTATGTACGGTGCAGGTATATTTTCTGCTGTCTTAGTCTGTTTATCCAAACACAGGGGTTTTAATAGAAGGAGGGCAGGCACATCTGCTTTCATCATCTGAGCTATCACTGCCTCTGTTGGCCCAAGGGAACAAGATGTGTTGGTTAACCAGGTGCGACTGCTCATTTTCCTGTATTTAAGAAGGCACAATTTGGACTACAATTTGGAACAGAACGAAGCTGGAGAACTGCTGTTACCCTGTATGGCTACGACTGGGGTCTCTCGCTCAGATCATGTAATAAAGTCCTTGAGGCTCTAAGAGCAGAAAGGGGACCATCATTCTCTGAATCCTAGGACCCAGAGTTTGGAAAATTCCGCATCCTTGGAAAGGGTGACCTCAGCTTGCCAAAGCAGAAAAGTCCCTTGGTAATTAAAAAAAAAAAAAAAAAAAAGGAAGGAAGGAAGGAACTAGAATAGTAATATAATAATCTGTTTTAGAAAATAAATAGGTGAATTTTAAAAGCCCGGTGTGCGCCAAAACTGGAAGATACGTGTACAAGTCGGGCTGGTGAGTGCCGAGAGGATTTTATAAGCTGCCCACGTACGCGCGTATCTCCCGCTGCGCACACAAATAAAAAGTGAAGAAAAAGGGGCGGAGTGTGTGCGTGGTCGGGGCATGGGCGTGTCAGGGCCTGGTCAAGAGTTCAGCGCATAAATACTTATGCACACGGGAGCGCACTGGGGTCCCCTGCCAGGTAACTTCACCTCTGCTATGGATGACGTGTAAGTCACGAAACCAAAAAGATCTAAGGAAGCCAGTGGGGCTTTAAGGGTTGGGGCTAATGGGGGGCGGGGGGGGGGGAGAGGCAATTAAACTAGGGGGATTTGGAAGTCCTATCCCTTAACAGGGTGAACTGGGAATGAACTGGGAAGAGTAACAATGATGTCAGCGCGCATCCCTTGTAAAAATTTCCCCTCTTACATGGTAGATGCAGGATTGCCACACGTGCATAGGTTACAAAACGACTGCGTCCCTGGGAGCGGGCTGACGAACGTGCATACCTGTGCGCTTGCGCACTGCTTTGAAAGTTACCGTCAGTGATTTTTTCATCTGTCTGCAACTACCGGTAATTTCATGAGTGCTATTTACTGCATTCTTGACTGTGCTTTTTCCACACGTGCTGCTCTGTCTTCTTCTTTCTCTTTCTATGCCATTTTTCCTTTGTTTTGTTTCTTTCTTGCTTAACACTGCGCTCTATCTTGTTTATGTTTTCTGTAATCTCTTCAAACTTCTCAGTCTCCCCATGTCCTCGGTTTTTCTCTCGTACACACTCCTGGTCTTGCATACACAGACTAAAGCTCTTGCTTGTCTTTCTAGCTCCAACCTCTCTATTTCCATCCTGTTCTCCCTTTCTTTATTTCTCCTGCAAAGTCTTCCTCAGGCCTTCTTCTACACAGCTTGTTCCTCTCTTGGACATTTTTCCCTGTATTTCCTTTTGCTTCCTCAATCCTCATCTCCATTTATAGGATTCCTTCATTATCAGCACCTCTCCCCTATCTAGGGTTATTAAACCAGTCCTATCCCATTACCATACATAGCTACAAGTCTATCATGCTGCCTTTTTTTTTTTAAGGCAATCAAGAGCTAGAGAACAAACCTAGGACTAGCTTAGCGTCTTTATAATGACCCATGGTTGATGTCTCTCTGTTGTTGCTTCCAGCTCCATGCATATTCATCGTTACTGTGGGAGCAAGTGCTTGCCTATTGGAGTGCCAGATACATTTTGGGGAGTGCTTACACCTTCCTTCCCCAATGCCAACTTTCTGCTAGCCTCAATTTTACAAATCTGCACTGTTTTCAGTAAGACGGAGCCTAGTAATGTGCGTGTTTTCACAGTTCCGTGTTGAAAGGGATATACCATAGGGTTTGCACGATCATGTTACAGCACTAAGCAACTGTGGTTTTCAGAGATGATTGAATAACATACATCTCTGAACCCTGGCTCTCCAGAATGACAGTATTTAGGAGTCTCACAGTTCAAAAAACAATTTGTATTCCTAATTTTGAGTCAGGTCTGAATTACACTGCAGTACTGGTATGAAGTTCTCATAATCTGCTCAGAGTATTTGCAAGTGTAAATGGCCTAGGTTTTGCTTGGCACTGTAACCAAACATGAAGACTCAATATGCTGCACTACTAATGCTGATAAACCTTTGAAATCATTCCACATAAAATGTTTCAGCACAACGGACTGATTCAGCTTAACTTTTGCTATACTTAGGTATGAGCTTTATTTCTGTTAAATTCTGAAAGCCACAGGAAGTCAAAGTAATTTCTCTTCATATAAGGCACATTCAATAGTCTTTCTGTTCATCAGTGAGATAGAAACTGGGAAATAATCTCTAATCCCTTTCCCATGTCTGATTTCAGATTTTGCTTTCAGAAATTAGCGCCTACCCAAAGGTAGGCGCTAATTTCTTCGGGCACCGGGAAAGTGCACAGAAAAGCAGTAAAAACTGCTTTTCTGTGCACCCTCCGACTTAATATCATGGCGATATTAAGTCGGAGGTCCCGAAGGGTAAAAAAAGTAAAAAAGAAAAAAAAATTTGAAGTTGGCCCGCGGCTGTCGGGTCGAAAACTGGACACTCAATTTTGCCGGCGTCCAGTTTCCGAGCCCGTGGCTGTCAGCGGACTCGAGAACCGACGCCGGCAAAATTGAGCGTCGGCTGTCAAACCCGCTGACAGCCGCCGCTCCGGTCCAAAAGGAGACGCTAGGGACGCGCTAGTGTCCCTAGCGTCTCCTTAGTCGCCGGGCCTCATTTAAATACAGAATTGCGTGCACAGGAGAGTGGCCTGAGCGGGCGTTTGCCCGCTCTCCCGCGTTTTTACTGTATTGGCCCACTTGTGAGGATATTTAATTTTTTTGAGTTGAAGGGATGAATGACTATCAATGAGAGCATGCCCTTCTGGAAAAGGTAAGATCAGGGAGAGAATATTCAACTAATTGAAAATGTCCTCCAGCTTCCCACTTCCTTATATTGCTTCCATACAAAAGGTAACAAAAGGAAACAGGAAACCAGGAAAGGCTTTCTCCCCACAGCCAGCGAAAGAAAACATGAGTAATGAAATTAAAAGAAAGCAGTTATATGATGAAGAGTTCGCTTTTGCATTCAGGTGAGAATGGTGGAGTGACTTTTGCCATAGCTTCAGGGGGTTGGCAGGGGAGGAAATTTGGAGAGAAGAAGAAATTCTGTGGGAGAGAGAGAGAAAGGCACAAAATAAAAAATTAAGTAAGTCATTAATACTCTGAAAACATGTGATGCACTATTCCTAAACTAAGACAGAACTGACACTCCCAGGTACCTCGGGGTTTATGTGATTCATATTGTTGTTGGTGGCTACAATATTTTGAAATATTTGTCCCTCCAGATCACCAGAATGTTTTGGAAATGGATAGTTTGTACAGGCAGTTCAGCTACAGAGTCTATTAAATGCTCTCGCCAGCTTCTAACAACCAAGGTCTTCACGTGGGCAAAGTGACCTACCTTAACACAACACATACTCACAGGATACATCGATACTTTCTAATCTGATCAGTTTTAGCAGAAGCCTCGACTTGATCTTCATGAAGAGAAAATGCATTTTTTCCAACAGGAAAGGTTTTAGCAAACAATGTGCTACAGACCAGGAGTTCTCCGAGGAAAGGAGCCTCTTGAATCAGTGAGAAGTCGTGACAGGAAATAGGAACATCCGAGACCCACCTGCTGAACTCACCCTTAAGAGTTCTGTCTGCTAAAGTTCTAGAAATAACAGCACTGAGTAATTCCTACTGCAATAAAAAGAGGTCAAGCGGCCCACCTAGAAATGTTCACAGCGCAGGTAAGGTGGGAAAATTAAGGGTTCCTCTGAAGGACAGGAGGGACAAAACCATCTAGTTCAGTCTCCAGTAACTTCCATACATTGAAAAATCTACTGTAAACAAAAGGAAGAACTGAGAATGCAGAATCAAATCACTGAGTCAGATGCAGGAAAAGCAAAGTCACAGCCTTCAGTACAAATAGTAAGTGCAATGGTTTTTTCCCTTGCATATATTTGCCATCTTCCAACAATTCATTTTTCATAAAACGAGAGAACATTAGCAGTTATAAAAGGTAAAACAATTAGCATGTAATCATTAACGAATAGCTTGGGCTTAGAAATCTGATTAACCAGCTGTTCTTGACTAAAAAAAACAAACAAACCAACCAACCACTGCACATTTAATCATCCAAGTGGTAGATTTCATATTTTCTAAATCCCCAGTCTTCCATTCAACTAAGAGACACTACTGCTTCCACAATCACAACCTCTGAAGCAAATTCTTTCTGCCCTTCTCTCCTGTACAATTTCTTAAAATCAAAAGCAGGACATGATACATCCAGGACAGGAACAAAGATGATTAAGGATATAGAACAACATCCAAAACCGAAGGATTTGAGTTTTGGAAACAGACAACTTAAAGGAGCTATGAGAAGTGTGTACAGTAAATTATGGAGAAAATAAATAGAGAAGTATTACTCATGCTGTGTTCTGACCGTTTCTCCTTACACTGTAAACAGAAGGACCTGGCAGTAGAGGCCTGGTCTCATATACAGTATAATACCTCTCTGTTTGGGGAGGGGGAGGGGCACATTATTTTTTTAGATTGTGCTTTGTTCTGTGTTGTGCTGGAGGCGCCCCCAAAACAGTTCAGTCTTTTGGGGAAGGGTGCAATCCAGGTACTCCCATGGTCTGAGTACTAAGATCTCCCAAACTAGACCAGGAAAGGCACGCGGACCTGATTTTCTCATACTCCAAGACAAGAACAGGAAGGAGCCCACCTGCGGTCCTTACACTAGAAAATGGAGTGACACAGGAAGCTTCACAATACAGGAGGGAACTGCAAACTGGGCAGGGCTCAAAACATGCCAAAAAAAAAAAAGGCATGCTCTACAAGCTACAGCTTGAAAAGGACAAAAAAATTGCATACCCACACAAATACCTTAGGGCTTATGTGCCCTTATTCACTGTTTTAGAAGCTACTGCCGATCTAAGATGGCAATCCCATGGAGGCCTCACCATGCAGTCCATCTGCCTAAAATGGCGGCTCCAGGAGACACAAAAGCATGGGTTGCCAACTGAAGCACTGCCAGGGCAAATTATGTGAAAATTAAATCTGCTATAGTCTTTCCATACCTTCAAGACCAGCAGAGAGAGAGGCAGAAAGGAGGGAAGTGAAAGGCATTTCACGTCAGAATACAGGGATACTACTGGTCTCTTACGGTTCTAGAGGGCAGTAATCCACAGGTTCTGACTGTTGGTGATTGTAGTAGTACAAAGAAATGTGAAGAATAATTCCCCATCTATTCAAGAATTGAAATAAAATGTGAAATCAAGCATCGTTACTCTTAAGTAAGCAAATGATCAGGAGAGATAGAGATAAAAGCATCAAGAGGAACAGCTAACAAGAGCATACTCACAACGACAAGCCTAGTAGGAAAAATAAGATGGTAAGAGGGGATTGACTTAATGGGAGGCTCTCCCAGCACGGATGTGCAAGCACTTGCGAATAACTAGGTGACTGATGCACCCATGTGGGCTGCCGCCCCTGATGCGCCTGGGCCTTACCTCTGCTCGGGGTGGGGTGGAGCGGGGGTGCATTCCTCACCCCTCCGCGTGGTGACCATAATGGCTCCGGCATCATGCTATTGGCGCCACGGGATTCCTTATTGCAGTGGCGCAGCTTCTGACACCACTCCTCCAGGTTGGCCCGACACTGGAAGCGGTGACATCATCAAGATGTGCCCCAACGCCGGCCACCCAATTGGCCCGGAGGAGCACATGATCCTGCCGTCAGGGGAGGGGCGGCCATCAGGGCTTGCTGTATGTTGGCTGGGCCAAAATCCCCTCCAGTGTTTGGCAGTCTTGACGCCTGTCTGGGGGCTCGCAGGGAGTGAGAATTCCACGGTTCTGCTTGGGCAGAAATGTCAGAGTTATTGGCACCTACCCAGCGGCAAATTAGACTTTCCTGTTAGGGACTCTAATAAACAGCTGCAGCCATTTCATCCAAATTATATCACATTTTCCTTATGTGTAATTGGTGGAGTCCAGCTAGGCTGGGTGGAGGCGAGATAGAACCATGGGTGTCTGGGCTGCCCGGTTTTTGGGATTACTAAATCCCCATCTCTCATTTATTTATTTGACAGTTTTATATACCGACGTTCTGGTAACATAGTTACAAATCACTTCGGTTTACATTGCAACAAATAACTTGACAATATATAGAATAATGTCTTACAATGAACAAGGTAGGATGAACTTGGATAAATAAATAATAAATAATAATAATAAATTAAAATGAACATGGGAATTATAATTTAAATACAATTTAAATACAATATATTTTTAAAAAAATGAGTATAAATGCTGGTATAATTGCTGGTACTATGTCGAGGCTGATGTCGATAGTGATGAGGTTAAGAGCTTGGTTGTTGGGGTTAAGGAAATGCTTGGTTAAACAACCAGGTCTTGAGTCTCTTTTTAAAAGTAGGTGCTGATTGTACAATTTCTAAGGTCTGGTGGGAGAAAGTTCCAAAGTTTAGGACCAGCGATGGAAAGAGCTCTTCGACTTAGTGATGTTTTGTTTCAGTGATGGCCAATAAATCCCCCGATGTTTGCATTGTCTAAAGGAAACACTACTGAAATAGAAACAATTCCGCAAAATATAAATTATTAAAACATGGTTGTGATGTCATTATTACAGAAAATGACTCCTGCATTGCCATCTAATTTGTTTCCTATGTAAACTAATTTAAATAATAACTTACAGGCCGATACAGTACAGTGCACACCGGTGGAGCGCACTGTTAACCTGCATTTGGACGCGCGTTTTCGACGCGCTAGCTTTACCCCTTATTCAGTAAGGGGTAATAGCACGTCGAAAACGCGCATCCAACCCCCTCGAGACTAATAGCGCCCGCAATATCCAAATGCATGTTGATGGCCCTATTAGTCATTCCCGCACGATACAGTAAGTAAAATGTGCAGCCAAGCCGCACATTTTACTTTAAGAAATTAGCACCTACCCAAAGGTAGGCGTTAATTTCTGCCAGTGCCAGGGAAGTGCACAGAAAAGCAGTAAAAACTGCTTTTCTGTGCACCCTCCGACTTAATATCATGGCGACATTAAGTCAGAGGTCCCAAAAGTTAAAAAAAGATAAAAATAAAAAAAAAAATTTAAAATCAGCCCACGGCTCGCGGGTTGAAAACCGGATGCTCAATTTTGCTGGCGTCCGGTTTCCGAACCCGTGGGTGTCAGCGGGCTCAAGAACAGACACCGGCAAAATTGAGTGTCGGCTGTCAAACCCGCTGACAGCTGCTGCTCCTGTCCAAAAAGAGGCGCTAGGGACATGCTAGTGTCCCTAGCGCCTCTTTTTACTGCGGGCCCTAATTTAAATATTTTGTTTTACTGTATCGCGCGCACAGGACACTGGCCTGTGCGCTCGCCCGCTCTCCTGCAAACTTTACTGTATCGGCCTGTTAGTAAATTAGGCTCATGGGAAATCAAAAGTCCATCCCGTTTAATCTTGGTTACAATCCCAGCTCAGATGCTGTTCAACCTCATGTAGCAAGTTACCATAAACCAGGTTCCTGCCCCCACAAGCTTATCATGTGTTGTAGCCTTACAATGTGGACCGAACTGCATCTGGATCTGAGTGATGTGTTTTGAACTTGTCAAAAAGGGGTTTTCAACCCTGCAGAGACTGCAAACTGACACAGTAAAGTGAAGGAATATAAAAATGTCAAAACTCCCTGAGTGCTCTCCTGTGAATGACAAATGTTCTGCAAGAATCAGCATCCAGCACTCACAGTGTTAATAAGTTGGAAAAAGGGCTGTACTGTTTAGCCTGCCCAGAGAATAGCACTACATACCCAGCAGAGGAGCAAGCCAAAGGAATGCTGGGAGACCATTTAAGGAATAAAATGTGCAAACTGGCTGGCTCTGCCTGTGTGAGAGGGGCGGGATGGCCAGGAATTGGAGCCAGGATCCAGGAAGAGAGGAGTGCATTTGGCAGCACTGCAATCAGTTCTTCTCCTGAAGAATTACTTATCAAGAGGGAGAGACAGAAGTCTGTGCTCTGAGGAAACAGAGAGACAGATAGCTGTTCTTGTTTCGTAACTGAGCTACATGTAAAATCCCAACAAGGGACAGAGGAGCCAGGAGCTGAAGCACTTCCTTTCCAGAGATATCCAAGCCCAGGAGCACATGGCTGAATCACTCTCCTAAAAGACTAATTTAAACTTTGCACAGAGTGTATCTTAGCAGAAGAGGGAGAAAGTTTATTTCATTGCCTTAACTGCTTCAGCCTTTCAGTCGAAGTCAAGCATAAACCCTTGCCACAGCCACATGAGTTAGGGCACGGAAACAGAAGCTGATGGACCATGATCTTTCTGTAAGACTGAAACCACGTCTGCTTTCTATTTAGTACCAAGTAAACCATTTGAGGAAGCTCCCCAGGAGAGAGAGACCTTCCACACACTGCAGTGCTCATCTAGGTGGTTTGTCATCTAGCCAGCTCCACCATCAAGAGGGCCTTCTTCATTTTCTTGTTTTTTTTTCTTCCCCCACAATTTTGGGTTTGGGACAGGGTGCACCCTTTACAAACTGGTGACATTGGTGTGGATCTGTTCCCCTCCCCCCTTTTTTGAGTACTCAGGGATAAAGACAATTTCTGAAAGCTGTGCATTTCACTATTTTTCCCCAACCTTTCTCTATTAGCGTTCCTTATTTTTTTATTATCCGTATGAGTATGTTAGTTGCCCTGGCTAACAGGCCATATCCAGTGTTATTTTTGCATTGCTTGATTTAAAATAAGAAAACTGCAAGTTTATATTATACTTCACTACTGTAATTTTTGATGCCGAGAAGGCCTTCGATAGGGTGGAGTGGCCTTATTTATTTCACATCCTGCAGGAAATGGGATTTGAGGGTCTATTTTTGCAAGCTGTGCAATTGCTGTATAAGGATCCCAGAGCGGTTGTTCTCGCTAATGGAGCTCAGTCAGAGACGTTTGCAGTGACGCGGGGGATAAGGCAGTGGTGCCCCCTGTCCCCACTACTAGTTATCTTGCAATTAGAGCCCCTTTTGCTGGCTATTCACCAACGTCAGATTCGCGGAGTCCGCCTTGGTGATAGCATTTTTAAAAGTGTAGCCTTTGCGGATGACTTGTTAGTCTTTCTTACGGACCCAGTAGACTCAGTGTCTTCCTTATTATCCTTGATTTGGGGGTTCGGCATCTTTTCAGGTTTTAAATTAAATGAATCTAAGTCCTTTGCGCTGCCTTACCTGTCTACCTTGCCAGCTAGCTGGCCTGATGAGTTTCCATTAAAGTGGGCTGCAGACCAGATTCACTACTTGGGTGTGTCGCTCCCAGCTGATCCGGAACAAATTTACAAGGCCAATGTCCCCACACTTTTGAAATCCACCCTAGAGAGCCTGGCCAATTGGGAGACCTTGCCTCTTTCTTTGAATGGGCGCATTAATTTGTTCAAAATGACAGTCTTACCCAGATGGCTTTATCTTTTACAAAATTTGCCTGTAATTTTGAAATGTGCGGACCTTAGAAAGTTAGACAGCGCTTTACGCAGGTTTATTTGGAGAGGGGAGAAATCTCGTCTCCCGCTTTCATGGCTAAAAGCGCGTTGGGGGCAGGGGAGGTTTGGGGATACCGGATTTGGCGGCATATAATCTGGCTTGTAATTTACGCCTGGTAAGGGACTGGCTAACGGACATACATGTATATACACTGCTTC
Source organism: Rhinatrema bivittatum (assembly GCF_901001135.1). Taxonomy (NCBI): domain Eukaryota; kingdom Metazoa; phylum Chordata; class Amphibia; order Gymnophiona; family Rhinatrematidae; genus Rhinatrema; species Rhinatrema bivittatum. Next base: position 122,962,988 of record NC_042617.1, read on the forward strand.
CCGCAGAAAAAGTTTTGTTATTCCCGATGGCCCCTGAATATATAGTGCAGGCTAAATCTGGACAGCTTCCATCCTTTCTTAATCAGACAACACTTGTGAAGCCAATTCGGCAGACATGGGCGAGATTGACCAAGCTTTTAGAGATACCTACTCAGTGTGCCTATTTTTTACCAGTAATGGGTAATGCAGATTTCACCCTGGGTTCCCAGTCTGTTCCTTTTAGGGATTGGCAATCCAGGGGTATCAGGCTGGTGGGTCACTTGTTAACGACAGAAGGGAAACTCTTTCATTTTAAAGAATTCCAGGGAGTTTATGGGTTTGGAGCAACACATGTTTTTCCCTATCTCTAAATTAGACACTATATAAACTCATTGGAGGTGGATATGAAGGACCCCTTGGTGTTTAGGGCCCTTGATAGGCTGTTTCGCTTTGCCCACGCAGTGACTCCATCGGTGTCCTTTTATTATAAGTTTCTAAGACAGAAGTTGGAGGTTTACACGTGCTCCTACCTAGAGGCTCGCTGGAACCAGGATGGTGACTTTGTTGTAACCCACGCTATTCTCAAGAGATGTTTTCGACGTATAGCCAGGATCTCGATCAATATGTATTATCGAGAGCTACAATACAAATTTTTGAGCTGGGCCTATGTGTCACCTTAAATAGCTTTTCAACTGACTATAGCTTCTTCGGCGCTTTGTACCCGCTGTGGTCAGGTTACGGGTACATTGTCACACACTTTTTGGACATGCGCCTCGGTACAGCAGTTTTGGCGTCGATTGGCAGATTATATGGCTAACCTGTTGGATGTAGGTTTTCCAGTTACTCCTCTGTGGTTATTATTTGGCTGTATATCCCCGATTAGGATTCGAGATTCTGGCTCACGTCTGCTTTTACATAAGGCTTGTCTTGTAGGAAAGAAGGTGATTCTTCTGGTTTGGAGAACTACTGATGCCCCGTCCTTCTGGGCTTGGAGGAACTGTTTTCATGATATGATGAATATGGAATGTATGGCGCAAAGGACCTCCCCAAAACATTGGCGGCTATTTCTTAAGGTGTGGCAACCTTACAGTCTCTCCTGCACTGAGCACGCAGCCTTATCATCAATGATTGATTTGTTCATCTTATGTTATAGCCAGTGCAAGGACATACTTTATTGACTAAGTGGACTGATACTCACTTGTGAACTTCACTAATAATAATAAAAAAAGGGGGGGGAGAGGGGAGGGAAGAGTGGGAGGGATATCTTTGGGGTTGTATAGTGTTGGCGTTTATTTCTGAGGGGGTTCAGAGTACCACTCACCTCAGTGTTGTATTACTTGTCGTTGGAAAATTTAATAAAAAACGTTTAAACATAAGAGCAGTGGTTCACAACCTGTTCTTCCATCACAACACACTTGACAGATGATGCTCACGCACGTTGACACACTGCACACGACATTCTGCAACTGAACTAAAAAAAAAACAAACCCATACTAAATTTTATTATTTAAAATGATGCAAATAAAAGAAAATGTTTTTAATATCAATAACTGCTTTTATAAAAAAGTTGGCTGAAGTGACCCTATGGATGTTAGCCTGCTGACCCAGCCAACACCAAAGGAAGAAGTACACATACTTAAAAATAACGTTCTGATGCAGAGACAACCCGCAACCCGGAAAAAAAAGGGGAATCCGGAGAGGCGGGACAACCTGGAAATGGGGCAATGCAGATCCTCTCTTTCTGTGCCCTTTGTGCAGAGAACGGGCACGAAGAAGACTGCTGTCCATATAAGCAGCCTGGGACCGAAGAGTCTTTAAGTGCACCAGATAGGAGAAACCCGATCGGCCCTACGGGAGTGTGATTTCTATAAAACAGAAAGTCATTCAAAGAAAAAATGTCCTTGGCTTGAGGACCTGGAGTTAGAATGCAAGATAGCGGAACAATGTGAGAAGCAGCAAAGAAATGGGGACAGAATATTAAAGACATGTGGGAAAACGCTTGGGATCACAATTTGTCAAACCTCCAAAGTTCAATTTTGTGGGGGTCCCACGTGCACAATTTAAGGACTTTATAATCCAGGTGAAACTGGAGGGAGCCTCTGCCCAGGCCTTGGTAGATTCTGGCTGCAACAAAATCCTCATTCACCAGGACTTATTTTTTCAAGGACATATTAATGATAAGAAAATAGAGATAGCAACATGTATACATGGGGACAAACAAAAGTGTTCAACTTCCCATGTCCTCTTGATGACCGCGGCAGGGCAAGCCGTGTTAGAAGCAGCTGTCCTCTGCGAGCTTCCGTACCCAGTAGTCCTGGGTCAAGATTATCCTCATTTTGCAATCTTATGGAGACAAATCATGGGTTTTGGGGACAATACAGCCAGAGGGTGGAGGCACTTGACAGAGCCGGGATGTGCCCCAGGCATGTCTGGATGCTTGAACGGACATGCCTGAGCTGAGGGTGATGGTATGTGACTGAATGTACAGACAACGTCCTCATTCTACCTTATGGAGCCCAGTTCAGCTTTTTAACCCACGTCTCCTTAAGGCAGAAGGCCGTAGGGGATTCTGGGTAAAGGGAGGTTCCCTTCACCCTGCCATTAAGAGCACAGGCCTAGCGAGCTTGAGGAGGCCCCCAGGGAGCTGGTGGGACCTTACGATACACTCAGACAGTGGACGTTTACCTCAGGCAAGGTGAGCTACTATTTTGATTCTTGTATCTTTGAAGCACTGTAAATAAATACCTGCACCCTAACTAAGCTGGTCCAGTCTTACTGTATTCCTGATCTAGTCCTGGGGCTGCAGCAGGCCTAAGTACACTACAAAGACCATAAATTAAAAACAGAAATATGCAAATACTGAAATCTTAAGAAGCCAGACTCTCTTGAGCAGCTTTCAAATTGTGCACAAAATTATAAAGTCTGTAGATAGTCTTTACCCTTAGACTTATGCCAATTTCCAAAGGGAAAATATTCCCTTTTGAAAAATGGGCTGGGAAAAGTACCTGCACAGACTTACATCTGCTCTTTGTTCGGGTACTTTTTCAGACTACCAAAAACACACAGGTACTCCCTGCTCTGCACTCTCCTCAAGCAGCAGGCACATGTGGCTGTTATAGAAAGTATAGGCTTGCTATGTCAAATTTTTGGGGATACACTGGTGGAGAACAGCTGTTCTAGACCAAGGTTGTTGCATATCAGCAGAGCACTGTCAGGCCGATGCTATATCGTACGCTGAGCCTAGCGCACAGACTAACGAGCTCTTGGACGCACTAGGCTAACATCCAATGCAACAAGGGGATCAGCGTCTCCACAACATGCACCCAAACCAGAGCGTAGCTAATAGTGCTCACCACATGTAAAGGCATTTAGACGAGGTTATTAGATATTACTTCTTGATGCCAAACAATCACCATGCGCCCATGCGCATGTTTTAACATGGAAAACTCAACGCCAGCCCCAGGGCTGGCATTAAGTCTTACACACTCCAAGCCGTCTTAAAAAAAACAAACAAAAAAGCCCAAACCCACAAAAAAGCCCAAAATACTGCTTTTCTGTGGTTCTTCGTCCCAATAGGACGCAGCATGAAAAACATTTTTTTTTCCGGCAGTCAGGTTAGGAAAATGGACGCCCATTAATTAAGCATCTGTTTTCCTAACCAGCACAAAGCCACTTCTCCTGGGCGCACGATGCCATGGATGCGCTAGGATTCCTTGCACCTCCCAAAAAAAACTTTTTGGAATATTAAATACCACAACAATCCCAACTCCAAAAATATTCCGTATAATTGTTCTTAATTAATGTTCTTATACTTTCTCAATCTGAGACGTTATCTCTTTGTTTTTATTGCGGTCTATTCAAAATCTCAAAACAATATTATTAAAGGAGAAGGTGGAATGTTTCATAAATTTTATAACATTACTACCATGTAATATAATGAATCGTTTAATCATAAACTCTCCACCTCCATCCTTTGTTCTTTTTTATTTTATTTTATGAATATGTGAATTAAAATAAATATGTGAATTAAAATAAATATGTGAATTAAAATAAATATCTTTGAAAAATTTTTTTGGTTCTCCAAATATTTTAACGGCACAGACGTTGTTATGCGTCGCTCTTGATCTGTTCACTGGATATTAAATTTATTTTAATTTAAATTTATTTTAATTCACATATTCATAAAATAAAATAAAAAAGAACAAAGGATGGAGATGGAGAGTTTATGATTAAACGATTCATTACATTACATGGTAGTAATATTATAAAATTTATGAAACATTCCACCTTCTCCTTTAATAATATTTGTTTTGAGATTTTGAATAGACCGCAATAAAAACAAAGAGATAACGTCTCAGATTGAGAAAGTATAAGAACATTAATTAAGAACAATTATACGGAATATTTTTGGAGTTGGGATTGATGGATGCTCTAGGGACACACAATTTATCCCTAGCGCGTCCGTTTTAGCGTGACCCCCCCTCATTTAAATAATGCATTGTGCGCCCAGGAGAGGTGGCTGTGCGCGTGTTAGGAGAGTGGACGCTCAGTCATGAGTGCCCAGTTTTACGTAAGCCAATATTGCATCGGCTTCTATGTGAGGACTGCACTGCTGCTCTAACAACGCATCCACAGAGTGAATGACTGCATTTTCCAACTCGGTCAATGTCACAGGTTTTACAAGATCTACATTATTTAAGAAAAAAAAAATGCAAGTACATAGCCATATTTGTCCAGCAGCTTTTCTCATTTCATATCTATAGGAGAAATACATATCACTTGGCATGTTTTTATTGGAGAACAAGATATTGTTTAAATAACACATTTGCACATTTCATAAAAATATAATTCATTATAAGTTTTACATTCAGATATTTAAGGCAATTTTTCACAGGTGCTGCTTGGGTGGCACCATAAGGTCAACTCTAAATTCTTTTTTTTTTTTGGTCCTAGCACTTTACTTCTGCTTCTTTCTGCTTCCAGTTCAGTCAGAACAAGAGCTGGGATCTGGCACCATAAGCCTTTATTTGCAACTACTACTTTTGTCCTATTTGATATTCCCTTCCAACTCATTGATTTATTTATATTTGCTCTTTCTGTGTTTTCCTAGGAAAGGCACAAGGCGGATTACAGGGAAAGACGTGAATTGCAGTACATATGTCCAGGGCATGGTGGGAGAAGACAAACCAACATATAACTAGGAATGCAAACTGCAGAGGTAGAAAATCCAGTCACTGCAGCAACAGTTCTCGGCTGCAGACCCTGCAATTACAAGTCCTACGTCTGACCACCAGATATCGGCACTGGGAGGGAGTCCCAGCCATTTCAGCTCTATCCAGCCCAAGGAGCAGAGTTTGGCCCAGGAATCAAACCTAGGACTTCTGTATGATGGTGCTACTGGGCTGGCCTTGGCTCTGGATCTTTTCTGTGATATATATAAGGAATTTTATCAAGTCATTGGTTAAACAAGCAAAAAAATCTTATCAAAAATCTATGTCATATGTTCAATGTTCCAAGCGCTTTCATATCCAACCTAGTGGAGGTTGCCAAATGCTGTAATATTTTTGCATTTGATTTCTTCTGAAATTTTTCATTTTGTCCCATATAAAACACATTTATATTGCTGAAGGAAATTTATTGAAGTCTTATTTTAAAAGTGGAACAAAGAGCTAACAAAATCATTAATAAGACGCCTGATAACTACAGCATTAATAAATATAAACACAAAGAGGTAGATTTTAAAAAGATACGCGCGTCCATGTGCATGTGTTACCCAGCCAGCATGTTATAAAATCGGCGGCGGCGCACGCAACAGGGGGAGGGTGTCAAATATGTCTACATTCACGCGACGACGCATCGGGGCCTTCCCTCCCAGTCCACTCCAATTTAAGAGTGGACTGGGAAGGAACTTTCCTACCCCCTACCCTAACCTCCCTTTCCTCCCCACCCTCTAAAACCCTTTTTAAAACTTTCTAACCTTTTATTTTGCAAGTTACTTCAGGGCCCGACCGACACGTGAGGCTCCAGGACAGCGAGGAATGGCGTTATCCCGGGCCTTCCTGCTCCGCCCCCTTTTAAGGCCCCGGCACTTACACGCATCCCGGGGTTTACGTGCGAGGCCGGGCCCATTTGAAAATGGACCCGGCATGTGTAAGGCCCGGGATTTATGCGCGCTGGGGTTTTAAAATCTGGCCTAAAGCATAACCCAATCGATATGTGGATAAGGATTAAGGGACCTCCTGTGAAAATTATGGCTCTCAGAATTCAATAGCAAGGGGTGTGTGAAAAAATGGACCCGTTCAATTTTAAAATAAAATAAACAGAATCTTCTTAATCTTGGACAATTGGGTTTATTCAGAAGTCTTCAAAAACCTTCAGTCCCCCAACAAGCCAATAGGGATACGTTGGGAGGAACCTAGAGAACGGAATCCCGGGCTCATGTTTACATAAAGATCTTGTTAGAAGGCCTCAAGCAAAACATTCTTGTGCAGATTTGATTCAGGAACCTCAGAGAGAGAAAAAGACCTGAAGTTGGGGCGATGTAGTTACACCGCAGAACATCTTGATTCAAGGATTAAACAAGGTATACAGGTGTCAACAATGCGGCTGAGCGCTTACAGTAGCTTGCAGGTAGGGCCTGAAATCTAAGAGAAAGACAGGAGGCATAGCGAAGACCCGAGACCTGGGGCAATACAATTGTACCAAAGAAATGTCTTGTTTCAGTGTTTTAAGTATGCACATAGGCGTCAGCAATGTGATCAAGAGTAGTACTATTGACACCAATGCTGACACTTTCAAAGGCAATGAACGGAAACTGATGTAGTTGACATCTTTCACAGCCAGAAATAAGATGTAGCAGAGATAATGATTGTGCAACACTAGTATTACAGATAACGCAATGCCACACAAACAGAATTGCTGCTGTAATTTATATCACTGTATTTATTTTCTAATGTTATACTGTTTATCTTCCTTGAAGTTTCCTTAGACACTAAAGCTCAAATTAAAATTTGTGCACAGAAGCATTGTACCTTCATACATTGTCCCAAAGAGGCATAAAATAAGATCCTGGGGCAAATGCAATATATTACTTCTTCAGCACGTAGTTTATAAAAAGGTTTCACCACTGAAATATTCTCCAATATGATTAGAATAAATTAATCTTTTTAAATCTCTTTCTTGAAGTAAGTGTAATAAGGTGTTCCAAGCCTGGGCATTGGGATGGCCAAATAATTGAATCCTACATTATCTAAAGAAGGCTTAATCAGATTCACTGACCTATGTTAGTGAGATTAATTTTAATATAGTCTGCCAGAGCCTGACTCATAGAATCATTGTTTAGTGCACTCATTAGGGAAATCGGGCTTCAGAGGCAAAATCAAATCTCCCATATCCTGAAACTACTAAGAGTCCCTTCTAGGGTGCAACTGCTTTTATATTCTTTCTTTCGTGACTGGTCAGTCACTTCAAAGCTGATCACAATCAGGTACTGGAGGTATTTCCTTGTCCCCGGAGAGCTTACCATGGAAGGGGGAAATTTTCAAAAGGATTTACGCATGTATATTGTAGCAATTTTCAAAAGCCCAGTTACACTCAAAGCACCTTTTGACAATTCAATAAAATATATCATAGCAATTTAATTACATTTCCAAGCATAAAACCAGTTTTAGGTGCGCAAAACCTTTTGAAAGTTACCCCAAGTTTGTAGCTAGGGCAAATGGAGGTGGTAATGACTTGCCCAAGGTCACAAGGAACGTAAGCAGGATTTGAATCCTGGCTTCCCTGGTTTGCAGCCTACTGCTCGAACCAAAGGCTACCACTCTACTTATTTAGCCTTAAGGGGAGTAAGCAGTTTTATATATATATTCCTTTCAATAGTAACACAGTGGTAAAAAAAAATCTCATAAGACATGGTCAGTCTTCTTTACTATATGTACTTTGATGCAACTGCAGCAGTACGAGGAACACACTGGAAAAAATGCCAATATGTGTGTCAACACCCTTGAGCACCAAACTATTTCGGGCACTGTCACATGGGTAGCCAGATGGTAAGGCTATTGGAGTTTCCGCTTTTAAAGATGGTATGGAGAATATCTTCACCAGAAAATAAATCAAAATTGAAAAATGATTTCAGAAGCACTTTTCTAATTAAAGGATTTTATTTTTCTGGCAAATGGATACATTTCTAGGTTCTTCACCTCTAGAAACAAGTGTAATTATTGGACAAACAAACCTTTCAATAATGTCAATAATTTCAATGAGAAATAATTTACTTCTGGTGCACAAAAACAATTTCTCATATGTGACTCTCACTCTAATTCTTAACACCATTTGGAATAGAAACCGGTTCCTAATCAAAGATTACTTCTTAATAAGAACAAATGTTGAATTTCAACTTTAATTCAAGAAATCTGATTCTTTGTATTAACTTGTTATTACAAGCTCTTTAGGCAATTCTGGAAGTCTCCAGGTAAGTATTAACAACTTTTATCTTTAAACTGATTTAACTCAATGACTTTGACCTCTAGTGTGTCCATGTGTGTTGCACAAGTGAAATGTACCAAAATTGTGTCACAGTTCATTGGTGCACACTTATCTTTGATTGTTGGGTAATCATTTTTGAGAGTGCTGCTTGTGAACGCTGGGTAGAGAGCACTGACCCAGGAATGATGTGAAGCTTTGGCAGCCCGTGATCGAGGAATAGCTCACGCTGCTTGATGAGGCAGACTGGACCTGATCTACCAAAAAAGACCACGAAGTCTCAGGCTACAGTGGTTCACCTACTACGCTATCTCAAACCAAATCAATAATAAAGACTGACTGCCTTACACACCAATCTTTCAGTCTATAATGTTGCTAGTGTGTGTGTATAAATGACACTGGAGTTCTTGCTAATAGAAATTAAAAAATAATTCAACCCTGCCTAAGAATGCTTGCTTTGAGAGAATTCACAAAGAAAATATTTAATCACACTCTCTTACATTCCACACTTATTTGCCAATAAAGACAGGAACAAGTTGTAGGACTTTTTACATTCCAAGTTATTTCAAAGTTTTTTCTTAATCTAAGGAAACAACACAGAGATACCTTTATTTACAGGTCCTGTGATTAAACATTGCAGCACCTTTATCTACAAGTGGAATGTACACCATCTGAAGTCTGTGGGACAATGAAAATTTTTCTTTCTGAGGTAGTATGCGCTTCAATTAAATCAGCTCAGTATCAGACCATCAATCATCCACTTGTCTCACATCCACTCATTTACCAAAGCTGCAAAAATAACGTGGACCAGCTATAGGAAGTTATCCTCAATTTTAACTAATTTCTTACCTCAGAATTACAATAAGCACCGTTTTCTCACACTGTCACAAACAGCTTTGTCTGCCTGCAGCTTCTAACATACAGTGTCCTCTGTAGTTTCCATGTACTTTCTCTCAGGCTGTACGGGCTTTCTCTGTAATCTCCAGCAGTCCTGCCTGTAGTTCCAAAAAGGCTCTCTCCCTGCCTCCATCTCAGATTTCCAGCACATAGCCCTGCCTCAGGCTCCAGCCAGCACTCTCTGCAGTCTCCACGTGTGTTCTGAAAACATCCTCAGAAGAGATCCTTACTCCTCTGAAGTTTCTTCAAGAAATAGTTCTCATCTACTTTAAAAAAAACCTTCTCATCCACCAAGAAACCATTTGAAAACTTAACTAAGGAACATAGATTTCAAAATAATTTTTAGTATGTTCAAAACATTCTTTTAAGGCAAATTACTTCTTAAATCTTTCTGTGCTTTGCATCAACTTGATGTTATTATGCAGACCTGACCACCCAGCTGCCTTGCATAGACCCTGGGGTTGACTAGCATTACTATGGCTTTACCATGGCAATGTCTATGGGATGGCAAAGAGTTTTCTTTTTTTTCCCCTCTCTGAGAGCTGGAAAATGAAACCAACTTTTCTACCCCCACGCAGTAAGACCGGTAGGGCCATGGTAGAGCTCATCCCAACACAGTCCAAAGTACAGACGAGACCCCCAAAGCTCCGGGTACCCCGCAGTATTAAAAACTCGCAGGAGTAGCATTTTCCCTATGCTGATCTTACGATGCATGAGATCAGCATGAAGGAAGTGCTAGCCCCGCAATTTTTAATATCGTAGGGTCTGCACAGAGAAGGTAGCAGAATAGGCTTCAGTGCCAGTAGCAGCAATTGGCTCCTCCCCAGCAGCCATGCAGCACAGCGAGAGAGGTTCCCAGCAAAAGAAATAGCGGAGACTTCATTAAGTAGGTGAATGAATGGGAACTTGCGTGTGTGTGAGTGAATGGGTGCCTGCCTGGGGGAGTGTGTGTGTGTGTGTGTGTGTGTGTGTGTATGAGAGAGAGATGAATGGGTGCCTGCCTGGGTGATTGTGTGTATGTGTATTTATGTGTGTGTATGAATGGGGGCTTGCCTGGGTGTGTGTGTTTGTGTGTGAGAATGAATGGGGCCTACCTGGGGGTCTGTGGGAGCTTGCCTGGGTATATGTGAGAGAGAATGAATGGAAGCTTGCCTGGGGGGTATATGTGTGGTGTGTGTGAGAGCCAGTGAGAGTGAGTGCATGTGTGTGTGTGTGTGAGAGACAGCATGTAAGAGAACTGATGTGTATGTATGAGAGAGAGATAGCATGTAAAAGTGAGAGCCGAATGTAAGCCTGTTTGAGTGTGAGAGAGTGTTTGAGAGAGAGGCAGCGTGTGAGAATGCACACCTGAGTATGTGTTTGAGGTAGGAAGAGAAGAGGATAGGTAGAGAGAAAAGAAACAGAGAAAAAAAAAAAAAGAAATCCTGTAAAAGGAATTGGGAAAAGATTGAAAGGGACCATGGGGGAAAAAAAGCCTGGGACCAACCAATTAGAGAAATAAAATCAGACAACAAAGGTAAAAAAAAAATGATTTTGAATTTTTGGTGATTGGCATATGTTATCTTTGGGAATGTGCATTACATATTTGTATTTTGTTCTTTCTTCAGTATTCCACTGTTCAGAGTCTGGTTTCTCAGGCTTTCCATTTTATTTTTGTTTACCTGTTTCTGTTTCTAATTTGTAGTCCCGTATTCTGTATTGGGTAAGGATCTGTCTGTGTTCTGCGTGTGTGACTGAGGTGCAGTATGTCTACTGGCATGTAGTTTTTCCGTGGGGCTTTGCAGTAGTAGGTGGTGTATTAGTGTTCTAAGGCATGGTATAATATTTGTATTGCTGCCGTTTCACAGATAAGGCTGCTGCTGCTGTTTGAGTCCTGAGATAGTGCTTATATGGTATGGTATGATATGGCAAGGTTCTAGATATCTTTTTTTTTTTTTTGCAGAGGTTTGCAGTTACTGAGATGAGTATGTGTGTGAAAGAGGAGGAGTATTGAGTGAGTATGAATGTGCATGAGAGTCTGGGGAGTGAATGGGAGGCATGAGAGTGCGAGTGTGTATTTGTGAAAATGAGCATGTATATGTGAGAAAGAATATGAGAGTGAATATGCAATTGTGTGTATGTAAGAAAGTTTGTGTGCATGCTGCTCCAATGTTCTCTCTCAGGATTGGGTTGCTTTGAGCATAAAACCAATAGAAACCAAACATTTTTGTTCACACAGCTACCCAGTCCTGAGAGGGTACATTGGCTGCCGGTGGAACCCAATCTGCCCGGCAACGAAGAAAAGAAGAGGCTCAGCGGTCGCCAGCAGAACTCAACCTGCCAACAGCCGAAAAATAAGCAAAGGCCCTGTGGACCGCCAGCAGATCCCAACCTGCCCGGCAGCAAAGAAATGAAGAGTCAGCGGCTGCCAGTGAAACTCAACCTTCCGGCGACCGAAAAATAAGCAAAGGCCCAGCGGGTCACCGGCAGAGCCCAATCTGACCGGCGGTAAAGAATAAGGCCTAGCGGCAGCCAAAGAACAAACAAAGGCCTCATGTGCCACCAGCCGAGCCCAACCTGCTGGCAGCCGAAAAACAACAAATGGCCGTGGGCCTCCGGTGGAGCTCAACTATCCAATGGCAGATAGATAATGAAGGACCTGCCCAGCAGCAAAGTAGGAAAGACCCCAAGACCCCACATATGGCCAAAAAAGAGACTAGGCTAAACCGTGGCAGAAGAAAATATGAGGCTACAGCTGACTGCTGAGCTCATCTGCTGACAGTCTGACAGCATGTGAGTGAGGTAGAGGGCGTGAGTATGTGTTTGAAGAGCGTGTGTGAAAGCATGTATATGTGTGTGTGTGAGAGAGCTTGCGAGAGCATCTATGTGTGTGAGCATGCGTGGAGAGTGAGAATCTGTGTTTGTGTAAGAGCATTTGTGTGTATGAGTGTGAATAAACGTGTGTGTGAGAGAGAAAGGAAAAAGAAAGTTCCCCCTTTCCTGCTACCACATCCTCCTCTCCCACTAATCCACAGAAATCCCAGGATGACTGGAAATCAGAAGATCCCAGGTATGGATTTTTTTAATTCTTACTAGGTTTAATTATTGGGTACTATTTCATGCGTCTGCTATTTGGAAATATTTTATTAATGCTTTGGAAAGATTTTATAATTTTTATATAAGATTTTAATTATTGGTTGTTACACTATTCATTAGCTGTTTTGAAATATTTTTTCTTTTTATTAGTACGGTTTACTATTATGATTGTTTCATATCTCTTGATTTTATTGTTTTGAGGAATGGCATTTCTGTTTTTCCACTGTTGTATTGCATATGGTGAGGCTTGTTGTGGTTTTCAGTTCAATTTTTGTCTACATGATTCTGTTTATGCTGTATGGTCTCTCTATTCTGTATTTGGTGAGGGTCTGTATGTGGTCTGCATATGTAACTGAGGTGAAGTATCCTGCTAATGTTTCTATTTTAGGATCTATAGCAGGCTGGCTTTTTCCATTTTCCTCATGCAAAGTGTACTGATTTTTAGGACCTGGTAATCTATAGTGTTTCCTTTTCATAGTTAAGGTTTTTACTGTTTCAGTGATGGCAGCTAGTGTTCTTTCTTAGTATGGGAGGTAAACTACTGTAATTGTAATTCAGTTTACTTATGGCTTTCTGGAAGCAAAGCCCACACCCAACATGCATTACCATAGGCCTAATACCATATGCATGCCGAGTGTGTGTGTTTGCTTTTTTTGTAGAGCTTTCTGGATGGCACCACAGTAATGGATGTAAAAATAATATGCATGTTGTGATATTTTTATCTCAGAAAACTATACTTTGAATATCTTTTCATGTAAAATTGGTTATTATAAATGCAAACTCTTTTGTGTGGTGAGGGCTGGGAAGGAGGGGTCACAAGGCTCTAAGGTTCACCTGGAGCACCTGATGCCCTTGCACTAGGTCGGTAGAGAATTTGCCACACACAGACCCTTATGATTCACCCATCCCCCACTACTCCAGGGGCAAATGCTGGGGAAACATGGGAGACAGGTGGCAGGGTTCCTGGAAGTGTGGCAGGGTTGGCAGCTTCCTAGAAATGCTCTGCTACTCCTCTGGGAACTCTGGCCCCTGCTTTCCTCCTTCTCCAGACTATAAAGAGACCCTACCCCCTTGCCCCTCTTGATGATTTGACCCCTTCTGTGCTTTGGGGGGGGGGGGTCACTAAGAAAGCCACTTAGTGTATTTCACCTGAATGTCTTTGTCATTCATAAGTTTGCTATCTAATTTTATTTTCTGTATTTTTTATTTGCTTTTTGCAAAGTAATGTGATATAAGTTGCCAGAAAAAAATTGTTCAGTGTGGTTCTAAATGTTTTTCCTTTATTCTGAGCGTAGGGCTGGCCTGGCCTTCCCATATGAAAAAAACGAGGAATGTCCAAAGTCGTTTGCCACTCTTTTATTCAAGGTGCACTAAAAATAGCATTTCGCAATCTTGAACTGAGTAAGAACTGTGATGGATCTACGTTTGGGCCTGCTACAACTGGGATCCCTACAAAGTAGCAAGGTCAGGTACTGAACAGCAGAGGCCCCAAATGTTTCAATAGAAGGGCTACGCATTTCAAAGCACAGGCAGATCCAGGTGTGCGGAGGGTCTCCTCACAATCTGCTGAGCCAGGGGAGGAGGAAGGAATGGGGAGAAGCCCCTCTGAGTTGTTTGCTGGGGCCACCATGTTTGGCCCTTTCTGTGATTCGAAATGATGGCAAAGGAGGCAGGCAGGGATCACAGGGGTGTGGCAGATAATTGTTATCAGAATCCAGTTTTCCAGATGCCGCACCATGAAGTGCTCTGTAGTCTCCATAAAAATGGTGTCCAGCAACGTGGGGGGATGATGGGGCTTTTGGGTGGGCGCCAATGTATTCCATGCCTGTAAACTGCACCCAAAAGCTTTACAAAATGCTGAAGGAAGACATCCCATGTGTTTCAATGGACAAGAGAAGGCCGCTGTGTGTGCAGGAGGAAGTGGAGCTGAAAACCAGCACCTCGGGACGACAGGCATGAAGAGAAAGAAGCCCATCAAGAACTACAGGGGAAAGGGCTATTCTGCTTAACCCAGAACCTACCAGCAGGGCCGGTTTGTCCCTGTGTAGCAGTTTCCTACCAGTAAGTGGTGTCTTTCATAATGTCCTGCTTGGGGAGCATAGCAGCCTCGTGGATTTAAGCCAAGAGAAGAGGATTGTATTGCTCACAGGCTTGGCATAGAGATACAGAACTTTACTCCTAACACTAGGATAATCAATCGCAGACTAAAACATACAAATCAGAACAAAAATTTGCAAACATATTTGCTATGAATTAAATCAAAACCAACTTTTTGTTCTACAGAATATAGAACATCAGGTAACACATATCACCTGGAAAGGATATGCCAAGACTCCAGGATTTTAAAATAGTGCTATTTTCCTTTCATGCTGTTATTCTGAGGTACTTAACATCTATGGTTATGAAGTTCAGCATCTTCTGATCACTGTCACTTCGCTGAACTGCAACTTTAAATGTTAAGCACCAAAAACTTTGGACTAAACTAACTAAAATATTCAAGTAACACAAATGTCCCTTTGCCTTCAATACAATTTCCAATAAGCTTGTTTCTTTCTGCTAAGGTACACTTTTCATATTATCACCGCAGATAAAGTCTCTAGTAAAACAGCTACATGGAGAAGATACCATCTTTACAACCAATCTACACTAGCCTGTTGGTAAATTAGTAATGCAAAACACACAATCATCACCCAAGTGTCTTTATTATACACTCCAATAGACCGGAAAGTTCACACAAATAAATGGTACACCATAGCAACAGGCAGAAGGAGCAGGAGATGATAGAGTCATAGAAATTAGTTTCTCGGACATATAACCTAAACACTGAAGAATCTCAACATTTAAAAATGAACTCTTATGCATCACACTGGAATAAACTGTCACATCATAGCCCATTTTTTCTGCACTGGTTTTCATGCACTCTAAAAACAATGGGGCAGATTTTCGAAGGATTTACATGCGTAGGGGGGTTACGTGCGCCGGGCTTATTTTCAAAAGGCCCGGCGGTGCATGTAAAGTCCCGGGACGCGTGTAACTCTCGGGGGCTTGAAAAAAATGGGCGGTCCAGGGCAGGGGCGAGGGCAGTCTGGGGTGGGGGTGTGGCCAGAGGCCTCTGCAAGGCCGCTGGGCCGGGGGATCCCGCGCCGGCAGTCGGCTGGCAGATGTAACTTGTGAGATAAAGGTACGGGGTGGTTTTTTTTGGGGGGCTGGGGCAAGGTGGGGAAGGTGGGGGGTGGGGGGGGGGAGGAAAGTTCCCTCCGAATGGGGAAAGCCAGCTGTGCACCCCCTTGTGCGCGCGACCCCTGCTTTTATAACATGTGCGCGACTGCACGCGCATTTTATAAAATCGGGCGTACATTTGTGCGCGCACAAATATACGCTACGCGCGAACCTTTTAAAATCTGCCCCAATGATTGTAGCTTCACGCCACTGGTTCTCAAGTCAAGCACATACAGAAAATGTCTGAACTTTTGGTTCCTCTCACACTGGGCAAGATTACCATTGCAACAATACATCATCAGTAGGGTAAAACAAACCTGTTTCACAATGGTGTAATCCCAGTTTACGCTCCCTAGTAGTGGGTGAACAATTAATGCTTAGTGAATTCAGCTTCATAATAGTAGGATTAGCTTGTACCAAATAATCAAAAAGCTATAAACGTTTGGCCATCTTAAATATATTACTTTGTAATTTTTTGTATTAAATCTTAGCTGCCAGACTTTTGACCAATCTTTGAGCTTCACTAGATCGTTCCTCATGTTTTCCTCTCCTTCCTGGCTGTACACCCTGTTTCAGATTTTGGTATCATCCGCAAAAAGACAAACCTTTCCCAACAACCCTTCAGTTATGTTGCTCACAAAAATATTGAAAAGAACCAGTCCAAGGACTGAACCCTGAGGCACATCACTAATAACAACGCCCAGTTAATCTTTCTAGGATCCATACCAAGGACACTCAATTTATTTATTAAGTCTTGGAACCATATCAAAGGCGTTGCTGAAATCCAAATACACTACATTTAGCGTTCTCCCTTGATTCAGCTCTCTGGTCACCGAATCAAAGATCACCTAATTAAAGATATTGATCAGATTCATCTGACAAGATTTACCTCTGGTAAAACCATGCTGCCTCGGATCTTGCAATCCATTGGATTCCAAAACTGAACTATCCTCTGTTCTAGCAGCCATTACATTAGGTTGCTTGCCACAGATGTCAGACTGGCCTGTAGTTCCCAGCCTCCTTCTTACTTCACTTTTATGAATAGGAACCACATCCGCCCTTTTCCAGTTCTCCAGAATTATTCCAGACTAAAGAAAAGGTCAGCCAGTGGAGCTGCCAGGACATTTCTACGTTCCCTTAGTAACTTCAGAACTATCCCATCCAGCCCCATTACCCTATCTGCTTTAGGTTTAGTTAGTTCCCTATGAACACACGGTTCTGAAAATTGATTGAGGTTTACCTCACTTCTAGTCTTGTGTTTGTTTTATGTGGTCCTGCTCCAGGCCCTTCCACAGTGAACACTGAACAGAAATATCTGTTAATCAATTTTGCTTTTTCCTTATCAGCCTCTACACATTCCTCCCCTTCACCTTTGAGTCTCACACTATCCCTTTTGCACTTCCTTCCATCACTAACATATATAAAAAATAGTCTTGTCCTCTCTTCCCATTTTACTGTATTTGCTAAAAAGAGGAGTTGATTTGTACACTGCAGTCTCTGCTAGCTGCATTGTACAAATCAACTCCTTTTCCTCACTTATAAATCAAAAAATCTTTAATGATGTCAGTTTTACAATGGATACCTCTGAATGTGTCTAACACCACCTCCTTAACCCCAACCCACCTCCCAAAAACTCACCCCAAATTAAAATGTCCCCTTACAATGGTCAATATATAGAGTATCAGACTGAGCCCTATAAAGAGTCTGTCTGTCTGTCATATGCTCACCAGACTCCTACGCCTAATGGGGAGCTATAGCAAAGTGCCGCACGTAACATACTCACGCTGGCTGAGGAAAATTTGGAATTACGCACGTCAGTCCTGGCCCCGCCTCTGCAACACCCATGCCCTGTCCCTTTTCCACCTACTTTTCAGGCGCACCCTTTCCAGCTATTTAAAATTCACTCCCACTCGAGCCACTTACGCACGCACAAGGCTTTTAAAATCTACCTTTTAATGAATAGCATCCTTACATCTTCACAAAGTATAGCATTAATGAAATGCTATCAGTAGCTTACCACTTTTTAATTAGCAGGTATATTCTGGTCTTAATTTAATATTTTAAAACTAATCAAGTCCACTAGAAGGAGTGTACCACTGTACAATAACCAATATAGAACACTAATTCAATATTTTCACCACTACTTAATCAACCCTGGGAGAAGGCAAACAGTACTGACTGGCAAGGTCTTTCTATCTGAACGATAAGATGTCCTTCATCTGGTTTTTGTTCCCCTTAACAATATTGCTTTATAGAAATACTAAACGAGAAGGCTGCTTTTTATTGCCAAACAGCTAATGAAATAGATGCACCAGATTAGAATCCATTTTTTATGAAGTGCCCTAGCAACATGTCTTACAGGTTATTCACAGTAGTTATGGGTAGGTTTATTTTTCAATTATGTTAGGTAACGTAAGATTGCTAATTACAAATGCAATACAATACTGTATGTCTCTGATAACTGATAGGGTTGAACATTACGTATAGGTACAAGAACTGTAGCAATTGCTGGGCTAGGGCACGACTTCCATTTAGACTGAGTATCTGATGTGAATTATTTATTTTCTGTAACTGTGGGTTTTTAATGCATTTGTATTGCCTCCATTAAAAACAAACCAAGGATTGTGCTCAGAAGGCAAAGATATTTCTCTTTCTTTTCTCATAGAAAAATTGCATGTATAATATGTTTAAAAAGGTATTCAATACATTAACTTTCCTTGGGTAGTATGTAGATCCTTCAAGGATACTCAAACACATAAGCAATAGTACACAATACGGTATGTGTATATACTTAGCCGGATAAATAGAGATCATAGATAGCCAGATATCTTGGGGGCGGGCAACGGGCGGATAGAAGCGATGCAACTTATCCTGGTTATCTTAATCATATAAGTGCCTATATTAATCCGGTTAACCAAATAAGTCAGACCTGCTCAATAGTGGGTATAAAGTTATCCAGATATAACATATCTGGCTAGCTAGAATTTATCCGGTTAAATTCAGCAGCATAGCTGTGCCGCTGAATATCACTTCTAAGTTAGCTGGATAAGTTTTATCCAGATAACTGGATATCTTTGAATATTAGACCCTAAAGGTTTTGGATGCATATCTTATGTGAAATATGATGTATGAGGACAGGATGTGAGTGAATTCAGCATAAAGGAACTGTATTCAAATCCTTTAATGCACTCTCTGGAGCAGCGGTTCTCAATCGGTGTGTCGCGGCACATTAGTGTGTCGTGAAGCATCGGCAGGTGTGTAGCGCACCCGATGCTCTTCACCCCATTTCTCCTCAGCGAGACAAACACTGCTGCCATTTCTGCCCGGGCTATCAGCACATTCAAGCCCCGAGGGGGAACAGCAGCAGTGTTTGTGGAAGCCGGCAACAGGAACGTGACCTTTTCTTCTTCCCGCCCCCTGTGGCCTGGAAGATGAAGTGATGTTTACCGGGCACGCGGGAAGGGCTGCTGCAGAAATTGCACCCCAAAGCTCTCCCTGGCCCTGCTACACTCAGCAGTTTGCCTATGCTGCGATCATCGCGGCACAGAGCAGTCTGCTGAGAATGTGGCCACTGGGATTTCCTGCCACGCAACTGTTGGGGAAAGTTGTCCATCAGCTGCCCGGACCCTAGAGCTGGAAGATCGATGCTGGCTGGCAACTTGCCAGGGGCTGCAGGAGTACGGTGCCGGCTGCCCCCCCCCCCCCCCCCGGCCTAGCTCTGACCTCCCTTCTCTCGCCAGTGCAACACCAGCAAGAAAACATAAAAATAATAATAATCAAATTGCAAAAAAAATAAAAGGCTGGGGTGAGGAGAAGAAAAAGCATAGAATTACATTCTAGGCTGACTGCTCTGTGCTGTGATAGCAGCACAAACAATCAGCTGAGTACTGCCATTTTACCACTGCGGGACGGGGAGATCATTCCTGCTGCAGTTTCTAGCCTGTCAGGACTCTGCTTTTAATACAGCATACCGGCTACCTTGTACTATAGCTGCCATGTGTGCTGTGGGTGGGAGTTGGGGTGGAGGTGAGTGAGTCAGCATGTGTATAAATGTATGAGAGATGGCGTGTGTGTGTGTGTGTGAGAGAGAGAGACATTGGTCAGGGAGTGTGTGTGTGTGTGTGTGAGTGAGTGAGTGTGTGAGTGAGTTAGTGTGAGTGTGTGAGAGTGTGTGTGTGTTAGACTAGTCATGGGCCCTAAGGAAGAAGAATGTGAGGACAGAGCTTCAGCAGCCCTTGCTGTTTCTGGTATGTGCTATTAGCCTATAAGGGAAAGGAGGAGGAGAGTTACTGGAGAAGGTAAGTAAAAGCTTTTTAAGTTTATCTTTCTTGATTTACTACCATTTTAATTATTGATTATTATGTGATGTGTCTGCAGTTAGAAATATTTTATTGTTGTTTGGAGAATTTTAATAATTTTGAAAATGTTTAATGATTGGATGTTATTCCATTTATTAGTTGTTTTGAAACATTTATTATATTCTAGTTTTAGAATTATTTTATATTTCTCGAGGAATGTATAAATAGAAATGTGGAGACAAAAACTGAACTGGAAACAGCAAGAAGCCAAACTCTGTATGCAGTGCAACAACGCAAAAACAAAAACATTAGCTTTATGGTCACTTTATTCTGTATTTGGTGAGGGTCTGTCTGTGTTCTGCATGTGTGACCCAGCGAAGGGTGTTCTGCGAGCTTGTAGTTTCTTGGTAGGGATATATAGCATCTTGGCTTGTTCTGTTTTCCTAATAGGAGGTGTATTGGTGTTTAGGGCCTGGTGTCATTTTTGCAGTGCTGACTTTTCATAGGTAGGGTTGTTACTGTTTGAGTTCCATAATGCAGGTGTAACTTTGTGCGCATTAGTTTGTGTACATTATTTCAGATCCTGGAAGTCTGATAGATGATATATTTTTGTTTTGCACAGAACGCAGAGTGGCTTTTTTGGGTTTCCATTCCGGTTTCTGTTTCCATATTTGTAATTTGTGGTCTTTCTGTACTTGGTGAAGGTTGATTCTGTGTGTGTGACCGAGGTGAAGTATTTTACTAGCATGTAGGCATTTATATCAATATTATTTTTTGTGTTTTCTCAATAGAACATGCATTGGTGGTAAATTACAGGTTTTTCATAAGGAGGGCTATTGTACCTGGTAGGAGAGTGTTTATGTTGCTGTTACTGAGATGACACCAGAAATATCTCTTTTGTATGGTAAATTGAATGGGGAATGTCGTAATTCTGTTCTGTAGCCATTGTTAGGGGTTAGGCTGGATCCTGTAGATACAGAGTATATGTTTACATTTAGCCCTGTGACGATCATGTGTTCAGTGTGTCACGCATGTGAGAACCATCTGTCAGGTGTGTCCCGACAGAAAAAAGGTTGAGAACCACTGCTCTGGAGTATAGTTACTGCATTTACAAATCCTGGGACCAAAAATATTTATTTTGTTTTAAAACAGAGTTGACATTTATTTTTTCTAAAACATATTTTCAGGACCAAAGGTGAAATCTAAAAGATGAATTTTCAAAATATTATGCGCATAAAAATTAGCATATATGCCCTTACGTAGCCTCTAATCACATATTCCATATTTTATAAAAGACCAAAATACATGCATATTTGGATTCACGTATACACAAGTACAAAAAGGGGCAATCTAAAGGCATTCCTGGGTGGGGCCAATAATTACTGGCAAAAGTTGCTATTTTACGTAATTCTACATCTGCTACTTATCCGGCGTAAGTGATATTAAATGTGTTTATTGTGTATTACTTACTGGAGGGGAGGTCTGGGTGAACTGGGGAGAATTCAGGCTGAAGAACCTGGAGGGCCTGGATAACCTGGAGAAGGACTGGGTGAACTGGTGGATTAATTGGTTAAAATGGTAATTTCATGCACGCGCATATGCTTTAAAATACACAGATTTATGCATGTAAATCTCGACTTATGTAAGTTCAACTTAATTTTCGCATACAATATATATGCATGTATATCTTTAAAAGAGGTAGGTAAATTACACATGTTCAATGCACTGAAATGCTCACATGTATTTGTGTGTTGGCCCACATAAGTGTACTTTATAATATTTACATGTGACATGTACATGTTATAAAATACTATGATAAAACAATGCACGACCACCTACATGCATATATGCTGCCGTGTGCAGTTGCTTGAAAGGTATCCTCCCTGTGAAGATGTAAGACATTATAATGTGTTTAAGCTTTACCATTGGTTGGTGCTTCACTATGTTTTACTATGCATTAAACAAACAACAATACATATCCAGATGCACATTGAGGGCAATTTTCAAAGGGGGACTTCAGCGGATAAAGTAGAGCTATACCTGCAAAAATGACCTTTTGGAAAATAGCGTGACCGATGTGTGTGTAAAATGACATGCATGCACACCATATGCATAGGGGAGAGGCATTCCAGGGAATGGAGTCTAGGCAGGGTTGGGACTTACATGTGCCAAAGAATAGATGAACTGTAAGTGTGAATCGGTTGTTTACTCTTTCAGATAATAGAAAGACTAGGGGGCACTCCATGAAGTTAGCATGTGGCACATTTAAAACTAATCGGAGAAAGTTCTTTTTTACTCAACGCACAATTAAACTCTGGAATTTGTTGCCAGAGGATGTGGTTAGTGCAGTTACTATAGCTGTGTTTAAAAAAGGATTGGACAAGTTCTTGGAGGAGAAGTCCATTACCTGCTATTATTTAAGTTGACAGCTACTGCTTTTATTAGCAACATTAACATGGAATAGACTTAGTTTTGGGGTACTTGCCAGGTTCTTATGGCCTGGATTGGCCACTGTTGGAAACAGGATGCTGGGCTTGATGGACCCTTGGTCTGACCCAGTATGGCATGTTCTTATGCAGGTAGATTTGGTGAGATAATTTTCAAAGCGAACTTGCATGTGCGATGTCCTTTCGTGGATTACAAACTGGTTAAAAGACAGGAAACAGAGAGTAGGATTAAATGGTCAATTTTCTCAGTGGAAAAGGGTAAACAGTGGAGTGCCTCAAGGATCTGTACTTGGACCGGTGCTTTTCAATATATATATAAATGATCTGGAAAGGAATACGACGAGTGAGGTTATCAAATTTGCGAATGATACAAAATTATTCAGAGTAGTTAAATCACAAGCGGATTGTGATACATTACAGGAGGACCTTGCAAGACTGGAAGATTGGGCATCCAAATCGCAGATGAAATTTAATGTGGACAAGTGCAAGGTGTTGCATATAGGGAAAAATAACCCTTGCTGTAGTTACACGATGTTAGGTTCCATATTAGGAACTACCACCCAGGAAAAAGATCTAGGCATCGTAGTGGATAATACTTTAAAATCGTCGGCTCAGGGTGCTGCAGCAGTCAAAAAAGAAAACAGAATGTTAGGAATTATTAGGAAGGGAATGGTTAATAAAACGGAAAATGTCATAATGACTCTATATTGCTCCATGGTGAGACCACACCTTGAATACTGTGTACAATTCTGGTCACCGCATCTCAAAAAAGATATAGTTGCGATGGAGAAGGTACAGAGAAGGGCAACCAAAATGATAAAGGGGATGGAACAGCTCCCCTATGGGAAAGGCTGAAGAGGTTAGGGCTGTTCAGCTTGGAGAAGAGACAGCTGAGGGGGGATATGATAGAGGTCTTTAAGATCATGAGAGGTCTTGAACAAGTAGATGTGAATCGGTTATTTACACTTCCAAATAATAGAAGGACTAGGGGATTTTCCATGAAGTTAGCAAGTAACACATTTAAGACTAATCGGAGAAAATTCTCTCTCATAGGACAAGCAGGATGGTAGTCCTCACATATGGGTGACATCACAGGATGGAGCCCAATCACATAACGCTTTTGTCAAAGTTTCCAGAACTTTGACTGGTCCCTACTGGGCATGCCCAGCATGGCACTAACCCTGCAGCCAGCAGGGGTCCCCCTTCAGTCTTCTTTTTTCCGCGCAGCAGTAACCTCGCGGTTAAGGAGCTCTACAGAGATTCCTGACAGGAA
This sequence comes from Rhinatrema bivittatum, assembly GCF_901001135.1. Taxonomy (NCBI): domain Eukaryota; kingdom Metazoa; phylum Chordata; class Amphibia; order Gymnophiona; family Rhinatrematidae; genus Rhinatrema; species Rhinatrema bivittatum. The sequence continues at coordinate 122,986,657 of NC_042617.1, forward strand.
ATTTCCTCACGGAATTACTAAAAGTTAATTTGCCCCACAGGGGTCCCTCCTTTAACTTTTTCTGGTCGCGATACTCTGGTAAGTTTTTACCCGTTCTCCGTCGATTACCATCGAGTTTGGCCTTCGCGGCCTACTGGCCATTGACTGTACCGTGGCTCAATTTTTTCCATGGCCATGGCGTCGGGGTTCCGTCGGTGCCCAGACTGTAATCGCACCATGTCCTTCACAGACCGCCATAAAGTCTGTGTAATGTGTCTTGGACGAGAGCACAATGTCTTGACCTGCACCAAATGTGCCCTAATGACATCAAAAGGTCGCAAGGCCAGAATGGAGAAGATGGAACTTCTCTTCCATGCTCAAACCTTGACTCCATCTATTGCATCGACGTCGTCAGAACCAGCTCCGTTAACTTCGCGCCAGCATCGACCACTGGCTGGTGACCGTCCGGCGTCGACGACATCTCGGTCTTCGACACCCTCTACTCCCCCTCAGGACCGAGGGGATTGTAGAATCAAACATCGCCATCAACATCAAAAGTCTCGGACCATCAAGGAAGCAAAATCATTGACCTTGCCATCGTCCAAGCCACCATCGAAGAACCCCGTCCAGAAAAGGCACCGACCTTTTCGGTGACCGGGTCACCAAGGCAACCCTCACCCGACAGGGCCTTTAACGGTGGTCCCTCCGGCTATGCCTCTGCCTCCTTCTTCTGTTCCGGAGCCGGGGCTGCTTGCTCCAGGTCTCCGAGAAGAACTGGACTGGATGGTTCAGGAGGCCATCGACAAGGCGATGCAAAGACTCCAAGTTCCTCCGGCAGCAACACCGGTACCGATTGTGGAACCAACCACTGACCCGATTCCGGCAGCGTTGGCACCGCTGCTCTCCAGGATGGAAGCACTCATTGCCGCTTTTCCAATGATGGACCCCGGGTCGCCGATGGCTCCGGTGCTCTCCCCGCTTACTCTGTCATCAGAAGGAGAAACACCGTTCCGTATCCCTCCACCGGGAGTTTTACCTCAGCCATCGATGCCGATACGTCCATTGCCACCAGTCCAACCATCGGTGCCGATACGCCCGTTGGCGCCACCGAGCCATCCATCGATGCCCTAGATGCCTGCGCCGGGGCCTTTGATGCCTTAATCGGTGCCTCCAATTATTCCTTCGATTCCTTCGGAGCCTAGACCAGGACCCTCAGGTATCCCACCACCCCGTCATCCTCTAGTTCCTAGAGGGGCAGGTGCTGATCCCTATGATACCTGAACTGATGATTTGCCTTCACCACCTTCACCCACTGAAAGTAGAAAGTGTTCTCCTCCAGAGGACCTTTCCTTTATAAATTTTGTGAAGGAAATGTCTGAATTGGTTCCCTTCCAATTAGAGACTGAACAGGATGTTAGACATCAGATGATGGAGTTGCTACAATTCCTGGATGCTCCCAAGGAAATAACCTCCATCCCTATCCACCAGGTTCTTCTGGATCTCCTCAAGAAGAACTGGGAACATCCTGGCTCCATTGCTCCAGTCCACAGAAAAGCTGACACTACCTATTTAGTGCAGTCAGCTCCGGGTTTTCAGAAAAATCAATTGGATCACCAATCTGTAGTGGTAGAATCTGCACAGAAAAGAGCAAAGAGATCAAAGCCTCACACTTCTTTTCCCCCTGGCAAGGAACAGAAGTTTCTAGATGCCATTGGTTGCTGTGTCTTCCAAGGATCAATGCTCATCTCCCGAATTGCCGCTTATCAGCTCTATATGACCCAATATAATAGGGTCATTTTTAAGCAGATACAAGATTTGACAGACTCCCTGCCTCAGCAATTTCAAGATCAGCTGCAAACCCTAGTAAACAAGGGTTTTGAGGCAGGCAAGCATGAGATCAGATCATCTTACGATATCTTTGACACTGCTACTAGGATATCTGCAGCCGCTATTTCGGCAAGGAGATGGGCCTGGCTCAAGTCTTCCGACCTTCACCCTGAGGTACAAGACAGGTTATACGACCTACCCTGTGTAGGAGATAATTTATTTATTTTTATTTTTTTATATACCGCGGTTCCTATATGAGATACAGATCGCCTCGGTTTACAATAAACAGAAAATTTCGCTCAGAGGCAGTACATAAAACAGAAGAATACTAAAACGGTACAACTGGTGCAACTGGTAGAACAGGTACAACTGATACAACTGGTACATAGAAAACTAGAGCTGATACAATAGGTATATAAAACTTGTGGAAAAGGAGCTGGGAGCAGGCAGTGGAGTTGGAGGTAATGTACAGGAAGAAACTGTGAAACCGGTCTGGACGACCGTCTCGTATATTGATGTACAATCAACAAGAAACAGGAGACAAATGCGGGAAAAATAAATATGCTTCATGGAATAGGAAGGGATTAGCATTGAGAACATAAGGGAGAGGAAGGGAAGAAATGGGAAGGGCGAGACTGTTATTAAAAACCAGGGCAAGGATTAAGTGTCAGGGGAAGCTTGGAGGAAAGCCAAGTCTTAAGCTTTTTTTTGAAGGTCAAGTGGCATGGTTTTGAGTCGTAGGTCAGGAGGGAGAGAGCATTCCATTGGTGAGGGCCAGCTTTAGATAGAGCCCACTTTTTTCTTGAGGTTTTCGCTGGAGGGGAATAAAGTGTGCCTTTGTATGCACTTCTGATGGGTCTGGATGACGTGCGAGGTCTCAGTTGGGTGCTTAAAATGAGTGGTGAGAGGTTGTGCATTGCTTTATGTATGATTGTGAGCACTTTGAATAGAATCCTGTATTTGACGGGCAGCCAGTGAAGAGTACGTAAGATAGGGGTGATGTGATCTCTTTTATTGGAGTTAGTGAGGATTCTGGAGGCGGCGTTCTGTACCATTTGTAGTGGTTTGATGGAGTTGGTAGGGATGCCGAGCAAGAGGGAGTTACAATAATCAATCTTGGATAGGATGATGGATTGTAGCACAAGACGGAAATCGTTGAAGTGAAGGAGTGGTTTAAGCTTTCTGAGGACTTGCAATTTGTAAAAGCATTCCTTAGTGGTGTTATTTATAAATTTTTTTAGGTTTAGCTGGTTGTCTAGCCAGGTTCCTAGGTCCTTGACAGCGGATGGAAGGATTGGGTTAGGGGTTGTGGGTTGGGAGGAGCTTGGAGGGTTGAGCCGGATGTAAGTGTCGTCATGAGAGATGATGAGCATCTCAGTTTTATTGGAATTGAGAACTAGGCTTGAGAGTGGCGAGTAAGTCCTTGATTGACTGCAGACCAGACATTCCAATGGCCAGGTTTTTGTGAAGGGAATCTGTGATTGGGATGAGAATTTGAACATCGTCCGCGTAGAGGTAGTGAGTTAGCTTAAGATTAGTTGAGTAACTGGCAGAGTGGGAGAAGGTATATATTGAAAAGAGTGGGAGAGAGGGAAGATCCTGGGGGACTCCTTGGTCTGAATGGATGGGAGGAGAGTCTTATGTTATCCTAACTTTAAAGAACCTGTTGCCTAAGAAGGACTTAAACCAGCTGAGGGCAGCTCCCTTGATGCCAATGTTGCTAGACGATCTAAAGAAGAGTGGTGTTTTACTTGTATCAAAAGCTGCAGATAGGTCTAAAGAACAAGAGGTAGGATTGACTGTATCCAGATTCATTGAGGAGGGTGTCTGTGAGTGATAATAGGAGGGAGTTCCCGTTGTTCAGAGATTTGCAGAATCCGTACTGTGTCGGGGGCGAGTATGTTGTTTTCTTCCAGATATTCCAATGCTGTTTATTAACTAGTTTCTCCATCAGTTTGGCCATCATAGGTAGTTGCAATGGGGCGGAAGTTGGCTGGGTCATAGGTGACAAGTTGGTTTTTAATAGTTTGAGAATTGCAAGCTTTAGCTGGTTTGGTACTAGGCCCTGGCTTAGGGAGATATTTATGATTTCTGAGATAGGTTTGAAAATAGTGTTCGGGATGGAGATGAGAAAGTTCGTGGGTAGTGGGTCCGAGGGGTGAGAGGAAGGTTTAAGTTTCTTGAGAATATTTACTATCTCCAGGAAGGAATGGGCTCGAAGGATTCCAGACTTGCGGTAGGGTTGAGGCAGGATCCAAATGCAGAGCTAGGCGGAGATTGAGAGTTGAGAGCGGATCAGTCAGGGTGGTGATTTTTTTTCTGGAAGTAATGGCCAGTTCACTGGCTTGTTGAGAGCTTGGTTGTCTGGGATGATGGTGGGGGGGGGGGGGGGGGGGAAGGTTTGGTGAGCGATGAAACATAGGAAATAGTGCCTTAGAATAAAAAATGAAGTTGTGAATTTTTTCGAGTAGAAATCTTTCTTTGTTCTGAGGATGGCATTTCTGTAGATGTTAAGGAGGGGAATGTGTAGGTAGCTTGCGTCGTGGTGGAGGGGTTTTTTTCTCCACCTTTGTTCTCTCTTCTTTAGTTCTGTTTGAGAGCTTTTAGCTCTGGTGTGAACCAAGGTTTCCTGCTGTCTGGGGAGGTGGTTGTAGAACTTTGTAGGGACGGGCAGAATTGGTCTGCTATTTTGGTGTGATATCGATCCAAGAAGTGGTAGCTGCGCTTGCGTCTGAGAGGTCTAGGTGCGATAATTCCTTTGAGAGCTGCTCGCTGAGAAGGTCTGGAGAGCAGAGTTTCCTGTATTGGATGGAGGTTTTAGGGTAGGATAGAGGTGGCTGCTCTTTGATTTCTAGGGCTGTGGAGATGATCCGGTGGTCCAACCAAGGGACTAGTGAGCAGGTGGGCTTGGAGACAATGGTGATTTTATTGTTGATGAAGATGAGGTCCAATGTGTGGCCTGCTTTGGTGGCGTGGAGCTGTTTTATAGTTTGAGTGAAACCCATATGGCTAAGCGAGGAAAGAAGGTTTCGCAGTTGTGGGATCGAGGGGAGGCGTCAACATGTAGTTAAAGTCTCCCAGGATTATGGCTGGTTTGTCAGCATTAATATGTTTTGGCTAAGAGCTCGATCAAGGGAGAGGGGTCTGATTCTAGGGCTCCTGGAGGGGAGTATATGAGGCAGATACGAAGGTGCGCAGATTTGAAGAAGGAGAGTTCAATCTTTATGTTGAATTAGTAGGTTGGAGGGTTAAGCCAAAACCTTTTTTTGCGGCTAGGAGGAGGCCTCCACCTCTTTTTTTAGGTCTGGGGACTGAGAAGAAGTCGTAAGATTGAGTGGGGAGTTGATTCAGTAGAACTGTGTCGGTGGGTTTAAGCCACGTTTCTGTGATTGCACAGATGTCTGGGTTAACATCAATCAGGTAGTCATTGAGAATGTGGGTTTTTTTAGAGAGTGACTGAGCATTGAAAAGGGTTAGAGTGAAGAGTGAGAGACCAAGAAATTGAGTGAGTGGAGAGATCATTATATGGATAAGCCTTTGTTGACGTGTGGTAGTTGGAGATGTAGGTTTCGTATGGGTTCTGAAATTCTTCCTGATGATAGGGATAGCGAATGGGTGCATTTTGCCATAGAAGGTGGAGATAGAATCCTGAAGAGCGGAGAAAAGTCAGAGACTGAGTCTGAATCTCAGTTCAAAGTGGACTGTTAGGGTGTTTGGAGTCGAGTAGAGTAGAGTAGCGTAGAGGTCTTGGAGGGCTGTTTGGCGAACAGATTCAACGGACAGTGGCGGAACTTAAGGACCATCACGAGACCCTAAGACAGCTCTCTCTGATGCCTTCTGACTACTCTTCAAAACAGCCCTTCCGAAAGGACTCTAAGAAGTCATTCTTCCACCCGAAGAAGTCCTACCCGCCACCAACCAGATCCTGTTCTACGAGACCTTTTCAAAAAGCCCAGTCTCGTCAGACACGGAAACAAAAACGCAAGCAGCTCCTCAACCAGGTCCTGCTTCAGGTTTTTGACTTCTACCTAGAGAGCAGCAGCCAGCTTCCATTGCCTCACATACCAGTGGGAGGTCGACTGTGCCACTTCAACAACATATGGCACTCAATCACCTCAGACCAATGGGTACTGGCGATAATTGCTCAAGGTTACCATCTGAACTTTCTCTCCGTGCCACCAGACTCCCCACCTTTACTTACGTGGAGAACATCCAATCACTCCATCCTTCTGGATCAGGAGGTCTCCCTCCTTCTCCAGTCCAAGGCAATAGAACCCATACCCTACTCTCAGCATGGCCTAGGATTCTATTCCCGGTACTTTCTAATCCCCAAACAATTGGGAGGCATTCATCCTATTCTGGACCTACGGGCCCTCAACAAGTACCTCCAGCGAGAGAAATTCAAGATGGTAACCTTAGACTCGCTTCTTCCTCTTCTACAAAGAGGAGACTGGCTCTGCTCTCTGGACCTCTAGGATGCATACACTCATATTGCGATAACTCCATCTCATCACAAATACCTGAGGTTTCTAGTAGGCCCCAAACACTATCAGTACAGAGTACTTCCATTCGGCCTAGCGTCTGCGCCACGAGTCTTCATAAAATGCCTCGTAGTAGTTGCAGCCTTCTTCAGGACTCAAGGTGTTCACGCCTACCCCTATCTAGACGATTGGTTAATCAGGGCTCCCACTCAGCAAGCTGCTCTGTCGTCCCTCAATCTAACCTTACACACTCTAATTTCATTAGGATTTCTTGTCAACTACGACAAATCCTACTTAATCCCATCTCGAACCTTGTCGTTCATTGGAGAGACAACCTCTGAAGAAAAAGAACTTTGAACCACAAGGGCTCAGTAGTTTTGTAACTCAGAACACCTCCCGCTGGGGAATGTCAAATACACCACTAACCCGCCTTCTCTCTTACCTCGTCACCCAATATTTTTGGAGACACTAAAGTCACTAGTAAGAGACCACTTTGGTGAACCCCTTCCATATATTTACACTGCTAGTAAAAAGTTCTTATGTATTTAAAAATGTATAGCCTGCATCAAACTCTGAGCAAGATGACAACACTCCAGTCTTCTGAAAGCCGCCTTCAGGTTTGATCTGCTTCTAACACGCCTTGAGGCAATGGCCCAGTTATAATGCATGAAAGATGTGACTTCCAATGAACATGTGGAATGAGAGAAAGCAAATGCATTACTTGGAAGAGCAGAATAAAACATGGCATCCCAGGTGCTGAGTCTGGTAGATTTAATGGCCTACAAATCCAGACTAACCAAACAAGTGCATGTGCTTCAAACGAGAGCCCTCAGTTCATCATAAGCTGCCATCTAAAGAAAATACTACCAAATGCTGCATGAAATTATCCTTGATTTTGAAAAATGGCATAAAAGCTGTTTCACAAATATATGGAAGAAGAAAGCTCATTTATAATATATGAAGTATGCGTGACTCATTTCTCTCTCTCTCCTCCCCTGGCACTCATTTACCTCTCAGACAATGCTAGATGAAGAAACATTTAGTTGATGGAAAATGTTCAATAAGTTAATAATGTAAAAGCACTTCAATTAAATTTGCTGTAAAATATCAAAGGGCAGACAGTAGTTTGATGTTCCTGGAATTAGTCCTTCCTTTGGAAATTTTTTAAAATATTTAATCTGTGAGATTTCAGGGTGGATTCTACATTACAAATAATATTAAAAAAAAAAATTCCTTCTGCAAGGAGCAACACTTTTGGCTGCACAAACTGAGAGATTTTTGGTTTCCGAACATATTTGGGTAACACTGAAACCACACAAAACAGATGCACTCATCCATGCACAGAAACTGTAAAAATAAATAAATAAATAAATCTATGAGGTACCATATTAGTACAGTGTTAGCCTAATATTAATCAAACAATTTATGAACATTTAGTGTAGTCTGATTTCCTTTCATAGTCCAGAAATATGCCCATGGTTATGTCAATATTACAAAGAATTCTGTGCAACAAGTACATTATTAAATGATAGAGATGAATTTTCCCTATAAGCAACTAGGCAAGAAGTGGAGTCAGTGAGCAACCATAGGCTCTAACTAATAGCGAGCAGATTTAAAAATGTTAGCTCTCAACAAATCAACAAAAATGGCATTCATGTGAATGTGATTGTTCATAATTTTTGCATTTCACACTTGACTCTTTACAATGGTTATTAGCTCTCAACAAATGACAGGGCAATCTGGTCAGTGATATCAAAACGAACTGACATGATGCCCTACAGAAAATTTTAAAAAGAGCTTTTAAATTATAGGAGCATTGAGGGCACATTAAAAGTGTGAGCCAAGGGTCACTGGGCACCCTAGCAGAAATCTGAGTGAAGTTGGATGAATAGTTCAAAAGCAATTAAGGGGGAACAGACAGTCACACAAACATAATGAACATATAAAGCCTGTTTCCCTATCGGAAACTAGGCTAAAATTACTAGGGAGATTGGATGTCTCAAGGAACTGAAAGAAATGGAATACAGTAGATGATGGAAGAAAAAGACCAATTTCCTCATCCAGTCTGCCCAGTTATTCCTACATTGCAATGATATATTTCCAGTTGCCAGCCATGAAATCATGACAACTTGTAGGATAGCTCTATTTAATCAGTTTTTGTTTTCTTTCTCCTTGGTTCTTTAACCTCCCTGGGTAGATCAGCATATGAGATCCCATATTTAATCGAACATACCACCCCACCCCCATGTTTTATATCTACATGTTGTGATAATTACCAAAACTATAGAGGCTGTTGTTTCAAAATCAGATTTCCTAGGTCCCACCAGTCTTGCTGAACAGTATTTCACTATGACCAACCTGTTCATTTTGATACAGTTGGTTACTGAGTCACTGCAGCCTGCTGATACTGACCTGGCTACTCCATGGCCTGCAATAGCATTTATCTGCCCTATCTTTTACTGTTATCACTTCTCCCCCTTGCCTTTGCTCTCATGGGAGTGAGGGATGGATTGTTTGTAATACTGCAACCTTCCAACTCTATTCCTACCAGTATAATAGAATATGTTAACAGATAAGGAGCATCAAGCCCATCTAGGCTCCTACACCTCCTTCCCAGTGCAAAGCAACAGACCCTAGCTGATCTTACCTCCTTGCCATTAGGGAGGTGAGAGAGGGAAGGGGATGGCATGGGAAGTAGAGAGGATGCAAGGGGTAGAGAATGTTTCACACCCATACACCACCATCAACCCCCCACCCCCAATCCTAGTACTAATGACCTACCACCCCCAAGAACAACTGCAAGAGGGAGACAAGCACAAACACACATCCTCCCTGACGCTTCAGCAAGACATAGACATTCACATATACATGTAGGTCACAGAGTTATAAAACTCACACTTTAAAGTTGCCATGCAATTTTAGACTTGTTTTCTTTTGGGTCTAGCAGTTTTCTCCTGTTCCTTTGAGCTTTGTAGCTTAGTTGGAACAGGGGCAGGAATCCAATGTTCATTCTCATCTACCTTTTTTATCCTATTTTATATCACTTCCAAACTCACCTAGCTTTGATACTGCAGTGAGAGGCCTGGGCTATGGGCTATGCAACAGGACCCCTTTGGGAACTCCCTTAGTCATGGGCCCTAAATCTAATCACTAGGTGCACAATGGCTAAGATTCTCACTTCCCCAGGGACTGTGAATGCTGCCTCTGCAGCATCCCCAACCCTGGTTAGCCCATGGAATGGAAGACTGACCCTAGAATCAAACCCAGGTGCTCCACATGGCAGCGTGGAACATTGTCACTAAGTCACCAGGCCAGACCTGTAATGCCCCTTAACTCCACACACAGCTTCTTGCAGCATGCTGAATCCTAGGGCTGGTTGAAACCACCTGCACTTCCTATAGCCCTTTATAGACCATGCAGCCAGCATTTCCTGTGGGCACTAAGTAATGATGTCATCCCAGCTCTGGTATATAAGGAAGCTCGTTTCCACCACCCAGTGCCTCAGCAACAGGTCCCCTGCAGTGCTTTCTGCCTGTAGCGCTGGTTGCATGTGTTCCATTTTTGTCTTGCCTGTTCCAGTCCTTGCCTTGCCAGTCCCAGTCCTTGGCTCCTTCCTCTGTTCTTATTGCCCTTACCTCTCAGACTGTCAGCTGGTTACCTGTCCCTTGCCTGGATTCTGACATAACCTGATTGCCGTCTGCCTCCACCTCTGCTTGATGGACTCTATACCAGGGTACCATCAAGCTAGGAAGAGAGAGTAGAAATCTAATCTTTGTGAGACTTTCCTCACTCCAAATGACGTCAAATCTTCACTAAGGTGTACTGTGCTGTTCGTACATTTCACTCTGCATGTATAACTGGCCCCAAAACCCTAAACCACCACCAAAACCTCACCTCGTGGTATTAAGCTGGCCCTCCTATAGTGATATAAATAGGTGAATACTGTGAAGGCCTCCCCAGAGGCTCTCTCTCTCTCTCTACCCTCCACTCCTCTCGCTAAGAAATGGCCGAAATGCAATTTGCAATCTTTATTGCGAATTGCGTTACGGCCGTTTCGGGCCATTTCAGGAAAAAAAGACGTAGTTATTTCTGACATAAAAAGCGTGCGTTACACTATCGCACAGTGCGATAATGCCTCTCATTTTCATTAATCTCGCTCAAACCCCTCCCCAATCCCGCCCCCCCCTTTGAAAAATGTACATTCACACCACACACTACCACGACTATTGCGTGCATTATGGCATAACACATTTTGATGAATGACCCTATAAGTTTGCACCTGAGTCAATAGAGGATAAAGTGACTTGCCCAAGGTCACAAGGAGTGAAGGTGGGATTTGAACCCTGGTCTCCCCTGCAATAACCACTAGGCTACTCCTCCACTCTAAAATCCATCCTTATGGGAAGAGTTTTCTTAAGTGCATAGGACAGGAGCTCTAAGGGGAGCTGCAAAAGTAGCCTTGGAGCAGCCTTCTTGGAAACAATTGTTCTGGAAGTTCGCAGGGGGTTTGGGACAGGCAGTGTGGGTGCTGGCCTGCTCCCTGGAGCGGTTCTCAAACGTCTCATTTTTTCCAATGGAAATGCCACTCGTCTTTCCACACAGACACCGTGGGCCTGTTTTGGTGTTTTCTTACTATCTTTGGGAGTGGGTGAGTTTCCCCTTTTTCTGACAAAGGTCAACCCTCCGCAAATCTTTATTGGTGCTATAGATCTCGGGTAGTGTACTGGATAGCCACGTTTATATAGCTACATTCTATACTCGTGAAGGAGAAATTTGTGACTGAAACCTTTTACAGGCTGCTCATCTCAAGGAAAGGAGAGCAGAGCCATGACAGAGGGGCTGCAATACTTACAGGTAAAAGAGAGAATCTGTAGTAACAGAGGATATCCACAACTGATGCTGGGAAAGTCTTGGAAACAAGGGATGCAAAAGAGACACCTAGGGCTAGCATCGCTAAATGTTTTGTTTTGCTAGCCAATCAGGGCAAGAGGAGAAGCCCTTTAAATTTTAGAGACGATCGGCGGCAGCTCCCTTTTCGCGCCACTATTCCTCCTGCATCGGCCTCCTCCTGATACCCTCTGCCGGGGCTCACGTGGTCATACCAGGCCTGAGCCCGCTCGCCACATACCGCGAGCCGTGTAGAGGAGACAGAAAGAAGGGAGGAAAATCCCAGCTTCTAAACGAAGATCAGCTATGAGGGAATCGCCTGAAGCCCGGCTACAGCAAGCAGTGAGTAACCTCCGAGCCGCGCCCCCGAAAGAGACGCTAGCCAATCAGGGCAAGAGGAGAAGCTCTTTAAATTTTAGAGACGATCGGCGGCAGCTCCCTTTTCGCGCCACTATTCCTCCTGCATCGGCCTCCTCCTGATACCCTCTGCCGGGGCTCACGTGGTCATACCAGGCCTGAGCCCGCTCGCCACATACCGCGAGCCGTGTAGAGGAGACAGAAAGAAGGGAGGAAAATCCCAGCTTCTAAACGAAGATCAGCTACGAGGGAATCGCCTGAAGCCCGGCTACAGCAAGCAGTGAGTAACCTCCGAGCCGCGCCCCCGAAAGAGACGCTAGCCAATCAGGGCAAGAGGAGAAGCCCTTTAAATTTTAGAGGCCATCAGCGGCGTCGCGCGCCCGAAGGAGCGCGACCTAAGGGGCTTGCCCCTTAGCGCGCCCCTTAGGGCAGCCCCCTTACAGTCCTACGGTTCCTGATTTACGTTTGTAACAATCTCAAATGCATATATAAATCGTCAGTTAGCCTTCAGCCCCTAGCTCCAGGAAAATCTTCACAACGGCATCCGCTTATATTGGCCTCCTGCCCAGACTCTACCATCACTCAGAACATTACCAGAACATTACCAGTATTCAATTCAGCAGCCAATCATTTTTCCCAGCACTCAACCAACAATAAACAATAACTGCCTAGCTCTCAGCATTCAACCAGCATTCTAACCGACCAGCATTCAACTCCGCCTTCTACCAGCACACAGCACATGTCTCTCAGAATCGCAAATCACCTTCTCCAGAACACTTTTCCTCTCATCATGCTTACCTACAACATCCCAATCATTCATAACCGAAGGAGACGCTCCATAATCAACCTTACCAACAATATACAAAAAAGAATTATTCCAATCATGACGTCACCACTGAACCAACTTCTTGGCCTTACACTACTCTCAGTCTCCCTCTTTAACGCACAATCCCTAACAAAAAAAAACACACATCCTCAATGATTACCTACAGGATAAAAACCCAGATATCTGCGCTATCACAGAAACCTGGCTAAAAAACACCGATATCGCCCTGATCAACCAACTTCCTACTCACTCATATGACATCTTCACCTTCAACAGACACAAAAAAAGAGGAGGTGGCCTCCTTCTAGCGGCTAAGAAAGAACTCAACCTTTCTGCACATACTATTAAGAATGAGTCCAAACTGGAATTGGGTCTTGTTAAATCAAAACAGCTACAAATTCTGCTAGTATACGCCCCCCCAGGAATTCTTGAAACAGAACCTTCATTACTCATAGAATCCATTGTGAAGCATATCAACTTAGACCTCCCAACTATGATTTTAGAGGACTTCAACCTTCACACGGACGCCATTCCTCGCTCATCAAACTGTGAAGCGCTCCTGTCCACCCTCAGTGCTATGGGACTCATGCAGATCATCAACAACCCTACACATAAAGCAGGACATACACTGGATCTAATTTTTATCAATTCCAAACTCTCTTGTACCTACGAACCTTCATGCTCCCAGATCCCTTGGTCAGACCATTTCTTAATAGAATCAGCCTTCTCCATAGACAAACAGACACGCTCGTCTCCTCACCTCTCCACTATTCAATTCAGGAAATCATGCTCTTCCGATATTCTTAGTGACCAGATCGCCAAGGAAATTATGAACCTTGACCTTTCCAATCCAGACTCAGCGCTATCCTCATGGCAGAAGATCACCGAATCAGTGGCAAACAAATGTTGCCCAATAATCTCCAAAACAATTAATCCTACAAAAAAAGGAAATCAACCTTGGTTCACTCCCAAACTCAAACAGATGAAACAGGAACTACGACACAAGGAGAACTTATGGCGTAAAACCCCCAACATAGCGTCCTTGGCAAAGTACAAAGGTTACCTACATCTTTACAGGACCTCTATACTATTAACAAAAAGGGAATTCTATGCCAATAAAATACATCATCTCCAGTATGATGCCCAAGCCCTCTTCTCATACGTATCTCAAATCACGAATCTACGCCTCCATCTATTCCAGACGAACAGCACTTTCCAAGGCCAATGAACTTGCCTCTTTTTTCCAACAGAAGGTTCTGAATACCCTCGCCCTTCTCCCTCCTAACACTGCTCCTCTCACATCATAAGAGAATCCTCACCTCCCTCATAAGTGCCAAACTCGATAGTTTCGAATCAATTTCCATTCCACAAGAGATTGAATCCTTACTAAAAAGACAGAAACCATCTAGTCATCCAGCAGATAATTTCCATCGAAACTTCTTCTCCTCATTCAAACAACCGATTTCAGGTCCTTTGACAAGTATCATTAATTGCATTCTCTAACCCAAGGGAGTTACCCTGACAGCCTAAAAACTGCAGCACTCAAACCTCTTCTTAAGAAACACAAACTTAGACCCTGATGAACTAGCCAACTTCCGACCCATCTCCAATCTCCCGTTCCTAGCCAAACTGACAGAGAAAACTGGTAAAACACCCAGCTTTCAGAGTACCTGGAAGACCACAATATATTATACCCCTCGCAATATGGCTTCCGCAAATCGCGCAGTACGGAAACCCCTCCTATCTCACTTACAGATCACATCATGATGGGTCTCGACAGAGGCTACTCCTTTCTATTAATCCTGCTAGACATCTCGGCGGCTTTTGACACCGTCAACCACTCCATTCTCCTGGACCGCCTAGCAGACATTGGTATCTCAGGAGCAGCTCACAGATGGTTCAAGTCCTTCCTCCGTAACAGAACCTTCAAAGTTTAAAATTAATAATAAAGAATCACCCTTAACTAAATCCAATCTTGGTGTGCCTCAGGGTTCCTCCCCTATCCCCAACCCTCTTCAATATTTACCTCCTTCCCCTCCTGCCCAACTGCTAAATGATCTAATCTAATTCACTATCTGTATGCAGACGACGTGCAGATCTTAATTCCTATCACAGATTCTATTTCAAAAGCGCTCGCCCACTGGAATAAACTGCTTTGTATCCATCACCAATCTACTCAATAGATTAAATTTAGTCTTGAACGCTGCAAAGACAGAGATCCTCCTCATCTCTTCAAATGAAGAAAATTTTACCTCATCATCTCCTTACAACTCGTACTTCTCCCACAAGCATGTGAGAGACCTTGGAATATTTCTGGATAACAGATTAAACCTAAAGAAAACAGTTAACACCACAGCCAAAGACTGCTTTTACAGACTCCAGATCCTTAAACGACTCAAACCACTACTATTTTTCCAAGACTACAGGACAGTCCTCCAAGCGTTGCTATTTGCCAAGATAGACTACTGCAGTGCCCTTCTTCTAGGCCTCCCTAAATCCACTATCAAACCTCTGCAGATGATACAAAATGTGGCAGCGAGACTACTAACAAACACCAGCCGCGGAGAGCACATCTCTCCCATCCTCGGAAAACTTCATTGGTTACCAGTGAACTTTAGAATCCTCTACAAATCAATCATTCTTATACACAAGTCCATTCATCATCAACTCCAACTCGACCTTGAAATTCCCTTAACTCTATACTCCTCCAACAGACCTATTAGAGATATTCATAAAGGCACTTTAAATTTCCCCCCCATGAAAGCCACACGCCTTTCCTCGACCAAAGACCGAGCATTTTCAACAGCTGGACCATCCATTTGGAATAACATCCCTTCAAACCTCAGACTGGAACCCTGCCTCTCAACTTTCAGAAAAAAACTCAAGACGTGGCTCTTTCACCAGGCCTTCCCCGATCCCCCAGACAATCACTAATCGCCTACACTTTCTTGGCCAATTCGGTCCCTCTATCCTTCAAAACGATGGACCTTGGCTCCCTCAAAACGATGAACCTTGGCACCTCCAAAATGGCAGACCTTGGCACCTTCAAAAACGGCAGACCTTGGCACCTTCAAAAATCGGCAGACCTTGGCACCTCCAGTTTTAATCATCTTTAGCTTTAACCCTCATTGATACTGTACTGTATACAATAATCTGTATTGCACTATTGTACCATGTAGCAATCTCTTCCTACATGTCTTCTTTCTTATCTGTTCTTTCTTCCAGCGTTAAGCTTCCAAGTTTTTACTCCTTGTTAATTGTAACTTTGCCTTATTCACCTCTATTGTTATTATCCTCAGTTATTTGTCTTAGTTATCCCCTTGTTCTTTGTAAACCGATCCGATATGGTTTTACTATGAAGGTCGGGTATAAAAAAAGTGTTAAATAAATAAATAAATAAATAAATTTTTGCTAGACTGTATTTTTGAAAGATTTATAATTTTAGAAGAAGATATTATTTCCTGCCACTTTACCTTTTGCGTCAGTAAACCTTTCTCTATTGACTTAAACAACAAATGTGTGTGTGCAGGGCTTTTTTTTTTTATACTTAACAAATGGCGTAAACTTGGAGCATCTGAGAGTACAGCATCAATGAAGGACAGTGTCACGTAATCCATTCAGTAACAAAGAATCACGTTTCAAAGCTCGTGAGATGGTGGGTACAATAACAACAGGAAAGCAGTCAGTGACAGAGATCAATTGCTTAAAACAAAGAAATGCAGGCTGCCTTTAACTGGCATCCATGTAAGTCCAAAACGTCCCCCACACAGCCAGGGCATTTTTGAGTGACTGTGAAATTGATTCCCTTGAGCCTAGAAGTTAGTTGCTTCCCTCTCCTCTGGAGAAGCCCCGACACTGCAGAGAATTTGCTTGGTCTCTGCAGTGCCCAAAGGGAGACCCTGAAAAGGGGTTACATATGATTTGCCATCACTACCATTTTTTCATGCTTTTCATCATTACATCAAAAAGGGAAAATTGTTTCTTACCTGCTAATTTTCGTTCCTGTAGTACCACGGATCAGTAAAAACAAAGAGAATCGGTAGTTGAAACGCCCTTTATTTAATGATGCCCGACTCTGGCCGAGTTTCGCTCTCTTTCATAGAGCTGCCTCAGGGGCAATCAATTGGAACAGGACTGATATCTGTAGGGCAATTGCCACAAAGAATTGTAGACTCATGAAATACCTGCAGCATCTAAGTTAGATTGTATCAGCAGCCGTCAATGGTGATCCGATCACGGTCTGAAACAGCACCGTCCACCAGCAGCATTCATAGAGTCGGGCATCATTAAATAAAGGGCATTTCAACTACCGATTCTCTTTGTTTTTACTGCTGTACAGCCAACTGGATTGGCTTCCGCTTTGCTTTTTGGGTACCACGGATCAGTCCAGACCGCTGGGTTATGCCTCCCTTCCAGAAGATGGAGTCAGAGAAAAAAACCTGAAAGGCACCCCCTCTTAGCCCAGTGTGCCACCTGAGATCCCTCAGTATAATCAATATCAAAGCAGAATGAAGAAATTTAACAATCAATGGCTAGACTAAAAACTGATTTGAACAATAAACTTTGAAAACCATGTACACGTAAGGAGTGCTGACTTGAACATGTCACGCTGGACATTTTTCGATATCTTCGTATTCTTCGATACACCCTGCAGAAATAGAACCTAAAATCGAAACTCGAGTGGACTCTCCAGAACATAATAACCTGGGCGGGCGTCTGGACTGATCCGTGTTACTACAGGAATGAAAATTAGCAGGTAAGAACCAATTTTCCTTTCCCTGATCATACCCAGATCAGTCCAGACCACTGGGATGTACCCAAGCTGCCCTAAATGGGGTGGGACCTGGAGAGTCTCGCTCGAAGCACACTGCTGCCAAAACAATCGACATCCGGAGCTCGAACGTCCAAACGGTAATGCTTGGCAAAAGTGTGTAAGGATTTCCAAGTGGCTGCTTGGCAAATCTCCTGCGGCGAAACACACTGGCTTTCTGCCCAAGATGCCGCTTGAGATCTGATCGAATGAGCTTTCAGACCATCCGGTGCCCGTAACATATGTACGCTGAAGTAATAGCTTCTTTCAGCCATCGGGCAATGGTAGTTTTTGATGCCTTATGCCCCTTTTTAGAACCGCTCTATAAGACAAAAAGATGGTCCAACAACCAAAAATCATTCGTCACCTCCAAATACTGCAGGAGAACCCACTTGACATCCAATTTTCTCAAGTCGTGAGCCTGAGGGGAATCATGATCTAAATTTGAGAAAGTTGACACTATTTTTGTAGAAGGTACCATTCGGAGTGATACCCTGGATTTCGAAATCCGCAGGAACGGCCCCCGGCAGGATAATGCTTGAATCTCAGATATTCACCTGGTCGAACAGATAGCCATGAGGAAAACAGCCTTAAGCATTAAGTCCTTTAGCATAGCTCATTTGAGAGGTTCAAAAGGAAGACCGCACAATTCCTGAAGAATCAGATTCAAACTCCAAGAAGGACATACTGGACGAACCGGGGGGTTTAGATGCCTGGCACCCTTCAGAAAACATGCCACATCAGGATGTTCCACAAGGGATGTTCCATCAACCTTCCCCCTTAAACAGCCCAGAGCCGCAACTTGAACCCGGAGTGAGCTGCACGCCAACTGCTTCTTCAATCCTTCCTGTAAGAAGGCGAGAATATGCATGATAATGGTTCGCCTCGGAGAAACCTTCAACCTGCTACACCATGAATCAAAAACCTTCCAAACCCGAACATAGGTGAGCGAAGTAGAAGTCTTTTGTGCCCGGAGGGTAGAAATGACTGAATCCGGATAACCCTTTTTTCTCAACTGCCTCCTTTCATAAGCCAAGCCGCTAGACAAAAGCGAGCCGCCTGATCAAAAAATACTGGACCCTGCCGAAGCAGATTTGGGAGGTGACCGAGACGTATTGGACCATCCACTGCCAAGTTGGTCAGGTCTGCGAACCATGGTCTCCATGGCCATTCCAGAGCTACGAGAATGACCGACCCTGGGTGGGCCTCTATTCTTCTTAGGATTTTGCCCACTAATGGCCAGGGGGGAAAAACATAGAGCAGAATGTCGCAGGGCCATGAAAGGACCAGGGCATCCACTCCTTCCGCTCCATGCTCCCTTCTACGACTGAAGAAACAAGATGCTTTCGCATTCCGCCGAGTCGCCATCAGATCCAGACGGGGCACTCCCCACCTGCGAGTCAAGAGCTGCATCGCATCGGACAGCTCCTACTCTCCGGGGTCTAATTGTTGGTGACTGAGAAAATCTGCCTGCACGTTGTCCATGCCGGCTATGTGTGAAGCTGCCAGTCGAGTCAGATTGCATTCTGCCCATACCATTAGCTTGTCCATCTCCCTGGCTATCAGCTGACTTCTTGTTCCCCCTTGGCGATTGATATACGCCATCATCGTCGTGTTGTCTGAAAGAATCCGGACCGCCCGATGCAGCTCTCGTTTCCAATCGATTGATGGACCACTTTGCCTCCTGACACGTCCACTGACCTTGTGCCGACTGCGATTGGAAAACTGCCCCCCAACCAGAGAGGCTGGCATCCATCGTCACAATCACACACTGAGGGTCTTCGAGGTCCACTCTGTGTCGCAAATGTTCCGGAACCAACCACCATCCAAGGCTGGATCTGGCTGGGTCCAGGAGTGATAAGGGTAACTGGAACTCTTCCGACTTGGGATCCCAGCGGGAAAGGAATGCCCTCTACAAAGGTCTCATATGAGCGAAAGCCCAGGGGACCAACTCCAGCATAGACACCATTGAACCAAGAACTCGTAAGTAATCCCATACCTTGGGCATCGGGAGGGCCAACAGTCGATGAATCTGAGACGTCAGCTTGTCTATCTGCTCCTGTAAGAGGAAAACTTTGCCCACAGCTGTACTGAATTGGGCTTCCAAGAAATCCAACACCTGGGCTGGGACCAACTGGCTCTTGGAGAAATTGACGACCCATCCGAGCGAGTGAAGACAATGCAAGACCAACTGAATGGCCCTCTTGCAAAGCTCTTCTGACTTCGCCCAAATGAGCCAGTCATCCAAATAGGGATGAACCAAGATCCCTTCCCGCCTGAGAGCCACTGCCACTACCACCATCACCTTGGTGAAGACGCGGGGAGCCGTCACCAAACCGAAAGGAAGTGCTTGGAACTGGTAGTGCTCACCCAAGACCATGAACCGCAGAAACCTCTGATGATGATCTCGGATTCCTATGTGAAGATAAGCCTCCATCAGATCCAACAAGGCCAAAAATTCACCTTTGTGGACGGCTGCAATGACTAATCTCAAAGTCTCTATGTGAAAGCGAGGTACCCGAAGCGCCCTGTTGACTTTCTTCAAGTCCAATATCGATGGAAAGATCCCTCCTTTTTGGGGACCACGAAATAAATGGCATACCTGCCGGTCTGGCGTTTGGTCGATGGAACTGGAACAATCGCTCCCAGAGCCTTCAAACAACACAGGGTTTGATTTACCACATGCTGTTTTGCCCGAGACCCGCAAGGAGACACCAAAAAAAGGTCTCGGAGCGGTCGAGCAAAATCTAAAGCGTAACCGTGTTCTATGATGTTTACAACGCACTGATCCGAGGTGATCTTGGCCCATTCCTCACGAAACAGAGAGAGACTACCTCCTATCTCCGGAACGGAGGAGTGGGCTGGCGCATCTTCATTGGGTAGACTTATTGCCGGAGAAGCCTTGGGAGGCTTCGTCATGAGCTGGCCGCCGGCTGCGAAAGGAACGAGCCCAAGCCTGGGACCTCGCCGACTGCTGCCGAGGAGCAAAGGATGGGGCTCTGCCCGGATAATAATGGTGCTGCCCCTGAAGATGACCCCGAGATGAACCGAGCTGTAAGAGCATCAGGGGAAAAGGAAAAGTGCTAGGGGGAGCCCAAAGATCCAACAGAACAGAATCCTCCAAGGAAGGCTCAGCCATCGGCTGCGGAGCCTGAATATCCAGTTCTAACAGCACATGGGGAATCAAAGGGTCCAGCTCCTCCCTGCGAAACAAGCGGAGCACTCGCGGATCATCCCCTTGAACTGGAGCAGGTTTGTCAAAGTCATCAGTTGTGTCTGGCGGAGCCACCGTCACGTCCGGGGTCACATGAACCACTCGGACTCTAGGAGTGTCTGGACCCTCAGCAGGCCTAGGGACCTTCGCTGGAGGAGGCTCCTGTAAATTTAAATCAGCTTCCAACTCCATATAGGCTTTGTGTAACAAAAGCACAAATTGGAAGGGAAAAGGGTGCTGTCGCTTTAAGACACCCCCCCCCCCGGGGGAAGGCTCGGATTGGGGGGGAGGGAGAATCAGGAATTGAATCCAGAGGCCTTACAGGGCTCAAACTGGGTGGTGAAAGCTGCGGTGGTAATTCCCCTCCCCCCGAGCTGTGCACTGCCTCGGAGACTGGAGGAGCTAAAATGGCCGCTGTTCCCGTGCTGATTGGGAACGGGGCGGGCCGAAGTCTGTGAGCCTGCAGAACTCTTCCTGCACCTTGCGACTGAGTGTTAAACGCTTCCCTACCTTCGGTAGGCAGTTCAGACGGGCCCTCTCCCCCAGGAATGCATCGGGAGCAGAGGTCATCGCGGGAGAGCCACACTGCCAGCTCCCCGCAGGCTGAGCACCGTGATCCACGCGACATTTAACATTGAGCCGCGATGAAGTAAGCAGCTGGATACAAAAAAATATCCCCTCCGGAAACCCGGGATGCCTGCAGATTTTTTTTGTTGTTGCTATTAATCAACCATGGGAATGAAACGTCCCTGGGTCCGAGCTAATCAACAGAGGCTCCCACCAGAGGAATATCCACGTCTCTGGGCTGCTAGGGGGAGGGACCGGCCCACCGGTAAATCCCCCTACTCACCGGGTTGAGAGAACAGACTCCAGGCAATTAGGCTCTTCCTGATTTTTTTTTTTTTTAACTAGTTGATCTAGCCAGAGGCAGCGAAAGTTTCAAAGACCCCTCTTTTTCTTATTCTTATGTTTTTCTTTTTTTTTTTATTACAGATTCAGGACCGCAAGTTCTGCCACCTTCATCTGCTGGAGTCAGAGAAATATTGAAGGATCGCAGTAGGCACACCGGGCTAAGAGGGGGTGGCCTTTCAGTTTTTTTCTCTGACTCCATCTGCTGGAATGGAGGCATAACCCAGCAGTCTGGACTGATCCGGGTACTTACAGGGAGCACTTTTTTTGTTGTTGTTGTTGTTTACCCTTCCATGCAGTGTCTTTCTTCTTATGCCTTCCTTTCTGACTCTCACCACAGAGTTATCATGTAGGATGCTCCCTGTTTTCTCCAAAATTCCTTCCCATATACATGTGAAATACATAAGCAAGAATGTGCATCTCTCTGGAGCTACTTGCTCAGTTGACCAATAAGTGCCTTGGATCTTAAAAAAAAAGTTTTCCCCATTCTTTGTCTACAGGAAAAGACTTTTATGAAACAGACCAGAATAATTGTTATAAAATACTTGGTTTAATACTTCTATTGGCAGCAATTTCAAACCCTGGCCAAGCCAATAACCATGTCCCTAAAGAGGGAAGCTAATTTAAGTTTCCGATTAGTAATATAGAGCACTAACCACTGGCCATAAAACTGCCCCTACCTTTCTTAATACAATGCATTGTGATTTAGAAGCTCTTGTTCTAATTTCACCATTTAGTGTAGGATACAAGAAATTATATTTAAGCTGATTTCTCAATTTAATCACAAGTAAGTTGAAATGTGTTTTTATTATATATAGAAACATATAGAAACATAGAAATGACGGCAGAAGAAGACCAAATGGCCCATCCAGTCTACCCAGCAAGCTTCCCTCATTTTTTCTCTCATACTTATCTGTTTCTCTTAGCTCTTGGTTCTTGGTTCTATTTCCTTTCCACCCCCACCATTAATGTAGAGAGCGGTGATGGAGCTGCATCCAAGTGAAATATCTAGCTTGATTAGTTAGAGGTAGTAGGGGTAGTAACCGCCGCAATAAGCAAGCTACACCCATGCTTATTTGTTTTTACCCAGATTATGTTATACAGCCCTTATTGGTTGTTTATCTTCTCCCCTGCTGTTGAAGCAGGGAGCTATGCTGGATATGCGTGAGGTATCAGTTTTTTCTTCTCCCCTGCCGTTGAAGCAGAGAGCTATGCTGGATATGCATCGAAAGTGAAGTATCAGGCACATTTGGTTTGGGGTAGTAACCCGCCGTAACAAGCCAGCTACTCCCCACTTTGTGAGTGTGAATCCTTTTTTTCTTCTCCCCTGCCGTTGAAGTTATGCTGGATATGCGTGAAGTATCAGTTTTTCTTTTCCCCTGCCGTTGAAGCAGAGAGCTATGCTGGAAATTCGTGATGTATCAGTCTTTCTCCCATGCCGTTGAAGCAGAGAGCCATGCTGGATATGCGTCGAGAGTGAAGTATTCTGGCGAGTCACCTACTCTTCATTGGCGGCCTCTTAACTTTATGGATCCACAGTGTTAATCCCACGCCCCTTTGAAGTCCTTCACAGTTCTGGTCTTCACCACTTCCTCTGGAAGGGCATTCCAGGCATCCACCACCCTCTCCGTGAAGAAATACTTCCTGACATTGGTTCTGAATCTTCCTCCCTGGAGCTTCAAATCGTGACCCCTGGTTCTGCTGATTTTTTTCTTATGGTAAAGGTTTGTCGATGCCTTTGGATCATTAAAACCTTTCAAGTATCTGAAAGTCTGTATCATATCTGCTCCTCCTTTCCTCCAGGGTGTACATATTTAGATTCTTCAATCTCTCCTCGTACGTCATCCGATGAAGATCCTCCACCTTCCTGGTCGCCCTTCTCTGTACCGCTTCCATCTTGTCTTTGTCTTTTTGTAGATACGGTCTCCAGAACTGAACACAGTACTCCAAGTGAGGCCTCACCAAGGACCTGTACAAGGGAATAATCACTTCCCTTTCCTTACTCGATATTCCTCTCTCTATGCAGCCCAGCATACTTCTGGCTTTTGCTATCGCCTTGTCGCATTGTTTCGCAGACTTCATATCATTAGACACTATCACCCCAAGGTCCCTCTCCTGCTATGTGCACATCTGCCTTTCCCCCCCCCCATCGAATACAGTTCATTCGGATTTCCGCTCCCCATATGCATGACTTTGCACTTCTTGGCATTGAATCTCAGCTGCCATATCTTCGACCACTCTTCCAGTTTCCTTAGATCCCGTCTCATTCTCTCCACTCCTTCCGGCGTGTCCACTCTGTTGCAGATCTTAGTGTCATCCGCAAAAAGACAAACCTTACCTTCTATCCCGTCCGCAATGTCGCTCACAAAGATATTGAACAGGACCGGTCCCAACACTGATCCTTGCGGTACACCACTTAAAACCGCTTTCTCTTCAGAGAAGGTTCCGTTTACCATCACACATTGTCTTCTGTCCGTCAACCAATTTGCAATCCAGGTCACCACCTCGGCACTCACTCCTAAGCTTCTCGTTTTATTCACCAGTCTCCTGTGCGGAACCGTATCAAAAGCTTTGCTGAAATCCAAGTATATGACATCGAGCGCTCTTCCTTGATCCAATTCCTTGGTTACCCAGTCAAAAAAGTCAATCAGATTTGTCTGACAGGATCTTCCCCTGGTGAATCCATGTTGCCTCTGATCCATCAATTCTCCGAACTGTAGATAGTTCACTATTCTCTCTTTCAGCAGAGACTCCATTACTTTTCCCACCACCGAAGTGAGGCTAACCGGTCTGTAGTTGCCAGCCTCCTCCCTGTTCCCACTCTTGTGAAGCGGGACCACCACCACTCTTCTCCAATCTCTCGGCACCACTCCCGTTCTAGGGATCTATTGAACAGGTCACACAGCGGACCCGCCAGAACATCTCTGAGCTCCCTCAATATCCTTGGATGAATCCCATCAGGCCCCATGGCTTTGTCCACTTTCAGGTTCTTTAGCTCTTCCCACACATTTTCTACTGTAAAAGGATTTTCATCTATTCCACTTCCCTCCAGTTTCTTGTTGTGTAGAGATGGTCCTTCTCCAGGGTCTTCTTTAGTGAACACAGAGCTGAAGTATTCGTTTAATATTTCTGCCATTTCTTCGTCTGTCTCCACACATTGATCATTACCACCTTTCAATTTCACTATACCACTTTGGACCTTTCTCTTTTCGCTGATGTATCTGAAAAATGTTTTGTCACCATTTTTTATCTCCTTGGCAATCCTCTCTTCTGCTTGATTTTTTGCCAACTTGATTGTTTTCTTCGTCTCCCTCAGTTGATACAAATATTCTTCTTTGTGCTCCTCCCTTTGGGATCCTTTATATTTCTTGAATGCTGTTCTTTTAGCTTTAATTTTGTCAGTCACCTCCTTTGAGAACCAGATAGGTTTCAATTTTCTTTTGCTTTTCTTTATGTTTCTAACATATAGAGCAGTTGCCTTGGTGATTGCTCCTTTTAGATTGGTCCACTGCTGATCCACATCTCTCTCGTTCTCCCATCCTTTAAGTTCTTCCTCCAGGTACTTTCCCATTTCCTCAAAGTCTGTGTTTTTGAACTGTAAAACTCGGGTCTTTGTGGTTCTTTTCCCTATTCTATTAGTGATATTAAACCATACCGTTTGATGATCACTGCTGCTGAGGTGGGCGCCCACCTGGACATCTGAGACATTATCTGCATTAGTGAGCAATAAATCGAGTATAGCACCTTCTCTCGTGGGTTCCAACACCATTTGTTTGAACAAAGATACTTGCATGGCATCCATTATTGCTCTACTATTTTTAGTTTCTGCAGATGGGATTTTCCAGTCTACATCTGGCATATTAAAGTCACCCACGATCACCACTTCTCCCTTCCTGCCTATCTTATGGATGTCTTCAATTAGATCTCTGTCCATCTCTTCCTTTTGGTTTGGAGGCCTGTAAACCACTCCAATATAAATGGACACTCCGTCATCTTTTTTTAGGTCGACCCATAGAGCTTCTTCTTTACCCCAACTTCCTTGTAGCTCAGATGCTTGGATGTTGTTTCTGACATAAAGAGCCACACCTCCCCCTTTTCTATCCTCTCTGTCCTTCCTTAACAAGTTGTAGCCTGGTATTGTTGTATCCCATTCATGAGATTCTGTGAACCATGTTTCTGTGATAGCAACAATGTCCAATTCTGCCTCAGCCATTAGGGCCTGCAGATCAGGGATTTTATTTCCCAAACTATGAGCATTTGTGGTCAAAGCCTTCCAGGTACTCTCTTTAAGGTTATTGCTTTTCCTGGACTCCTTATGAGATATTAGTTGAGATTTGTTATTCACTTTACTCTTTCTGTTTATAGTTGTGCCACTGTTGACAGAGTTATCCATCTCAATTAGGTTTTTCTTTTGGTTATGGATCTTGAAATACTGCATGCATTGTGTTTTTTCTCTCTTTTCTGGTAATACTGCAATGTTTTTCTCAAGAACTTCCTCAGTTTTTAATATAGAGAAGGCTTGTTCTTTTTGCATTTGGTACACTGTGTGTCTCCTCATCACAGGTCTAATTCTACCAGAGCCCACTGTCTTCCTGGATTTTAAAGAATTTTTTAATGACTTGTTTGAGTGGGGGGGGTATACCTGTTGGCTGCTCATCTGTCAAGAATGGGTGACTGTGGGTCCTACCTGAGCCTAATGGATCTCCTATTCTTGACTCCTGGTTTTTCCGTGATATTGGGGAATTATTATCTGTGTAATGCAATGTGGGTGTACTACCTTTAATTGAAGCTAATTGAGCTTTTATCTCAGTCAGCTCCATTTTCAAGGAAGAGAGTTGTGCACAAATTGGGCAAGCTCTAAGTTTCCAGATGCTTTCCCTCAGAATAAAGGCCCCACAGCAGTTACATTGGATAGTCCTCATCTTGGTAGTTTGTGATTTGTATTTCCTTGACTGTTACCAATGTACTACTTTATCTCGCTGCCAAAGGGAAGTTAGGCAGTCTTTATTAGAAAACAAGCCCCAGGGGTGGGTGGGTAGAGGGGTAGGGAGGGAGTGAGTCAAACAGTTTAGCCTGGGACAAGCTGGGAAAAGCAGGGCACTTCTGGACTGTTGCCTTTGCTTTTGGTCAATTGTTTTAAAAAACAGTCTTTATGCCCCAATTTTTAGTTTGAACCGATTTTTTGTGCCAACTAACTCCAAGGGAGAGTTTAAAAGCTGTTTTAAAAGCTGTTTAAAAGCTGGAGAGCTGTCTGTTTGGAGGTTTCTTTTTTGGTTTTTTGTTTGTTTTTTTCGTCTAGCTTTATTCAAACAGCAAATCAACTTACTAGAATAATAACTTACTATAAAGAAATGAAACACAGACTATAAAGAAAATTAAAAACAGACAGGAATAATCACAGAACCTTTCTACAGTAATAGTAATTACTTTCTACAGTAATAGTAATAACAATAAAGGATATACTTAGCCACAATGCAGATTTCACAATGTAATATACACGTCCACCAAGAGAAAAACCCCTCCAACTTGTGCACAGGAACACAATGGCTCCCCTCCTCTAAGAATACCTTGCCCAAGTTAGATTACGTCACTTCTGGACTGTTGCCTTTGCTTTTGGTCAATTGTTTTAAAAAACAGTCTTTATGCCCCAATTTTTAGTTTGAACTGATTTTTTGTGCCAACTAACTCCAAGGGAGAGTTTAAAAGCTGTTTTAAAAGTTGTTTAAAAGCAGTTTAAAAGCTGGAGAGCTGTCTGGTGGTATTATACTATATTATATAATATAGTATAATACCACCACATTTTTAATTCTTTCTCTCACCACAGAAACTATTTGGTTAACGAATATCTTTGGAATGTACACTATGGCAGAAACAGTAATACTCAAACAAATGCCAAGATTACATTTGAGCTGAAAGGATTTCAAATGCATTATGCTAAATTTCAGTGCATGCTTTCAGTTACGAAATATAACAAGTTTGGCTGCTGAATGTGAAACAAATAATAGCTGGAAAAGACAGGGCTTAGAGGGGACATGATAGAAGTTTATAAAATCATGAGTGAGGTGGAAGGACATTTATTTACCCTTTCATATAAAACTAAATCAAGGGGATACAAACCATGGAACTAACAACCATCAGATTCAAAACAAATCATAGAAGGTACTTTTTCACTCAGCGCACTATCAAGTTGTGGAATCTGTTGCCAGAGGATGTGATCAGGGCGGCTAGAATAGTGGGGTTTAAAAGAAGGCTGGACAAGTTCCTGGAGGAAATTCCATAACACATTATTTGCCAGGCAGACTCAACTAATTAGGCGAGCCAACCAATAAAAATATTTGCTATTCAAAAGTTGGAGCAGGTAGAATGGCTGAATTTTATTTTATTTAAAACATGTTCATGATGTATTCAAAAACGTAGGCGCATGCGTGCGCGTGCCCTAGGAGGACTCAGGAAGAAGCATGGAGGACGGGGGGATGCCCATGCTGGCTCGGAGACGCTGAGGGTTTCGGCAAACAGAAGTGGAGGCAGCCATCCTTCCAATGGAAGAGGAAAAAGGTAAAAGAGAGGTGAGGTAGAGCGGTCGCAGCCGTCTGCGACCAACGGATGCAACACCAAGGCAGCATGGATTAACCAGGGGAAAGTCCTCTGAGACAAATCTGGTTTATTTTTTTCATTGGGTGACTAGAGAATTGCCTCGAGGAAGAGCGCTCGATGTGATTTATCTGTATTTCAACAAAACCTTTAATATGGTCCTGCATAGGAGGCTTGTGAATAAAATGAGAAGCTTGAAAGCTGGTGGATTACAAACTGGTTAACTGACAGAAGACAGTGGGTAAAGGTAAATGGAACCTACTCTGAAGAGAAAACTGTGTTAAGTGGAGTGCCACAAGGATCAGTTTTGGGACTGGCTCTGTTCACTATCTTTGTGAGCAACATTGCAGAAGGGATAGAAGGTAAAGTTTATCTATTTGTGGATGATACTAAGATCAGTTGGCAAGGTCTATTCCAAACAATGTAGCACAGAGAACTATTAATAATTTATCAGCTGGAGAGTTCTAGTCTACAAGCAAGTTCACTGTGAAAATATACAGATGGAATAGCTCAAGTTAATAAACTCCAATGCAGAATAAAGGGATTAAACAGCTGCAGAAAAAAAAACATCTTTTAATAGTACACACTAACTGTTGCGCTGGAGGTAGACCCTTGGCCTGGTGCAGGAATGGTACAGCCCTCTGGTGGGACCCAGAGAGCGCCTGCCACCAGGAGGCGGAGCACACAAGGAGACAGAGGTTAGCTAGAGCTTCACCAATAGCAATCCGGGGTTTCCTCAGGTTGAGGCCTTGGGTACCCAGACGCCTGGACTTAGGTAGGCCTCCGAGGGTCTCCCAGAGAGTAGCGAAGGAGTGTGCCCACCACGAGCAAAGGTGCGTGACTGATGAAGATAGGGTCACCGGAGACGTCTTGGATGAGACAGGAAGTGAAGGTCCTCCGGGCTAGGTAGGCAACGCCTATTGGTCTGGTCAAGGAGAGGCCGCAGGTAGTATCAGAGCAGGCCGGTCTGGTGGTCATGGAAGTGAACAGAGTGTCTGAATGTAGCGCAAGGGTCAGAGCCAGGGTATCCATCCGAGGGTGGTCAACCAAAGCAAGGGTCAGTTCCAAGATCAGTCCGTACGTAGTCAAGATGAGCAGAGGTCAATTCCAGGCGGCGTTCAAGCGTAGTCAGAAGGCAGGCAGTGGTTGGTTCCAGGCAGTGGTCAAACGTAGTCAGAAGGCAGGCAAAGGTCAGTAACGTGAATCAGTCCGAGAAGGTACAACAGGAGGATGAACGAAGAGCAGGGATCAGGAGAGACGCTGGAACACAAGGAGGACCACAGGAACACAGGAGCACTGGAAGAGGACAGGAGCACAGGAGCACTGGAGCACTGGAACGAGACTGGATCGAGGAAGCAGGAGAACACAGGAACAAGGAACAGCAAACTAGCTACACCGAAGAGTCGACCCGATTGCCAAGGCGAGGTTCTGGGGACGGGACTTCGCCTTATATACAGGAACTATGTGATGTCATCATCGGGCACCACGGACCGGATTCCCACTCTGGGCCCTTTAAAAGGACATGCAGTCCACGTGTGCGCGCCTAGGGGTGAGGCCGACGCTGGGGAGGACGCCAAGCCCCGGCGTGAGAAGCGCCGAGAATCGGAAGGCCCCGACAAGCCTGGGGAAGCCTGGGTCTGACGCGGAAGGTGGGAGATGGCTGCAGCGGCCAAAGACGAAGAGCTGGAGCTGGTGGAAGGGATTGCAAGGTTAGCAGGCCCGGTCGCGGCACCAACGCGGCCGGGGCGTGCAACACTAACAGGGTAATTTTAAAAGGAATGTGTGTATCAGCGTGCAAGCGGACAGATGCAATGTTAAATTGTGCTTGCATATCATTTAAAATGCCCCTCCCATACATATTTCGGCCAGGGCTTTAGCAGTTTTTACGCGCATATGCAAGAGAAAAGGATTAAACAGCAGAACATAAAAACTTCTAAAGTGCACACTAAGAGAGAAAGATATATAAATATTTTGAAACAAATCACTTAGCAGTGCTGTGTGCTTTTGAATCAGGCTGCTAGAGGTTGCTTACCAGCCCATAAAAGTTTAGACTGCTGCATATTTAAAAGCTAACTCTTAATCTGTATCATGTACTTTTCAAAAAATTACTTAGGGAAAACACCTTTCCTATTGCAAAAACACCCAATAAAACTGAAATTCATCTGAGCTATAAAATAATTTACTCCCAACTCTGAGTAGATTCCCTAAAGGTACCAGATAAATATTAAATAAAACAGAGATTAGTTTAGACTCTTGCAGAGCTCCTGATAACAAAGGATGACAAGATGAATAGACAACCCTCATCTATACCCGCTGGTTCCTTTCCTGAAAAAAGATTTAAACCAGGACAGGATGATCCCACGTAACTCAATATTACGCAGTCTACCAATTAACAATTCATGGTGAATGGTATCAAATGTGGCAGAAATGTCTGATTGTGCCAGAATACCAGTGCAACCATGTTCTAGCCTGCAATATAAGGTGTCCATAAGAGAAAGCAATAATAGTTCAGTGTTATAGACTTTTCTAAAGCTGAACTGCTGTGCATCTGGGACACTGTTGTCATTAAGATACTCATCTAATTGCAGGACGACACATTTCTCAAGAATCTTTGCCAGCATCAAATTTAGAAATAGGAATCTGCGAAAGTTCAGCTGACATCATTTTTAAAAGTACCAGCTGTGGGGCAGGACAACAGGCTGCAAGCTCCTACCCTGATCTCCTCCTGCCCCACCTCAGAGAACATGGGGGTGGGGGGCTTCTAAGAGGCTGGGAGGAGTCAAGTGAGGATGTTGAGCCTCCACTGACCTTGACATTTGCTGGGCAGTGGGATTGGGCATCAGGGGGCCTTCTGCTTGAGTGGGGATTAGCTCTCTCAGCCATTTACTCTTCTATTCAGAGTGAAGGGGAGGGAAGAGGAGATTAAGCCTCTTATTTGCTCAGAGATGGGGGAGAAGGATGAGCTTCACGGTCACTTACTCTTTTTCTTCTGGGGAAGGGAGGGAGTCTAACAGGACCCCATGGTCCCTTCATTCTTTGTTGGAAGGGGGGAGATGGGAGGAAATCCTCCATGCAAACCAGGCCTTTCACTTCAGGAGGTTTTGGCTAGTTAATGTGTTTTGTTTCTGTGCACACTACTACTATGGCCAAGTTAGGTTGCCAAAAATGTAATGTGAACAAACTGTAACATAGTAAATGATGGCACATAAAGACCAAAATAGCAAGCATTTTGGAGCAGGGACTCACTGTATCTGTATGTAATTTGTAGTAAATCACTTTGGGTTAGGGTGCTACATAAACACCAAAATAATAAAAACTTATTGCATACTAGATTAAGTAGTATTCTACCATGCACATTAAATTTTAATTGACATCCACATTAAACATATTGCTTCATCAGCCTTTATTATACCTAGCAGTGTATAGGGCCTTTACAAGATACCTTAAAAAGCATTATCCATAATGTTTTATATATAAACAGATAGCCTTGAGTAGTTAAGCATTTTTCCAGATGGATGATGCAGGTTGAGATCAGCAATGTTATCTACTGTCTATACCTATAATGAAAGGCCAATCATGATTAAACAATTTCCATTATTTGATTAACTGACTATAATACTAATCCTTGATGAAACTCTTATATCATTTAAATCAATAGACTCTTTTGATGACAATAGCTCACAACCTCCAAAGAAACTTTTGAAATCTAACAGAATTGATTATTATTATCCATTTTTGAAATATGGACATATATATTCAATATTTATGATGCTCATATTCAGTTCCTAGCTATCTCTTGGGTTTCTGGCCTTATACATTTCTTCAAAATTAGTTTTTATCAACTGGTCAGAAAGACAATTCTTGCAACAAAATGAAAAGGCTCATTTTGCCTGATCAAGACAGCTATGTTTTTACACTTTAGACTCAATAGATTAAAGTATAATGCAGTGACTGTAAGCAAACTACACCAAAGACCAGGATGCTTTCTTAGGGGCGGATTTTAAGAGCCCTGCTCGCCTAAATCCGCCCAAATCAGGGCGGATTTAGGCAAGCAGGGCCCTGCGCGCCGGTGAGCCTATTTTACATAGGCTCACCGTCGCGCGCAGAGCCCCGGGACTCGCGTAAGTCCCGGGGTTTTTGGAGGGGGGCGTGTCGGGGGGCGGGACTGAGCGCAGCGCCGTTTTGGGGGCGTGTTGGGAGCGGGTCCGGGGGTGTGGTTACGGCCCGGGGCGGTCCAGGGGCGTGGCCGTGCCCTCCGGACCCGCCCCCAGGTCGCGTCCCGGCGCGCTAACGGCCCGCTGGCGCGCGGGGATTTACGCCTCTCTCCGGGAGGCGTAAATCCCCCGACAAAGGTAAGGATGGGGTTTAGACAGGGCTGGGCAGGTGGGTTAGATAGGGGAAGGGAGGGGAAGGTGAGGGGAGGGCAAAAGAAAGTTCCCTCCGAGGCCGCTCCGATTTCGGAGCGGCCTCGGAGGTAGGCTGCGTGGCTCGGCGCGCGCCGGCTATACAGAATCCATAGCCTTGCGCGCGCCGATCCCGGCGCCTGATGCGCCAGCAAAAGTACGCCTATTCGCGCGGTCTGAAAATCTACCCCTTAATTTGTTGGATATAATAAGTTTGTTTTTCTTGAGTTGCTTTATTATACTATAGTTTTACAATCAAGAGACTATATGAATTAAATGACTTATGTCTTTGGCTAGCATATCAGTTTTTCTGTTTGCCTACAGTTGAATACAACTGCAGTATGGGTAGCAAAGGTTCAAGACTAGACCATGAAATGTTATCCTAAACCAGGGGTAGGCAACCTTTGCCGGCCCGAGTGTCAACTGACAGTTTTAAAAACATTTTGAGAACTACACAAGCATTCAGGAGTGCTGGAAATGTTGAATGTACTGAGTTATCTAATACTGAACTGTTTTGAGCTACTATGGCTTCCGTACTACTCTGTATGTGTACTTACTTGTTTCCTGTTTCTGTGTAAGTTGAGTTACTGGCTATTTACAGCTCCATTTAACTTTTTAATAAAAGCAGTGCTGCTTTACTGCTCTTGCAAAGAAAAAATACATCTCCTGGCTTGTTTGAAAGCATTCACTCATCTAAAAAACCTCTGTTGTGTCACAAATCTCTAAATTAATGAGGAGTTAATTCCTGCGCAACTGCAGCAGATGGTGTCTTTTGTCTTACAAGTGCCAAAGAAAGAAGAGGATGAAGAAGAGAGCACGCACAGTGCTTAACAACATGGAAGATGCCCCCAGCATCCTTCAGCATCCCTGGCACATGAATAATCCATAGCACTTGTTGGCAACCATGGTGCTTGACAGCAACCCATGCACTCAACGACCATGGCACACAATAGGCGCACAATGGCACCAATGGCATCCAAGGCGTCTGATGGCATCCAAGATGCCTACAGTGCTTGATGACATCTATGGCACCTGTCGGTGTCCACGGTGCATGGAATGTTGAGGTAACTGATGGCAACCCAGGTAAACAATGGGACCCATGGCAACCCTCTAGACCAGAGGTGGGCAATTCCGGCCCTCGAGGGCTTCAAACTAGTCGAGTTTTCAGGATATCCCTAATGAATATGCATGAGAGAGATCTGCATGCACTCTGCCTCATTTGTATGCAATTTCATGCATATTCATTAGGAATATCCAAAAGCCTGACTAGTTTGCAGCCCTCGTGGACTGGAATTGCCCACCCCTGCTCTAGACAGTACTAAATGTTCGATACAGGCTGCTACCTGGGGTCCATGGTGCTCGATGGCATTGTGGCAGCCATGGCACTTGATGATGTCCAAGGCGCTCAACAGCGTCCCCAGCTCTTGACAGTGCCCCTGGCACTCAAAAGCGACCATGACGCCCGTGGCTCTTGACATACTCCTAGGACCATTGGTGCTCTAGTATAGATGTGCATGAGCAATATATGCCGGGCATAGCACTGATGGTGCATCAACGAAGTTCATCGCAGAGGCTCATGTGCACCCTCTCTCTGAAGGAGATACAGTGCCAGATAGATCTGACAGGCAGGAGGGGAGGCTACATCATCCAGGGCATCAGCCAAGGTGACTAGTTCCCAGGAGTGGGGGAAGGATGAGCTCTCTCCTCCACATAGAATCATTTGGTCCTGAATTCCTTCATGGTCTGAGCCATCGTCATTTCCCAGTGATTGGACAGAGCTTCCCGGAACTTCTGCTTGGATAAAAACTCAGGCAAGTCCCCAGGCTAGAGGCCTATTCAGACCACAATGGGCTGCACATTGCCAATCCGAACAGGCAATGTGCAGCCCAAAGGCAAAAAACAGACAAGTTAAGAAGAGGAAACAGAAATAAGCTACAAATGTTGTAGTATTTATTAAAGGGGAAAAAACTCTGTCGACTGCACAGTGCACAAGGCCCCCCATGCGGCTGACAGAGAGGTGCTAGAAAGAGAAAGAGAAAAAACAAAGTAAACCTAAACTACCGCAAGGGAATGGAGGGAAAATTAAAAAAAAAACAACACCAAGGCTCTACCTAAAAATACAGCTACTTGCAGCTCCAGAACTGTTACAGCATTAACTATGAGGAGAGCAAAGGTGAACCTACAATCACATGGCGACAGGGAGGAGGCTACAGCTACACATATTCAGTAGAGCATACTTAAAGCTCTAGAATTTTTGAGATGAAAGTTCCGGTCCGGGCTCCATTGGATAATGTCACCCATGTGTGAGGACTGCCATCCCGCTTGTCCTTGGAGAAAAATATTTTTTCCTGTTTGTCTTAGATGTATTACTTAGTAAACTTCATTGCATGTCCCCTAGTTTTTATACTTTTTGAAAGAATAAACAACTGATTTATGTTTACCTGTTCCACTCCACTCATTAATTTATTGATCTCTGTCATAGTTCCCCCTCAGCCATCTCTTCTCCAAGCTGAAGAGCCCCTAACCTCTTTAGCCTTTCCTCATAAGGGAGTCATTCCATTCCCTTTACCATTTTGGTTGCCCTTCTCTGTACCTTTTCTAATTTTGCTATCTCCTTTTTGAGATATGGTGACCAGAACAGCACATAATACTCAAGATGAGGTTGCACCATGGAACAATACAGAGGCATTATGATATTCTTGGTTTTATTTTTCATTCCTTTCCTAATAATTCCTAGCATTCTATTTGCTTTCTTGGCCACCACACACTGAGCAGAGGATTTCAACATATTATCCACGATGATGCCTAGATCCTTTTCCTGGATGGTGACTCTCAATGTGGAACTTTGGATTGTGTAGCCATATTTTATTTATTTATTTATTTGTTTGTTTATTTAAAATTTTTATATACCGACATTCATCCAGGATATCATATCGGTTCACATTGTAACGCAAAAACAAACGCACGGCATGGCGCTTTACATTGAACAGTAAAAACATGATAACAAGGCATTAACGAGAGGGGGGAACAATAATATGGGAAGTTTTGCAATAAAATTATAAACAAGAATTGCAATTATATACATATGTACAAAAGAAAGAAAACTATGAGGTTAATTTTAATCAGGCTAGGAGATAAGATGGGGAAGAGAAGGGAGGAGAGCGAGGAAAGAGGGGGGCAGAGAGAAAGAAAAGAAGGTGGCAGAGAAAAGGGGAGGGGAGAGAGGGGCGGTAGAATGGGAAACAGGGGAGGAGTGTGGAGAGTGGGAACAGTGGTGAGGTATAGTGAAAAATTAAGTGTATGCTTTTGCAAAGAGCCAGGTCTTGAGCTTCCGCTTGAAAGATTTGAGGCATTCTTCTTGCTCTTCCCTGCTCTTCCCTGCTCTTCCCTGCGTGCATCACTTTTCACTTGTCAACGTTAAATGTCATCTGCCATCTAGATGCCCAGTGTCCCAGCCTCGCAAGGTCCTCTTGTAATTTCTCACAATCCTCTTCTGATTTAACAACTTTGAATAATTTTGTATCATCAGCACACCTGATCACCACACTCATTATTCCTATATCTAGGTCATTTTATAAATATGTTTAAAAGCAGTGGTCCCATTTCAAATCCCTGGGGCACTCCTCTATTCATCTTTCTCCACTGATAAAATTGACCATTTAGCCCTACTCTCTGTTTTCTATCTTTTAACCAGTTCTCAATCCACAGTAGAACATTGCTTCCTATCCCATGACTTTTTAATTTTCTCAAGTGTCACTCATGAGGTAATTTATCAAATGTTTTCTGAAAATCCAAATATACTATATCAGTTGGATGACCTTTATCCACATATTTATTCATGCCTTCAAAAAATTTAACAGATTGGTGAAGCAAGGCTTCCCTTGGTTAAATCCATTTTGGCTTTATCCTATTAAACTATGACTATTTATATGGTCAATAATTTTGTACTTTGCAATGCTCTGTTGGTATAGCTGCTTATGTCACTTGCCCTTTACAAATAATCCAAAATTCCACAGCTCATCTCTCAACTGGCAACCATATTTCCCAGCATGGATGTCAGGCTCATTGGTCTGTAGTCTCCTGGATCTTCTCTGGAACATTTTTAAAAACTGGCATTATGTTGTCCACCCTCCAACCTTCAGGTACTGTAGCTGATTTTAATGATGGTTTACAGATTACTAATACTAGGGATAGTGACTGGAAAATTGGGTATCCAAATGGCAGATGAAATTTAATGTGGATAAGTGCAAGGTGATGCATATAGGGAAAAATAACCCATGCTATAATTACACAATGTTGGGTTCCATATTAGGTGCTACAACCCAAGAAAGAGATCTAGGTGTCATAGTGGATAACACATTGAAATCGTCGGTTCAGTGTGCTGCGGCAGTCAAAAAAGCAAACAGAATGTTGGGAATTATTAGAAAGGGAATGGTGAATAAAACGGAAAATGTCATAATGCCTCTGTATCATTCCATGGTGAGACCGCACCTTGAATACTGTGTACAATTCTGGTCGCCGCATCTCAAAAAAGATATAATTGCGATGGAGAAGGAACAGAGAAGGGCTACCAAAATGATAAGGGGAATGGAACAACTCCCCTATGAGGAAAGACTAAAGAGGTTAGGAATTTTCAGCTTGGAGAAGAGACGACTGAGGGGGGATATGATAGAGGTGTTTAAAATCATGAGAGGACTAGAACGGGTAGATGTGAATCGGTTATTTACTCTTTCGGATAGTAGAAAGACTAGGGGGCACTCCATGAAGTTAGCATGGGGCACATTTAAAACTAATCGGAGAAAGTTCTTTTTTACTCAACGCACAATTAAACTCTGGAAGTTGTTGCCAGAGGATGTGGTTAGTGCAGTTAGTATAGATGTGTTTAATAAAGGATTGGATAAGTTCTTGGAGGAGAAGTCCATTACCTGCTATTAAGTTCACTTAGAGAATAGCCACTGCCATTAGCAATGGTAACATGGAATAGACTTAGTTTTTGGGTACTTGCCAGGTTCCTATGGCCTGGATTGGCCACTGTTGGAAACAGGATGCTGGACTTGATGGACCCTTGGTCTGACCCAGTATGGCATTTTCTTATGTTCTTATGTGGCCTACAAATATTTTAATAAATTAAATACATTTCATTTTCAGTTCTTTCAGAACTCCGGGATGTATACCATCAGGTCCAGGTGATTTGCTACATTTTAGTTTGTTGAATTGTCCCATTACACCTTCCATGTTCACTGAGATTTGTTTCAGTTACTCTGAATCATTACCGTTAAATATTATTACGTCTTTCTCAGTAAAGAATTCATTTAATCTCTCTGCTATGGGCTTGTCCTCCCTTTTACTCCTCGATCATCTAATGGTCCAATTAACTCCCTCACAGGCTTTTTGCTTTGAATATACCTGAAAAAGTTTTTATTATGAATTTTTGCATTCACGGCAAGCTTCTTTTCAAATTCTGTCTTTGCATCTCACTTGCCAGTGCTTATGCTGTTTCTTGTTTTTTCTCATTCAGATTCCTTTTCCATTTTTTTAAAAAGATGTTCTTTAGGCTAGAATGGCCTCTCTCATCTCACATTTTAACCATGCCAGCAGTCGTTTGTCCTTCCTTCTACCTTTTTTAATGTGTGGAATAATTTTTTTTTTTTTGTCTATAACATGGCACAAAAATTGTATAAAAACAATACAAAATAGAATACAAAGAATTTCATCAGATAATATAAGCAGCAACAATTCTAAGAAAAAGAAAACATATTATAACCAGTACCACATTATACTTTTTCAAAAAATAAAACATATAATTTGCTATAGTAACACACAAGACATCTCATATATTCAACATTGATACCATATCCAGGCAGATCTAATCTCAACAGAGCACTATACTAGAACAAGAAACATTTTTTATTTTATTTAAAAGATTTATTGCCTGCCCTTCCAATGTTCAGGGCGGGGTACAAAAATGCATTCATAAAATCAGTACAAACATGCAGAACAATAAAATGCAGGAGACAAATTCATCGCCACATGGAGATTCTGCTAGCATAAAATTTATTCTGGTTTGCTATATGCCTTTCAAAAAATGAAATATTTTTAATGCTTCCCAGGAAAAATTTGGATCTGTCAAAGTCCTTATTTCAGCCGTAAGGAACTGATGAGAACAGGGCTTGCAGTGGAAAAGGCACGTTCTCTAGTTTTATCTAGATGAACAAATCTTTGGGTTCTAATGAGAGCTTCAGATGGCATAGCAAACAATTTGTAAAAAGCAGACTGCGTTAAGAATGTTATGTAGTCATGCACTGATAAAGAGCTGTTAACAAGAACCCCAAGGTTACAAACTGATTTAGAAATAGGAATGGACTGACCTTTGAAAGAATTTTTTCGGAAACTTCTTGGAATTACAATGAGAGAAAATCATGATTTCACTTTTATTAATATTCAAGGAAGGTTTGTTATGTTGTAACCATTCTTGAATAGTGTACAGGCATAAGAAAATGAATTATTCGGTAAGTGCCCAAGAAGATTTCATTGGAAAGAAAATTGCATGTCATCAGCATACAATTTGTAGTGTACCCCAAGGCTCACCAGAAGTCAGCAGAGGAGGGTCAAATAGATGTTAAATTATTCT
This sequence comes from Rhinatrema bivittatum, assembly GCF_901001135.1. NCBI lineage: Eukaryota > Metazoa > Chordata > Amphibia > Gymnophiona > Rhinatrematidae > Rhinatrema > Rhinatrema bivittatum. The sequence goes on from NC_042617.1 coordinate 123,025,572, forward strand.
GTGGACAATGCTGAGCCTTGGGGTACACCAGAGGAAAAAGAGAACCAAGAAAACGTGTTAGAACCAAATGTGAGAACGATTAGTGAAGAAATTTGTGAACCAGGAAATAACTATACCGGAAAGTTTTAAAGAATCCAAATAAGAGAACAAGAATGTATGATCAACAGTGTCAAAAGCAGAAGATATGTCTAACAGAATAAGAATGAAAACAATAACTTATCCAGCTAACTCAGCTCCACCCAGTTATGCCACCAGAATGCCCTTAACTTATCCAGCCAAATTTTAACCAGAAATAACTTATCTGGCTAGAATTTAGCCAGATAAGTTCCCAAGCATTCATTTAGATGGATAACTTTTGAGTTATCTGGCTAAATGCTTCTGAATATGAATCTCCATTTGTTTGTCTAGTTTGTCTTTTCTGTTTAATAATTATTTATGTATGTTATGTTTAGAATGTGTATACATATTGCTTTTTTTTAATTGATTGCAATGTTTTTAATTGGTTTTGATTGATTGTAAAGTTTCTAAGAATTTGAAAACTGCTATGATTATGTTATCTTAGAATGGCAATTAAGCAAGTAAATAATCATAAATATCTAAACAAACTCCTTTGTGTCACCAATCTCTAATAAGAACTGGAAAAACCATAACAAAAAGCACTGAAATTAAAGCATTAAAAACTGTACCCAAAGTGTACTTTAATGTGATCCCTTTTAAATCATAACCATGCACATCAGCTTTTTAAATCTTTGTTTGTGAAGCTCATCAATGTATAATATTTGTAGTACTACCACTTTCAATAGTTTTTCCTTGTACCAGTAGCTATTTTCTAACAAGCAAAATACTATTAAAGGGAGTACCACATTCTATACAACTCTACCCAAATTTGTTTCCCTTATTTAAAAGGTAAACATAAAAATGACCAATGTTTCTCCTGCAGGAAAAGAGTGGGAGTCATTGGGAACAATAAAATCCAGTGGCTAAAGTTTATATTAAAGCAACAGGGTGGGCAGACCCTACACCATGAAGTCTATGGTGTTAAGCTGCTATAAGCCTATTGATGGGACAAGTTGTATGTGAAAGCAGCCAAAGAAGGATCTGTTCCTGATGGGAGATGATAAATTCTTCCCTGGGGTCCGTATTCACCGCTAATCACACTGAGAAGAGAGGCAGTCATGTTTTCAAATAGGTCCCTGGGTGGGGAAGAGGGAGTCTTTATAACTCTCCAGCACACCTTCTGGTTGCCTTGGACTCTAATTAAGGCTGAATAAGAGACATTTTGTGCTCAGAGATTGAAAGGAGATGCTGAATTTGGCCTTGGCTGAGAGTTAGAAAAACGATAAAGATTAAAGGTGTAATTTTGTAGAAGGATCTACAAAATGCTGAAAACCCAGGGCTGGTCTGCTTTAAGAGTGGGTTAAACTTGGAGCCATAAACTGCCTGTTTGCAACCAGGTTAAGCACTCAAACCACTGCTGTTTATGTGAAATATGCACTCTGTGCTCACTAATGTGATCTGTTCCTGGAGGTTTGACAGAAGAAAAGGGTAATTGTTTGAATAGTATGCAGGACTTATATATTAAGATTAAAACCTTCACATTTCTCTTTCTCAGTGCTAACCAGCACATTTGTGTCTAACTCTGGTGAAAAGCTGCCAATCTTCCTTAAAAGAATAAAGACTGGGTTACAATTAATTCTAAAACAACATTAATCATTTAGAAATTAGAAAATAGAACAGAAATTGATCCTTTTTATTGTGTGTCAATGCATACCTGAAAATTCAAATTTAGAGGACAAGTTTAGAAGGAATTGACCCTGGGAATTAGATATTTACCTGGGTAGATTACCTTGATTGAAAATTATCCCCCTAAGAGCAGATAAAAGTATGAATGGGCTATCACGGCACACATGCTTTTAGCTGGACTGAATAGAGGCATTCCCTGAGTGGAGGAGAGGATGTTTAAGTCTGGGGAGTAAACAGCACGTGTACATTTGGAGTGCCAAATGTACACATATGGAGCTTTACCCCCCTCCGATTCATTGCCTGCAAAAATAGGAGGTACAAATGTATGTGGGCACGATGTACATGTGTACCTTGTAGCTAATTTTCCATTCAAAAATAGCTGTAAGACAGGCACATATGAAAATAAAACTTTCAGTACAGAGAGACATTACTGTTGTCATGCCTAGATTTATTTTGTGGAAGATTTGCTGATGGTTAAATGTTATGTTCTGGTTTTATTAGATATATTAGCAGCCTTTGACACCCTCAGTCATATATTGTTATTATCTCTTTACCTATACAACAAAATTACTTAAAATATTAAGCATAAAACTAAAGCAATGTGGCGGATAATCTTCAGTGGCATCTAGCTAGTTTGATCCTGAGGATAAAAATCTTGCGCCACAGACCAACTGCGCCTAGACAGGGAGTTTCATTCGGCAGCTAGACTTAGCCATTCTAAATTAGTGGCCCTAGAGGTGTTCTTAGGATCCAGGGAGAAATTAGCTGGCTAGGGCTGAAATGTCAGCACAAGCTGGCTAAGTCTTGCGCTATTCCTGGACACGAGGATAACACTGACAATCTAGTTGGCTATGTTTTAGCTGACTAGATGACTTCCAGAAAAAAATTCTCTCATATCTAGCTGGCCAGAAAACAGGTGGCTAGATTATCCCCCAGTGGGGTTGTAAAAATTGCCCCCAAAGGTTTTTTTTTTTAATTATGTTTTAGTGGGTCTGCCTGCATTTTTTCTTAGATCTCAATCTATTACACACTAAAAAGTCAACCCAACTATATTGTGACTATGTCTATCCTCATGGAAACGGTGGATCTGTTCATTCACTATACTAAGAAGGTTTACAATGTTTATATGAGGATTTTGTTTATAATTTTAAAGCAAGTCTCAACAAGCAGGGATTACAAAACTTGTCGTTAAGTATTACATTTGCAGTTAAGTAGCACAGAAATTAGGTGATTTCTTCACAATATCATCCATAACCAAGTAACTCATTAAACAGGTACCCTGTAACAGAGCATGAGAAAACCAACTTCTTTCTGCTGGGATCAGCAGGGCTCAATAGTGCTATAAGTAGATATGCTTGGTTTCCAGGAGCAGGGAAGATGTTAACTTCTGCTGTTGTCAAAAGGCATTGAAAGGTTACAGTCTTGGGAAGGGTATAGTTCTGGATAGCAGCTGACAAAGGGAATTGAATTGCCCTAGAAGATTTGTATTTATATTTATTTATAAACCGCCCAATTCAAAGCCCAAGGCAGTGTACAATAAATCATACACAATTAAAATATCTCATAAAACAATAAAAAAAAAAAAAAGACAGCTGCAAATGAACATAATACCACTGCAACAAAGGCCAAAAGTTCTCACATGTCAGGGGACCATCTCAGCCAAATCATGAGGGGGAATGTCAAGCCAAAAAGGTGGATTTTCAGTTGTTGTCTGAATGTTTTTGTGCAATTCATCATGCGAAGTTCAAAAGGCAACGGAGCTGCACAAGACAGGGGTGGCCACGGAAAAGTCTTGCTCTCTCGTCTCAGCCAGTCGAGTCTGATGCACTGTTGGAACTTCCAACAAGCCTCTTTGAGAGGAACGCATAGTGCACGAGTTGCATTATAAATCCTTAGCAGGGCATTAACCCGGGGGCTTGCATTGAACGCTAGGAGTTTATGTACCATCATTGCAACCTGTACATTACTCTAAACTGGACAGGGAGCCATCTGAACTTTTGTAATAATGGCAAGATGTGTAGAAGCAGGTATGTTACAAAAATAATTTAAAAACAGTGTAGAGAGCAGGTGCTCAGTTTTATCTACTGGGCAGAGGCTCAAGGTGTTTCCCATAGCAGGTCATGGAGATGTTTATTTAGGTCTCTGATGTGGAGGAAGACTAAACTCTTTAACTTTGTTAAACAAAGTGTACTCCAAATGCAATTTAATTTTTAAGTAAAGAATTGTATTTGCCATGTTAGTCCATTTGGCTACGTGGTATTCAGTTAGTCCAATAAAAAAGGTATCACCTACAGCTTGTTGATCTTTCACAATCTTTAGGTAAACATGTAGCTGGTAGTTAAAGCAGCTTGATATTAGACAGTCCATTTACAGTCAGAATGCCTATTAGTGCTGAACAGGTGTCTTCTGCTCTCCTCCTGCTTCTCTATGCCAAAGGTGCAGACTTTCCAATGGGTTTAACTAATGTTTCAGTCAGCAGGTTCCAGAACACAGGGGATATTCTTTTGTTTAGGACAGAAATGGTTCCATTGATATCCAGCCCATGTAGTTAGATCCAGCAGTGTGATATTCTCTGAATACCATGTCAAAACACCAGGTTTGTCACTTTTTTCCCCACTGGAGTATGATCAAAAGCTGGTTAGGGATGCCAAGGCCCAGATAATATCTACTTCCAGATCCCATGAAATTATGGTAAGACATGTCTACTAGATTACAGGCAACGTCTGCCAGTGAGAGTCCTGTTGGTCAAGGTTGCAGTTGGATAGAGGGTCTAGCAGAGAAGTTATAGGGTCAAGTTGAATCCCCACAGGATATACAGATTCTTCTGGCATCCTTGGAAAGCCAAGCAGCTATCTGAACCATTTTCCTGGAAATGTCTCTGGAATTCTCTCAGGGATCCCAGTAGAATGCTATTGGAAAACAACACTTACTGTGCTGGTATATAGGTGAGAGATCATACAATTTCCCTGGTTTAGGAGAAAAACTCGCGCTGAAAGCAGCCACTTTGTATTCAGCGCCCACTTTCATAACGCGCCCCCAGGCACCTTTCCTGGGGGCGTGATGCAATACTTAAATTAGGGCTCATGTTGTCGAGGAGGCGCTAGGGGTGATTGTGTGCCCCTAGCGCCTCATTGACAGCGCAAGCTGGAAAGAGGTCTGCTGTGGTGGCTGTCCGTCGGTTAAGAAAATGGATGCTGAATTTATCAGCTTCCCGTTTTCCTAACCAGCGCACATGCAGGGGTTAGGAAAATGGAAGCTGATTCAGCGTCCATTCTCCAAACCTGACTACTGGCACCAGAAGGAGTGTATAAAATCAATATTAAAGTGTCGGGCACTTAATATTAATTTATTCACTCCTTCACTTATTGCGGATTGGTCCCATTACTGTCACATGTCAGTGAAAGGACCAATCACCTTTCAGAAGGCTGTCCTGAAAGGGGACGCACATTTTTTTTTTTTGCATAGGGAGTGAATAGCTAATAGTCTCATTCACATGTATTTGCATGTGATGAGCACTATTAGTTTCACTCCGTGTTGGACCGTGCGTTGTAGAGGCGCTAATCCCCTTATTGCATAAGAGGATTAGTTAGTGCCTCTACAACCCGCGTCCAACTACATGTTATACAGTGTGCTGGGCTCAGCGAACTGTATTGCATCGGCCTGTTTGTCCCCATTTTATCATCATGGTCTGCCACTTTCAAAATGGTCTCCATTTGTCTTTCAGCTGTAAAATGCTGGATGGCTCATAACATGCTGGTGTTAAATTTGAAAAAAGCAGAAGTGGTTGTTTGCAGAGGCTAAATAATGTTAGCATTCTGTCCTCTTTTCTTTTTGAGAATTTGGAGATTCCCATTGCGATGCATGCAAAAAGTCTAGGAGTCATCGTTGATAAAAACTTATAGATGCATGATCAAATTAAGCCTGTAGTCAAATCTGGTTATTATAAATTGTGATTGCTGTGACCTTTACAATCTTTGCTTGGTCACTCTGCATTTTGATCTGTGGTGCAGGCATTAATTCCATCAAATCTGGAGTACTGAAATTATTTGTTGGGTTGCTAACTTCTGCTCTATGCGACCTCCGGATCTTTCAAATTTGTGACATATATGTAACGTAAGTGTAGATGAACCTTGCCGTATGTGAGGTGAAGCTTGTGTCCAAATTTGAAAGCAATCGGTTCATGCGTTGCTGTGGCTGAGCCTGGTTACGTTGAAAAAACAGAACAGAGCAGTAAAGGTTACAGTTTGTGTGTTTGTTTGTTTTTTGTACCCCAAATGAACAGCACCAGCAAAGAATAGTTTAAATATGCAAGCACACCTTCCTGGCCCCCCCCCCAACCCGGCGAAATAGAGTAACGCACGCTACAGCCCCCCTCTCGGGAGATGTGGAGAATGAGTGCCCCCCCCCCGGTGAAAAACGCGCAGCGGAAAATAAGAACGGTCCCCCACCGTGCTCCTCCCCGGCTACCTGTGTAAACTGCCAGCCGGTGGCAAGGGTGTGTGCTAGGGTTTGTTCTGCCGGCTGACATGTTGCAAAACTTCACCGGTGCGTCAGGATTCCTGACCTAGTAAGGGCAAATGTCCGCTGAGGATATGGCGCCGACGGGCTCTTGCCCTTACTATGTCACATGGTGTACCAACGTCATTGTTGTCTCCGTATAGCATAGTAAGGGCAAGGTCCGCCGGCGCCATTTTGTTTGCTGGCATCTGACGGCCCTACTGAATGCGATGTGTCCCGGACCGTTCCTGTGGTGCCGGCGGAGAAGCACGGACTTGTTTCAGGTGTAGTGTGTGATCGGAGTGCAGTGCGTGGGTGGGTGGAAGAGGGTACTTTAATTTAAAATCGGAGGGTGTGTGAAATGCGTGGCTTCCCAATGTAGCAGCCAGGAATTCGTGTTTTGGTGTGTTTTGGGAGGGTGGGTGAAGTAAGTGACATTGGCAGGCGTGTGGGTGGGGGTGTGTGGTGTGATGAGTGTGGATTTCTGTGTGTTATGAGGGAGTGTGAATGAAAGACAATAGCCCTGTGTGGGGGTGGGGTGTGGTGTGCAAGTGTGTGTGAAAGGTGTAAGAGGTTGCGCTTGCGCTGACGGCCACCAGATGTCGCTGTTTTGTGTAAGCAATTTTTAAACTTGTATTACCTGTCACAGGTGTGACCTATATGTAATGTAAGTGTATAAGATCCTTCCCGTATGGGAAGTGAATGTTATGTGCAAATTTGAACGCATTCGGTTAAGCGGTTGGCGAGATTAGCGAAGACGTACAAACTATTTAACATTTTTATTTATATAGATAATTAAATAAACAAAAAATACACATCTACATCACTGTTCGTTATGAAATTGGTAAGAAAAACATTTAATGTGGCTAATGAAATGTGTTGTTACAAATAGAACTTTAGGAACAATTTCAAATGTCCATGGGTAGTTGCAAAGTCCTCAGGTATGTTTCCCCCAACAGACTTTGCACAAATTCTCAAAGGGACAGTATGCATGCACTTTCTTTTTGAAAACTGCCTAGGGAAAATATAACTCCTTTTTATGCATATATTTTTCCTTTCCTAACACTGAAAATACAAAACCCTGCATGCAGTTGCATTCTCCACCCTACCTATGTCCCAGGAATGCCTCCACTCAACATGTGTTCTTTTAGCCATTGGGAGAGGAGCACATTTCAAAAGACCTTTTTACCTGGGTAAGTAGCTATTTACCTGAATAAACAGGTTTTGAAAGTTACTCTTTTGATCATTGGAGGCATGAGAGAGAAGTAGTGTTGGTCATGCACTGATAGCATAGAAAGGATACTAAAGGGATTAGCCTAAGAGAAGGCTTAACTTCAAGCCCTCAGTCAGCAAGGATCTAGCAGCTGCAAACAAGTGATGTAGGGGTAAAGACATGATAGCATTAGAGCCCTGCCCAGCAGCATGGAATGCTTCAGAGCTTCATAATCACTGAGTCACTAATCAATAATAAACTGTCTCCTGAGATTATTTTCTGAAATGGAGAGCTGAATGTTTTCTCATTTCTAAAATATTCATTTTACATTCAGTATATAAAGAATTACATAAAATATAGGGGATTGCAAAGCCAGAAGGAACAGGAAGCACAGGGCTGCTGGGAAATATAGTTTGGAAATCCTAGGCAGAGAATCAGTTAGGATCAAGAAAGCAATCAGGGACAGGTCTATTACTAATTAGGAGAGACAGCTGAGGCTACTTTACAGAATCAGCATGAATCTTAAGCCAGAGAGAAGATTGCCTTACAGAGAGAGAGAGAGAGAGAGAGAGAGAGAGAGAGAGAGAGAGAGAGAGAGAGAGAGAGAGAGAGAGAGAGACAGAGACACACACACAGAGACAGAGACAGAGACAGAGACAGAGACAGAGACAGACAGACAGACAGACAGAGCCACATAAGGAGCCCTGAGGAAAAGGGCTTACCTGTACACAGAAGTAGAGCTGCCTGCAGCCTTTGGTTAGAGCTTTTGAATCTGAAAACAGTACAGTTAGGAAGTACGAGCTATATGGTCCTAGGAAATTGGACTGGCCTAAAACTGACTTTTAATGTACCTTATAGGGGTGACCCTGATATCTCAGGAGAGAATATGAAGTAAATGCTGAAACATGGAATAAAGATGTTTTGACTGCAAATAGCTGACTTTGAGAAGTGTGTTCCAGACTGTGCAGGGCCAAGTCAGCAGTCTATTATAGTGCTGCATGTGATTATTAAATGCTTTAGCTGAAGCTAGACTTCCTATTTTAAAATGTTATGAGGTTTCAAAATTTACCAGTACACCTTATATATATATATATATATATATATATATACACACATACACATATACTAATAAACCCAGATAATTACTTTTAATCAATAATATTTGATGATTATATATCACATACTGCAAATCAATGCACTGTTTTTGGAATAAAACCACCTTTGATTGCACTTTTGCTCCATCACTTGGTGATCCTTTGCATATTTTATACTAGGGACCCCCAAACTTTGAATCTAGCCTGCGTACCTTCAATTTAAAATACATCCAGTGTCATGTGGCCCAGTCAGGAGCATCAGGGTACATTAAAAAAAATAAATCTTCTTCTGCTGATTGAAGTGTAGTTAGTGTCATCAGCAGGGGGCCTTCTCAACCACCACAGGACCTCCTTTGCCAGTATGTTATCAGAGGGGACCTCCAAGACTGGTACATAAGAAGCAGGCCACAGGTAAGGAGTAGGCAGGAGAGGGTCATGGAACCCAAGGTTGCAATGCTGAAAAGAGGAAGCCCCGCACAAGTTGAGAGGGAAGGGCTATGAGTGAGAGGGGAGGAGAATGATAGAAAAGGAAGAGTATGTGAGGGAGAAGAAGTGGAGATATTAGAGAGAGGGGGAAAGGAAGGTGTGTGAGAGGAAGGAGAGTGTGAGTGAGGGGATGAAGTGAAAGCAAGGGAAGGGAATGTGAGTGAGGGGAAGGAATGGGAAAGGGTGTTGGGATGAAGGGAAGAGAGAGAAGGTAGAGAAAAGGAGTGAGAAAGACGAGGCAAGAAGGGCAAGAGTGAAGGGATAAAGAGCATGCCACAAAACACGCCACCCTATCATTCACTCACCTCCCTAGGGGAGGCAGATGCTCAGTAAGGGGGGAGGCACGCAGTAGGGGTCCTGGGGTGTGACATGCTGCCCACTTCCCAGAAATACTTTTCCTGACCCCCCCTATTCATCTTGCCTCCGTCTGAACCCTGACCCTGCCCTGCCTCCCCCTTTCCACAGCATTTCAAAGCACCGTAATGGCCAGACTCCAAGGGAGAATCTCCTCCTGCCCTCTCACAGAAACTCTAAGGCAGACCTCCCTCCACCCCCTCCTTTCTTGGCAAATTGCAATATCGTTTGCATCCCTTTGCATAAAAAGCTCGGGGGACCCATGTTTTACACCATCAGCAAGTATCAAAAATCTCTAACATCTGTCACCAAGTACTGGTCAACTCTCTTACTCTCTTGGCATAATCAACAATGCAGTATTTAACAACACTGCAATACTGTACATCCTGAGAACAATTTGCAAACGTTTTTATGAAACAAAACCCAAACATAATTAGGCAGGTAAAAAGCTTTTGAAAATGACACCCCTTCCCTTCAGTATGAGTAAAGGTTTGCGTACTATTTCACAAAACGTGCACTTTTACCCACAGGGAAAGGGAGGCAGAGTTAGGAAGGGGTGTGCATGGGTGGGTTTTCCAAAGAAAACGCCATGGAGAGTTTCTCCTTGAAAGTGAGCTTGCAGGTCCCACAGCTAGAAAGCAGCAGAATCTAAAAATCGCCCCTTGTGTATGTCAATATGTCCTGCGAGAGATGCCTCTTTTGGTATGAGATCCGTTTTATCCAATTAGAGCAAGAAATCTTCAAGGAATAGCGGAATGTGCATAGGATTTGATGTTCCCTCCCCAATTTTCTCTAATAGCAGTGATGAAAGCCCTTCATGCACTGCAATCCAAAAGGCACAGATATAAAACCAGCACAAATCACAAATATGACACAAAATGTCTTGTTTACTGTTTCCTATGGACTGGAAATGCAGAACATAATTTACTGATTAATTTGAAGTCTGAAGGCTAGTAACAATGTCTGGAAAAACAGAAACTGATATTTGACAACAAAGTGGGTCTAATAACAGGCTGGATTTCTTCCCTCGCCCCCGCCAGGCTCTTCCTTTCTTACGTCATTGCTTCACCTTTTTGGAAAACTTTATTCCACATCATTAGATACAGTACAAAGCACATTTATTTTTATTTATAGGTTTTTATATACCGACAATCGTTTGCACATCGTGTCGGTTTACAGATAACTTAAAACTTTTTGGCAGTGCCATTACATAGAACAGTAAACTATGCATACAAGAGAAAAACATGAACATATGGAAACTGGATAACTATTTACAGGGAACGACGGTTCCTCAACCGGGGACGGATGAGGGAAAAGTCAACAGGAGCACATTGTAAAGGTAATACATGGAGGGCACTGTAAACAGCTCAGGACAAAGCTCAGTAAAGCTCAGTACAGCTCAGTACAAAGCACATGTTGACAACACAGCAGAACTGACCAGACAAAACAGGAGTAGGTTAAATTGTTTTGGGCTGTTTATGCTTTCCAACTTATGAAATACTGGAAAGAATTATATAAGAGAGATTGATGTCCGTCTGTAGACAAAATAACACTCCAACAAAAAGGATAATTTGTCAAATTTGTCATGCTGGAAGAAAATATGAATGTTCCAGACAAGTCTGAAAATCAGAAACATCAGATCAGAGAACTGAGCTCCCGAAAAAAATCATCATTGTTGGAACTGTTAGAATGCTGACCTACACTCCATTCCTGCTGGCACTTTGTCACAGAGCAACACAGGCCGAGAGAGAGAGATAATAACTGAAGCAACTGGCAAAGGATGGCCCAAAACAATGCTTTTAATGTACATCCCCAGCACACGCATACACATTTCTAATACTCCCCACACACATCACATACACAGACCTGTTCCCAGCACATGCACACCCATCCACACCTGCACCCCTCCCCCCCTCCAAGATAGAGAAAATAAATGCTGCTTCTCAATATACATCGCCAACACACACACACACACACATTTGCTCCAACCACATCCCCACCTACATCAGTCATGCCCCTTAAAAGCCCACATCTTCCCTTTATACACACAACCCTGCCACACATTACCCCACAGACATACATGAAAACTTACCCTAACGCACACATCTATATCTCCCAGCACACAGGCACACATTACTTACATCTACACATACCCATTTACATCTACATTTACATCTACACATACCCCATAATCCCCATACAACCTCCATATACAGTACTCACCCATAAACATCCATACACACAGCCCCTCATAACCACATCCACTACTTACAAACAAACAGCCATATTGCCAAAAAACACACTCCATAAGCCCATATATTCAACCCGGTATCCACCAAAAATACCAACACATCTATCCCCCCAGTAGTGCCTCCTATACAAACACTAATTACAAGCCTATACCCCCATACTTCCACCCCATCCCCAAACACACATCACTACCCACACCCATCCATCCATGCACAAAGATCTCCCCCAATCCCATCCTGCGCATCCCACCTGTAAGATTTTAGATTGATTTTACAGACAGTTATATTTTCAGGTCTCGACTACTGTAACACACTTTGGTTAGAAGTTCCAGAAAGCACTTTGAGACCTATACAACTGCTTCAGAATGTAGCTACTCACGTTTTAATGGGAATGAGCAAATATGATCGCATCACACCTATATTAGAAAGACTTCATTGGCTATTTATGCAACATAGGATTCAATATAAAGTACTGTACTAACACTTATTCAAAAACTAATAAAACAGAAATTTCTTGGGTACATTTTGCACTGCATTTATATATTGCACAACGGAATTTAAGAGCAGCCCATAAAGGCCTTTTAGTTGCTCCACCAGTGAATCAGGCACATTTAAGTGAGGTAAGAGAGCACATGATCTCAACTGCTGGCCTGAAGATTTGGAACTTACGACCAGAACATCTGAGACTTCAAACGTTTTCAAAAAGATGTTATAAAGCTGTTTTCTAAGCAAGCATTTCAAGGACAGAGTAATATTTGAAGATGAACCAGCACTTTCAAGATCAGCACAGTGAACTCATCTAGTCTGTCCTTAAGCCATATGATGTTAATTTTATTTTTTGTGTGTCTTGGTGTTTTGTGTGCTCTTTAAAACCTTTTAGGTGGAAGATGGTGCATCATTTTGCTTTGATTTGGATTTCTATGCTGATTCATTCCGCCATGAAATATTTAATGCAGTCTGTATTTTACCATGTACAGTATATTTAACTGTAAACTGGCCAAGAAAGACTTTAAATAAATATACCCAGGTAATACACCCAAATCCTCCATTCGCCTGAAACACAACCCCATCACAAGGCCACCCCACCCCACGCACCCTTCTACAAATCTATATTGCAAAGCATTCCCAAAGCCATGCACCACTTGCTTCCCTTACTTGTTTAAATACACACTTAATTCTCCTGCTCTGGCAACAGTGGTAACATCATCAGTGCGGATGTGTGGCAGGGTGTTAAACCCCCTCTCTCGCCACCATATTCTACAGATTCTCAGTCTCAGCCAAACGGCCAAGAAAGGTCCATCCTTAGCCCACTGGAAAGTTTTTATATTGTTCCTAGACAAAAAGAGGTCTAGGAGTGATCTGCTAATGTCTTGCAAAGCTTTCTATAGTAGCAAAATCTACAGTTTGCGAATAATTTTTCATTGCAAGGTGGACTCTCACTCTGCTAATGAACAGTGCTCAGATGAACTCGCAGTGTACAGCAGGTTGGTAGCCCATGCTCACAGAAAACTAGATCGGGAAGATACTTTGCTGCTCTGCTTCAGTTTTCAAACTTCTTACACTTGAAAGACAAGCCACAAATGTTTGTTTTCCTGTATACAGAAAGATCTTAAGAACATAAGAAATTGCCATGCTGGGTCAACAAGTCCAGCATCCTGTTTCCAACAGAGGCCAAACCAGGCCACAAGAACCTGGCAAGTACCCAAACATCAAGAAGATCCCATGCTACTGATGCAATTAATAGCAATGGCTATTACCTAAGTAAACTTGATTAATAGCAGTTAATGGACTTCTCCTCCAAGAACTTATCCAAACCTTTTTTGAACCCAGCTACACTAACTGCACTAACCACATCCTCTGGCAATAAATTCCAGAGCTTACTTGTGCATTGAGTGAAAAAGAATTTTCTCCGATTAATCTTAAATGTGCTACTTGCTAACTTCATTATCCTTTTTTTCTCTACTGGCATATTGAAATCCTGAAACATAAAACATGCCATGTTGGCTCAGACCAATGGTCCAGGCCCAGCATCTTCTTGGAAAAGACAACAGCGATAACAGTGAAACAGTTTTTTGGTAGAGAACTATATCTTCTTTCCAGCCAACACAGTCTGACACAGGAACTTTTAATTTTAAGAAGCAGTAAGGGATGCAGGAGGAAGATATTGCCATTGTGTTGTAGCAAACACTGTACTACAAACACATTTTGTTGCACCAGAAAAGAGGCTTTCCGACCTTGTAGATTGCTCATTCCTCCTGATTTATTTGTGCCAGTATTGACGTTGCCGTGGTGTTCAAAGGGATTGTGGCTTTCACTTCTATGGATGCTAAGGCAGAGAGGAGAGAAACCTGCCATTAAGCAGCCTGAACAAGCTCAGGGAATGAATTCCAAATGTGGGAAATGGGAGTTCAGAACAGGGGTCTAGCTATATTATAAATGGAAATCAGAATAATTCCAGATGCTCAAATGTGGTTGTATCCTTGTTTTACCAAAAGTCAGAATTATAAAACAGACTACAAATGAGAAAGAAAAGATTTTGGAAGTCAATTAATGCTACCCTTTTATTTTGGAGGAAGATTCATGTGTTGATGATTAAGGGCCGGATTTTAAAAGGGTTACGCGCATAAGATACGCGCGTAACCCTTTTAAAACCCCCCTGCGCGCGCCGAGCCTATTTTGCATAGGCTCGGCGGTGCGTGCAAGCCCCGGGACGCGCCTAACTCCCGGGGCTTCGCAAGGGGGGAGTTCTGGGGGGCGTGTTGGGTGGGCGGCGCGAATTTCGGGGCGATCCAGGGGAGTGTAGGGACGTGGCGCCGGCCCAGAGGCGTGGTCGAGGCCTCCGGACTAGCCCCCGAGTCGGGTGACGGCGCACCAGCGGCCCGCTGGCATGTGCAGAGTTACGCCAGCCTCCAGCCAGCGTAAATTTAGCAACAAAGGTAGGGGGAAGGTTTAGATAGGGCCGGGGGGGGGGTGTGGGTTAGGTAGGGGAAGGTGCAGGGGGGTAGAAGGAAAGTTCCCTCCGAGGCCGCTCTGATTTCGGAGCGGCCTCGGAGGAAACGGGCAGCGCGCGCAGGGTTCGGCGCGCGCAAGTTGCACAAATGTGCACTCCCTTGCGTGCGCTGGCCCCGGATTTTATAAGATCCGCGCGGCTACACGCATATCTTATAAAATCCGGCATACTTTTGTTCGCGCACGCGTAGATTTATAAAATCTACTCCTAAGTGCGTCTGAGAAGGCTCTGGTAAATAGCCAGGTTTTTAACTCTTTTTTGAAGGTTTTGGTGTCAAATTGAATTCTTAGATTGTGGGGTAAAGAGTTCCATAGAGAGGGGCTAGCGATGGATATGGCTCTTTCTCGGGTTGATGATAGATGCGTGGTTTTTGCGTGAGGAATTTTGAGGAGGCCTTTATTCATTGAGCGAATGTTCCTTTTTGGAGCATGTAATTCAATGTGTTTGGTTAGCCAGTAGTTTTGTTGTCCTGCGATTATTTTGTGGAGGACTGATAAAAATTTGTATTCTATTCTGTATTTTATTGGGAGCCAGTGTAAGGAGATGAGAGTTGGTGTAATATGTTTTTGTTTCTTAGTTCCTGTAAGAATTCTGGTGGCTGCGTTCTGCAGTATTTGGAGTGGACAGATGGTAGTAAAAGGGAGGCCAAGGAGTAGAGCGTTGCAGTAGTCTAGGTTTGTAAATAATAGAATTTGCAGGACTGTTCTAAAATCATTTTGGGGCGGATTTTAAAAGCCCTGCTCGCGTAAATCCGCCCAGATTTACGCGAGCAGGGCCTTGCACGCCGGCGCGCCTATTTTCCATAGGCCTGCTGGCGCGCGCAGAGCCCCGGGACTCGCGCAAGTCCCAGGGTTTTTTGTCGGGGGCGTGTCGGGGGCGGGGCCGATCGACGAGGCGTTTGGGGGGCGGGACGTGGCGTTTCAGGCCCGGGGCGGTCCGGGGGCGTGGCCGCGCCCTCCGGAACCACCCCCGGGTTGCATCTCGGGAGGCGTAAATTCCTGGACAGAGGTAGGGGGGGTTTACATAGGGCCAGGGGGGTGGGTTAGGTAGAGGAAGGGAGGGGAAGGTGAGGGGAGAGTGAAAGAGTTCCCTCCAAGGCCGCTCTGATTTCGGAGCGGCCTCGGAGGGAACGGAGGCAGGCTGCGCGGCTTGGCGCGCGCCGGCTGCCCAAAATCGGCAGCCTTGCGCACGCCGATCCTGGATTTTGGCAGATACGAGCGGCTACGCGCGTATCTACTAAAATCCAGCGTACTTTTGTTTGCGACTGGTGCGCCAACAAAAGTACGCAAACGCGCATTTTTTTAAAATCTACCCCTTTGTGTGAGGAAAGATTTAAGATGTCTGAGTGTCAGTAATTTGTGATAACTTTCTTTGATTTTATTTGTTATGTGGGTTTTGAAGGATAATTCTTTGTCAATTGTAATTCCAAGGTTTCTGGCATGGTCAACAGGAGAGATTATTGTTTCTGGGTTTTCTGTTTTGAGTGGTTGTATGGGTGAGTTATTGATTTTTTTGTCAAGGATGATTAATTCAGTTTTCTCGATGTTTATTATGAGTTTTAGGTTGGAAAGACATTGTTTGATTTTTGAGAGATAAAAGGTTATTTTCTCGTAGGTTTCTTCAAGCGTATTTTGAATTGGAACCAGTATTTGAATGTCATCTGCGTATAGAAAATGGGTCAATCCCAGGCGATCCAGTGTGTGACAGATTGGTAGGAGATAGATGTTAAAAAGTGTAGCTGACAGGGCCAATCCTTGCGGGACTCCTGTATTTAGGTTCACTTTATTTGATAGGTTGTTGTTGAATAATACTTGGAAACTTCTTTGAGATAAATAGGAGGTGAACCATTTTAGTATAGTGCCTGTTATCCTTATTTCAGATAGCCTGTCGAGTAGAATGGAATGGTTGACTGTGTCAAAGGCAGCTGATAAATCTAGGAGTAATAAAATGTAACTTATCCCTTTGTCGAATCCTCGAAGAACTATGTCATTAAGTGATAGGAGTAATGCTTCCATAATTACATTTTTTCTGAAACCAAATTGTGCGGGGTGAAGTATGTTGTTCGTTTCTAAGTATTCTGATAGTTGGGAGTGGATGATTTTTTCTATGATTTTTACAATGAAAGGTAGGTTTGATATGGGTCTACTTTTGAAAGTTTTCCGGGTCTAGGTTGTTCTTTTTTATTAATGGTTTGATGATTGCAGATTTTAAGTATTCAGGATATATCCCTTCGGTGAGGGAGAGGTTGACTATGTCCATTATTGTTTTTATTATTGAGTTGTCAAGCATTTAACTTAAAGCCCTGCCTGGAAACGTTTTTATTTCACAAGTGTCTCTCACATACAGGCGCATCCTAAGTTTAGCTCTTCAAGATGCACATCAAGCAATTTAAACCATTGACTAGTTGGATATGCTTCCTGCAGACACGGAGGAATAATAATCCCACCTAACTATGGGATTAGGCAGCTAGATTTCTGGGGGAAAGGAATGTCGCTCCAGTGGCATAAATGGGTAAGTAAGCTGGTTGGCAGGAAGCAGGTCTAAAGTTATCCAGCTAACCTAGGTGGATGTACACGATATTCGGCTAGTTTAGCCGGATAAGTCAACCCCTCCCCGGGACACCCCTGAAACATCTCTTTTTTTTATCCAGCTAGGTTAGCCAGATAACTACGTATCCGGCTATAATTTAGCTGGATATGTGGCTGAATATGCCACATTTGCTATTTAGACGGCGTTATCCATCTAAATGGCTTTTGAATATCTATCTCAATGTACATAGATAAAATCAGCTGGGCTAAAATGTAAGTGCAGAGAGTGCCAGTTAGGTGCGCTATTGAAAATTTCTCTCTTTATAACTGTTAAAGTGCAATAGGATCCTGTTGAGGAAATAGTCCTAAAATTCTAATTCTTGTTCGATATTTTCTTATTAATTTTATATATATATGTTTAGGCTGTCTATATGTATTATCCTTTTTTTTCTCTACTGGCATATTGAAATCCTAAAACATAAAACATGCCATGTTGGCTCACACCAATGGTCCTGGCCCGGCATCCAGCCTCTGACAGCAGCCAATCTCAGCCACTTAGAAGTACCTGGCAGATCCAAATTGGGAGATCCCTTCCCTGTTGCTCATTCCCAGAAGTAAGAGATGGCGATCCCCATGTCTGCTTGACTAATAACTGTTAATGGACCTCTTTCCTCTGGAAACTTGCCCAAACCTTTTCTAAACCTGGTTTTACTAGTAACCTTGACTACATCCTCCAACAAGAAATTCCGCAGTTTAATTGTGCATTGCATAGAAAAATACTTTTTAAAATTTTGCTTTAAATGTGTTACCATTTAGTCTCATGGAGTGTCCCCTAGTCCTATTTGAAAAGGTAAGTTGCTTGTTCCACACCACTCTCAGTATTATAAACTTCTATCATGTCCAGTTCCCAGTCATCACTTCTGCAAAAGGAAGAGCCCTAACCTGTTTAGCCTTTCTTCACGATTTGAGTCTAAATGCTTGAAGTTATATTTACAGTTAGCAGTTTTGATTTACTCTGAAATCTAATTTATTATATGCAGGGGGGATAATTTTCAAAGGAGTTACGTGTGTAAATGTAACATACTATTGTAGCAATTTTCAAAAGCCCACTTACACATGTAAAATGCATTGACATGTGTAAAATCCAGTTTTAAGTATGGAAATTATTTTGAAAATTATCCCCTTAGTTTGTGCTTTTTGGGTTTTGTACTCTGTCATGCCTGCGATGGTATTCTTTTGTGTTTGGGATGATTTGAACTGATTTAGTACTGTAATAATCCACCTTGAACTGAGATACTCCTCATAAAAGTGGAATATAAATGTCAAATTAAATTGTAGTTTTTCCATCTCCTTTTATCATTTTTGTTGCCTTTCCCTGTACCTTTTCTAAAAGAAGTATATTCTGCTTATGTACTATTCAAAAAGAGCTTTGTAAACGTTACTGGCAATATGTTGCCCAGCGAAGGGGGTCTATAGGTTCAGCTTATTACTCTCTGAGAAGACCATGGGAATAATCCTCACTATTCTGACATTAGTGAAGGCCAAAATATATGAACTTTGATTGACCTTTGGATCTGATGATTTAATTGTAATTTGTTTACATTGCTGTCAGTTAAATTAAAAGTTAAAAAAAAGGGCCCACCACTCTACTTTCACTTCATCTTTCTCTTCTTTCATTCCAACCCTTTCCTGATGCCAGACAAAATCTAACAACTCTCGCCACCTCCTGTTTTCATGTTCCCAAGCTTTCAGTGTGTTTCTGCTGTAGGCAGTTGGCCAGTGCCATCTTGGACAACAGGGTTACATTTCAAGCCCTTTCAGAAAGCAAGAGTTAAACTTTGTTAATTTACTAATACTACTTTAGCCATATTTACCAATAAATGATAAAACAGGTCAATAGTCCTCAGACTCCATTCTCATGAATCAACAGGACTGGTTTTCAGGAAACCCTGAATAAACAAATTAACCTCATTCACAACATATATCATGAATATATTAATTGTGGCAATCCTAAAACCCAGCCCTGTTGATGACTCACACTGTGCCTTGTTAAAATATAGCATCAATAATACATTTATTCATTTGTTCTTTGAGACTCCTAGCAAAGCAGAGCCCAAACTTATTAGATCTTGGAAGCTAAATAAGGTCAGGCCTGACTATTACCTGGACAGATCACCAGGGAATACATGGCATTGTGGGCTGCAAAAGGCAGTGGCAAATCTCTTAAGTATTTTGCCAAGAAAAGGTGACAAATGCTGTGATCGCCTAACCTTCAACACCCAGAAATGGATAGAAAGAACAAACATGTATGCATAGTACAGCTCCAGGTTCTGGAGAAGTGCATGTATCATGGAAAGTGACTTGGCTGCCAGATATGAAGGGATGAATAGTTAGCTGACTGGTACGTTTATGTATTAATTTACTCATTTATGTATACATTCATTCATTCATGCATGTGTTTATATGGCCCTAACCCAGGGCATTGTGCAACAAATCACATACAGCTGGACAGAACTCACAGAGTTAAAGTAACTTGTTTGCTCAGTGCCATTCTTTAGTCCAGCAAGCTCAAACAGCTGAAAAACTAAACTATGCAGTATCGCATTTTGTACAACCTGCATAATCTAAAGGATTTACTCGACCCCGGTTAATTTATCGGATTAAAATCATAAGGATTCCTGTTCTAAACACTTCCACGGGATGGTCTAGATTTGAAACGTGGCAAACTGGGCCTTACCCTCTCTCATATACTGTTTTATGATGTCTCATCTGTGGGTTTTTGTTTTTTTTAAACAGTCGTTAAGAACTGGAGAAACAGAGAATCCTAAGAAATACAACAGAATACAACAGAAATTCTTTACTTTTTAAGCAGGTAACCAAGTTTGAATTATGCAAATCTTATAGGTTATAATCACAAAAATTTGAATTCTAAGGAAAGTATGTAATGCTTTTCCTCTGTAAAATAAATTTGAAAGAAATAAATTTAAATGTACCAGAAATACATGGAGCCCAATATTGAAATGCTACTTAGCTGGATATGTAGGATTTATCTGAATACTCGGTTATGTTCAGTGGATGCTACTTAGCTGGATAAGTCAGTTATCAGGCTAAACAGATAACCAGATGGGGAATGGGCAATTCGGGGGCGGTGCTACTTATCCAGTGCCTATATTCACCCTTATCCGGTTAAATTAACCAAATAACGGCTCGATACAGTATCGTTCAGTTGAAGATTTCCCGTCTGTAACGTGCTCGGAGCGCACAATTCGGACGCGCAAGGCGATCCAGCGATCCAGTCTCCAGTTTCGCGCGTCCTTAGCGCTTCTTAAAACAGACGCATAACCCTTTCCGCACGCGGCATGTATATGATGTGTAAATGAACGAATTAGCTGTATAATGAAGGAATTAGCTATTCCCCTCCGATACTGTAACGGGCGCTGATATTATCTCCTGAGTAACCCGCTGTTTTGCTGCGGCCTTAACGTGTTAGTTTACCGCCTCCCCCTAGTAGGTGTTAGGACTGTGAGTCTAGTAACAAATCCATCGACACCACTTAAGATACTCAAACACAATAAAACACAATAAAAAAAAAAAAAAAAGCGATACAGAGATGAGCGAGAAAATGTAATGCTGTGGGACACATAAAAACCTGTCAGAAAAAAAAAAAATTTAAATACCTGTCACTTTCGTGCGGTCATCCAGGCAGCGGTGGGAGCCGGAGGGCTGCGTGGGTCCAGGCGGCCGGCGGCGGGAGCCGGGTGTTCGATCAAGGCCGCGGGCGGGTAGGCGCGTGTTTGATTGGGTGGGCGGCGGCAGCGGCAGCGGGATCCGGGGGGCGGGTGGGCGCGTGTTCAAACGAGGCCGCGGGCGGGTGGGCGCCTGTTTGATTGGGCGGGCGGCGGCAGCGGCGGCGGGATCCGGGGGGCGGGTGGGCGCGTGTTCAAACAAGGCCGCGGGCGGGTGGGCGCCTGTTCGATCGGGCGGGCGGCGGCGGGATCCGGGGCACGGGTGGGCGCGTGTTCAAACGAGGCTGGGTCGCACAGGCGCACATTAATTCAGGCGGAGGGAGCCGGCGGCGAAAGCGACCTCCGGCAACCCCCACCAGCAGTGAATTAATGCGCGCCTGTGCGACCCGGCCTCGTTTGAACACGCGCCCACCCGCCCCCCGGATCCCGCCGCCGCTGCCGCCGCCCGATCGAACAGGCACCCACCCGCCCGCGGCCTCGTTTGAACACGCGCCCTCCCGCCCCCCGGATCCCGCCGCCGCTGCCACCGCCCGCTCAATCAAACACGCGCCTACCCGCCCGCGGCCTCGATCGAACACCCGGCTCCCGCCGCCGCCCGCCGGCTGCCTGGACCCACACCGCTGCCTGGATGACCGCATGAAAGTGACAGGTATTTAAAAATTTTTTTTTTTTTATAACACTCAGGTTTTTACATATTTTTGGTTTTTTGGGTTTTTTTTACATTTCCTGGTGCCTGTCATTTGAAATGTCATTTGAAATGACATTTCAAATGACAGGTACCAGCGCACCCAGGTTACTGTATAGGCGCTGTATTAAGCGCCTATACAGTAAAATGGGTTGCGCGGGCATAACCCTTCCCTAACGCTTCACAGCCGCGGCATGCATTTGCATGCAATTAGAAGAGAGTATCAGGCGCTAGGTCAAGAGAACTGTGCGTGCGGGGAGGAAGGGTGCGCCTGGCAATGCTGCACTCTTTCTGCCGCGGTCTTACAGTATCGAGCTGTAAGTTAGACCTGCTCAACAGCAGGTCTAAACTTATCCAGACATAACTTATCCAGATAACTAGATCTTATCTGGTTATATTCAGCAGCATAGCTGTGCTACTGAATATCCCCTCTAAGTTATCGGGATAAGTAATATCCCGATAACTTAGATAACAGGATATCTTTGAATAATGGGCCCATGGGTTTTAAGGCTCATCCACATTTTTATGTCAAACTGCAGATTTACTGCCAGGATTTAACAAATTGCTGCATACTGCTGTTTTGATCACAAAATGGTTTCTTTGAAAGATTTACAGTTACTCAGGTTACACGGCCTGAACCAGTGAGCTGCAAACAGAACTGAAATAGAATACGTTTTCTCTGTCACTGATATCACTGAAGCCTGAGCTTCATGTGGAAGGGTTTCATTTTTATTTTAAGGTACTAATATATAAATAATCAAAAAATACTCAGAAATATATTTTTTTAAATAAGAAAGCAAGTCTAGTAAAACATTATATCGAGGAGCATCAATACTCTGAACAAAATGGTATTAGGAACAATAACTAAAATAGTGTGTTTTATTAAGAAAACAATTAATAAACATACAGTAAACAGAAAACCATTTGCTACATTTCTTCTTTAGAAAAGACAGAAATCCTGTTGCAAACATTTCTGGAGGATATACCGAAAACATGGAAACTGACAGGCTATTTTGGAGTGGCAGAAGGCTTAATTCTATTGACAAGAAGAAATGAATCATCTCCTATATACATGGAAGAAAACTGGTTGCAAGGAGTTCAGTACCACATGGAAGAAAAAAGGAAAGTGGGCAGTCTGTGCATGAAAGTCAAAGTTCCTAAGATGTCAATATAAAACAAAGAAAGAAAACATGATGGCATACGGCCCATCCAGTCTGCCCATCATGTCTCCAGCTCTTCTCCCTCAGTGCTTGTCCCATGCTCTCTCGAATTTAAGGAAGGATTCCAAAAACAAAGTGGTAGTCGGTCTAAGGTAGCCCGGGTGTGAGAAAAACAAAAGAAGACCGAAGCCTTGGAAAGATTATTAGTTTAGTAATAACCGCCCAAAATATTTCCTTATATTACTCCAGAGTCTTCTCCCTTTCATCCTCACCCCATGACCCGCTTGTTTCAGAGTCTCATTTCCATTTGAAAGAGGCCCGCCTCCTGTGCATTTATTCCTTATCCTTATCCTTTATCTCTATCATATCTCTCCTTTCCCTTCTTTCCTCCACGGTGTGTGTGGTTAGAGCTTGAAATCTGTTCCCATATGCTTTGTGATAAAGATAAGATGACCATTTTAGTAGCTGCCCTCTAGATAGACTGTTTTTGGTTTATATCCTTTTAAAGGTGCAGCTTCCAAAATCGTACACAACTTACATATAGGCAATATCACCTTCCTCTTCTTTCTGGCTATTCCTCTCTCTAAGTACCTAAGGATCCTTCTGGCTTTTGCCGTCACCTTGTCAACCTGTTTGGCCACCTTAAGATTATCAGATATGATCGCCCCCAGATCCTGCTCTTGTTTTGAACAGGGAAGAACTTCGCCCCCTATAGTCTACTGCTTCCTTGGGTTTTTGCAACCCAAATGCATGACCCTGCATTTTTTTAGCATTATATCTTAGCTGCTCAACTTTAGACCATTCCTCAAGCTTTACTAGGTCCTTCCTCATGTTTCCCATAATCAGCCTCAATGGTGATGGTGGAAGGATGCCTGTTGGGCACAGACAATGCATTGCCATTGAACCAAGATGAAACAAAATGTACAAAAAAATACTTGAAAAACATATCTAAGGAACTACCAGAAAAGTCAACTGCGGAGCCCCAGGATCAACGGCCAGATATGCCCGAAGGCGTTCAGTAGGAGCAAGGCAAAAAACTGCGATCTGTGGGCTCCATGGAAAAAGACTGAGGGGCCCCCGCATGAATGCATGGCATAATGGCATGCAAAGCAACACACTGTTAGGCAAGGTGAAGTTTCTAGAAATTTTAACATAAGCTTTCTGAGCTGGGCTCCATCAGTTGATTTCACCCATGTGTGAAGAATGTCATCCTGCTTGTCCTCTGAAAAATCAATCTAATTGGTAGCATCCATCTGCAGGAAAGGGTACATCAGCACCTACACAGCAATCTCTGCTACGTCCATGTGTACCAGGAAATAAGAGATTAATTTTGATACTCAACCCCGCCAAACCCTCCATTACTCTCAAGGATAAAAAAAGCTCAAAAGTTCCCAGGTATAGCTACATCCTCCTCCTCACTTTTGTTCTCTTTTTTCTTCATCTTTTTGTTCTGCCTCCCTTGTTCTCACTCTCTTCTTCTGCTCTGTTACTTTTTTTCTTTTTCCAACCCCACCCTCTTACTCTCCCTTTCTGCTCTCTTTCGTCTGCATCCCCACTGCTCTCTCTCGTTCCCCTACTATTTCGTACAGCTCATACAGAAGGAAGCTCTCTTTGGTTCAATGCCAGCATTAAGAAGGGCATTAGCAGTGAATCTGAGAGATTGAAAACATACTCATCATACCATGGCTTACAAGCAAGGTTCATTTTGGTCAAGGTATGCGCAAAATCAACCCATTTGGAGACATCACTCCACCATAAGTAAACCAAGAGAGGGAGGCATATGGCACTTCTCTCAGGCACTGCTGCTTTCTTCTCCTCCTCCTACAACCTAGACACTATTAGCACTTGCACTAACAACGATCAGGCCAAAGGAAGAGCCAAGAGCTATAGCAAGAGTAGCCCTTGAGAGAAGCACTTGCTGCTGCCTGAGCCCTGTGGCTGCGGCTGTGTCACTAGCACCAGCAAGTTAACTCTCCATTTCTTTCGGACAGTGGTTAGCTGGCAGACAGAAATTTTGTACTTTGCTTTTTAGTAATGTGAGCAGCCATTCACTTAGATCTGAACCGAGACCAGGAAATCGCTTCCTGTAAGCCACCTTTTCGAGTCCCTGATACCTGAGCTGGATCTGAACCAGTGACCTACAGATGAAAGGCTCCATAAGTCTGTGCCAATTTCCTTTAGTCTCCAGGGCCCCTAGTTATTTCTGCTCATAATTACCATCACCTCCCTCTGTGGTCCTGGTGTCACGACATGAATCCTCTGTGTGAGGTCTGTGAACCAAAGCTCCCTTTTAAACCTGGCTCAAGTATCAACGAATACTAGGAAGGTTTTAACGTTCATGGAGAAGGAACACAGTAGCTGCTGATCCAAGGGCACTAAAAGTGGCTAAGGAGAGGCTAGGTAAGACTGCCATCCAACCAAGAAGAAAATGCTAGGAAACCAATGGAGACAGTTTGATTCACACTAGTTAAACTTTAGTTGATACCCTCAATGAGTTTACTTTATCAATACCATCAAACAACACAGGTGAAAAGTTTCCGGTATTTATTATTTTTATTATTTATTTATTTGCTTTTATATACCGACATTCGATTGAGAGATCACATCGGTTTACATATAACTGAGTGAATAGGGCAGGATCTGCCTTATTTTACATTGTAACATGGTAACTTGTCTAGGAATTAAAGAGATGAGTATATATTTTAACATTTATAAGATATTAAAGTAATAGCAATTCAAAATAACATTTATAATATATTAATATAAATACGGACTTACATCGTAATGAGGTATTTTGTAATTTATAACAATTTACATTGCAACGAGGTGACTTGTGTTAGGATTGGAGAGATATTTCTGATAGGATAAGATAAAATTGGTTGGGAAAATATGGTTGGATGAGGATTAGGGTGGGGGCTTCGGGAGGCTAGGTAGAGGAGGCTTCTAAGGAGGGTGGGGGGGGGGTGGGGGGGGAGAGACAAATAAAGGGAGGCTGGGGGGTTACATCGGTGGGGCGTGAGCTGAAAAAGGGTGGTGTCGTAGTGGGAGAAGGCAGGAAGGGAGGTTTATTTAGGGGTGTGTGTTGAACCCGGGGGGGGGGGTGAGGAATCTGGCGGGAGGGTTTCATTGGTAGAGAGGAGTTGAACTCAGGGAGGGGGTTAAGAATCTGGCGGGAAGGCTTTTCTAAATAACCATGTTTTAAGTTGTTTTTTTGAAAGTTTGGGTGGAGGGTTCATTTCTGAGAGGGGGTGGGAGGGAGTTCCACAGTGATTGCATTTTTTTATGTTTGTGATGGTCCTGGCAGCGGCGTTTTGCAGAACCTGAAGAGGTTTGATGTAAGTTTCCGGGAGTCCAATAAGTAATGAGTTGCAGTAGTCGAGTTTTGAAAAGATTATTGATTGTAGGACTGTTCGAAAATCCTGAGCGTGAAGAAGGGGTTTGAGTTTTTTTAATGTTTGCAGCTTGAAGAATCCATCTTTTATCATGTTGGAGATGTGGTGTTTGAGGTTGAGTTGGCTGTCGAGGGTCACACCTAGGTTCCTTGTGGATGGTGTGAGGTTGACCCCTGGGTTCTTTGTGGTGTTGTTGCCAAGAGGTGAGGAGGGGCGATCGTCAGGGATATGAAGGATTTCGGTTTTGGATTGGTTGAAGCAGGGTGATAGTTGTGATAGCAGTTGGGTTAAGTTCGAGCTGAGTTCATTCCATTTGTCCAAGGTGTATTCGATGGATTTGTTTATGGGGAGTAATATTTGTATGTCGTCTGCGTATACAAAATAGGTGAGGTTTGATTCTGAGAGGAATTTGCAGATTGGGAGGAGGTATATGTTGAATAGGGTTGAGGATAGGGAAGATCCTTGTGGGACACCATGTGTAAGTGGTACTTGGGTGGATTCCGATGTGTTTATCTTTACGTTGTATGACCTGTTTGTGAGGTATGATTCAAACCATTTGATAGTAGCGTCTCATAGTCCAATTTCTTTGAGTCTGGTGAGAGCGTTCTGTGGTTGATGGTGTCAAAGGTGGCGGATATATCGAGGAGTATCAGGAGGAATGATTGGCCTTGGTCGTGACCTCTGAGGATGGTATCGGTGAGTGTGAGAAGGAGGGTTTTGGTGCTGAAAAATTTTCTGAAACCATGTTGTGTAGGATGTAGGATGTTATGTGAGTCAAGGTGATCCGTAAGTTGATTGTTGACTGTTTTTTTCGATGATTTTTGCTATGAATGGGAGGTTGGAAACTGGTCTGTAGTTAGCTGGATCGGCTTTGTTGAGTTGAGGTTTTTTGATGATTGGTTTGACCACGGCGTTTTTGAGTTTGTCAGGGAAGATTCCTTGTACAAGTGATAGGTTGATGATGTCTGTTATAGGTTTAACAATAATCTTGCTGATTAGTTTTAAGGTTTTGATAGGGATGGGGTCTAAGGGGTGGGATGTGGGGTTGGTTTTTTTGATGATGGGTTCGATTTCTGTTGATGCGACAGGGGTGAATTTTGACCATGTGGGGTTGGGTGGGAGGATATCTGTTGTGTCAGAGTGGATTGGGGGGATCTTGGCTATGATGTTGTCAACTTTGCCTTTGAAAAATTGTGCTAGTTTTTCGCTGGAGATGGTGGTGGAGCTTGGCGTTGAATCATTCTGGATAGGGTTGGATAGGGTTGGTTAGGTCTTTGACGTAGGAGAAGAGGGTCCTGGGGTTGAATTGAAATTCATGTATTTTTGTTGCGTAGAAGTTGCGCTTTGCTGTGTTGAGATCCGTTGTGTATTTGTGAAGTAGAGTTCTGTATCTGTCTTTCAGGTTTGGCGTGGGGGTTTTTCTCCATAGCTTTTCTGTTTGTCTTAGGGTTCGCTTTGAGATTTTTA
Organism: Rhinatrema bivittatum; assembly: GCF_901001135.1. NCBI lineage: Eukaryota > Metazoa > Chordata > Amphibia > Gymnophiona > Rhinatrematidae > Rhinatrema > Rhinatrema bivittatum. The sequence continues at coordinate 123,053,196 of NC_042617.1, forward strand.
GTTCTGGGGTATACCATGGGGATTTTTGCTTCGTAGAGGTTTTGATTTCCGTTCTTATTGTGGGGCATAGTGTTTTCGCCATATCCGCATTAATGGAGATCCATGAGTTCGTGGCGGAGTTGGCGTCATTTAAGTTAATGGTCTTTAAAGCTTCTGGCAGTAGTTCAGCGAGGTCTTCACTGGAGTATGGTTTGGTGAATTTGATGATGTGGTTGTTTGTTTTCGGTGGGGTGATTTGGAGCTGGAAAGTGGCTTGAATGAGGCAATGGTCCGACCATGGGGTGGGGGTTACTGTGGGTGGTCCTGTTGTGGATATTTTGTTGTTGATGAAGAGTAAGTCAAGGGTGTGGCCAGAATTTTGGGTGGGAGTGTTGATGATTTGGGTGAAACCAATGGCGGACATGGTGGATAGGAGTAGTTCACTGATGGGTGATGGGGGTAGGTGTCTATGTGGAGATTGAAGTCTCCTAGTATAATGGCAGGCTCTTGTAGGTTGATGTAGGAGGTGATGGTTTCAATTAGGGGGGAAAGGTTGTGCTGAAGGAGACCGGGGGGTGCGTAGAAGAGGAGTATTTGGAGGTTTTTTGATTTAAATAGGTTGGTTTCAAAGGGGGGTGGAAGGTTTAGTGAGTGGGAGGAGAATTTGTGTTTTTTGTGTGCTAAGAATAGTAGTCCGCCTCCTTTTCTTTTGGGTCTGGGTATGGAAAATATGTTGTATGTGTTTCTGGGCAGTTGGTTTATGTCTCGTTTATTGAGAAAAAGAAAAAAAATTAACACTTGGGCTTTTTTCTGTTTAATACTGTGTTGATGTTTAGCTGACAGTGCATTCAGCTTCAGCAGGAAAGGGGAAAACATCTGAATAGGGCTGCCAGAGTAATGACTGTGAAGACTGTTGCTGAGTAAAAACACCGCCTGCTGTACCTTTAACTATGCCAAGCTCTGCAGGTCCATCCACGCAGAACACGCGCATAAATCATGGGGAAGGCTGCTTGCTGAAGGAAATCAAGCTAAGTGTTCTTGTTTTTTCTCTTTTTTTTCACAGTGACCACACAGATGCATTAGAGCAACTAAATGAGCCTTTGGAGATTAGAACCGGGTTGTTTTGCAGAGTGTAAAATGCAATTAGAACTAGTGAGGGAAGATTTTAGTACATCAGGCTTTAACGAGACTTCCTGTCCAGGAAAAAAAGCATACAAAGAATAACCCTACCTTGCCCAGCTATGAATATTTGCCAGTGTTTTGGAGACTTTTATCTGTAAGGTCAGCATACTTTATCGATCATGCATGGAATTTCATTGTATAATATGGTTACGAAAAAAAAAGACAATTCTTTGTTCTCCTCTTAAGTGATTACTTCCAGCAAAATGTTTAAGTCTGAGATGTTGTTAGTTTCCATGGCAAGATGTTCATCAAATCATTCAGAGTACTGTTTATGGATCTAATTCCCGTATTCCATTATCTGCTCTTCTGAGGCCTCTTACTCAATATCCTAACAAGCCCTACACATGGGTGCAGTCATGTGTCTAGCACGCTGCGGAAGAGGATTATAAAGTGGGTGCATTTGACAGGTTCACAATAGCCCCTGTAATATGGCATAAATAACCAAAGACAGTATTTTCAGAATGACATCCCCTGTCTATTTAGTTTTATCATCGTCTAATTAAAAGAAACCTTCATACGCTGGAAACTGGGTTTCTTTTACTCAGATCCACCAATCCAGACAATGGGTTAACTGTAATACTAGATTTGCCAACATGACAGACAGCTACTAAGGAACTGAATTTCTTCATTTTACTGATCCTCTTCTGTAGCACCTCTCTCAGATAAAACCTGCCTATTTATGCTTTCACACAAGTGCTCTGGCAAGCATTACATGACAGCCTTTTCCTAAAAAGGTAGGAAATCTCTGCAAGGGAGTTTGAACAAATGGTAAATTAAATTGCTTTCCTGTAAAGGAAAATTAGGTTCTTACCTTTGCTAATTTTCGTTCCTGTAGTACCAAGGATCAGTCCAGACAGCTGGGTTATGCCTCCTGTCCAGCAGATGGAGTCAGAGAGAAAACTGAAAGCACCCCCTAGATATACTGGTGTGCCACCTGCGATCCCTCAGTATATGTGATATCAAAGCAGAAATAAGTAATTGACCACTTCAGACAACTTCCTCAAAAATTTCCTGTACCCCCTTGTAATTTTGTAGGCATGTAGGTACTTAAAGACTAGATCAAACAGAAACTTCCTGGACAACATAGAAGACCAGGTAGAACTAATACAACACAAATAGTGTAAAAGACAAACTGAGGAATTACAACTTACCCTTAAAAACTGGTCCGAACGTAGCGAACACAATCTGCCAAGGAAGGACCGTGGAATATGAGAAGACGAGCGGACTCCCAGAACCGTGGGCGGGCGTCTGGACTGATCCTTGGTACTACAGGAACGAAAATTAGCAAAGGTAAGAACCTAATTTTCCTTTCCCTGTACGTACCAGGATCAGTCCAGACAGCTGGGATGTATCCGAGCCGCCTGAACTGGGGTGGGACCCTGAGAGTCCCGCTCGAATCACGCTGCTCCCAAACGACTGAGCGGACGGACCACGGACATCCAACCGAGAATGCCGGGAAAACGTATACCATGATTACCAAGTGGACGCCCTGCAGATCTCTTGACTAGAGACCAATTGACGTTTTCCGCCCACGAAGTCGCCTGAGAACGCAAAGAATGAGCCATAAGCCCATCTGGAACCGGTTTACCGCAACCAATATACGTGGACGCGATAGCGCCCTTCAACCAGCGGCGATAATAGACTTGGACGCCTGAAGCCCCTTCTTGGGCACATTCCACAAGACAAACAGGTGGTCTGACCTACTAAAGTCGTTGATAACCTCCAGATAACGCAGAAGGACCCGACGGACGTCCAAACGCCTCAGGTCTTTGCCTGGAGCCGACCGGAGCTCCTCTTCCGAGAAAGAGGGCAAATCAACCGTCTGGTTAACATGGAACGAAGAAACCACCTTAGGTAAGAAGGAGGGTACGGACTGTAAGGAGACTCCCGACGTGGAAACATGCTAGAATGGTGCTCTGCAGGAAAGAGCTTGCAGCTCAGAAACACGACGGACCGAGGAGATGGCCACTAGAAAAACCGTCTCGAGAGGTAGGTCCGTCAAGGAAGCCATCCTGATAGGCTCAAACGTGCCGCACACAGGCCACGGAGTACCAAGCTCAAGTTCCAGGAAGGACAAGGAACACGCACCAGAGGTCGCCAATTCCGACCACCTCTCAAAACAAAACCGCACAACAGCAGGGTGACTCGCAAGAGAAAACCCCTCGACCTTGCCTCTCAAGTAACCTAACACCGCAACCTGAACTTGGAGCGAATTGTACGCCAACCCCTTCTGCAGGCCATCGTGCAGAAACGAAGGAATGTGACCCACAGACGAATGACGGGGCGCAACAGGTAGCGCAGCGCACCAAACGTGGAAATCTTCCAAAGACCTTCGCGCCTGAGGGAGAGTTGAAACAACCGCGTCTGAATAGCCTCTCTACCACAACTGTTTCCGCTGATAAGCCAGGCCGCCAGCCAAAAGTGATCCACCAGATCGAAAACACCGGGCCCTGACGGAGAAGATTTGGAAGATGCCCCAGCCGTAGTGGACCGTCGACCGGCCAGTTGACGAAACTGCAAACCACGGACGGCGCGGCCATTCCAGAGGTACAAGAATCACTAGGCCTTGGTGATACTCTATGCGCCGCAACACCTTTCCGACCAGAGGCCATGGAGGAAAACACGTAAAGAAGAAACTGACGGGGCCACGGAAGCACCAACGTGTCCACTCCTTCTGACCCGTGGTCCCGCCTGCGGCCGAAGAAACGCACCGTCTTCGCATTTAGTCTGGTCGCCATCAGATCCAAGCGTGGGGTCCCCCAATGCTGGGCGATGAGGTGCATCGCCTCCGCCGACAGCTCCCATATTCCGGGATCTAGATGCCGACGACTGAGAGAATCCGCCTGCCCTGTTGTCCACGCCGGCAATGTGAGTGGCCGCTATGCTCGACAAGTGCCACCCCTGTCGATTTACTTACGCCACTGTAGTCGCATTGTCCCCAGAATCCGGACCGCTCGGTCGTGGACGATCGGGAGGAGGCGGCGTAAGGCCAGAAGCACCGCTCTGGTCTCCAGGCGATTGATGGACCAAGTGGACTGGAGCGCTGTCCACGCGCCCTGGACTGCTCGGGCCTGACAGAACGCCCCCCCCAGGCCGATAGGCTGGCATCCGTCGTCACCACAATCCAAGACGGAGGCTCCAGGTCCTCACCCTGCAGGAGAAGACCGGGAGTTAGCCAACTGGAAGGACTGGAGTGGGCCGGGTCCAGCCAGGGCAGTTCCAGGCCATAAACCTCGGACCTGAGATCCCAACGAGAAAGCAATGCAGTTTGTAACGGCCGCATTTGCGCAAAAGTCCACTGCACTAACTCCGCAGTAGACTCCAAAGGACCAATGATCTTTAAATAATCCCAAGCCGTAGGAATGGGAAGGGCAATCAGGCGCCCCACCTGAGCCATGATGGAGCATGCGTTGATGTGGGAGAAACAACCTTGCCCTTTAGGGTATTGAAGCGAGCGTCCAAAAATTTCAACTGTTGGGTCGTCTCGAGTCAACTCGTCGTGAGGCTGACCACCCAACCCAACAACTGAAGTTGCCGCACCACCAAGGAACCGCCCGATTGCAAGAGTCTCGCGACTTCGTCCGGAGGAAGCAATCGTCGAGATAGGGATGCACTAGAACCACTTGCCGACAGAGAGGCCGCAACCTCTACGAGAACCTTGGTGAATACCTGAGGAGCGGTCGTCAGCCCGAATGGAAGGGCACAAAATTGGCCATGACGTCCCAACACCATGAACCACAAGTACCTCAGATGCCGCTCTCGGATACCGATGTGAAGATACGCCTCGGCCAGGGCCAAGAAGCCAAAAGTCTCCCCTGTAAACGGCCGCAATAACCGACCGTAGTGTTTCCATCCGAAAACGAGGCACGCGTAAGGCCTTGATCACCCCCTTTGAGATCCAAGATCGGTCTGAAGGTGCCCTCCTTCTTGGGAACCAGAAAGTATATGGAATACCGACCTGTCTTGATGTCGTCCGGTGGGACCGGGACCACTGAAGTACAGCTTGCTGCTTCTCCGGGGGCCCGCCAGCGATGTTATGAAGAGATCCCGGAGTGAACGTGCAAAATCCAACTCGTAACCTCGCTGAGTCACGTCTTGCACTCATAGATCCGAAGTTATTCGGACCCACTCCTCCCAAAGACGGGACAGCCGATCTCCGGTTAAAGGAACGGAGGAGCGGGACTGCGCGTCTTCAATGAGCGGGCTTGCCGGCAGAAATCCTTGCGAGGCACCTCCCCGCGGAGGCCGCCTACCATGAAAGGAAGAAGACCAGGACTGGGACGTCGTGGGTTGCTGCATCTGTGGAAGAAATCACCCATACCCGTACGGAAACGCCGTTGACCCAGAAACCGAGCCCTGGTATTCCCAGAGGGCCGAAACCGATGGGGCCTGTCCTCGGGCAATTTGTAAACCTATTTATCTCCCAGGTCCTTAATAATCTGATCTAGTTCCTCACCGAATAACAACTTGCCCTTAAGAGGGGAAGGAGCCTAACCTGGCCTTGGAGGAGGCGTCTGCCGACCAACGACGGAGCCACAACAACTGCCGCACTGAAACTGTAGAGGACATAAGTCTCGCTGAAGTGCGCAGCAATCATATAAAACATCCGCTGCGTATGCGACCGGCGCTTCAATACAAATTTGCCCGTTCCGCCACAGCCGGAGGGAGCTCCTGCGCGGTCAAGGCTGTTGGACCCAGCGCAGGATGGCCCTCTGGACGAGACTGCTGCACGCGGCTGCTCGTACCCCCAAGGCCGCCACGTCAAAAATGCGTTTCAATAAGGCCTCCAACCTAGGGTCCGGGAGATCCTGCAAGGCTATTCCCCCCGTAACCGGACTAGCCGTATGTTTGACCACAGCCGTGATCACTGAATGCACCGCGGGCGTCTGGAACAGATCCAAATATACCGCGGGTCACGAATACAAAATTTTTTTTTTTTTTTTTTTTATTTATGGCCCTGTTCATCCGCAGGGAAGCCTCCGGTAATTCCCATTCCCTAGAAAAAATTTAGAAAACCTTGGGATGTAAAGGGAAAATCGGGGGGCCCGAAGGCTGGCCATAGCAATATCCCCCGTGGAGGTAGCAACATTGGAAGGTGGAGCAGGCAGCTCCCGCCGTTGCAGGACATGGAGGATGAGGGACTTAACTCATCCTTCCCAAATAAATGTAGCACCTGGGGGCATCCCTTCTAAGACCTCTAGGTCGTCTGCTGCATGCAACTCTGGTGCCCTCCCTGGAGGGCCCGGAGCGGCTACTGAGTCCCCCGCACTCCCGGCCCCCCCCCCTCGGGCGGGTGGCCTGCGTCTCTGTAGATCCCCGCCCCCAGCGGGGTCTCCTGTCCTGGGAGTCTTCGGGGGAGAGGGACCTGCTGCTTCCCCACCAGATTCTGCCTGCAGTAGAGCTTTGTGCTTTAGGAGCACACAGACAGACGAAAACGGCACCGACCTTTTTTTTTTCTTTTGTTTGTTTTTTGTTTTTGAATTCAACTTATGTGAGCCCGGGAGAAGGGGGGGCTCCGAAATCCCCCAAATCGCCCCGTGGACGCGGGCTGAGGTCGGGAAGGGAAGGGGGAGGAGAGGTTTCCTCCTCTGCAGCCGAGTGATCCGCCTGCCTCGTGGCCAAGATGGCCGCCGCTCACCTCCCCGAAGGAGGAGGGGCCGGAGGATGGCTGCTCGGAGCTGTGCTAAGCCGTGGCGTCGGGGGCAGAGAAGAATCGCTGCGGGCAGCGCTCGACCCCCGGGAGGGTCCCCCGCCCCCGGGAAGACAGTGGGAGCAGAGACCCTCCCGGGAGAGTCGCGCCCCCGCCCCCCCACAGGCCGTGCAGGCCGAAGAACGCTGCATCGCGGCGGCAGAGGAGCTGCCAGAAAAGCGCGCCAAAAAAGAAGGTAAGTAAATTGTACCAGAGAACTGCGCCGGGTGACCCAGCCACCCCTTCCAACGTCCGTAGAGGCACTGGCAGGCCGGGGCTAAGCAACAAACCAGCTCACTGCCTGTCACCAACAGGCCTTAAATGGCTCAAACACTTTTTTGTCTTTTTTTTTTTTTTTCCAACTTTGCTCTCCTTCTAAACCCCCTTCAGGGCTAGGACCCTGGAAAATGGGGGGAGGGTGACCGGCCCACCAGTAAACTCTCCCCCAGCCTCATGGACACTCTAAGCCGGGGAAAATAAGAGGGCAAGCCCTCTGTGCCTGCCACGCTCTAAGCTCCGGCGCTGCTAGGGAGAGAGAGAGAGAAACAGACAGTCTAACAAGAATAACACAACAAGAGAGAGAAGAAACCACTTGATCCGGTCCAAAGTATAACTAGCGTACTATAATAATTTGTTTCCCAGTACTGACAAACTGACCAGGCCAGGACCACAGGTTATGCCTCTCAATCTGCTGGAGTCAGAGATAATACTGAGGGATCGCAGGTGGCACACCAGTATATCTAGGGGGTGCTTTCAGTTTTCTCTCTGACTCCATCTGCTGGACAGGAGGCATAACCCAGCTGTCTGGACTGATCCTGGTACGTACAGGGAATGGGTGTTGTTTGTGGAGAAAAAAATAAACAGCCACACAAGTGAGTGATGTTATCCAATGGTGTCAACAGGGTGCAGTTCTGCAAAGCTGTAGAAATGTTGCGACTGTCGCTGTTCAACGTCCTCACTCCGCCCTCTTTATCTCTGTGGCAACTCTCTCCGGGTCTGATGGACGGCTGGCTGCCACGGCGTCTCCATGCCATCTCCATCCGGCGTCCCCGGACCAGCTCGACATTGCAGATCTGCCTTGTTGCCTGAAGATCTAGGGCGCGCACGCTCTGATTGAAGTACCAGCAAGAGTGCGAACCTAGGGGCGTTCCCCTGAGATGATGTCATCCGCTTCCAATATTTAGAGGTCTCTGTTTAACTGAGTTAGCAAGGGGATTGCTTACGGCTACACTTCCCAAGCTACTCTGCCTCCTCGGACTTACCAGAATTACCCGCTCCTCGGGGGCCTTGCTCTTTTTCTTTACTTTCAGATTACAGATAGGAACTGGTACTCGCTCCTCGAGGGCCCATGTTCCTGGACACTCTGAAGATTCTCTACTGCCTGGAAGCTATCGCTGCTACAAACATTTGTGAGTTACCATCGCTCTCTCAGAGCCTTCCCTGGAACCAGGTACTCGATCCTCGAGAGTCTAAACCTTTCCAGCTCCTGACCTTCCTTGAGACCTTATGTGAGTTGTGTCATCTAGTTCTGTTCATGAACTCTGCCTACTCACGTTCTACAGTTTCTCAACAGCTCAGCCATCCTGGATCGCTGTTCCAGTACCTGAAGGACTACAGCCCTGCTGGGCATATCAGCTCATTACTGCCACCTCTGGTGGTTTCCAAAACCTGTTTAATAAAAGAACTAATGTGTGTCTGTCTCCATACTCAAGCCTAGCCGGTGGTCCCTCTCGGGATATCCTCCCGGGGGCGTGGTCATCTGCCACCGGCCCAGGAATCCACCCACAACTATATCAGATTCATTACAGATTGCTACTCCTTAGCAAGACGATATCTGAGACACTACAAGATTGCTGACTCCTCCTTCTTTAGGAGCCAATAATAAGAGATTGCTACTCCTAGCTTGTCAACTAAGCTCATTCATATCAGATTGCTACTCCGCAGTCTAACTAACAGCAGATTTATTACAAGAAAAGCCTAGAAAATTTTATTTGATTTGCACAGGACACTCTTCCCCTGCTGTGGCCTGGCAAAGCCCCTTCAGTCATTGAATTTTATATAACAGCTTATAAAAGCTAAATCCTAATGGGGAAGTAGGAGGCAATGTGCAGCTGATTATCCTACTGAGCACAGAGAACCCTCATTACAAGTAAGCAACTTAGTTTTCTCCATTGACAAGCAGGATTTATCAGCCACATAAGTGGGAAGTCCTAGCTAAGGGTTGCTTTCAACAAAAAAAGGGAAATAGGAAGAAATGCCAATGGGCAGGGAAAATATATATTTTTTTTAAAAACCATTTTCTTTAGGGAAGAACAATCTGAAATAATAAGACTTGAACCCTAAGAAGGATAGAGTCGGGGAGTCGCATTGGGAAGCAGTATCTAAATAATGGAAAGTAAATGTGAGAATCGATGTCCAAGTTTGCAGCCTTGCAAATTTCAATATATGCTGGTCTTATTTGGACTAACAAAACAGTCATGGCTCTTTTAAACCTTGACATGCCCCTCTAGCATCAGACCTGTTTGGACATAAACAGAGATGATCCAATATACTATCCAATTATAAATGGCATGTTTTGGGTCTAATGAAATAAAAAGTTAGGTGGACCTTCTATGGGCTTTGGTGCACTGTAGGTAAAAGGCAATGGTTTTCTTGCAATCCAAACGATACAGGGCCTGATCACTTCCATGCACCTAGGGTCTGGAAAAAAATGTTGGCAGGAAGACTATTTAATGTGGAAATCCAACATCACTTTAGGCAGAAACTTGGGATGTATGTGCAGCACCATCCTATTATAGTGAGATTCATTATAAGATGTATAAGTCACCAGGCCTGGAACTCACTGACTCTACAGGCTGAAGTAATCGCCATAAAAAATGACTCTCCAGGTTAGGAACTTGAGCCCACAAGAGTTCAGAGGCTCTAAAGGGGCTTTCATCAGCTAAGTAACTACCATGTTGAGGGCCCATGACACACTGGGGGGCTTCATGGGAGTTCATCTAAAACATGCCCGACATGAATCTGTAACCACAGGCTGGGCAAAGATGGGGGTTTCCTTCTACATACTCCTAATAAGCACTAATTGCACTAAAATCAATCCTAAGTGTTGGTTTTGGTTCTGAAAGTAGAAGGTATTCATGCAGTTTGTGTGTGAGGCAAGGGAAGAGATCCAGGGACATGCCCACGCAGCAGATGGCAAATCTCCTCCATTTAAACCCATACAATATTCTGGTGGATTCCTTTTTAGAAGACAGGATAAGAGACATTTAATTAGAGATTCCAAAGGAACAAATCAGTTTGTTCTCAATATCCATGTTGTGAGGGCCAAAAACTGGATGCCGGGATGAAGTATGTATAATCAGGAGTTAGTGAATTGCCAAATCTAATTGGTGTCTTGACACATATCTCTCAAAGGAGTGGAACCTAAATTTCTCTCTGTCAAATGAAGCTATAAAAATCATAGTTCTTTTGTCCCTTCTGAGCGTTATCAAGCTCTTTGCAACCAAGGGTATGGGAGGATAAACAGACAGACCTGTACCCTAATGTTTCTTCCTTGCCCCACACCTTGGCTGAAGAAGCAACTCGCACAGATCTTCAAACATAACCTTTTTTGGGCATTCTGGGATTTTACATCAGTCAGAGTGCACAATAAATATTAAAAGGCATTGAATTAATCAGGGTATATAGATTATCACAGCAGACATTTTGGCAGCATTAGCAATAGCAAAATCAAAAACCTTTCTTCCTTCAAATCTTCAGTTACCTAGTAGAGAACCCTAAATGCTCCCCATTCTTCCTCACTACAGATGACATTCAGTATCCACATTCTTTCTTTCACAGACTTCTACTCTTGACAGTTTTATAATTCTTTTCTCCTGTCCAGGAGCACAGTTTCCTTTCTAGATCATTCGCCAAGCTTCCCTGCTTTAGTCGAGGGGTGGCCAACTCCCATCCTCAAGAGCCACAAACAGGCTTGGTTTTCAGGATATCCACAATGAATATGCATGAGACAGACATGTATACAATGGAGGCAGTACGTGCAAATCTATTTCATGCATATTCATAGTGAATATCCTGAAAGCCAGGCCTACTTCTGGCTCTTAAGGACCAGAGTTGGCCACACCTGCTTTAGTCCTTCTGGACTGCAACACTCTGGGACCCTCCATGTACTGTGCAGCCCCAAACCATTTCTTCCATCTTAGGACCCAATCCTGGTCCCCTAGTAGTTTCCCTTGAGGAGAAATGTCCATTCAGTCTTGGAGCCTTTCCCCTTAAGGAAGAAAGCCACTGAAGAACCCTCTCTGTGAGGAGATGCACTTCAGGCACCTCAGCCTCTTGGTGGCTACCCTGGATATCCATATCAAAAACACTTTGAAAACAAACTATAAAGACCTCAGCTATATTATCACTTCCACTGACACTTAAAGGGGACACCCAGTAGAACACACAATATATATTCCCAACATGACTTTTCTATTAGTCAACACACCCCTAAGGGCAATTGGCACTCCAAATAAATCTTCTCCAATACCACATTATATTTCACTGATAATTCCAATATTTACCATGAGAGACAGCCATTTCTTACTCTGGCTGAATACCATCACCCAACATTTTATTTGAGGATGGGCCCTTACTTATGTTCCACTGTAATGTCTGGGTAAATGGTCTGCATCAGTCCTTTTTTTTTCTCTCTTAAATCCAAACCTCTGTTTAAACATAGTCAAAAATATCAGTCTTTAAAGGTAATTTCCAAAAAGCAATAGCCATACTGAAGAACTCTTACAGTACCACAAAGATGTCTAACACTGTTAACCCTCATCAAAACCCCAAGTAACAATCAAAGGACTTTCCCACCCAGATTTTTTCCAAGTACAATATACTAGTGACATTGGGTCTGATTTAGGGGCCCATCACAATAGGATATTTAAATGCTATTTTATAAACTTTGAGAGTACGCGCATACTTATGTATCGCATGTGAATGCTAACATGGGGAAAAAAGGGGTAAGAACATAAGAACATAAGAAATTGCAATGCTGGGTCAGACCAAGGGTCCATCAAGCCCAGCATCCTGTTTCCAACAGAGGCCAAACCAGGCCACAAGAAACTGGCAATTACCCAAACACCAAGAAGATCCCATGCTACTGGTTCCAGTAATAGCAAAGGCCATTCCCTAAGTCAACTTGATTAATAGCAGTTAATTGCCTTCTCCTCCAAGAAATTATTCAAACCTTTTTTAAACCCAGCTACACTAACTGCACTAACCACATCCTCTGTCAACAAATTCCAGAGCTTAATTATGCATTGAGTGAAAAAGAATTTTCTCCAATTAGTCTTAAATGTGCTACTTGCTAACTTCATGGAATGCCCCCTAGTCCTTCTATTATCTGAAAGTGTAAATAACCGATTCACATCTTCTCATTCAAGACCTCTCATAATTTTAAACACCTCTATCATATCCCCCCTCAGCCGTCTCTTCTCCAAGCTGAACAGCCCTAACCTCTTCAGCTTTTCTTCATAGGGGAGCTGTTCCATCCCCTTTATCATTTTGGTTGCCCTTCTCTGTACCTTCTCCATCGCAACTATATCTTTTTTGAGATGCAGCGACCAGAATTGTACACAGTATTCAAGGTGCGGTCTCACCATGGAGCGATACAGAGGCATTATGACATTTTCCGTTTTATTAACCATTCCCTTCCTAATAATTCCCAACATTCTGTTTGCTTTTTTGACTGCCGCAGCACACTGAGCTGATGATTTCAAAGTATTATCCACTTTGATGCCTAGATGTCTAGGAGCATATCAAGGTGGAGGTCAAAAGTATGCATGCAAGTCGCAATTTAGTAAGTGGTATATACACATACATTACCAAACTTATCTGAACACTTTTACACCTGCTGACTGACTTGCGAAACTGAAAGTGGACGTGTTTTTCTCTACTATTTTTTAGGTAAGTGGTCTGGGTGAACCAGTGGGGGTTCTGGGTAAAGTGCTGGATTGTCTAGGTGAACTGATGAAGGTCTGGATGAACTAATGGAGGAATTGTCAAACTGGTTAGTCCAAGTATGCGTGCAATTAATTTTAGAAGTAGAGAACGTGCATACGTTATACCTACTCTGTATTAAATTCTGGATTACTTATGAACTGTTATAATTATTAAAGTGTAAAATAAACATGTGTATTTTTATAAAATGGGTAGAGAAATTACTCTCATTTCTGCATTGTAAACATACGCACATACTTTCTGGAAAGAAATATGCAGTATTTTGTAAAGTGTACAGTTTCCATCATCCAATTTATAAAATACTAGCAGAAATCTCTGTGGGCCCACTTAAGTGCACAGCGTGCCAAAGACAGCTTTGAATGTTCGGTTGTATGTGCACGATATAATTGTGATAGGAACTTGAAGTAGGTATTTCACAACCTCATAAAGAAATTGATGTCTCTGTGATCTGAAGACTTACAATCAACAAGGAAAAATGGAAGCTTTAGTCATTGAGTATAACTCAAGATACATCTATCCACAGTGATGGAGGTCTATAAAATACCTATGTACACAGACATCTCCAGTTTAAGGGAATTGTATAATCTAAATTCTAAACCACGGCTAGAGAAACATCAAGTAGGATTTAGATGGATGAGGTCCCTTGTTGACTATATCTCAACTAAGTGGTGTTTGTGATTGCAGATACCTTTTATTCTGCTAGGAGTTCACCAGCTATCCAAATATTTAAATTGCATGGGGCCAGCAATTCCCACAGACTACAGGGCCCTGCACAGTTTAAAACATGGGGCAGTTGGAGCCTGCCAAGTGGAAGAAAAGGTGTTGGTGATCTTCTGCACATCTTACAGGAAATGTCGTTTGTTGGTGCACTGGTCAGGGAGGATGACAGCAATTAAAATAATAGTATTGCATAGATTATGCTTTTGTAGTATGCTGCCTATTAAACTTCTGGCAAACTTATTTTTGCCAGACTGAAGATGCTTAAATCTTATGCTTGGAGAAGTAAGCAAGCTGGCATGAAGGGAGAAATACTGCAGCTTCAGAGAACAAAAGGTGATGGAATGCTCTAATTTCAATTTATACTATAAAGTAGCAGTGATTAAAGTGATGGTACATTATTACAAGCATACTAAAGATGCCGAATGACTTGAAATGGAGACTACATTTCATTCATCTGGCTCTTTTTTAAGAATGTTGTCAAAGATGAATAAAACTAAAAACATCAAAGCTTTATATTGTGGAGCCCACCTACTAATTAAACCATTAATTGTCATATAGCAAGCATTTAAGAAAAAAGTGCAGATGATTTTTTCCCCTTATAGCAGACTTGGCACTTTAGTCAGTCTCTAGCTCCTATCATTCTATCCATTATTTGGGACAGAGAATATTTTCCTTGCAATTTAGCAATTAAAACTAGTACATTCGAGAATGTTAGGAATTATTAGGAAGGCAATGTCAAATAATTATGACAGTAGGTGTCATAATGCCTCTATATCGCTCCATGGTGAGACTGCATCTTGACTACTGAGTGCATTTCTGGTTGCTGCATCTCAAAAAAAATATATAGTTGCATTGGAGAAAGTATGGAGAAGGGTGGACAAAATGATAAAGGACATGGAACAGTTCCTCTATGAGGAAAGGGTAAAGGGCTGTTCAGCTTGAAGAAGAGACAGCTGAGGGGCCATATGATAGAGGTCTACAAAATCATGAAAGGATTTGAACAGGTAAATGTATATCAGTTTTTTACTCTCTCAGACTAGGGGGCACTCCATGAAGTTAGCAAGTAGCTCATTTAAAAAAATCAGAGGAAATTCTTTTTCACTCATCGCATAATTAACCTCTGGAATTCATTGCCAGAGGATATGGGTATGGCATTTAGTGTATCTGGGTTTAAAAAATGTTTGGATAAGTTCCTAAAAGAGAAGTCCATAAACTGCTATTAATAAGGAATAGTAGCTTGGGATCTATTTAATGTCTAGGTACTTGCCAGGAACTTGCGACCTGGATTGGCCACTGTTGGACACAGGATGCTGGGCTTGATGGACTTTGGTCTGACTTAGTATGGCATGTGTAATGTTCTTATGCTAGAAAAATGCCATTTTAAGATGTAGCAATAAGTCCTGTTTGAGTCAGACCACTGCCAATTTGATCACTTCACTCATTGAATGCTTTTCCAGATCAATTATAAATATATTAAAAAGCACCGGTCCAAGTACAGAGAGATCCCTGAGGCATTCCACTGTTTACCTTTTTATAAATGATCTGGAAAGGGGTATGATGAGCTAAGTGATCAAATTTGTGGATGACATAAAATTATGCAGATAAGTTAAATGTCAAGTGGATTGTGATAAACTGCAAGAGGACCTTGTGAGGCTGGAAGATTGCACGTACAAATAGCAGATGAAATTTAATGTGGACAAGTGCAAAGTGATGCACATAGGGAAAAATAACCCTTGCTGTAGTCACACGATGCTAGGCTCCATATTAGGAGTTACCACCCAAGAAAAATCTAGGTATCATAGTGGATAATACATTGAAATCGTCAGCCCACTGTGCTGTGGTGGTCAAAAAAGCAAACAATATTTACACCTTTTAACCAGTTTGTCTTTCAGCCAGTTTGCAATCCACAAAAGGACATTACTTCCTATCCCATGACTTTTTAGTTTTCTTAGAAGCCTCTCATGAAGTACTTTGTCGAATGCCTTCTGAAAATCCAAATACACCACATCTACTGATTCACCTTTGTCCGCTTGTTTATTCACCCCTTCAAAAAGATGGAGATTTGTGAGGCAAGACTTCCCTTGGGGAAATCCATGCTGGGTGTGTAGCATTAAACTATGTTTATCTAAATGTTCTGTGATTTTATTCTTTATAACAGTTTCCACGATTTTTCCCGGCACTGAAGTCAGGCTCACCTGTCTATAGTTCCCGGATCACCCCTGGAGCCCTTTTTAAATATCGGGGTTACATTACATTGGCCACCTTTTAGTCTTCAGGTACAATGGATGTGTTTAATCATAAGTTACAAATTAAGGGGTAGATTTTAAAACCCCTGCGCGCGTAAATCCGGAAGGATTTACGCGTGCAGGGCACTCGCGCGCCTATTTTGCATAGGCTGCCGGCGCGCACAAAGCCCCGGGACGCGCGTAAGTCCCGGGGCTTCGTAAAAGGGGCGGGAAGGGGAATGCCCGAGGGGCGTGTCCGGGGGCAGGGGGCGGTCCGGGGCAGGCCGGGAGGGCGGTCCCGAGTTCCCCGGCACTGCGGCCTGTGCCGGGGGATGCCGGGGCGGCACGCACAAGTTACGCCTGCTTTAAGCAGGCGTAACTTGCCCAACAAAGGTAGGGGGGGGATTTAGGTAGGGCTGGGGGGTGGGGTAGATAGGGGAAGGTGGGGGACGCGGAGGGAATGGAGGCAGGCTGCGCGGCTCGGCGCGCACAGGCTGCCGATTTTGCGTAGCCTTGTGCATGCCAACCCCGGATTTTATAAGATGCGCGTATCTTATAAAATCTGGTGTACTTTTGTTCATGCGCGCGTATGTTTTGAAGATTTACCTCAGCATGTAAAAGGTCTGAAATTTCTTTTTTGAGAAAAGTACCTCAAAACACAGACCAGCAGATATTCAGTGCCACTTAGCCAGATAGGTTCCAGTTTATCCGGCTAAGTTGCATTTGCATATCTTACTACAGTCAGCAGCCGTCACTTAGCTGGATAACTACTTATCTGCTAAGTAATTAGCCGACTAACTAGTAGGCGGGATGGGAATGTAACTAATCCAGTTAAGTTATAAGGTAAACTTTAGATCTACTACTGGATATATTCCGTAGCATGGCCATGCCACTGAATATCCCGGCTAAGTTAGCCAGATAAGTTTATCTGGCTGACTGCCCTAGCCAGCAAGGCTTTGAATGTGGACCTCAGCAGGTCCATATTTTGTCAAGACAACATGGTGATGTGCATGTACAAAACAGCTTTAAGAGAGTGGGAATGAACAGAAGAAATCTGACAGGCAAAGACCAGACACGTGAGTACACCTAGCAAGTACCACTGCCAGCAATCCAAAGAATGCATCTCCACTAGCTCAGACCAGAAGAACCTTTCCCTAACTTGCTCACTGAAGGGAAACAAGATGTTTGTTTTACGACAAAGAATATTTATTATGTTTTGGACAAGACAAGAGAAGTCAGAAATGACGTGAAGATCATGTCAGCCCTGTGCTGTCTGGTGAGCAATAAATGTAATCATCTCATTCTCCACATTAGTCACTGATATCATGGAATTTTCAAAAGTGCTTGGAACCAGACCCAGAAAGGGCTTCACTCCACTGGGGTCATTGTTTCTGGAGGGATAACATGCCTGCTTTGAATAATGAAGAAATGCTCACTGAAAAAGCATTTTACAGAGACTTACCAGTGAATGAGATTTATACTTTAGAAACACCCAGGGCCAGTGCTTCCATTAGGCAAACTAGGCAGTCGTTTAGAGTGCCAAAACTTTGGGGGCAGCAAACTCCTGCCAGCGCAAAGCATTCAGGGCTGCTCTGCCAGATCTAATATCGCTAAAGAAGGGAGCACTGTGCTGCAGCCACTGCCGTCGGTAGGAAGGAGTTCGGTGCTGGTGCTGCCACTAATAGGTAAGTTGCAGAGGGGGTGCATGACCTAGTATGCTAAATTCTCTTGCACCGGCCCTAGAAATGCTGCCTACAACTGCTAGTTCATAAAAGTGAAGAATAGGTTTCAATTCAACAGATCAAAAAAAATATTTTTATTTTTTTTATTTTAAGATTTTTATATATTGATTGGCGTTTGCACATCGTATCGGTTTACAAAGAAAGCAGAGCAAATAGAAAGGCGCATGATACCGTGCAATTAATATGGAGCATTTTAATTGCAATTGAAATGGAGCATAAAAGAAAACCATCAAAATAGTTACAAAAAGCATCATAATAGTCACAAAAAGCCTGGGGGTAGATTTTGAAAAACTGCGCGATCGCGTACTTTTGTTTGCGCAGCAGGCGCAAACAAAAGTACGCTGGATTTTATAAGATACGTGCGTAGCCGCGTGTATCCTCTAAAATCCTGGATCGGCGCGCGCAAGGCTGCCGATTTTGGGCAGCTGGCGCGCGCCGAGCCGCGCAGCCTGCCTCCGTTCCCTCCGAGGCCGCTCCGATTTCGGAGCGGCCTCAGAGGGAACGGTCTTTCGCCCTCCCCTCCCCTCACCTTCCCCTCCCTTCCTCTACCTAACCCACCCCCCCAGCCCTATCTAAACCCCCCCCCTACCTTTATCCATGGATTTACGCCTCCCGGAGGGAGACGTAAATCCACGCGCGCTGAGACCGGACCCGGGGGCGATTCCGGAGGGCGCGGCCACGCCCCCGGAACGCCCCGGCCCAAAACCACGCCCCGGGCCTGCCCCCAAAACGCCGCGCCCCGCCCCCAAAACGCTGCGTCGTTCGACCCGCCCCTGACACGCCCCCTTCCAAAAACCCCGGGACCTACGCGCGTCCCGGGGTTCTGCACGCGCCGGCGGCCTATGGAAAATAGGCTGCCGGCGAGCAGGGCTTTGAAAATCCGCCCGTTAGTGAATAAATAATAGGCATATAGTTACACGCCTAGGGGTAGATTTTTAAAAACTGCGCGATCGCATACTTTTGTTTGCGCAGCAGGCACAAACAAAAGTACGCTGGATTTTATAAGATACGCGCGTAGCTGCGCGTATCTTCTAAAATCCTGGATCGGCGCGCGCAAGGCTGCCGATTTTGGGCAGCCGGTGCGCGCTGAGCCGCGCAGCCTGCCTCCGTTCCCTCCGAGGCCGCTCTGAAATCGGAGCGGCCTCGGAGGGAACTCTCTTTCGCCCTCCCCTCACCTTCCCCTCCCTTCCTCTACCTAACCCCCCCCCCCGGCCCTATCTAAACCCCCCCCCCCCTACCTTTATCCATGGATTTACGCCTCCCGGAGGGAGACGTAAATCCACGCGCGCCAGCGGGCTGCTGGCGTGCCGAGACCCGACCCAGGGGCGATTCCGGAGGGCGCGGCCATGCCCCCGGAACGCCCCCGGGCCGGCGCCACGCCCCGGGTCCGCCCCCCCAAATGCCGTGCCACGCCCCCCAAACGCGGCGTCACTCGGCGACGCCCCCGACATGCCCCTTTTCAGAAACCCCGGGACTTACGTGAGTCCCGGGGTTCTGCGCGCGCCGGCGGCCTATGGAAAATAGGCGCGCAAGGCCCTGTTCGCGTAAATCCGGGCGGATTTACGCGAGCAGGGCTTTTAAAATCCGCCCACTAATGTGTATAATAAGAGGGTTGCAGCTAACACCTAGAGAAAATAATAATAAGCATACAGTTGAAACAGGATCAGAGGTCAAGTTGACATCAAAAAAGTAACGTGTCAGTAAATGTATTTAAGTTGATCAGCTTACGAGCTATTCTTTATCTTTCTCAAACAAAGAGCTTTCTATCAATATTCTACAGCGGAGCTTCCCAAACCTTTAGGTTGTGAGGACCTCTTATCAACCTCCAAAACGTTTGAGGATCCTCTCCCCCCTCTCCAGTCCATCCCCACCACTCTTTCTCTTGCCTCTCCCACAAGCCTATCTCCACTAGTCTCACTCACTCCCCAGGCCCATCCTATCTCATTCTCCCCCTTCCCCAGCCAGTCCCAAGTCTATCTCTCCTCCCCAGCCTGTGACCACAGTCCCTCTTATCTTCCCCCAGCCTTTCCCTACAAGTTTCTCTTATCTCCTCAGCCCGTCCCCACTAGTCTGTCTCTTCCCTGCCCCCCCAACCCACCAGTCTCTCTCTCTGGCTTGCTCCCCAACCATCCACCACTCTGTCTCCCCACTCCCAGCTCCAGCACTGTTGCACTGCTGATTCAGCCATTGCTGCTATTGCTGACCCACTGCTAATCTCGCTGCAGTTCCTGTTCCCGCTGCCACAAGTGCTATTCCCAGCCTGCTGTTAATCTCACCACAGGTCCCTACTGCTAAATCTGCCATTACTGCTTCAGATGTTGGCCTATATCAGTTGCTACCACGCCGGCTTCTGACCCTCATGGATGACCCTGATTTCTGCTGCTGCTTTTGGCATGGGGTGGTTGCCACTGATCTCCATGCTCCATAGGGATTACAGCTTCATGATCAGTCTTTTCCCTATTTCCCGAGTCCTGCGGAGCCTCTGTGATAGACTCATGGACTGCAGATTGGAAAACACCGTTCTAAGGTATTATTTCATTGCACTCCTCTGCTCTTTTATAGTGGTCTTAGCTGCTGATTGAAAACATTTCATTCTTGCAGTGTCTGTGGGAGGTATCCTGTTGGCTTTACTTTAGCAGAAGTTATTTTATACATTTGTATAATTATAGTAAGTGAAAATCAATATGGCAAAGCAATGATATCACCAGTTCTGCTACATTTTCTTCCATGATGATAGTACAAAAGTCAGCTTTAAAACATTACCTTGGTTTAATTTTAAGGACCACTGCTTTACTGTGGAATAAAATTTGCTTTACATGGCTGTTTCTTCATATAAAGCAAACTGTATGGTATATCTTTCAAACCATATATCTACATAGCAACCCCTGAACAAAAATAAAACTCCAATCAATTAAAGCACAATATACTAATAAAAGAAGAAAAAGCGGTCCCTAACAACCAACAAAAGCCTAGTTTCTGTTTGGGTAATGCAGTGTGTTTTGAACTAGGCAGAAGTTTGATTTATTTATGGCTCCAACTGCTTGCTATAGAAATGGCTTCACTAGAAAGGCAGATCATGTGGGTGGATCCTCCATCTTCTGAACAAAGATCACAACATCTATTGTAAAAGCAGCACACTTAAAGGTCCTCAAAAATTTTGCTTGCTTGTTTAATCGATATTTGACTCTATTGATCGGTTTTTATTTCTAGGTTTCCTGTTATCTCTTATGTTATTTCCTTGTGTGTGCTTCCTAAAAGGTGCAGACTTGGATTGGTCCTGTGATTCAGGCCATAGTTTCTAAATGACTTAAGTTTGTCAGGGCTGGCAGGGATTAGGTGCGCTGCAGACATGATGCACTCAGTCCTGGGGAGGGCGGGAAGACAACCTTTTCAATCTCACTCTAGTTTTCCTGGGCTGGCGACTCATGTTACATAGTTGCATTGCCCTCTCTTGAGCTGCAGCAACTCATGCTGGGTAAACAATGCAGAGAGTAGATCTCAGAAGAGACATCTCTTCAGTCTTCCTGGACAGTGAGGGCCATATATCACCTGTCTCGGTTAGGGTGTTTTTATAAAAAGAGGGGAAAAGGGTGTGTTTTGAATATGGTCATATACTTAAAATCTGTTCTAATTTTGGGAGAGAGCGAGAGCCTCTAGGATAGCACACATAGTATATAGAATATGTAACAAGTTGATCATGATGTATATTAGAAATAAACTGTATATAGATCTAACTATAGAGATAAGACCTCAGTTTTGGCAAGAGATCTGAATTAACAGAAACTTCTATGGCCAATAGGTCCAATCATCGGTCTTGTAATCTCTAATATAAATTTATTAGTTTTGTAAAATTATTTTAATTATGGACTGTTGCTATAAAGCATACTATCTTTTTATTTTTATTTTTAATTTTTTTAAAATTAAGCACAAATGAGGCAACAGTGTGGTTGATTTTAAGTAAATTGTTTAAACACTTTTTTCAATTGTTAATGGAATTAATATGAATCATTCAATGTTTCCTCTTATTTAAAGATTTCAATGAACTGACACGTTTCAAAGAGTAAAAACATGATATTGTTGTTTGGCAACTTTGTAACTTTTAGGAAGATGAAGTAGCGATTCTTTTACTCCATCAACAAATAGTTGCAATCTTACTATATTCAATTGTCCCAGTGAAGTAACAATATTAATGTTCCAACAACTCGATGATCTTAAATTAATTGCTGAATGACTCAATATATAAACCACAAAAATAAGCTGGTAAAGCTGTTACAAGCTAATTCAATCGCTTTGTGTCTCAGAATGCCTCAAGATTTGTAGCGGAATCTTATTCAACCATGAATATGATGCAACTTGAACATTGAAATTTCAGTCTTATAATTAATAGCAGGACGGACGGTATAATTCACCCCGTCTCTTCTCATAAAGTCTTTTTCCCGACAATGTTAATATACGGCATAACACTTATCTTAATTCAATGAATTTGATGATCACTGGCATTGCAGATAGTTTGTTCACTTTGTGCTGCCGTATAGGGACCCAAAGGTCTGGAAACCGCCGCCAACGCGGCCGGCGTTTCGCAAAAAACGCTGCTTCAGGGCGGACTCTAAAGTTAAGCAACAATTGAAAAAATCATTTAACCTTTTGAAAAAACGACAAAAGTAGCGTTGAAATGCAATGAAAGTCACTTACACTTTGTAGAGAAACCTTCTTCTAGTGTAGTCGGGTTCAGACTGAAATTATTTTCAAAAATGGCCGCGCTAGATTTAAACAATTGATTGGCTTAAAAAGTCACCAATCAGTGTTCTCCATTGTAAGCTGCCAACGTGCTGACGTTGTGCTATGCTGTCGAAGCCATGCGTATTGTTACAATGTAACACTTACTGCTTGTCAATAAAGATCTTTGAAGTTAAACTCAATCACAAGCCGTCATATATCTATTGTTCAAAAGTGAATGAAACAAGGTAAATGATGATAACTTGATAAAAGAAAGTGATTCAATGAATGAGACTATTCCATTCTATTTTAGAATTCAAACCATCCGGTTCTTCACATTTTAATTTAAAAATCCATTCTTGTTCTTTCTTGTATAATAGTCTCTCTCTGTCACCTCCTCTGATGTCACGTTTAACATGTTCTAGTACAAACCATCTCAGCTCTTTAATATCATGGTTTTTCTGTATGCAATGCAGAACAATAGGAGCAGATACCTTTTTGTTCTTCAAACAACTTTTGTGTTCTCCTATTCTTAATTTAAATGATCTTGTTGTCTGTCCAACGTAAATTTTATTACATGGACATCTTATAATATATATCACATGATCTGTCTGACAAGTGGTGAAATTGTACATTTTGTATCTATATTGTGTGTGCGTACAAATGTACTCCTTCAATTCCAATGTTTGGTCACAGATCTTACAATGCCCACACCTAAAGTGACCCAATGGTATTGTGCCATCTATTGTTTGAGAATAAAGATGTCATCTATGTAACGCTTGTAAAAAACAATCTTGGAAACAAACGGAGAATAGTGAATCCACTCCTGTTCAAATTCTGTCATAAAAAGATTGGCAATGGTTGGAGCCATTGTAGCACCCATAGCTGTTCCAGAAATTTGCTGATAGTATTTACCTTGAAATATGAAAAAATTCTTTTTAAGAGCGATGGAAGCCAATTGTAATAAAAAATCACTAGGTACCCGGTGTGGTCTGAAACGTTTGTCAAGATATGTTTTAATTACTTTAAGAGCCTCTTCTTGTGGAATTGAAGTGTATAGTGATTTAATATCTAAGGTGACAAACCATAAATCTTTAATGTTGACGGACAAATTTTCAACCATATTCAAGGTAAATACTATCAGCAAATTTCTGGAACAGCTATGGGCGCTACAATGGCTCCAACCATTGCCAATCTTTTTATGACAGAATTTGAACAGGAGTGGATTCACTATTCTCCGTTTGTTTCCAAGATTGTTTTTTACAAGCGTTACATAGATGACATCTTTATTTTGTGGAGTGGTACTGAACAAGAACTACACTCATTTGAGAAATGGATTAACACTTGTGATGAAAACATACAATTTGTATTAAATTACAATTTTGTAGAGATTTCTTTTTTGGACGTTCTATTGAAAAAAATGGAAGATGGTGCCATTATCACCACTGTATTCAAAAAATCTACTGATCGCAACACAGTGTTACATTTTGATAGTGCACATCCCATGCCATTGAAGAATAGTCTTCCTTTTTCACAATTCCTGAGATACAAACGGAATTGTTCTAATACTACATTGTATAGACAACAGTCAGAAAAACTCAAATTGGATTTGAAGAACAGAGGTTATCCCAATAAATGCATCAAAACAGGATTTAAACGAGCACTTTATTATGATCGGGATGCGCTCCTTATACCACAATCAAAATCTCAAGATGAAAATATGATCACGTGTGTCACTCAATACTCACCTTGGTCACGTAAAATCATACAAGCCATGCGTCATCATTGGTTTTTGATTAAAATGATACCTGGCATGCAGGACATTGAATTTCGAGCAGCTTATTCGAGATCACAAAATTTGAAAGAAATTTTAAGTCCATCAACGTTGAAAGACGTTGAACATTCTCAAACAATAGATGGCACAATACCATTGGGTCACTTTAGGTGTGGGCATTGTAAGATCTGTGACCAAACATTGGAATTGAAGGAGTACATTTGTACGCACACACAATATAGATACAAAATGTACAATTTCACCACTTGTCAGACAGATCATGTGATATATATTATAAGATGTCCATGTAATAAAATTTACGTTGGACAGACAACAAGATCATTTAAATTAAGAATAGGAGAACACAAAAGTTGTTTGAAGAACAAAAAGATATCTGCTCCTATTGTTCTGCATTGCATACAGAAAAACCATGATATTAAAGAGCTGAGATGGTTTGTACTAGAACATGTTAAACGTGACATCAGAGGAGGTGACAGAGAGAGACTATTATACAAGAAAGAACAAGAATGGATTTTTAAATTAAAATGTGAAGAACCGGATGGTTTGAATTCTAAAATAGAATGGAATAGTCTCATTCATTGAATCACTTTCTTTTATCAAGTTATCATCATTTACCTTGTTTCATTCACTTTTGAACAATAGATATATGACGGCTTGTGATTGAGTTTAACTTCAAAGATCTTTATTGACAAGCAGTAAGTGTTACATTGTAACAATACGCATGGCTTCGACGGCATAGCACAACGTCAGCACGTTGGCAGCTTACAATGGAGAACACTGATTGGTGACTTTTTAAGCCAATCAATTGTTTAAATCTAGCGCGGCCATTTTTGAAAATAATTTCAGTCTGAACCCGACTACACTAGAAGAAGGTTTCTCTACAAAGTGTAAGTGACTTTCATTGCATTTCAACGCTACTTTTGTCGTTTTTTCAAAAGGTTAAATGATTTTTTCAATTGTTGCTTAACTTTAGAGTCCGCCCTGAAGCAGCGTTTTTTGCGAAACGCCGGCCGCGTTGGCAGCGGTTTCCAGACCTTTGGGTCCCTATACGGCAGCACAAAGTGAACAAACTATCTGCAATGCCAGTGATCATCAAATTCATTGAATTAAGATAAGTGTTATGCCGTATATTAACATTGTCGGGAAAAAGACTTTATGAGAAGAGACGGGGTGAATTATACCGTCCGTCCTGCTATTAATTATAAGACTGAAATTTCAATGTTCAAGTTGCATCATATTCATGGTTGAATAAGATTCCGCTACAAATCTTGAGGCATTCTGAGACACAAAGCGATTGAATTAGCTTGTAACAGCTTTACCAGCTTATTTTTGTGGTTTATATATTGAGTCATTCAGCAATTAATTTAAGATCATCGAGTTGTTGGAACATTAATATTGTTACTTCACTGGGACAATTGAATATAGTAAGATTGCAACTATTTGTTGATGGAGTAAAAGAATCGCTACTTCATCTTCCTAAAAGTTACAAAGTTGCCAAACAACAATATCATGTTTTTACTCTTTGAAACGTGTCAGTTCATTGAAATCTTTAAATAAGAGGAAACATTGAATGATTCATATTAATTCCATTAACAATTGAAAAAAGTGTTTAAACAATTTACTTAAAATCAACCACACTGTTGCCTCATTTGTGCTTAATTTTAAAAAAATTAAAAATCAAAATAAAAAGATAGTATGCTTTATAGCAACAGTCCATAATTAAAATAATTTTACAAAACTAATAAATTTATATTAGAGATTACAAGACCGATGATTGGACCTATTGGCCATAGAAGTTTCTGTTAATTCAGATCTCTTGCCAAAACTGAGGTCTTATCTCTATAGTTAGATCTATATACAGTTTATTTCTAATATACATCATGATCAACTTGTTACATATTCTATATAGCTAGTCATTATTTTTCACACAATTGTATACTAGCTATATCCCTTATTTTGTTGTCATTAGCACACATAGTAGTCAACTATTTATACCACTATAGGAGGGTAAGCTAGTAACTCGAGGTGAGGTTTTGGGGCCAGTTTTACATGCACAGTGAGACGTATGAACAGCACAGTACACATCAGTGAAGATTTGATGTGATTTTGAGTGAGGAAAGGTACAAAAAGATGAGATTTCTACAATGTTCTCTCGCCCTAGCTTGATGGACTCTCTACCAGGGTACTATCAAGCTAGGGCAAGAGTACATTGTAGAAATCTCATCTTTTTGTACCTTTCCTCACTCAAAATCACATCAAATCTTCACTGATGTGTACTGTGCTGTTCGTACGTCTCACTGTGCATGTAAAACTGGCCCCAAAACCCTAGACCACCACCAAAACTTCACCCCGAGTTACTAGCTTGCCCTCCTATAGTGGTATAAATAGTTGGCTACTATGAGAGCCTTATAAAGAGTCTCTCTTTGTCTCATAGCCACGCTCCTTTTCCTTACTGTGGGCATTATTCATGCAAAATCTCTTGCTACCATCTCTTTCTTTAAAACTCTAGAAAAATATGTGGACATATATTGGTCAAATGGTAACAGACACAAACAGGGTTGAATTAGCACAAGTCTGAAACTTGTGAGCAGTGGTGCCAAATGTCAAGGTTTCAAACTCTGGGTACTGTCTATTTGCACATCTTTCATATAAATTCGCAGTTTAATCATCTTTTTAAAAAAATCTATCTAAAATGGAGAGCAAATGCCACATTTGCCTACTTCAGTGCTTGGAACAGAAATGACTGGAAACTCTTAAGGCGTTTCCTTGGGAAATATAATTATCAAAAAGGGAACAGGTTTGTAGGTGGATGTGATTGTCCAGGGAGGAGCTGGGAAAGAAGCAATTATTTTTTATTATTATTATTTTTTTTTTTAAGTAGCTTCTCTTCAACCTCCTTCTTAAGAGTTTGCTGCTTGAATGCCCAGGCATTTCTAACCTGAGCATGAGGCAAGTAAATGTAAAAGATACTCACCCTTTAGGTAGACTTTTTTTTTTTTTTTTTTTTTTAAGACGATTGAATTATGGATTTCTAGAAAAGATATACCAAAAACTATGATAAGCCAAAAAATACTTGCCCCTCCTCCCAAACGAACAACTAAACAATCAAGGGGTCAAGACGCCTCTCAGGCTGTCACTGGTATCATAACATGTTATCCCAGCCACCAAGAGTTTAATCATTTACCAATCTGACACCCTGCATTATGAATGATAAAGGTCTCTGTGAAATCTCTCCCCTCCCAGCCGGCCTCGACGCCAATAACGCGGCAGACATTAAAAAAAGTGAAAAGTGAAAGCTTCCTAAAAGAAAAGCTAAAAGCGGAAAATAAGCGAATCGCGCCGAAAACGCTAAGCCCCGCCTACTACAACAGCGCCTCCAATCAGGTACCAGCCCTGTGGGGCTTTAAATTTAGACACACCTTCGACGCCGCGCGCCGAAGGAGCGCGACAAAGGGGCCTGCCCCTTTGTCTCGCCCCTTCGGCGCAGCCCCGAGGAAGCCCCGAGTCTACATCTTGATCTTTGGCCTGAGTCTATAAATTCCTTACCATCTTTCACTGCCCACCTACCAGTTCATACAACATAGCATCAGCACCAATAATTCAAAACACAAACATCACCAAAGAACGGCTTTAATATTCAAACCCCAGTTACCAAGCCAACTTTACAACGAAAGCTCGTGGCATTTCCAGAATTGCCAGCAAACCTCTCTGAGGAACTTTAAAACATCTTATTATACATCCTCCCAACGCCACCAGGTCTGCTGCCGCTTAACATTCGCCCATCATTCTCCGGACTGCACTCGCCCATCACTCCCTGGACTGCACTCGCCCATCACTCTCTGGACTGCACTCGCCCAACACACGCCCATCATACATCCAGCACGCTTCTAACATTATTCGCCCAGCACTCTTCAAACCGCATTCGTCCAGCTCTCTCCAGTCAACATTCTCCTAACACTCCTTTCTGACCGTAACAATTCCTACAGTCTGCCACTCAACCAATTACATCCCAACATGCACCCCCTCACAATTCCCATCATCCACAATCCCAAATGGAGAATACCAAAGCCCCCTACCCCCCCTCATCACAATCGTCAACAGAGGCTCAGGCCCATCTTGCTGACACCTGTCACTCAATTCCTTGGACTAACTCTTTTCTCACTCACTTTGATTAATGCACAATCAATCGCCAAGAAAAGTCATATATTCAACGACTACCTATCCGATACAAAACCTGACATCTGTGCTATCACAGAAACCTGGTTAAAACCCTCCGACACTGCACTAATAAATCAGCTACCCATACAGGAATACGATGTTCTCTCTATTCCCAGACCTAAAAAAAGAGGAGGTGGACTTCTCCTCGCAGCCAAAAAAACACTGGGTCTGACATTACAGACTTCCAACAACATATCAAAGATTGAATTTGCCCTATTCAACTCAAAACATCTGACTGTCGGCCTAATTTATGCTCCCCCCGGAATACTGGAAGCAGACCCATCATCCATCATAGAACTTACAGCAAAACACCTAAATTCCAGAAAACCTACCATCCTCATGGGAGATTTTAATCTGCACGTTGATATCCAACCTCATTCTACCAACTGTAAAACTCTTCTCTCCTCTCTCAACAATATGGGTTTCAGACAAATAGTGACTGAACCTACCCACAAAGCAGGCCATACGCTGGACCTTATATTCATAAATGAAGGTATCACAACCCACACCACTCCAACTTGCACTCCAATACCTTGGTCAGACCATAGAATTATATCATCGGTATTAAAAATAAAAGATCTTCCACCACAATCCACACAACCAATAACTATATCGTTTAGGAAACAATGCTCAGGAGACCAACTCAGTGAACACCTGGCCAAGGAACTTGAACACCTAGACCTTTCCGACATAAATTCAGCAACTTCATCATGGACCAACATCACTAAAAAGGTTGCAGATCAAATTTGCCCCATGACAACTAAATCCATCAATCCAAACAAAGACAACAGGAGACCCTGGTTCACACCGGAGCTAAAAAATCATAAACACGAGTTGAGATGCAAGGAACAAAACTGGCGAAAAAACCCATCTTCAACCACCCTCCTCATCTACAAATCATGCCTTAACTCATACAGAAACAACATCAACACAACAAAGAGAATATTCTTCTCCAAAAAAATCCACCACCTCATTTTTGATTCAAGAGCTCTTTTCTCCTTTGTATCAACCCTCACAAAACCCCCGGCACCTACCATTCCAGACGATCAAGCACTCAATAAAGCGAACGAACTGGCAGACTTCTTCGACAACAAAATCACCTCACTCCTAGCCCCTCTCAAGGGACCATCTACACATCCAATACATGTAATCAACCTCAGCCCCCAATCATCGCTACCAACCGCCCAACAAACACCACACTCAACTGCTCAACAACCACCACTCCCAACAGATCAACAACCATCACACCCAAATGTCAAACAACCCAACACTTCACTACCAGTGCTCAACACTTTTGAACTCACATCCTCTTTAGAAATAGAGAATATTCTCAAAAAGATAAAACCATCCTCCCATCCATCAGACCATATTCCATCCAACAAATTGAGTCTGATCACCAACACCATAGCCAAACCTTTAACAGACATCATTAACTGCTCCTTCACCCAAGGACATGTCCCGAACCAACTCAAGTTAGCCATGCTCAAGCCGATCCTCAAAAAACCTAACTTACCTACCACAGACCCAGCTAACTTTAGACCCATAGCAAACCTCCCTTTCATTTCCAAAGTCATGGAGAAAGTTGTAAACAAACAACTTACTGAATACCTTAACGAAAACAATATCCTCGCCTCAAACCAATTTGGCTTTCGTAAAACTATGAACACCGAATCATTATCAACATCACTATCCGACACTATCATTTTCAACCTAGAAAAGGGCCAACCTTGCCTCCTCGCTCTCTTGGATCTCTCATCAGCGTTTGATACCGTAAACCACTCATGCCTCCTGCAACGCCTAATAGACATCGGCATTACAGGAGTAGCTTTTAACTGGTTCAAATCGTTTTTGGAGAACAGATCATACAAGGTCAAGATAAATAACAAAGAGTCTCATACCATCGAATCCAAGAGGGGGGTACCACAAGGATCATCCCTCTCCCCGACTCTTTTCAACATTTATCTGCTCCCACTCTGTCAACTTCTCACCAACCTTAAGCTAAGACATTACCTATACGCGGATGATATTCAAATCCTCATCCCTATAGAAGATTCCCTACACAAAGCTTTATCATACTGGAATAAATGTCTATCAGCTATCAACAATCTACTCGCCAGCATCAACCTGGTTCTAAACAAAAACAAAACTGAAATCCTCATTTTAGCACCGGAAAACTATACCCCCTCCTCACATTATAACACTAATCAACATCCGGACACTGCAGGGCTCTCCACCACACAACAAGTTAGAGACCTGGGAGTCATCATAGACAGCAGACTCAATTTCAACAAATTCGTCAACAACACAACAAAAGAATGTTTCTTTAAACTTCAAACATTAAAGAAACTTAAACCACTCCTCCTATACAGAGACTTCCGCATGGTTCTACAAGCCATCATTCTCACTAAGCTGGATTATTTATTTATTTTATTTAACATTTTTTTTCTACCGGGATTCATGTAAAATTTTACATATCATATATGATTACATATATGATTACTGTAATTCTCTCCTCCTAGGCCTACCAGCATGCACCATCAAACCACTTCAGATGGTCCTGAACGCCTCTGCAAGAATTCTATCAAATGCCAAAAAAAGAGATCATATCACCCCAATCCTCCACCATCTCCACTGGCTTCCGATTAAATTCAGGATCCAGTTCAAGTCTTTAATGATGATACATAAGGCCTTACACAACATCGCACCTCTCAACCTAACATTTCAAATTCAACTACACACATCCGTGAAACCAACCAGAAGCGCCTATCAGAACAGACTAATCACTCAACCGGCGAAATCCGTTCTGAGGAAACGTGCATTATCCACAGCAGGCCCTTCACTTTGGAACTCGCTACCTCCAGACCTTCGTCTTGAACCATGCCACCCTACATTTAAAAAGAAACTTAAGACTTGGCTGTTCAAACAAGCTTTCCCCTAGAGCTAAGAACACGTTGAAGAAAATGTAACCTACTTCGATTAATCTGTACAATGTTAAAACTTGTTTACTTAATTTTCAATGTTCAATTGTAAAAACTCCTGTTTTATTCTTATTCTGTTCTATGTAAACCGCTAAATGTAGCGACAGTTATTGTTCCTTGTGAACCGGGGTGATATGTATATTATACAGGAACCTCCGGTATATAAATCATTTAAATAAATAAATAAATAACATGTTATCCCAGCCACCAAGAGTTTAATCATTTACCAATCTGACACCCTGCATTATGAATGATAAATTTTACTCTTTTCTTTAAATTCTGATGCAAGTAAAGTCATCTGAGAACCAATTAGTGTTTAAAGGAAAATACAAATTTATCAAGCATAATACAGAGCATCAGAAGATTGAACTCCCGGTGATTATAGCCGTGGTTGGTGGCAAAGATCACAGATTATGATACCAGTCATAGCCTGAGAGGCGTCTTGGCCTCTCAATTGTTTCCTTGTTTTATCTAGAAAAGACAGACAAATGGAGAGTAACCTGGGTTGAATCAAGCCTTGAAGGTCTATCCAGTCTGCATAGTAATGTTTTAAATATTATTCTTAGGGCAATTGTTGCTCTGCGCAGGTTACCTGCTGCAGTCAAAACGAGTCACCGCTCCTTTGCCTCCATCCTTTAGGCACCAGGAATCTTCTATGTTTATCTGATGCTCTTTTGAATTACATTATAGTCTTTGATCTCACCACCCCTTCTGGGAGGACATTTCATGCATCTGCCATCCTTTTCGTAAATAAAAATTCTTCCTGATATTGGTCCTGAGTCAATTCCCCTCGGAGCTTTATATTATGACCTCCCCCCTCCCTCCCTTGTTCTACAGCTTTCTTTCCATTGAGAAAGGTTTGATTCCTATGCATTAATGCCTTTCAGGTATTTAAAAGTGTGTATCACATCACCTCTGTCTTTTTTCTCCTCCGGTGTACACATCTCATCTCATTTGGTGCAGGCCCCACTCCATTTTGGTTGCCTTTCTCCGGACTGCTTTCATCTGTCCATATCCTTTCTTGAGTTAGGCTCTCCAGAACTGAACACAGTACTCCAGATGAGGCCTCACCAAGGACCTGTACAGGGGGCATTCCCACTTTCTTTTTCCTGCTGGTTATGCCTCTCTTTATGCAGTCCAGCATCCCGCAGTCCTTTGCCACTCTCTTGTCACATTGCTTTGCTGCCTTCAGGTCACCAGACATTATCAGCCTGCAGTCTCTCTCCCAGTCCATGAGTGTCAGACTTTTGCCCCCTATCACATAGAGCTCCGTTAGATTGCTCTACCCCCAAATACATGACTCTGCATTTCTTAGCATTGAATCCCAACTGCCAAAGCTTCGACCACTCCTCGTTTTCTTAGATTGCTTTTTGCCTTTATTTTTTCAGTCACCT
This sequence comes from Rhinatrema bivittatum, assembly GCF_901001135.1. NCBI lineage: Eukaryota > Metazoa > Chordata > Amphibia > Gymnophiona > Rhinatrematidae > Rhinatrema > Rhinatrema bivittatum. The sequence continues at coordinate 123,085,840 of NC_042617.1, forward strand.
CTTTAGAGAACCTTATCGGTTTCCTTTTCCTCTTATTTGTATTCATTTTTTGCCCCTTTGTTATAGCTCCTTTTAATTTAGCCTCCCTGTTGTTCCATTTCTCCCATTTCTGAAATCCATGACTTTGATCTTTGTGTGACTTCTCTCCTTCTCAGCTGCTATATCAAATTATACTGTTTGATGATCACTGGGGCTCAGATGGGCACCTATTCGGACATCAGAGATACTATATCCATTTGTGAAAACCAGGTCCAGTATCACCCTCCCCCTCATGGGTTCCATCACCATTTGCCTAAGCAGAGCCCCTTGAAAAAAATCCACAATTTCCCTAATTTCTTGGCAGGGTCGACAGGGTTGATATCCATGATCCTGGCACTTTCAGGCCATGAATCTGCTGCGAGGCTGCTGGCTTTTTCAGGAGCCTTGGTGTATTTGTCTTGTTCCCTGGGAGAGTCAGACACACCCCTGCAGTCTCCCAGTTGGAGCAGCACTGGGTGTGCCTCATATTCCCAGCAGTGTGCAAGGCATACTCGGAAGGCACACAGTGCTGGTTCAAAAGTTAATTTGGCATCCGCCCCACCGAAGCACTATTAGTTTGTCTGCTGTTTCTGACCTGTAACCTTGTCCCAGTCCTATTGTATTCTGTTTTTCCTGTCCTGTACTCGGTGTTCCTAGTATGAATTGTGTTCTAAGTTTTTATTCTGCCTTATAATATATTCCTGCCTTCATTATCCAGTTTCTGTTGTCTTACTGGTCTCCATGTTTCTAGCGCTCTTGTTCTACAGGTTTCTTCCCTGGCTTCTCTCCAGTCCAGAGCCCACTCTGGGATTTCCTGTTGCCTAAACTTGTTCCTGTGGTTCCTAGTTCCTGCTCCAGTCCTGATCCCTGGTTACTCTCTTGATTCCTGTTCTGGTTTTGGTCTTCGGTCTCGCTCGTGTATGCTACTCTTCCTTCTGGGCAGAGGAATGCTCACTCCCAGATGCCTAGCTTCTCCAAGAATCACTCCCTGCTTAGACACTATACCTACTAGCACTCTCCAGCAGAGCGGGCCGTGATACTGCTTACAGATTCTGCAGCAGGGATATTCAATCCACGTCCAGCAGATTCAAATCTCCATCAATTTTTCCCTTCTTTCCCACTATTTGGAGGTCTTCAGCCAAATCTCTGTCCAGTTCTAGTTTCTGATTCAGAGGCCTGCAGACCACACCAGTGTAACATATATAGAAACATAGAAACATAGAAATGACGGCAGAAGAAGACCAAACGGCCCATCCAGTCTGCCCAGCAAGCTTCACATTTTTTTCTCATACTTATCTGTTTCTCTTAGCTCTTTGGTTCTATTTCCCTTCCACCCCCACCATTAATGTAGAGAGCAGTGATGGAGCTGCAACCAAGTGAAATATCAAGCTTGATTAGTTAGGGGTAGTAGGGGTAGTAACCGCTGCAATAAGCAAGCTACACCCATGTTTATGGGTTATTCAGCCCTTATTGGTTGTTTTTCTTCTCCCCTGCCGTTGAAGCAGGGAGCTATGCTGGATATGCGTGTAGTATCAGTTTTTCTTCTCCCCTGCCGTTGAAGTATAGAGCTATGCTGGATATGCGTGAAGTATTAGTTTTTCTTCTCCCCTGCGTAAATGGAATTAGTTTTTCTTCTCCCCTGTGTAAATGGAAGTGCCATCATATTTTTCTGAGACAACCCACAGCACTTCTTCCTTTCCCCACATCCCCTGCATTTCATTTGGTAGGATCTTGTTTTTGACATAAATGGCTAGTCCTCCCCCTTTTTTTGCCTCTTCTATCTTTCCTCAACAGGTTATAGTCCGGGGTTGTCCATATCCCATTCAGGAGACTCACTGACCCATGTCTCCAAGATAGCTACAATATCCAAGTCTGCCTCCACCATTAGGGCCTGCAAATCTGGAACTTGCATCTGCGTACATAGCTTGCCAGCTTTTTTTTTCCCCCTCAGCTTGCTGCTCTTCCAGACACCTTTTCTGCATTTTTGCCTAAAAATGGATTCATTTTGTTCTTTTTTTCCAAGCACTTTCAGTATTTTTACGCATTGGGGGTGACACTTCAATTCTTTTTTGACTTCCTTCTGCCACCCCCATTCTTCAGTTTACAAGCCGGATGACATGTTCTAGATTTCTCACTTAACATCCTTTTTCCTGCCACAGACAGATGCAGGCCACCTCTGCTCTACAAACTTATTCCATACACTGCCCCAGCTCTCCAATGTATCCAAATCCTCTTCCTTTACACCAGGTTCTGAGCCCTATATCGAAGTTGAGTATATGATTTAACCTTTCCCGCCCCTTTCCGTGAACACGTAACACTTCTGAAAAGGCAACAGTCCGTGCCATGTGTCCAAACTGCTTCCCAAGATTCTGGAAACCTCTCTTTACTTCTTGGATGCGGTTTCTTACAAAGTCATTTGTCACCTGATGGATGATAACATCAGTTTTATATTCCTTACTTTCTTCCTTAATGGTACTGACAATCTGGTCTGTATTTCTGCCAGTTAAGGGGCCGGGCAGCCATTTTACTATTCTGTGTCCCTCAAACCAAGTCCCCAGCTTGGTGCCTCTGATGACAGAGTCTCCCAATAGAAGGAGCTTTCTGTTAGGGCATGTGGTAGTATTGTGTTTCTGCTGAACTCTGCTGCGATTGGTGCCTCTGATGACAGAGTCTCCCAATAGAAGGAGCTTTCTGTTAGGGCATGTGGTAGTATTGTGTTTCTGTTGAACTCTGCTGCGATTGGTGCCTCTGATGACAGAGTCTCCCAACAGAAGGAGCTTTCTGTTAGGGCATGTGGTAGTATTGTGTTTCTGCTGAACTCTGCTGCGATTGGTGCCTCTGATGTCAGAGTCTCCCAATAGAAGGAGCTTTCTGTTAGGGCATGTGGTAGTATTGTGTTTCTGCTGAACTCTGCTGCGATTGGTGCCTCTGATGACAGAGTCTCCCAATAGAAGGAGCTTTCTGTTAGGGCATGTGGTAGTATTGTGTTTCTGCTGAACTCTGCTGCGATTGTCTCCCAGCGAAACGGGCATTCTGTTTCGATGCCTGACGGCATTAGGTGGTTTCAGCGCGCCTTCAGTGACTCTCTTTCCACATACTACTTCGATGTCCATTTTTGTTGCATCTTCATTTTCCAGTGCAGAAAAGGTCTTTTATTTGAGTATCATTTGGGAAGGGCGGGTGTCTGCTTGTCACAGCACTTGCCCTTCCAGAGCCCATAGGTTTCCGAATCCTCTGTGGGAGGTGGGGGTGGGGGGCAGATATTCTGTATGCTGCACAGTTGGGAGGTTTTATTTTTAAGCACAGACAATTCCTCTTTCAGTTGAGTCAACTTCTTTTTTTTTTTATTGCAGACAGCTGAAGACCAATGGGACATGCCTTGAACTTCTAAGATGGACTGTCTTAAGATTAAGACACCACAATTGTCACAAAGAATGGCAGTCATTTGTAGATTTGTTTTACTACAGAACGCCTGCATTGTGATACGGAGTTTCTAAATACCTTGTTTACCACATCATTTTTAATCACCCTTGTACGTGTGTCCTAAGGCTATATAAGAAAAACAAGGTCAGAGGTGGGTGGGGGATGGGGTACGGTGGAGGGCTTTTAAGTGTCAATGCACTTTAAACCCTAAACAAAATTTCTTAAATATTATGCAAAAGCTTCCCCCCCCCCCCCCCGCCCCCAGAAGAGTGGAAGCACACCTAAAGAAAACAAAACCTTTGTTTCTCTAAAACCAGATTCTATAAGAAAGCTGCACTCTCTTTTCTAACACACTTATTTAAAATTTGAATAGAGAGATATGTACAATTTTTCAAAAGCACTCAACAATTAAAGGGAAAAGCAGCCAAGGATTAGCAAATCTCTAAACCCTTATATTTAATAAAGTGAGGCAAGACAGTATGAAACCAACAGCTTTAGTGCACATAAAATAGATAACAGATTAAGAACATTTTTTTTTTATAAACAGGCAGAAATTAACTATTAAATATAAAAGCAAGACAAGCAAAGATCAGCAGATTCACCAAGAAATAATAACCAGCAAGTTTCCTCTGCTAATTCACCAGAGTTCTCAGAACTGAGTACTATCTGTCAAACTGTGAAGAGTAAACACAAATGTGGAAGGATATTCTGCCTCTTCCTCAAACCAGTGTTTCAACACATCTAAATAAAAGTAGTGTCGAAATGCTCAGTTATGTATAGAAGGTGGAAGTAAGACTTATTTTGAGCAGAAAACAAATATATTTTCTATTCCTGCACTCCTGACTGACTCTGTCATAGGCTAGGATATAGTGCCAGATATCTGACAGTGCTCAAGAAAATAATTGGAGGCATCAGAAAAGTATTCACTGCTCTGAAAACAACTGAGGCAATAACCTACTTAAATTATTTTGACCTCCAAGAAGCATCCAAACCTTTAAATCAATACTAACCTTTTTTTTTTTGTACTGGATTATGCTGAGATATTGCTTTAAAAGTGCATTATTTCAATTACAGGGGGAGGGGGTGGGGGAGAAATTGGCAGTACTATCCCTCCTGCTTCTAGCTGAATTGGAACTGACCTCAGTCGGGCTACAGTGCCCAGAGCCTTAATTCACATCTGCCTGGGGTTTTTTTTTTTTCTTGTTTTTATATTCCCAGCTCCAGCTCAGCCCAGCTGCTGCAACAGTCCTTGGCCAAGAGCCACGAACTGTTACTTCTGCAGGAACTACAACTATTATTACTTATCATTTTTCAAATGCTACTAGACATACGCAACACTGAACAGATTACATATAAAAGACAGTCCCTTCTCAGTAGAGCTTACAATCTAATCGTGACAAACATGAGCCTGTGGGGAGTGTATTTATTGTAGAGAAGTGTTTAGGCTTTAAAAGCAGCTTTAGAGGGGTCATCTACACGGAGGTTAAAAGTACCCAGGATGGGGAAAATGCTTCCAGGAAGAAGGAAAACCAGGAATTGTTAGCGAGGAAGGAAAAGGGAGCCTTATCAGGGGGGACAATAGATTATAGATACCCAGAATTAAAGTGGGGTGGAAAGATGGAAGCTGGCTGATATGGACCCCCCGAGTCTGGCAATTAGGTGCCACCACTGAATGATGGCAAAGACTCCATTCCCCCAGGGATTATGAATGCTGCCTCTGCAATATCTTGGTATAACAAAAGTTTCCTGACCTTGGCAGGAAGAATAATAATTAAGCTGCAAGTGGAGCTAGGCTTTTGTTTATTATGTTGTTACCTATTTAAAGGGCCAGTATGTCAGCTGCAATCAAAGAGTCCTTGGCCAAATCAAATTCCAAATATTTCACTTAGAATAAATGATCACAAAAGTTTCCTGTTCCTGAAGTTTTCATTGGCCACCGCACAGCGTCACCAATCCAGAGAAAGTTGGATTTATGGAGGGCAGAAAGGGGAAACAATCGTCGTCCCTTCCCTAGATCATCATCTTTTGACAATTCTTGCAGCTCTCCAATCCAACCTCAAATCCAAGAGAAATCTTGTAATAGACCTAAAAAGATAAAAGGCTTTCCACACAGAACTTTTCTCTACATTGTAAACCGGATAATACATTAAACCAGCAGATAAAAGAGAACTCGTCTTTTCTACTTAGTGCTTGCTCAACTGTAATTCCACAATCACAAAACCACGTAAACCTTTACTGAACCAAAAATAGAAAAGTCAAAGCAGGCAAGTACTTGTGGCTTAAGAACTGCACTGGTATTTTAGAGGCAGCATCTGTCATGTACAGCTATTCCCATCTTTTCCCATAGCCTAATGGCTCTCGACACTGGTGCTACTGGTCAATAGGCTGCAGGAGGAGACAGCAATGCCCGCCGAAAGCCTTCCCGCGGCTGTCCTGCCTGTTCTGGAACATCGATGTGGCATTGTGTTACAAACATTGCAAGAGAGAAGGTGGAAGAGAGCAAAAGAACTGGGGGGGGGGGGGGGGAGCTATGCGGCGGACTTGGGATCCTGTGCCCTCTCACATCTCTGACCCCCTCCTTCTAGCAGCAAAATCACGTCACATCTGAGTCAGCCCTTAAAAGTACAGTAGTTAGAGGGCCCGGAGGCACTGGAATCACTGACAGTAAATTATCCCCTGAGCCATTAAAAAGGCTAACTTGAACAGGGAAATAATTCTGCCCTTGGGCTAACACTGTTAGATTTGAGGCACTTTTTTTTTTTTGTTTTCTTTTGGCAGGTAATTATTCCCCCCATCCCCACAAATCCCTGGCACGTTTGGAAGCCTGTTTACATAATTGCTCTATAGCAGCCTGAAAGATTAACCAGTGCATAAAGCAGTGGCCATAACCACAGAGGAAGAGTGAGCGATAGCTAGGGCAAGGACAGAGTGAAAAGACAGAAGATACAGTGCTGCCAAATATTAAAGGAATTTGAAGCCATTGCCATGAAGACCCACATAGGAAGAGGTGAAGGTAGGGGGGCTAGCACGGTGTCCTCTCATGTTAACCTTGGGGGCCCCCTCCCCACCAAAAATAATTCAGCTCTGGTTACGCCCTTGGGAAGGAGGGTGAGAAAGAGCAAGTGGGGTTATAGGGAACAAAAGAAAGACAGAGAGCAAAAGGGGCAAGAGAAGGAGAGAGTATGAGAAAGAGAAAGCCGAGGTGGTTAAAGGGCAGACAGGAGGGTGGGGGAGGAGGTGCAGTGTTGCTGAAGGTCATCACTCCTGTCGTCATCCCAGTCCCATCAGCCTCTAGCCTTGGATTCCCTCTTTGACTCTTCTCTCTCCTTCTCTACGCATATCCAAAACACCGCTAAAATGTGCCGTTTCTTTCTTTATAACATTGCCAAAATCCATCCTTTCCTTTCTGAACACATTATAAGAACCCTTATCCACTCTCTCATTTCCTGCCACATAAGACTACTGCAACCTGTTCCTCACCGGTCTCCTGGCAAGCAATTTCTCTCCACTACAACCTGTCCTAAATTCAGCTGCACAACTTATCTTTCACCAAAGTCGCTATGCTCACATAACCCCTCTTCTGAAGTCACTGCATTGGCTCCCAATCTACTCCCACATAAAGTTCAAGCTTCTCTTTCTCACCTACAAATGCCTTCACTCTGTAGCACCTCACTACCTCTCCTCTCTCTCTACACCCCTCCTCATGCACTCTGCTCATCGGATAAGTCACTCCTTTCTGTGCCCTTCTCCTCTACTGCCAATTTCCCAACTCTGTGCCGTGTGCTTGGAATAGTCTTCCTGAACTGGTGCATCACGCTCTCTCTCTCGCCATGTTTAAATCCCATCTAAACACCCACCTTTTTGAAACTGCTTTTAAATCTTATGCCCAATTGCCTGCTTTCAGTTTTGTTACTATCTTTTTCTTTTTAACCATTGTCTTGCTTTATGAAATACCCCATTATCCTGTGTGTTTGTCTTGTTAGATTGTAAGCTCTATTGAGTAGAACTGTCTTTTTGTATGTTTGTACAGCACTGCGTATGTCATGTAGTGCTATAGAAATGTTTAGTAGTAGTAGTAGTAGTAGTAGTAGTAGTAGAAGGAAAACAGAGGCTCAATGCAGAGAAAGGAAGACGTGCACATGCAGACATGAAGTATGTAAGAAAAACTACAGAGAAGAGGAGATGAAGGGAGAGATAGTCCTTCCCACCTGGAGCCAGCAGGTGAAGCAAGGCACCTTTCACCCAGGCAGGGTATTCAGGGAGAGTGCAACGCTTAATTTTTAAGGGATTTTTTTTTTTTAACATAAAATGATAAAGGTTTATTTTAAGATGTCTTCCCTTTTTAAAAAAAGGCAGGAAACATGACAATGCCATACCGTTATTTGCTAATAAAACATATCACTGAATCAACATAGCAATCATTACTGTACATTCAGCACAATGTAAATAATTGCTCTTCTTACTGTTGAATTACTTATGCTTTGTCTTCCTCTTCCCCCAGTTCCAGCACCCCGGTTTTATTGTAACTTCTGCTTCTATTCACTTTGTTAATATCTAAGGTTATTGTACCCCCGTTCCATGTAAACAGACATGATATGATTGTATCATGAATGCCGGTATAGAAAAGCACCAAATAAAATAAATATCAGAGCCTCTAACAATTTCAGGCCCCCATCTATTTACAAAATCCATATCTATTGCAGAATCTCTTCTTGTATTTTATAAAATTTCAGTGTGCCTCTATGGCTAAGATATTACAACACAAAGGGTAATCTTTAGGATACCACTCCCTATCTCACTGTCATAAACACAACCACAAATTTTAGAGAGACACCAACTTAAATCAATATTTTATTTATTTGAAATACCCACATATATCCCTACATAGACATTTAAAACTAAGCTAGCACATTCACACATTCATACCCCACAATAAAAATGCCACATGAAGTTTGAGATGTTAAATGGAAATTATCAAGTGTTCTTTTCGTCATAAATACACGTATTAACCTGATTATTCAATAATACAAAGTGTAAAACTTATAAATTATCACATACGAAATTATTGATACATATCATTTCCCTCAATTACATGTGTAATGATCATCAATCATCACATGGTCTATAATGTATCCACATTCATTTATTCAGGATCATATGTTCACTGAGTCCACTGGATTGACGATTGAGGGAAATGATATGTATCAATAATTTCATATGTGATAATTTATAAGTTTTACACTTTGTATTATTGAATAATCAGGTTAATACGTGTATTTATGACGAAAAGAACACTTGATAATTTCCATTTAACATCTCAAACTTCATGTGGCATTTTTATTGTGGGGTATGAATGTGTGAATGTGCTAGCTTAGTTTTAAATGTCTATGTAGGGATATATGTGGGTATTTCAAATAAATAAAATATTGATTTAAATTGGTGTCTCTCTAAAATTTGTGGTTGTGTCTATGGCTAAGATAGCCAGGAGGGGAAAATTTCCCACTGTGATCCCAGAACCTTCACAGCTCTGCAGTTTTCTGCTTTGCCAACTTCAGAAGAAGTGCAACAAAGGAAGGTAGAGGTCAAAATTCAGAGGTTTTCAGGAAAAATGAATCTGCAATTTTCTGAGATGCCAACAATTTTCACCTGTGCAAATTACGAGGAAAAAAGCTTGGAGCCTTGCAGCAAGAAATGGTAATTTCCACATCTTTGGCAGTTACTTATCTGAAGTTTTGCTGATTTAATAACTTACAGCAAACATACTGGTAAACAAATCCCTGTAATTAAATACAAGTGCTGAAAAGGCAGTATATTCCTCTTTTCAATCAGGAGGTGAGCCATTTCCAGTCTTCCAAAACACTGGGCCTGGATAAATAAAGGTTACAATGGCAACTACATGAGCTCTACATGCTGTCAATGGAGTGAAAGCATGAAGAGTGAACCCAGCACAGAAAAATTATTCCCTTAACAATCTGTTTTTGCCATTCAGGCAGCAGGGCCTCATGGACATGGTATAACTGAGAGGATCTTTTAGTATTCTGTTGCAGGAGAACTGCAGATACTTTTTTTTTTTTTCTAAAATGGTGATTTTTAAGGAAGTTGTGTCATGGTTAAGTGGAAGTCGGAAAACGGGGTCAGAGCCCACCCCACTGCCTTAACTCGTCCTTCTCCAGCAAACTCAGTGGCGAGGCACATGATTGAAAGGAGAGGCAGAACAAGAAGGCCTGACCGACATTTTCTCAGCTCCAAGGCCCTATAAATTCCTCCACATCCACAGCTTTTCTGAAAATAAACCCAGCTTAAAGAAAAATAAATCTTGGGGGCCATTTTGGCCCCTTTATTATTAATAAAAGGGCTACCTTTTCACTTGCAGAAGAACTTCATTTTTGCCTTGAGTACAAGACACAGCTACTATAAGAAACCTCACTGTTTTGTTAGTCGACACAAGTAGTTATTAGCATAACACAGATTTTACAGAGAGGACATAAACATTTCCATTTCATTTTAACCTAACCTGCCCCTCTCAGCAGCAGTTCCTGCTCTCCCTTTTCATGCTACTTGGCACGCACGGATCCCGGTGATCCTGAATGATGTCACTGCTGTTCTTCTCTGCAGAGGCCTCTGACTTTTGCTCTGTGAACCCCACCACCACCACCATCACACAGCAGAAGCATTCGGAGAAAAGGGAATCATACAGCATTCTCAAACCGTGCCAGAAAAAAAAAAGAAAAAAAAAAAAGAGATCAAGTCTGGAGAATAAGGAATATATTTAATTTTATATAATGACCAACACAAATTTGATGGAATTAACCAAAAGGAAGTATTCCCTGTTGTATACAACCACCTCGACATAACAGGTGAGATGATTCCCTAAAAGCAAGCAAAGCCCTGAGGGGCCCCAGCCAGCGCCCAGGCTTACACACTGCCTCAGGAGTACTAAGGTGCCATGGAGATTAAAAGGGCTTTTAACATTGACGAGCAGCGCTTTATGATAGGAAATTAAGTTTTATCCAGAAAAAAAGTGAAAACAGACCATCCACCTGGCAGCTTTGTTTTTTTTTTCTATTTATTCGAACTTATAGTAGACTATTTTAGCACGTTTTATTTTGACCAGCAGTTTTCTCCTGCTTCTTTGGAACATGGGCCGGGATCAGGTACCACAAAGCCTTTATATACAACTTGCAGGGAATTATATATCCTTCCACCCCCCTCCCCAACCAATGTACCGAAGTTTGGTCATTACAGTGATGGTTCTGGGCCAGGGGCTCCCTCTTGACTGCTGTAATCATGGGCCCTGGATTCGGCTATCAGGTTTCACCCTTAAGCAATATTCATAACCCCCCACCCCCATCACCTTCACTTGGGGCTGTGAAAGCTGCCTCCCCAATTCTTTTATTACTATTAATTTTAGTAGGTTCACAGTAATTGTCTTCAGCAGTGGTCCAGTAGCTTCTCCTTTTTTTTTGGAGCAGGTTAACGCTACTTAAGGAATTTCTTATCTGGCTGGCCACACACCCGCCACATTAAGTTCCTTGACTCTAAAAGGCTTTCCAGCTACTGATGTGCTAAATCTACAGGCATGTGCAGCATTTTTTTTTTTTTTTGGGAGGGGGGGGGGTGTTTCATTTTTGGTGCGCACTAACTCAAAATTTCTGCGCACTAAAAACAAAACAAAAAAGTGGGAAAAATTAAACAAAAAACCCCAATATGAAATCTTTTTGCATGCACACCCCTGCTAATCTAACATTAGTACAGCCCTAGCAGGAGACAGGAAAATTAAAAATGGTCCTGACCACCAGCCTCCTGCTTTCTACTAGAGGGAGCACCAACATAGTTCAACGCAATAGCAAAAAAAAAATAAAATAAAATTTCTGCACATGATACTTTAAAATTCAGCTGACTTTATTTGTTTAAGTAACACAATATAAGCAGTGTCTTTGAACAGTAATTAATTTACAATGCAATACAGAAAAAAGTTATTAAACATTTAGCATTTTTAAGTATTTTGAGCAGAATTTCCCCATCATGAGGCCTGGCCCCTTTTCCGCAGATTGCTCTCACCTTCCCTCAGGCTCAGCCTGCAGCTTTTCTTTCCCTCAGGCTAGACACACTCACCAGCTCTTTTGTCTTGAACCCCTCCTTTTCCCCCCAGGGTCAAGCCCCACCCCCCAGCTTTGTACCCCCCAACTCTTTCTTTTGCCATCAGCTTCCTCTCTCTCTCTCCCTCTCCCTCCCTGGCTCAAATCCCCATTTTTTTTCCCAGCAAGACTGTCAGCTTTCTCACACTGCCCCCTAGTCTTAACCCCCTCTCCAGCTCTTTTTGTTCCCCCCCTCAGCCCCAAATCTTCTCCATCCCACAGCGAGACCCCCAGCTTCCTCTCTGCCTCCCCAGCTCTCTCTGCTCCACCAGGTTAAACCCCCCTGCATTCTCTGCATCCCTATCACCAAGCTCTCATCCTACCTACCCCCAGCTTTCCCCTAGTTCTCTCTCTCTCTCCTCCCCTACCCCCACGTTCTTTTTTTTTTTTTTTTTTTAATTTTTATTTATGCAGTTTAAAAAGATTTTGACAGCAAATAAACATGTCAATTACAAGGCAATTTATGTATATAATTGATCAAATTGATCAGTACGCAAGACAAACAATTTAAAGGAAAATTCTTTATACATTGCCAGTTATAAGGAAAAGGAAGGCCCCAATTCAATTAATCTGGAGCATAAGTAAGCAAAATTACTTAAGGAATAGGTGCGTTTAAATGCAATTACAAATATATAAACCAATGACCAACCTGGTGAAAGTTCATTTTTTAACTCTTGAGTCTATAAATTTTTTGAGTTCCAATGGTTCTAAAAATACGTATCGCTCATTTAGATGTTTAACGATGCATTTACAGGGGAAATAAACTGTCATCTGGGCTCCCAGTTGCTTAACATCTGGACCCATCTGAAGAAAGCTTTTCCTCCTTATCTGTGTATTTTTTGTAATGTCTGGGTACATCCAAATTTTCCCATTAAGATATAGCTTTTCCCGGTTTCTTAGGAATAATTTTAACACATTATCCCTATCTTCTATCTTTTGAAACTTCACACATAAGGTACCTCTTGACTCAATTTGATTTTCCATTGATTCTTCAATAAAGTCTGTAAGATTTACTAAAGGATGGGTCTGATTTAACACATCACAGTTTTCTTGTTTTTTTGAAACAATATAAAAAAATTTTTCTAAAGAGGGCATATTCTCAGAGGTAATTAATAAATTTTCAATCAAAAATCTCTTAAATTGTTCCAAAGGAGATATTAGTTTAACTGAGGGGAAATTCAATATTCTCAGATTTTTATAACGAGAATTATTTTCAAGTACCTCTAACCTTCTAGAGTTAGAGGTTTCTCCTTTTATCAGCCCTAGTTGTACTTCCTGAATCTGAACTAATTGTTTCTCTAAAATCTCACATTTCTCAGCATTTTTCTTAACTTTTTCTTCTACAATTTTCCCTTGTGTTTGTACTTCAGACATTTTCACTTCTAGATTTTTCATAGATGTTTTTAAATCCATTAAAACTTCCCATATATTTTCAAGTGCGACACCACAATTTTCCTTAAATTGAGGATTTCTTTTCTTAATGACACTTTCACCAGGTTGTGAGTAGTTACCAAGCCCTACCCCTCCTTTAGCGCCTTTAGGTGTTGATGTAGAGGGATCCAAAGATATAGATCTTCCTTCGTTGTTCTCCTCTACTACTACCAACGAAGTATCTTTGGAACTTCCTCCTATATTCACTCCATTTCCAAGTCCCTCCCCGAGAATGGGCATTGAGTCCACATCTTTGGTAGGATTCAACCCCTCTGAACCTGGAATGAGTGAAAACTTAGGCGGTTCTGGAGTCAAAGGTGCTCCGGGGCTTAAAGAAGTCTGAAATTGTTCCTGAGATAATGGTAGCTGCTCCTGCTCCATATCTAGTTCGGATGCACCCGGAGTATCTGCATTTAATGTTCTGAGAAAGTTTTCAATTAGCGGTTGGGAGGAAGCTAGATTGGGAACAGTCGGGGTCTCTGGACGCAATCTTCCCTTCCTCTTAGTATGAGGCATACTTTAATAAGGCTATATCCTTCTCAGACATCACCTTAATTTAATAATATAGAGACCTTCAGTGAGGGACAGAGAGTGTTAGAACTTTTGAAGGGGAAATTAAATATTACAACTTACTTAATATTCATTACTTCTTCTTCATTTACTTTCACTCTCCGATTTCAGTCTTTAAAGTAACCCGGAAAAGCGGCTTCGACCACGCGCCGGGACGGCGACTGCGCGCCAAGGGGGGGTCCGGTTTTAGCACTACCGGCCCCTCCCCTTGATGACGTCAGGCACAGGAACCAGGAAGTAGCTGACAAACCTCCACGGAGAGAAAAGTAAGCAGAAATCAGCAGGAATCTTTCAGCTGCGAAGGGCAAAGCTCTTTCAGCCCTTCACACTCTGTTCACACTCTCCGTCCCCGAATACTTGCCGAGGGGGGGTCCGGTTTAGCACTACCAGCCCCTCCCCTTGATGACGTCAGGCACAGGAACCAGGAAGTAGCTGACAAACCTCCACGGAGAGAAAAGTAAGCAGAAATCAGCAGGAATCTTTCAGCTGCGAAGGGCAAAGCTCTTTCAGCCCTTCACACTCTGTTCACACTCTCCGTCCCCCCCACGTTCTTAACTAGCTGTCTCTTAAGCTCCACCCTCACTGCTTTCTCCATCCCATAGGGGTGGACTGCTATGGCCTCTTCTATTTGGGCCCAGGCAGGCCAGCACCTGTGGCCACAGCCTCCTTTGTCTTCTGGCCTGCATGGTCCAATGTTGATAACTGCTGTTTCCTCCCTCTGGCTACATAGGCCAATATCAACACTACCTCCTGCTGGCCCACACTGACAACTCCTGATTCCTGGGCCAAATTCTGCAAGGCAAATACAAACCTTTGTGTGGGAGGGGAATTCTGCACAAATTCTGTGATGCGCAATTGCCCAGATTTATCCTCGGGATATATAATAGCAGCTCCCAAGGGTGGGTGTAGCATAGAGACGAAAAGACAGATATAGCCAAGGTCTGAAGTACAGGCAGGAAAGACTCTAAGGGGGTCATTTTCTGTCCCTTTTCGCGTGCAATAGTTAGATAGGGGCGGAGTCGGGGGCGGCGTCGGCACCGGAAGAGGAGTTGTTGGGGCTGCGTCGGGGCGGACGCCGCGGAAACTTCGCTGGCGGCGAAAATGTAAGACCCCCTTATCGCCGCCAGTAGCACGCCCAATTGCACCACCTTTCACGGTGGCGCTATTGGGTGCGAAAGCCGGCAGCGATAACACCGCGGTGGTGCGATCGCTGCCGGCTTTCGCAGGCCCGACCCCCGCTTCGCCTCCCTGCCCCCCCCATTCCCGCGAGATTCAGATAGCCCTGCGAAGATAGAAAATCCAGCCCTAAGAGAGCTATCTGAGGAGAAGAGAGCCCAGGAAATGGGAGGAGAAAAAATAAAAAAGCGAGAGAAAAACAGGAAAGAAGATGCTATGGTGGGGAGGCGAGTTGCTGTGACGGAGAAGGAGCAATCCTATAGATTTAGCTCCAGGATTTTTCTTTTGGCTGAGAGGAGGAGTTATGCAGTAAAACTGCAAGGGTAAACATACAAGGCTGGCGATGGAGGGGCTATCGAGGGTTCTAGGGCATTGCAGGGCCTACAGTTTTAGGTACTTTCTGGACACATTTCTAGTGTATTTCTTACCTATAAAAGTCCAGGATTTCTTCTGATGTATCATGAATAGTAAACCAAGCATGAACTGGAGGCAGATAAAGACAAGGGGGGGAGGGGGAGGTTTGGTACCAGCAATCACATCAGCCTGGATCCTGCAAGTTCCCCCCTGCAGTGTCCATGTGGCCTGCCTTGCGCCTCCGCCTCCCTCAGCAGAAGCAGCAGCATCTTTAGTGACCTGAGCCACCACAACTCAAGGAGCCATGCTACCAGTGGTGCCTAATGAAGGGGTACAACCAATGAGCATGACCCTTAGCGTGCCCCTTCATGCACATCTGAGGAACATGCTGTGGAGAGAGATTGAACCTCAAGACAGAAAGTAAAACTTTTAATCTAAGCGTCACTAATGAACAACCTGCCCATGGGTTAGGTCTTCCCCCTGCCTTTAACACTGCACTCAATCTCCAGGACTTAGCTAAACTCATCTACCTGCCCTTCCAGGCTTCTGGCTATCACTGACCCCCCCCCCCCACCCCCACCCCGATCCCGATCCACCATCGAAATAACTGCAAACATGTGCCCCTCTGATGCTAAATCTATTAAAGCTATTGTGAAGCTGTCAAGGAAGTGGACTCTTGCAGCTGTGGCACAGTTGGCGCCACCTAGTGAGCAAACTCACTAGGCCTACACCAGCAGCTGGCAGAGAAGCCCGTATGCAGGACCAGCTGGAGCTTCACCTATACCAGCTGTCTCCCCCGCAGGTTGAGCTCCTTGGTTCTGGTGACCAACAGGACTTAGGTGGGTTCCTAGGGCTAAGCTGACAAGACAGAGAAGGCCAACAATTCAAGCAAGGAAGGGAAACAAGCAGGGCCAGAAGCAAGGGCAGACAGGCAAGGAACCAGACAAGGAACAGAGCATGAGGACAGAAGGACAACACAAGGAAACAAAGCAGGAACAAGGCAAGAACAAGCCAAGGTTAGCAATACACACACTGGACCACAAGTGCATCATGTTGCTGAGGCGCTGGCTGGTTGCAAGAGACTTCCTTATATACTCCTGGAGGTTGTGACATCATTAGCCAGTGCCATAGGAAGTCCCGGCTAGGGGACCTATAAAGGCAGTTAAGAGTTGGAGGAAGTTCTATCCAGGTCCTTGGAATAGCATGCTGCCTGAGGCTATGCTGGAGTTGCTACGGATCAGAGGTGAGAGGCTTAACAGCTATCAACTAAAATGGAAGTTACGGAGGCTCAAGAGGCAATTGAGATACCAACCCCAAGCCTCCAACTAAGTAGTTCCTGAATGTTCTCCTAAGAACCCCATTTGCCAAATGGTACCAAGCTCCACTCCTTCATCAACTTCTACTCAACATAGCACAAAAATTTTCTTTATTTTCCGAAACATCCGCACCAGTCATAGCCACAGACATTATAGGTGATCTTACCAGATTACAAAAAAGATCAGCGAGAGCAGAACTACACGGAGTCACTCTCATTGAATACATAAAACAACAGATTAACCCTAGAGGTCTCAGAATTCAAAAAGAACCACTCATGTTCACAGACAGAGCAGATTTCCTATCCAAGTGGGCTACGATCCTAAATAAGTGCTCTCTAGACCTTATGCTTCTCATTATAGAATACACAAAGATTACCCAGAAGAAATTAAGGCAGAAATTGTAGTTTTAGAAGACGAATACAGACAAAAGATACTTTTAGAAACATTTCAAAATTCATTAGATGAATTACAAAGTTCCATTGAGAAATTTAAAGCTGACATTAGACGTAATAAAATTACCAAATTTAAGAGAGACAAACAAGACTATGAAACATCCAATGTCTATCCGTGGCTTGATCGTAAAGAAGGAGATGCGCATCAGAAGTCTCAAAAGAAGGTTATATTTGCAACATCAGATGACTCATCAGGCGATGACAACAATGAAGGCAAGCAAGCACGCACACAAGGGAAGAATTTTTTTAGATCGACGCCGTCAGCCATTCAAGAACACACGAGGCTATGGCAAAAAGAATTACAATCAACAGGCACAAGACACAGTGGCACAAGCTATTTACCAGGTCTCAAACACAGAGCAATCGTCAGTGATAAATTTGTCAAATCATAACCTGACACAACATGGACGCACAAGCAGCATTCATTACAGAGAAGTGTCATCTCTGTCAACTTTAAAAGCTAAGTATTTCACTAGCTTACAAGAGACTTTATGTTTATTCCAAAGCAACCGATGATGACACTTACAGCACAAAGAAGCTTTTAGCTCCAAAGGGTTACCAGGTTAATATCCAGGACCCTGTGCCATACGATGGTTGCTGGAAAAACAATCCTTTAAATTTTCCATAGTCCAATACAAGTGAGAAATTTGTTCACATTTTATGCATTTGCATGGAGCAGCACACCCTGGGGGGGGGGGGGCTGCGGCGGCAGTAGAAGCAAGGAGATTTATGGCAGCCTCGTCCTCAGTCTCATCCTCATCCTTCCGAGTCCCGCTCGCTCGGTCTGTGCACTGAAGAGCAGAGCTTCAGGCAGTTAATAAAAGTGCAGATACACAGTTGAAAAGTGACCCCCTCCTCCCTTGAAGCCAGCAATTTTTTTTTTTTTTACGATTACATTTTTCTGAGCCTCTCCAAAGCCATGGCTGCTGCATCCAGCAGAGGCCTGCGAAGCAGCATCACGGAACACTTCTGAGTAGCTTGTTTTGTTCTAGCCAGTTCCTGACCTGTGCTGCTGGCACCGGTGCCCGAGAGCGAAAAGGGCTGCATCTAGAGGGTAGGCAGAATTGCCTTTAGGCCTATTTAAACCAGTAGGGGGGGGCTTGTCCTGCAGAGGAAGCAGTCGGCTAAGAAAATATAAGTAGGTAGCACAGAGCTTGGTGCACCGTGTATAACTTTCCTGACCAGCTCATACAGCTGACCACGCAAGAGTAACTCTGTACAGAATTCACAGGCAGCAAGACTCTCCTGAAGCTCCCTGAGGAAGGAGTCTTATGCTCCGAAACACTGCAGTGTCGGAGGACAGACTTCAGGACCACATGAGAAACTGCCCGTTCCAGAGATAAGTGCACATTACGTTTTCATAAGCAGTGCAACTCTCTGATGCATCTATATCTCCAGTCAGGAGAATACACGAGCTCCGTATAAGCGACCTATGATTAGAAAGTCCTTGTGCCTCATAAGCTTCATATATAAGCCATCTGCACAGAGTGACACTATATGATGGTCGCATTATACTTTCATTAAGAGATGGGACAAGAGCTTCATGTTATAGCAGAATATATATTAACCTGTTGAGTTCATTTCCTTTTTGCCATTTTTGGGGTCTTTTTTCTATAGTGCTGTATTTGGGCAGAAGGAGAATGGAGGAAGAAAAGCCACTGAGGAAGAAGAAAGGAAGGAAAATTACCATGTGAAAGGAAAGAGGGAGGAGACATACCATGGAGGAGAGGGAAAGAGTAAGAAATGCTCCGGGTGAGATTGAAATGAGGAAATGTGCTGGGAGGGGAGGGGAGGGGGTGACTGGGGAAAGAAAGGAGAGGTACTAGAGTTTGTGCTATTTTCAAAATCATAAATCATGGATTTTAACAATCCATCAAGACGATACGGAAAGAATGATTTCCTTTTACCGTTACAATTTCATTTTTTATGCAAGCTGCTAATTTTTCTTTGGTCAGTAAATTTTGTCAGCTTACTAACCAGGAAAATATTTGGCCCCAAATCAATTCATTTTTACATAAAGCATTTTGGCTTTATATGACTGTTGGTCAAGGAAGTGTTCTTAAATGCACTGTAAGAAAAAAACAAAGAGTAAACATATATCTACAGAAAGAAAACAAAATGTGAGGGCAAAGACCACCTTGTTCATTACATTTTTTCACGAGTAGTAGGATCATTTTTATGGCTATTGAGTGCATGGCACGGGAAGTCTGCAAAGTGGTGGACATGTCTTTGCTTGCTCTGCTTCTCTCTGAACAATCCCTTGGCAACAGTCTCCAAAACACAGTGACAACTGTAGAATGGAGCATAACAACCCTGATATATCTTCAGCTTTGCTACTAGAATTGAGTTCTGTAGCTCATTTTTATTCACTGTCCTCAATATTTGATCTGACAGGGGTATAGGTCATGTTTAAGGATGTGTGATGAGCTGACAGTAAAATACAGGATGTGTGATGAGCTGACAGTAAAATACAGTACCAGTG
This sequence comes from Rhinatrema bivittatum, assembly GCF_901001135.1. Classification (NCBI taxonomy): domain Eukaryota; kingdom Metazoa; phylum Chordata; class Amphibia; order Gymnophiona; family Rhinatrematidae; genus Rhinatrema; species Rhinatrema bivittatum. The sequence goes on from NC_042617.1 coordinate 123,105,200, forward strand.
GGAGGCAATCCTCCGAATGCTGATGGTCCACTTCCTCAAGTGTTTATCACAGAGGCACAAAACCAAAAAAATCACACGTTAGCTCCTATTTTTGTTTGACTGTGACAAACGTGCATTTTCGAACAACATGAGTGAGTCTGCAGATTTTTAAATAGGTCTGGTCAGCAAGTCAATCTATTGCAACTGACTGAGTTGCAGCTGTGTGCCAAAAATCTCTTGCTGTATGAGGAAATTAGTTTGATTAAATGTCTGACCACACAAACCAAGTGGTTCTCCTAACAAAGTTTTCTCAGGACTGGATTAGGTTCCATAATTGTGGTATTAGATCTGGTCAACAAGGATGCTATGTGTGTTAGCATCATGGCACAGAAGGTAAAGGATGCCTCCAATAGCATGATATCTGCTTGAAACCTTTTCATCATACTGGTTAAAGTTTTTGGACCTGATTGAAAGGTAGATTATTTGTTGTGAAATACCCAGAAGCTTGTAAACCATATTGAGATGATCTGGAAATTGAGAGCTGCCTGATTTTAAACAAGAGCAGTTGTTACTATTTGGAATTTGGGACTATAAGTAGTATTGCATATTAGGGTTGCTACAGGATTTCTCCAAAGACTTAATTTTTCATTAAATAATTGTGCACGAGAGGACCACCTGGTCACTTGCCTGCCTGGTGCGAAGGTAGCTGACCTCACGCGTCTCCTAGATAAGATTTTAGACAGTGCTAGGGAGAAGCTGGCTGTCATACTACATGTGGGTACCAATGACATAGGAAAATGTGGGAGGCAGGTTCCAAAAGCCAAAATTTAGGATTTTAGGTAGAAAGCTGAAATCCAGAACCTCCAGGGTAGCATTCTCTAAAATGCTCCCTGTTCCATGTGCAGGCCCCCAGAGGCAGACAGAGCTCCAGGGTCTAATTGCGTAGATGAGACGATGGTGCAGAGAAGAGGGATTCAGTTTTGTAAGGAACTGGACAACTTTTTGGGGAAGGGGGAGACTTTTCCAAAAGGATGGGCTCCACCTTAACCAGAGTGGTACCAGGCTGCTGGCGCTAACTTTTAAAAAGGAGATAGAGCAGCTTTTAAACTAGAACAAGGGGGAAAGTCAACAGTCACTCAGCAGTGCATGGTTCAGAGGATACTAATGAAATAGGAGGTTTAGGGTTCCCCAATAGTCCAATAGGATAAAGATCATACAAGAGTCTAAATGCACAGTAGAATTTATATGGCTAGAAATCTCATGTATGTTGGGTAAAGGTATAGTGATAGGAGAATACTATTGTCCACCTGGCCAAAATGATGAGATGGAAGATGAAATGCTAGGAGGGAAGCTAACCAATCAGTGCAGTAATAATAGGAGATTTCAATTACCCCAATACTGACAGGGTAAATGTAACATCAGGATATGCTAGAGACAAAGTTCCTGGATGGAATAAATGATCGCTTCATGGAGCAATTGGTTCAGAAACAGACAAGAGAGGAAGTTATTTTAGATCTAATTCTTAGTGGAACGCAGGATTTGGTGAGAAAAGTAACAGTGATGGGGACACTTGGCAATAGTGATCACAACTTGATCAAATTTGAACTAATAACTGGAAGGGGGACAATATGTAAATCTACAGCTCTAACACTAAATTTTCAAAAGGGAAACTTTGATAAAATGAGGAAAATAGTTAGAAAAAATTGAAAGGTGCAGCTGCAAAGGTTAAAAGTGTACAATAGGCATGGAAATTGTTTAAAAATACCTTCTTAGAAGCACAGTCCAGATGTACTCCATGCACTAAGAAATGCGAAAGAAGGCCAAACGATTACCAGCATGTTTAAAAAGTGAGGTGAAAAAGGCTATTTTATTCGAAAAACATTCTTCAGAAATTGGAAGAAGGATCCATCTGAATAAAATAAGAAAAGCATAAGCATTGTCAAGTTAAGTATAAAAGATTGATAAGACAGGCTAAGAGAGAATTTGAAATGAAGTTAGCCATAAAGGCAAAAACTCATAATAAAATCTTTTTAAAAAATATATATATATCTGAAACAGGAAACCTACAAGGGAGTTGGTTGGACCATTAGATAACTGAGGGGTTAAAGGGGCAAGTAGGGAAGATAAGGCCATTGATAAAAAAAAAAAAAAAAAACAGTAACCCTCTCCTGTGTCATGGGAACCAGAAACAATACCTGACAGGCCACGTTATATTGATGACCTCGGCTAGTCAGGTCAGCCTAAAGGTGAGAATACTGCCCGTGGCACTTGGATGGGACTACCCACAGTCTGAGACACTCTGGGGCTACCTCACATCTAGTCTGAATCCTCCAGACTGTAATGAACTGTCTTTATCAGGCGACCTCACTGTGTGAGGGTGCAAGTTTATATCATAAGCAGCCTAGGAGGGTGAAACCCTGAAGGAAGTGGCAAGGAAAGTACCTCAATCAGCCTCAAGCATCAAGGAATATAGGGCCTAAGACACTGGTAGAAGAGTACAAGGAGGGTTGCACAGGAACTTTTAAAGATGAAACAGGCAATGACATGTCAGCCTTTCCCCCTCTTCATGATGAGGGAAACAGGGCCCTGGTCCAGGGAGGTAGCCCAAATAAAGGCAGGTGGCCACCTTAGCAAGGCTGAGTTGAGGGGGAGAGTTTGAGAGGGAGACTCCCTCAGAGCACCTTAAAGGACTGGCCACAGTTAACTCACCTGATCCTCCCTTAAGTGCTAGCCCACAAGGGATTATGGGTGAAGGGAGGCTCTCTCCCCTCAGCACAGTTTATTTATTCTGCTACTTCCACAGAGGATAATTTTAAAAGGAGTTACACATATAAACGTAACATACTATCGTAGCAATTTTCAAAAACCTTTTACGCATTTAAAGGGCACTTACATGGGTAAATCCTAAAAACAATTCAATAACACATTATAGCAATTTTCAAAAGCCCACTTACATGAGTAAGTGCATTTACACTTGTAAAACCCAATTTTTGTCAAGTAAATGCTTTTTAAAATCAAGCCCATAATGTTCAAAACAGATTAAATAAAAACATACATAATTAAAATATAAACAGAAACAAATAAGACAGTTAAAACATTAAACAATAATATAATGCAATATAATCCAATTACTAAGGTTGTGGACATTTGTGCAGTGGTGTGGTTCACTCAGCCGCACGGGCGAACCCATGTGACACACACCAACTGCAGGCAGAAGTGCCTGGATGGAGCTAGCTGGAGATTCACCAACTGATGTTCCTGCAGGTTGAGCCCTTGGTACGGACGGATAGCACGACTTAGGCAAGTCCCAGGGGCAAGGCAAGGGAGAATGTCCGGGTCCAAACGAAGGTCGAGGCAGGCGGCAAACAAGGAAGGCAAGAGAATGAAGCAAGGCTGGGGCCGGCAGCAGAAGGAAAAATCTGAGAGACAGACCAGGGTCAGGGTAGGCAGCAGACAAAATAAGTCAGGTCCAAGGCTGAGGTCAGGTCCAAGAAGTCAATCCGAAGAAGCAGGGCAGGTAGGAGAGGAAATAAGTAGGACACCCAAGAAAACAAGAGAACTGAGGAAGGCGTAGATACCACACAACCAAGGAACTAGAATGCAGGACCAGGGGCAGGAAGCACAGGGCAAGAACAAGCAACACGCATCAGGAAGCAGGTTACTCAGGAAACCTTTGCTGAGGTGTTGGCTCATTGCAAGAGACTTCCCTATATACCCCTGGAGGATGTGACATCATCAGCCAGAGCCACAAGAATTCCCAGCTAGGGGGCCTAGAAAGGTAGTCCCAGGTCCTTGGAATAGCATGCTGCCAGAGGCTATGCTGGAGTCACTTCAGATCAGAGATGAGGAGCTTACACGGGGAGGCAAATGGAGCCGAATACCAATAAAACTGTTCATTTCCAAGGTCCTTAGGTCAATCAGAAAATATCTGAGCAAATAACACATTGCCTTCAACTGTTTCCAAAAGCGCAAATAATCGTGCTCATTATGGAAACTTTAAAAAAAAGGAATTCCACAGGTCAAAAGCAGCAATTCCAAAAACATTTTCTTGTTTCCAGCAAACGATATTGATTTATAGGAGTATATAAGAAACTCCCTCAAAACAACTTAAAAGGACCGGCCACGGGGGGACGCTGTTCGCCACGAGGCAAGATGGACGCCTTTGCCTAAAGCTCCGGTTACCCTCCACCCCGCAAACCCATTATTGAGAGAATCGCGATTCATAATACTATATATTTGAATCCCAGGACACTCACAAGCGATCAGGCTAATGTTTCTGAAAAAGAGGTGCCGATTTGCAGAAAATTTCCTTCACTAAGGTGGCGGCAGAATCGCGGAAGATCGGGCCTGACATCTCCGAATGTATGGTAGGAGACATGGAAGAGACAGACACTGAGGCCCCGATCTTATCACCTCAAGGTTCGGCTGAAATTATGCCCAGTTTATCTGATCTCCCTACAAAATCAGTGCTCCGGGAGTGGTTCATAGAGCTCCGCGCGAATATGAAAAACAATAAGGAGGAACTTTTAAACTCATTTGCCGAGCTTAGGGGGGAATTTTTGGCATTAGGGCAGAAAGTTGACGAAATTGATATTAGAATGGAGCAACATGCCAAAGATATTACTGACCTGACGCAAGCCGCTAAAAGCAATCAAACAGATATTAGTTCTTTATATGATAAGCTAGAAGATATGGAGAATAGATCAAGGCGCCAAAATCTTTGGATCAGAGGCGTACCCAAAACGGCTGAGTTCACCAACTGCCTCTCCGTAGCAGCAGACTTTTGCGCCTTCATTTTATCTCAGGCAACGCCTGACCAAAACATGGCTAGCGGCTAGGAAGACACTGAAGTAAGGATTGAGAGGGCCCACCGTTCTTTGGGAGCGTGCCGCAACGGCAAGCCGAGGAATATCATAATTAATTTTCTCAGCTTTCGCCAAAAAGAAATTATTTTCACCATCGCCCGGCAAAAGAAGCAGTGGTCCTGGCGCAATCAAGAACTAGCAGTCTTTCAAGATCTGGCTGCCAGCACGTTAAAAAAAAAAGATATGAACTTCGGCCTGTTACGGAAGAGCTGCGTCGGGCTGGTATTCGGTATCGATGGAATTATCCCTTTGCCCTAACGTTTCAAAATGAAGGCATTACCTATCGGCTCAAAACTACAAGAGAAGCCAATTCCATCTTTCAGCAGGCTGGACTCGAAATATGAATATCACAGCCATCTTCTTCATCAGCTCCATTGCCTAGAGGGGGACGCGGGGCTAAAATGGCGACGAGTGGAAAGAAACAGGCGGCGTCCTGCCACGCGCTCACATCAGTCTCAAGAAACTTTATCTGATCAAGGGTGACTTGGCTAGATAAGTACTGTCCATTTAATACCTGGGACATTTCAATTATAATGGAATGGCGATTCTAGTTCTAATGTTGGTTACCATATAGGGTTTACCTTATAACATATTTGTTTGTTTGTATTCTATTTTGTAGGGGTGGCGGATGGGGCGGATGGACGGATGTCCTTCTATCAGGGGTGGACAGAACCCACAGGCAGAGATCCACGGAGATTATTAAGTGGGTCAAACAGGGGGGATTGCCCTTAGGGGCATGGGAACTTTTTTTTTTTTTTAGTTGGATTATTCCCACAAGCTGCTAACTGGTATTTTCAGGGCCTCACACAGGTGTATCATATTTATTGGAAAATCTCTCTGAGTCCTTCTGGACTGAGAGCCTCTCGAGAATCACGACTGATTAGACTCTATAAATAATGATAAGATTTGTTACTATTAATATAAAGGGTCTCAATACATATAGGAAGCATTATTTATTATATAAAGATTTGAAACAACTACATACTTCCATAGCATTCGTACAGGAAACTCACATCAGGAAAAGACATGAGCGGCTACTTAGCAATCGTGACTTTCCTCATGTTTTTTATGCAGCAGCTAGTATACATTCAAAATACACAGGTACAGGGATTCTTATCTCCTCTGCCAGACTATTCGACCCAGTGCTGACTCTAGTGGATACGGAGGGTAGATATGTACTTCTTAAAATTAAATTGGGGAAGGAACTCTTTACTCTCCTCTCAATATATGCTCCCACATCCAACCAAGTACCCTTCTTTCAAAAGATTAAACGATTATTATATAAGCATGGCGAAGGATTGGTATTATGGGGCGGAGATTTCAATTTAACGATGAATCGTAAGCTGGATAATTCTTACCAGGGGACTCAGAACCCAACTTTATTTAATTAAAAAACCAAGTCCTTACTGAACACCATTATGATGGACTGGAACTTAACTGAAGTATGGCGTCATTGTAATCCAACATCCAGGGTATATACTTTTTACTCAGCGCCTCATAATTCATTTTCACGCATAGACTTTTTCCTAGCGGATAATAGTCTGTTATTGAAAGTCCAAACCATTGAAATCGAACCTATTACATGGTCAGACCATGGTGCTGTTCGCCTGGACATATCTCTTCAGAGGGGACAGGGTGGACAAACTTTTTGGCGCCTGAATACATCATTGCTTAGGGAGCAACAGTTTATCCAAGCTCTGATACGACATATGAAGGAATATTTTGATATTAATGCCCACTCTGTAGAATCTATGAGCTGCTTATGGGAGTGCTCCAAGGCCGTAGCCCGTGGACATTGCATTGCAAAAGCCACAGTTATCAAGAAGGAGAAAGAGCAGAATAGGATTTCATTATTAAAAACAATTGATGCTCTAGCCAAACAGCATTTTCAATGTCAATCTCTAGTAATTTATAAAAAACTAAATGAGGCCAGATTATGCTTAAATGCGATTGATGACAGTCAAATTATACATCAGCTAGAACTAAATAAACAAGCACATTACGAGGGGAGTGATAAAGCAGGGAGATTTCTGGCTCGACAGCTAAAAGCAAGGGTTTCCCAGAGCAGTATCACCAAAATAAAAACAGCTAATGGCTCTTTGGCAACAGACCCCATTGCAATTCGAAAAAGCTTTTCTGACTTTTACGCCACTCTGTATAACTCCAATACGGACATTTTAGACACAGATATTGAGGAATACTTGGCTATCGTGGAAACTCCTTCCTTGACTGAGGAACAACAGGCCACCTTGGATAACCCCATTACGAAATTAGAAGTGAGAACCATTATTAAATCCCTCAAGACTAACAAATCTCCAGGGCTCGATGGGCTACTAGGGGAATATTATAAAGTACTGATTGATACCCTAGTTCCCCAACTTACTGCATTTTTTAATTATATACGGGAAGGGGGTCTCATACCAGCTCAGTCCAATGTAGCGGGAATCACAGTGTTGCCCAAACCTGGCAGGGACCCAAACCTATGTGGATCCTATAGGCCCATTTCCCTCATTAATCAAGATTTAAAGATACTGGCCAGGATACTTGCTATGCGACTGAATAGATATTTGCCATCTATGATCCATTCTGACCAAGTTGGATTTGTACCCAAAGAATGGCTGCAGACAATATGAGGAAAATTATAGACCTAGTATGGTGGACAAAGAAAGAATGTATCCTTGCAGTTCTACTTGCTATAGACTCAGAGAAGGCATTTGATTTAGTTCACTGGCCTTATTTATTCCAAACTCTACATAAGATGAATTTTGGACCCACTTTACTAGGTGGTTCACCCAACTGTATACCAATCCTAAAGCCATGGTAAAAGTCAATGGAGGATACGGGGAGACTTTTGTAATTGGTAGGGGTACTCGGCAAGGGTGCCCGCTATCTCCTTTGCTTTTTACCCTGTTCCTTGAGCCCTTTGCGATCCGTAGCCGGACATCATCAGCCATACAAGGGATACAGTTGGGTGCTTGCAACCATAAACTCTCGCTCTTTGCTGACGATATTATGTTTACCCTGGCAGAACCTAGTCTATCCCTGCAGGGAGTAGAAAAAGAACTAATATCCTTCAGTAAGGTATCAGGGTTTAAAGTGAATTTTGAAAAATCAGAGTTGTTGAATATCAATTTACCACCTTCAGAGCTACAACATATTTCTACTCAGTTTCCATTTCGTTGGGCCAAAAAATCTTTAAAATATTTGGGTATTTATCTCAATGCGGAGGTTACAGATCTATATTTGCTTAACTATGTCCCTCTGATGCGAAACATAGACAGAGATTTAGATAAATAGTACAGAGGGGCCTTTACTTGGTTCGGGCGAATAGCCATTATAAAAATGAATGTCCTCCCTAGATATCTGTATCTATTTTCCACCTTACCCGTACTTCTTTCCTCACACCTATTATGCAGGATACAAAAAAATTTTTGACTTTATCTGGCGGCGGCGCCGTCCTAGGGTAGCTTGTCGTACTTTATTCCAATCCAAGCTACAAGGCAGTCTGGGAGTACCCGACTTGCAGGCTTACTATGTCGCATCACAATTGCGGGCTCTACTGGATATAGCACGAGTGCATACACTTAAGCAATGGGTTTCTATTGAACAGTTCATAATGGGCTCCATGCCACTAGGAGCACTCCTTTGGCAACCACGGTCTACTTGGAGATTTCCACCACGCACTCCTTGGACCCTACACACCACATTAAAGATCTGGAACCAATGGAAATCTAAATTAATATGGGATTACTCCTATTATTATTCAACCTCCCTCTTTTATAATAAATCAGTCTAAGGATTTCCAGATTTGGCAGTTAGCAGGTATTAATACCCTAGGTCACATGCTTCTAGGGGGTGAGATACTACCTTGGGATCAATTAATAGCCAAATACACCCTAGATTCCAATCAATTTCTAGCCTATGCACAGCTTCATCACTTTCTTAAAGAGGCTAGTGTTGTCGGGAACTTCCGGCTGACCAGATCTCTCTTTGAAAATTATTATTCACATGCTGACAATTTAACTAAGGGGATCTTAAAGTTATACCAGGCTTTATTTGATACAGATTATCAGCCTCCAGCTCATATTCAGAAATGGGAGGAGGATTTGGGGGGGCAACTCACAGTAAAAGCCTGGGGCACAATTTTTAAGAGAGCAACTACTTGTGCTATATCTGCCAGATTACAAGAACATAGTTATAAGATGATATACAGATGGCACTTTGACCCAGAGCGCTTACACAGGATATATCCTACCATTTCCTTTGAGTGTTGGCGGAAATGCGGGGAAACAGGTTCTTACCTTCATACATGGTGGACATGCCCGAAAATCATTCCTCTGTGGAACTCTGTGGCTAACTGGTTGGGTCAATTATTGAATATATCCATACAATGGGATCCGGCGGCTGCATTATTAAATGCTCCTGTCGATGGCCTAGACCAATTTCAACAAAAACTTTGCATCTTTCTGTTGATAGCTACTCGTATCTCTATCGCCCAACATTGGAAAACTACCAAAATCCCACAGTTAGGTGAAGCCCTAGCCAAAGTACAGGGGTATAGGCGGTTACATCATTTAACGGCAGTTAAGTATAATAGACTAACCAAATCTCATAAAGTGTGACAACCGTTAATTGATTGGGTACCCTAAAGGGTTTTGAATTCTTAAAAAATTGTCTCTCTATTACTAAGCAACCTGATGTTCTTCTACAACTGGGACATGTCCTTCTAGGCCTTGTTGTGGCCCTGGTCTCAGAACCCCTTATGGTTATTTTGTAGCTGCAGGGGAATATTATACAAAAGCTATTATATAAAGGCTATTATATAAAAGCGGTTATATAAATGTCATTATATTGAATTATACGTATACTTAGTTGTTACTCATTTCTGGAATGCTTCCTGGCTGCTTGACTTTGGAACATATTACTTTGCTTTTATTTTTAGATTCCTGTGGAATGATTTTGTACACCTGTCTTAGTAGAATAATAATTTGTGGAAAGGCATTATGAGTTATGCAAATGACAGTTCCTAAAGGGGAGGGGAGGGGGGGAATGGGTTGAGGAACTCAATCAATTGCTGGAATTATATTACTTTTTGTACAAGTTGAGTTATTACTGTTCCCTTCCAGCTGTTTTTATATATGCTAACAAAGTTCAGATTGTTAATCCTGTTGAATTGTTATATTCATGTGCAAAATGTTGCAAGTTATTTGAAAACTTCAATAAAACGTAAATAATAATAAAAAAAAAAAAAAAAGGACCGGCCACAGCTATCTACATCGGTCTTCCTTAAGTCCCAACCCAGCAAGGGATTCTGGGTTAGAGTGGATCACGGCAGACCAGGGGCCCAGAGGGTTGGGAAAGGCCCCAGAGAGCAGAAATAAAGCCTTCCTATGAGAGGACAGGTTCCAATTGATTTTGAATACTGTCAGAACAGCAAGATGAACTGCATCTGTTTTTCTGTTTTGCTTTCACTGTAAAGAAAAGTGTACGTAAGGAAACAGCCAGAGTCTGCTTCCTTTGTTTTCCTGGCTGTTTCCCAAGTTGCTACCGCCCAAGTTACCACATATGGTGTCAGCATTGGGATATCTGCCTAAGTGGGAAGCACAAGCAGAAGCCCACAGCCACAGCAGAAAAGAAAAAAAACCTGCAATTTTTTTTGGGGGGGGGGGTCTCACAGTTCCACTTTTCCAAATGAAGCTACAAAGACCAAGGGGGTTAGCCCCGCCTGTGGAGTCAGGGTTCAAGCAGTGAGTCAGGAGTGGACAGGCCAGTAGGCTTTTCTCTCTCTCTCTTTCCCCAAAGAAATAGCCCAGCTGGAGGCAGCCCACAAAGCAAGGAAGATGGAGCAATTGATCCTTAGTACAGGGCAGCAGCAATTGCAAAACGCCATACATACAAAAATTGACCAGCAGCAGGCACTGCAAGGGCAACATATGCAGCAAAACACTGTGCTAACCCAGATAGCACAGGCCGTGCAGACTGCTGAGACCAGGATAACCCCATTACTTCACATCTTGTTTAAAATGAAGGCAGGCAAGTTCCTGGATGTCTTCTTGAAAAACTTTGAGAGGACTGCCCACCTATCAGCTAGCTCCAAAGAAACTGGACTATGTACTTGGCTAATTTGCTAATGGGAAGAAGTTAAGCAGCGTTCCAAGCAGCCAACCCAAATGGGAAAGCTGCGGAAGTCAAGGCTATCCTGGATAGAGCTGGATATACCCAAAACATACCAACAGTAATTCTGGAGGGGGTTCCTGCAGCCCAGGGAGAGCCCCCAAATTCTGTTTTATCACCTGAAGGATGCCACCTGGAAGTGGCTACATCCAGAGGCAAAGATTGACCTCCAAGTAGCCTGACAGGTGCTTCTAGAGCATTTCTTAGACAGGCTTGACCAGCTTATGCAGACCTGAATCTGCTGACACACAGGGCTCATATTGGAAAGAGCTCTAGAAGTGGTGGACACCTTCCACCAGGCATACTTAATGCCCAATGTGGTATAGAGGCTAGAAAGGCAGACTGCATAAACTCCTTGGTGAAGCACAGAGAATGGAGGTCCCCAACAACATCTCTCAGAGGCAGACAATTCATCTTCTGGACCCAGAACCCAGGTGACAGTCTCGTGCACATGCTTTAACTGTGGTCAAAAAGGTCATTTGGCAAGGGACTGCCGATTTGAGAGACCTAAAGTTATGGATATCAGCTTAATGACCCAGCCCCCACAAGACAAGTAAAATTCCTGGGGACAAAGGGAAAATTCCAAAGCCGGAAAGATCCTCACCTTGAAAGAAGAAAGATACCTCAGAGTGTTCAAGCCACCCCAAGCATGAAACTTCAGATACTTTTATTGTCTGTGCCCTCTTAACGGGGAATTGGCATCAGGAGGACAGCTGCCCCTTTGGAAAGGCTGAAATTGAAGAGCCCTTAAGGGGGCATGTTAAAAGCCAAGGAGAACCCATCCAGTGAGCAAGCTCTTTCTGTAAGATGGTGGACCATATCATAGAAAAGTATCCATAGTTAGATAACATGAAGTGCGAACACAAGCAGGAGGAACAGCACAAGAAGGAAACATGGGAACAAGAGTGGGCGAACACATTCGCAAAATTGCAGAATTATAGCTTAGTGGATATTCCTCACCAGCCTCATAAGGAATTTGTGATCCAGGTGGAACTGGCAAGACTCTCGTTCATGAGGACCTGCTCCATAAAGAGCACATCAAGTACAAGAGAAAAGAGACACTTACTTGTGTAAATGGGGACAAAGAGGAGAACCCAATTAGTCAGGCCCTGTTGACAACTCCGGCAGAACAAGTTGCTATAGAAGTGGGAGTCCTTCCTGATCTCCCTTACCTGGTTGTTCTGGGATGCGACTGTCTCCAATTTGTGGCCCTGTAGCACCAGCTCACAGGAAATCAGGGTAGCCAACCTGGGGATAGTTTGACTATGAGGAGGAGCTGGGAATTATCCTGGGTACAGCTGGACGCTCGGCCTGACAAGGCTGAGCTGATGGGGAGGGTATATGAGTGAGTATATACGAAACTCCCTCAGAACACCTTAAAGGACAGGCCACAGCTATCTGCACTGGTCTTCCTTAAGTTGCAATCCAGCAAGGGATTCTAGGCTAGGGTTGATCACGGCAGACCAGGGATAAGAGACCAGGGCCCAGAGGGTTGGGAGAGGCCCCAGAGAGCAGAGAGGAAGCCTTCCTGTGAGAGAACAGGTTGCAATTGATGTTTGAATACTGTCAGAACAGCAAGGTGAGCTGCATCTGTATTTCTGTTTTGCTTTCACTGTAAATAAAAGTGTACATAAGGAAATAGCCAGTGTCTGCCTCCTTTGTTTTCCTGGCTGTTTCCCAAGCCGCTACCGCCCAAGTTACCACAGAGTCATTAAGAGTCCTTGGGATGATGACCTTAAAACATGTGATGTAACATACCAATTTACTTTTACTTTTAAATAACAATTATCAAAATGAATTGGTTTGTACACCAAGGTCAAAAGATTAAACTGTAGATGGGCAGAAATTGGAAGCCAATGCAAATCCCTCATATATGGGAATATACTTGTTGGAACCTTATATGAATTACTGTATTTTGGACTATATGCAACATGTGACACAAATAATTTGCCATATCCATAAACTGTATAAGTTGCAATAATCAAAATGGGTAAGTACAATCACCTGTACTACAGTTCTAAAATCCTCTGTTAACAAAATCACACCCAATGGTCTACGTATACGTAATTCGTAAAAAGCAGTCCCCAGCAAACTTTTTTTTTTTTTTACTTGCGACTGAAGTGAGAGGTTAAGATTGAGAGTAATGCCTTCTGATCTTGCAAGATAATTCAACTGTAAAACCACAAGAAAGCAGTGGCTCTTTCTTCCCAAGCCAAAGAATATTCGTTTTTCACAATTAAGGAATAAGCCATTCATACTAAACCAATTTTTCACAAGTGAGAAGGAATTATTAAACATTTCATATGGAAATTTACCTATTTTTACACTGGGGATATAAAATTGATCATCGTCTGCATTTATTTTAAGAGGCAGACCAGACAATAACAGAAATGTTCTCAAAGGCTGCATATAGACATTAAAAAGAGCCACTGAAAGTGCGGATCCCTGAGGTACTCCAGCTGTAAGCAGGTTTAGGGGTGCAGGGGTCTGTCTGCTATAAGACACTGCCAAGTGCCCTCCCACGTTACTTGTGATCCTAAGTCAGGTAAAAGAGAACATGTAGTCTTCTCAGAAATAGACTTTTATTTATCAGATTTGGCAGGTCATAGGAATTGTTGTTATTTTCTAAATACTATTTCTAACATCCTGGCCACTAAGCACCAGTTTTCCCTAAAGAAAATTCTGTATCATGGGTGGTAATAAAACATGCCATCAACCTTAGCCTGCTTAATATGTTAATACCTAGGGCTAACTTACTCACCCTGGGTCCCGACATCAGGCGATATCTCTGTTCACCTCTGAAGCAGGTTCTGTTTGGAGAGCTGGAGAATGTGGGAAGGGGTGAGGCTTGCTTCCTGGGCTTGGTACTGACGGAGTGGGCAGGTTGTCCAGGAAGGAGACTTGCTTCTGGCTCTGGGGCTTGCCAGCTGTCTGGGCTTTTTCTCACCAGGGTCTCCTCTCTCTGATCACCTGGCCTTCTCTCTTCTTGATAGCAGGGAGGGCTGGTCTGCTTCTGCCCCCCCTTTTGCTTTCAGGGACATCTCGGCACAGGTTCTCGCTCTCTGGGTTTTCTCCCAGGGTTTGTGCTCTCTTTCTTCCTCAGGGGGTCCTTCGCTTGCCTTTTCCCTCCATTTGGTTTCAGGGTCACTCCCAGGGTCCACTCTCCGGGTATTCTCTCAGGGTTTGCGTTCAGGGTTTGTGCCTTTTCTTTCTGGTTTCAGGGTCACTCTCTCCAGGGGGGTCTGTCCTTCAGTCTCCTTCCTTCCTTCGTCTTTGCCCTCCTCCCCCCCCCCCCCCGTCTTATACTTTTCCAGCTGATAAAAATGCATAAGCTCATACATAACCACGTGGTGTGTGGAGGGTCTTTTGCCGCATTGCAGGTCTTTTCCCCCCCTCCCCATTACTTTGGAGAGGGGTCCTGCCACATTGCAGGTCTTCTTCCCCCTCCCCATTTCTTCGGGGGGGGGGGGAGAACTGCCACATCTATATGCCAAGCTGTCTGCCCCCCCCCCCAAAGGGTGAGGGTCCTTCTGACCTTTGCTTACCTGGCCATCCCTGATACTTGCTTAGGAGCTTAAGTCATTGCCTCTCTGTCTGCTTTGCTCCTACTGACACAGGAACATGTGAACAGGCACGTCTGATAAGGTATCCTTCAGAGTAACAGGACAAATGTTATTCATTTTCCACTAAGACAGTGCAGTTTAGAGTTCACCTGGGTAAAAGTCTTTCTTCTTTCTTGCTGTGACAGTGCCTTCTGGGGCCTTTCAGAATTTGGCCTATACATGCCTATTATAATTCATTTTTGGTTTCATTGGTAAACATGAGATATCGCCCTACACAGCAGTACACATATACTAGTCAGAGTAGGAGTATAAGGACCCAGAAGGGTTAGAGAGGCCCCAGGGAGAAGGCAGGAAGCGGTTGTATGTTGAAGACTGTGAATAAGTTAAGGTCTGCAAAGGTAAGAAGCTTTTTTGTGCATCTGTTACTGTAAATAAAGTTGCGGAAACAGCCAAAGTCTGCCTCCGTCTGTCTTTCCTGGCTGTTACCCAAGCTGTGGCTGCTCCCAGTTACCATTCTTCACTTTTTTGTCTTTTATGATACCCACACAGCTTGTAGAAACTTAGCAATAATGTAATCCTTGCTCATCAGTGAGTTCCATAATTGCAGGTGCTTCAGTATTTGATGCTATCCTGTTAGTTTTAGCAATAACCCCAACCACAGCCTCCATTTCAAATATATAGCTAAGAAGAGACAATACATCCCTTAAACCTCCACTTCTAAACCTTGGAATAGCAAATATTTCACCATCAGAAGCAGTAAGAGACCTTGGAATCCAAAGAGATGAAAACTTCAGTATGAAAAAGCATATAAATATAATTATAAAATCTGGATACTCTAAACTCAGATTACTTCACAGACAGAAACCACTACTTATCCTACAAGACTTCCAGACAAACTCTAATTTTTTCAAACATAGACTATTACAACTCCCTATTTACTTGGCCTCCCTGCAAATATCACTAAACCTCTACAACTACTCCAAAATGCATCTGCCAGATTCGTCACTGGAAAAAGAAAATTTGATCATATTACTCCCTCATTAATTGATCTTCACTGGCTTCCTATAATTTATAGAATACAATACAAAGTACTATCACTTATCTACAACATCAACAAAAATATTGATCCATCTCCTCCCAGAATTTCTATTCAACAATACAATCCACCAAGAAATCTAAGATCAAAAAATAAAGGCATTCTAAGAATTCCCTCCAATCAAAACATTCACCTATCTCATATAAGAGATCGTTTATTCTCTTTTGCAGGAATTTTAACAGAAAAAATAAGAAATTCAAACAAGAACTGAAGATCTGGCTTTTCAAAAAAGCCTATGAACTAACATAAATCTTTTTACTGGTTATAAATTAATATATCAGAACCTCTTCCCATCCTTTTTGAACACTTTAACAAAAACTCTTACCTTATGAATTGCGTTGCATCCTCTATTTAATGTTATTGAACACATTAATATTATAACTGTTACTTAACAATTATTTCTTCTTTAATGAATATGTATATCTTGTGATATTACACTGTTCTTATATGCAATTTATGTAAACTGTTGTGATCATTCGCTGGAACGACAGTATATAAAAAACCATAAATAAATAATTTGTTTACTTGTTTATTTTCCCTAATGAAAAAATTCCAAATGTGGGAATGAAACATTGGTATTATATTTCTTTTCTTTATTCTTTAAGCCATTTGAGTGTTGATCTCATTTTTAGGTATTGCTTTGTTTCAAGCACTTGACTGTCACAATGCTACAGGCAACTTTTTGAGTTTTACTTTTGTTAGGGTGCCGGGGGCTTAGATGAATTACATTCATTATAAATCTAACAAGTGGGCTATGCAATAAAACTCATGGTAAAAACATTTTACTATGAGTCTTAGTAAAATGTATTCATGCACATTAAAACAAGTGAATGCACTATGCAAATAATTTTACCAAGGACACATTAAAACTTGCCCTTAGTTATGTGGCAGCAGTACTAAAATAGCCATTAACACAAAAAAGTTTAATGTTTGTTTAAATGCATCCAGAAATCCACATGCTATCTAACCCTTTCACTTTTGGGCCACTTTTGAACATGCAGGACATCTTCTAATGAAGAGAAAATGCCCTAGCTCCACAACCTCTACTAGCATCGTCAGCCTTTCTAATAGGTAGGAATCCCCCTTCCCCCTACAAATGGCACCCACCCCTATGGAAACACGCCTTTCCATTGCAAAGGGGCTACAGTAGATCTTAATGGACAGGACGAATGACACTACAAGAGGTGTGCCACCTCATATGATATGAGTAAAGAGCATCTAGTGGAGTCATTTGCTGGCAGCAGTAGGGCAAGAAAGTAGGCTCTAATATTCCTTCTGCCTTCAAACATCCAAGCTCTCTGAGATGCTAAGTCATGTTGCCAGAAAGGTGGGTGGAGGATCAGGAAGTGGGGATCTTTTGCCATTGGAGAGTGATAGTAATAAAGAGGTTGATTTTCTGCCTATCAGGCAGTTTGATGGTATTTGGGAGGGTCATTTCTTGTCTATTCAGGGAGTAGAAGGTGATTAGTGGGTTGAGGAGGGGGATGTGAGAATTAAACTTTATTGCATAGACCCCCCATAGTGCACTACAGTTAAGGTTCTGCTTATTCTGTAGTGTATTAAGGTTAACGCTGAGGAAATGGTACAGGCTCATTTTGAGTCAGATCTGGGTCACTACTTCTAAGATTTCTTTTTATTCATTCATTCTTAAAAAACAGCAGCCCTGTAGCCAGTTACACAAATTTCAAAGTTAGCAGGAGCTGAAGCTGGATTTTATGAACACAACCTCTGCTCTGGGGGTTTAAGGAATTTATGGCATAAGTGTCTCATGTAGTTAAAAGCTATTAACATTTTTGCTGTTAAAAGGAATAAATACTTGAATTGTAGATCCCCTTCTTTAATGTCATTAGAAAGACTATGAAGGATTAACATATTTTCTCTATTTACACTATAGTATACTCTTATTTTGCTGCTATGGGATTATACCTCACACCTACCATTGGCTCTATTCTGCAATAGCAGTAGTCTTTAGAAGCCCTGACTTGTCTTTTCAAAACAGCGGGGTCCAAAGTGGAAAAATTGGGAACACTCTTCTCTATCAGAATTTGATCTTCAGCCAAAAACAAAAAAAAAGAACAAATACTTGCCTACATTTTTCTGAAAGACAGCTCATGTAATGTATTTACAGTACATCTGCCACTTGATCTAATTTCAATAAAAGAAGCCATTTTAAAGTCTATTTTTGAATACAGGCCCCATTGTGTACATGCTATGTGGGCTGGTCTCTGTATTTTTTCTGGTGGTCTTCAAGATCCCAGTCCTCAGCAATCATTGTGGGCATATGTTTGGCATAATGTTATTTTTGAAGAACCAAAAAACTCATTCCTGATTCCACCTCGCACAGTTCCTTGCAGATAAGATGACTTAGCAAGATGTTGGTTCATATTGGAAAACTGTTATGAGATGTCAAAAGGTGGTAAAAGGCAAATCATAAAATATATGTTCCTACAGTGATTAAAAAATTAAATTGTAATAGCCTTCTTTATTTAACATGCAAACATAAGATGAATGTACTGAAACAGTAAATACCAAGCACATCAAATTTTTAAAAATTCATACAAAATCAAATAAAAGATTAACTCAACATTGCCATGTTTTGGCAATAATGCCTGCTTCAGGAAGGATGCTTGCTTAAATACAATGAAATTATAAAAGTATCAAGAACTGGAGTGAGTGTCTTTTAAAACACAGATTTTCTGACATTGAATTCTTGCAGGATGATGTTTCTTATTTGATTGCCAGCATCTGATTTCGGTGCTGGTGTTGTATCAGTGTATGTGGCAAAAGCACATCAATGGTGTAGCAGTGACCAGTTCTCACCACACAGCATGGGTGGAGAGACTTTCTGAAAGATTCTCCACTCTTGGAAAAGAAAACAGGATAATACGGGAAAATCCCTATGGTATGATTGTTGACAAGGTTGCTGCTGAACGTTTCTAATCTCTCTTCAATAGGCTGAAAACATAAATAGCAGCTCTTCTTTAAGGAATACCTTAGAGCGAGCTTATATACAAAAACAGCTGTTTGTTGCTAAGAGGCATCAAAAGGAGCTCCTAAGTATCCCTCTCAACTTCTTTTCCCCTGCATTCCCATTAGAGAACTTCGATCCTCCCAAAAGGCTCATCTCTTCTCCCCTCCTCTAGCTTCGGCTAGACTATCCTTCAGTTTCTATGCTCCAAAAATCTGGAATACGGTACCACAACCCATATGCTTCAAGCCGCATTACCTCACATTCAGGAATAAAGCTAAACCATGGCTCTTTGGCCACACCTTCACTTAAAGTCCCCTCAGCAGACACACTCGGTCTTTCTGACCTATCCACCCGTTACTGTCAAGTAAGGCCTGTAAAAGTTATACATCCTGGCGTCTCATTGTAAATTTGATTCAACTGTGATTGTAAATTACCTTTGACCAATGTGCTGCTTTTTTTTGTAATTCACTTTCAGGCCACTCATGGAAAAAGGTGGAATATCAAATGTCTATAAATAAATAAATAAATATAAATAACCGCCGTGAGCAGTCAGCATCTTACAAAGTAACCACCCTCTCTCCTCAGGGGCTATTAAAAGTTGCCTCCGCAGCATCTCCAGCCCCAGGAGTGGGATCACCTGAGACAGGAATCAAATGCAAGCCTCCATTTGCCACTGAGCCATCCCTCGGGCTTCTCGCCAGCCCTAATAGAGCTCTCTGAACTGATGTTCTGTATCTGGTGGAAGGGAATGAAAGGGCTTTCTCCGTCTTGGGGAGCTGAGACGGCATGTGTGGTAGCATACTGTCATTTTTCACGATCTGTATAGTCACTTTTGTGATAGAGGGCCAGATGATAAATTTCTGCTGCCCAAATGCTAAGAACGTTTCTAAAGAGGTTAAGGGAACAAGGCAAAAAGCTGCTGTTGTTACTGACTGGATACAGCTGGAGATAAAGTTACTTGTCTAGAGTTAAGGCTGGTGGTAGAGCTGGATTTAAAAAAGGTTTGGACAAGTTTCTAGAGGACTAGGACCTTTAATAATTATCTGCCCAAGCAGTCTTTGGAATCACATCTTACTTCTGCGTGGAAGCAAGAGCCAATGGGTCTACCCATTAGGATCTGATGGCTATTTCCAAATGACTCAGCCTGACCACTGTTGGAGACAGGATGCTGGGTCAGATGAACCATTTTGATGGTCAAGGCACTTCTTATGTTCTTAGGGTCACACAGCATCAGTAGAAGAGAGGATCGGAACTGCTGTTTCAGTACTATTCCTGACTCACAGTATAACCAGTCTCCCTATTGACATTGGTCCATATTTGACATAAGGAGATAAACTTTGAATTGTAAGGCTCAAGTGCATCAAGTTGAAATGTGCCTTCACAGATGTATAGCATTTCCATCCAACAGTGTTTTAATAAAGACATTTTCTCCATGATTTGAAGCTTGGCACATTCCAAAGAAATTCCTGTTCCCTTCCCAGCAGCAATGTAATACCCTGCTAAGCCTATCAAAGAACTACATGCCCCTAAGTGCAGCTTTCTTATAAGCTCAATGACAGGATAGAGGATAAAAGGCAGCTCTAAACTATAGCAAAAAAATTCATAAAAAGTACATTTTTCTTTGAGGGTGTACAGTACTGTATTTTACAGCTATACATACGCAGAGGAGCATTTCAACTTAGCAGGCATAATGCCAACTTGAAAATGCCTCTTTAAATTGATCACAAAATGGAAAAGATACAGCTACAGGGGCTGAAAGCTTTCTTTAACTTTTACTAAGGGGTTATTTTAGGGCATTCTTTGAAACTGGGACTTTGCATCATATTTCTAGATTACAGACAATTTTTTTCTACTTCACTTTCATGATAAATAATAAGAGAATAAAATAACTTCAAAGGATTTGATTCAAACTTGGCAGTCCACAACAGTAAGGATTTACAAATACATACTAGGAAAAGGCAACTCACCCTATCAGATTAGACCATTTGAAGATTTTTTTCCCAGTACATAAATCTATCCTTGTGCAGGCAAGGGGGTAAGGAAATACTGTTTATTATGGCCCATCATATTTATAAAGGTCCTAAGTGAACAGCAGAAGTAATTTTGACCCTTTCTCATTGTGTCGCAGCCAGCTGGGAAGAACTTTTTTCATAACCTCACTTCAGCAAAGATAAAAGGTATCTGGCACTGGTCTTAGGAGAAAGTGACAGCTAAATGATGCAAATGGTGAATGATTCTAGACCCGTTTATAATATCCAGCAGGCCGTTATCATTAACCTTGAAACAAGAACAAAGATAACAGCCATTAATCTGAACACTGTTATGTCGCTATAATTAATTGCCAACAATTTTCCAAACAGTAAGCACTGTCTGACATGTCTGAATCTTGAGTGTTTTTCAATGAGCATTTTGCTATATAAGAATAAAAACTGGAAACAACATCAGTGCAATTTTGGAGTTAGCTAACAAAATATACAGATATATAGTACAATATCTGCTGCTATTATCTGGTTAATAGGTACAATTGTACACAACCTGCCCCTGAATTAGTAGCACATTGTATCCTAGTCTGCTCTTAAGGACAAGGCTCATTTCCTACCCAGACCAATCAAAGGCATTTACTGAACAAGGCTCAGGCCAATGATATCAACTCCCTCAGTATGATTAATAACTGCTCCCTCACTTATCTTTCTTTCCCTGAATGACAGACAATACCTTTAAGGCACTATGGTGTATATATTGAGAAATATCCAGTTAAGTAAGTTAGCCGGATAAGATGCATCTGGCTAACTTAAAAGGGATATTTAGCAGCATGGCTTTGCTGCTAAATATTGCCGAATAATTTGCTAGTTAGCTGAATAAGTCTTATCCGATTAACTTCTAATTTATCCGGTTAACTTAAAACAGATAAGTTTAAATATCGATATTTATCCAGCTAACACGGTCATTCATCAAATCGTGATGTGGCCTTATCGCGTGCGATAACGCCCTACCGTACGCGATACCAGCCGCATCGCAATGGTACAATTCAAACTAAGGGAAGGAGAGGAGTGTGGACAGGGCTTTGGTGGGGTTATGTCCCAGCAGCGCTGTGGGCAATAATGTTTTCCATATTATCGCCGGCAGCACCGCAGGAAATAACTACACCTTTTCCCGTGGCACTATGGGTGCAAAAGTGTGCGGCCCGCTCGCAACTGTGGTGGGCGAAAATGCATCGCTGAACATTTTTGCTCCCCCGCCCCTTTTGTTTACCGTGGGCCATCATTCTGCTGTACTCATCGTGGAATGATGAATCCAGGGGGTAAGTTAGCCAGATAAACAACTCCTCCCTGAAATGCCCTTTCCTGCTCAACACTTAAGCAGTTAAGTACGTATCCATATCAGTGCAGCCACTAAACGCAGCCACAAATTCAGCCATCACCATCTAGTTGAATAAATCCTTACTTATCTGGCTAAGTGGCACTGAATATTAACCTCTATGAGATTTTTTTTAATGAATCATATTAAAATATAATTTTACTATTAAGATGTTTTATTTTTTTATTGGTGTTATTGTTTGTTTTATGAGGAATGGTGATTTTTTTTTTTCCATTCTTGCATTATAATCAGAATTTGGCTTGTAGCAGTTTCCAGCTGCATGTTGCTATTTATAGTTTATGCTCACTTTTTTTCTGTATTTGGTGAGGGTCTGCCTGCGTTTTACATGTGTGACCAAGGTGAGAGTATTCTGCAAGCTTGTAGTTTCTGTGTGGGATCTCCAACATCCTTGCTTGTTCTGTTTTCCTAATAGGTATATTGGTGTTTTAGGGCCTGGGGTAATATATGTAGTGTTGTCTTTTCTTAGGTTTTTACTTTTTGTGTGCTGGCAGTTAGTGCTTTTTTTTTTGTTTGGGAGGTTTACTATATTGTAATTGTTATTCAGTTTACTCATGGCTTTCTGGCCACCAAGCCCACACCCAGCACACTTTACAATGTGGGTTTGATAACTGGTGAAAAAGACAGAAGTTGGTGTTAGGCTGCAAGTGGTAATATGTATGCTCACCTAACCAAAGCCGATTAATCTCAACCGGGCAGACTAGATGGACTAGTTTGGGCTTTATTTGCCATCATCTACATCTTACTATCGTGCCAGTACAGCGCACTGTTAGCTCGCATTTGGCTGTGCGTTTTCGACGCTCTATTTTTACTCCTTATACAGTAAGGGGTAATAGTGCGTCGAAAACGCACGGCCAATCCCCCCAAAACTAATAGCGCCTGCAACATGCAAATGCATGTTAATGGGCCTATTAGTCATTCCCGCACGATCCAGAAAGTAAAATGTGCAGCCAAGCCACACATTTTACTTTCAAAAATTAACGCCTGCCCAAAGGAAGACGTTAATTTCGGCCGGCACCGGGAAAGTTGTTTCTGCTTTTCTGTACACCCTCTGACTTAATATCATAGCGATATTAAGTCGGAGGCTCCAAAAGTAAAAAAAGTTTGTAAATTTAAAAATAATAAATTTTAAATCTGCCTTCGGCCCACGGGTTGGAAGACAGACAATGTAGCCGGCGTCCATTTTCCGAACCCGTGGCTGTCAGCAGGTTCGAGAACCGACACCACTAAAATTGAGCGTCGGCTGTCAAACCCACTGACAGCCGCCGCTTCTGTCAAAAAGGAGGCGCTAGGGACGCACTAGTGTCCCTAGCACCTCTTTTTACCGAGTGCCCTAATTAGCATACCTGGGCTTCCTGAATCGCACGCCCAGGAGAGTGGCCTGTGCGCGCATTGGGAGAGCGGGCGCTCGCAGGCTCTTCCGTGCGATTTTCTGTATCGGCCCAAATGAGACTGATCACTGACTCAAGGGATAAGCAACAGTAAAGGGGCAAAAGAGATTTAATAAGTCATTAAAAAGTTTGTGTGGCCTGATAAATGAAAAATATTTGATTCTTTAAATCAAATGCATCTTTCCTAATGGTGGGGGGTGGCAGTTATTGGTATTTTTATATTTGGGATCATTTGGTGGCACCTCACTTCGTGCACAGTTTTCTAATAATAAGTACCCTGGTAAAACATTGGTTATCCTCCTTCCATCAGTTCTCTAAAATGCCAATTATGTCTACATTTAGTTCTAAATATAAGGAAAAATATCACCTCTTGATAAAAGGATATTTCAAATAACTCTTTTACAATAAAAATTATTATACCTCCCAAATGTAGGGTTATACTTTTATGTGTATTTATTTAAAATGGTAATAACTCTGAAAGAAAAAATTTTTTATGGAGACCAGGAACGTTTCATATTTCATTTTATCAGCCCCCCCACATGGAGTGCTATAAGGTTTATAATCAAAAACGTTCTTCCTCCATCCACTTTTTTGTTTTTATAAACGTATAGCGTGCACAAAGTGTGAGAATAAATTTTCTAAAAAATGTAAATACGTTACCGGCTGTGATGGTATAAAGTAATGTCCCGACTTATCTGTATCAAAAATGGTGACCCAACGAGGCCGCGTTTCATATCCCGAAGGATCTTTCCTCAGGGGATGCTTTTCTTTTTATTTGCTGTCGGTATAATATACTTGAAGAAAAATCTTGACCGGTAATTCCAAAGTAGCGTTGTATTTCGTTATATTTACTTTCCAGCCTTCAATGCGAGTGGAACACTCTGCCAGCCTTTTTGGTATCTTACATTCAGTGCTATACATTCTGACTTTCCTATCTTACATTTCAGATTTCTGCATCAGCACACAGACATTTCAAGGTACATATTTTTATTTGTATAATTAACTTTCCTAGCAGTTAAAAAGGGATAATTTGGAATCTTAATTCAGTCTGCTCTTTACTTATAGCACATGAGCTACTTTTGCTTTACTGGAAGCTCACAATCAAGATGCTCTAACTCCACTGTTTGCTTAGTATCCTTTAAAGATACCTCCCTTTGAACCATGCGCTGCCAAATAACTGTTGGCTTTCCCTCTTATTCTAAAAATGCTAGGACTTCCTGGAGAGCCAGCAGCTTCCTCAGCTTTGTCCACAGCTGGAATCCCCAGGGTTGCGAGTTCAAACCCTGACAATAATTTGGAATTTCTCCCAGATATACAGTGATATTTCCTAAAGCCATCATACACTGAATAATCTTACAAAGCCTTCAACTGGGATACACAAAGCCATAAAACTTACCTTGGCAATTAAATGCTCTTGCAAAGTTTGAACACTAACAGTCACCTCAGCGGTGTGGCTAATCCATGTCTGCTGCACCACAATGCACAGTGCTACAGGCCGAGCCATGGGGCTGGCCCATATAGGGGTATTTTTGTCTTATAGGACACATAGGCTTGTTACCACCCAGTGGCAGGAATGCTTAACATACATGTGACAAGTCACTTCATTGCCTCAGATGCAAATTTAATTTACTAAGGCTTTTCTTCCATTCTCTTTCCCTGCTACATTTAGAGGGAAAGGATCACCATAGCATGTTAAAGACATGGTATTTCAAGTCCAAATGTGCCAAGCACAAAAAACATTTACACTCACCAGACTCAACATGTAAAGCTGATTTTGCTTAAGTTGAGATCAGAAGATTTATTTATGTGGATTTATTACTCACCTTTTTGAATAAGAAATTCACCCAAGATGGAGTACAACACATAAGAAAGTTAACATACAATCATAGACCCATGAGTACAGCAACTGAACAGTTTTAGTCTGAATGAGACGCTTAAGGACTAAACTGGAGGCAAAACAGGATTAAAGTTGGAATAAATCAATAACAGGACAAGGAATACAAAACATCTTACTAAAATCAACACGAAACGAATAAGACAGATACAAAACATCTCAGTAAACAATAGGTTGTAGCAATATGTACAGGGCACTCATATACTAAATACAAACATCTCAGTAAAATAATAGGTTTGAGTAGCACGTTCAAGGCATTCTAATAAGGTGTCAATCAGTTTTGTTCTAGTGCACAGGTTTCAGCTACTTTCAGGGCCTGGCGGAAGAACCAGGCTTTTACTTGCTTCTTGAAATAAAAGTAATCAGGTGTTTGGGGGAGTTGTTCTGAGAGAGAATGCCATTGCGTGTATTGGTGGGAGCAAAGGAGAAAGCAAATTCAATCACACAAACAGCCATGAAGTAAACAGCCTACATAAAGTATTAATTTTTTTAATTTTATAGTTGTTACACTGCAATTTGTCGTGCACCACTGGGAGAATCCTTTTATTTATTTATTTATGGGGAAGAGTCTATCGAATTATACCACACTCACTGATATCTCACTGGCTCGTGCAATATATGCGAGTTCATCTTAGTCAATATGGATTAGTCAGATCCACACTACACAAAGGGCCGGATTTTAAAAGCCCTGCGCGCCTATTTTGCATAGGCCGCCGGCGCGCGCATAGCCCCGGGACGTGCGTAAGTCCCTGGGTTTCGTAAAAGGGGTGGGAGGGGACGTGTCCGGGGCCTGCCCGGGGGTCAGGGGGCAGTTCAGGGCAGGACCGGGGGCATGGCGCCAGCCCGGGGGCGTGGTCGAGGCCTCTGGACCAGCCCCTGAGTTGGGTGATGGCGTGCCAGCAGCCCGCTGGCGCGTGCAGATTTACACCTGCTTTTGGCAGGCGTAAATCTGCCAACAAAGGTAGGGGGGGTTTAGATAGGGCTGGGGGAGGGGTCAGTTAGGTAGGGGAAGGGAAGGGAAGGGGAGGGGAGGTGGAAGGAAAGTTCCCTCCGAGGCTGCTCCAATTTCGGAGCGGCCATGGAAGGAACAGGCAGCGTGCGCCGGGCTCGGCACACGCAAGTTGCACAAATGTGCACCCCCTTGCGCGTGCCGACCCCGGATTTTATAAGATACGCGCATATCTTATAAAATCCAGCGTACTTTTGTACGCGCTCGCGTAAATTTATAAAATCTACCCCAAAGTATTCAGTGAGTCTCTTCCAAACATGACTAATTTAAAGAGTGGATATGAACTGTATGGGAGTTGCATAAAAAAATTGTAGAGACCCCATTATAGGCAAGAGTGTATCATTTATTTTTAATATATTAATTAAACCTCTTCATAAACAACATCAAGAGCTGTGGGATGGTCTGCCTCTCTCCTCACCCAGCCCCAAGGAGCTGAGAGAAAACCTGTCTCAACCACAAGAAAAAGCCCTGTGGCCAGCATCAGACATCTTCTGATCAAGTAACACTCAAAAAATAAAGGTGTGTTGTGAATGCTTTTTTACATCAGGATGAAGACAGGTACAAATGGGTAGACCAAGTAGTCGTTTTTTGCTGACTCATCGCAATTTATATAATATATAATCTATAGTGATTATTCATTCTCTGTATATATTTTCTAATTTAGTTTTATTGCTGAAGGAGGGAACAGATTGAGAGTTGAAAGCCTATCATCTTGCTTATCCAATGCTGACATCTCAAAAGTGAATACAGACCAACACCATGAATGGCATGTAGAATACAGCTATAAATGCTATGAATAATAAATGTTCATCTCTCCAGCTCTTTCTACATTGCTCTGAAAGCAAAACTAGAAATTTTACATTTCTAAATAATATATCTCATTGAATATCCAACATGTGGTAGTTAAAAATCTACTGGAGGAGACATAATCCTAAATGCACTGACTCAGAATTACTACTGGTATTTACAAGTATTACCCTTTTTAGGTTGAGTAATTAATTCAAATATAGCACTTACTGATAGAAAGAGCATTTAAAAAACAATCTTAGCTTACCTGTTCATTTTTTCCCAGCTCTATCTCTGCTATAGCTACAGGGGTATTGCCATGATCCATGTGCCGGGACCGCGCCTTTAAATCAACTCTCCAGTTTATGGTCTTCAGAGAGTGCTCCCACCTGGACTGAGTGATTAGACTGTCTCGAATATCTGTCTTATGATTCTTCCAAAACTTGGCAATAACTGTGGCTTGATCTGCTGTGATTCCACCTTGTTTCTTGGTCTGTGCAGTAAGGAATGCTTCAAGCTGGTTCAGATCCATATCCGCCGAAACTATAGACTGGGGAAAAACAAGGAAAGATTTCTTAAGTTTTACTCCTGGACAATGAGTGGAAAACCATTCTACAAACATAAAAAATAAAAAAGCATGTTTAACAACAGGCACATTGCTTTCAGTAAATTACATGTAACTCAGGGACAAGCAACTCCAGTCCTGGAGTGTCACAACCATAATCAGGCCGATCCAATATCAGGCGCTCTGGCCAGCACGCCATGCTACTTGGTTTGGACACACATTTTCAACATGCTAGATGGACGTCCAATATAATACATGCATTAGGGCGTCCATAATGCATGTGCTAACAAGCATGTAGGCAATAGCACCGATTGCATGCAAATTGCATGTTAATGACTAGAGTATCTGGTACTCCTGATCCAGTAACATGCGCCTAAAACTAGTACGTCCATAACAAGCTTTTTTTACGTGTAAAATTTAGCACCTATGCTGTCCCTGGCGTTAATGTGGTGGCGCTATTGCTAGGTGACGTATCGGGAAAGCTTTTGAGTGATTCCTACTATATCAAATAGATTTTCTGCACTTTTTTGTCCTGCTGACTTTTCTCTTGCACATGAAAGCAAGAATAAGGAATGCCAGGCTCAGACAAACGAGAGATAAGAGAACCCGGTGACAGTATAAGAACAGGTAAGCAAATAGCTCATTGAAGAATTGAGAGTCTGTGAGGGGCATCCGTAAAGGGCTCATAACGGATGCCCAAGGCCTCGATCTTTCCAAGGCGTTCATGCGACGTAGATTACGGACGCCCATTCTGGATGTCTGAAGGGCCCATAATGGACACCAATGCCAAATCCAAATCAGAGACATCCATGAAGGGAAGCAACAGGCCTGTACATGGATGTCCAAACAATTTATACTGGCTACTGTCTGTTCCTTTATCTTTCCATGGATTAGTGGACAGTATTTATTCCTACATACATGCTATCTTGGATTGCAAAATACTTGTGACTTGAAAGGCTAATGCTGTGCTTCATGGACTCTTGGTTAAACCCAGTATGATATGTCTTATGTTCTTTTGTTTTCTATACAGGCCAGAGCCATCTGTAGACCATGCTGGCAACTTATTCATCCACGGACAACCCTCCTTGGGTTGCCCGAGCACAATGTGGTGCAAAAATACTGGCTCATTTCACTGGGAATTCTAACCCTTTATGAAGACCTGTGCAGTGATCTTGAACACATGGTCTATCGCAACCATGTCGTACCTGGGTTCACGAAACTTCTGTGCGCTTTACATTTTTTTGCCACTGGAAGTTTTCAAAATCTGGTTGGTGTGGGGATAACTCAGTCCTCAGTCTCACGGCATTTCGCACAGGTCTTGAGGGCAATGATGAAGCAGATGAAAAAGTACATTGAGTTTCCTGAGGACCCAGCACAACTTCAGGAGATCCGCTGTGGGTTCATGGCAATTGCTGGGATGCCGAATGTGTTGGACGCAATAGACTGCACTCATATCGCATTGACCCCAAAGTCGGAAGAGGAGAGTTCATTCTGTAACCATAAGCAATTCCATGTCATGATTGTGCAAGTTGTATGTGATGTACACCTTTGAATTCTAAATGTAGTGGTAAGATTTCCTGGGAGCTGCCATGATTCCTACATTTTTTCACATTCATCACTTGGAATCCATTTCCTGCAGGGGAGATACGGTGATTGCTGCCTGCTCGGTAAGTAACATTTGCTATGGGCTGGGATGAAGGCATGCAATATGTTGTGTTAATTTATGAAAGTATTTCATTAACTACTGTAGTGTTAGAGTGGTGGGGTATAAAATGAGTATATGTATATGCCATATGGATCAGTGTATGCTCTTGGTGTTGTCTCTCTAGTGTTTTTTGATGCAATCTTGGTATAGATTTATTTATTTTTTATTTAGGTTTTTTATATACCGGCATTCATGAACAAGTCACATCATGCTGGTTTACATAGAAACAAGGGGTGCATAGAACAGTAGAACTAAACTTGTGCAAGGGGAAGCAGCTACAAAAAACAGGGGTAAGATAACTGGGAGAGAGAAAAAAGAGGAAAGGTGGGGCGTAAAGATTTGTAAAGAGATAATTACTTAGATGATGTCAGCTATGACTGTAAGCTTGGTTGCTAACGCTGCTCCAGTCCCCATTCACTGCGGCCAAAATACGCTATAACGAGGCTCATTACAGCACAAGAAATGTGATAGAGCGGACTTCTGGTGTACTGAAAGGCAGATTCAGATGTTTGGATCGCTCCAGTGGAGCCCTGCAGTACAGAGCAGAAAAGGTGGTGAGCATTATTATAGTCTGCTGCATAATACTTGTTTGTGTTTTAGCTTGGACGCAGAGGTCACAGAACACTTGCCGCCATATCCACCTCTCGAACCGGCACTAGAGGTGGACAACACAGCGAGGGGCTACGATGTTCACCAAAGGATCATTGCCAATTATTTCTTGTGTAAACTGTTATAATTTTACCAATAACCCTTGACCCTTTGTAATGATATTGATCCAGTCTTGATTCAACAAAATACCTATGCAAAATCTTTTTATATTTTTCTTTTTATAACAGTAGATTAATTGCCTCTCGTAATCAGAATATGTCCTGTCATCTCAGCCTAGCAAGCGTAGGCATCCATCGAACAATCTCCCAGCTACTCCTAACAATTGCACCTTCGGCCTCTCAACAAATCCCATCACTGGAGTGCAATATCTAAATCCTGTTTTGTGTTTTATTTCAGGAGCTGTAATCGGAGGCCGACGGATGTACCCGTAACCCAATGCATTATATATAATGTTTTTCAAAATGTGCCAATAAATTTTTTGAATTTCTTTAATGGACTCTGTTCTCTTATCTATCTGTGATAGATATGTCATTTACATCCCTCTCCCCTTGTACCAGCTACTGCCATTGTTGCCATGTGTCATCCTGGCCCTCAGCAACTCCCATCCATTGCAGGCGTGCATCCACTTACCCTCTTACAAGGCCCCTGCATTGGCATTCCTCTCCCAGCATCTTGCTTGAGAACCTGTTATGTGTGGTGCAACATCAAGGACACCTTGGAAAGGCCTAGGCCTTGGGCATCCGTTATCTAGGGCACACAGGCAAGGCATCCATGCTTTGGGCATCTGTGAAGGGTCCGCATGCCCTAGACAACGAACTCCAAGGCATCCATACTTTGTGCGGCCTTGGGCAGCCGCTGTCTAGGATGTGCGGACCCTTTACGGATGCCCAAGCATTGACGCCTTGCCCGTGTGCCCTAGATAACAAACACACAAGGCCTAGGCCTTTCCAAGATGTCCATGCTTCGTGTGTCTGTGAAGGGTCCACGCGCCCTAGATAATGGACACCTAAGGTGTTGTGGTTATGTGTGTGTGGTGGATCCTTGGGTGCTGTGGAGGTGACCATGCCCACGAGGAGGAGCCCCGTGAGGAGCCACAGAACTGGGCTAGACTCGTACTACACAAACCCAAGAGTTCTTTTATTAGACAGCTTGAAGAGAACCACCAGAGGTGGCAGTAGTGAGACAGTCTAGTTGTTGCAGTCTCAGGGACCTCGGCAGAGGGAGCCCTTCTCTCCTTGGTGACGTCAGGAGGTTCCGCAGCAGGTCTCCCAGCGAGGAGATACTGTGGATGAGATAGACTGAGGTGTTTGCTGTTGTTATGCGATTCCACCAGGTCTGTTGTAGAAGGTACAGGCACTGAGGCAGGGAGAGCAGGCCCTCGAGGAGCGAGTACCTGTTCCCTGTAAGGCACCTGAAATAAAGCAGAGGGCCCCCGAGGAGTGGGTACCCAGGTTAGCATATACCTCGAAGGGCAGGGAGAGAGAGAGAGCTTCCTGCGGCAGCATGAAGCGGCAGACTAGTGTAGACAAGAACGGATTTGAGTCCTTGCTAACTCGGGGAGCTAGCAAATTAGTGAAGGTAATATACCCGGATGGCGTGACTTCAGCATGAGGGAACGCCCTCGAGGTTCGCACCACGGGTGGTACAAAGACATGGGTTGCGCGCGCACCCTAGTAGGTACCTGGGAGGAGCAATGGCGGGAGGCAGCACTATAGCCGTTCCAGGGACGCCAGAGGTTGGCTTGTAGCCGTGGTGGTAGCCATCTTTCCCAGGTAAGCGGGAGGAGCCGTTACTAAGGTGAGGCAAACGAGGCGAAACCGTCGAGGACCGACGGATGCAACAAAAGGATGGACGCCTTGGAAAGGCCAAGGCCTTTCAGGCATCTGAAGGGCCGAAATCCAAGTTTTGGGTGTCTGTTTAGGGTTCTGAGGCAGATATCGGACATCCACGCATAAGTGGTTTTTTGTGCGCATGATCGTGGACATCCGTTCCCCGTGGTCACTTCCAGACATCCATTTTGGGCGGTGCCTTTAGTTAGTGAGGCAGTTAAAAAAAAAATGTCTACAATGCCACGCAGGAGGCTTTCGAACATCAAGGAGGGAGATGTCAGGCTACTGGCAGAGCTCATCGTTCAAGATGAGAAGCAGCTCTATTTTCACCCTGGGCACCAGGGCTGGTGCTCAGAGCGAGTTTTAATGCTCAGGCTTTTTTCCCCAGAGAGGTAAGTTCTGAGGTGGGGAAGATAAGGCCCATTCCTAGAGGCCTGCCTGCAGATTTTTGTATGTCAATATGGCCAATTGTGGTTTAAAAACCTTTGCTCCAGGAAGTTGTCCTTTTGCTCCAGGAACTTTGAAATTGTTCAGGGGGGCTAATAATAATAATAATAGTGTAGAAAATCAAGCTTCCTAGCATAGACCAATTTATCATGTTTGTTCATTGCTGATGCTTTTTTGGTAAAACCTGCAGGGCGAGTTAATGAACCAAATGGGAGCTGCAGGCCACACATCAAGTTTCTTGCATTTTTGAATGTTTTATTTTTTTTGGTACCCACCAAGTGGAGGCTTTGAAGACGAGGGCCCGGAGGCTCCAATGAGAGGACAGGGACTACATCCAGGCCCTATGTGCTCAGCGTGGACAACAGGAAGGTATGTGTTGTTGGCTTCACATCAAAGTAGAAAACACGAGACAAAAAGAGAATACAAAAAGAGAATGGTCATGTAAAGTACACTGGCTTGTGGTCTATATATGTTTAATAAAATTATAAATAATAATCACTTTTGGCTATTAAAGGTTTGCCTGAAATTGTGCCGGCCTTTATCAACTGTGTAAAATTGATAAATCTTGACAAATAACTCCCTCCAGCCAGCCCTTCAGGATCCTTTACCCTCCGTTGAATCTTAGTAACGCTTTGATATTTCTCATTTCAGATACCTCCAGCATATCCAAAGAGGAACAGGAGGAGAACTATGAGAAGCCACCACCACCTCCTCAACCAACTGCTGAGGTGCAGGCAGCAATGCCACTACCACCACCTGCCCCCCCAGCACCCATTTCTCCCACCCCACCATTCATGGAGACCGGTTCCTGGAGGCTGGCACAGCATCTGGGGAAGGGCCACAGGAGCAAGGCAGACTCTCTCCCATCCAGGCACGCCTGGATGCTGTGCTGGTTCTCCAGGTCCTGGGTGTCCTAGAAGGCCAGGTGGTCCAGATAGTGGCCAGCAGGAAATGAATGAGCTGCTGAAATCTATGGCAACAGCTCAATCACTGGTGGCCATAACCCGGGTTCCATCAAGCTGGCCACCATTTCCCCATCAGTGACGATCCTCTTTGGCCCCCATGGACCTTATCCCCCATCTCCCCCTCTTCATCCCTGCCCCTCCTCCATTGTAAATATTTTGGCTGGAATTTATTTGTTCTAATAATATTTTTGTTAAAATATGTTGGTGGTTGTCCTGTGTATAAAGGAGATGAGGGAGAGGGATGTAATATTGGTTGAGGGAAGGTGATGTTACCGATGCCAATGGTGGTGGTGGGGATAGGGGAGGGAAAAGGATGATACCAGGGGAAAGGCATGACAATGATGCTGGGGGAAGAGGAGAGGGAGACGGCTATGATGCCAAAAGGCGGGAGAGTGAGTGAATAGAAGAGAAAAGACTGAGGATGGGGAAGTGGGTATTGTGCCATATGATCAGATATGTCTTATATGTGCATGGTTTAAAAATCATGTTTTATGTTGGTTATTAATTTCCCTGACTAGTTTATTGAAGGTGTTTTGTAGGATGTTTTATTGTAGCATGTAAAAGGTCATAATGACAAAATAATGGACCAAAAATAAAAATGGAGCCCACCACCCATTCCCTCTAGCCTAGTGTACAGTTCAGGGACGGGATTCCCACCCCCACCATGACCCAATTAACCATAACCGTGGTTCTACAGATGATTGGAACTTTGTCAAAACAAGAGCCCATAAATAGGAAACATAATTCATTGCTTACACAAAACAAATACTTTTATTGGGCTAATACTCATGGGTGTTTCAGAGAACGCAAAGCACTGGCTATATTTTGGATGGCACTGATCAGATCACTCATCAAGCTGGACAGAGTAGCTATTGCCTCTTTGTTCTCCTTGCGCATTTGCTTGAGTAAAACAAATCGGAAGGCGGTCCCACGTAGCCAACGCAAAAAACAACAAGGGGACTACCTTACACCGTGGAAGATTTTATTAGAGGTGCCCAATATTCTGCAAATCAATGATTATACTTCTAGACACAGCCTATGTAAGGCTTCAATAACACTCTGTTAATGAGTACAATTCAGAGTCTCATAATATATGATGGTCTTTGATATTTAAATAGAAATTATCATTGAAGTCCAGACTTGTTGTATGGTGATTGATTGTATATTATGTATGATTGTTTCATCTGAACAGATTCTTGTCTTGGATAAGACTTATCCAACTAATTTACACAGGATATTCAGCGGTACTGCTATGCTGCTGAATATACCATATTTGCCACTACTTAGCTGGATAAGTCTTATCTAGCTAAGTTTATACCTGCTATGGAGCACCTCTCTCCAATACTGAAAAAGTTTCAGTGGCTGCTGAATTTTTTTCTGTGCCCAGTTTAATATCTTAGTTTTAGTGTTTTGGTCTTAAATGAGTTGGATCCTAATGTAGTATAATAAGTAATTGATTCTTGGGTTTGTTGCTTTGACACACACATATTGAAAATGATTGTTTAATAACAAAAAGGGCTGAAGATTTTTATTGAAGTTTCTGCATTTCTTTGAATACACTATGATGGACACTGAAATACTGCAAGATTGATAAGAACTGTTGAGGGTCTAAAATAGCATGCATGCTGTCCATCAGACAAAGATGCAGTCATTGATCTGTTTAAAAATACTGCAGATGGACAGCTGTTGCTATGTGTTACAAATTAGCCATGCCTATAGCCTTGAATGTATCTGGCTAGCAGCAACATCTAGTGTGGCTATTCATATAGGACTTGTACATGAAGTTCTTTTATGAGAAAAAGGACTAGAACACATATCCAGAGACACTTGTTCTCAACTACAATGTGTTGAGAAATTATAAAAAAGGTGCTATTAATATTGCAATACTCAAAGACAAAGAGAAGATCAAAGGAAGAAGACACTGCTGCATTGTCTCCCCTCTCACTCTAACTTAGTCCATCAGGATGATTTGGAGTAAGTGTCAATGCAGAGATGAAAGACAGGAATTTAGAATTGTACCACATTACTATTATTTTAGCCTCGATCCCTAGACAATATTATGAGAGAAGCTACTTATATAGTATACATTAGGTAAACTGTAATTAATAATACGATAATGTGTATTTACTTATTGTCATCTGTTCTCAAGTTTAACAATATTTTATCTGATGTCCAAAACAATGATAATTCCAAATTTTTATATACAAAGATAGAATTGGCTTCTTTTATTATGTTATACTTCCCGTAACACTAATTTACAGTGACTGGTTTAAAAGGTATATGACAATGCATGCTTTAAGATTTGGTTCTGAAGGTTTATTAGAAATCCCCACTGTTAGGGTATACATTTGATAAGGACATGACAACATGCTATTTCATGTTAGGTTTGGTTCTTTGGAATGTCCTCCCAAAAGAACTTTGTTTTAAGTCTTAATTTGTAATAATGCAATTTTGATGTGTATTAATGGTATATTATTTAGGTACTATACATTGTGTTCATTATGCTGCAAGTCACCTTGGGCACTGAGTTGGGAAGGTATCACACAAATAAAAATGATGAAGATATTCGTAGGAATTTTAATTGACTCAAATGTAAAATTGGGAGATCAAAGATTTCTTCTGTAATCAGAAATTCTAACCATTATCTACATTTGATTAAACAACTTTTTAGAGAGAGATGATATATTCTATCATTGCTTTTAATTGTGTTATGGATTGATTACTGTAATGGTGTTTATTAGAGATTATCAAAAAAGACATACATAGACTTCAAATTCTTCAGAACTCTGTGGCTATTGTCTTGAGTCATAACATATTACTTCCTCATTGTACAGTTTGCACTAGCTACCAGTGTCTCAGTGTTTAGTCTAAGATCTTACTTTAGTTTTTAGATGTTTGCATGACCTTAGTACATCTAAAAGAACTCTGAGACCATATGATCCTCCTTCCTCCACCACTTTTCTGCTGTCAGTCAATGGGCCTCAAGGCTCTGTCCTGAGCCCTCTTCTCCATCTACACTTCCATTAGTGCGCTGATCTCCTCCCATTCCTTTCAGCACCACCTTTTATGCAGTTGTCTCACAGATAAATAAATTAAATAAGTTATAGAACAATACATGCAGTGAGAGTGGGTAAATTTCAAACAGTCCATTTCTGTGGGCAAAATGCTGTTATACTTTGTAAAAATGACTTTAATTATTAACAGAAATAAGATTCCATGCTCATTTTCAATTCAATTCTAAACTGAGAGCATAAATCAAAGCAGCAAGTTCTGATCCCTTTGTAATACAGAAATGAATACAAATAACAAAAATGGTGGGCAACAAGAACCTATCCCAACAAGAAATATATATAGACAGCTAATTATATAGATATAATTTTCTTTTTTTTTTTTTTGAAAACTGTTTTATTACCACAGGCAAAGAAATGTAACAGGAACATATCGGTCCAGCAGCATTATATAAACATGCAAATAACAATAAAGCAGAATAAAAGAACATTGCAAGTTCAAATAAGTAACAAACAGTATACGAGCAGAACTACATGTGATACATTAAAACTTTCTCCATTTTAACTCCCTCATTCACTCAAAAGCCACACATATCCACATACATAAAACCCCATTCTATTCATTTTACTTTTATTTTTGTTCTGCAGTAGTGCACACCATAACAGTCACATACAAAAAGATTTCTTTACAAAGACAATAACAAGGAAATACAAGAACATATGAATTAACTAAAAACAATACACACACACACATATATATATATATGAATATTGCCATAATGATCGAAACCTTCACAGCATATAATATGCAGTTTTCCATTGTTTGTAAATAAATCCTCAAACTAGAGAAAAATAACCCACTTATCTACAATCATACACTTACTCATGCATACAGAGTCTGACAGCAAACCCTATACATCAAATTTGCTGTAGCCACCCAACCCTCAGAAAACAAAGCTCCACTATCGAAAAAGGCAATACTATCATAAATCACTTGTTCTAATCTGATAAATAGCCCAGGTCAGTCACCTTTTTCCTCAGGTCCGCCCACAAAAGACCAAAGAAAAATATCCATGTACCCTCATAGTCATTGTGTAGTTTCCACTTAGAAAATTTTACATCCAATCTTTCCAGCTGCATGAGTTCTGCCATTTTATCTTGCCAGGCACCTAAGACTAGTAGTGTGTCTTCTATCTATTTAATCAACATGCATTTGCAAGCTAACTGTAAAGCCAGAAAAATAAACAGTTTTGTGTCTTCTCTGATGCTATTAAGTTTGGATAAATCCCCCAATAATAGAATTGTCCCCTAATGAGAGACACTAATATCCCCATCCATTGCTGCATTACCAAAAGCAGCTCACTCTAAAAAGGAATTATTTTGCTGCATAATAACAATGTATATATTAAGGTGCCAAGTTCACTTTTATATTTGTTGCAGTTGGGTATAGAATCAAATCTATTAACATTATCTATATATGTAACCCCCTTTTCCTCAGAGTCACCTTCAGAGGCTGAAGGAGGATTGATTGCACTGCTGCATATCCAGGAATCTCCAGGGATTGCCGGAATGGACCGGATCAGTCTCTAGGGTCCTAAAGGAAGGCTTACTATAAACACAAATAAGTTCAAGGTCCAAACCAGGTCTTGGTTCCAATGCAAACATTTATTGAAAATTCAAAGATTCTTCACAGGAGAAATCTTCAGTTAAATCACAGGATACAGTCAAAAAAAACAAACAAGATCAGCAGAAGCCTTCTTCTTCAAATAACTTTCTTTGAGGAAGAAATTACAGAAAATCCCACTTAGCCCCAAGATTTACTGGGCAACATGGATCAACTTCTTTCCTGGAGCTTCCCCGGCAAGGACAGTATCCCTTTGACTTTGTGGCCCTCCTCCTGGATGGATGTAGGCATTTTTACAACTGCTTCCCAAAACAGTAACAATCCCTTCTGTCTCAGGAGCCCTTATACATTCAACTCCAATTCTCCCCCAAGATGCTTGGAAAAGAATCTTAAATAACCTTCCATCAAAAACCATCCCTCGGCAAATACCATCTCTTGAATTCCCCTAACAGGAAGGACCTTTGCAAAGTGTAAAAACCCTGTAACCTACACAAGATCTACAGTTCCAGAACTCTCCGTCCTTTAGTGGATAACCTTTTAGAAGGCAGGAACCTTCTGAGCACACTCCTTAATGAACCTGGAAAGCTAAATTTCTACCACACTCCTTGGTGACCCTAGTCAGGGTTACATATAAAAATGATGTAACAATTTAATTTCTTTCATATTCATATCTACATTGTCTTTATGAAGACTCATGCAATACCTCTGCAGGTCATCAGCCGTAACTTCCAGATCAGGAACTTTACCCCAATGGTAACTTAAGCCTTCCAAAACTGATTTTGAAGATTTCTGATTGCAAAACAAAATGCCATTAAGATATAGAATATTCAATTGACATCTGCTTCATACCCCTACTCTTTGCATTTCATGTATCACCTTCTTTTTTAACTGAAGACCCCCGGACAGCCATTGCAAAGAGGTCAAATAATATCTTATTTATAGAAATCCATAAAATTGTGAAGTTGGAATATCATGTTTATCATTAAACTGTAAAAAGGATAAAATCGTAACTCCATCCTCTGCAAACAGATGTTCTATGCATTTTAGCCCTTTATCCCTCCATATTTGAAAAATGTTATATTCCATACCAGGGGAGAAATCATCATTCCCCACCACTGGCAATGCTTTCCATCCCCCTTCCAAGTACAAAACCATCACCAAGCCATAATTAGCTGTCCAAACTAGGACATTAATTTTGATTACCTGAACCATTTTAGTATCCCTCACATGGAGAAGAAATAATGGGGAACAAGGTTTGACCATGGCTTCTATCATCACCCTGTGCAATACACAACTCCCCAACTAACATTCCCAAATAAACTGCAGTTGGCAACCTATGTTGTAAAATTGCAAACTGGGCACACCAAGCCCTCCCAGCTCCTTGACAATTTAGCATAGCTTATTCTAGTACATTTGCCGTGGTAAATAACAATTGAAGGAGAGATAGGTCCTTTGTGCATTAAGCAGCATGGTAACATTTGTAATTTAGACAAACCTTTTGACATAATCACCACTTTCAGCAAGACACATCAACCCATACAAGATACCAGAAGGTGAAGGTGTGGGTGAAGGTGTGTGTGTGTAGGTGTGGGTGAAGGTGTGTGTGTGGGTGAAGGTGTGTGTGTGTGGGTGAAGGTGTGTGTGTGTGTGGGTGAAGGTGTGTGTGTGTGTGTGTGTGTGTGTGTGTGTGAGTGAGTGAGTGTGTGAGTGTCAAAATTTGAGAAATAACTTTTGGTATACTCACATTATATAGAGCAGTTAGTTCTCGAAGGATCCAGACACCTAAATATTTCAATTTCTCCATAAACTATTTGAAGGGAAAAGGGCCTTGCCAGGATATTTCCAGATTTATATCTATGGGCAGGGCCTCAGATTTATCAAACTTTATGTTCAATGAAACTTTGAAATTGTGAGAACAGCTCTTTTATAACAGGTATTCCTTTTTGTGCATCTCCAACAAAAAGCAAAATGTCATCGGCAAACATTGAAAGTTTGAGATTTATGGTACCTATTGTTATTCCTTGGAAAATCGTATTCTGTCTCAATTTTATCGCCAAAGGCTCCACAGCTAGAATGAAGATTAGGGGAGACAGCTGAAAACTTGCAGAGATAAAATTTATAAGAATTCTCGCAGTAGAAATACTATACAAAATTTGTATCCAAGTCAAAACAGAACCTTGAAAGCCAAACTTTTCCAGTGCCTAAAACATATAATCCCATGTTAACCAATGGAATGCTTTCTCAGCATCTAAACTAAGAATCAATGTCAAGCACTTATTTATTTGGGTCAAGGAAGCATGGCACACCTGATCATATTTACATATTTAGATCCTTACATCTCATCTCAGAGAGAAAACTATTCTCTATGCTAGGAGTGGCGAACTTCGGTCCTCAAGAGCCACAAATGGGCCTGGTTTTCAGGATATCCACAATGAATATGAGAGAGATTTGCATGCACTGCCTCCACTGTATGCAAATCTTTCTCAAGCATATTCATTGTGGATATCCTGAAAACCAGGCCCATTTGTGGCTCTTGAGGACCAGAGTTGGCCACCTCTACTCTATGTGATATGTACACTAAAGCTGTATCTGTAATATGGGTATAAAATTCCAATAAAATAATAGATATTCTGACTTTAGGATAGAGAAATGTTAAGGTTTTATCTCTGATTCATAAATCGTTATTTCACGATAATGTCAAATGGTTTAGTGCTGCTCTTTATTTTCACACACCCAAACGAAATCTGCGCTCTAGTAATAAGGGGGTTTTTTTTGTTTGTTTGTTTGTTTTTAACTAAACCATCTCCTAGGCTGGCTCACTTAAATTGTGTCAGAGAGAGAGCCTGTCACTGGCCGGACCCAAATTATGGAATGCATTACCATCTGACTTAAGACTTGACAGTAATTTTCAAACCTTTAAAAAGAACCTAAAAACTTGGTCATTCTGGCAGGTGAGCATATATGACATCCAAGGTCCCAATAGTTTTTTTTAGGCCATTTCATGTCTTGTTTTATTAACTGTTTTTTATATTACATGTTTTATTTTTTTTCATTGTTTTATTATTGTATTTACTGCATTTTTACTAATTTATGTATTTTATTTTGATTGTGATATTGATGAAGATTTTTTTTTAGTATTGCTGTTATGAATTTTGTATTTCTGTGAACCAGTATGATTGTTTAGGAATATCGGTATACAAAAATTAAAATATATAAATAATTTCCTCTAAGCTAAATTATTACTACGTTTTATTGCAATAGGGTTATGCTGTGTATTGAACCTACATCGCTTTTAGGTACCTGCTAGAATATATATGCAGCTGATATACAGACTGAATAACTAAACCTTGGCAACAATATTTTCCAATATACTCAAAATGCCCAAATTACTATTTACTGACAGTGGTGAACCTTAGAAGCTAACTTTAGTACCTGTCAGAACAACTAACCTATCATTAACAGATGATATATATATAATATAGTAACTAGGTAACAGATGTTACCTAGTTACTATATTATCTGTTATTTGTAAGGGCTCTGCCCAATGGTTTTTTGTTCACTGTAAACCGATGCGATGTGCGAACGGTCATCGGTATATAAGAAATGTTAAATAAATAAATAAATAAATAAATGATTAATTCACCTGTAATATGAGTTGATGATCCTATTAATTGCTAACTTGAACACTAATTTTTGCAGGATGGTTGCTTTAATTCAAGACTGCAATATCTAGGGAAGATGCATGAGATTAATGGATAAGAAACCAGAAAACTATTAAACCATAATTTGGGACCCATTAAGTAGTATCCCAATATCTGCCTTATTGTTTGCATTGTCTTACTGCCTTGCTGTCTTTATTAAAACCCAACTTACTTCTAAGAGGCCAATAAAAGAAAGAGGGGAAGAACCAGAGGCCAGAGATGGAGGACACCCATAGACTTTCAAAAGAACTGTCAAGTCTAGTTGAAGCTCAGTTAGGTGAGATTTATTTTCCAGGCCTAGGTAAAAAGACGTTCAGTCACAGCAGGTGACGCAGAATGAATGAATTTACAAGTTCAGGGCAGAAATGTACCACAGCGTTTCAGTATGTATTCAAAATGAGAATGGTTGCTGGATGGCTTAAAAATCTCTCGTGTCTTACTATTCCTATTCGCACAGGGACTGATCACTTTTGGTCTTTTGGGGCTCCAGAAGACAAATATCTCAGGAAATTTCAGTTTTGCAAAATAGCAACTATCGCAAACAGATCTAGTCGGGGAATATTCAGAAAGCTCAAAAAAAAGCAGATCCACAGACTCTCTTCAATGTCCTCCACTCTACCCACAGACCAGTCCATAACGAGTAATTCACTCACCCATTTAAATGCTATTTAAATCTAAATATATTTTTCCAGTCCAAGGCTAATGTAGCTCCAAAAAGTCCATTGCAGTCGTTAAGCCCTTCCCAATATACCCAATGGGAGAAATTTTGTAACATTTTTCTTCTTCACTCTCCTGGCAAAAGTAAGAAACCTAGCTCAAACAGGCTATGCCATTTTACTTGATCACATGTCATGAAAGGAAAATATACCAAAACCTTGCTTATGAACACTTATCAGTTGGCAGGAGGCCCTGGCAGGGATACTTCGAGGTACTCCAGTAGTGGGCCAGCAAAACCAATTTTAAAACTGGTGGCAGTCCAGATCTAGCAGCCGCAGAGGTGGTGGCTCTGTTCTCACTGTCACCATGGTGGGTGTCAGTGCAGCAAGGCCTGGTGCTATAAACAGACACAGACCAGAGCTATGGTTTTATGCGATATGCTGCACAAATGCAAAGTGGTGACCTTGGAATACCAGTAATCAGAGAATGCGTCTCCTTTCAGAGATAAGAAGTCACAGCCATGTTTTGGGAGAACAAAAGAACCCTGCACATCAAAAGAAAACCTACTGCAAAGGTAAAGATTAGAATTAGGCCATGCTGAGAACAGGCCAATGCAATATCAGTGCACGGAAAAAGGGTGCTCATGATTGGGGCAGATTTTATAAAACTACGCGCGTGCGTACTTTTGTTCGTGCAGCAGGCGCAAACAAAAGTACGCCAGATTTCAATAGATACGTGCATAGCCACACGTATCTGTTAAAATCTGGGGTCGGCGCACGCAAGGCTGCCCAAAATCGGCAGCCTGTGCGCGCCGAGCCACGCAACCTGCCTCCGTTCCCTCTGAGGCCGCTCCGAAATTGGAGTGGCCTTGGAGGAAACTTTCCTTCCA
Organism: Rhinatrema bivittatum; assembly: GCF_901001135.1. Lineage (NCBI taxonomy): Eukaryota > Metazoa > Chordata > Amphibia > Gymnophiona > Rhinatrematidae > Rhinatrema > Rhinatrema bivittatum. Next base: position 123,148,302 of record NC_042617.1, read on the forward strand.
CCACCCCCCCACACCTTCCCCTCCCTTCCCCTACCTAACCCCCCCCCCCCAGCCCTATTTAAACCCCCCCTACCTTTGTTGCACAAGTTATGCCTGCCCAAGGCAGGCGTAACTTGCGCGTGCCGGGCCGGCCGCCGGCGCATCATGGTCCGGTCCGGGGGCTGGTCCAGAGGCCGCGGCCACGCCACCGGAATGCCTCCGATGATACACCGGCCGCGACACGCCCCTGATGACACACCGGCGGCAACACACCGCCGACACACATCCCGGGGCTTTGCGCTCGCCAGCAGCCTATGCAAGATAGGCTCGGCGCGCGCAGGAGGGGTTTGAGGTAGGTTTTCGGGGGTTACGCGCATAACCTATGCGCGTAACCCTTTGAAAATCTACCACTATTTTTTTGCATTGGGGAAAATAGCTAATAGCCTCATCAACATGGATATACATGCTACATATTACATATTAGCTACGTGCTTGGTTAGATGCGCATTTTGGAAGTGCTAACCCCCGTTTCGCATCGGGGGTTATGGATGCGTGTTCAATCGCATGTTGAGCTGTGCACTGTGGCCAGCACATGGTATTGTCCATGTGAAACTGATTTTAAATCTGGATAAATCTATGTTTATGGTTTTAGATAGGAAAAATGTTAACTTAGAACAGAAAGTGGTTATTTTAAATAATAACGCAAGTTTTAAACTAGAGGACACGGCACGGAATTTGGGTCTCATTATGGATTTTGAATTTATTATTTATTTATTTTATTTAGCATTTTTCTATACCGACCTTCAAGGTTAAATACCTTATCAGATCGGTTTACATCGAACAGGGACATAAAACAGTAAACAGTAAACATAAACAACTTATTATAATCAGGAGAAACAAAGTTACATTTAACAAGGACTGCAAAACTTGGAAGCTTAAACAGCTGGAAAGAAAGGCTTAAAAGGGTAGTAAATTAAGAAACTAAGACCTAAAAGTCCGTGCTAGTGCTAGTTGAGCTATTATGAAAGTACTGATGCTTGTGTAGTATTTAGAGGGGTATCGAGGTTCCTTTGCTCACGAGCCGGTTCGTCGTCTAATGTGTGTCTGAAGGGTCCGGGAATGCTTGGCGGAACAACCAGGTCTTGAGTTTTTTCTTAAATGTTAGTAGGCAGGGTTCCAGCCTGAGATCTGCTGGGAGGTTGTTCCAGATGGCTGGTCCTGCTATTGAGAACGCTCGGTCTTTGGTCGAAATGAGGCGCGTGGCTTTGGTTGTGGGGGGTTGTAGTGCTCCTTTGTAGTTTTCTCTAATCGGTCTGTTGGAGGTATGGAGTTTGAAAGGGATTTCGAGATCGAGGTGGAGGTGATTATGGATGGATTTATGTATTAAAGTGAGTGATTTGTGTAGGACTCTGAAGTTGACTGGTAACCAGGGTAGGTTTCAGAGGATGGGAGTAATATGTTCTCTCCGGTTGGTGTTGGTCAAAATTCTGGCCGCGGCGTTCTGTATCATCTGTAGCGGCTTGGTGGTTGAGCTGGGAAGGCCTGTGAGGAGAGCGCTGCAGTAGTCTATTTTGGCAAATATTAAGGATTGGAGAACTGTCCTGAAATCATGGAAAAATAGGAGAGGTTTGAGTCTTTTTAATACCTGTAGTCTGTGGAAGCAGTCTTTGGTTGTGGTGTTGATCATATTCTTTAGATTGAGGCGGTTGTCTAATATGACCCCGAGATCTCTTACATGAGTATGGGTGAGATGGGAGTTGTGGTGTGAGGTGCGTTGGGTCTGTGGAGTGAGGTTGTCTTGGTTGGAGGAGATGAGGAGTAGTTCGGTCTTTGAGGCATTGAGAACTAAATTAAGACTGCTGATGAGACTGGTGATAGATTGTAGGCAGTTGTTCCAGAGCGAGAGTGATTTGGTAATGGATTCTGTTATGGGAATCAGAATCTGCACGTCATCGGCGTAAATGTAGTGAATTAAGTTGAGACAAGTTAACAGATGGCAGAGGGGGAGGAGGTAGACGTTGAATAGAGTGGGAGATAGTGATGATCCTTGAGGTACACCACGGGAAGAATTTGTCGACGGCGATTCTTTATTGTTAATCTTGACTTTAAAGCTTCTATTACTAAGGAAAGACTTGAACCAGCTGTGGGCTGTTCCGGAAATGCCTATGTCTGAAAGGCGATTCAGGAGGATGGAGTGGTTGACGGTGTCGAAAGCCGCCAAGATGTCAAGGAGGATTAGAAGAAAAGAGTGGCCTTTGTCCAGCCCCATAATAATATGGTCTGTTAGAGAAATGAGAAGGGTTTCCGTGTTGCGTGATTTGCGGAAACCATATTGGGAAGGGTACAGAAAGTTGTGATCTTCTAGGTAATCTGAGAGCTGGGTGTTTACCAGTTTCTCTGTAAGTTTGGCTAAAAAAGGAAGATTGGAGATGGGGCGGAAATTGGCTAATTCGCTAGGGTCCAGGTTGTGTTTCTTCAGGAGGGGTTTAAGGGCTGCGTTTTTTAGACTATCTGGGTACATTCCTTGACTTAATTAAACATGAAAGCTCATATTACTAAGAAAGTCAATGAAGGTTTTGTTAAACTACGGATGTTGAGACGATTGAAACCACTAATTTCTTGGAGGAATTTTAGATATGTGCTCCAGGTTATATTATTCACAGGAATTGATTATTGTAACTCCACCTTGCTAGGTTTGCCTAAATCCACTACTCACCCACTACAGGTACTCCAGAATACTGCAGCCCATTTTTTGACAAATACCAAAAAAAGAGATCATATTTCCCCAGTTTTGCAAAGCCTTCACTGGCTTTCGGTAGAATTTAGAATAAAACAAATTATTATGTATCATCCATAAAATTTTATATGGTGAAAAGACCGATTGGTTGAACTCGATTAGGCTTCATGTACCCCATCGGGAATTAAGATCCGCCAACAAGGGTCTTCTCACAATTCCCACAGTGAAATCCGCCCATTTAAGTGAGGTAAGAGACTGCGCCATCTCAATCGCAGGACCAAAACTCTGGAACACTTTACCACAAAACCTGAGATTACAACCTGATCTGAGAAAATTTAGAAAAGAGTTAAAAACATGGTATTTTCAACAGGCGTTTAAGGTTGATCCCTAAGACACTGGTCGAGAGTTATTTGAGTTCTATTTTATATGAGTGTTATTTTTACTGATTCTTTTAGTAATGAACGTAGTTATCTTTTAGTCTTATTTATTTTTATTAAGATGGTTTATGTAATTTTATTCTAATTATTATATTTTTATGTTTTTATTTCTTAGTTAATATGTACACCGTAGTGATAGAAACTCATTTCTGTACAACGGTATAGAAAAACTGAACAAATAAATAAATAAAATATTGCATCAGCCTGAGTGGCAGGAGTACAGATAAAACAAGTGGCCTCAACCAGTAAAACATTCCTTTGCAAATGACCATAAATATAGGTGCTTTTGTATTTGGGAAGGGGACTTTTTTTCCTCCTTCTCCCCGTGACCAAGAATGTAATCTAAGTGCCAGCTCATTCATTTGACAAAATCCACTGCAGGAACCTTTGTTTCTTATTATTCTACTAATCAATCTGTCACTTGGAGTTGGATGCAGGACTGAGCTCCGAGATTCCTACTTCAAAGAAAAGCCTATGAGATAAGAAGTATGAACATCTCCAAGGTCCCGGAATCTGGTAAAGGGCTCTCAGTCAAGCAATAGAATCTGATCCATGTGGTTTTATACTACGGCCACTACTAGGACAGTGCAATAGTGATTTTAAGAGACCATGTCTGTTTCCGCTCACTTGACACAGCTGAAAGGTATCTTGTGCTCATTTTTTTCAATGGACAACAAGAGTGAGGCCCAGCAGCCACTGTTCTCTTCAAAGAGAAATGCACCGTGCATCTCCTCTGCACTAGCCCCCTACAGACCCGAAAAATGCAGGAAGTGATTACCTAGCATATAAGTCACTTTCTCCATGTGGATGATGGGGGTGGTGCGCAAGTTTCCTGGGCCCTTCCTTGTGTGGCATATAAAAACACCCAGCCTTTGAATGAGTATAGCTGTGGTGGATATGCCCTGTGCAGAGTCCTAAGAGGATTGGTGATACAGAGATGAAGTCCTTTTGTGGGGCACACGAGATGCCATTTCCTACAGCCCACACTCTTGCTGTCCTGTGTTGTACACTGTTGTGAGCTCTCAGGCTGTGAAAGCATTGCAGGGACTAACTATGCTCTAAGTAAGCAAAAGATCTAAGAAGCCAGTTATACCCTCATGGACCTGAGAGCTGTTCTTACATTAAGGGGAAGGTGGTGTGAGACAGACATGAAAAAAAAAGATGTGGGGGGAGGGGGTTACATACACGTTTTCCTTTCAAGATTGCAGTTTTCAATCTATGTACCTTCCTAAGAAATTATCTATGGGTGTCTGGCTGCTGCTTTTTCCCCCCTCCCCCATTATTTTATATGGAGTCAGCCTAAAAATGTGTTTGAGAGAATATTTAACAGAGGGAGTTAGCAGAGTGGCACGCAGGCAATTGATTTTTGGTTTTTTGCCCATAGTTTGTCCCATCACAACCATGAACATGCACCCTGCATTTCCTCTGCCAAATTCTGTGTGTTGCTATCATCACTTGAGTGACTTTGACGGAGCAATTTTAAAAAACACCCTAGGTAAATGCAAAGTCTGCGGGTACTTGTATCTGTGGATTTTGTGCCAGTTCACAAAGGAAAAGTGCACACAAACTTTACATCTGAAAATTGCTCAGAGAAAAATTCCCCGCACAAATCTGCACCTGATCGATCCCAAATCGGAATACTGGAAGATATGCTACCAAAGTCCCATCAGCTCTGAAAAGCAAATAATGCATGTGCAAACAACTGTGCTAAAATCCATCCAGAAAACAGGCATAAGAACATAAGAACATGCCATACTGGGTCAGACCAAGGGTCCATCAAGCCCAGCATCCTGTTTCCAACAGTGGCCAATCCAGGCCATAAGAACCTGGCAAGTACCCAAAAACTAAGTCTATTCCATGTAACCATTGCTAATGGCAGTGGCTATTCTCTAACAGGCCGATACAGTAAAGTGAAGCCGTGGTTACCCTGCATCTAACCCGCTTCTAACTCACAATTTGGCCGCGTAAGTCCAACCCGCGATTCACTATCCCATTTAACTCATCCTTACCGCTTCTTTAAATCAACCGGTAATCATTTTCCGTCCGCAGCATGTATATGAGATGTAAATGCTCCGATTAGCTATTCCCTCCCATACAGTAATGTGCGCCCCGATTATCTCCTTTTTAACCTGTAGTTTTGCCGCGCGTTTAACCTGCTAACTTACCGCCTACCCTTACCCCTGCGTTAGTGTGGAGCGTCAGGTCAGAGAGACGAAATTTCATGGGCAAACGACCCCCTCACCCCCCGGGACCCTTACCCTGGTGTTAGTGTGGTGTGACAGCAATAGGCAGGCTCCGGTCAAAATCCCCCCCTCCCGAAGCAAGGCGCAGGGCGAAAATTGGCTCGACATGTCATTAAAAGTAAATAAAGTGTAATAAAAGTAAACTTACTGCATGTGAATTTTCTTTGAACAGTCCTCTCTCCCCTCCTCCCGAGGCGCGCACTGCGGCTCCCCTGCCTCCCGGGGGGCAGCCGGCGGCAAAAGCGGCTTCCAGCAGCCCCCGCCGGCGGTGAATGAATGCACACCCGAACGCGGAGGGAGCCAGCGGGCGTGCATTCATCCAGGCGGAGGGAGCCGGCGGGCGTGCATTCATCCAGCCGGCGAAGGTGAATGATTGCACGCCTGTGCATGCAATTTGGAAGCTCAAGGCAGTGCATTAGCGAACGACGACGTCACACGCCGTGACGTCAAACGTCATGACGTCACGACGTGTGACGTCGGCTTTCGCTAATGCACTGCCTTGAGCGCCCAAATTGCACACACAGGCGTGCATTCATTCACCTTCGCCGGCGGGGGCAGGGGAGCCAAAGCAGCTTCCAGCAGCCCCTGCCGGCGAAGGTGAATGAATGCAATTTGGGTGCTCAAGACAGTGCATTAGTGAACGCTGACGTCACACAACGTGACGCCAAACATCGTGACGTCACGCCTTGAGCGACCAAATTGCACGCACAGGCGCACATCCATTCACCTTCGCCGGCGGGGGCTGCGGCTTGGGAAAAGGAGAGAGAGAGAGGACTGTTCAAAGAAAATTCACATGCAGTAAGTTTACTTTTATTACACTTTATTCACTTTTGTTTTAATTTTCGCCCTGCGCCTTGCTTCGGGAAGGGGGGAGAGAGGACTCGCAATCCCCCCTGGTACCTGTCATTTCAAACGTCATTTGAAATGACATTTGAAATGACAGGTACCAGCACACCCAGGATACTATATAGGCGCTGTATAGCGCTCTATACAGTAAAATGGATTGCGCGGCCTAGCGCTTCACGGATGCTTCTTGGACGCGGCTTGCATTTGCATGCTATTTCAATACAGAATCGAACGGTAAGTGATCCGAACTGTGCGTGCGGCAAACGCGGGTGCGCCCGGGCGTAACGCACCGCTTCCTACCGCTCCTTACTGTATCGGCCTGTAAGTGAACTTAATAGCAGGTAATGGACTTCTTCTCCAAGAACTTATCCAATCCTTTTTTAAACACGGCTATACTAACTGCACTAACCACATCCTCTGGCAACAAATTCCAGAGTTTAATTGTGCATTGAGTAAAAAAGAACTTTCTCCGATTAGTTTTAGATGTGCCCCATGCTAACTTCATGGAATGCCCCCTAGTCTTTCTATTATCCGAAAGAGTAAATAACCGATTCACATCTACCCGCTCTAGACCTCTCATAATTTTAAACATCTCTATCAAAATTCTGACAGCTAGATACAGTAATTTACATCTTAGTACTGCACCTGTAAGAGTTAAAAGCTGTTTTATAGAAATAAGGTCATTAAAGTACAAAAGAGAAAACTAAGAAATGTGAATTTTTTTTTTAACTGACTGCCAGATGTGATTAAGCGCAGTATCTTTTTCTGGCACAGAACAACAATATAATAACGTATCTATGCATACATCATGCAGTATTCCATTGCTACATAACCAAAATATGCAAATTTCCTCAGCTCTTGGACCAAATGTATGCAAAAATAGTCACTGTGGCGATCCTGAAAAGCAGAACCTCTATATCGCTCCATGGTGAGACCGCACCTTGAGTACTGTGTACAATTCTGGTCGCCGTATCTCAAAAAAGATATAGTTGCGATGGAGAAAGTACAGCGAAGGGCAACCAAAATGATAAAGGGGATGGAAAACTCCCCTATGAGGAAAGTTTAAAGAGGTTAGGGCTGTTCAGCTTGGAGAAGAAATGGCTGAGGGGGTAGATGTGAATCGGTTATTTACTCTTTCAGATAATAGAAAGACTAGGGGGCATTCCATGAAGTTAGCATGTGGCACATTTAAGACTAATTGGAGAAAATTCTTTTTCACTCAACGCACAATTAAGCTCTGGAAGTTGTTGCCAAAGGATGTGATTAGTGCAGTTAGAGCAGCTGGGTTTAAAAAACGTTTGGATAAGTTCTTGGAGGAGAAGTCCATTAACTGCCACTTAATCAAGTTGACTTAAGGCCTGATGTTTAAACCCCCCCCCCCCCCCCGGTGCGTGAAAAAACAGGGGTTGCGCGCTGCACGCATTTTAGAAGAGACCCAGCCACGCATAACCCCTGTTACGCACACAAGAGCCAGGCCTCTATCAAGGGGCGGTCCAGGGGGCGGGGCTGAGCTGGAGGCTGCCAGTACAGCGGCCATTTGCTGCTCTGCCGGCATAAGCTCAGAAATAAAGAAATCTACTAAAGGTAGGGCCTTCAAAGAGGTTGGGGAGGAGAGGGGAAGAGGGAGGGAGGTAGGTAGGTAGGTAGGGTGGGAGGGAACTGGCGGAGGCACAATCTAGTCTCCGTGCATAATTGCCCAAATCTCTCCCCTCTGCGCGCGCCGGCCCAGATTTTATAACATGCGAGCACATGTTATAAAATCGCGCATCCATGTGCGCACACTGGGTAAAGCGCGCGCATATTTTTTTAAAAATCTACTCTTTAGGGAATAGCCACTGCTATTATTGGCATCAGTAGCATGGGATCTACTTAGTGTTTGGGTACTTGCCGGGTACTTGTAGCCTGGATTGGCCTCTGTTGGAAACAGGATGCTGGGCTTGATGGACCCTTGGTCTGACCCAGTATGGCAATTTCTTATGTTCTTAAATGTACAGACAATGGTTAAAGCAACTTAGATACAATGGTTTTAACGCATAGTAAGTTAAGTTCTATTCGGGTCCATCTCACTTCGCTTCCCCTGCCCTTGCTGTAGATGATCTGGCTCCTCCCAGCCTTCTCAGGCACAGGCTTAAAGTTACTGCGAGAGAGAAAGACGTGAGCCTTCCAAAGCTTGACATACAGAGCAGGACTGTATGTTCAGGTGATACTTTCTTTCCAAAATGTGGTAATTCATGTTTCCTACCATTTTTTAATCATCTTAGTGTCTACTTCTCCCCTGTAAAAATCCAACCCAATCCATTGCTTACTTTGTTCTCTGATACAAGGTCACAAACAGACGGAGTATCCTAGTGGTTAGAACAGCAGGCTGAGAACGAGGGAAGCCAGGGTTCAAGTCCCACTGACAGTCCTTGTGACCTTGGGTTAGTCATGTCAGCCTCCATTATCTCAGGTACAAAAGTAGAGCCTGATTTACTAAGGCTTTTCTCCCATTCCGTGACTATGAGAAAAATGCTTAGTAAATGAGACCATTAGATTATAAATCCTTTGAGAACAGGGAAAATACTTACTATACTAGAATGTAACACCAATGAAAAGGTGTGAGCTAAAGACACAATAAATAAAAAATAGGTTTTGTTACCTTGTAAAAAAACACAATACAAAAAAAACCCCCTAAACTTGAAGCAAGACATTTTAGCTTTCAACAGTATCAGTATTCTCTAACCAGGGAATTTAATGAGGAAGTCAAAAGCTTTATTGTATCTCTCTGTTCAATGTAGTGCAATATAGTTCAATTTAGCATAGAATGCGCTTTCCTGATTTATGCTCTGCCTGCTATGAACAAAGACAGAAGCTACTATTTAGATTATAAGAATGAAAAATATGTAAACAAATTTGTACAAGGCTGTACATCGGTAGACTTTTTGGCTCCATGAACAAGATAAAAGATAATTATAATTTTTGAAAATAGATATAATGATGTGTGACCTTTTCCTATCAGTAATAAAATGTGTTGGGCTTAAAGAAAACTGCAAATAGAACCTAGGTAAGGCTGACCTGTTGAGTAGTCGGTATTTGTATAAAATGCAGAAATATAACTGCACTTGGTCAAGTTAAGATAAAATTCTTTCAATGCTTTGCTTTATCATGATGACCTTGTATTTAGAAATGTTATATAAGATTGACTGTAATCACTGTATTTTGAGACTGCCCACTGAGAGCCTTTTCAAAGTGTGGTTTTTTTCCATGTGACTTTTTACTATGTAAATATTACAAGTCAATTAAACTGCAACAGAATAATTTTTGTCTATTTTAAAAGAATCGGCAGACCTTTAGTAAATTAGGAAATCTTAAAATCTCCACAATCCCACAGACAAGAAAAGTGCCAGTAAATATCCTAGCCAAAAGGCATCATTCCTTATATTAAACAGCTTCTACACCAAAGTCTGAAGTTAACGTGAAGCTGCTCTGGTTTTCCTTTCTAACATGAGAACAGAAATAGTCTTTACTAAATACTGGAAAAGAACAGAACTAATCCAACCTGTAGGGCCTATTAAGCAAGTTTACTTTGCTATGCCAAGCTAAAAATACATGAAGGCTGAGCTTAAACCAAAAACAGGACCTGTTCCTATCTACCTCAGATTTTATTATTATTAAAAAAAAAAGAAAAGAAAGAAAAAGGTTTTCCTCAACATTTTCCCTCACCTTGATTCCTTGTAACCTCCGTTATGCATTACCCTGATTTTTTTTCCAATGTCAGTAATGCTTACGTTTAGCTTCCTGTGATCAGTCAGCATGACAAGTACTTAAATCAGAGAACAGCACTGGCCAGTTCTCTGACCTATTTCCATTCTGAGGAAGAATTGGATTTAACAGCTTTCTGCACTGGCAGAATTCGGACTAATGGCTAAACTCTTCCAACTGGCATCAAAGACTATTCTGTTTAAAGTGCAGTTTTGTTTTGTTTTTAAAATAGACAGAGCACTGTGATTGATGCACTTATTGCAAAGAGAGAAGCCGCAAGGACCAATTTAGTTTGGCTTATGCAAAATAGCTAATATTGAGGTCAGCTGTACTAAAATGGCACAGCTTATAAAGCGATCCTCTGAAACAAGTACAACTGATGCTGCTGGGCATGTACGAAAAAAAAGGTTATAAACTTTAATAATAACTGTGCCTTATTAAAGTCATAAGACTTTCATTTTGTCAGACTTTATACACAGCAAGTAAAATGAAATGGTGGGCATTTGCTAGGGTACTGATAAGCAAATCCAACTCATCCTACCCAATCATGTTTTTTGCTGTTAATAACTATATCTGGGAAATGGGAATTGCAGACCGATTTGGACCGGTCAAGTCTTCACTTTAATAACAATAGTAGATGAGAAATGCAGGAATATGAGAAGCAAAGTGGATCACTTCCCAGACTGCCCTTCACATTATGTAGGGACCTTTGAGTTCAGTTTTTATTTTCCCCAAGAATGTATCGATGCTTATTATAACCAACAAAAGAGAGGAAAAAATCATTGGGTGGGGGAGGGGAGGAGGAATTTTCTGCCATTTTGTTGGTTATAATAAACACCAATACATTCCCAAGGAAGATAAAATAGAAACTGAAAATGAAGGTCTCCGATACATTATAATCTTTTAGTTTCCACTTCCCTTATTCCTTTTTAATAAACAATGTGTGTGTTGACAAGGCATTGAAAAGAAAATCAAAATTCACTTCAGTTCTAGAATACTTTTGTCCGGTTACATACAGTGCTTTGCACTTTTTCAGATAGTTTGCAAGGTATAAATTCATTCTCTCTTCAAATGAAGCAAGAGGATTTAGTAAGTACATCGGACACAGAAAGGAGTGGAATTAGCACAAAGCTGAAACTTGCCAGCAGAAGTATGTGACTAAGGTTTCTGAAATGGAATCGGTTTCATGAATATTTATAAAGGTAGAAAACTCCTCCTAGCCAAAACAATGCCAATACATGTACAGCAATGCAAGTTAAGACTGCAGATTTTCAAAAGGAAAAAAAATGCTACTTTTTGATTGGCCTAACTTAATACATTTCTTGACTAGCTTTTGGGAATACACTCCCTTCCTTTGGTCAAAACAAAATGAGCAGATCAGAGCAAAAAATGTTGTTGACCTATTATATAAGTGAATCATAGATTAATGTGATGGTTCTGGGCCGGAGGCCATGCACCAGGGCTCCTTCCAAAATCCTGTAATTATGGGATCTGAATCCAGTTAATCACCCTCAAAGCAATGATCATGACTCCTTCTCCACTTCTCAGTAGGGACTGTGAATGCTACCCGCCGTAGTATTCCCAAGCCCCAGATGACACAGGAAGCAGAAGACCAAACTCAGGGATCAAACCAGAAACGTTATACGAATGGCAATGCACTGCCACTAAACTTCTGGGTCGGCACTACTGGATTACATTTAATTACTGTAGAGTTGGCCTCCTTCTACCCCCTTGGTTCCCCAAAATAGAGATAGGTTCACAGCAAAAGTTTCCTGAATGAACCTGGGAGTCTCAGGGTACTCCAGACCATGGGGGAGCCTGATCCACACCCTTATTCGAGTTGCAACACTGAGGTTTCCTCATTCAGTCATCCCTTGGGATTAAGATAGGTTTTACTATGACTGATCAGAGTATGCACACTCAGAAAGGAAGAGAATACAATGGTTGCGAGAAGGGGTTTCAAGGTGCTGCAGCTGGGTCCTTTTGGCTGGCTTGTATGAAAGAATTCTGACAAGAAACACACAGGAGATTTTCCATACTCTGAGGACATAGAAGCCAAACCTGAGATTCTGGGAACTTCTGAATATCCCATACTGGCACCCCTAAATCAAGGGTTTAATTATTTAATGCATTTTTTAGACCACTTTCCTTTTCCAAGAACCATTCAATGTGACTTGTCAATTCTGCAGCAACAGAACACAGAAACAAAGAAATGACAGCAGAAAAGGACCGAACAGTTCATCCAGTCCGCCCAGCAAGCTTATGGTAGCATCAAAAGTATCAGGCTTATTGGTTAAGGGTAGTAACAGCTGCATCAGCAAGTTATCCCCATTCTTATTTGTTTTCCCAGACCTTAAAATTTAGTGTCCTTGTTGGTTGATGTCTGAATCGGATTCCCCTTTTTTTTTCTTTTCTCCCTACCATTAAAACAGAGAGCAATATTGGAGCAGAGAGCAATACTGGAGTTGTATCAACAGTATGAAGGCTTATTGGTTAAGGGTAGTAACCGCCACACCAGCAAATTACCCCCATGCGCTTTTTTCTTCATTTCCATCCTTTAATCTTTAGGGGTACACAGTGTTTATCCCATGCCCCTTTGAAATCTTTCATTATTTTTATCTTTACCACCTCCTCCTCTAGAAGGGCATTCTAGGCATCCACTACCTTCTCCATGAAGAAATATTTCCTGATGTTGGTTCTGAGTCTTCCTCCCTGGAGTTTCATTTTGTGACCCCTAGAGTTCTACTAATTTCCAACAGAGAAAGTTTGTTGATTGTGTATCATTAAAACCTTTCAGGTATCTGAAGATCTCTATCATATCTCCCCTCCTCTCCTCCAGGGTATACATATTTAGATCCTTCAACCTCTCCTTGTCAGTCATTTGATGGAGACCTCCCACCATTTTTGTCACCCTTCTCTGGACAGCCTCCATCCTGTCTCTGTCCCTATTGAGATATGGTCTCCAGAACTGAACACAATACTCCAGGTGAAGCCTCACCAAGGACTTGTACAAGGGCATTATCACCTCCTTTTTCTTACTAGTTATTCCTCTCGCTATGCAGCACAGCTTCTTCTGGCTTTAGCTATTGCCTTGTCACATTGCTTCGCCGTCTTCAGATCGCTAAACACTATCACCCCAAGGTCCCTCTCTTGCTCCATGCACAGCAGCCCTTCACCCCCCATCACATACAACTCTTTTGGAATACCATACCCCAGATGCATGACTCAACACTTCTTGGCTTTGAATTCCAGCTGCCATATCTTCAACCACCGTTCAAGCTTCTTATATCACATCTCATTCTCTCTACTCCTTCCGCCGTGTCCACTCTGTTGCAGATCTTAGTATCATCCGCAGACAAACTTTACCTTCTATCCCTTCCGCAATGTCGCTCACAAAGATATTGAGCAGAACCGATCCCAACACTGATCCTTGTGACACTCCACTTAACACCATTCTCTCTTCAGAGTAGGTTCCATTTACCATCACACTCTGCCTTCTATCAGTCAATCAGTTTGTAATCCACTGCAACACCTTGGCGCTCACTCCCAAGCTTCTCATTTTATTCATAAGCCTCCTGTGCAGGACCATATCAAAAGCCTTGCTGAAAACCAAGTAGTTCACATCGAGCGCTCTTCCTCGATCCAATTCTTTAGTCACCCAATCAAAAAAATCAATCAGATTCGTCTGACGGGACCTTCCCCTGGTGAATCCATGCTGCCTTGGGTCAAGCAATCCACTGAATTGTAGATAGTTCACTAACCTTTCATTCAGAGTCTCCATTAATTTTCCCACCACTGAGGTGAGCCTAACCAGCCTGTAGTTTCCAGCCTCCTCTCTGCTCCCACTCTTGTGAAGCAGGACCACCACCGATCTTTTCCAATCTTGCGGCACCACTCCCGTTTCCAGAGATCTATTACACAGGTCCTTCAGCAGACGGCCCTATGACCTTGTCCACTTTCAGTTTTCCTAGTTCTTCCTATACTTTCATTTCTGTAAATGGAGTTTTGTCTACTCCTCCCCCAACCACAGTCTTGTCAACTAGCGACGGTCCTTCTCCAGGGTCTTCTTTAGTGAACACCGAACTGAAGTATTTGTTTAATATTTTGGACATTTCTTTGTCTCTGTTAATTTCACTATATCACTTCGAAACTTTCTCCTTTCTCTGATATATCTGAAAAATGTTTTGTCACCTCGCTTTACCTCTTTGGCAAACCTTTCTTCCACCTGACCTTTTGCTTTCTTTTTTATCTCCCTCAGTTTCACCAGATATTCTTCCCTGTGTTCCTCTTTTTGGGATCCTTTAAATTTCCTGAACGCTGTTCTTTTTGCTTTTATTTTATCAGCCACCTCCTTTGACAGCCAGATCAGTTTCTTATTTCTCTTACTTTTGTTTACTTTTCTAACATATAGATTTGTTGCTCTTGTAATTGCACAAACCATAAAACCACACCAAGCAATAATAAAAACACTATTTAACTCGTCTTCAAACATTGGTATCCTTAAATAATGTAAATAAAAATTGGGACTTCAGCATGTCACAATTACAGATGAAGATCCAAAATGCCTTGTCTCATTTAGTTCTCTGTTGGCCCAAAAGCAGGCTCATTTCCACCACAAGATGAAAATCCCAAGAATACATAATACAGGAATTGATCAGATCCACTTTTCTGTCTCCCATCCTTGCAAGCCCATGTTCTTCTAGATCCTCTAATTCCCCAACCAAAAATAAAAAGTCCAGATTAAACAATCAAATATCATGCTACTCTTAATTTTGCTTTGGAATCAGATGCAGAGCTTGTCCTTCAATTATTTTTTCAGGTATAGAGATCAGTTGTTTTAAAATTATAGAATAAGTGTCTTTCCAGATTTATCTAGAAAGATACTCAGTGCTTATGTTCTTTTATTTGGATCAGCTTTACATTTTCTGAAAAAAGTCCTTTTCACATTCACCTCACCATTTAACCATGCTGGCAGTCATTTTGTCTTTCTCCAACCTTTTTTACTTTTTTATTTATTATCCATTTTTAATACATCACCAAGAAAATCTCTTGTACGCAACTACACTGACAAGGAAAACAAGAATGGTTAACAAAACAGAAAATGTCATAATGCCTCTATCGCTCCATAGTGAGACCGCACCTTGAATATTATGTGCAATTCTGGTCGCCGCATCTCAAAAAAGATATAGTTGCAATGGAAAAGGTACAGAGAAGGGCGACCAAAATGATAAAGGGGGGTGGAACAGCTCCCCTATGAGGAAAAGCTAAAGAGGTTAGGGCTGTTCAGCTTGGAGAAGAGACGGCTGAGGGGGGATATGATGGAGGTTAAAATCATGAGAGGTCTTGAACGAGTAGATATGAATCGGTTATTTACACTTTCGGATAATAGAAGGACTAGGGGACACTCCATGAAATTAGCAAGTAGCACATTTAAGACTAATCGAAGAAAATTCTTTTTTCACTCATCACACAATTAAGCTCTGGACTTTGTTGCCAGAGGATGTGGTTAGTGCAGTTAGTATAGCTGGGTTTAGAAAAGGTTTTGATAAGTTCTTTGAGGAGAAGTCCATTAACTTCTATTAATCAAGTTGACTTAGGGTATATATAGCCTCTTCTATTACTGGCATCAGTAGCATGGGATCTTCTTAGTGTTTGCTTTGGAATCAGATGCAGAGCTTGTCCTTCAATATGTTCAAATAATATGTTCAAAAAGAAAATAAATCAAAACCTTCATCAATGTTTCCAGAGCATTCACTGTGACAAAAGCAGGGATCATCATGGGGTGCCTAAGGAATCTTTCCTGCAGTTGGTTCTGTTCTATATTTTTACAAGCGACATTGTAGAGGGGTTAGTAAGAAATGTTTGTCTGTTTGTAGATAACTCTAAGATCTGCACTCAGAGTGGATACCCATGAAGGAGTAGACAAAATGAGACGATCTAAGTTTGAAGGTTGACTGTGCAGTTGAGATTTCAATGCAAAAAAAAATAAAACAGTATCAAACATTTGAGGTACAGGAATTTAAGAGGGCACTTTGTGATGGAAGGTAAGATACTGTTATCCACCAATTAGGAAAGAGACCTCAGAATGATTGTATCTGATGGTTTCAAAGCTATGAAACACTGTGACAAGGCAGTGGCTAGATTCAATAAAATGTTAGAGTGTATAAGGAGAGGCATGATCAGCAAAAGATGGGAGGTGATAATGCCTTTGTACAGAACATTGGTGGGACTTCATCTGGAGTACTGTGTCCAATTCTAGATGCCATGCCCCCAAAAAATATAGGTAAACACCAAGGAGTTCATTAATATATTTTGTTATAAAAAGCCCGACTCAGGCCGAGTTTCACTCTATTTCGAGCTGCTTCAAAAAATATAGGTAAACACCAAGGAGTTCATTAATATATTTTGTTATAAAAAGCCCGACTCAGGCCGAGTTTCACTCTATTTCGAGCTGCTTCAGGGGCTGTTGAATAATGATAGGGGTGTTTGCCTGTATGCAGCACCTCATGTGGATACAAAGTCCTTACATTCCTTATATTGTGCTAAAAAACTCTAAAAATCCTGTGAACAAAGCGTCTTGTAACTACTGCAAGCCAACAGATATTAATAAACTCCAATCTTCTTCTTCATTTGGTCGCTACTTGCAATATTGGATCAGTTTCCGGTTTGTTTCTTTGGACCTTACCCAAAGAATAGAGACAAGAGTAGAATTGTCTAGAGAAGGATTACCAAAATGGTGCAAGAACTGTACCAAAAAACAAAGACCTATGTATATATACCCCAGAGGAAAGAAAAAAGGAAAGATATGATAGAAACATTAAATTCCAGAAAAGTATAGATAATGCACAAGAAACAAACCTTTTCAAGTGGATAAGAAGTTCAAGAACAAAAGGGCATGATAGGAAACTCCAAGCCTATAAGTTTGGGAGCAACATTAGAAAATATTACTTCAGAGAGGGTGGTGGACACAGAGAATGGCCTTCTAGAAGAAGTGGTGAAGGCAATAATAATAGCAGAATTTGCAAATGGGTAGGATAAACAGAAGGCCCCTAGAAGTGAAGGAAGGCCGGTGATCAACTGGAGACTATGTCATGCAATGAAAGGTAGTTTGTGCAGACCGAATGGGCCCTTCAGTCCATATCTGCCATCATATTCTAGGTTTCAGTAGTTTCAAGGTTGATAGGACAGTAGCCATTAATAGGGCCAATGCCACCTCCTGTAGTAATATACATAAGATCTTGCAAAGAAAAAACAGTACTGGTAAGCACTTTCTTTGATCAAGATGGCCATGGTTTGCAGAGTAGCTGGATTTGAAGGGGGAAGAACTGCTCAAACTCCAAGAAGTTTTACATGTTTCTGGACAAGGCCCTAGTCTTCATCCTAATCCAAAGCCTAGAAGCATGACATGAGATGCAAGAGCTACTTTAATAAAGTCATTTTAGGTCTGCTGAGGGCAAGGAAAACTTTTAGTCAGGGTCTATTCTGCTCTCTGAAGATGATTTGTTTTGCAGGGTCTTAAAAGCCTTGATTATCCAGGTTTCAATTTTTTGATTTCCAGTCCTTCAATTAAAAATAATGAATGTGTTGCACGTAGTTTTAAGGTCTGGTAATTCATATAGTGACCAAACACAAGAAATTACGGTGTCAAAGATTTAATCAATAACAACTGTAGGTAAATCAAAATCAGCAATGTGTTTTAATGTTCCTCTGTCCCAGAGTAACTAAAAATATCCTCTTCCATCAACAGATCCACATTGATGATTTTGATTTACCTACAATTGTTATTGATTAAATCTTTGACATCATAATTACATGTTTTTGGTCACTATATGACTTACCAGACCTTAAAACTACCTGCAACACACTCATTTTTATATTATTTGGTGTGCTTTGCATATCTTCCACATCCTTTGTGGCGAGTCCTTCAATTAAGCCTGAATGTTGCTCAACCGAGCATTAATGTGCTGCAATTTCCAGTATCAAAGATCTGACTGATATTTGTCTTCTCATGAATATGTTGAAATTTTTCAGAGTGGTAAACTTCCAGAGAAATACAGCATTAAGGAATTTGAATAGTGTGCCAAATGCTCTTATGAAACCTCTATTTGGTTCAGCTTCTTTTTATTATATGACTCTTTTAAGGTATAGTTTTTAGTAGCAAATTGCTCAGCCAGGAGAAAAGGTCACTAAAAGCTCTGTTCTCAGTGTTATCTTTTGTTTAAAAAAATGTTTCCATAGAATGTGGCATTAAAGTTGAAATCATGGAGTTTTGTGGCGGTTTTTGCTAGATGATTAAATTAGCTGTTAAGGGGAGATGCAGTATAGTTACAGTAATGAAAATGTATGGCTTTAAATTTATATTGATTGATGTTATAATGGGGTGGAGAAGTGAGGGAATGTGAGTGATGCTGGGTGGTTCAGGATTGGGTCATGGGCACTATTCCCTCTAAGCTGTGGGCATGTGCGCACGCACACAGGTCACGAATCCTGTGCGTACAGCAAAACATAGCACGCACAGGAAATCCTGATACTATTCACATTATACTGGCTTGTAGTACTCAAATTTTATCTTGGCTTATAAAAAGTTGCACAAAAAGAAAATGTTTGCGTATGCAGTCATTCAAAAATTTGAAGGAACATTGGTCATGGGGATATGGGATGGCGGATGGGCTGAGGCTCAAGGGGATGGTTTTTGGAGGAATGGGAGGAAGGGTTAGAATATGGGTGGATAGTTTTTATTTGTTGATGATGATACTTATATATTGGAAAAAATTTTCTTAGTAGGCAGACTCGATAATATGTAACTCATAATGAATATGAATATGTGTCAGTTTTGTGTAAATGAATATTTGCAGGATGCATGAATATGAATATATGTCAGTCTTGTGTAACATATGTTTAATGTAATGTCTAATATACTTGTCATTTGATTCAGCTTACAGCAAATGACTTTTCCTTTAAATGATTAATTTACATTTATTGCTATTTTCCTGAATGAAAATTGATCACTGCATAAAAACTTTCTTGATAATGGGGCTACCCTCTGTCCTGAAAACTGATAATGGCTCTATTTACTGCAGCCATTCCTTTACATGAATTTTGTCAATAATTGAACATTAAATACGTATTTGGCATCCCCTACAACACCACAGGGCAAGCCATTGTGGAGAGAGCAATCATACCCTTAAGAGCTCTGGACCAAACAAAAAGAAAAAGGAGGGATTTCCCCCTAAGAAGGACTGGCTGAACAAGAACAAAGTATTGTTTTAAATCACTTTAAATCATCCAAACATATCAAATTTAAGACCACAGCCATGAGTAATCATTATGGAACTAGGGTTAGTCACCCACAGCCATCAGTTTTGTATAGAATATTTAATGTCTGGTACGGTCCCGTTCCCTTAAAATGGGGAACGAGGATATGTTTCTCTGCTTGCTTCCACAGGTCCACTTTGGGGTTCCAAGCCGGTATATCAAGCCGTGGAAAGATGGAAAGGTGTCCAGGTCTACAGGACCCGATCCCAAACTTCTCCATGAGCCTCCACAGCCCTCAGAAGGACAGAGACCGGACTCCTTGCAAAAAGCAGCACCACATGACCTGGGGACAGATCAAGGCCCTATCCAACCAATCTGCACAACTCTTAGAACAGCAAGGCCTTGAGAAAACTCCAGAGAACTTATTAGCCGCTTTTTCTTGCCTGAATGCCAACTCATTAACAATTGTGTTCTGTACCCTCATCCTTTGCCTTATTTCTCCAGCTATGGCGATTTCAGAACAAGGACTCTGACAGAACAACATGTACATCCTCTGCACAGAACTTTTCACACCTGTTGAATCGAACAGACTGTTGGATCTGCGCACACATGCCAACCCAAGCCCGCGGAGAATGACTGATGCATGCTGTACCATTTAACCTTACAGTATGGACTAATTATCCTTTACAGAGAGGTGTTTTCATTAACTCTCCAGTTAATAATACCATACTACACATTGGTAGCTGTATTCAAGAGACTGCCGCTCTTTGTTGGGACTATGATACAGGGGATGGAAAGGGAATTCAGGTGGGAAATATCCATATTGTAACCAAACTTTTGTATTAATCACTGAACACTTACATAATTATACCACACATATGTATGCAATTGGCAGATTTCAGGATGTGCAGTGGGAGACCCAAGCAGGTACAGAAAGTATAGAGGGGATGAAGGATTTACCTTTTGTAGTTATATAGCCCAAATGATAACCAATGACATGTCCACTAATCTGTTAGGAAACATATGGATGTTATGTGGGCGTAGAGCATATATGTACATTTCCCCAAGATGGAGAGACAGATGCACTTTAGGCTACATCCTCCTCTCATACTATGCAGTCAAAAATTTACCCAAAGCAAGGCTCCGTAACAAAAGGGAGGCGATAAATAATCCCATAGAAAAGTATACAGAAACTCAGATAGCTAGAAGCCTGTTTCCCCCAATGGGGACAGCTATGAATTACAGAGACTTACACATCCTAGCTAACTGGACGACTGCCCTATTTAATCAGACCGTCCATGCATTAAAACTACTCACAACAGAAGTTTCTCAGATTAGAGAAGTAGCATTACAGAACAGCTATACCTTAGAAACCATTTTAGCCTTAAAGGGTGGTGTTTGTGCATTAATTGGATCTCATTGCTGTGTGTACATATCAGACTATAAAACAAACCTCACACATACCATAGAGCAGATAGAAACCATGGTTGCTGATGCACCACTTTCAGACAGAATACCTACTTCTCCATGGGACTGGCTATGGTCCTGACTCCCTGATATTTCTGGTCTCAAAAGGGTGATTTCTATTATAATTACTGTAATTATCTTAATTATTTGCCTGTGATGCTGTATTCAGTGCATACCCAACCCTCATATCCATATTGAAACCTTGCTCTCAGCCCGGATATAAAGATGTCTTGTAAGATGCCTAATAGGGAATCATGAGCCCTGCAGCGTTGGCACACCACCTGCACCAGCTCTGGGTGATATGGAGATTCAGGAGCTCATCGGCAGCTGGCACACCACGTCGAATTAGCTTTCTTCTCTCCATAATCCCCCTTCCCCTATTTCCAGCCCATACCAAGACATAACAGATTTCAGTAAGGGTCTAAAGCTTTACTGAGCTGCCTAAACAAAAACAGAAAGGGTGAGATGTGGGAAATATGCGCTTGCCAGCAAGCCATTTCATCAGGGTTTAAACATTAACTTCCCTTCTCCCTGAACTTTGCCTGAATAAAAGCATCACTTGTGCTTAAGCCTCTCTGCCTAGGAAAGGATACCTGACTATCATGTATTTCTCTGGCTTGTGCTTAGCCCTGAATTCCTGGGGGAGGGGCTGGGTGTTCCCTAGTCAGAGGCAGGACAAAGTCAGGAGGTATAGATTTCAGCAGCCAATGAAATGATCCGTGCACACCCCCTGAGCCAAAGCCAATAGTGTAGGGACTCGTCTGTTGCTATGGGAAAGTAGCCAATCATGTAATGACACATCATCTGCCTTTGTATGAATGTACAATAAAAGGAAGAGCCTCGTGAGGGCTCACCCCTTCCCTTCTCTTCCTGCCTGCGATGAAAGCTGTCTCAAGTGTGTTCCTTGCCTCCATACTCTACAGGAAGTGTAGGACAAGTAACCATGTTTAACTAAAT
The DNA here is from genome assembly GCF_901001135.1 of Rhinatrema bivittatum. Taxonomy (NCBI): domain Eukaryota; kingdom Metazoa; phylum Chordata; class Amphibia; order Gymnophiona; family Rhinatrematidae; genus Rhinatrema; species Rhinatrema bivittatum. The sequence goes on from NC_042617.1 coordinate 123,169,964, forward strand.
AAATAAATATTGTTCCATATTTTATTCCTAAGATTAATTCTTCATTTTGCATTAACCAAGAAATCATTTTACCCACTTTCTGTCCAAAGCCCAAAAATCCTAAAAAGATGAAACTCTCCAAATCCCAAGAGGGCTGTAAGGGAGTACAGAAGACCAGAATCAGACATTTAGCCTAGTCTACCTTAAGAGACAGCCCAGAAGGGAATCCTGGTCCTAGGGCATTTCCTTGAACAAGGGATTAAGAGAGCAGGCCCAGGAAGGAACAGAGAGGGCCTGGTTTGAAGGATGGTACATATATTGCTGAGATTGTGAATGTTGGAAGTCTTGATTTATGCTGCTGAGGAAGCAGACTGTTTCTGTTATTGTTTTGCTATAGTGTGAATAAAGCATTTTTCTGTGGAGAAAAGGCTGGAGTCCAGATTGTTCTGTCTTCCATCCCTTCTAAAGCCTAAGACCGCTCGCACAGTGTCACAAGGACATTCAAGTATCACATGTAAAACAAACTGGTTCACGAATTCTGAGCAATTCATTTTGCATGGCAATGGTAAGAAGAATCTACTAGCTTCCAAGACTTACATCTCAAGATAAATTAGTTCTTGTATCACTGGGCCATACACCAAAGTCCATAGAACTCTTCCAAGTTTCCAAGCTACATGCAACCAGTCTCTAATTTGAATGCTTCTGTGGAAGAGATGTGCTAAGCAGCAACACTAGAGTCCAGTCATATCTTCAAGAACACTACACAGTGGCCAAATGGTTATCAGTTGATGTGGTATTTATAGAGTCCTACATTTTGAGTTTAAAATGATTTTAATCTTAAGTTTATGTAATTTCAACAGATATGGAGGCAGCATTTCCAAACCTCCCCAAAGCCAGTGCGGGCAGAAGAGCCTCCCCCCAAGTAGTGAAAATATGCCTCAAATATCCCGATGATAATCATGCTCTTTTACAGAACCAAGCAGATTCCCTGCAGACTCAGTTCAACTGACCTAATTTCCGGGCACCTGGAAAGCCACTGATTAGGCAAAAGCTTTCCTGATATGTGGAGATCAGCTCAACAGAACTGAGCCTGTGACAAGGTCTGGCAAGCTGGAATCAGGGCTCACCCCCACAGAAACAACACAGGGCTGCAGGGCAGGTCTAGAGATGTTCTGCCTATACTAGCCACCTTCCCCACAAGTTAAGCCTTTGAGTTCTGATGGCCAATAGGAATTAACTGAAAGCATGGCTGGTGCTGGAACATGGACCAGGTTGGAGTGTATACAAACAGGACAGAAGTCATGGACTGGAATCAAGGGCAGGCTGGGACCAGAGGACAAGAGCAAGGCCTGGGAAACAGACAAGGGACTGAAATGGCCTGGGCAGGGCGGGACAAAATCGGGCAGGACAAGACAAGACTAGACAAGGGCAGGCCTACAACAGGAAAAATAAACAAGAAGGCTCAAACAGAGCACAAGGTTGCAAGACAGGACAGGGAGGCTTAGGAGGCCACTGAGCAAGGCAGGAAGGCCCAGAAGGCCACAGAGCAAAGCAAGGAGGCCTGGAAGTCTACAAGGCAAGGCAGGGGTGAAGGCAGGCCAGAAAGCAAGGCAGGGGGCGAAGGTAGCCCACAAGGCAAGGCAGGGGGCCCGCGGTCAGCCACAAGGCAAGGCAGGGGGCCCGCGGTCAGCCACAAGGCAAGACAGGGGGCCCAGGTCAGCCACAAGGCAAGACAGGGGGCCATGGTCAGCCACAAGGCAAGACAGGGGGCCAAGGTAGGCAAAAAGGTAAGGCAGGAGGCCTAGGTAGGCCACAAGTCAGGAAAGCAAAGCAAGGAAGCACGAATGGCGAGGTCAAGGAGACATGGTGACTAAATGAAGAGGCAAAGAGTGGATGAACAGGCTAGGCCTAAGTAGGACTGGAACTGCCTTGTCATGTGATCAGCAAGGAGGTGGCTATAGCAGCTGTGAGCGAGGTTTGCTGATGACCTTGCTAGCAGGGAGACCGAGTAGCAGACAAAACCGTGATGGCCTGCATAGCTGCTCTTGTTGAAGAGCGTGGTTGCCAGTAGGAGAAGGGTCAGGCCACTGATATAGCTCTGGGAGAGGGCTAAAACTAAAGCATCATCAGCTAGAGCATGGCTTCACAGTTACTCACCAAAAGCAGCAGCCTTCCATCAGAAAAACTTCTCTAGCTTGGTGCAGTCTCAAATGTGCAGGGCAGGGCTGCACCTCAGAGTGCAAGAACATGAACGTGCTGCTAAAACAGAGAGAGGAGAAGCCTGGGGCCACCATACCCCGGTAAGGATGAAAATGTTTGGGAGGCACTACCAGCAAAAAATGTCTTTAATTTGCCTGTGGGAATGAGCGGTGACTCCAGCCTTCTTAAAACAGTAACTATTATAACTTCAAACATGCACAACCATAGACTGTCTCAGGGTTTGAACAGTATTGTATACAGGAGTTGCCTTCCTCCCTGAGATATCAGGTCTGGTCTGATTACCCTACCTGGATTCCAGCTCTTATTCTTCCCTTGCTGGGCCCTCTCAAGGGGAATTAATGTGGACCAGGCATCCAGCCTGATCCCACACAGGTTTAAAGGGGAAAATGGGGGCACTGCTTCAAATTGCCTTGTAAATAATCATTTAGTCAAGTCCTTGTGTCCTATTTCTTATTTTTAGATTTTTTTGCAATTAAAATAGTGCACTTATTTAGTTTCCAGCATCTTATCTTCAAATCGATAAGATGCTGGAAGCTTGGTTTCTCCTCCGCAACTGATACTCTGACACGGGTCCATGTTTCTCAAAAGGATGTGCATCAGGGGAATTTGTATTTCTTATACATACCTTTGCTGGTGATGGTGTGCCTGCTCATTTTGGCACCAACAATTACCAAAAGGTAAAAAAAACCCACCAGAAATGTTGGTGCCAAATTGAATGGAGACGCCATCAGTAGCAATGATTATGAATAACAAATACAGATTCCCCTGATGTACATTCTTTTGTGAAACACGGACCCATGTCGGGGTATCAGTTTCAGAGGAGACACCGAGGGCATCGTTGAAGATAAGATGCTGGAAGCTAGACAAGTGCACCGTTTCAATTGCAAAACTTCAAAAAAATCTAAAATAAGAAATAGGACACAAGGACTTGACCAAATGATTACTTATAAGAGAAATTGAAGGTGTTTTTTTGCTGGCAGTACCTATTATGATGGTCTTTGTTAAGACAAAATATTTTGAGTTGGAGGAATCACTGAGATGAGTTTGGTTTTTCCTCCAATTTAATGACATTGATTTTTGTTGGGTATGACACTAAAACAGCCATTAATGAGGTAAATAAACTAAACTAAACAATCTCTTATAGTAATTTGAAGTAGCATCCACAGGCCCTCAGATAATTTCTAAACTTCCCTGTTGGTCTGGTTCAAGGAGAACAGCCAAATAGTGCAGGTCACTATAACTGTATAACACAAACATCACAGAAAGGCCTAGATATGGAATGTATTTAAGGAAGTATATCAACAATAAAATATTGCTTCAGTGGTTATATCATTTAAAAAGAAACTGGCTCTAGGACTACAACACAAGAGACTTACTCAGTTCTTCTAATCTTTTTTCCCATTTCTTCTAAGATATACTAGTATGGGATACATTCAGATGACCAACTGTAATTAAGGTTGCTTAAATTTGTTCTTGACAGTAGTTGTGAAAGCTATAACACTCCTTACTTCATTTTTTTTTTTTTAGTTTTTACCTCAGATGACCTAATACTGAACAATGTGATTTGAGCATAGCAGAAAGCAAAAGGAATCCGATATTATGCTCATACATGCGCCTGGGTTTGATGTTCGTGTTCCAATAAGATAGCAGTATTTGAACCTTCTCATCCTTTACAATTACAAAAATACTCGACAGAAATAAATTACAAGAAAAGAAATCATCAAAGCTAATTTTGTATCATGTGAAAGCACAGTCTTGGCCAAGCATACCATCTCATCTATGTAGTCTGTGTAGAGAGACTATCCCTTGGCATCATTCACTTACCCCAAACAAAAAATTCTCTGTTAAAAGATGAATCCGTTTCAGGGATATTTTTAAACAACCAAATAGAAACTTTAAAGATCACAAGTTAGCAGCAATATAGCAAGCTACAGCCTGCTATAACTACACTGGGTAGTTTGTAATGGTAAATTTGGCAAGACCTGTGAATTAGTCATGATAAACATATAAAAAGCCAAGTTATGCGTCAAAATGTTTCCCGCCCAAGAACATTACAGCCATGTTTCAACAGATATCCTTAACTTTACAAGTATGCAAATGTTCCAAAGAAATGATTTAGTAATGAAAGGCATTTAAAAACATGGATTTGGAGTTTTGATTTGATCACTTATCTTTCCAAATCCAAGCTTAAGATGCATTACATTAAGGTACAGTAAGTATTTCCATGTCCCAAAGAGCTAATAGTCTAAGTTGTACCTTGGGCAATGAAGAGTGACGTGATTTGCCCAATGTCAGTGGAAGAAGTGGGATTTGAACCATAGCTTCCCTGGTTCTTACCCCACTACTCTAAACACTAGGTTATGCCTTTGCTTCTCCCAGTGGGTACAGCTACTTTTCCTGAACTTTCCATAGTGATTTCAGGACTGTTGTTGGCCCTGTATGACGGCAAGAGATGCAGAAATTTACAAAAAAAGCCATCTTTAAATAAAATATAAGGACTAGGGGGCAAATAGCACATTTAAAACAAATCAGAGAAAATTCTTTTTCACTCAAAGGACAATTAAGCTCCAGAATTCATTGCCAAAGGATGTAGTTAAAGCAGTCAGTGTAGCCTGGTTTAAAAAAGGTTTGAATAAGTTACTGGGGGAGAAGTCCATAAACTGCTATTAATCACGTTAACTTAGGGAATAGTCACTGTTTATTACCAGCATCAGTAGCAATCCTGTAGTTAGGACCTGCTCTTAAGGTGATGTAGTACCCTCTCGCACTGAGGATAGGTCTCCAGGGCACGTTACCCAGGAGGGAAGGATTAGGATGGCCATTACAGTTGGTGATTCAGTTATTAGGAAGGTTAATAGATGGCTGGCTGGTGGACGTGAGGATTGCTTGGTGCAAAGGAGCGGACTTCATACATCACATAGCTAGGATTTTAAATAGTGCTAAGAAGGAGCTGGCTATCTTAGTACATGTGGGTATCAATGACACAAGAAAGTGCAGGAGGGAGGTTCTGGAAGCCAAATTCAGGGTTTTAGGTAGAAAGCTGAAATTCCTCACCTTGGTCAGATCCAAGATGGCGATTGCATGAGCACACGCAGACACCTCTGCTCCGCAGTGGAATCTCTGCCCGAATTCTTTTCACTTTTCTTGATTAAAACCATTACCTTATGATGCCGCATACGAAAAGAAAAGCCCGGGTTCATGAAGTACTTTCCTCTACACCGATATCGGACGTAAGACAACCGCGGATAGAGGAGGCTTTTGCGAGGTCTGCTGCTGAGAGACCGGAGGGAGGGGACGCTTGCGTGCTCGACGAGAAGCAGACGTCGACCGCACTGACCGAAGAAACATCCCTCAGCCCCGGTGCACCTAGGACACCCAGTCCGCCGTCTGGCTCTCCAAAAAGATCGGATGAATATTTGGGGAGAACATCTGACCCAAACACCCCCCTGACCTCGCTGGCCCACAGAGTCGGAAACGGGACGTTAACCGACTCGGTGAGCCCAAGGCAGGGCTCCAAGGGCCAATGCAACGAGATTCAGAGAGAGAAGAATCCAGAAGCGGCTGAGAGAGATCCCTTGGAAGAAGGAGAGACAACGCCAGATATAAAAGAGATATGTATGGGGACTGTGTCAGAAAAAGTAATTTTGCAAGAGGTATGGAAGTTATTGCAGGATATGGACAAATCAATTAAAACTATAACATTAATGTTAAAAGATCAGGAAAAAAATGTACAAAGTCTTGAAAATAAGACAAACCTTACAACTAGAGCAACTTTACTGGTGACTTTTACATTCATATCAGAAAGGGACTCAGTACTGAGGCTCTTTTTTCGAAATTTAAATCAGCAATTTCATGGTCAAGTAGTTCGGGTTTTTCCCGATATTGTAAAAGCTACTCAGGAGAGAAGGAAAAAATTTCTTCTTATGAGAAATGAGGTTGTTGCTAGAGGGGTAAAGTTTAATTTACGTTTTCCTTGCAAGTGTATATTGGTATTTCAAAACACTAAATATGTTTTCTCAGAACCATCATACCTCCGAGAATATCTGGACTCTCACTCCTAACTAGACCCAGGGGAGGATAGGTAATAGTAGAAATAGCAGCGGGAGTCTTATGTTATTCTGATTTACACATTTATTCTTATTGTGTTATCTGCTTCTTTACATCTTGGATCTCCTTTTTCCTTTGATTTTCAGAGATGAATAATATTTTCTTTAGATATGATGCAAGTTCATTGATATGGTTAAATTATTTTTTTCTTTTTTGATCTTTGTATATGTCTGAGAATATTGTATAATGTTCGATATTGTTGAAAATCAACAGGACACTGTGATACCAGGGTACAAATTATATCAAAATGATAGGATGGACCAAACTGGTGGAGGGGTGGCACTATATGTTAAAGAGAGCATCGAGTCAAAAAAATATTGAATCTTTATATATAGAAACTCCAAATGAAAAAGGGAATAAAATAGTAATGGGGGTGTATTACAGTCCACCTGGCCAGAATGAACTATCAGACAATGAAATGCTAAAAGAAATTAGAGAAGCTAACAAAATCAGCAGCACAGTAATAATGGGTGATTTCACCCCAGTATTGTCTGGGTGAATCTTACATCAGAACATGCTAAAGAAGAAAAGATCCTAGATGAAATAAATGATTGCTTCAAGGAACAGCTGCTGCAAGAACTAACAAGAGGGGAAACTATTTTAAACCTAGTCCTTAGTGGAACACAGGATTTGGTGCGAGAGGTACCAGTGCTGGAGTCACATAGCAATCGTGATCACAACATTATAAAATTTGACTTACCTGGAGGGAGTGCAAAAAAGAAATTTGTTATGACAGCACTTAACTTTCAAAAAGGTGACTATGACAAAATGAGGAAAATGGTTAGGAAAAACTGAAAAGAGCAACTGCAAAGGTTAAGAGCTTAGCTCATGCATGCATCTTGTTTAAAAATTCTATCTTGGAAGCCCAGACCAGATGTATTCCATTTATTAGAAAAGGTGGAAGGAAGGCTAAACAACTACCGCCATGGTTAAAAGGTGAGGGGAAGGAGGCTATAATATCTAAAATAACATCTTTCACGGAATGGAAAAGGAATCCAAATGAAGAGCACAGGAAACAGCATAAGCACTGGAAAGTCAGATGCATAGCATTAATAAGGAAGGCAAAGAGATAATTTGAAAAGAAGATTGCTGTGGAAGCAAAAACTCTTATTAAAAACTTTTTTCAGGTACAACTGAGGTAAAAAGCCTGTGTGGGAATCAGTTGGACCATTAGATGATCAAGGGGTAACAGGGACACTTAGGGATGACAAAGCCATAGCAGAGAGACTAAACTAATTATTTGCTTCGGGATACACTGAGGAAGATGTAAGAGATATACCCATGCCAGAAATGATATTCAAAGGTGATAATTCAGAAGAACTGAAACAAATCTCAGTGAACTTCAAAGATGTACTAGAGAAAAATAACAAACTAAAGAGTAGTAAATCACCTGGACCAAATGGTATACATCCCAGAGTGCTGAAAGAACTGAAAAATGAAATTGCAGACCTGCTACTGGAAATTTGTAAGCTATCAGTAACATTATCGATGGTACCTGAAGACTGGAGGGTTGCCAATGTAACACCAATTTTAAAAAAGGGATCAAGGGGTTATCCAGGAAACTACAGACCAGTGAGTCTGATGTCTGTGCCAGGCAAAATGGTAGAAACTATCATAAAGAATAAAATTGCTGAACATATAGATATGCATAGTTTAATGGGACAAAGCCAACATGAATTTGCTACATTTTTTTTTTGAGGACATAAATAAACATGTGGGTAAAGGTGAGCAGTTGATATAGTGTATCTGGATTTCCAGAAAGCATTTGACAAAGTCCCTCATGAGAGACTTCTTAGAAAATTAAAAAGTCATGGGATAGGGGGCAGTGTCCTATTATGGATTGCCAACTGGTTAAAAGACAGAAAACAGAGAATCGGGCTAAAAGGTACATTTTCCCACTGGAAAAAGGTGACTAGTGGAATGCCCCAGGGATCTGTTCGGGGACCGCGGCTTTTTAATATATTTATAAATGACCTGGAAATGGGACCAATAAGTGAGGTGATCAAATTTGAAGATGGCACACAATTATTCAAAGTTATTAAATCAAAGGGGATTGTGAGAAATTGCAAGAGGACCTTGCAAAACTGGGAGACTGGGCATGCAAATGAAATTTAATGTGGACAAGTGCAAAGTGATGCACTTAGGGAAGAGTAACCCAAATTATAGCTACATAATGCAAGATTCCCCCCATTAGGAATCACCACTCAGGAAAAGGATCTAGGTGTCATCATTGAAAATACGTTGAAATGCGCTGCTTAATGTAAAGCAGCAGCCAAGAAAGCAAATAGAATGCTAGGGATTATTAGGACAGGAAAGGAGAATAAAACAGAGAATATCATAATGCCTCAGTACCGCTCCATGGTGTGACCTCATCTTGAGCAATGTGTGCAGTTTGATCACCACATCTCAAAAAGGATATAGCAGAATTAGAAAAGATATAGATAAGGGAGAGCAAAATGATAACGGGGATGGAACAATTCCCCTGTGAAGAAAGGTTAAAGAGGTTAGAACTCTTCTGCTTGGACAAGAGACAGCTGAGGGGAGATATGATAGAGATCTATAAAATAATGAATGGAATGGAATGAGTAAACGTTAATCAGTTGTTACTCTTTTGAAAAGTACAAAGACCAGGGGGACACATAATGAAGTTACTAGGTAATACATTTAAAACTAATAAAAGAAAATATGTTTTTACTCAACGCAAATTAAGCTCTGGAATTTGTTGCCAGAGGATGTTGTGAAAGCTATTAGTGTAGCTGGTTTAAAAAAGGTTTGGAAAAGGTCCTGGAGGGAGCAGGGGGAGTGGAGGAGTAGCCTAGTGGTTAGAACAGCGGGTTCAAGTCCCACTGTCGCTCCTTGTGACCCTGGGCAAGTCACTTTACCTCCATTGCCTCAGGTAGAAACTTAGATTATAAACCCTGAATGTAATCTGCTTTGAAATGCTGAAAAAAGTGTGAAAAGTAGATTAAAAAAAAAATTCCATTAATTATTATTAAGGTAGTTGCAGAAATCCACTGCTTACTCTTGGGATAGGCAGCTTGGAATCTATCTATCCCTTGGGATTCTGCCAGGTACTTGTGACCTGGCAGGAAACAAGATTCGGGGCTTGATGGATCTTTTGGTCTGACCCAATATGGCAAGTTTTATATTCGTATTTAATGTTTGGGTACTTGCCAGGTACTTGTGACTTGGATTGGCCATTGTTGGAAACAAGAAACAGGGCTTGATGGACCCTTAGTCTTGTTAAGGCAACTTATATTCTTATTATTAAGAATATAAGTGCTACATTCTGCCATGTGGAGGACCTGGGTCCAAGTCCCTGGTCAGGACTCTGCTCCTCTGGCCAGCCAGGGATACCACAGAGCCAGTGCTCAGAGCTCCTGGTGGAGGGAGTTTCAGCCATTGCTCAACGGTGGCTGTGGTCCCTTTCCCTAGTGGCCAGACTCGGGGCCCAAATGAGTCAGGTTCCAGATGGAGCCACACGCAGCTCATGAGCCCCAGACAGAGACCATCACTATGACGGGTTGGCTGGTTAAGTGGTGGATATAAACAACAGTGGGAAAATCCCTAGGTGCTCGTGACTGAAGGCTGATGGTGCTGTAGCCCAATAAAGGCTGGTATCAATTGAGCCGGAAGCTCCAAAAGGAGGAGGAGGAGGAGGAAACTGTTGGGCCATAAACAAAATCAGGTTGAAGCTAAGCAAAGAAAGAGAAATTACAAATAATGATGCGTTATCGTCTTCATTAAACAGATTTCCAGCTCCTTTCCCCCTGTACGGATGATGGAATTATTTTGTTAAGTTAATGTGTAGCGTTATAACTGTAGCCCCCAACCATAATCCCATATAAAAAAAATAAACTATTGCATTATGCTAAAAAAAAAAAAAAAAAAATCAAAACAAAAAAACCCCCCAAAAGGAACACAAACTATGACATCATCAGCATTGGAGAAGTTTATTCTGTTGCTTATCGTATTTATTTTAATAACTTCCAAATACTACGCAGCACATGGTTTTGTAGTAATTTACTAAATCAAATATGAGAAAATCACAGAGGGAAATATTTGAAAGCCGTGAGCAGGCAGTTTGAAGGTTGGCTACCCTGTACAGACGCTGTACTTTTACCCGCAAATTCTAGGAGAGGTACCCGAGGTGGGGCTAGATTGGGGAAAGCAACAATGCATACAGTTTTGGGATTTTCATTGCTTTGGCTGGGAAAAAGTCTCTGCAGAAAGAAGCAGGTGCTAATCTCTGGGAGTATTTTTCCCTTGGGCAATTTTTTTCAAAAGGGAAAGCAAGTGTGTATTTTCTCTTTGCAAACTGGTGCAAAATCTTCAGGTAAATGCACCCAAGGATGTTTCCCCCATCCGCACAGTTTAAAAGACTGGCCCTTCTCCAGAGATGGATTTAGGATTTTGGCACCCCTAGGCATTGTTGGGGCTGTTGACCCCCATCACCCCCCCCCCCCCCAATTCCCTCCCCAAAGGTTGAACAATAGGGAGCAGAAGGTCTCTAAGACACAGTCCCCTAGTTTCTTGTGGCAGCTCTTGTGGGAAAAAGTTACAAATTCTGAAACAAAAACATTTCTATCTTTTATATTACATTTAAAAATAAATTGGTTTTACAGTGTAAGTATTAGTATAATTTATAACTCATTCTATTTTTAATGGTGAAGCAAAGTAATCTCAAGTATTAGTACAGGGAGGAGACCTCAAGAGATGGAGAGAGGAAGGGAGAAAGATGAGGAATGGGAGAGGGAGAGGAGTGTGGGAAGGAAAGGGATGGGGAGGATGGGAGCTGGGGAAGATTAGGAAACTGGAATGAGGAAGAAGCAGGAGAAAGAGGCAGGTTCTTGGACTGGGGAAGAGGAACAGCTAACAGGAAGGGTTGGGGAGTGGGTTCCAGGATCTGGGGGGAGAGGGAGAGGTAGGAAGGGAGCTTCCAGGATTTGGGGGATAGAATCCAAGATCAATGGAGGGAGGATCTGAATTGCAGTGTGCTGCGGCAGTCAAAAAAGCAAACAGAATGTTGGGAATTATTAGAAAGGGAATGATGAATAAAACGGAAAATGTCATAATGCCTCTGTATCGCTCCATGGTGAGACCGCACCTTGAATACTGTGTACAATTCTGGTCGCCGCATCTCAAAAAAGATATAATTGCGATGGAGAAGGTCCAGAGAAGGGCTACCAAAATGATAAGGGGAATGGAACAACTCCCCTATGAGGAAAGACTAAAGAGGTTAGGACTTTTCAGCTTGGAGAAGAGACGACTGAGGGGGGATATGATAGAGGTGTTTAAAATCATGAGAGGTCTAGAACGGGTAGATGTGAATCAGTTATTTACTCTTTCGGATAGTAGAAAGACTAGGGGGCACTCCATGAAGTTAGCATGTGGCACATTTAAAACTAATCGGAGAAAGTTCTTTTTTACTCAACGCACAATTAAACTCTGGAATTTGTTGCCAGAGAATGTGGTTCGTGCAGTTAGTATAGCTGTGTTTAAAAAAGGATTGGATAAGTTCTTGGAGGAGAAGTCCATTACCTGCTATTAAGTTCACTTAGAGAATAGCCATTGCCATTAGCAATGGTTACATGGAATAGGCTTAGTTTTTGGGTACTTGCCAGGTTCTTATGGCCTGGATTGGCCACTGTTGGAAACAGGATGCTGGGCTTGAAGGACCCTTGGTCTGACCCAGTATGGCATGTTCTTATGTTCTTATGAGTGGGAAGAGAGAAGGGGGGGGTGTCTTCTCCATACTCCGGTCCTGCTCCTTCTTGCATCCCCTCTCTAGCATCCCACCTGATATAACATACACTTGACACCAATCCCTTCTCTCTCTCACACACATGAACACTGCTCCCATCTCTCTCATCCAGAGGCACACATAGCAGCTGATCCTCCTTCTCATGCTCCAACCTTTCTTCCCACTCTCCAATTAGTTCTACTCTGCCCCTCATAATCTCCCCAAAATGATCCCTCTTTGCTCTGCCTGCCGCAGACTCGCCCCATCTCCTCTCCTGTTCCCTGAACACTGCCTGGGAGGGGAGAAGCTGGAATAGGAAGTAGAGGGCTGTTCTCTGCTAAGTGAGATTCAACACAGCTGAAAGGCAGCACATCTTCCGCCAGCCTGCTGCCCCTCTCCCCCCCCCCCCCCCCCAGACTTTTGCCACCCTAGGCACAGTCCTAGTGTGCCTATTGACAAATCCAGGCCTGCCCCTCCCCCCAAAATGCAACACCACAAAACAAAAATTATAAAAATAAAATCTCCGCTAGCTGTGCCTAGCAAACACAGCCAGCAGGGGCAGGATAGCCCAACAGTAGATTCAAACTGTAGATGGAAGCCCTGCCAGCCATCCACACTGAAGCCCATTCTGCTGCCTCCTCTGTGCAGGCCCCGTGGGCTTCCACTTTCTCCATGCTGATCTCGTACATTGTGAGATCCGCATAGAGAAAGTGCTATTCTTGCACATTCCCAAAGATTACATGTGCCAGTCACTAAAAAGTAATTTTTATTTTTTTTTTACCTTTGCTGTCTGATCTTAGTTTTCTAATCGGTTGGTCACAGGCTTTTTTTTCCCACCTTCCCTTTCTTATTTTTTTCCACCTTCTCTTGCTTATTTTTTTGCCAATTCCTTTTATATTGTCTTTTTTTCTATTTCTTTTCTCTCCATCTTCTTCCCTCAAACACACAGTCAGGTTCTCATTCTCACATGCATTTCTCTCTCACACATACACACAGACTCTCACTGTCACATGCTCTCTCTCATACAATCATTCATACACACAGTCTCTCACTGGCACATGCTGTCTGACTCACACACGCAGGCTCTCTCTCACTCCCACATGCTGTCTTGCTCAAGCACAGGCTCTCACTGTCACATGCTCTCTCTTATACAATCATTCATACACACAGGCTCTCACTGTCACATGCTGTCTCTCTCACACACACAGAGGCTCTCACATGCTGTCTCTGCAAACATTCAGGTCCTCACTCCCACACACAGTCTCTCAACTCACTCTCACACACAATCTCTCAACTCATCTCATACACGCTACAGACCCTCAGCCTCTCTCTCACCTCTGGGCCTCCTCTTCGCAGGTCGCCGCAGGATGGGCTCTGCAGCGGCCCTGCTACCGGGCCTCTTCCTCTTCTCAGGCCGCTGTGACTTGGGATTCGCAGCGGCCCGTAAGCGCTGCTCCTCTTCTGCATGCGCTGATGCTTTTCCTCCTTCCTGCCCGCGCGGCTCCGGCAACGTTTACTTCCGGGGCCGCGCAGGCAGGAAGGAGGAGGAGCATCAGCGCGTTTAAACGCAATCTTTTTCTTCGGGCCGTGGTGACCTGAGCTCCACCACGGCCCTGCCGATCTGCCTGCTATATGCGTGTCGCTGCTCAGCCGCTAGTGGGATGAGGTCCACTGGCGGCTGCACGAGCCTCCCTGCGCCCGGGGGCATTGGGTCCCCTCGGGATACCACTGCTTGCAGCGCCCCCTAATACTTGGCGCCCTAGGCCCAGGCCTAGTGCTTCCACCGGCCTTGACGGAATAAAATTATTCATAAAACAGAACCCTCATTTTACTATTTCTTTATATAGCAGTACAGATTTCCCCATTTGAATATGAAAGGCCTGCAACTCTTCTCTGGTTATTGTGTGCTAGCAATGACATGCCAATATATGAAGGCTGTACCATGCTAGATAGCTGCTGCTGCTGAGCAATGCAGGAGAGATTAAAGATAGGGTGAAAAGTTAGATTAGGAAACCTCAATTAGAACTTTAAGCATAAGGGATGACCACAGGAGATAACATATGTCCCTTGAGAGGGTAGGGGGTGGTCCCCCATCGAACCTCCAGGGGTCCCCTCAGGATGAAGTAAACCTATAAAGCTTTCAGAAGGCGTTTGACAAAGTCCCTCATGAGAGGCTTCTACGAAAACTAAAAAGTCATGGGATAGGAGGCGATGTCCTTTCGTGGATTACAAACTGGTTAAAAGACAGGAAACAGAGAGTAGGACTAAATGGTCAATTTTCTCAGTGGAAAAGGGTAAACAGTGGAGTGCCTCAGGGATCTGTACTTGGACCGGTGCTTTTCAATATATATATCAATGATCTGGAAAGGAATACGATGAGTGACGTTATCAAATTTGCAGATGATACAAAATTATTCAGAGTAGTTAAATCACAAGCAGACTGTGATACATTACAGGAGGACCTTGCAAGACTGGAAGATTGGGCATCCAAATGGCAGATGAAATTTAATGTGGACAAGTGCAAGGTGTTGCATATAGGGAAAAATAACCCTAGCTGTAGTTACACGATGTTAGGTTCCATATTAGGAGCTACCACCCAAGAAAGAGATCTAGGCGTCATAGTAGATAATACATTGAAATCATCAGCTCAGTGTGCTGCAGCAGTCAAAAAAGCAAATAAAATGTTAGGAATTATTAGGAAGGGAATGGTTAATAAAACGGAAAATGTCATAATGCCTCTATATCGCTCCATGGTGAGACCACACCTTGAATACTGTGTACAATTCTGGTCGCCGTATCTCAAAAAAGATATAGTTGCAATGGAGAAGGTACAGAGAAGGGCAACCAAAATGATAAAGGGGATGGAACAGCTCTCCTATGAGGAAAGGCTGAAGAGGTTAGGGCTGTTCAGCTTGGAGAAGAGACGGCTGAGGGGGGATATCATAGAGGTCTTTAAGATCATGAGAGGTCTTGAACGAGTAGATGTGACTCGGTTATTTACACTTTCGAATAATAGAAGGACTAGGGGGCATTCCATGAAGTTAGCAAGTAGCACATTTAAGACTAATCGGAGAAAATTCTTTTTCACTCAACGCACAATAAATCTCTGGAATTTGTTGCCAGAGGATGTGGTTAGTGCAGTTAGTGTAGCTGGGTTCAAAAAAGGTTTGGATAAGTTCTTGGAAGAGAAGTCCATTAACTGCTATTAATCAAGTTTACTTAGGGAATAGTCACTGCTATTAATTGCATCAGTAGCATGGGATCTTCTAGGTGTTTGGGTAATTGCCAGGTTCTTGTGGCCTGGTTTGGCCTCTGTTGGAAACAGGATGCTGGGCTTGATGGACCCTTGGTCTGACCCAGCATGGCAATTTCTTATGTTCTTATGTTCTCAGTACCCCTCCCCAGCCTGCTCTAGCCTCAAACATCCTCTAGCCCCTGCCCACCCTGAGGTCAGACATCCCCTCCCCCACTTTGCTATTTCCCCCTCACCTTCTACTAAAACATGTTGCCGGCCCCAGAACAGATGTCCCTTTATGGCACCACAGAGCTCTCAGTGATTTAAGCCACACTGTGCCCAAATTCCTGCACTGTTCTCACAAGATTGTGGGAATTGGGGCATCAGGTGATTCAAACACACAGAGCTGCCTGATGCCAGAAGGGAACAGCTACTCCAGGGATGGAACTAACAATGCTGCAGACTCGTTAAGGTAAATTCAGGGAACCCAAATTGAAAAGTGTTGCACCTAACTTTATTTTTCCTTCTACCAAGCTAGTAGAAACATCACTCAATAAAAAGAGAGAATTTCACTTTTCAAGCTCCTGTAAGTATTCTGGAAAATGACTTCCTGACCTGAGTCACTGTGGAAGGTTTACTTTAAAATAGATGGCAGGTCAACACCAAAGACACACAAGCATGGGACAGATATTCTTAGAACGAAAACTAAATTTAGCAGGATACATCGTGAGAAACTCAGCATGCTCCCAGCAATTATTTCATTACTTGACGGTGCTCTCAAAACAATGAGTGCAGCTGAAACACAAAATAGTTTACTTCTAAGAAAATGTTTTGGCACGGGAGGCAATAAAACAAAACACCACTTACATGGTGAAAAATAAGGTAGAATTGTTCTGATTTGTTTTTAAGAAAAATGGTCCCTCTTGCCTTTAAAAGTAAAGTGGACAGATGGGGTAAGCTAAGTTGTTTACCATAATGGGTGTTCTTGGTCAACAGAAGAATAATTAGCCACTGAAGTGGGCAACTTCGTCTAACACAGATCCTTTCTTAGAAAGCTACAGAAAGACAGATGTTTTTTGACCTGCATTGGATTTTCTGACTTGCTGACTGTTCCGTGTCTACAAATAAAACCAATTGAAATCTGCTAGTGAACAGGTGCCATGCTGTACTATAATATCCTTGTGCGGTGGTAATCTTTGTACGGAGGTATTTGATGAGGATAACCGATTTGCAGTTATCCTTTCTTTTACCTCCGTCTATTATTCTTTTTATTAAAGTCAAAAATTATTTTTTATATGCTCTTTTGTGTGTTTTTTTCTAAAATCCCTTCTCCCCTGCTGCTTTTCCGTACCCCTGCTAATCATTCGTCATACTTATCAAGGGCATCGCCTGTGTTGATTTCTCATGGGTACGGAGCTGCTCCGTACCCATGAGCTGCTCCGTACCCATGAGAAATCAACACAGGCGATGCCCTTGATAAGTATGACGAATGATTAGCAGGGGTACGGAAAAGCAGCAGGGGAGAAGGGATTTTAGAAAAAAACACACAAAAGAGCATATAAAAAATAATTTTTGACTTTAATAAAAAGAATAATAGACGGAGGTAAAAGAAAGGATAACTGCAAATCGGTTATCCTCATCAAATACCTCCGTACAAAGATTACCACCGCACAAGGATTCCCTTGTACGCTCGAGTTGGTGAATTGTTGAAAAGGGAAAGAGGTTGGTTAGTGACTAGTGAGTAATATAATATCCAGCAAGCAACATATAAGGTTAAAGTAACTGTAGAGGCAGGAAGTAGAAAAATAGTGAAATATCAGCCACAAGGTGGCATCAGTTTATAAGTTAACATCCGGAACACTCCCTCACTCCTATTTAACAGCTTAAAACAAAAGCCAACTCTAAAATGGGAGGTAGGAAGGAACATGTAGCTGATTAGCTTGCTGTCCACGAAGAACACCCTCACAGATAACCAATCTAGGCATAGATTCATCAAAATGCTATAAATATAAGAGAAGGAGAGCAACTCTGTAAAAACCAATAAGTAAGTTTACTATTTATACCACTGTAAGAGGGGGGCACTTTTAACTCAGGGTGAGGGTTGGGAGGTGGGATAGGTTTGGAGGGGCAGTTTTACATACACAGAAGTATGAATAGCAAAGTTGACATCACTAAAGATTCCTGCACACACCTAGCTCAATTCATCCCCAGTATTTCTTCCAGCCACCTCAAAATCCTTCAAGGCCTCTTAGTATTCATCCAGGCTCCTCGGCACCTACCAGGATCCTCAATATTCAACCAGCTACCTCAGCATTCATCCAGCCACTTCAGCACTCATCCAGCTACCTCAACATTTACACAGGCTCCTTAATATTCATCCAGCCACTCCAGCATCCATCCAACTACTCAAGCTTTCAATCAGCCAACTCAGCATTCATCCAGCCAAGGATCAGCACAGCCAAGCACATTAATCATATCCCCTCAAAGAATACTTCCACAATCCTCCACTTCCATCACCCCATAGGACACCATCTGCTGACAAAACCCGTCAAAACGATCTCTCTAGTCCTATCATGATGCTAGGATACCCAATACACATACTACATCACAACACCTGCTTCAAGGTGAAGCCAACGTTACGATACCAACCCATAACTCGTAGAAATCTAACTCCGGTGACGATCTCCCCCTTTACGCAACTACTTGGGCTGGCACTATTCATTTTAACTCTATTCAATGCCCAGTCAATTACCAAAAAAACCCACATCCTTCACGACTATCTGCTTGATGCCAGGCCAGACATCTGTGCCATCACGGAGACCTGGCTAAAGCCCTCAGATACAGTTTTAATAAATCAATTGCCTACACAGATATATGATGTCTTCTCCTTACCCAGAAAAAAGAAAAAAGGGGGAGGTCTCCTCATAGCTGCCAAAAAATTTCTTAACCTCACTCTACAACCTATCAATACAATACCTAAACTAGAGGTAGGCTTATTCAAATCTAAGTCGCTCCAAATTCTCCTCACTTACGCTCCCCCTGGACTTTTAGATCAAGACGCTTCTCCTATGGTAGAAGTCATAGCCAAATACTTAAAACTAGATTCTCCAGCCATAATCCTTGGAGATTTTAATCTCCACATCGATGCCAATCCTCGATCTTCTAACTGCGAAGCCTTCCTATCAGCCCTCTCGGACATGGGCTTCAAACAATACATCAACCAACCCACACATAAAGCAGGTCATACCCTTGACCTTATCTTCACAAATTCCAACCTCACTCCACTTTCACCTCCCTTATGCCTCCCGGTTCCATGGTCAGACCACTTCATGATCACCTCCACTATTAGGTCATTGACAGGATCTTCTGCTCCCCATCAGGCGACCACTCTGTACTATAGGAAACCATGTCCTTCAGAAGACCTCGGCAACTCTCTGATCAAAGAACTTTCTAACCTGGATCTATCTAACCCCAATTCTGCTATTATCTCATGGCAAAATATCACTGAAATGATAGCCAATAACTTATGCCCACTGTCAAAAAAAAACATAAATCCTTCTCAAAAAAAACAAGCAGCCATGGTTCTCAAATGAGCTCCGCACCCAGAAGCAAAACCTAAGACGGAAAGAAAAAGAATGGAGGAAGAATCCCAATCCCCTTTCTCTATCCATATACAAAGCTGCTCTCCACCATTACAGAACGGCAAAGCTTCGAACAAAAAGAGATTTCTATGCCCACCGTATCCACGATATGATGTATGACGCGAAGGCTCTTTTCTCATACGTATCGGAGCTCACCAAAACTGCTCCCCCTACAATCCCAGACGATACAGCCCAATCGAAGGCCAATGATCTGGCCTTATTCTTTCAGAACAAAATCTCCAACATCCTGGCCAAATTACCTACCAGCCCAAATTCACTGCTTCCGGATACCATCTACCTACCGAACACAGACATAAGATTGGAATCCTTTGATCCTACTCACACTATAGAGGTGGAAACCCTGATAAAAAGAATGAAACCTCCGTCCCACCCTCTGGACCAAATACCTTCCAAATATCTGATTCTCATACCAGAATACATCTCCAAACATCTAGCTGATATTATCAATTGTTCTCTCTCACAAGGAACATTTCCGGATGCTCTCAAATTGGCCACCCTCAAACCCATACTCAAAAAATCGAACCTGGACCCGGACGACCTTAACAACCACTGCCCCATATCAAATCTCCCGTTTGTAGCTAAGATCATGGAGAAAATCATAAATAAGCAACTTTCAAATTACCTGGAAGACCACAATATTCTACACCCGTCACAATATGGTTTCCGAAAAGAACACAATACCAAAACCCTCCTCAACTCACTCCTTGATCAAGTATACATTGGCTTTCACAAAGGACAGTCGTTCCTCTTAGCTCTTCTCGACATCTCTGCAGCTTTCGATACTGTAAATCATAATACCCTTCTAAACCGGCTTTCAGACATATGAATTGCAGGTTCAGCTCTTAGATGGTTCCACTCCTTCCTCAGCAATAGAGGCTATAAGGTTAAAATCAATAACAAGGAATCCTCTCACACTAACGCACCATTCGGAGTCCCCCAGGGCTCCTCCTTATCGCCCACCCTGTTTAACATTTACATTCTCCCTCTCTGCCACCTACTCTCAAACCTAAAACTTAAATTCTATATATACGCAGACGATGTTCAAATTTTAATCCCCATATCCAACTCACTGGACTCAACACTGAGGTTATGGATCTCTCACCTGCAAACGATCAACCATTACCTTTCAAGCCTCAACCTGGTGCTCAACACTTCCAAGACAGAACTTTTGCTAATCACTCCAGAAGGCAGTTCCTGCCATCACCAATCACAAGCTAACTTACAAATATCCCATGTTAGAGATCTTGGAGTCATAATTGACAGTCACTTGAACCTAAAGCATTTTATAAAACACACTACAAAGGAGTGCTTCTACAAGTTACAAGTACTCAAAAAACTCAAACCGCTCCTATTCCATTACGATTTCAGATCCGTCCTCCAAGCCATTCTGTTCTCCAAGATCGACTACTGCAATTCCATCTTGCAAGGTCTCCTGGCTTCTACGATAAAACCTCTCCAGTTGCTCCAAAATGCAGCGGCAAGAATTTTGACGAATACCAATCGGAGAGAGCATATCTCTCCCATTCTAAAAGATCTTCACTGGCTCCCAGTAAACTTCAGGATTCTCCATAAATCACTCACAATTATCCATAAAAATATTCACCATCAGACCCCTCTTGATCTACTACACCCTCTCAAATTGCACTTGACAGCCAGACCCTTAAGGGATGCCTACAAGGGATCCTTACATGTTCCTCCTATGAAAGTTGTACACCACTCAAACATCAGAGACCGGTCATTCTCTATCGCAGGCCCCTTCATCTGGAACGCCATGCCTCCGGACCTTAGGCAGGAAACTTGTCTACAAACTTTTAAAAAGAAATTAAAGACATGGCTGTTCTGCTGAGCCTTCTCCACTACAAGCCCCACAGCCTGACTTAGAACTGTTCCATCACTTATGTAAATAAACAAATGCTAAATCACGCTTACAAGCTATCATGAGGTTGGCTCCTTGCCTCCCTCCCATGCATATAGTACTTTATCTTCGTTCTCCCTTTCTTTATTTCCTACTCCCAGTTAAGGCATCCTTGTTATAATGTAACTTTATGCTCCTTTAAATTGTCTCTTGTTGATTGGTTAGTTATAGTTACAGCTTAGTTCGATGTAAACCGAGTTGATTTGATTTGTATCAAGAAAGTCGGTATATAAAAGCCTTTAATAAATAATAAATAAATAAAGATTTTCTGTCATTTGGAGCGATGAAAGGTAAAAGAGGAGATGATTTGTACAATGTACTCTCTACCTAGCTTGATGCACTCTCTACCTAGCTTCAATTAAGCTAGGTAGAGAGCATACTGTACAAATCAACTCCTCTTTTACTTTTCATCGCTCCAAATGACAGAAAGTCTTCAGTGATGTTAACTTTGCTGTTCATACCTCTGTCTATGTATGTCAAACTGCTCCCCCCCCCAACCTACCCTACCCCCCAAACCTCACCCCAAGTATAAAGTGCCCCCCTCTTGCAGTGGGAGCCACTCATTACCATTAACTTTTCAGTCGGTAATGCACAACTAACGTGGGCAAAACGCACAGAAAAAAGATGTAGTTATTTCCGACGTTAAAATCCATATTGCAGTGCATTACTCTATTGCATTTGATATTAGGAGCCACTCATTACCATTAACTCCTCCCAAACTCCTCCCACTTGCATAAGTAATATAACATTTGCATATTTGCACACATTGCGCTATTTAATACATGCATTAATGACTTAACGCTAGCGTTAAGGCTCTAACACGAAATGATAAATGACCCAGCTAGTTTGCTACATAGGATGAATCAACCAAACAAGTGGAATCCCTAGCTAAGAGCTACTTTTCAACAACAAAAAAAAAAAAAGTAAAATTACAGCAAGAAACTACAACAGTTAAAACAATAAGCTTTTGTGGGTAAAAACCCTGTTTCTCTTTTTTCCTTTTCTATATTTAAAAAAGGACAATCTGAAATAGAAAAAGGAGCCCTGAGGGATGGAGTGGGTTCTAATCCTGAAACAGAAATCATTAGGAGAGACTGACCAAACATTCTGTCATGGAAGCTAGTCTAAATAATAATGGGACTGAATGTCAATCTAAGATGTGCTATCGACACAGCCATGGCCCTGACATGCCACTCTAGAATCAGTCCTGCTTGGATACAACAAAAGGAGATATAATCTACTATCCAACCAGGAATGGTATGCTTAGTTAAGCAAGCAAAGGCCTGATAGGTTAAATGAAACAAAAAGTTAGGTGGATCCTGCTATAAGCATTGGTCCAGTTCTTTAAAATGGCAATGGCTTTCTTTCAATACACACTTCATGAGCATGGGATCTTAGAAAAAATTTTGGGAGACTCAATGAATGGATTTCCATTGTAACCAACACCACCTTAGACAGAAATTGGGTTGCATGAGCAGCACCACACTATTGTAATGAAATTTAGTATAAGGAATATAACACACCAGGTCCTATAGGTCACTGACTTTGTAGGCTGAAGTAAGTACTGCCAAAAACATGATCTTCCATGAATCTGCCCCCTTGCAGCCTCATACTCTGATCTCTTATGGAAGAGCATTCTTTCCTCTGAAAAGGTTGGCTTCTCATGAACTGTTTATAGTTATGAGATATCTGAATGTCTCTTATCCATCCTGCCTTGCTTCTCCTCTACACCAGTAATTCTCAACCTTTTTTCTGTCAGGACACACCTGACAGATGGTTTTCACATGCATGACACACTGAACACATGATCGTCAAGGGGCTGGATGTAAAAGTACAGTCTGCATCCACAGGAACCCCCCTGACCCACAATAACAGATGTAAAGAGTTCTCTGTAAAATGTAAAGAGTAAAATGTAAACCGATGTGATACTCACAGTGTATGTCGGTATATAAAAATCTTTAAATAAATAAAATAAATGTAAAACAGAATTATGACATTCCCCATACAACTCATCCTATAAAAAAGATATTCTGATTCTGGTGTCATCTCAGTAACAGCAACACAAACTCCTTCTACTTCCAGGCTCAACAGCCCTACTTATGAAAAGACAGCAGTTTACCACCAATGCATATCCTCTTGAGAAAACACAACAAATAAGACTGACACATACGCTTACATGCTAGTAAAATATCTCACCTCGGTAACACACACAGAAGCGACCTAACATACTCCCAGGATCTGTAGTAATGCACATAAACTAATCCGCACACAGTTACACCTGTATTTATTTATTTTATTTATTTATTTAGCATTTTTCTATACCGACTTTCCAATAACAGAATTATTGATCAATTCGGTTTACATTCTAAACAATAACAGTGACAAGTAAATGTCTTACAATGAACAGGTCAAATTAACTTGGAATAAGATATATGGGGTTAATAACATAATTAAAAGGTATGGTGCCTAATGATGTCTAGATAAACAGGTGGTAGTATAAAGTTATTAGATATTAGACTGCCAAAGATCATGTGATTTCTAGAGAAGGTCTATATAGTTCTCTAGCGTGTTACCATGGAGGGAATTATTGGCAGGGATATTATGGAATTATGTATTAGGGTATTATGGAATACACTCAAACAGGAGCAACCCTATCTATGAAAAGGCAACACTACAAATATTAAATCAGGCCCTAAACACCAATACACCTCTTATTAGGAAAACAGAACTAGCAAGCAGCTATAGATCCCCACACAGAAATAATTGTAAAACTATATTAATAAGCAGAATAAATGTTTCAAAACAGCTATGAAAAGAATAACATCCAACAATTAAAAACTCATAAAAACTATTACAAATTCTCCAAACACCAATAAAATATTTCAAAACAGCAGACACATCACATAATATTAAATAATTAAAATGGCAGTCAATCAAGAAAAATAAACTTAAAAAGCCACCTTTATTTACCCTTCTCCAGCAGCTCTCCTACTCCTCTTCCATGCAGGCCGTAGCACACACCAGAAGCAGCAGTAGTGGCTAAGCTCTGTACTCATGGTCCTCTTCCTTAGGGCCCATGACCATTCTCTCTGTCTTTCACACACCAATCATCTCCAGACTAGTCTTTAACACATACATCAGTCACCTTCCTTAACAGTTTCTCTCTCTCTCATGCCATAAACACACACAGGCTTCTCACTCCCATGCTTTCTCAATACCCAGGTTTCTCACTTCCATGCTTTTTCTTTCTCTCACACACACACCAGTCATCTCCATGACCAGTCACTTTTATTGTCTTTCACATAAACTGGTCAGAGAGGTGATGTGTGTATGTCTCAATCACACACATGCTCTCAATCAAATACATTCTCTCACTTACACACAGGCTCTCAATCACAGTTACACATACACACTCTCAATCACACACACATTCTCTCACTTATACCCAGGCTGGCTGGCTGTCTGTCTCTCTCTCTCACTTCCTGCCCCCCACCCCCCAACAGATCACAAATGGTAGCTGCAGCAGCCTCCTCCTCCAGCCCCCACAGTCCAAGAAAGAAGACTCCTATTGGTCGCGGAAGCTAATGCTGCAGTCTCCTTCGCCGATTGCTGGCTGCTTCGGATTTTGCTCCGGGCCCACGCTACTGCTCGGGGCCGATGCTGCCGCTGCTACTTTTCCATGCAGCATGGCTCTTTCTTCTTCCCACGCACCCTACTGTGCATCACTTCCTGTTCCGGGCCACGGAGGCAGGTGTGGGAAGAAGAAAAGGCCCAGCACAGTTGTCAGCCTTCACTAACACTGCTACTGTTCCCTTTGGGCTTGAACGTGCTGATAGCCCGGGCAGCAACAGCAGCAGTGGAAGATAGTTTGCCTCTCGCTTGGTGAAGGAAGAGGAAGGAAAAGCAGCAGGAGACTGGTAGCTCGCGACACACCTGCCGGTGCTTGGCTACAGACCGGTTGAGAATCGCTGCTCTACACTATACAAATGTAGTTCCTAATTTCATAGTTTGCACCATTTTGATAGCCTCTCTCTGGATCATTTCCTCCATGTTTATATCCTTTCTGAGATATAAATGTAATAGTTGGCCGGTTGTGGGATGGCCCCATGACTAGCCACACTCACCCCTCTGCCTGGATACCGAAGCTGACTGATCTCCTCCTACCCTGACCTCTGCCTGGATACCGACACTGCTTGATCTCCGCCTCTGCCTGCCCTGACCTTGGCCTGCTTCTAGACTCAGACTGACCACTCTCTACGGAACCTTTGCCTGCTGGTCCCAGAACCCAATAGCTCAACCTGCAGGGGAAGGGTTTGGTATGGGTGAAGCCCAGACCTCATCCCAGCTAGAGAGTGTCCACCAGCTGGCAGTGAGAGTCTAGTGGGCTCACCTGTCAGGCTTTGTCAATCACACCACAGCCAAAAGGGCTCAGAGTCCATGACAACAATGTGCAAAACTGAATACAATATTCTAAGAAATAAAGGTTAAACAAAGAAAATATATATGGTTTTATTGGAGTAACAATACATTTCTTGACTAGCTTTCAAGAACTGATAGAATTCTGACTTGAAGAAATAAAGTAAGTGAAGTTTTACAGTGACGTGTACAGAGGTACAGTCACCTCCATTTTTCTACTTGTTATGCTGCTCCTCATACATTCTGGCATCCCTCTTGCTCTAGCCATCACCTTATCACAGGATTTCACTACCTTGAGGACATCAGACTTGACCACCCTGAGGTCTCCCTCCTGCTTAATGACCTTAGTATATCTCCCGCCTTCATATACCTTTCCCTTAGAGTTCTGCACCCCAAAGGCACGATTCACATGTTTGCACTGAATCTTAACTGTCAAACACTTGATCAATCCTTGAATTTTCTTAGATCACTTCTCATTCTGTCTACTCCCTCAGGTGTGTCCACTCGGTTACTAATCTTAGTGTCATCTGACAAAGACAAACTTCTCCTAACCCCTTTTGCCATCAAGCTCAAAGATATTAAGCAGAACCAGTCCCAGGAGGATCCTAGAGGCACTCCACTAATCACCCTTCTTTCATCTATCACTCAACCAGTTTTTAATCCAGTCCACCACTTTAGGAACCATTCCCAGACTGCTCGGTTTATTAATGAACCTCCTATGTGAGACAGCATCAAAATCTTTACTGAAATCCAAGTGTGACGTCCCTTTCTCTCATCACCCAAATTAATCAGATTTGTCTGACACAATATCCCTTTGGTAAAATCATGCTACCTTAGATTCTGCCTCCTGCCACAGCTGTGTGCAAACGTTTAGGCACCCTGATCAAATTGTATATTTCAATGAATCTAAGTGAACACAAGCCGACAACCTCTTCTTGGTACAAAGTTAAACATTGTGTAACCCCATCTTTGTGTGGGTACTAACCACTGATGGGGCCATAAAAAATGTTAATGTCTTTTCGGTGCTGGAACCCCTCCTGGCTAGCTCGTTGTCTCTTTTCCCAGGTCTGGATTCTTTGCTGGTGAGGAGAAACGTTCATCTTGCAGGGCCCGGCGAGACAGGAGTGACTCTTTACAACTTTTCTCTCCATAGGAGAGAGGTATTTCTCCATTGTGTGCTGTAAGTGCCACAAAAATGCACTGGAAGCATGGATTTTAGTATCCAAAGTAAAAATCTTTACTGATGGGTGATTAGATGAAATTATGGCACAAAGCTGCACTCCTCACTGACACCTACCTCTCCAAAACCTAAAAGCAACGCCCATGGTGTCTCAGTAGAAAGCTGCTTTTAAATCCTATCCAGGGGGATAGCCATCCCAGTACCCTCAATGGGAGGGGCTGCATATGAATGGTATATCCCCTACCTCTTTAACCTATACTGTCCCTAGCTAAAAGAGTAAACCAGGACTTACTCTTAGTGTTATATATGAGCATCATATTTATGGACGCAGACTGCACCTATTGTTTGTGACTCACGTCTAATTGCAGCATATGTGGTTATAATCTTGGAACATCTTCACAATAGAACTTTTTTTTTTTTTAGAAGATATTTTGATATTGCAATTATATTTAAATCGATGAATTGTACAAGAGGAGTTGATTTGTACCATGCACTCTCTACCTAGGTTGTTGTCCTCTCTACCTACCTTGTTTGAAGGTAAGTAGAGTGTGCATGGTACAAATCAATTCCTCTTGTACCCTTCATTGTTCAAACAGCAGAAAACCTTCAATGATGTCAACTTTGCTGTTCATACCTCCTACTGTGTATTGTAAACCCCTCCACCAAAACCTACCCTACGCTGCAAACCACACTCCGTATTAAAAGTGCCCCCCTCTTATAGTGATATAAATAGTAGAGTGATATATTGTTCTCTACAGTCTCTCTTCCCTCCCCCCCCTGAAAGGCATGTGTGATAAAAACCTTTTCCCAGTAATGCACACCTAACGCGGGCACAACGCACAGAAAAAGTGTAATTATATTTGGCATTAAAACCAGTATTGTTGTATGTTACTCTATTATATTTGATGTTAGGAGCTGCTCATTACCATTAACTCCGTCCAAACTCCTCCCACTTGCATAGCAAATGTGACATTTGCATACTATCGCACGTTGCGTTATTTAACACAATCATTATAGCATTATCATGTGCATTAAGGCCTTAATGCTAGCGTTAAGGCCCTTACATGAAATGTTAAATGACCCTGTAAGATGGCTAAGTTTAGATGGGATGCAAATTACTACAAAGCTGGTATTATCTAACAATGGAATCAAGAACATTGATGAGTGGATCTCAAAATTGTGTTGATGCACCAAAATAAGTCAATAAAATGGTTTGTTGGTGAACTACATAAGAACACAGCCAGCAATGTCAGTTACAAGAGAATTCTATCATTTTATTCATCATCTGATGATTCTATTAGTAGTAATGAGGAGTGTATCACATGAAGTAGATGCCAGCCTTTAGTCAACAGCCGAGGTAAATTCAAATCTTGACACCCCACAGATTCAGAGGCAGTTCTAAGCAAAGACAACTGGAAATGTCTGATTACTGGGTCAAAGACGTGCTGAGATCCACAGTGATTAATCTATCAGATTGGCCAGTTTCAGCAGAGGTATGTTCAGCTTTCGATAAGGGGCTCTCTTACGTCACACAATGGTCACACACAATTCTTTTAAAAATCAGGTTGATTTTTTTTAATCAATTTTTAAGATCACTTCAAATTCAACTTTTCTTATCTCTACTGAAGGAGTAGCAGTTGATTCCTCTATTGTCCATCCCAAGTCTCAGTGGGTTCCTCCAGGACCCATGGATGCTTATATTGCTATTTTTTTTAATCACCTAGTATTCAATGATTTGTTAGCGATTGAAAGTGATGTAAGTAAAACATTTTTCAATTTAATTTAAGGGGAAAAGGTGGCTTTGTGTGAATTAGCAGGAACTAAGAATTTGTAGCAAAACCCAATGACAAGGGCAACTGGGTAGTTTCACAAAATTGTACCCAGTATGCAGTAAATATTTATCAGTTGAACAACCCAGCTTATTACTGCAAACTTCAGGATGATCCTACCCCTTGTCTTAAGGATCAAATTAATATATTAGTCCAAGAGGCATGGGGCTTAAGGGTTTTTAACCAATAAAGAAACTTTTTTTTTTTTTTTTTTTAAATAGTGGAACATCCATGTAATGCCAGTTATACTCTCAGTGCCCAAAATCCATACAATTCTTAGATTAACCTCTGGGTACCTCTATATCATCTGCTAAGTGGAAATTGTTAGAGCCCATTTTAATTTTTGTAGATATTTTCCTCAATCCTTTATCATCTGCTGCTCAGTTACAGTCCCAGGAATTAACACATCCATTAAGACTGGTGCGTGAGGTACATGGTATCACATCAGAAATGATACTTGTATCATAAGATATGGATTCCCTCTATACTAATATTCCCCAAGAGGCAGCCATGGATATTATTTGCATTTATTCTTGAAGGCCATTCCTGGCCACAGAGGAAACCCATGTCTTTTCTTATGGGCTCGGCCACAAGTTGCCCTGTTTATTATTTTTGAGCATAACTTATCTACAGGTGCATGGTTGCTGTGAGAAATAAATATAAAATTGCTTCCACTATTTATAAGCTTTTGGAAAATGTTAATTCTCCATGGATAAGTGCACTGTTGAAAATTTGTGTTCCCCCAATTCTGCTTCATTTGTCTCAGTTATGGCTTTTGGCTGTTCCCTCGATTAAGGCAGTGCATTTAGATGAAACTCATGAAATGGCATTTTCTTTTGCAGGTTCAGTCTACTGGAACATCCTGTTTGAACAATCAAGAAATTCAGTGTGTGTTAAGACCTTTAAAAAAACTACTGAAAACATTTGTTCTAATTATTTTTTAAATGTTTTCTTTTTATGTTTCTGAGTTTTTAAAGTTTGTTTTTTTAACTATGAATTTGTTTTCTTGTTTTACTTATTTTCTGTATGTGTAATTTGTAAACCAATTTGAACAGAGTCTAAGCAGTATATAAATTGTTTAAATAAATATATGGTATGACAATGAGGGCAGCGATAGCCCCTGACATTGCTAATCTTTAAGAAGTCTCTATTCAAAGGCATTTAGCCAGATAACTTATGAGATATTTAGCTGAAGGCCTACTTTTGAATATCTAGGGCACTTATCTGAACAAATTTTAGCCACATTAAAAAAAAGAGACATTCTGGGGAAGAGCTGAATCTGGATAAGTTAGCCAGATACCTTCAGGCTTGCCTCAGAGCAGTCCAAAAGTTATCTGGCCTCATGCAGCTGGACAACTTTAGGCTTATCCGGCTATATTCAAAAGGATACAACCAGTTCAGTGGCACAGTGGAGGGGGAAAAAAAAAAAAAAGAGAGAGACATGCAGGCCTGGGTCCCAAATCCCATGCCCCAACCCAATAGGTTAAAAAAGGGTTCTGCTGGGCTGAACTTCCCTTACTTACCCTCCCCAGCTAACTTTAGCTGGATAAGTTGATGTTTGAATTCACTCAAATCCATGCAGATATTCCAAATTCTATGGAACTGACATATGGGCAAATCACGCTCAAGAACAACAACTTTGGTGCTGCAGTAAACTGTTGTCTGTAGGTTTCTTATCCAGTATACAATGGTCTTAATACAATTGTCACACTTAATCATATCTAAATAAGAAATCTGTTGCTCATTCCAAGAAATAGAAAATTGCTCATGGGATGTGTTCATTAACACTTAGAAAATGGGTCTGTGATTATACTTTTTATGATTTTCACTTGATCAATATATCACTGCCTCAGAACAATGTATGGCTCATATATGTTCAAATTTGAGGAGAATTTTTTTATATCAGTCTGCATGTTTTAATTACATTGTTCTGTGGCAATGATATAATGATCAAGTGAAAATCACAAGAAGTATAATCACAGTCCCATTTTCTAAGTGTTAATGAATACACCCCATGAGCAATTTTCTATTTCTTGGAACAAGCAACAGTTTTCTTATTTAGAATTGTCAATTCCTTGGAATTCGGCACATCTGCATGGATTTGAGTGAATTCAAACATCAATCAGCCATTTTTACTCATGACTTGCCAAATCAAGGATATCTTAGGAGTGTCCTTAGATACTAAGATACTCCTAAAGTACTCCAAGCAAAATCTTCTTTTAGAATCGGCAATGAAAACATCTGAACAGGAATTGATTTGCATTTTACAGTTTTCTAACAAAGCACATGAAATACATAGGAGTGTATTAAAACACTGGCATGTTTTAACTCTTCATTCAATTTTTAAGATTCCCCTTTGCACTGCCTACTCTCGAACAAAGAACTTACATGATTTAATGGTGCACTCAGCTCTACCTAGTCTCCTGTTTTAACAGGGCAGCTCAATACATACATAGTAATTGTAAATTTTGTTCACAAATCTATAAAGGTTCTTTGTGGCAATAGCCAAGATCTGGAGACTTTTTGAATGTCAACATTTGACTATATGTATCTATAAGAAGGTAATTTATTTATTTTGTGTTCCTGTCAATTTTTGTATGTGGGATGTACTGAAACATCTTTAAAAGTAAGACTCGCGGAACATGCAATTGTTTGAAACAGATATGTTTGGAAGCCCCACTGGTACCACATTGTCTTCAATATGCACATGCATTTAAACAAGCGAAGTGGTTTATTACTGACCAAGTGCAAACGCATTGGCAGGGAGATCTTCAGAGCTATTTAAATTTTAGAGAACAATTTTGGATCTTCAGATTATGCACTGTGGAGCCTTATGGGATGAATAGAGAATAAGAATGGAATTCTTTGTTGTAATCGTTTTGTGCCAGTGGATCGGATACTGATGACGTGGTTCATCTTTTCAAACACTGTGTTTTTTCTTATTGATTAGGGATGTTGAAAATGGCTGCTGTTAACCCAGATGTGATTTTGTGTAGTTGAAGATGGGTATAGTTGAAGATTTTGTGTAGTTGAAGATGGGTGCTCCTGAGGCAGAATTTCAAAACATAGCTATGTCGGGCACTGTATAAGAGGACTCACTGAAAGCAGCACAAGGGAAATTAGTTAATATTTAAAGTAAATTTTAAAAGTTTTCATTTGCACATGCGGTATAATCATTAACATTTAGAAAATGGGACTATGATTATATTTTTTGTAGTTTTCTCTGAAAACAAGTTCTTTCAAAGTGTGGCTGGTTTTGATTTGTGTTGATTTTTGATACTAGCCTGTTTGGATTATTTTTGATTAACAATATATTAATGACTTCTTTTTTATTTGGAAATCTTCAGAGTTGGATCTTCATGATTTGTTTTTTGTTTTTTTCAGAATGGTTGAATTCTTTGGATAAGAATCTTAAATTTTCCATGCATTTTCATTTTTCTTCAGTCTACTATTTTTGGATATTACTATTACCAACAATCGGGAGTCCTTATAGATATTACTGTATCACAAACCCACCGACTGCAACAACTTATTGCAGTTCTAGAGCCATTACTCTAGAAGGTTAAAAAAGGAAATACCAGTGAGCAAATTTTTAAGATTATATCCCATTTTTTCTGAGATGCAAAGGTTTAGAAAGGAAGTTCAAGATTTACTGCAGCAGTTTCTAGGAGGTTATCCTCTTTCTGACATTGAATGCATATCTGCGAGCACCATACTTTAAATCAGCAATTGTTATTATCATACAGGCAACTGCAGCCAGATTCTAAATTAGCATGTGTGCTATATTATTCCAACAAAGTGTCAGACATTGCGGCTATTATTTTAAAACATTGGAATGTCCTGGCACCATCAAGTGTTTGCAGTTACTCCACGTATAGTGTATTCACGAGGAACCAATATAAAGAACATGGGGGTCGGATCTGGTCTGTGTCACGCAGGGGACAGACATTCATTCATAGCTAAGAAGCATCAAGCATGCAGCTCATGTTCTTTTTGTGATCACACATGAGAATGTACAACTTAGAAGCGTCCTTCTATCACAGTGGTGTACAATTTAAAAGGGCAGGCAGGATGCCAGCTATCTCAGGTGGTTTATGCTATCGTGAGCCCATGTAATAAAATAGATGTTGGCCATACCAAGCAGGAGATCAAAACTAGATTAACAAACCATTGCAGTTGCCTTAACACTAAGAATTTACATTCTCCGACAGTGACACACTGTATTGAATATAAATATAATTTTCAGGATTTAAAGTGGACCCGTCATCAAACAAGTCACTCCGTCTTGGCAGGGAGACAATATGGAAGCTCAAGTAAAATAATCTTTCTTAATATTGGATATTCACTTTAGGTTCTATGCAGCTGGGAGGTTTAAATGAGAAAATAAAGTGGTAAAAATGGACCGTGCATTATAATCCAGAGACTGACATATAATTTATCCAATGAAGTACTTTCTCTTGTATCCATTTGATTAGTTATTTGTTTTTTCAAATGTCACAGCAATTAACACAAATATGGCTTCCCATAATGCAGATTATTTCAAAACATGGTTCTGTTTCAGGGCAGAATTATAAAAGCCGGTGGATCAGAAACTACAGTGATTTATGTTGTAGCTGCAATGCAAGGATCAGGTCCATTATCACCCCCTCCCTCATTTGTGTGAGGACTGCCCCTCCAAAGGAACCCAAGATCTTTGTATTTCTAACTGAGCAACAGGATGTAAACCATGGACGTCAAGGTTCAAATCCTGCTGCCTCTCCGTGTGACCTTGGGTAAGTTACTTCCCTCTCAGGTACAAACTTACAGGGTTATTTATCATTTCGCGATAGGACCCAAGAGAGAGAGAACCTCTCTATAGAGTCAGTCTGACACTCTCGATATATATACCACTGTAGAGAGCGACTTTGAATCGGGGTGGGTATCAGAAGGTGAGGGGGGGGGGGTTAGGGGGGTGGTATTACAGAAAAATCTGAGGTATTCACAGTAAATACAACACAAATCTACATACTTTTCATCCATTATAATGACTAAAATCTTTAGTGATGTCAATTTTTCTATGAACACCTCAGAATGTTTCTGTAACACCACCCCCCTAAATACCCCCCACCACCCAAAACTCACCTCGATTCAAAGTGCCCCTCTAACAGTGGTACATATAGAGAGAGACTGATTCTATAGAGTCTCTGTCTCTCTCTCTCAATAACACAAGTGCGATGAATTTATCAAAAATTGCCTATAGGGGAGCAGGGTACTTAGCCTAACCATGCCCCTTTTTCATTGCGGGTGCTATTTCTGCTACATTTATAGCATTTTGGTATTAGATTGTAAGCCCTCTGAGGACAGGGAAATACTTATGGTACCTGAATGTAAGCTGTTTTAAAGTGGCTAACCAGACATAAAAAGTGGAATATAAATCAAATCTTTTAAAAATTAAAATGAAAACATTCTGCAGATAGAATGGTCCAGTCCATATCTAGTAGTTTAAACTCTCCCATCTCCCCTTTCATTACAATCCTATGTATGGAACTGTACAGGAACCTTCTCTCCCATTTTCTCCTTACCCTTGATCTTCCTCTTCTTTTCCTCCTCCTTCCTTATGCTCCCCCTTATCAAGTACTTTGTCTGGAATAAATGCAGTCCTTTTCAAATTATATCCTCAATTTTCTCATCTATGCAAATATCCATTGGTTCAACAATTTTGGGACATGGTGTTAGGTTTAATTAGAGAAGTGACCCACACTGAGTTAACGAAAGATCCAAAAATAATTTTGTTGGCTTTTCTGCCCCTGATGTTTCTACTAGAATAATTAAATTGATATTACAAATCATCATTCCGGCTGTTGTGAAATTGCAGGGGGTTGGAAAAAGGCACACTTACCATCCTTGGGTTCATTACAGCAGCATATTTGGAGAGTTTATTTTTTGGGCAAGTTGATGTAATAAAAAATATTTCGTTGCAAAATTTACTATTTGGACTCCTTTGAACTATGTTTTGGCAAATGTTATTAACCTGATGTGGAACGGTTGTTGTTGTAAGTTAGAGGTGGGTGGAGGTGTGGGAGATAGGGGGTTTGGGGATTATTTGAAATAAGGTAGACTTATTGTGACTTTTTATATTTTTATATTGTGACTTTTTATATTTGTCATTATTGTATGTCTCTTGAAGAAAGTATGTTTGTTCAATAAAACAACTTTAAAAAAATCATATTTTGAGAAATTTAGGGTCTGATGTACTAAAGGGTTTACATGAGAATATAAGAAGTGCTATGCTTGATCAGACAAATGGTCTAGTGAGTCCAGCATTCTGTTTACGACAGTACCCAATCTGGGTAACTTGAAAATACTCAGCAGATCCTAAAGGGGAGATCCATTTCCTGTTGCCTATTCCCAGAAGTAAGGATGAAGTGATCAACAAGTATATTTAGTTGTTAATGTCCTCCAGAACATGTCTAAATCTTTTCTAAACCTTATCTATACTATTAGCCTTGACTACATCCTCTGGGAACTAATCCCACGGCTTAATAATGAAGTGACTAAAAAATATACTTTCTGAAATATTTTTTAAATCCGCTATTCTTTAGTTTTACAGAGTGCCACCTAGTCCTATCTGAAAGGTTAAATAAGTGTTCCCTATTAACTTATTCCACACCACTCATGATTTAAAAACTATCATATTCCCCTCTCAGTCATCTCTCTTCCAAGCTGAACAGCCCTAAGCTGTTAAGCCTTTCTTCATAAGGTAGCCATTCCATACCCTTTTTTTGTTGTTGTTGTTGCTCTTCTCTGTACCTTTTCTAGTTCTGCTAAATGTTTTCTGAGGTAGGGTAACCAAATATTCACACAATACTCAAGGTGCAATCATACCACTGATTGACACAGAGACATTACTATACTCCCATTTTTGTTCTCTGTTTTTCCATGGCCCATTAGTTCCTTTTTTATTCTTCTTCTTCAAGCTCAGTTAGAACCAGTACTGAGATTCTGGTGCCAGAAGTCTTGATTTGCAACTACCTGGGGATTTCTTCCCCTATCTTAATGGACCTTACCCTCTTCACCACTCCCCAAACGTTCCTAGTCTGGCCATTTCACAAACAGCTTTCAGGCCGAGAACCATGCACCGAAGGTTTCTTCCAGAATCTTGTATCAGAGGCTCTAGGGGCCGGATTTTCAAAAGGTTACATGCGCCGGGCCTATTTTAAAAAGGCTGTCAGCGCGCATAAAGCCCCGGGATGCATGTAAGTCCTGGGGCTTTACAAAAGGGGCGGGGAGAGGGCGTGGCCAGAGGCCTCCGCATGGCCGCTGGGCCGGGGATCGCACACCAGCAGTTGGCCAGCGCGCACAACTTACTTCTGCCCCAGGGCCGAAGTAAGTTTTATAATAAAAAAAAAAAAGAAAACGTGAAAAGTAGGGGGGAAAGGGCGGCGGAGGTAGGGGAAGGGAAGGTGGGGTGGGGGGTAGGGAACAGGGGAAGGCAGCGCGGCTCGGAGCAGGCTCGGCGCGCGCAAGGTGCACAATTGTGCACCCCTTTATGGTGCCAACCCCGGATTTTATAACATGCGCGCACATGTTATAAAATCAGGTGTTCATGTGCACGCGCCGGGTAGCGCTCGCTCATGTAGGCTGCGCACGCTGCTTTTAAAATCTACCCCTAGATGTCTAAATTCAGCCACCAGGTACAGCCCATGTTTATGACCACAATTCCCTCCCTACCCTGAGGGGCTATGAACCCTCCCCCTTCACAGCATTCCCAGCCCCAGTCAACCTGAAGTGCAGAAGACCCAATCTGGGAATAAATCAGAGACTGAACCACAAGGCCGGCCCACAATTTTGTTTAGTTTTCCTTTTCAAATAATTCCCAACATTCTATTTGCTTTTTGACCCCTTACACACTGAGCTGAGGACTGAACATATTGTCCACAAAACTCCAAGATCCTTTCCTGAGTGGCAACTTCTAAATGTGAAACCCAGCATTGTGCAGAGTTAGGATTATTTTTCTTTAAGTGCATCACTTCACTTTCCACTTGTCCACAATAAATTGCATCTTCTATTTAAATGACCAGTTCTCTGGTTTCACAAGTTCTCTTGCAAATCCTCAGTCTGCTCATGTTTTGCCTACTTTGAATAATTATGTCTCATCTGTAAATAAGATCACTTCACTTACTGCTCCCTTTTCCAGGTCATTAATTAATGTTAAACAAACCTAGTTCCAGCACTGATGCCTGTGGAACTCTGCTATTCACCTCTCTCCACTGGGAAAACTAACCATTTGGTCTCTTTGTTTCCT
Organism: Rhinatrema bivittatum; assembly: GCF_901001135.1. Lineage (NCBI taxonomy): Eukaryota > Metazoa > Chordata > Amphibia > Gymnophiona > Rhinatrematidae > Rhinatrema > Rhinatrema bivittatum. Next base: position 123,206,534 of record NC_042617.1, read on the forward strand.
ATCCTTTAACCAGTTAACAATCCATAACAGAATATTGTTTTTATCCTCTTATTTTTTTAATTTCCTCAGGAGTCTCATGAGGAACTTTATCAAATGCTTTTTGAAAACCCAGATATACTGGCTCATTCTTAACTGTGTGCTTAAGTAGAAAGAATTCTAACAGATTAGTAGGGCACAACTTCCTTCTGCTAAGTCCATGCTGCCTAGTCCCCATTAAGCCACATAACCAATAATTGTGTTCTTAACAATAGGTTCCTTCATTATACCTTGCACAGATGTCAAGCACACTGACTTGAATTACCTGGATCACCCCCAGAGCCCTTTTTAAAAAATTGGCATTACACTAGTTTTTGCCAGGCTTCAGGTAAAGAGGCAGATTTGAAAAACATGCTACAGATCATCAGTGGCAGATCTGCAATTTCATAGTTTCTTTGAACTCTGGGATGAACAGCATCAGGTCCTGGTGATTTGTTTTTGCACTATTTCAATGTATTTCTTTATTAATTGCATTTCTTACAAAATTGCAAACCAAAGTGATGTACATACAAAATTGATAATTAAAATACATTCCAAATAATAAAATGCATACATAAAACAATCAAAATAAAATAAAAATAAAACATTACAATTGTAAAAGTAAAACTTAATGCTAAACATACGGTAATTCTTTAACTTCTATAAAATAATAGTAAAATGACAATTGGCCAGAAAACCCAGTTCACCATCAAAAGGCCAAATTTACATGGATTTGTTTCAGTTCCTCTGAATCGCCTAAAAAGACTGGTTCCAGTGTAGGCATCTACCCAATATATGCAGTGAAGACCAAAGCATACAATTCATTTAGTGTTCTGCTATGGCCCTTTCTTCCATTTGTGCATCTTTTACGCTCGGTCATCTAATAGCCAAACATGTCTACCTCAGTACAAGCTTCTCATTTTTAATGTACTTGAAAAAGTTTTCATTATTAGTTTTTGTGTCTTTGATATTTCTCCTCAAATTCTCTCTTAGCCTGCCTTATTAATGCTTTGTATCTAATTCGTCAGCACTTATGGCCCAATTTTACAAGGGTTACGCGCGCATCTGGGCCTTGCGGCCGCGTGCATTTTAAAAGGGGCCCGGCCGCGAGCGTAACCCATTACGCGCACAACAGCTGGGCTTCGGCAGAGGGGCGATCCATGGGGCGGGGCTAGAGGCGCCCGGTACAGCGGCCATTTGCCGGTGTCAGTGTGCGCAACTTGCTACAGCTCCTTTGCAGGAGCAAAATGTAAATTAAAAAATGGGGGGACCTAGGATGGGAGGCGGGTAGGAGAGGGGAAGGGGAAGGGAGGTTAGGGTAGGGGGTAGGAAAGTTCCCTCCCAGTCCACTCCTTAATTGGAGCGGACTGGGAGGGAACAGGGGAAGCCCAATGATGTGTCGTCGCGCAAATTAGTGAAATTCTATCCCCCCTTGCACGCGCCAACCAGGATTTTATAACATGCGCGTGCCAGCACACGCATGTTATAAAATCCCGTGTCCATGTGTGCATGCCGGGTAGCATGCGCACATGGACGCGCACATTCTTTTTTAAAATCTACCCCTTATGTTCTTTTCTATTATCCTCATTAGCAATTATTTTCCCCTAATGCATGGAATTTCTATCCATAGAGATTCTAGTGTGCAGTTTGTTTCCTGAAGAACTTTTATCCCACTTGATTCCATGCCATCCTTGCCAGTTCAATGAATTTTTTCCCCATCTATGAGGAACATTCTTAGTACAAAGGTTTCTCAGTTTGCATCAGGACGAGTGCTGCGCCAACCAAAAGTAAACAATAGAACAAGTCTAAACCTTCCTGCAGAAATGGAAAAAGCAGTATTATCACCAGTTTTATCTAGTGCTTCCAGCATTTCCTGCCAGCTCCCAATGCTCCCCCTCCCAACTGCCAGTTTTCAGTTAGCAACAACATTGAAATTCATGTGCCAATAAAAAAATAAATAAATAAAAAAGTTGTTTCTATGTTTGAAATCTTCAACAATGTACAGCTCTCCCACTGAAGACAATTTAAATAGGCCAATTTAAAGGTTTTCACTTATTCTACACCTAAGGAAATAAACCTGAATGAATCAGGCCCATATAAACAAACAGTCAACTGTGTTTTTATTTTTCTAAATAAATGTATAATCCTTATGCAATTTATAAAATAAAATGTTGAGTCCTTCCCCCCTCCCCAAAACCTATTTTTATCCCAGAGCTTCTGTCTATCTATGTTCATCTAGTCCAACCAGAATCTGCTCTGGCAAATATGCATATGCTGATAAGGGAGGTATATAACAGAGGCGCGCTAAGCCTTCTCCTTTAAATCATCCACCTTTCTAAATTTATTCCAGGCTTTAAGGAACATTCCTCTAGCTGAGAGGCATATAAATTTTCCATTTCCATTTTCTCCTCAAGTTAAATTGAACATATTGTGCCTGACCTATTATAAATAAGTAGGATCACATAGTTTAGAATAGTAAATTATGAGTCAGAAAAACTCTTAGGACTTGCAAGCTCATACCCCATTCTACTGTCAGCATCAACAGAGTTTGAACCAGCAATCCTAGAAGTCAGAGGCCGGGAAGTTGCATAAGAGATACAGAAGCAGGAAAAGGCAGAGGGATATTTACCCTCCAGTTGCTAGGTTGTTACACATGTCCTCAAAATTCCCATTAGTTCAGCCCAGGATGTGCCCGGATTGGTGATATATAAGTATATACGAAAAGTAACAGAGCCACACCTCTGCTGGTATAACAGACTATTAGGATATGTCCACTGGAACTTTGGTTCTTCTGGCCTTGTTCCTACTCTGCATCCAACTCTCCAGTATTACAGATGCCATCAAGCTAGGACTTGTTTTACCTGCCTTAGCTCAACCTCATCCAGCCAGTCAGCCTCTTCAGGTACATATCTACCACTATATACCATTTGGGAGCAAACAGATGTACCCTGGCAGCTTATACCAGCTCAAAACAAGAGGCTACACTGGAATGGAATATTCAGACAGGATGCTCAAGGACTTAAATGCCATTCAAATAACGCAGCCCCAGCTCCATAGCTTACAGCAGAAGGTAAATACCCTGCAGCTGCCTAACCCAATTCAAATTGGTCATCCCTGGATGTTCACCTGCTTATGATCCTCGAATATCACTCCCAGAAAAATGTGACAGAACAAGAAAGTAGTTCTGTCGATTCCTCAGTCAGTATAAACTCAGCATCTCTTAAAATGGCCTTCATTATCAGCCCACTTTTAATGGCATGGGCCACTCTACTACTAGAGCAAAGGTCTGATCCTTGATTATTAGGTGATGCCTGCCATCCTGTTGGTGATCTCCAGCCTGTTGGAGAAGAAAGCTTTCTCAGGGCACCTGCGTTCCTCAAGATACAGACCAAAATAGCCAAATGCCCCCTCTCTGAGACTTTGGATGAAGGTCAGGCACTGCTGGAGTCATCGCCCCAGTAGTCAATGCCTCTTAAGAAGAGAAGTTAACAAGTCTCCTTTTCGACCCTTCTTCTTCCCTAGAGAGAAGGAAGTCCCCACATGAGGACTTCTCCTCACAGGTTTTATTCACAGAACGGCGGAGGCCATTCCCTTCTCTTTGCAGGCAGAGGATGAAATCAGGACAAAAATGATGGATATACTCATTTATGGAGCCACCTAAGGAGATCATGGCAGTCCCAGTCCTTGGAATTCTTCAAGAAATGCAGATTAAGGAGAACCTCCTCTCTATGGCTCCTGTTAACAGGATGGCAGACATGGTTTATCTCTAGAAGGCTCCTAAATTAGAAGCTAGGCAGCTATCACATCAATCTGCCTCAAGAAAGTCAAGAGGCAGAGGACTCATGTGAATGGATTATTTACTCTTTCAGATAATAGAAGGACTAGGGGAACTCCATGAAGTTAGCAAATAGTAAACAAATCAAAGAAAATTCTCTCTCACTCAATGCACAATTAAGCTCTGGAGGATGTGATTAGGGCAGTTAGAGTAGCTGGGTTTAAAAAAGGTTTGGATGGGTTCCTGGAGAAGAAGTCCATAAACTGCTATTAATCAACTTAGAGAATAGCCACTGCTATTACTAGAATTAGAAGCTTGGGATCTATTTAATGTTTGGGTACTTGCCAGGTACTTGTGACCTGGATTGGCCACTTTTGGAAACAGGATGCTGGGCTTGATGGATTCACGGTCTGACCCAATATGCCAACTTCTTATGGATTCTCGGTCTGACCCAATATGCCAACTTCTTATGTTCTTAACCAATTCATAGCCACCATTTGTGAGGCCTTCGGGGAACCAGACCAGGTCCAGTTAGCAAAGAACAGTCTTAAAAATGTCCATCAAGTTCAATGGACAGTGGTAAAGTTTTGTTGCCTCATCACTGATCTGCATTGGAATGAACCAGAACGTCTGACTCATATTAGAGGGGGTCTTGAAAACCACAAAGAATGAACTGGCATTACTGGATCCTCTGGCAATCATGAAGGCTCTGATCACCTTTTTCATCTGAATTGACAGATGCCTAACAGAATGGAACCAGGAGAAGCAGCAAGATAACCTACTCCTGAGAGTCATGCATCACCCTCCAATAGGCAACAACTACTGGACAAGTCTACAATTATCGACAGCATGGGGTATTGGCTGTCAGTAGAGGGAAAAAAAAAAAAGATGCCATCGAGAAGGACTCTGCCTATACTGTGCGTTTGCAGGGTACCGGAGAGACAGCTGACCCAATAGGCCAGAAGCTCACCAAAGCATGCAAGAAGGGAAACAATCTCAATTCCAGTAGCGGGAAGGAGTGCAGGACAAGTACCATGAAATCCTATCTGATCCACCATATTGCTGGAAATTCAAACCTACCTTATGCCAATTCCAATCTGGTTATCTTAGAAGGGGGAAGAACTATAAGCTCTCACCATGATCAAATCATGGACCTCACATTTAGCCAGCAACACAAGTTTCCATTACACGAGAAGGGAATGAGTATGGTAGTGGAGACTACTGATGCCCCTCCTCATCACATCCGATGCTTTAAGACACTATGCTATTGATAATGACAAAAATTTATGACCACCCGGAAGTAGTATATTTTTACCTCATCTATACCCCATACCTTGTAATCATCATGAGATTACCATGAATCATGACATGCACATTCAGTGGAAGCTGCACCAGATGACCTTTATCTTCACCAACAGAATTGTCTTCCCAGTTGAGAACAGATGTGCAATAAGCCAGAATAGAGCATGCAGGTATTTAATGGAAATTTAATGGAAGATATTCACAAAATTGCAATGAAAGGGGAGGTGTTATTGTTAGGGGATTTTGATTTGGACATCCCAGCTGCAGTGTCTTCTAGAAGCAGGGAGATCCTGGATTCTCTGCAAGGAGACTTGCTCTATCAACTGCCAACAGAACGTACAAGGGAGAGGGCAATATTGGACCTAATGCTTGCCAATGGGGATCATCTGGGATCCAGTGATCACCAGATGGTGTCGTTCAGTATTAGAGCACAAGAGATGAAGGTGTATTCAAACACAAGTGTCCTAGACTTCATGACAACTAACTTTGTTAAAATGGGGGAAGTATCTCAAGTAGTAATTAGCTGGTGGGGAGAATCTAGGGGAAGCAGGCAAGAAGTGAATAAAACTAAAAGGAGATATATGGCATAAGAACATAATAAATTGCCATGTTGGGTCAGACCAAGGGTCCATCAAGCCCAGGAAAGAAGAAAAAGAGGCTGCTATGGTTTTCTAAAGAGGTAGCTGAAAAGGTGTTAATAAATTACAAGAGATCACAAAAAGTGGAAGACAGGTAACAAATTCTGGAAAAGCTAAGAGATGCTAGAAAAGTAGTCAGGAATGCAAAACTTCAAATGGAAGAAAAACTAGCAAATATGGTAAACAGGGGACAAGACTTTCTTTTAGATATGTTAGTAACCAGTTGACGGGGAGAGTGACCGGGAGGCAGCAGGAGGGTCAGGAACACCAGGTCAGCTGCAGGCCCCGAGAGCATCGCTGCAGGTGAGCAGGGAGTGCCCCTCCCCCATGGAAGGAAGAGGTGAGAGGAACACACCGGCGCCGACATGACTGCTCCACTCCACTACCCGCCAACTGCCCGCCCACCAACACCTTCAATCTGCGGCGGCAGCACCGAAGGCATGTGCCTTTGGCACATGCACGAAGGAAGCGCAACAAAGGAGCTTGCCTCTTTGTGGGCCCCTGAAGAGACACCTGAAGGAAGCAAATTTTAAACTTCAACCATATCCAAACAAATAATAAAATGGAGCCAGTCCACCTCATTGAAACCATCACAGGATGAGAAAACTATGGAAATCGCCCGAGAATTCAAAATACAAACAAAAAGAAGGTGAAAACGTAATCTATCCCAAGATAATTAACATCTCTCTTGTAACTTCTTCATGCCTAATGTTTATCGCTTTAAAAAAAAACCAAAAAACAATGATAAATGATCTAATTGAGGAACTATATCCCACTAACTTCTGCATTACCTAAATTTAGCTGAAAGACAGTGATAATGACCTCCTAAACCAAATTGATCACCCCAACTATGATATCTTTCACTTCCCAAGACACAAACGAAAAGGTCTCTTAATAATCAGTAAAAAAGAACTCAATCTTAAAACCTACAAAGTTGAGATAAACCCTCCCTATGAGGTTGCAATTCTAAAATCACTTCTAAATATTGGTCTGATCTATTGCCCAAAAAGACTGCTCTCCTCTAATCAAAATCTTCACAAAAGCTTTTCCAGCTGCAGAATCAACTCTAATCGTAGGGGACTTTAACCTTCATGTAAACAGCATACCTATATCCACAGCATGTGAAATCTTTCTAGATATTATGGAAGCCATGAGTTGGTCACAATTTCTAACCAAACCCATTCGTAAAGCAGGACACATCCTTGACCTAATTTTTGCCAATCACAATAACTGTGTAATCAATTCTTCTCAAAACATATTGCCCTGGTCTGATCATCAGCTAATAAAAGCAGAAGTAACTCTCCTCGCCACACAGCAAGCAAACTCACATAATAATCAATCTTTCACATACAGAAAAAAGATAGAACCGGAAATACTTGAAGAAGCAATTAAAAATAAAATAACTGTTTCAAATTGAAAAAAAAATAAAATAACTGAGTTCAATCACGATAATGCCTCATCATTTGACTCCTGGGAAAAAATGATCAATGAAATAGTGGATACCCTATGCCCAATACAGAAAAAGAAAACATTCCAAAATGAAGAAAACACAACTAAGCCAAAGAAATCTTGGTATAGCGAAGAGCTAAAACACACTAAACAGACTTGAGGAAAGCTGAAAAGCAATGGCAGAATAGCCAATATATGGAAATCCCTAGAAAAATACAAATCCCTATTAACAAAATACTGTGAACAAATCAATAAAGCAAATTCATGGTGTAATATTTAATTCCAAATTACTCTTTGAAACAATTAAAAACCCTAATCAAAGACCCTTCTTCCTCCATCTCAAATAACTATGTCTTTCCAAAGAACTCATGCAATGAATATGCCACCTCATTGTTAAACAAATTCAATACACTAAAAACACAATTTTCCACATGCTTACCAACAAAAGATCCTGAAGAAAAACTTGGTCAAGGGAAATGGATCTCATTTGACCCAGTATCTAAATTTGAAATAAACCAAATCATCACAAAAATGAAGCCTGCTTCCCACCCACTGGACCCTATCTCAGCAAGTGCCCTGAAAACAGTAAACATCATAACAGCTCCGATATTCACTACTATAACAAACCACTCATTAGCAGAAGGTTTGGTTCCCGATAAGGCAAAACAAGCTGTGATTAAGCCAATCATAAAAAATAAAGCTGGCAGAATCGATGATTGGGACAACTACTGACCAATATCCAACCTGCCTTTCATCGCTAAAGTCCTAGAAAAAGCAATGTTATCACAATTAGAGAGCCACCTAGAAGACAATAATATACTATACCCAAACCGATTTGGATACAGATTGCTCAACAGAAACCCTACTCATTTCCTTAACCGACCCTGTACTACAGGGGTTTGACAACAATGAATCCTATATCCTGGTATTAATTAAAGACATAAGAACATGCCATACTGGGTAAGACCAAGGGTCCATCAAGCCCAGCAGCCTGTTTCCAACAGTGGCCAATCCAGACCATAAGAACCTAGCAAGTACTCAAAAACTAAGTCTATCCCATGCTACTGATGCTAGCAATAGCAGTGGCTATTTTCTAAGTCAACATAATTAATAGCAGGTAATAGACTTCTCCTCCAAGAACTTATTTAAACCCAGCTACACTAACTGCACTAACCACATTCCCTGGCAACAAATTGTGTGTTGAGTGAAAAAGAAATTTCTCAGATTAGTTTTAAATGTGCTACATGCTAACTTCATAAAGTGCCCCCTAGTCCTTCTATTATCCGAAAAAGTAAATAACCGATTCACATTTACCCATTCTAGACCTCTCATGATTTTAAACACCTCACTTATCCATGAAGAATTAACATGTTCCAAAAGCTTATAAATAGTGGAAGCAATTTTATATTTAATTCTCACAGCAACCATGCACCTGAGATAGGTTATGCTCAAAAATAATATACAGGGCAACTTGTGGGCCATTTAGTCCTTTTGTGCCATCATGTTTCTATGCTTCTATTTAGGTTTTAAAAGATATCCAATACATTCGATTTACAGCAGAGTTTGTGAAGGCAAGAGGACTAAAAGCTTAGGAGTCCTCATGCGTTATTCTGAACCTGGATATGCGATAGCAGATGCAAGATCAGAAGAAGTACAAACTGTGTTGAGTTTCCCCTTTCAGTGTTGTCACTCCCACTGCTTCCAACTCTGCTGAATGGCCCCTCCCACCCAATGACATCATGGGGCCAGCCACTTAATTAGACATGTGCTGATGCCACAGGCACCATGCGCATGAAAGAATGCAACAAAGTAGCATGCTCCTATGTCGTACTCTTTCCTGCGGACTTCGTGTGGGGATCTGTCTGCTAAAGATTCTCCCTTTTCTTTACTCATGTGGGTTCTCTGCTGTTCAATGTTTGTATACTGCTATTTCTGTTACTCAATGATTATTATTCTCCATATTTCTGCTACTCCCTCATTTATCTTTCTAGTGCTTGTATATTGCTCATGTTTGCCATTTTAAGTCTACTTTACAACATATTTATATTATTCAAGGGAAGGGCAAGTTCTCCCTCACCTATCACAATTTTCTTCTTTTAGAATGTTTGTTCATCAACTGATTAAGCCCTCTTTTTTTCTCATAATCTTTCCTCTTTGCATCCCAGTTCTCTCTTTTATATTCTATTTTTGGCACTTTCATATTAGATGTGCATTGAAAAGAATTTCTTTGGTAATGAGACACTTTTATGTCCATGAGTCTTATAATAAATAATACAATAAAGAAGTGGTATGATGATAAAATGCACTTCTATGATTTAATTTTTACTTTCTTTCTGGTTCTAACTTTTCTTTTCCTTTTTTTAAATTATTTTTTCTTTCGCTTCAGTTCTCACAACAATATAATAGGGTTACATGTTAGAATTTTAATATAATAAGTGGTCCAGCTATTATGATACAATAATTTAATAAAGATTTAGATATATGATTAAAGTACTGACTATTCCATTTTATAGTCAAGGTTACAGCTGGAATTCAACGCCAAGTAGTGCAGAGTCATGCATCTGGATGCGGTAATCCAAAAGAGCTGTATGTGATTTGGAGGGGGGGGGGGGGGGGGGTCGGGTAGGCTGATTTGCACGGACCAAGAGCGGGGTCTTGGGGTGATAGTGTCTGGCAATCTGAAGATGATGAAGCAATGTGACAAGGTGATAGCTAAAGCCAGAAGAATACTGGGCTGCATAGAGAGAGGAATAACCAGTAAGAAAATGGAGGTGGTGATGACTTTGTATAGTTCCTTGGTGAGGCCTTATCTGGAGTACTGTGTTCAGTTCTGGGGCCCTTACCTCAAAAGGGATAGAGACAGGATGGAAGTGGTTCAGAGAAAGGCTATCAAATTCATGAGGGTCAGTATCAGAAAACCTATGGGGAGAGACTAAAGGATATGAATATGTATACCCTGGAAGAGAGGGGTGATATGATACAGACCTTCAGATACCTGAAAGGTTTTAATGTACAAACATGAAACCTTTCCTGTTGGAAAGAATTCAGAAGAACTAGGGGTCACAAAATGAAACTCCAGGGAGGACATCTCAGAACCAAGTCAGAAAATATTTTTTTTACGGAGAGGGTGGTGGATGCGTGGAATGCCCATCCTTCCGAAGGTGGTGAAAACCAAATAGTGAGAGAATTCAAAAGGGCATTGGATAAATATTGTGGCTAATGGATGGAAATGAAGAAGAGTGCATGGAGTAACTTGCTGGTGCAGGGGTTACTACTCTAACCAATAAGCCTTGATACAGTTAATAAGCCTTGTTCAGTTTGGAGATGAGACAACTGAGGGAGGATATGATTGAGGTCTACAAAATCATGAAAGGACTTGAATAAGTTAATGTAAATTAGTTATTTACTCTCTCATATAATAGGATGACTAGGGGGCACTCCATGAAGTTAACAAGTAGCTCATTTAAAACAAATCAAAGAAAATTCTTTTTCACTCAACACATAGTTAAGCTCTGGAACTCATTGCCAGAGGATGTGATTACAGCAGTTAGTGTAACTGGGTTTAAAAAAGTTTTGGATAAGTTCCTAGAGGAAAAATCCATAAACTGCTATTAATTAATAAGCAACAGTAGCTTGTTATTTAATGTTTGGGTACTTGCCAGGTACTTGTGACTTGAATTGACCACTGTTGGAAACAGAATACTGGGCTTGATGGAACCTTGGTTTGACCCAGTATGGCATATCTTATGTTCTATACTGTTGATGCAACTCCACCATTGTTCTCTGCTTCAATTGCTGGGGGGGAGAGGGGAATTGGATTCATACAGCGACCAACAAGGGCCCCGACTTTAATGATCTGGGAAAACAAGAATGGATGAACCTTGCTTATGCGGCGGTTACTACTTTTAATCAATAAGCCTTGACACTGTTGATGCAACTCAAACATAGCTTTCTGCTTCAACAGCAAGGTATAATGGGGAATTGGGTTCAAACAGCAACCAACGAGGGCCCTGACTTTTACAGTGTGGAAAACTGATAAGCATGGGGTAACCTACAAGGCACAGCAGATTTTGCCATAAGCTTACTGGGCAGACTTGATGAACCATTTGGTCCTTTTCTGCCGTTATTTCTATGTTTAAGATCTTCTTCTCCAATATCACACCGCAGATCAGCGCGCCATACCTGTGGCAGCTTTTCTACATGGGTAAAGTTTACATGTTTCTTTGGAGAGAGGACCCAAGTACGGACTTTATTACATTTGGAGGTAGTCTCCTCATCCTCTGAAAATGCTATGGTGTTCAAAGTTCTCATTGAAACAGTAGTAGCATAATGCCTAACCTGTAGGGATGCAAAAAAATGATTAGCAGTTAAGTCCCACTTCTCTTACAATTGCTGAAATGTGTACATACAATTTTCTTCTGCATCTACCAACTGCCCAAGACAATGCAGACCCCTTCATTTTCATGTTTAAAAAACTGCTATTTCCATCCCTGCCGGGAAATCTTTATTTCCCGTAAAAAAACAAAAAAGTGAACAGTTGGTAGATTTACTCTCTCTAACTTGCCACCATCTCCATGCTTTCACAAAAGCATTAACCCAAGGCGCATCTAAAGCATGGCCCCAACAGAATAATGAAGATTTATCATATTATGAGGCCATACACAATCTGCCATTAACTCTTCCCTATGAAATTTCTTATGTAAAGATACCCACTCCTGAACATATCTTAATAAGGCCACGACATTGTAAATCCGCAGATAAGGTGTACCTATGCCCCCATGTTTTTTCCCCACACATCAGGGTATTTAGCTTGATTCTAGCAGGCCGATTACATCATAGAAAGGCGGTTATTATGGATCTATACATTCAAACCTCTGCACTTCTAACCCGGAATGGCACCATCTGCAAACTATATAGAACCTTGGGCAAGATGACCATATTTACTACTGCACTCTGTCACGGTCGGCCTCAGGGCCTTGCATACTGTCATGGTTGGTCTCAAAGGTCTGGCGTTGTTTAGTGTGCCCTTGGGCCTCAGCCTGACCCCAGGCGAACCCAGGACCAACCCGAGGGTTGACGGTGTATTCCAGAGTGGCAGGCGGCTGACCCTCTGCCAGGCCTGCAAGCTCCCAAGGCCAACATCCGAGGATGTTGGAAGTTGAATGGTCCTCCGACCATTCTGAGCCCTTTTGGACCTGCTGCGAACAGCATGGAGCAGCAGGCCTGGCCTGAGGTAGAGGGCAGTCGAGGACCTTGACACGAAGACAAGACAATGGGAGATATATACGGTAACAGGGTTCAGGTACTGGAACCAGACAGGAACTGTAGCAGGCTCGGGTACTGGAACCAAGCAGAAACTGCAGCAAGACTCGGGTACGAAGACATCACAGAAGACACTTGGGCAGAAGGACAGTTCCACAGTCTCTCAGGGCGTCCTACTCAGCCCACCCGCGGGGTTGAGTCGCGAACCACCCTGTCCCACTGCGCGCCCTACACAGCCCAAAGACTGGTCACGGACCACGAGAAGAGCGGAATATGCGCAGGGAAGATCCAGGCGAAGAGGAACTCTGATGTCGGGACAAATGGCATCCAAAGCTCCGACGGCTAGTGGGAACAGAAGCTCCAAGCGCAGGGACAGATCCCACCTGTTGGCCACTCCTAGGCCCAACAGGTCAGAAGGCTGGGAGCACATACGAAGACGCAGGGAAGAACATCCGGGAAGGCAGGAACATCAGGACATAGAGGATCATGGCAGGACATCAGGACGAAGATCAGGACAGGTACATCAGGATACCTGGACGGAACATCTGGACAGGAACCTCAGGCACAAAGACAAGACGAGACAACAAAAACTGAACAGGAACTCCATGGAGAAGACAGGAAGGCCTGATGGAGCTCTGGCAGGCAGGAGCCTCCAGAAGGGTGACACTCTGATGCAAGGCGAAGAACAGACTGACTAAGCAGCCCTTTATAGGGCAGAGGCAGGAAGTCCACTTAGAGGTGGAGTCAGCCACACTTCCTGTGGCTGGCCCCTTAAATCAGGCAGAATGGCGCGGGCCGGCGCCTAAGAAGCAGCAGGAGACCAGTACAGGACCGCGGACAGCGGCCTGCACCGACGTCAGACGCCGAGAAGCAGGAAACGGGCAGGCAGACTTCGGGGCAGCCTCCAGGCTGTCCCACGAGGACCCTCATGATGGCGTCGCGGCTCCCTGCCGCGAGGGCTGACCTGGGACGGCTCCATGCCGCGAAGGTGGTCACGGCGTCCGTGGCGGCTCCCAGCCCGCGGGGGCGGAGAGAATCCAGGGCGGCCTCCGGGCCACGTGAGCAAGGACAGGCCGCGGCTCCAGCCACGTGGGAGGCCCGACAGCGGCATCCTGCCGCGTCGGGTGAAGAAGGGCAGTGTCGGTGAGTAAGTCTGCTTGCGGGAGGGGGCCCGTGGGCAGCGGGTCACAACACACAATGTCCCATTAAGGACAAAGGGAATGAATTCCATTTGACCAGTGCTGCCTTTGCCCTATGCAATGCTTCGACAACATTATGGTAATACGTGCCCTTAATGGATTGAGATAGCTGCATTGTGGGGTTTATTGTACATCACTTTGATTTACATTTGTATGATATTGTGATTAATTAAATAAATATTAATAATATGGCGATGCAACAGTTACTAGGGGAATACTCAGAATTTCAAAATGTCTTCAACAAAGTAGCTGCGGACATAGTACATCTTCATACAATTTATGATTATCCAACAGATTTGCAACCAGGGATGGAGGTTCCATTTGCAAGAATTGACTCACTGTCTGAATTGGAGCTAAGGCATTACATAACTATGCAAAAGATCTGATGAAGTGATTCATCAGACCTCTGACCTCCCCAGAAGGAGCCCCAATGTTCTTCATATCAAAGAAAGATGGTTCTCTCTGACCCTATGTGGGTTACCCACCCCTTAATGCAGTCACTATCCATAACAGGTACTCTCTCCTTCTCATTAAATCACTTTAGGAGCATTTCTAAGTTAGATCTTATGGGAGCTTACAACCTAGTCCACATCTGTGAGGATGATGAATGAGAAACAGCATTCCATACCCATAGGGACACTTGAGTACCAAGTAATGCCATCAAATTACGGCCTAAGATTTATGCGGGTCCTGGCACCTTTGCAATGCACTTAAAACAGAGTTCTGTTTTTCTGTTGTTAGTTAGATACATTGCATTTTTGTCTATTTTATTGTTTTAATTTAAGCAGATTATGTATGTTTTAAAATGTAAACAGTTTTTGATTAAATTTTATTTGTAAAAGCAGTATACAAACACTTTCAATTAAATAAATAAATGTTCCAGCTACATTCCAAAACCTTATAAATGAACAGACTGAGACATATTAGACCAGAAAACAATTGTTTATTTAGATGACATTCTGATATTCTTGGAGAATCTAGCAGACCATGACTATTCGTGAAGTTAGAGAAATGTGAATTCAACAAGGTCCATGGAATTCCTAGGCTTCATAATAATCACTAGAATGCTTATGCATGGACCTGGGCAAGATTTCAGCAGTGGCAGAACGATCAGTCACAAAGGACATAAAGGGGATACAACACTTACTTCTTAAGGTTTGCACATTTTTAAAGATGATTCATCCAATGATTCTCCAAATTGATGGTCCCACTGTCAGAAGTTCTGAAGAAGGAAATCCCATCCAAATAGAGCTCTGAATAGCAACAAGCATTTGAATGTTTAAAGGCAGTGTTCACTTCTGCCCTGACTTTGGTATACCTTGATCCACAGCAGCTGTTCACGGTAGAAGCAGATGCATCAAGATCAGCTATAAACGCAATTCTGTCCCAGAGAAAGGCACCAGGGAACATGTTCCATTCACATACTTTCTACTCCCACAAGCTGACAGCACCAGAGAAGAACTACCATGTTTTTGAAAAAGACAGCATTTGAGGAATGGTGCCATCTTCTGGAGGTGTACAGTACCAAGTAATCACAGATCACAAGAACCTAGAATATAAAACCTCATAGTTTGTAAGCTGCATCTCAAAAAAATGTAAGAACATTACCTTAACATGCCCCAGAAAGCACTTCCATTTTTGAGTCATCTAAGCCTACTCAAAACCTGCCATAACTCCAAACAATCCTAACCTTCAAAATTTCCCCTTTATCATGCTACAAGTTCACCCCTGAGGCAACTAGAGGGCTACCACTGCAAAGACTGCCCAAGACTCCCACTTCCTCCCAGAATTCAGAGACCTTGCCTGAACCATTGTCAAAGAGGCACTTTTTTTAGAAAACGAAGAATCAGGGAAGAGCAACAAGACAAAAAGATTCTCAACAGCCCAACTAAAGAAAAAGTCCTACATTGTTTCATATTTTTATATATCCAAGCCAGCATCTAAAATCAATCTCTCGCCCCTCCGTGCCCCATACCCTCCCCCATTCCCATTTTCTTCCTTTTCCTGCATTTTTTTTGGCTTATTTAGGAATTTCCTAAATTAGATTTACTGCAGGTTGAGCACCAACTTTATCCTAATGCATTTTAATGGGAATGTTTGCCATTTGATGCAGGAAAGCTAGAAAGCTACATAGTTTCAAGACCTTCCAACATGCTGATTTTCGAAGACAAAAAAAATGGAAGTTCAATTGTTAATGAAATATATTCCTTATATGTATGATGCAGTGTCAATTAAAGCCTATGAAAGCAAATGATACGAATAAGAGAATGGCTTTCTGAAAATACCATCTTCCAGGAAAGGGTGAGCTGCCAGGTGGTAGACAGAAGCATTTATGTCTATGAATGACAGAAATATGAAGAGAAACGTCTCAGTTTTGCAGACTACTGCTTTTCTCAATAGCCACATACAATAATCAATTTCCAACTGCTCTACAACTATGGTTTGATTCACACATATGTAGAAAAGAATTACAACCAAAAGGTTTTTGCTGCCACGAGCAAATAAAATTATTTTTATAGTATGATTTGAAAAGGCTGCCAAGAAGCCCCCATGCATCTTGGAAACCTGGCAAAATTCTGCACTTTAGATTCTAGGCCAGCATTAA
Organism: Rhinatrema bivittatum; assembly: GCF_901001135.1. Lineage (NCBI taxonomy): Eukaryota > Metazoa > Chordata > Amphibia > Gymnophiona > Rhinatrematidae > Rhinatrema > Rhinatrema bivittatum. Next base: position 123,222,779 of record NC_042617.1, read on the forward strand.
AAATTCTCAGCTTTGTTATAACATGCATAAGGCTCATTGTTATTTTTCAGACATGTAATCAACTCCTTAATTAATGGTGATTCTCCTCCCAGGCTGCTTGGACAGAATTCCCCTGGGCCTGTGGTGCTTTTTTCCTCCTTCTAGGTCATAGGGAAAAACTCCTTTTGACCCACTGTGCCACTCTCCTCCTCCTCCTTTTCACCAGCTACAGGGCTCTGCTCCTGGGTCCCTGCTGCACCCTTTGGCTTCTTCCAGCACCATCTATTGGTATGAGAACAGCACTACTTTGGAATAAGCCAAGTTCAAGGATGTGCATAACGCTTAAGGAAAAGCAAGTTTCTTTAACTGTTACAAAACAAACCCAAAACTGCATTGCAAAAAAACAAGGTCTGCCTCTTGCAGGAGATGAGCTGTCTATGTGGCTAGCGGTATTCAGGTTTACATAGTAACATAGTAATGACGATGTTAGGTTCCATATTAGGAGCTACCACCCAAGAAAGAGATCTAGGCGTCATAGTAGATAATACATTGAAATCGTCAGCTCAGTGTGCTGCAGCAGTCAAAAAAGCAAATAAAATGTTAGGAATTATTAGGAAGGGAATGGTTAATAAAACGGAAAATGTCATAATGCCTCTATATCGCTCCATGGTGAGACCACACCTTGAATACTGTGTACAATTCTGGTCGCTGTATCTCAAAAAAGATATAGTTGCAATGGAGAAGGTACAGAGAAGGGCAACCAAAATGATAAAGGGGATGGAACAGCTCCCCTATGAGGAAAGGCTGAAGAGGTTAGGGCTGTTCAGCTTGGAGAAGAGACGGCTGAGGGGGGATATCATAGAGGTCTTTAAGATCATGAGAGGTCTTGAACGAGTAGATGTGACTCGGTTATTTACACTTTCGAATAATAGAAGGACTAGGGGGCATTCCATGAAGTTAGCAAGTAGCACATTTAAGACTAATCGGAGAAAATTCTTTTTCACTCAACGCACAATAAATCTCTGGAATTTGTTGCCAGAGGATGTGGTTAGTGCAGTTAGTGTAGCTGGGTTCAAAAAAGGTTTGGATAAGTTCTTGGAAGAGAAGTCCATTAACTGCTATTAATCAAGTTTACTTAGGGAATAGTCACTGCTATTAATTGCATCAGTAGCATGGGATCTTCTAGGTGTTTGGGTAATTGCCAGGTTCTTGTGGCCTGGTTTGGCCTCTGTTGGAAACAGGATGCTGGGCTTGATGGACCCTTGGTCTGACCCAGCATGGCAATTTCTTATGTTCTTATGTTCTTAAAAGGACCAGATTGCCCATCCAGCCTGTCCAGAAAGCTTCTTATGGTAGTATCTGCCGCTCTCTGCAGAATACCCCCATGTTTCTTCTCAAGGGTAGTAAATGCCGCTCCGTGTAGTTATCTCCCCAAGCCTTATGATAAGGGCAGTAATATTTACAGTCAAAACCAAACAACTGTTAAACCATTAACAAATTACTACTAGCAATGTTTTTACTGGGTGAGGAGCCTTCTTGATAATTCAGATAATGCTGCTTGATGTTCTTTGCTTTGGAGCTTGGCCATAGAAGCCGTTCTGTGCTTTTCCCCTTGATGTCTGCATGTCAGTACCCCAGACCATAAAAGTCAGCGCCCATGCTGATTGTTGTCTGTATCCAATTTCCCTACGGAGGACTTTAACCCTTTCCTTGCTTGTTACAAGACTCCTTGGCTGTGTCTGTTATGGAATGTGAAGAAAGGAGCATGTATTTTAAGGGGCTGAAGATCCTGTTTCTTTACCAGGATTTGAGTTGTCAGACTTTTGGACGTTTATTACAACCTACCTACCTACCTACCTACCTGAATGCAGCTGTTAGCTTTGGATAAATTGTGCCTGAAATCAAAGTCAGTAGAGATAGGGTTAATATCTTGAGCTGGTAATGCCATACCTACTCCACTGCGTTCATCTGAGTCCAGGTGACTTTGTAAGCCAGTGGAGGACTAACATTTCCTTCTTTCTTTGCCCTCTCCTTCTGGAGTTGGAAATCAGTTAGGAAGATCCTGCCAGAAAGATTCAGTGTTAAGCAAGTTCTTTGAAAGAGCCAGACCAGCTATCTGCAGAGAAAGAGGATTCTGCCTGTCACCTGGCTGGAAGAGGAGCAAGTGTTTTCATTACATAGAGAAAGAGAGAGAGAGAAACCAGAGGGCATCAGTACTGCGTGAGAGAAACCAGAGATGCCAGCAAATCTCACATATTCAAAGCAGTGAGTTGGGGGCCTCTGCTACGTACGCTCACAAACTAATTGTGCCTGGGGATCCCCCGACTGGTTTGAAACACAAACTCCACTATTCCCCTACAGTTCTACCAGCATTTATTTTGTTCTAGTAATCAATATCTGCTACAGTCTGTGTAAAGTATTCTAACACTTACTGCTTTGAGTGATTCTTAAATGGAGAAATTACTCACCTGATAATTTCGTTTTTCTTAGTGTAGACAGATGGACTCAGGAACAATGGGTATTGTGCTCTTCTGCTAGCAAATGGGAGACGGAGTCAGATTTCAAAGCTGACGTCATCCTGGGTACATATACCCCTGCACTGACCTCACTTCCTCAGTATCTCTCAGTCTCCTAGCAGATGCGGACACTATACCACGTACTAGAATAGTGTTAACAATTACAGCAAAAAGGAAAATAAATTTACCTTTAAGAAGATCGAGCCCCGCTCTCCTGCGGTGATATCTAAGGGTCTCTCCCCCAGTTGAGAATTCCTGATTTCAGAGATCCCTCAGAGGTGAGCCTTGGTCCGGTAGCCGGTTCCCGGCGTGGACTTAGCCCCCAGGGTGGCTGAAAGGCAGCGGGTGCAGAATCGAGCGCGGTGGTGAAGGTATTTCCCTCTCCCCCCGCAGCTGGAGACCGTCCAGCACGCGACTGGTAAGCGCCAAGACCAGGTAAGGTAAAAATCTTTAAATTCAGGTCTCCAGTCTCCAGAGCTCGGATCGCCGTAACCAAATTTTCTTCCAGCGAGGTTTAAAGGGGCACCGATCGGGTTGAGCAGCCCTGCTTCGGCTAGGCCCCGACCCGGAGCAAGGGTCCACACATGTGGAGACCCTGGGGGGGGGGGGGGGCGGCATCTTGCAATCGGGGTTGTTGGCCCCATATTCCCTCCTCGACCGGCGGTATGCGCGGGGCAGGCCGTGTGGCCGATGCGCCTAAATTGTGCACGCCCAATATAGACGTGCGCATAGCTGTGTGCACAACTAAGCGCACCTCCTGCACACAACTGAGCGTATCCGGCGCGCACAGCTAAGCGCACCCGGGCGCATAACCACACGCACAAACTCGTGAAAACAATGGTACCGCCGCCCAAGAAGACCAAGGGACACTCCCTTTGCTCAGCCTGCCACCTAAGAGCCGCGCAGCCTGAATTGGAGTCCTGCCTGTGACAGCACTGCAAAGAAGCCCAGGGGGAACCAAAGCCGGAACCCCTAATGTCGGGAGAGGGGTCCGGAACTACCGACGATTGCTCCCCAGACCAATGTATCTCCATGGCCTCCCCACAGGAGGGCACCTCTGGGGCCCCCACTTCACCCCTCCCTGGGATCAACATGGACCCAGGGACCTTCTCCTGGGTGGAATTTTTCAAAGGGCTTCAAACCTTCGTTCAGGCGCAACCAGCCCCAGCTGCGTACGAGGCTCAACACTTACGGGAGGCTCTAGATCTTCCTGGTCCGGCTCGGATGCCTCGAGACATGCCTTGTCCAACCAAGAAATTCTCTAACAGGGACACAGACACCTCATATGATGAGAGTGACTCCCTGAAGAAAGGAGAAATCCCTCCAGGAATGGAACCATACCAAACCATGCTCCGCTTCTTCCACAAGGACGGATTACCAGCCCTTGTTTCCCAGACCCTAAAGACGCTGGGTATTCCAGGCAAGGACCCTATGGCGGAACCAAAGAAGAACCCCATCTTGGTGTCCCTCCGTAAGGCCTCATGCTATTTTCCAATGATGGAGGCCATTGAGGAACTGATTGACCTGGAATGGAATGGCCCAGAGGCCAGCTTCAAAGGGGGGCGAGCACTGGAAGCCCTATACCCTCTGGAACCTGCAGCCAAGGAACGCCTGCATTTCCCGAAAGTGGACACTATGGTCTGTTCCATCTCAAAGCGAACAATGATCCCCATTGAGGGAGGAGCGGCACTGAAGGACACGCAGGACAGACGACTGGAATCCATCCTGAAGCAGGCCTGTGATGCAACAGCAATAACACTGCAGATTGCCTCCTACTGCTCACTGGTTGCACGTTCCTGTTTGCTCCTCTCGAGAGAGACAGATACCTCATACCAGGGAGATGATGGAACCTGCAGCATCTTTCCTCATGGACGCAAGCTCAGATCTAGTGCGCACCTCAGCCAGGGGAGTTGCCTCGATAGTGGCAGCCAGAAGACAACTATGGCTAAGAAATTGGTCTGTGAACGCGACATCTAAAGCGAATCTCATGAGAATGCCCTTTAAAGGATCTTTCTTATTCGGAAGTGAATTGGAGAAGTTAGCCAACAAATGGGGAGAATCTCCAGTACCTCGACTACCTAAAGATAGGAATAAAAGATTTCGGCGTCCCTCTCCCAGAAGAAAACACGCAGTTCCAGGCACCTCGCCCATCCGGAAGGTCCCAGTCTTTTCGGAGCAGACAGACCAAGAGGGGAGCAGGATCAGGGGCAGGCTCCAGCCGTACCCCACAATGAGAAGAGACCGACCCATCCACAGGAAGAAAATATAGGGGGTCGACTTGCCCTCTTCTACCAAAGATGGGTCGAGACAATGTCATACAAATGGGTCCTAAACATCATTAGAGAAGGGTACTCTTTGGAATTCCACAGCATCCCCAGAGACAAATTAATGAGAACGCCCTGCCACTCCCTCGCCAAGAGACTGGCAGTAGAAACCACGCTAACAAGACTACTCAGTCTGAAGGCAATAACTCCGGAGCCCACACCACAGCAAAATATGGGGCGCTATTCCATCTATTTTATTGTTCCCAAGAAGGAAGGGTCATTCCGGCCCATCTTGGACCTCAAGAACGTCAACCATTAGCTGCGGGTGCTACATTTTCGCATGGAAACCCTGCGCTCCGTTATAATGGCAGAACGACCGGGAGAGTTGATAACCTCCCTGGACCTTTCCAAAGCCTATCTTCACATCCCAGTCCATCAGGATCACCAGCACTTCCTGCGCTTTGCGATACTGGGTCACCATTACCAGTTCCGGGTGCTTCCCTTTGGCCTACCAACCACCCCCAGGACCTTCACCAAAATTATGGTAGTCGTGGCGGCAGCACTGAGGAAGGAAGGGATCCTGGTACATCCTTACCTGGACGACTGGCTGATCAGGGCAAAATCTTCAGAAGAGAGCCGGCAGGTGACCAGCAGAGTCAAGAGCCTACTGCAGGAGCTTGGGTGGGTCGTGAACACAAGCAAGAGCAGTCTACAGCCCTCTCAGTTGCTAGAGTACCTGGGGGTCTGGTTCGACACCAAACAGAACAGTCTTCCTCCCCTCTTCAAGGAGAAGGAAACTGATGGAACAATTGCGACGATTGATGACCAATCCACGCCCCAAGGTATGGGACTACCTTCAAGTCCTCGGTCTCATGGCATCAATCCTGGAGGTCATTCTGTGGGCAAGGGCCCATATGTGACCGCTCCAGCGCTCCCTGCTGTCATGATGGAACCCACTGTCCCAGGACTACTCAATTCACCTCCATCTACCATCGGAGGTTCAGACCCAGCTCCAATGGTGGCTACAGGAAGACCACCTAAGCAGATGAGTAAGTCTAGCCCCACTGAACTGGATCTCGCTCACCAAAGATGTGAGCCTGCGAGGGTGGGGAGCCCACTATCAGGAGTTGATGTCCTAGGGGCAATGGAATAAGGAAGAGGCAGAATGGAACATAAACCACCTGGAAGCTTGAGCAGTCACACTAGCGTGCCTGTGATTCAGCCACAGATTCCATGGCGAGTCAATCAGGGTAATGTCAGACAACGCAACAACAGTTGCCTACATCAACCACCAGGGAGGATCCTAGAGCCAGCAGGTATCTCTGGAAATAGAATCCCTCATGGCATGGGCGGAGATAAACCTACAAGGGATCTCGGCCTCCCACATCGTGGAAAAACACAACATCTCAGCAGACTAACTCAGCAGAGACAACCTAGACCCGGGGGAATGGACACTGTTGACCACAGCCTTCCAAATGATAATAAATCGCTGGGGTCTCCCAGCCATAGATCTACTGGCCACCCGTCTCAGTGCCCAGGTCCCCAGGTTCTTCAGCCGCAGATGAGAGCCACAATCCCTAGGAACTGACGCCCTCATCCAGACTTGGCCAGAGGAAGACCTTTTGTACACCTTCCCTCCATGGCCACTATTGGGCAGGATCATCCGCAAGACAGAGCATCACAGGGGTCTAGTTCTACTTGTGGCCCCAGACTGGCCAAGGCGACCACGGTACGCAGATATGTGAAGATTCCTTGCGGGGAATCCTCTGTGCCTACCTCCACACAGGGACCTTCTACAGCAGGGACCGATCCTCCATGAAGATCCATCTTGATTCTCTCTTACGGTCTGGCCCTTGAGAGGACTTGCCTAAAGAAGCGCGGTTACTCGAAGGCCGTGATTGACACCCTGCTCCGAGTGCGCAAGTTCTCCACATCCCTGTCCTACATAAGAATCTGGAGAGTGTTTGAAGCCTGGTGTGAAGACTGCGGCATTCTCCCATGGACAGCCAAAATCCCCATGATCTTGGAGTTCCTACAGGACGGGATGAAGAAGTGGTTGTCACTCAACTCCCTCAAGATCCAAGTTGCTACGCTGACCTGCTTCAGAGCCGATGTGGACGGCATCAGACTATCAACCCATCCAGATGTGTCCCGCTTCCTGAAAGGGGTTAAACAACTCCGACCACCCCTAAAGTGGCTGGTACCTCTATGGAATCTCAATCTGGTATTAGACTTCCTAGCTGGGGCTTCCTTCACTACGACTCTTAACATTGAAGACGGCATTCTTGGTGGCAATATGTTCAGCTCGTCACATCTCCGAACTACAGGCACTATCCTGTCGGGAACCGTTCCTTAGGTTCACTCCTGGAACCATACAACTGCGCACTGTTCCCTCTTTCTTACCGAAAGTGGTTTCCCAGTTTCATGTGAACCAAACCATTTCGCTACCATCTCCAGACGAACATAAGGACTTGGAAGACTCATGCGTTCTTCGCCATCTAAACATCAGCAGACTCCTAGTCCAATACCTGGAAAGATCGGAACCTGTGTGCAAAACGGACCACCTGTTCATCCTTCACAGCGGGAAGAAACAAGGGGAAGCGGCCTCGCGGGCGACCATAGACCGCTGGATCAAAGAAGAAATCAAGGCGGCTTACATAGAGGCAGGAAAACCCTTACAAGTTAAGGCTCACTCTATGAGGGCCCAAGCAGCCTCCTGGGTGGAATCCAGGCTGCTGCTGTCCGCCGAGATCTGTCAGGCGGCAACATGGTCCTCCAGGTTCTACCACCTGGATGTTCAGGCCCGGGAGGACACAGACTTCGCAAGGGCAGTACTAAGTGGGCCAGGGGCAGCCTCCCGCCTAGTCCGGGAGTAGCTTTTGTACATCTCATTGGTCCTGAGTCCATCTGGCTACACGCCAGGAAATGAAGAAATTACTTACCTGATAATTTTGTTTTCCTTAGTGAGACAGATGGACTAAGCATCCCGCCCACGGCTGCCCCAGAAAAAGGAGAACCTCGGATAGCAAACCTCAAGACTAAGCAAATACGGATAAGCCACAGCCTACCCCTAAGTTCAAGACACCCTCAATTGTCCGGTGTTGGTGTTAATCGGTTGAGTGCACTGGCGGTCTCCAGTTGGAAATCAGTTGAACCAGTCAAGTTTTAATCAAATTTAAGCAAAGATATATCCACATTGGCTTTTCGAAGAGAATACTGAGGAAGTGAGGTCAGTGCAGGAGTATAAGTACCCAGGATGACGTCAGCTTTAAAATCTGACTCCATTTCCCATCTGCTAGCGGAGGAGCACAATACCCACTGGTTCTGAGTCCTTCTGGTTACACGCTAGGAAAAAGGGGATCGGGGAGGGTACAGGCAGAGGGGGGAGATTTGAGGGAAGGGTGGATTAGGTGAAAGGAGGGAATCACATTGTAACATTGACCAGCAATATGACATATATCTTTATAGTAACAAAGAAGAAAATTATTAGTGTTCATGCCGAGGGTGGTGAAGTGTAACCCTACCCTCGATACCCTCGACTATTGAGTATTTGTGTTACGATTTTTTGTTTTTCTTAATAAAAAGAGTGAACTTAAATGCTTGTAATCTGCCACCACAATGAACACATTAGATAGAGCAGTGGTATTCACTGCTAGCCCTGAGGGGCACAAATAGGCTGGGTTTTCAGGATATCCGTAATAAATATGCATAAGATAGATCTGCATACACGTTTTTTGTGCACATGATATTGCATCAGCCCCAGTATCTGGAGGGGTGTGCGTGTATATAAATGTCTTTTCATGTTGTGTTCATTTTTGTCTGAACTTCTGCTGTGGCACCTGCTATTCTCCCTTGTTGTTTTGTATTATTTACACAGTGCCTGCTCCCTCCTTGTGTGTGTGTGTGTGCACACTATGACAATTTTCCTTTTTGTGTTCTAGGCTAAGTTCTCTTTTGCATGCAATGGAAAGGCATATGCTTTTTCTGTATTCCCTGAATAGTGTATCTTGATTACAACGTGAGAGTAATTTAGTAACATCATGCATGTTAGCCGGAAAACATGCACATAAATTACACCAATTTTCTAACAAGCCTTACACACATAAGTCTTCTTTGACAATACCTCAGCAAAACTACACATACACATATGATGACACTTGCTATTTGGTGCCTATAGTTTTGTAGAAAGAATTTACACAATCGTGGACTTTTATACCCTACGGTATGTGTATAAAATACAAACAAGACTAGGAAACACAAAACAACTAGGAACAGAACACAAAGGCAAGGCAAAACAAGACAGAAATACCAAACAAACAAAGCAGGAGCACAGAATACACAGGCCCAAAAGGGGGACCTTTGTAAGGCATCAAATTTGTACCCCAAGATTAGCCAAGAACAGGATACAAGAGCAAAATGCAAGAACAAGGTACAGACCAGGACTGGGACCAAGACTAGGAGCCCTATGCTCTTGCACTGAGCATGATGCGAGATTGGCTCGTAACTATGGCAATGCCAGAAGAACATGACCACCAGCAGGATCTCCAAGCCACAGAGCCTGGGGACTAGGCAGCAAGTAAATATGGCCGCTGAGGCTCCTGCTGGCAGGAGGCAAGAACTGTCCATAGTTTCTGTGGATAAAGTACTACACTTTACCCACTTAAAAAATTATTTTCCCTATGTCTTTTCCCTTCTGGGTATCCTGCCTTTGCATTCCTTGTTCATGTTTTTTAGTGTAATTGTAACCTCACTCTATTTGAGTTTCTTCTCATTTCTCTTTTACTTTAAATATATATCCAGAGCATTTAGCAGCTTTATCAAAGCATCAATGTCCTACAGACATGCTACCAGTGTCTGAGGTGCCCACTAAGGAGTCAAATCACATGCATGCATTCCCTTGAAGTTGCCAGAGCTACCTTTTTTCTTGTTTTGTAATTGCTGCTTTCAGATCTGTCTATGAGGTATTCTGAGCGACTGTCCTTTCTTCTGTCTTTGACACTCACTCAGTCTACCCAGAGTGCAGGAGTACGAGCCTATGGGAAATGAGTTGACGATCTCAGTCAAGTTTCAGGGGCCACAGCAGAAACATTCACATCACATCCCAGCAGGTTGCCGTGAATCCGTGAAGTCTGTTCCACAGATTATCATGGATGTGTGATAAGGACACGAGGAGGGGAGCGACTACAATGAAGACACAAGAATGAAGAGAGGAACTAGGAATGACATGTGTAGATCATGTATTGCGAGCAGATAGTGACCTTCAACACCACTTTTCAACAGAAAACTGCCCCCCCCCCCCCATGTACTGTAGCCATCACAGTACAGACCTTTTGAATGCAATGCCAAATAAAACTTTTTTTGTATTTTTTTTCCTGAGACTCCCTCCCCACACACACATCCAATTCCATTCCAATAGTAGAGCAAAATGAAATAGTGTGGTATGGGCTAGCTCATGTGATTTTCCATGCAAGGAAAAGAACATTTTAAAAATAAAGTTTTTCTTCCCATCAGAGCTATGTAGGCCAGTTGGACTTACTCCAGATCTGAACTACAGTAAATATATTCAGGAAACATGTCCTGAGGGAGAAATAAAAGTGCATATGTAAGTGAACAAATAAACCAATGGGTGCAGGACTGGAGACTGAGAGGAGCTGTCTAATAGAGAATATAATTGACTCTGCAAACTGCACACTCCGGATATCTTTATTCAGGCCCTTGAAAATAACTTTTGGAGCATTTGAAAACACATCAAATAGGAGTCAAATGTTCCTTTTTTATAAGAGTAGATATCTAGGAAAGCTCGATGTTCAGCTACCAATAGCTTCCTGGAGTCCAAAATGACAGGGGTGATTTAACTCCTTAGTGGGCACCTCAGACACTATGCATCAGTTAATTTATTTATTTAAAAATATTTCTATGACGCTCACGCCACTGATCCTGGTGGCATACAACATACATAAACATTAAAACAAACTTCTTCACATATCTCGTTAATTAAACACATCAGATGTGATAAGCTTTTACAAATTTAACATCTATCCCCTTAAGTCTTTCCTTCCTACAGTTGCTCTTTAAAGACATCCTTGAAAAGCCATGGTTTTAAACTCTGCTTTGAACTTTCTTGTATCAGTCACTGTACGTAATGACATAAGCATTGAATTCCAAATTGTAGGTCCAGCAGCCAACATTGCTCTGCACTAACCCAAGTGAGCTTTATGAATTGATGGCACCTCTATAAGCCCTGTATTTTGCAGATCTAAGGGAGTGTTGTGGAGTATACAGGGGTAAGTTTGTCCCCAAACCATACCATTTCTGGATTGTACGTGACCTTTATATCAATAACATTATTTTATAGTGCATTCTAAGTTTAATTGGGAGCCACTGTAATTCAGAGTACTAGGGTAATACACTCATATTTAGCAATCCCTTTTAGTACTCTGGCCGCAGAATTCTAAAATAATTATATGGCCTCAGATGTATAGTCAAAATCCCTAAAAGAAGTGCATTACAATAATTGAAACTGTTAAACAGAACTGTTTGCAAAACCAATCGGAAATCAGGCAATTTTTTTTTGTAAGGCCACCAGCCCCTTTCAGCTGCCTCAATTCATGAACTAGCTGGGCCGTAACTTGCCAGGAAGGAAAACCACACACACAAGGCCTCCATACAGGGATTTTGCAATGCAAATTATCACCATGTCAGGACAAATACCTTAGTTCTAACTATCCCAGATGTTTAACACTTTGGAACCTCTGAGGACAGCTGCAGTAATCCAAACAAGCAGGGTTTGAAATATTCTTCCAGGTCTTACTCGCCAAGGATGAAATGCATTAACCACATATTCATGCACCATTCCCCCAAATAACTAATATTTGGAGGCACGTTAACTTGGCTGCTCCCAAAGTTTCAAGGTAATGCTTACAAATTATTAACAATAATGGTTTAACAGAGAAATGTTTTATCAATAGAAAGTAAGTATTACTTTTGAAATACTGGATTATTCATAGAAGAAACAGCTTCCTTTTTAAGCAGCCCTCTAGGGGCAAAGTCACTAGTCAGTACAGTCATAGAATGCAAAGACCAGGAAGATTCTCTTTAAGCATCTAACAATTACTGTCTAATGATATCTGTTCCTTCAAAAAGCAATAGACGTTTCCTGATACAGATGCAGTAATTGAATGAAGTCATTTTTAAAAGCAACAAACTCAGCAATCAGGACCTAAAGTCAGAGCCAACAAACCGAGAAGCTATTCTACCACAAAACTGGTAACCTAAAGAAAAAAAGTGGCAGAAATTAAAAAAAAAAAATAAAATATATATATATATATATATATGAACCAAACTTCAAAGCTCAGTTATAAATCAAAAACTACAAAATATGAAAATATAAAACTACAAGCTTTTGAAAATATTGTAAATCATCTATATACATAAAATATCAGTAAAAACAGAATGTGGCCTGTATTTTCATGTGATTGTACAAGCTTAGGAGAAGCTACATCAACAAACTGGTAAACCATCCAGGATTTCTTAGAGGCAAAAAGATCTACAAGAACTTTTATACCAAGTTGGCTTTTATGTCACCTGATTTGTCCCTTGATTGCTACAAATGCAATTTATTTATGTATTGTACTTATTCATTCTCATATAGCGCTCCCACAGAATGAATCTGGTTGGTGTGGTTTATAACATTAAAAATTAAATACAATCATCAAATACAAATCATCCAAATAGGAGAATCTTCTACATTATTTGTTTTAAGCCTTCCCCTGAAACAAGCATTATTTGCCATAACATGGTGTGGAGTGTTAGACTCTCCCTTAAAAGCCCAGGATCCGGCATTTATTCTGGTCTACCTTAAGCTACAGACAGGAAGGGAGTTCTGCTCTGAGGGCCTTCTTAGAAGGAGCTAAGAAGCTAGGCCCAGGGAGAACAAGGGGCCATGGAAGAGAAGAAGCCTAGTGAAGGCCAATACTGTTGTCTTTTCTTTTGAAAACTGCTAAAGTAAGGAGAGCTGCTTTTGTTACATTTTTCTATGAGTAATAAAAAGCTTATGAGAAAAGAGCCAGAGTCCTGCCTGAGTCTCTTTTCTACCTAACTACTGAACCCTCATGGTGCCACATGGTTACATCAGTATTTTAGTTTTAATCTGGTTATATTTTTACAAATAACCATTTTTATATTTATTTCATTGGTATTATTTCATGCATATAAATGATTTATAACATTGTTAAAAGCTTTTAGTATATTGTTGATTTATAAGTGGTTTTCTTTGTCTGGGTTACCTAAAAGTCAGATCAGTGACAGCTCAGAAACTCCAGGTACTGCACATGCAGAAAGATGTGTCTTCTTTAAGGACTGCATGGGATGCTCAGCTTGTCCAGTCCCTTTGGTACACGTTGTAGCTCTGGGGCCTTATTTGCATTCAGAATCAAAAGCTGCAGCACTATTTTGCCTAGAGCTTTTCCCACTCCACTTGATAGGCGCAAAACAGCTCGAGCAAAAGGTCATATTTTTTATTTAGGAAACTGCAGCTCTTAGTACATCTGGCCTTTAATGTGATTAAAGTATTGTCCTGCAAGTGCAGCACACGCTGCTGATATAATGTCAGACAACCCGGCCAACTCGACATTTGTAAACCAAGACGCGTCTTTTACAGATTACCCTTGGCATTAATTGGAAAACAGACCTTGCAAAAAAAAAAAAAAAAAAAAATCACGCCACCAGCTTCCAGCAACTGCAAATCAGATCGAGGAGCAACCCACCCAGCAGGATGAGATGATAATCCTTGGCAAGAAATGATAAACATCATTACAACCGGATGGAACATTTTATCCTTATTTGGAAACCAAGAAGCAGCTTAAACTATACTTATAACTCCCACACAAATACTTAACTCACAGAGTTAATTAAGAAGGCCATGTTTTACTCCAGGCTCCTAAAACAAAAGGAAAACAGAGCTAAGGTATTACAACATTAAAAAAAAAAAAAACACTGTTTAGAAAATACATTTTCTGGATTTAAAACTAAAAGTCTTAGTTCAATATTTCATCATAATTAAATCCAGTTCAGGGGGATGTATTATTTAGAAATTGTCTCTATGTTAGACGGTCCACATTGTTAAATTACTTTTTACAAAGATTCCATCAGGCAAGACAACTCACTGGATCACATCACACTGCTAGGATGAAATAAATGGTTGCACAGCTGACATAATTCTGCACTGGTCTTCATACATAATATGATCAGTATGCAAGAGTGTGTTCTTTGGAGGGGCTGAGGTTTGCAGGGTCAGTTGTATAATGCTGAAAACACAAAGATTTTTAGGGACAACCTAAGCTAAGCTGCAGCACTGTGTGCTGTTACAAAGAAAACTCATGTTCGAGTCTCCTGACTGACAAAGCCAGCAGCGGGTGGTGCAACATAGGGGTGACGTGCTCAAGCCCAGCAAGAAGTTGGCTGCCACTACTTTGGTGGCCCTGTAGGAGCACTGAGGGTTTTATCTCAGAGACTGAGGGTTTTATCTCAGAGACCTCTTTCCTGTCATTTTTTTGAAGGGGTTAAAGGTGAACCGGTAGATGTAGTGTATTTGGATTTTCAGAAGGCGTTTGACAAAGTCCCTCATGAGAGGCTTCTACGAAAACTAAAAAGTCATGGGATAGGAGGCGATGTCCTTTCGTGGATTACAAACTGGTTAAAAGACAGGAAACAGAGTAGGATTAAATAAATGGTCAGTTTTCTCAGTGGAAAAGGGTAAACAGTGGAGTACCTCAGGGATCTGTATTGGGACCGGTGCTTTTCAATATATATATAAATGATCTGGAAAGGAATACGACGGGTGAGGTTATCAAGTTTGCGGATGATACAAAATTATTCAGAGTAGTTAAATCACAAGCAGACTGTGATACATTACAGGAGGACCTTGCAAGACTGGAAGATTTGGCATCCAAATGGCAGATGAAATTTAATGTGGACAAGTGCAAGGTGTTGCATATAGGGAAAAATAACCCTTGCTGTAGTTACACGATGTTAGGTTCCATATTAGGAACTACCACCCAGGAAAAAGATCTAGGCATCATAGTGGATAATACTTTAAAATTGTTGGCTCAGTGTGCTGCAACAGTCAAAAAAGCAAACAGAATGTTAGGAATTATTAGGAAGGGAATGGTTAATAGAATGGAAAATGTCATCATGCCTCTATATCGCTCCATGGTGAGACCGCACCTTGAATACTGTGTACAATTCTGGTCGCCGCATCTCAAAAAAGATATAGTTGCAATGGAGAAGGTACAGAGAAGGGCAACCAAAATGATAAAGGGGATGGAACAGCTCCCCTATGAGGAAAGGCTGAAGAGGTTAGGGCTGTTCAGCTTAGAGAAGAGACGGCTGAGGGGGCATATGATAGAGGTCTTTAAGATCATGAGAGGTCTTGAACGAGTAGTTATTTACATTTTCGAATAATAGAAGGACTAGGGAGCATTCCATGAAGTTAGCAAGTAACACATTTAAGACTAATCGGAGAAAATTCTTTTTCACTCAACGCACAATAAAGCTCTGGAATTGGTTGCAGAGGATGTGGTTAGTGCAGTTACTATAGCTGGGTTCAAAAAAGGTTTGGATAAGTTCTTGGAGGAGAAGTCTATTAACGGCTATTAATCAAGTTTACTTAGGGAATAGCCACTGCTATTAATTGCATCAGTTCATCAACCAACCTCTTCCCTTCAATAATAATTCTATAACATATACCAATACAAGGGACGCTTGTGTTCTGGTATTACTTATGTACAGTGGCTGTTATTCAAGGACAGCCAATTTTGTGGGTGTCCTTCTTCTTAGCCCCGTCTATTAATCTTTATTATCCAAAATTCAATGTAGATTTTCGTGTTTTTCTATTTTTTCATTTCCTTTTTATCTAAAAAGATCCCCTTATCTCCCCGTTTTATGAGGCGACCCGCTACTTGTTTGTCAATACTTATCAGGGCATCCGTCTCAATTGCTTCTCGCGGGAATCGCGTCTGCCTGCCCGACATGGGCCATGTTTCGGCACTCTTGTGCCTGCTTCAGGGGCTACGGGGGGGGGTTGTGCTGTGTCCTAAACAGGTACTCGATACCTGTTAGTTCTCCAGTGTCATGTTGATAATGTTCCTACTCGTGGACGGCGCCTACCAGTGTCATGTTGAACATTATCAACATGACACTGGAGAACTAACAGATATCGAGTACCTGTTTAGGACACAGCACAACCCCCCCCCGTAGCCCCTGAAGCAGGCACAAGAGTGCCAAAACATGGCCCATGTCGGGCAGGCAGACGCGATTCCCGCGAGAAGCAATTGAGACGGATGCCCTGATAAGTATTGACAAACAAGTAGCGGGTCGCCTCATAAAACGGGGAGATAAGGGGATCTTTTTAGATAAAAAGGAAATGAAAAAATAGAAAAACACGAAAATCTACATTGAATTTTGGATAATAAAGATTAATAGACGGGGCTAAGAAGAAGGACACCCACAAAATTGGCTGTCCTTGAATAACAGCCACCGTACATAAGTAATACCAGAACACAAGCGTCCCTTGTATTGGTATATGTTATAGAATTAATTGCATCAGTAGCATGGAATCTTCTTGGTGTTTGGGTAATTGCCAGGTTCTTGTGGCCTGGTTTGGCCTCTGTTGGAAACAGGATGCTGGGCTTGATGGACCCTTGGTCTGACCCAGCATGGCAATTTCTTATGTTCATCTCTCGATGCAAGTGAGGGGACTCGTGTCACTCAGGCATCCCTGTGTGGGATGGGGGAGTGGGTTATGTAAGGATCAAAAAAAAGGTGGGAAGAATAAGACTTTTAATATGATGTGATGGGTAAGTAGTATGAAACTGATAGAATAAATGTGAATTGCAAGTTTGAGGGTTTTCTCTTAAGCACTGTGAATCTTCGATAAGTCTACGAATACTGCTAGACAGCTAGAGAGAGTTATTTGGGAGAAGTACAAAGAACAATGTACAGTGGTACAACTAATTATAGAGCTCAAGATAAAAGACATCCTCAGCACCAGATTTTGTGTGAAAGGTGCTATCAGGTGGGAGAGAAAATAACGTAGTGTGTGCCAGAAAATGGGCCTTCACCCTTCCATTGCCTGGTAGACCTCCAGACAGTGGTATCTGGAAGACCAGGCAGCAAGGAATCCTCCCTGCTGAGACCAATGGCCACTGCTGGAAAGAAGTCGGAGATTCCAGATGTTGTTATAAGATATACCTACAACATGGAAAATACAATGAAGAGTGCACTGACATTTTTTTTTAGAAACATAAAAACATTTCCTGGAGAACAGAACCTAAAAGTATACAAATGTTTTAACATACTATAAAAGTGTTTCATTAATTTTGTAGATGGCCCAGTTATTCACTTCTACACAGCTGCAAAGTACAGCATCAGAACATTTGATTGGGCAATTATTTTTTTTATATGAACAACCTGTTATGTGATGTTTGAGATGAATAGGTTCTTTTTTTTTCTTTTCTTATTTTTTAATTATATACGGAGGTGATGATGCTGAACTGTCCTTCAGGTTCTCGAAGAAGAAACATCTAAATTTAGAAAAATTCTAGAGTATGTTGCAGGTGTCAAAGATCATGACATACTAACCTGTACAGAAGAATGGAGAGAATGAAAAGTGATGTAAGAAAGCTTGAAGAGTGACTGAAGATTTGGCAGCTGGGATACAATGCCAAGAAGTGCAGAGTTCACTGGGGTGCAGTAATCCAAAAGAGCTCTATGGAGTGTTAGGACTGTGGACCCTTGTGTTGGGATGAGGTTGATGCATACTAGAAGGGAGGCCCTGTAGGACCTCACCGCCAAATTCTGGAGCAGACTGTGCAGAGACTGAACTGGAGCCTCGCCTATACCAGCCCCTTTCACCTTGGGTTGGGCCTTTGGGTTCCGGGGGGCCAGAACATCTTAGGAGGCAGTCTCTTGGTCAGAGACAGATAAGAAGATCTGGGGTCAGGCTGAGGTTGGATATGGGCAATAGGCAAGGGTTACGAGAGTCCAGGTTAAGGTTGGTGGCAGGCAGCATGCT
This sequence comes from Rhinatrema bivittatum, assembly GCF_901001135.1. Lineage (NCBI taxonomy): Eukaryota > Metazoa > Chordata > Amphibia > Gymnophiona > Rhinatrematidae > Rhinatrema > Rhinatrema bivittatum. The sequence continues at coordinate 123,240,610 of NC_042617.1, forward strand.
AGGGTAACAAGAAGTCCAGGCTAAGATCAATATCAGTAATCCATCTGAGGTGGAGATGAGGTAGCTAGGGTGAGGCTGGAGAGACAAAGCCTGGAACAGGCTGGAGAGACGAGGCTTGAACACAGCAACTCACACTACAGCAGGCTATAGTCGAACTGTTGCTGAGGCAAAGGTCTGGGAGGCTGAAGGAGATGAATATTTTTTGTAATTTTCCCCTTTTATAATTTTATAACTTTATGTTTCTTCTAAGTTTAATTTTATTTATGTTTGTTTTTATTTTGTTATGTAAACCGTTTTGATTAAACACTGTTTGTAAAGACGGTATAAAAACTCTTTTAAATAAATAAATAAATAAATGGAGGATGGGGAGAAGGGAGAACATCCTGAAGAGGGGGCATGGATTAAAGGAGAGGACTCTGAAAGGGATCAAGAGGGAAGAGAAGAACATAAGAACCAATGGTCCGCCAAGCCCAACATCTTATCTCCAACAGTGACCAATCTGAGTCACTTGGAAGTATCCAGCAGATCCCAATGGGGAGATACATTCTCTGTTTCTCACACCCAGAAGTAAGAGGTGATAAACCTAAAGTCTACCTAATAACTGTTAATGGACCTGCTCTCCAGTTATTTTTTAAAGGTATACAACTTGCCTTGAGTCAACTTGAGTCTGACTAAAAATGTACTTTCTTAAATTTGTTCCAAATCTGCTAATCCATCATCAACATCTTTTATTAATAGACTGCTTTACCACTGAGACAGGGCCCAAGGTGGTTAAACGACGACACATAAGTAGAAATATACAATGATTAAAAACATGGTAATATCCACATAACAACAATAACTAAACATAAACAATTCAAATAATAAAACATAATAATCCAAATAACTAATTGATAAACATAATTAAAATGGAATAGCTATTGTAAAAATTATCAAAGAGAATAGTGACCAAAATCTGAAACAAGCATGCTTTTTACAAAGACCATTAATTAGAAAAATATTTCATGTATCTAATCAAAAAATTAACCCAAGCACATACGTATCTTACACACACAAATCTATAAACCCCAAAAATAACTCACATACATTTAATAGTATGAACTGTATCCCAAAAAAGCTATCTCCAAAATGCATTGTTTTGCTCTCTATGAACTATATTGTTGTGATCTTTATTAGGAATGATGGTATGCAAAATGCTTAAATAAATAAATAAATATGGGGGGGATATTACAAATCAGTCACAAGCTCAATAACCTTAATGGGTCATCAAAGCATTTCTAACCCATGTCATAATTAGGGGTGTGCACAGACATTTTTTTTCTTTTCATTATGATTTCCACATTGCTTTCTTTTGTTTCAAAAACAAACAAAAAATAAAACGAAAAAAAGAAATGAAAACAGAACAAAACAAATATTTGTCTAGTCTCTGCCCCACAGGAAATACCTCCTGCACCCTTCCCTATGCCCCCAGTCTCCCCCAGACCTTCCTATCTTTTTTTTTTAATTCAGTGTTTAGTAGAACCACAAATAAATCTATAGAATCATCTAGCATCTTACTCATAGATCAGAAAAACAGAATGTAAAATCAAAGCCATGTGGTTACAAGTTATTATGACTATAACCCCCATCCCAGAAATATTAGCTAGAGTTAAATATAGTGATCAATAGTTTTCAATAGGCTAGCAATATAACTACTAATATTTCTAGGAATGCATATTCCTCCAATGTACAAATGGCTCTCACATCTTCATATACTTTGGTAGTGAAGTCGTACATATCACAGTCAGTTTCCCCATATAGAACATGGACCAAATGCAAATCTTCAGAGCTAGTTGAGAAGGTAAAGTTGCCTTCCTCCAAGATGCAGCAATTTCACAACAGGCAGCAATTACACATTGAGACAGTAACTTTAATTTACCATTAGGAATTTCTGAAGGGTATAAGGCTAACTGTAGAATTTCAGGATCTGATGAATCAAGGTTAAGTGTTCCTTCCAAAATGACTGGATTTTTTCATATAGGCACCATACTTGGAAAAAGGTTCTAGTCTGTCCATATAAACACCAACAAGAATTGTCAACTGAAGGATAAAAGTGTCAAATACCAGCAAAAATGTGTTTTATAATCATTCACAACAATGTAGATAGAATTAGAACTTTTAGAGAAAAAAGAAAGCATTTATCACATTCCATTGCCACCCACTCACAACCCAGATTTCCTTCCCATTATTTCATATGTTTAGTTTTTTTGGTGATTTCAGCATTAAGGGGCAGATTTTTTAAAAATATGCGCGCACGTCCATATGCGCTCGCTATCTGGCGCGAGCACATGGACGTGCGATTTTATAACATGGGCGCGCCAGTGCGCACATGTTATAAAATCACTGGCGGCGCAGGCAAAGGGAGGGTGATTTGGTCAACATTCGTGCAGTGATGCATTGGAGCCTTCCCCAGTTCCCTCCCAGTCCGCTGCAATTTAGGAGCGGACTGGAAGGTAACTTTCCTACCCCTTACCTTAACCTCCCTTCCCCTCCCCTCCCCACCCTCTAAAAACCATTTTTAAATATTTTTTATCTTTTATTTTTCAAGTTACTTCAGGGCCCGACCTGAAGTAACTTGTGTGGGCCGGCAGCTAGCCGGCGGCGAGGCATAGCGCTATCCCGGACCACCCCTTCACAGAGGCCTGGCTCTTGTGCACGTAACGGGGGCTACACGCGTAACCCCCGTTTTTTCCGCGCGGGGAGTATTTAAAATCCGGTCTTAAATATAGAATAAATCTTAGAAAACTAGCCTTTATTTGAAGAACTCTTGGAATCAAGAATCTCAAAGGGAGAATGACTACATGGCATCTCCAAACGAATAGCTTTATTCATCAAAAAATGCCTCACTTGAAAGAAGGGAAAATGATAGGTCTCTGTATAATCAAATTTCTCCCTTAAAAAGGAAACTTGAATCAACTGACCCAAAACGTTTCAAACCCACTGCTATCCATCTGCGAAAGGATAGACAAGTCTTAACTGGCAGGAAATCATTGTTGAAAGCAATCGAAGTAAGGGATGAATAATCCCTATGACAAGACATCTTAGAATGATGTAATTTCCAAAGTTTAAGTGAGAAAAGTAGGAAGGGATTTTCAATTGAAATCAAGTTCCAAGATGTTTTAGGTAACCAGCAATAGTATTACAATGGAATATTTACCAATGAGAATTATTCAATATGAACCCATTGCTTAACCTGCTTGTTATACCTCCATTCACATACAGCTTGCAATTGTGCAGCAAGATAATATTTAACAATTGGGACTTGCCAATCCCCCACACCCTTTTATTGGTATAAGACTGCATATGAAATTGTAGTAGCTCGCAGCATCAGGAATCAAAATAGGAAGTGTCTGGAAAAGATAATATATTTTAGGCAATAAGGTCATTTTCACAGATGCAATGTGACCAAACTAGGAAAAATTAAATTTGGACCATGTAATAAACCAAAATGGGCAAGCAATGGGATATAGTTAAATCTATAAAGTTCCCACCAATCCGCAAATAAATTACACACACTCACGCCAAAGGGGAATTGAGCCACCAGATCAACCATCCATTCATGGGGAAGATTTATATTTAAAATTTCAGATTTCCCCATATTAACTTTAAAACCTAATACTTTCCCAAAATCCAAAAAGTTCCCTCATTAAAATCATAAAAGTAAAAAAATGCTGGGAGAAAGTAAATATATTATCAGCAAAGCGAGAAATCTTGAATTCCATATCGTCTTCCTCAATTCCATGCACATCCCCTGATCTACATATTCATTCTGCTAACGGTTCTATGACCATGGCAAACAGAAATGGGGATAATGGACAAACCTGGCCGAGCCGTAGGGGGCGCCGAAGAGCAGCCACGTGGGGCCGCAAGCGGGGCCTATCCTGCTCGCGGCAAAGAGAAATAGAGACTGTGTGCTTCTCAGGGCTGTTTATATTGGGTTACTATAAGTGTTTTTTGTTAAGAATCTGAATAGATTACAGGAATATTTTCAAACTTTTGATTTTTGCTTTTTAGAGTGTAGCGGTGAATTGGCCCTAAAGAAGATATATGCTTCAAAACACAGTTCCACATTGGGCCTCTTGAAGATTGAAATCTTTAAAGGTTTTCAAGTGTTGGGGGGGGGAAGTGCACCTTTGTTTATAGAAAGATAAGTTAATGTTTTGTTGAGATTCTGGCATATTGAAACCTTGGAATATGGATCCAGAAAGTGAGGCACAAAACAGCTTGCATGCATTTCTAGGCAATATTGGGTAGGAGGTCTTTTGGTTTCAATGCTCTATTATTAGATTTTGTGTATTTGGCAAATTTCTTCTCTAATTCTCTTGACCTGCCTTATTAATGACTTTTACCTAACTTACTAGTGCTTTCTTCTATTTTCATTAGGACTTGCTCTCCATTTTTTTAAATTATGCCTTTTCAGTTTTAATAGCCCCTTTCACAGCACCATTTACCCATGCTAGCTGTTATTTGGTCTTCTTTCAAACCTTTTAAGTTGGAGAATTCATTTTATCTGGATTTCCAAGATGGTATTTTAAACAATCAAGAAACAAGAGTCCAAAAACAGAGAGACACACTGTTAAACAATCGCTTTCTCGGTCAATCCATGATTTATATCCACCGTCTTTAATATTTAATTATTCTACCTCCAGTGATTATATCAAAATGAACTGCATGCTGATCACTACTGCCAACTGATTTACCACCATTGCTCCTTAGAGAAAGGACTTTAAAGGAGGGGGCAAGCAGATGGAAGAATTGTGGGGATATGAACATTTGGGTGTTTTCAAAAATATGCCTTAGTTAAAAATGAACATGACCTTGTTATTAATACAATTAAATTACTTCACAGTAATTATCCATTTTCCAAACCTGTCTTTGAACAGATCTCTTGCCTACACAAGATAGCAGAATTCAAACACATTTATAGTACTCTATTGCCACCTATTGGAAAATAGAGAAAATGTAACATATATAAAATAAAACGGTCATCACATAATAATTTGTGTTTCCATGAGGTACAAACTCGGTTAAAATTGTTTAAAACAATTTTTACTACTAATATTAAAATATAGTATTGACTAACCTTCAATATATCTACTTTGCTGTTTCTTGGCACTATTGTATCCTAATTTGGTCTTACTCCTAGGTAGGTGTCTTATCTTTTAGGGGCACTAACATATTTATTGGGACATGAGTCCAATTATGTGTTTGTTAGCTGGTGGAAATGACATGAGCAAGTTTTGTGGACTAAAGATGATGGCAGCAATATGTGGTGTTAACAATGGAAGCTGGGTAATTTAATTCACTAGGCTCTAAGGATCCAAGATGGCTGCTCACATTAAGACCTAAACGGGAACGCTCTGCCTTTGCTTTTCGTTTTTTGGATAGAAAAATGCCTGCTAAGAGGAAGGGCAAAGTTCGGACCTACCCGACCGAAACAAACCCTTCCCTGAGTATCCAGACAGAGATTACCCGTTTTGTGAGTCCAACACTTCAACAGAGAGCTGAGGAAACCGATGTGCAGGAGAGCGTGGAACGGCTAACCTTGCCGACGGGGGAGGTGTCTCTAAGCCCGGAGCAGAGGGAGCCACCTACGCAGAGCGCAGTTGAGGAGATGTGGAGTAGAGGTACGGCAGTGATTCAAGCCGGCCAAACTCCAGGGTTTACCTCACTGATTCCAGACGGGGCAACAGCCGGACCTCTAACATCGAGCCCGGTGGAGAAGCTAAGATCTGAGGGGCTAACCGTAACCAGCACGAGTCTGAGTGAAGGTATGTCCACAGAAAATAGCACAAAGAAAGACCTAATTGCCATTCCTGAGAGGCCTGCGCAGGTGACTTTAGACTCCCTCTGGGAGTTTATGGTGGGCATGGCCTCGGCAATAAACTCCATGAATGGAAAAATGGAGATTTTTAATTCGCAGAGCGTTCATAAAGTTGATGCTGTGCAAACACAACTAGACGGTATGAAAGGGAAAATAAGTAAAATAGAAGAAGAAAATAAACAGCTTCAAATGTACAAAATCGCAGCGATTAAAGATTCTCAAGCTATCTCCAGACGCGTGGAATTTATGGAAAATAAATCTAGACACTTGAATCTACGATTTACCAACTTTCCCAAAGTTGTGGGAGAAATCCCTTACACAACTTTGAAAAGATTCATACAAATGAACTTGGAGATAACTGAAGAAAATCTACCTTCTATAAATTCCTGTTTTTTTTTTACCTACATCGACGCATACAGGAGATCCTGCAAATGTTCCCTTTGCAGGGAACCTAACTGGGTTCCTTGAAGATTCTACACTACAAGTTATAAACAGGGGAACACTGTTGGTGTCATTTATTACTGTCAAAGATATTCGTCTAGTGATGAGAGCATACTTTCGGAAATATCCGCATAACTTTCATGAGGCTGTAGTAAAAGTTTTTCTTGATTTAGCTCCGGCCACACAGGCCAGGCTTCGGGGGTTTATAACCCTCAGACAAGAGGCCATAGGGCTGGGCTATACTGTTAAAATACAGTTTCCTTGCAAATGTTTTCTCATGAAAGATAATGAACGTTATGTATTTTTTATTCCTGAGCAATTAAAGGAGTTTATTGAGGCCAGGAAAATTAACATCTTAACCTAAATTGTAAGAAAATAGAGGTGTTGTTACGAACAGTCTGTTTAAATATTGATTTATTTTCCTAAAATTGTTCCTTTAAAGATTTCCGGATCTATAAATTAATATTCTGCTGGGTGCGGGATTCAATACACTAAATAATGTTTGAAATTATTTAAGTATTTTGTCACCGGTGTTTAGAAAGTATCTAAATAAGTTATTCCTTGGTGGTGTATGTTCCTGTTTTTGAGTTTATGAAGGTGGCAAAAATAATTTGTTTCTATATTTGTTATTGGAATCGCAATATTTCTTTATAAGCAAAATTTTTTGTTTATGTATTAAAATGAATAAATAAAGAATTAAATAATTCACTAGGCTCTCTCCAGCAAGGGGAAGCATTGGAGAAGACTGCTTCAGGGAGCCTGCAAGGCCTCACACCTCCAGGTGTCAGAGACTGGCTGGGGCTCAATCAAATGGGGTTGCAGAGGAAAAGGAAGTTGTTAGCAAGAAGGCGCATCAGACTTGGGGGTTGCTGCAATCGGATTTACTACTTGCGGAATCTCAGATCTACAGACTGTGTGTCAAGACTTTGGTTCTAGTCTGTCACTGCAATCTTGTAATTCAAGTTTTTCAACGCCTTCCTGCAGTTCTATTAATTCTAATGTTTATTAGTACTGCTATTACTTGGAACCTAGTTTCCTGACTCCTATTCCTGAATTACAATTCCAGCCTACTTCTAAGTATCTGCCCCAGTACTGCAACCTTCCTGCTGATCCTAGTTCCTGGTTTGTAAGCCAAGCTCTGGATCCAGTACCACTCCAGCTCATGCTCCTACCAACTCCAAAATCCAGAATTCCATCTATAGGAGTGAAACTAATATTCCTGGGTGTTTCCTAGCCTGTACCAGAACTTGGCCCTGCTTGAGAGCCTTGTAGGTATCTGAAGGGCAGGAACTTAATAAGGGGAGAGAACGAGGCTGGAGCAGACAGCACAGAAAAATGAAGAGCTGATCTCCTATCTAATCCAATCCCTTCTCTCCTGCCATTCAAGAACAGGAGAGAAGAGGTTGAGCCTGGAACACACAGCAGAGCAAACAAGAGCTACTCTCTATCCTATTCCAGCCCCTGCCATCCTGTCCTGAGCTGGGGATGAGAGGGGATTTGTGGGGGTGAAGGGGAAAGAGAAGGATGAAAAAGAAATCACTGGGAAGCAAGGAGAGAGAGGTCGGGGGGATGGGAACAGAGGTGATATGGATGCTCACAAGCCCTTAGTTTCAATGAAGCAAATAGCTCACCCAATTGGTTAAACATTTTGAAAAACATGCTATTTGTTTCTTTAGCCACTTTCCCAGACCTACATGGCTAGTAATAGTTTATCGACTTCTCCTCCAGGAATTTGTCTAGGCCCTTCTTGAACCCAACTGCGCTGGAAATAAATTGCCCAGTTTAACTGTGTATAGCCTAACGATTAGAGCAACAGGGAAGTCAGAATTCAAATCCTACTGCCGGATCCTTGTGACCGTGGGCAAGCCTCTTCACCCTCCATTGCTTCAGGTATACTAAGCATTTTTCCCATCGACACAGAATGGGAGAAAACTTAGTAAATCAGGCCCTCAGATTGTGAGCCCGCTGGGAACAGGGAAACACCTACAGTACCTGAATGTAATCCACTTTGAAGTAACTAAAGGTACAAACATGAATCGGAGTTTACAAATATATCCTAGTGATATACATAATTGTAGCTATTTATAGGATTTCATACTATGAACTAGATAAAATAAGCAAAGTTACTTTATTAAGAGTACAAACTGAGGGGACATTTTACATGTAATATCAAACAAGTTATTTATGAAATTATCTGCCCGTGTAAACATATAGGGAAAGATTTCAAAACCTTTACGCGCACCGAGTCTATTCTGCATAGGCCCGGCGACGCGCACAAGCCCCAGGACGCACGTATGTCCCGGGGCTTGGAAAAAGGGGCGGGGAGTGGGCGTGGCCAGAGGCCTTCTTGGGGCCACTCGGCCGGCATGCGTAACCTACGCCCACAGGCAGGCGCAACTTGTAAAACAAAGGTGAGGGGGGTTTTTAGGTAGGGCTGGGGGGGGGGGCGGAAGGAAAGTTCCCTCCGAGGCCGCTCCGATTTCGGAGCGGCCTCGAAGGGAACGGGGAAAGCCATCGGGGCTCCCCTAGGGCTCGAAGCACGCAAGGTGCACAAGTGTGCACCCCCCTTGCATGTGCCGACCCCGGATTTTATAACACGCGCGCGGCTGCGCACGTATGTTATAAAATCGGGCGCATATATTGGACCCATATATTGGACAGACCAAGCGCTGTATTAAAATCCACATATGTGAACACCTGAGCTGTATTCGAACGAGTAAAATAACAGCACCGATAGTGGTTCACTGGATCACTCATCAACATTCTATTGATGGTCTCAAATTTTTCGTTATTCTTCAATGCCATTCACCTCGAGGGTGGGGGGGGGGAGGTTTAATATTCAGTTGGAATACAGTTATGCTTCACAGATTAAACTGTGAGGTTGAATGGAATAGTCTGTTTTGACAGTACAAAGCGATTATATAGCCTTCCTTTTGGTTAGTTCAGATTTGGCTTGTTTCTTATTCAGTTGGTTTGAGTCAGGCAATTTATTTTTTAATAAAGAGGTTGGAAACATTTTGTGGGGTCGTCTAATGCGGTTGGGAGAGTCCGTGATTGAACACAATGGTTCACTATGTGGCTATTCTCATTTCAGGAAGGTCCTCCTGTAATGTATCACAATCCGCTCGTGATTTAACTACTCTGAATAATTTTGTATCATCCGCAAATTTGATAACCTTGCTATTTGTATTCCTTTCCAGATCATTTATAAATATATTGAAAAGCACAGATCCAAAAACTGATCCCCTGAGGCACTCCACTGCTTACCCTTTTCCACTGAGAAAATTGACCATTTAATCCTACTCTGTTTCCTGCTTTTAACCAGTTTGTAATCCACGAAAGGACATCGCCTCCTATCCCATGACTTTTTAGTTTTCTTAGAAGCCTCTCATGAGGGACTTTGTCAAACGCCTTCTGAAAATCCAAATACACTACATCTACCTGTTCACCTTTATCCACATGTTTATTAACCCCTTCAAAAAAATGAAGCAGATTTGTTAGGCAAGACTTCCCTTGGGTAAATCCATGTTGACTGTGTTCCATTAAACCATGTCTTTCTATACACTCTACGATTCTGATCTTTAGAATAGTTTCCACTATTTTTCCCAGCACTGAAGTCAGGCTCACTGGTCTATAGTTTCCCAGATCGCCCCTGGAGCCCTTTTTAAATATTGGGGTTACATTGGCCACTCTCCAGTCTTCAAGTACAATGGCTGATTTTAATGATAGGTTACAAATTTTAACTAATAGATCAGAAATTTCATTTTTTACCCTAGGATGCATACCATCCGGTCCAGGTGATTTGCTACTCTTTAGTTTGTCAATCTGGCCTACTACATCTTCCAGGTTCACAGTGATTTGGTTCAGTTCGTCTGACTCATCACCCTTGAAAACCATCTCCGGAACTGGTATCTCCCCAACATCCTCAGAAGCAAAGAATTAATTTAGTCTTTCTGCAATGGCCTTATCTTCCCTAAAAGCCCCTTTAACCCCCTCCCTCACAGGTTTCTTGCTTTGGATATATTTTTAAAAGTTTTTATTATGAGTTTTTGCCTCTACGGCCAACTTCATTTCAAATTCTCTCTTCGCCTGTCTTATCAATGTTTTACACAACTTGACAATGCTCATGCTTTATCCTATTTTCTTCAGATGGATCCTTCTTCCAATTGTTGAAGGATTCTTTTTGTTTGTTTGTTTGTTTTTGACAAAAATAGCCTCTTTCACCTCACCTTTTAACCATGCCGGTAATCATTTTGCCTTCCTTCCACAGACATGCACACACACATTTTGTATGTCCGTGAGGGAGAATGCATATATGAGACAGGGAGTGTGTGAGAGAATCAATGTTAGTGTGTGTGTGTGTGAGTGAGTGAGTGTGAGAGAGAGAGAGAAAGAGAAAAGCATAAACTCTACCTTTTCTCTCTATCTCCCCAAATCCACAAAAATCTCAGGGTGACTGGCTAACAAAAGATCCCAGGTATGGAAAGCAGGAGATTTTTTAATCTTTAGTTATAATTATTGGGTATAATTTGATGTTTTTGCTGTTTTGAAATATTTGGGGGTTTTTTGGAGGAGCAGATGGGTGTCAGTTTTTAAAAATATAAATTGCTGGAGGGAGCTGGGTTTTATTTGACAGGCCTGGGATAGACACTGAATGAATCATGGGGGGGTGGGCAGCACAGTAATTGTTTGCACGGGGTTGCAACAAAGCTTGCACCAGCCCTGCACCTAGCTAGACTGGTTTTCAGGCTCTCCACAATGAATACGCATGAAATAGATTTGCATACAGTGGAGGCAGGCCATGCAAGTCTCGCTCTTGCATATTCATAATGGATAGCCTGAAAACCAGACCGGCTGGGTATGCCTGAAGATTAGATCTAGAGTGTTGCTTTTGCCTTCTCGAGTCTCTCTTTGGTATCGGATATAACTTGATTGGAAGCAAAGAGGGGCATCTCATTTAAATATGGCTACTTGATCATTCCTGTTGATATGAAGTACAGCCACCTGCTCCTTCTTATCAAACACAGACAGTCAGGTGGGGAGTGGGTGCTGCAGCTGTTCATTAGCTCAGTGTTTCTCAATGACCAGGCCCCAGCAGCATTGCTGGCAGTCTGCAGAAGGACTGTGAATGCAGGAGGATGAGGAGGAAGAAGAAAGACCTGTACTACAGCTGCACAGCGTCCTGCACCATAAACAGCAGAGATTTTCTCTAAACCTCCCATTTTGTGCAGTGGACTTTTTTTTTTTTTTTTTAATCCCCATTTGGGGCACATCCTAAGGCCCTACTTCTGGGAGGGGAGCAACCACAGCTGAATGTTAAAATAAGCCAGTGTGAGTCAGAGTTAGGGTCTGCTCCACTCTCAGGCCCCACCTTCCATATAGAATTCAGATGGGGGCAGGGCCCTGGGAGCAGAGAAGAGACCCTGTCTCAATCTAACACTGGCTTGTAATATTCAGCTGTAGTTGCTACTCTCCCAGAGGTCAGGCCTCTGGACAGGCTACACAGTGCAGGGGTATTAATTGAAGTAGTATTGCTGGTTGATGGGGGGAAGTACAATAGAGGGTGGGATTTTTTTTTAATGAGGAGAAGGTAGCTGATTTGAGGAAAAAGATAGATATTTTTTCTTTTAATTCAGTGATCAGCTGGTGGATGGTTGGTTAGGAGGGAGAGAGAAGTATTTTCTCTTTTCTGAAGACAATACTGTTGGCTGGCTGGGTGAAGGAATGAAGAGGAAAAACAGAAAACTACTATTTTTATTTTTTTTTTATTACACAGCCTTCTTTAACTGTCTTGTTACCTTCTTAAAATGACACAGACCAACAGCAGGTTTGACCATGAGATTAAGGACAAGGCGGAGGAGGGAATATATCCTGCTTCCCCTCCACCTTTGCTCATCAGCACAGAAAACGGTCCCTGGCATACAAAAGGTTGAGAAACACTGCTTTAGCTGACTTCAGAGTGATGTTCTATTAAGGAAGAAAAATTATTGAATAGGGTGACCATTTAGTTTCTTTTGAAGCCAGTCCTGGTTTTATCCCAGCGCATCAATGGACCTTTAGTTCTCATTTGCTCAGGAAAAGCAGGACCACCTGCACTGCACTGAGGTAAAACCAGGACTGACTTAGCTTGTCCCTTCTGACATGGTACTTTCTGATCACCTTAGTATTGGTATGCTGACAGCAGCTATTCCTCACACTACTTTGACCAAAACCATCTTAACGTGTATACACAGTATTAGCATCTGCAATTACTTCTGAGGGAATTCTGTGTAAAAAAATTTTTTTAATTCTGCACACAAAACTTAAAAATCTACAAAATTCTACTTACTTTGTATTAGTCAAAATAGCAATATATATGACAGTTGCAGAATTTTAAATATTTTGAGTAGAATTTCCATAAAAGTACACTGTAAGAGTATCCCTTTCATCCTCTCTCCTTACTCCCCTGGCCAGTCTCTTTGCCCTCTCAGGCCCCCAACTCCTCCACCTTCCACTATTTCTCCCCTCCCCCTCTAGGCTCAACCCTTCCACTCTATCTTAACTCCCAGAGTTTGACCCTTCTCTCAGTACTGCCTCTCTCACAGGCTCCCTCTGTCCCTCTCTCTCACACACAGGTTCCCTCTCTTGTATACACAGTACACACACACCCTCATACAAGCTCTCTCTCTCTCTTGCACACACACACACACACACACACACACACACACACACACACAGGCTCCTCTCTCTCTCGCATATACAGCCTCAAACAGGATACCTATGACTCTCTCTCATACACCCCTGCATACAGGCTCTCTCTCTCTCTCTCACACACACACACATACCCTCCTTCATAGTCTTTTCACATAGGCTCCCTCTCTCTGCACACACACCCATGCACTCTCTCTCTCACACACATACCCCTCCTCTATACATAGACTAATTCTCTCTCACTGGGGCCTGCACCACCTTTGCCATGAGTTAGATGGGCTCCACTTGCGGCATGCTGGAGCCTGCTCTATTTTCAGGATGGGCTCTGCTTGTGACTGTTGTGGCCTGCCCCATCTTCGTCGCCAGTGGTATGGACTCTTGCTCGCAACACGCCGGGACCTGCTCCATCTTTACTACGAGCAGGATGAGCTCCCTCGCAACATGCCAGCGTCTGCACCATCTTCACTGCAAGCGGAACTGGGTCCGCTTGCAGCATGCCGGGGCCTGCTCCAAATTCTGTGCAGAAAATGGAAATTATACACAGGAAGAGAATTCCCCAGCAGTATGTGATGCAGATGTCTAACGTGTGTTAAGATGAAATTTAAATGTATTTGATAATTTCCTTTCCTTGAGTCCCGCTAGACCAGTCATTATTTGTGGTATTTCCCTCTCCGAGCTGCCAGAGACAGAGGATACATCCTCCTTTTCTTTATCCTTTTTAGGGATGTACTTGGAACATAAATTATCCATGTCCAAGCAGGTTTCCTGTTTGTCTAAGTCAGTATTTTTTAGTTTACGAATGATTCGTAGATTAAAACCTTGTGTGTCATGAACTTTAGTTCAAAGATTAATTATTCTATAATTCTCTTTATTTGGGTATTACTAAAATAATTCTGAAGAGAATGCAGCTTCTTCAGAACACTGAGGACAGGTGGGATCAAGGGGATTTATAAATCTAATCAATATATCCCCACTCTTTAAAGGAGTACATTGGCTTCCTGTGTGTTGCAGAATCATCTTCAAAGTTCTATGTTTGGCTCTTAAAGCACTCTTCAAAGGGTCTCCTGACTATCTTTTTAATTTGCTGATCATTTTTCAATGTACATGTAGTCTGAGATCATCAAAAGGTTCTATTGAGACTGCCTTCCCCAAAAGAAATTTATCTGGAAGGAAAAAGGCAATGAACATTTCATGGATTTTTGACATTCAGCTAACTACCTGAAATTTCAGAAACTGCTCTAATCCTGGCTTTTTAACCAAGTCTTTGACTGATGTTTTCACTGGATTTTTGAATTTTAGGGATTTTGTGACTTTCTATTATGTTTATTTCTGGCAACATGTTAAAGGCTTTTGTCTCAATTGTCATGTTAATTAGTTTTTCTGTGATATTAAGGGGTTTTTTTTATCATTGAATCTTAGTATTCAATAATTTGATGTATTGTTTTATCTTTAGTTACTGTAAACTGTTTACAATTTGATGTAACATTTTTCTATTTTAAGCTTTTGTACACTGTTTTGAAGTCATTATGAAAATCACTTAATAAAAATAAATATTAACATTATCTTTACCCTAACGTCACGTCAGCTGTAAGGGAGGTGTGGCCTTTGGCAGTTGCCAGTAAACTTCTGCCAGAGAAAGAAAGACAACTACTCAACATAAATTTTAAGGTGAAAAACCAACCACTAAGCACACCCCAGAGAGCAGGAGAGAGAGATGCCTTAATTCACTCTCCATGCCACCGATATCAATATCCCTGTGTTATATATACAATATATGTACAATAAAAGGATATCCCTTTTGTTTTAATCCACTCCTTTCCCTTTTCTTTTTTAAAAGGAGGGTACAAAGATTGGTACTTCTATCTCCCTTGAGGGGATAGAAGTTGGATAGACAGACAGAAGGAGAAGATGAATAGTTTCTATGCCATACTAGGTAGCAGCTTATTTCAGGGAGGACTTTGGACTGGTCCAACTGGACTCAAGGAAAGGAAGTTATCAGATAAGATTAAAAATTCACCTTCCTTATCTTCCTGCTTGATTAGTCATTACTTGTGGGAAGTATCCAAGCTACTACTCCCTCAGGCAGAAGACAGTACTGCCCCCAGGGATGCCTGTTCCAAAGGCTGCATCTGCCCTGGCTGATACATCCAATCTGTAATGTTTGGCAAAGTAATGCAAAGGTGGTTGCCCTAGAGACCTGGGGCCACCAATGATACCTCTGCCCATGACAATGTCTACACTTTGGTGGAATGTACCTGGAGCCCAAGTGGTACCTGTTTTCCCTCAGAGAGTGTAGACTAAAGAGACACTTTCTTAACCCATCTGGTTGATGTAGGGTTAGAAACTGCCTCACCCTTCCGCCAATCTCTGTGCAGTAAAAATAGCCTATCCACTTTCTGAAGGGATTCATGACTTTGAAACCCTAATAGTATACACTGGAGTTCCAATCGATGAAGTTCAGGGTGCTTCCTCCATGACTTGCTGTCCCTAAGGCCGGAAGTGACACCATCTAATTCAGGAGAAATTACTTTGGGGGAAAAAAGGCAAGGCGATTTGAAAAAGAGATCCTTTAAAGATGCTTGTCTTATTGGTTTGAAGGGAGGTCCTGTTAGAGTCCTACTTACTGAACTGAAGTCCTATTTCAGAGCCTACTGGCCCAAAAAGGGGGGGGGGGAGGGTCTAATACACTTCGCTCCTTTGCAAAAATGGACGATGTCCAGACACTAAGGGACAACCCTTTATCCAAACTTGCCTAGATGAAATGACTTATTTATATTATGCTTGATATGCAATCTAAAATGCACAGATCATCATCTTTCAGGGGGAGGTCTCAGGATTATCGTGGATGGACAATCCTCCAATTTCTTCAATGTGCTCCCTATCAGGGACCAGGGTGGACACACAAAGCAGAGCATCCTTCGTCCAGGGTCCTATCAGGTATCTATCCCGTTGAACCCTGGTTTCTTCCACTGGTTGAAAAACCTGCATATCTTTGCATTCAGCCAAGTTGTTACTCAACACATCACCGGCTACCCCCATTAGCTTATCTAAAATGCTTTTCAGCTGAGCTCCCATTCCCAGGGAGTCCAGCCTGCTTCTGCTGAGAAAGTCGAACTGTATGTCCTCAACTCCCACAGTGTAAGCTGCAGATAAGGAATGCAGTTTCAGTTCTGGCTACTTGCATATCATGGCTGTCTCAATTGCTAAAATCTGGCCACGTGTGCCTTCTAGCTGGTTAATGTACACTACGTCTGCAAGGATTCTGAATGGACTCTCTTCTAACAAAGGCAGGAAGGAGTGATGAGCTCCTTGAAAGCTATTATCTCTAACCTGTATCTAAAACATTTCCTTGCCCATTGTCCCTAAGATATTTGACCCTCACAATGGGGCTTGCCTACTTTATCTTCTGGCAAACCATGGTTATGATGGTCCACGAGAGAAAGATGAATTCTACTCCTTTAAGTAAATTGATAGGATCTGCCTATCCTGCCAAGCGCTCCCCTTCTGCTAAGGATAGAGGGAGGAGAGACTCGTTGTCCCTTAATTCTAGAGGCCAAAGAGACAATGAAGATTGCTATAATAGGCATATTTGGGCTTTGATCCATGGGACTCAGAATAGTGTGACTGTCATCAGCCCCAAGAGATGGAGATAGACCCAAACTTTGGGTGCCATTAGATCCTGGAAAC
Source organism: Rhinatrema bivittatum (assembly GCF_901001135.1). Classification (NCBI taxonomy): domain Eukaryota; kingdom Metazoa; phylum Chordata; class Amphibia; order Gymnophiona; family Rhinatrematidae; genus Rhinatrema; species Rhinatrema bivittatum. The sequence goes on from NC_042617.1 coordinate 123,257,291, forward strand.
TCTGAACCTAAGATATCAATTTTCCCATTCTTTTGTTCATAAAGATTACTCAGCTCTCTACTATATTATAGAGATCCCCACCCTATAATTCTAGAGATTGGGTAAGACGCAATTGGCTCCTTGCATAGTTTACCATCCCGTGTGCTGTAACTGTACTGAAGGGCCACTGGTTCTCCTAGAATGATAAGCCAGTCATCCAGATAAGGGTGGACTAATATGCCCTGCTTCTGCAGTGCCATTGCTATCGCTGTTACCTAAGAGAAGGTTCTTGAGGCATTTGCGATTCTGAAAGACAGGGCCTGAAACTAAATTATCTGCCCAGCATGCTGAAATGAATCAAATTTTAATAGGAATCCCATATTGGAAACTGAAAATATGCTTCTGCCAGGCCAAGGGATGCTAGAAATTCCTCCTGCCGTATAGACATAGATGAAATTGCATTATTTATTATTATATTTATATACCGTTATTCTGTTATCAATCACAACAGTTTACAGCAATTGATTATGTCCCACTACCTTGTTCCCAATGGGGCCTGGGACAATAGTTTGAAGGTCCTAAAACAGGGCTTCCCAAACCAATTATAGGGACCCCACAGCCAGTTGAGTTTTCAGGATATCCACAATGAATATGCATGAGATAAAACTGCATATACAGAGTCTTCATGATGTGCAAATTTATCTCATGCATATTCATTTTGGATATCCTGAATATCTGACTAACTGTGGAGTTCCCAATACAGGTTTGATAAGACCTGTCCTAAAGCCTTGCTAATGTGGCTTTTATCATCTCCCATTTGTTCGGAGACACACAAGGTTAAGTCATTAAATCCTGTGAAACCAGGGTCTTCAACTCTAAGGAGTAGCCTCTTCAAATGAAGTCTAATACTCCTTGGATTGAAATAATGTTGGTCTCATCTGTGTAGAAATGTCATCAGTGACTGCCTATGGGTATCATCACAGGCAGATCTACTGCTTATCATTGGGCTGGGTGACCCAAGCCTGCAGCTGTGAAGGTATCATCATTGGACTATCTTTTCCCCCCTTCCCCCTCCCCAAAGAGATAGGTCTTAGCCTTCCTGGTATTCTGCAGCAGGTATCTGCATGGTTTGAGCTTTTGGTACTCCTTAACATTGATACCTCGAATCCCATGTGCTGACTGACGCTGTGGTGAGTGTAGTTAGTGATGCTGGGTGTTATGATTATGGGTAGATGTGAACCCTTGGATTGCGATGAGCGTTGTCTCCGCCCACAGAGAGGAGCCCTGTGAGCCTCACCAGCAACAGGTGTGGTCTCAACAGCGTATGACAAGGCTATAGTTAGAGACTTTATTATGAGGAGAGAGAGTAGAACCCGCGAAACGGGATTATTAGTAAACACAGTACTTGAGCAAGAAGGTATATCAATGAAATACCACAGCTGATGATCCGGTAGTGGCCCACGGAGCGGGGTACGCCAAGGAATCTGCACAGATGATGAGATGACTGAGATGTAGAACCCGGAACTGGAAGCTAAAGAATGGATATCCAATAGGTCACGCTATGCAGTAATAGGCTTCACCGAAGCAGGAGTGGTAGTGGTCCGGGGTAACCCACAGGAAGGCTTCAGTGAATGCTTCACTCGTAGAAGTCTGAGAAGTACTCACAGGTGGAGGTCCAAGAGAAGTCCAATGGTAGAACAGGAGAGTTCCCAGGGTAGCAAGGCCCTCTGAGGAGCGGATAGCCGAGAATGGGTACCCACTCCTCGGGGCCCTTCCTCAAAGTGTCCAATTACCCAGAGGGAAGTCTGGAACAGGAACTCCAGTGTAGAGTGGATTCAGCAATGATGAAACTCCTTGCTAACTCGTCTGTGTAGAGGGTTGGTCGGCTTAAGTATGGCATCAGGCTGACGACATCCGGAGGGGACGCCACCGAGGTTCCCGCCATGACGTGTACAAAGTGCGCCCTCGTGCGCCTAGGTGATTCCAGGTTCAAGATGGCGATTGGCATTGCCCACGCCGTCCCGGGGATGCCGGGAAGGTTGGCGTTGACTGGCGGAGGTTGCCACTCTTCCCAGAATTGAAGGAAAAAAGAAAAAAAAAAAAAAAAAGAGGTGAGCATGAGAGGTCGCAGCTGTCTGCGACCAACAGGCGTAACAGTGGGTTTAAAAAAGGTTTGGATAAGTTCTTGGAGAAGAAGTCCATTAACTGCTATTAATCAAGTTGATTTAGGGAATGGCCTCTGCTATTACTGGCATCAATAGCATGGGATCTTTTTAGCATTTGGTACTTGCCAGGTTCTTGTGGCCTGGTTTGGCCTCTCTTGGAAACAGGATTTTATTTATTTACAGTTTTTTTATACCGATATTCGTGGGTACATCATATCGGTTTACAAAGAACTTAAAAGAAATTACAAAAAACAAGGGTGGGGAGAACAGGGGAAGTCAAGGAACACAGCATGCTGAAACTAAAAGAAATAAGGGGAAATACATTTTATATACAGAGGAGAATGAAAATCTAATGTAAAACGGGTATGCAGGGTAGAAGGAAGGGAGGTGGATAAGAGATAGGAGGAATAGAGAGGATATCAACAGGGTATCGTACAGTGGGTAAGGAGGGGGGAGAAGCAGGGGGAAGGAGGGGGGGAAGGGGGCGGGGAGGAGGTAAAGTGGAGTCTATTCAGGGTATGCCTGCTTGAAGAGCCATGTCTTAAGTTTCTTTTTGAATTTGTGTGTGCATGGCTCTAAGCGGAGGTCGGGTGGCATGGAGTTCCAAAGGGCGGGGCCTGCGATGGAGAAAGCTCATTGTTTCGTGGAGATGAAGTGTGTGGTCTTAGGGAAGGGAGTGAATAGGCAGCCTCTGTAGGCGGATCTGGTGGGTCGGTCAGAGGAGAGAAAGTGCAGGGAGTTTTCAAGCCAATGGATGTTGTCAGTGTGTAGAGTTTTATGGATCATGGTGAGGGTTTTGTAGATTATGCGTGAGGAGATGGGGAGCCAATGGAGTTCCTTGAGGACAGGGGTAATGTGGTCGGATTTGCGTGTGTTGGTAAGTATTCTGGCTGCTGCATTTTGTAGCATCTGGAGGGGTTTAATGGTGGTGAAAGTGAGGCTGAGTAGGAGGGAGTTGCAGTAGTCCAGTTTGGAGAGGATGGTTGCTTGAAGGACAGTGCGAAAGTCATGGAAGTGACGCAGGGGTTTAAAGTTTTTTTAAGAACCTGTAATTTAAAGATCCCATCTTTTATGGTGGCATTGATGTGTTTTTTCATGTTGAATTATTGGTCGATGGTGGCACAGAGGTCTCGTACACTGTGTGGGAGATTGATTGGGGGGGGGGGGGGGGGGGGGGAGGTCACAGCCAGTGGGAGGCAGTATGTTATTTTGTGGAGATATAATTAGAAGTTCAGTTTTAGAAGTGTTTAATGCCAGGTGTAGGTTGGTGAGAAGGGAATTTATGGCTGAGAGGCAGTTTTCCCAGATCTTGAGTGATTTGGGTAAGGATTCTTGAATAGGAATGAGGATCTGAACATCGTCTGCATAAATATAATGTATGAGGTCAAGGTCAGTGAGGAGTTGGCAAAGGGGCATAAGGTATGTGTTGAAAAGCGTGGAGGAGAGGGAGAATCCTTGGGAGACACCTTTGGTTAAGTGGATGGGTGTGGATTCCACATTACCAATTTTGACTCTGTAGGTTCTGTTATCTAGATAGGATATGAGCCAGAGGAGGGCTGAGCCAGTGATGCCCATGTCTGATAGTTGCTTCATTAGGATATTGTGGCATATAGTATCAAAGGCTGACGAGATGTCTAGGAGGGCAAGGATGTAGGATTGACCTTGGTCGAGACCTTTAAGGAGGGTGTCAGAAAGGGAGATTAAAAGGGTTTCAGTGTTGTAGAATTTACGGAATCCGAAATGGGACGGATATAGTAAATTATGATTTTCTAAACAGTCTGTTATTTGTGAATTAACTACCTTTTCCATGACTTTGGACAGGAAGGGAAGGTTTCTTGAGGAGGGGTTTAACAACAGCCTGTTTCAAAGAGTCTGGGACATTGCCAGTGGAGAGGGTACAGTTAATTATTCCGGCTAGATGTTTGGAGATAGTATTAGGGATAGATAAGAGGGATTTAATGGGAATGGTATAGGATGGGTGGGTGGCTGGTTTAATTTTCTTAAGGATGTATTCTATTTCCTTGGATGATGTAAGGTCGAGTGCTTCTAGTTTGGCGTTGTGGTTTTTTGGAAGGGAGTATGTGAGGGGGGGTGGCTGAGCGGAAACTGAGCAATAGGTTTTCAATTTTGTTGCTAAAAAACTGTGCAAGTTCTTCACATTTATTTTTTGATTCCTTGTCAGGGATTGGGGGGGGGGCCTATCTTTGTGAGTTCTGCTTCTATAGCGAAGAGGGCCTTTGTATTGAACTGTTAGTCATGGATTTTGGTAGCAAAGTAATCACGTTTGGTCTTCTGTATGGTGTTTCTGTAGGTGTGAAGGATGGATTTGTATATGGTGGATTGTTTGGGGGTGGGGTCTTTGCGCCAGCTTCACTCTTTTGTTCTGAGATCAAGTTTAAGATTTTTTAGTTCTATGGTGTACCATGGTTTCTTAGAATTGTGGGAGTGGCGTATTACTTTGTTAATAATTGGACATAGGTCATTGGCAATGTTGTTAGTGAAGTTATTCCAGGATGAGATTGCCGTATCGGGACTGGAAAGGTCCAGTTTGTAGAAGGTATTGGAGAGGGATGAGGCTAACTCTTTTTTGGAACAGGATGTCTGAATTGTATGGTGTTACTGTGTTGGGGGTTGTGAGGAGTTATGGTCTTTATGGAGAGGAAGGCTTCGAGAAGGGCGTGGTCAGACTAAGGGACAGGGGTGCAGTGAGGGAAGTTAGGGGAGAGTATTCTGGAGTTAACAAATATGAGGTCTAAAGCGTGTCCTGCTTTGTGTGTGGGGGAAGTTATGAGTTGTCTAAAACAGAGTGCGCTAAGGGAGTTTAATATTGTGTCACATGAGGAGGTGGGAGGGCTGGAGTCTACGTGGAGAATAAAGTCCCCTAATATGATAGCAGGAGTGTCAGATTTAATGTTGTCTGTGATAAATTCAATGAGGGAGGAGGGGTTTTGTTCGAGTAGGCCTGGTGGGGAGTAGGACAGAGAGGATAGGAAAGGGGGAGGAGTGGCTCTTTATGTCAGAAATAATATCCAGAGATATAGAAACCCCAAAAAAAGCAGAAACTTTAGTGTTAACAATGGAGTAGAAATTCTGCTAAGATAACTCTTACAGTGTCATATATTGGAGATGTGAATGACCATCATATCATGTCTACTGTACTAATGGCTATTTCGGTAAAGCCTTTTCTGGTACAGTGACCTGGTGTTTGTGGTGCACTTGGCCCTTATTGTGTGGCCTTAGAGCACAATACCCAGCTTAATCATCGGTCATTCACTGAAAGTATTCTTATTGCGGCTGAGAGTAGCTATGACTATAAATTAATCGAATGGTGCACTTATTGTAATCATATATTGTGCACTTACATTAGACAAGATATGATGGTCATACACATCTCCAATATATGACACTGTAAGAGTTATCTTAGCAGAATTTCTACTCCATGAGAAACAATATCCAAGCATCTGAGCTGCAAGGAAGATGGGGCAATGAAGAAGCACTATGGGCCGACCTAAAAAAAGATGATGGGGCATCCATTTATATAGGAGTGGTTTACAGGCCTCCAAATCAAAAGGAAGAGCATGACAGAGATCTAGTTGAAGTCATCCAAAAGATGGGAAAGAAGGGAGAAGTGGTGATCGTTGGAGACTTTAATCTGCCGGATGTAAACTGGAGAATCCCTTCTGCAGAATCTAACAATAGTAGAGAAATAGTGGATGCCCTGCAAGGGGCTTTGTTCAAACAAATGGTAATGGAACCCACGAGAGAGGGAGCTATACTCGATTTAGTGCTCATTAATGGAGATAATGTCTCTGATGTCCAGGTGGGAGCCCACCTCAGCACCAGTGATCATCAAATGGTATGGTTTCATATCACACAAAGGATACATAGAAGAAGCACGAAGACCCGAGTTTTGCAATTCAAAAACACAGACTTTGATGAAATGGGGAAGTACCTGGAGGAAGAACTAAAAGGCTGGGAGAACAAGAGAGATGTGGATCAACAGTGGACCAAACTAAAAGGAGCAATTATCAAGGCAACTAATCTATATGTTAGAAAAGTAAAGAAAAGAAAAATAAAACCTATCTGGTTCTCAAAGGAGGTGGCTGACAAAATAAAAACGAAAAGAATAAAAGAACAGCATTCAAGAAATATAAAGGATCCCAAAGGGAGGAGCACAAAGAAGAATATCTGGTACAACTGACGGAGACGAACAAAGTAATCAAGACAGCAAAAAGTCAAGCAGAAGAAAGGATTACCAAAGAGGTAAAGAGAGGTGACAAAACATTTTTCAGATACATCAGAGAAAGGAGAAAAGTTCAAAGTGGTATAGTGAAACTGAAAGGTGAAAAGGATCAATGTGTGGAAAGAGACGAAGAAATGGCAGAAATATTAAATGAATACTTCAGTTCGGTGTTCACTAAAGAGGACCCAGGAGAAGGACCATCGCTAGTTAACAAGAAACTGGAGGGGAGTGGAGTAGATGTAACTCCGTTTACAGTGGAGAATGTGTGGGAAAAGCTGGGGAAACTGAAAGTGGACAAAGCCATGGGGCCTGATGAAGTTCATCCCAAGATACTGAGGGAGCTCAGAGATGTGCTGGCAGGTCCTTTGTGTGACCTGTTCAATAGATCCCTAGAAACGGGAATGGTGCCGAGTGATTGGAGAAGAGCGGTGGTGGTCCCGCTTCACAAGAGTGGGAGCAGAGAGGAGGCTGGTAATTACAGGCCGGTTAGCCTTACCTCGGTGGTGGGAAAAGTGATGGAGTCGCTGCTGAAAGAAAGAATAGTGAACTACCTACAGTCGGGAGAATTGCTGGACCAGAGGCAGCATGGATTCACCAGGGGAAGATCCTGTCAGACAAATCTGATTGACCTTTTCGACTGGGTGACTAGGGAATTGGATCAAGGAAGAGCACTCAATGTCATCTACTTGGATTTCAGCAAGACTTTTGATACGGTCCCGCACGGGAGGCTGGTGAATAAAATGAGAAGCTTAGGAGTTAGTGCCAAGTAACAAGAAATTCTTTCTACAAACTACAACTTCTGAAGCGTCTTCATCCATTACTCTTCTTTCGGGATTTCCGTACTATCCTTCAATCTCTTATTTTTTCAGGTCTCGATTACTGCAACTCTCTTTATCTAGGTCTCCCCGATAACACCATCCAACCATTACAAATAGCCCAGAATGCGGCAGCACGTATCCTATCAGGTACTTCCATTAGAAATCACATCACTCCAATACTTCAGACTTATCATTGGTTACCAATAAAATTTAGAATACAGTACAAAATCCTTACCATTGTCCATTCACTCATCCATAACTCTTCTTCCACTTCGCTTTGCTCTCTACTCCATATTTACAAACCCACTAGACATTTGAGATCGCTAATAAAAAACTTCTTAGACACCCCTTCACCTCGGCAAGCACGATTAGATATCACAAGAAAAAGGGCCTTTTCAGTAGCTGGTCCCATCCTTTGGAATGCATTGCCAGATTCATTAAGATTAATATCCAATCCAATTCACTTCAAGAAATCCGTAAAAACCCACCTGTTTCAGATTGCTTTCAAAATTACTTCAAACAAACATTAATCACTTTACACACCACATAACCATCCATTTTTCAGTTTTTTCCCCTCATATACCGCTATATTGTAGAAGTTGGCACTTATCTTGTTTTCTGTTATGTTTAATTTGATGAAATTTAAAAACTTATGAACTTGTTTTATAGTATTTTTATTCTATTATAAGATTTGTGCAATTTTTAATTATGTTATGTTATTTTTATAATTTGTATCTTTTGTACACCGTTTTCACTAAACCTTTTTTGGAAAAGCGGTATAGAAACATTTTTAAATAAAATACATTTAAAAAGGTTGGTGGCCTGGATTGCAAACTGGTTGATGGACAGAAGACAATGTGTGATGGTAAATGGAACTTACTCTGAAGAGAGAGCGGTGTTAAGCGGAGTGCCGCAAGGATCGGTGTTGGGGCCGGTCCTGTTCAATATCTATGTGAGCGACATAGCGGACGAGATAGAAGGTAAGGTTTGTCTGTTTGCGGATGACACTAAGATCTGCAACAGAGTGGTCACGCCGGAAGGAGTGAAGAGAATGAGATGGGATTTAAGGAAGCTGGAAGAGTGGTCAAAGATATGGCAGCTGAGATTAAATGCCAAGAAGTGCAGAGTCATGCATATGAGGTGTGGAAATCCGAAAGAACTGTATTCGATGGGGGGTGAAGGGCTGATGTGCACGGAACAGGAGAGAGACCTTGGGGTGATAGTGTCGAACGATCTGAAGTCGGCACAACAATGTGACAAGGCGATAGCTAAAGCCAGAAGAATGCTGGGCTGCATAGAGAAGGAATATCGAGTAAGAAAAGGGAAGTGATTATCCCCTTGTACAGGTCCTTGGTGAGGCCTCACCTGGAGTACTGTGCTCAGTTCTGGAAACCATATCTCCGAAGGGACAGAGACAGGATGGAGGCGGTCCAGAGAAGGGCGACCAAAAAGGTGGATGGTCTTCATCGAATGACTTATAAGGAGAGGTTGAAGAATCTAAATATGTACACCCTGGAGGAAAGGAGAAGCAGAGGTGATATGATACAGACTTTCAGATACTTGAAAGGTTTTAATGATCCAAAGATAACGACAAACCTTTTCCGTTGGAAAAAAAAATCAGCAGAACCAGGGGTCACGATTTAAAACTCCAGGGAGGAAGACTCAGAACCAATGTCAGGAAGTATTTCTTCACGGAGAGAGTGGTGGATGCCTGGAATCCCTTCCGGAGGAAGTGGTGAAGACCAGAACTGTGAAGGATGTCAAAGGGGCGTGGGATAAACACTGTGGATCCATAAAGTCTAGAGGATGTGAATGAAGAGTGGGTGGCTTGCGGGAATGACGGCTACTACCTGGAGATAATACCCTTATTCAATAAACATATACACGGTTAATGCGACTCCAATATTACTCTAAGCTTCAATGGCAAGAGGAAATGTGGAAAAAAGGATTTGCATTCACAAAAAAAGGGGGCAGGGGAGTAGCTTGCTTGTTACGGCGGTTACTACCCCAAACCAAATAAGCCTGATACTTCACTTTCAATGCATATGCAGCGTAGCTCTCTGCTTCAACGGCAGGGGGGGGGGGGGAATGAAGAAAAGTGGATCTATATACAGACATCAACCAACAAGGACTGAATTACATAGTCTGGGTAAACAAATAAGCATGGGTGTAGCTTGCTTATTGCGGCGGTGACTACCCCTAGCTAATTAAGCTAGATATTTCACTTAGATGCAGTTCCAACACTGCTCTCTCCATTAATGGAGGGGGTGGAAGGGAAATAGAATCAAAAGGTTACTAAGGGCCAAGAGTAACAAATAAGTATGAGAAAAAAAAGAAAGTGCGAAAGCTTGCTGGGCAGACTGGTTGGGCCATTTTGGTCTTCTTCTGCCGTCATTTCTATGTTTCTATATATAGAAACAAAAAAACTCACAGCCAGTCAGCTGCAAAAAAAAGTCTCAATTGTCAGGCAGTTCTTTGTCTTGAGAATACACACAGTGCCTCTTCTCCCCCTAAGGACAATAAAACTTTATGGCATGGTTATTTTTCACAGCAATAACCACTAGCCATTTAAAAGCCTGCACATCCTTTAAGCATTCTCTATCAGTTTGCTTTTATTAGATTAGTTAAAAAGCTAATTGATGCAGAAGGCCTGGGATTATTTTAAACCATTTAAAAAGCTACTGGCTCACGTTTCCTAATTTCCAATCATTCTTCAGGGTAAACTTAAATTCTAAATTATTTCATGGTCAGCATGTGCACTGGAATGAAGGAGGAGTCATGGCAAATTAGGAAAATAAAATGCAGAATCTGCAAAAGCCAAGCTAAAAAAAGGATTTTCAATTAAACTCTCAAAAACAGACAGGAGAAAAAATTTGGGCTCCAATCCTTAACTTGATGATAACCAGATATTTGGCAATGTGGTTTTGGAAGATTGTTACATTCCTCCAATGTGAGTATTCTTCATCCCATGGAATTCTTGCCTCTGGCTCCCATCAGCATCATTTATTTATTTTAAAATTTTTATATACCACGTTATCCCAGAAAAGTAGCAAGTAGTTCATGTAGCTTTCCAATAGAGACTGAGCTACAGCAGAGCAGCAGCCTCTCCTCAAATCTCCCAAAGGGTGCCAGGCCCAGATTTAGATATAAACAACTGCCAGGGATGCCAAATATCCAGGCCAACAAGAAGCCTGCTTCCCCTTTCTTTAGGGCCAAGCATTACAAAAGGGTCACTGCTGCAGCACTCTGATGCTCTCCATCCCTGCTCTCTGGTCCTGCCTATGACCCCAAAAATCCAGTCCCTGAGGGGTACACCAGCAGGACATTCAAGACAAATCATCCAGGCCTCTGTACATTCTTGTCCCTTTCATTTTTGGCACCCAAAAACATGTACATAAGAACATAGGAAATTGCCATGCTGGGTCAGACCAAGGGTCCATCAAGCCCAGCATCCTGTTTCCAACAGAGGCCAAACCAGGCCACAAGAACCTGGAAATTACCCAAACACTAAGAAGATCCCATGCTACTGATGCAATTAACAGCAGTGGCTATTCCCTAAGAAAACTTGATTAATAGCCATTAATGGATTTCTCCTCCAAAAACTTAACCAAACCTTTTTTGAACCCAGCTACACTAACTGCACTAACCACATCCTCTGGCAACAAATTCCAGAGCTTTATTGTGCGTTGAGTGAAAAAGAATTCTCTCTGATTAGTCTTAAATGCTAACTTCATGGAATGCCCCTAGTCCTTCTATTATTCGAAAGTGTAAATAACCGAGCCACATCTACTCGTTCAAGACCTCTCGTGATCTTAAAGACCTCTATCATATCCCCCCCTCAGCTGTCTCTTCTCCAAGCTGAACAGCCCTAACCTCTTCAGCCTTTCCTCATAGGGGAGCTGTTCCATCCCCTTTATCATTTTGGTTGCCCTTCTCTGTACCTTCTCCATCGCAACTATATCTTTTTTTGAGATGCAGCGACCAGAATTGTACACAGTATTCAAGGTGCGGTCTCACCATGGAGCGATATAGAGGCATTATTATATTTTCCGTTTTATTAACCATTCCCTTCCTAATAATTCCTAATATTCTGCTTGCTTTTTTGACTGCTGCAGCACACTGAGCCGATTTTAAAGTATTATCCACTATGATGCCTAGATCTTTTTCCTGAGTGGTAGCTCGTAATATGGAACCTAACATCGTGTAACTACAGCAAGGGTTATTTTTCCCTATATGCAACACCTTGCACTTGTCCACATTAAATTTCATCTGCCATTTGGATGCCCAATCTTCCAGTCTTGTAAGGTCCTCCTGTAATGTATCACAGTCCGCTTGTGATTTAACTACTCTGAATAATTTTGTATCGTCCACAAATTTGATAAACTCACGCGTCATATTCCTTTCCAGATCATTTATTTATTTATTTATTTATATAGAAAAGCACCGGTCCAAGTACAGATCCCTGAGGCTCTCCACTGTTTACCCTTTTCCACTGAGAAAATTGACCATTTAATCCTACTCTCTGTTTCCTGTCTTTTAACCAGTTTGTAATCCACGAAAGGACATCGCCTCCTATCCCAAGACTTTTTAGTTTTCTCAGAAGCCTCTCATGAGGGACTTTGTCAAACGCCTTTTGAAATTCCAAGTACACTACATCTACCGTTTCACCTTTATCCACATGTTTATTAACCCCTTCAAAAAAAAATGAAGCGGATTTGTTAGGAAAGACTTCCCCTAGGTAAAGCCATGTTGACTGTGTTCCATTAAACCATGTCTTTCTATATGTTCTACGATTTTGATCTTGAGAATAGTTTCCACTATTGTTCCCGGCACTGAAGTCAGGCTCACTGGTCTATAGTTACCCGGATTGCCCCTGGAGCCTTTTTTAAATATTGGGGTTACATTGGCCACCCTCCACTCTTCAGGTACAATGGATGATTTTAATGATAGGTTACAAATTTTAACTAATAGATCAGAAATTTCATTTTTGAGTTCCTTCAGTACCCTAGGATGCATATCATCTGGTCCAGGTGATTTGCTACTCTTTAGTTTGTCAATCTGGCCTACTACATCTTCCAGGTTCACAGTGATTTCGTTCAGTTCGTCTGACTCATCACCCCTGAAAACCATCTCTGGAACTGGTATCTCCCCAACATCCTTATTAGTAAGCACAGAAGCAAAGAATTTGTTTAGTCTTTCTGCAATGGCCTTATCTTCCCTAAGAGCCCCTTTAACCCCTCGGTCATCTAATGGTCCAACCAACTCCCTCACAGGTTTCTTGCTTCGGATATATTTTTAAAAGTTTTTATTATGAGTTTTTGCCTCTATGGCCAACTTCATTTCTAATTCTCTCTTCGCCTGTCTTATCAATGTTTTACACTTAGCTTGACAATGCTTATGTTTTATCCTATTTTCTTCAGATGGATCCTTCTTCCAATTTTTGAAGGATTTTTTTTGGCTCAAATAACCTCTTTTACCTCACCTTTTAACCATGATTGTAATCGTATTGCCTTCTTTCCACCTTTCTTAATGTGTGAAATACATATGGACTGCGCCTCTAGGATTGTATTTTTAAACAATGTCCATGCCTGTTGAGAAAGGGCCTCGAAAGGCCTTGCATTCTGTTGAGAAATGGGTGTTTTAGTGTGCCCTTGGGCCTCGGCCCGACCCCAGGGCCGAACCGAGGGTTGACAGCGTGTCCCAGCATGGCAGAACACGGTCTTACCCTCCACCAGGCCTGCAAGCTCCCAAGGCCAACAACAGGATGATATTGGAATGTGAATTGTCCTCCGACCATTCCGAGCCCTTTCGGACCTGCCGCTTGGATCGACATGGAGCAGCAGGCCTAGCCTAAGGATGAGGGCAGACGGGTCTTGACACGAAGACGTGACACTATGACGAAGGTGAAGACGTGACACCAGGGCTCTTGAAGACATGACACCAAGACTATGGAAGACATAACATCAAGGCTGATGCGAGGACATCCTGGACCACGCTGGTCGATGCGACGGCATCCCGGACCAGTGGTTGATGTGACGGCATCAGGAACCAAACTCTGAAATGCAGACGTGACGAGGAACTTGAAATCCAAACAAGACAAGACGCTGGGCAGGAGGACATTGGCACCGTCTCTCAGGGCGCCCTATTCAGGCCACCCGCGGGACTGAGTCGCGGACCACCCTGTCCCACTGCGCGCCCTACACAGCCCGAGGAGGTTAGTCACGGACCACGCTGGGAGCGGGACAAGCGCAGGAAGGATCCAGTTGAGGTGGGACTTCGACGACGAAGCCGATGTCATCCGAAGCACCAACACGGCTAGCAGGACGGGACTGCTCAGGAGCTCAGGACACCAGTCCACCTGCAGGCCTCTCCAACCCGGGAAAGACGTCATCCGAGGGAGCAGGACCGACAGGACCAGAAGGATCAGGAGCACAGATGTGAACACCAAGGGGGAAGGACACCAGGAGACGAACACCAGGACGAGGACCTCAGGCACGAAGACATAGCATGAAGACGTAACTTGACATGGCGAGACGAAACGAAGAGGAGCTCCACGAAGAAGACCTGACGGAGCTCTGGCAGGCAGGAGCCTCCAGAGTGAAGCAACTCCGATGCAAGGCAAATACAGACTGACGGAGCAGCCCTTTTATAGGGCTGGTAGAGGAAGTCCACTCCCTAGGTGGGGCCAGCACACTTCCTGTGCCTGGCCCTTTAAATCCAGAAGAGAGGCGCGCGCCGGTGCCTAAGGAGCAGCAGGAGAGCTGTACAGGACCGCGGACAGCGGCCTGCACCGACATCAGATGCCAGGAGCGCAGGGCTGAGCCTGAGGAGCAGGCCCGACGTTGGCAGCGGCTCCAGCCGCTGCAGGGAGCCCCGGGGGCGGCTCCAGCCGCCAGATGGGACCGGGGCTTGCGGCCTAGTGCCACGAAGAAGACGCTGACATTGGCGGCAGTCCCGGGCCGCGATGGAAGCAGGGAAGTCCGCGGCTCCGGCCGCAGTGAAGAGGAGCAGCACAGGTGGCCTCTAGGCCGCAAAGAGTGATTTAGTCCATGGCTCCGGGCGTGTGGGAGGCCCGACGGCGGCGGCCTGCCGCGTCGGGTGAAGAAAAGCAGCATGGGTGAGTAAGCCTGCTCGCGGGAACACCCGCAGGCAGTGCGTTCATAACATAACCTTTGCAGCTGCACCTTTCAGTTTTTTTCAAACTATTTTCCTCATTTTATCAAAGTTTCCCTTTTGAGGGTTTAGTTTTAGAGTTGCAGATTTACTTATTGTCCCCCTTCCAGTCATTAGTTTAAATTTGATCATGTATGATCACTGTTGCCAAGTGGCCCCACCACCGTTATCTCTCTCACCAAATCCTGCGTTCCACTAAGAATTAAATCTAAAATAGCTCCCTCTCTTGTTGGTTCTTGAACCAATTGCTCCATGAAGCAGTCATTTATTACATCCAGGAACTTTATGTCTCTAGCAAGTCCTGATGTTACATTTACCCAGTCAATATTGGGGTAATTGAAATCTCCCATTATTATTGCACTGCCAAATTGTTTAGCTTCCCTAATTTCTCTTAGCATTTCATCATCTGTCTGACCATTTTGTCCAGGTGGACAGTAGTATACTCCTATCACTATACTCTTACCCAACACCCATTTTTATTGGAGTGGTTTACAGGCCCCCAAACCAAAAGGAAGAGCTGGACAGAGATCTGGTTGAAGACATCCAAAAGATGGGAAAGAAGGAAGAAGTGGTGATCATTGGAGACTTTAATTTGCCAGATGTAGACTGGAGAATCCCATCTGCAGAATCTAACAATAGTAAAGAAATAGTGGATGCCCTGCAAGGAGCTTTATTCAAACAAATGGTAATGGAACCCACAAGAGAGGGGGCTATACTCGATTTAGTACTCACTAATGGAGATAATGTCTCTGATGTCCAGATGGGCGCCCACCTCAGCACCAGTGATCATCATACAGTATGGTTTAATATCACAAAAAAGATACGGAAAAGAAGCACAAAGACCCAGGTTTTGCAGTTCAAAAACACAGACTTTGATGAAATGGGGAAGTACCTGGAGGACGACCTAGTAGGATGGGAGAACGAGAGAGATGTGGAACAACAGTGGACCAAACTAAAAGGAGCAATTACCAAGGCAACTAATCTATATGTTAGAAAAGTAAAGAAAAGAAAAAGAAAAATGAAACCTATCTGGTTTTCAAAGGAGGTGGCTGACAAAATAAAGACTAAAAGAACAGCGTTCAAGAAATATAAAAGATCCCAAAGGGAGGAGCACAAAGAAGAATATCTGGTAGAACTGAGGGAGACGAAGAAATTAACCAAGACGGCAAAAAGTCAAGCGGAAGAGGATTGCCAAAGAGGTAAAAAGAGGTGACAACATCTTTCAGATACATCAGTGAAAGGAGAAAAGTCCAAAGTGGTATAGTGAAATTAAAAGATGACAAGGATCAATGTGTGGCGAGAGATGAAGAAATGGCAGAAATATTAAACAAATACTTCAGTTCAGTGTTCACTAAAGAGGACCCTGGAGAAGGACCGTCGCTAGTTAACAAGAAACTGGAGGGGAATGGAGTAGATGTAATTCCATTTACAGTAGAGAATGTATGGGAAGAGCTGGGGAAAATGAAAGTGGACAAAGTCATGGGGCCTTATGAGGTTCTTCCCAGGATACTGAGGGAGCTCAGAGATGTGCTGGCGGCTCCGCTGTGTGACCTGTTCAATAGATCCTTAGAAACGGGAGTGGTGCCTAGTGATTGAAGAAGAGCGGTGGTGGTCCCTCTTCACAAGAGTGGGAACAGAGAAGAGGCTGGTAACTACAGACCAGTCAGCCTCACCTCGGTGGTGGGAAAAGTAATGGAGTCACTGTTGAAAGAGAGAATAGTGAACTATCTACAGTTAGGAGACTTGCTGGACCAGAGGCAGCATGGATTTACCAGGGGAAGATCCTGTCAGACAAATCTATAAAATATATAAAAGGCTTGAGTCGGTCGGTCACACTGTCATGTCTTTCTGTGACCATCAAGTGGTACCCTGAACAGTGTAAGGTGCACTGTGCAAGGACAATATGCTCTGTCTGCAAAGCCCTGTCTTTCAGGCACCCCCCCCCCCCCCCCCCCGCCATACACACATACATATGTGCATACACACACTCACACAGGCTCCCATTCACTCACACACACAAAATATGTCTTCTTCAGGCACTGTCAGACTCCTCCTTTGGCTGCTGTGGGATGAGGTCCACGGCAGCC
Source organism: Rhinatrema bivittatum (assembly GCF_901001135.1). NCBI lineage: Eukaryota > Metazoa > Chordata > Amphibia > Gymnophiona > Rhinatrematidae > Rhinatrema > Rhinatrema bivittatum. Next base: position 123,273,756 of record NC_042617.1, read on the forward strand.
CTCTCCTTCTGTGGCCATTGCAGGATGGGAACCATGGTAGCAATCCTGCAAGCCTCTTCTGGTGTCTGGCAACCCCGATTGCATGACCCAGAGCCTTAAGATGATGGGCCATGGTAAACTGGTTAAAAGACAGGAAACAGAGAGTAAGGCTAATTGGTCAGTTCTCTCAATGGAGGATAGTAAATAGTGCAATGCACCAGGGATCTGTGCTGGAACCGGTGCGTTTTAATCTTCTTCAATAACAAATGCTATTTAGAACTCACTAGAGTTGGGCAATGAGACATCTTAATATACTGTCAATGTTGTTTATGGAAAAGTTCTCTAAGTTTCTACATGCTTGCTGTTAAATACTTTCAATAAAACAATACCGTATTTATTGTTTTCACTTTTGTTCAGTTATGAAATTTATAGTTGCTATGGACTAAACAACCAGAGCAATGCCGGGCAGTTTTCGCTAGTACAAAAATAAAACAACATTCATATATATGCTGTAAGACAACATCAGTACTAAATAATAGAGATGTGAATCGGAACTGAAATCCGAACCGATTCTGGTTCCAATTCACATCTCTACTAAATAATGCTCATAATACAAGATAGACCGAAAAAACTGTATGATAATGATGTATATAATAATACTTATTTCAAAAAGAACATCATAAATAAAGGCTGTGTGTGAGATTGTGATACCTCATAAACGTATAGAGCCTCTCAATGTTTGTCAGAGGGTGCTCTCTTGTAAGACAAAGTCACGTTTCAAGCGTTAACCACAATGTATGAACAAGGTTATACGCTGTGTAGACTTTCTTTGTTTATAATCACTGGTATCACCAATCACTTAATTTTAACAATACTTTTGCAATTTTTTGAAAATTTTACATTTTAGTAAAAAATAAGATGGAAACCGATCACTTATCGTTGTATGCTTAGCGTGCATAGGTGACAGCTTTTCTAAGAACACCGGCATGAACCCGACACGTCTGTGTTTCGTGGACTTCTTCAGGGGTTTAATTTTGCAACGGTGTATTGTTGAAAGCTTGTCCCATCACATAGACGCTTTGTGCGTGATCACATCCCCACTGTCGAAGCAACCTCGTCACCCACTGGTGCCAAGTGCTTGCCTTTGGACTCTACCTGAGGCTCCATCGATGAAGACCTCCTGAGGACATCGTGGGGCACGGTTTTAGGGCCCAGGGAAGAGTGAGTTGAGTGCCTCAGGGAGGGGGTATAACTCCCTGAAGGGGAAGAAGCTCCCTCCTTGTCAGAGAGAAGAGCTATCTTCACTGCCCTCTGCTTCTGTGCTCGTGGAAACATGCAGCCACAGTGCCGACACGATGCCCAGTCATGATCTCAGCTGAGGCAGAGGTAGCAGTAGTTATGGTTGTTAGTGGCGGACAGATATCCGCTCTGACAATACTTTAAACCTCGGCTTCTTTGACATGTTTGGTGAGAACTGAAAAGTGCTGTTTGAAGTATCACTAGCACGAAAAGGACAGAAGAATTCTCAATCAGGAGACACGATGGAAAGAAATAAGAAAATAAAAAAAAGGCTGTGCATGAGCATGGAAAAGAAGCCTGAGGAGACTGATGATGCAGTACGAGTGGGAAGTGCCACGCAGGCACAACAGATCAAAGTTCTGTCTTTGAAGAGATAATGTCTGATGATGTCACTCAAATAGCATGGCTAATTCAGCCTACTTATCAATGGAAAATGAACTCCCAAGGAGGCCCCGAAGATGCAGTACCCATGCAGAATTTAGAGGCTGGTTTTGCGAACTGCGCCAGGACATTAAAAAATAATAAAAAGAAAATTTTAGAAATGATGGTGGATTTCAAGGAGATGATGGAATTAGGCCAAAGGGTTGAGGAAACTGAAAATAGAGGGCCGGATTTTAAAAGGGTTACGCGCATTCGTTATGCGTGTAACCCTCTTAAAAGGCCGCTGCTCGGCGGCGCACAAGCCCCAGGATGCGCGTAAGTCCCAGGGCTTTACAAAGGGGGCGTGTCAGGGGCATGTCGGGTGGGCGGCGCAAATTTCGGGGCGGGGTGGGAGGCGTCTCAGGGGCGTGACGCCGGCCCGGGGACGTGGTCGAGGGCTCCGGACCAGCCCCCGGGTCGGGTGATGGCGCGCCAGCAGCTCGCTGGTGCGGCAGATTTACGCCTGCCAGAGGCAGGCGTAAATCTGCCGACAATGGTAGGGGGGGAGTTTAGATAGGGCCGGGGGGGGGTAGGTAGGGGAAGGGAGGTGGAAGGAAAGTTCTCTCTGAGGCTGCTCCGATTTCAGAGCGGCCTCGGAGGGAACAGGCAGCGCGCGCCAGGCTCGGCGTGCGCAAGTTGCACAAATGTGCACCCCCTTGCGCGCAAAAGTACAAAAGTACGCGCATGCGCTGTTTTTGAAAATGTACCCCAGAGTGGAAGCCCAGGCCAATTCTATAATTAAAATGAAAAACGTCCAGAAAGATATTACAGATGAATGTGTGCAACTGCAGGATAAGTTAGAGGACCTTAATAATAGATAACTTAGCTGAACCTGCGGTTCCGGGGAGTGCCAGAGACTCCTAAAAAATGGCAACTGCACAGCTGTGGTGATCAGCATTTGTAAATCTATTCTTCTTTTGGATAACTCAGTAAATCAGGATAAAGATCTGTCCATCGAGTTGGAAAAAGTGCACTGCGCTATGGGTCAGAGGGTCCCGAATAAGCCTAAAGACATAATAGAATATTTTCATAGATACTCACTAAAAGATTGCATACAGAACATTGCAAGGCAGCCGTCTGGTATGGAAATGGGAAGATCTTCTTATATAAAAAATATTTAAAAAAGCGAAAATGTTTCCTACAGACTTGAATAGCCCTAGAACATCAGGAAAGATCTGAATTTTTGGCCCACAAAAGGAAAAATCTTTACATTCATAATATTTATGAAAGACTAGATCTTTATCTCATTTAAAAGAAAAGGAAACTAACAGAGTAGCTCTAGTTGGAATATTGTCAACTGAATCTTCTAAAAAAGAAGAAATCCCTGGACTATCCTGGGCATCCATTTCTCCTTCCTTGTTCCCCTTTAGAAAGATAACAATTTAGAAAGAGCAGGAACCTTATCTTCTTCAAACATTAACTCCTCATCAATATACTCCCTAAATAATTCTCTAGTCTAGGAGAAAGTATCCTAGAAATAGGAAAGTTTAAAAAGCATAGAATACAAGATATCATTTCATTTTCTAATCCTTCAAGCTGCTTATTAACAATAAACTTATCCTTAATAAAGGATGTACAAGCATTTTGCACTGAAGTTAACCGAGAATTAATTTCTGAAATAGAACCCTCTATGCTTTTAATCCTAGTTTCTTGATCTTCCATCTTAGTTATAACTTCTGTTGAAAAGATATGAATCTGGGGCACTGAATAAGATAAATTATTCTCAACCTTAGCAACCAATCTCCACATATCCAAGGGACTGGAGTAATTTTAATCTCACTAAGAATCCTTGCTTGGATAACTCAATGGGGCGCACTTCAGATTCACAGTTGGCACGTGGTAAACTAAACTCTTTATTGATCAGTGGAATTTAATTGATATATGGCGGTCTCGCAAACCAAAAGTGAGGAACTATACATTTTTTTTGGTGGATAAGGGGTAGATTAATAGAGATTAAGAGGTAGGCAAAGAAGGCAAAAACTCACAACTTTTTAAAATATATCTGAAGCAGAAAGCCTGCTGCTAAGGAGTCAGTTGGACCATTAGATCATCGAGAGATTAAAGGGGCACTTAAAGAAGATAAGGCCATCGTGGAAAGATTAAATGATTTCTTTGCTTCGGTGTTTACTGAAGAGGATGTTGGGGAGATACCAGTTCCGGAGACGGTTTTCAAGGGTGATGATTCAGATGAACTGAACCAAAGCACAGTGAACCTGGAAGATGTGGTAGGCCAGACTGACAAACTGAGTAGTAAATCACCTGGAACAGATGGCATACACCCCAGGGTTTTGAAAGAACTAAAAAATGAAATTTCATACCTGTTTCAATTAATTTATAACCTACCGTTAAAATCATCCGTTGTACCTGAAGACTGTAAGATGGCCAATGTAACCCTGATAAACATGTGGACAATGGTGAACCCGTAGATGTGGTGTATTTGGATTTTCAGAAGGTATTTGACAAAGTCCTACATGAGAGGCTTCTAAGAAGACTAAAAAGTCATGGGATAGGAGGCGATGTCCTTTTGTGAATTGCAAGCTAGTTAAAAGACAGAAAACAGAGAGTAGGATTAAATGGTCTGTTTTCACAGTGGAAAAAAGTAACCAGTAGAGTGCCTCAGGGATTTGTACTTGGACTGGTGCTTTTTAATATATCTAGAAATGATCTGGAAAGGTGTACGACAAATGAGGTGATCAAATTTGCTGATGATACAAAATTATGCAGAGCAGTTAAATCTCAAGACACATCCTTGACCAGTGTCTATTGCGTACACACACACACACCAGTTACTTCACTGACCAGTCAGTCTTTCCCAAACACTCAGACACTTTCCATTCCTGTCTCTCTCCCACACACACACCAGTCACTTCCTTTCAAATTATCTCTTTCTCCCACATGATAAATTGCAGGAGAACCTTGTAAGACTGGAAGATTGGGCTTCCAAATGGCAGTGAAATTTAATGTGGACAAGTGCAAATTGATGCATATAGGAAAAACAACCCTATATGTTAAGTTCTATCTTAGGAGCTACTACCCAGGAAAGAGATCTAGGTGTCATAGTTGATAATTCATTGAAATCATCAGCTCAGTGTTCTGTGGCAATCAAAAAAGCAAACAGAATATTAGTAATTATTAAGAAGGGATTGGTAAATAAAATAATTGATGTCATAATGCCTGATATCACTCCATGGTGAGACCACATCTTGAATAATGTGTGCAATTCTGGTCGCTGCATCTCAAAAAAGATATAGTTGCACTAAAGAAAGTGCAGAGGAGGGTGACCAAAATAAGTGGCATGGAATGGCTGCCCTATGAGGAAAGACTAAAGAAGGTTAGGTCTGTTCAGTTTGGAGAAGAGACGACTGAGGGGGGGATATGATAGAAGTCTACAAAATCTTGAAAGGACTTGAAAATGTAATGTAAATCGGTTATTTAATCTCTCAGATAATAGAAGCACTAGAGGGCACTCCATGAAGTTAGCAAGTAGCTCATTTAAAGCAAATCGAAGAAAATTCTTTTTCACTCAACACATAGTTAAGCTCTGGAATTCATTGCCAGACGATATGGTTATAGCAGTTGGTGTAACCGGGTTTAAAAAAGGTTTGGATAAGTTCCTAGATGAAAAATCCATAAACTGCTATTAATTAATAAGCAATAGTAGTTTGAGATTTATGTAATGTTTGAGTACTTGCCAGGTATTTGAGACTTGGATTGGCCACTGTTGGAAACAGGATACTTGGTCTGACCCAGTTTGGCAAGTCTTATTAATCATGTGGTCGGATCACGTGCCTGTATGGGTAACTATTGAGTTTAATAATTACAATAAAGGAAAAATATTTTGGCATTTAAATGATTCTCTGTTAGAGGACGAGCACTATGAAGCGCAGCTGAGATGGAAATTCAGGAATATCTGAAGTTTAATGATAATAAAGAAAATAGTCCAGTGGTTATTTGGGACTGCCTAAAGGCAGAAGCCAGATGAAAATTTATATCTAGAGCCTCATTTAAAAGAAAGGAGAAGGATAAAACCAGGAATGTTTTGAAGGCTGGAACAGATACATAAAAGTTCCTTAGATCTGTCAGTGAACGGCCAATTATCTAGTCTTAGGGAAGACTTATGGAGTTGGATTCTGATAATATAGGTTAGACGCCAAGGGGTTGTCAGATACGAATCTTTTTTGGGTGGAGACATATTCTTTATATGTTGTCACGGCTTTTTTTAGATAGCCTACCCTCTTGTTTCGTTGGTCCATCACTTTTGATAATATAGCACATTATCTTGAATTGGTACAACAACCTTTTTTGAGGGGGCGTAATAAAGCTGGGAAAGTGCTTGCCTGTAAACTAAAGAAACTAAATGCTCAGAATAACGCAGTCAAAATTAAAGATTCTAATGGGAATGCTGACTGCTAATAAGGATATAAGATCCTGTTTCTTACAGTTTTACTCTGATCTCTGTGGTACAGATTGTCATCCCATTAAGCAGAATGGGATAGATAATTACTTGAAGGATATTAACTTACCAATGTTGTCAGAATCATTGCAGGTAGCTTGGATAGGGAAATCTTGCAGCTGGAGGTGGCTGAGGCCATTAAGAATTTGAAATTGGGAAAATCTCCCAGGTTGGAAAGATTTACTGCCAAACTTTCTCAATGTTTTTCTGGTTGTCTTATACCACTTCTGACAAATATGTTTAATTATTAAGAACCGATTGCTCTTTCTTACCAGATAACCATCTCGGCCAAATCTGGTAGAGATCCCTCATTTTGCGGGTCCTATACCCCGATTTCCTTGATTAATCTCAGTTGATAATGCAAGAAAAATTGTAGATAATATGTGGTGGGTGAGAAAGCAAAACATACCATCTCTTTTTTTGGCTGTTGACACAGAGAAGGCATTTGACATGGTTCATTGGCCTCTTCTGTTCAAAACAGAGAAGATGAAATTTGGGGGTTCTTTTATACAAAGGATTTGGAAATTACATGAGGCACCCAAAGCTTGTATTAAAATTAATGGTGGTTATTCAGATACTTTCCAGGTTGGTAGGGGTACAAGGATGGGATGCCCTCTCTCCCCTTTATTATTTGCAATCTTTTTAGAACCATTTGCAACTGCGATTCGAGCGAATTCGAAAGTCACGGGAGTTGGCATCGGTGATTATTCTTCTAAGTTGACAGTATTTATGGATGACATTCTTTTCACCATTATGAATCCAGTAATTGCTTTGGAGGGTATAGTGAAGGAAATTTGAGAATTTTACAGGGGTATCAGGATTTAAGATAAACTGGGATAAATCTGAAATTTTAAATATTACTGTCCAGCCAGCTGATGAACAGAGTATGAGGAAAAAATTCCCATTTAAATGGGCCAAGTAGAAGATCGAATATTTAGGAGTGAATATCGGGGCAAAGTTGGAGGATTTGTTCCATTTTAACTATCCCCCTTTGTGGTCTTCTGTTATCAAAGATTTGGAAGAATAGAACAGGTTTCATATCTCCTGGCTGGGTAGAATTGCTGCAGTTAAAATGACTCTTCTTCCTAAATTAAGTTATCTGTTTCAAACATTGCCTGTCAGAGTATCTAACGGTTTGATGAAACAGTGGCAACAAAGAATAATGTGGTATATTTGACAAGGAAAGCCTCCTAGGGTGGCACATAGAGTTTTATATCAGCCAAAAATAAGCAGGGGAGGGGCTTGGGGTACCCAATATCTCTTTGTACTATGGGGCAGCACAACTTCAAGCAGTTGTGGATTGGCATAAGAGGGTGGAGTTAATACAATGGATTCACACAGAGCAGGCAAGGTTGTGTTTAATGCCCATTACTGCATTGATTTGGCAACCCAAAAAATTATGGAGACCTTTGGGTAACACCTCTCCTTCTTTACAAAACTCATGGAACATTTGGTCGCACTGGAAGCACAATTTGGTTGGGTCTTGGGAGTATTTTTATAGTCCTTTTTTATTTCCTCATGTTTTCTTCTTTCCAGGTTTGCCATTAAGTGCATTTCGTCATTGGAAATATGATGGGATACATAAAGTAAAGCATATTTGGGTCAACAGGAGACTGATGGATTTTGAAATGCTGAACATAAGTATGGGCTTCCCCTGATAAGGCTTTTCCCTACCTGCAACTTAGACATTTTATTGGTTCACTGAATTTAAAAGCTGACCTGGCCATGGGGAAATCTTATTTTGAGGCCATGTATGGCAATGTTGATAGTATCAAATGGGTGATATGAAAAATATTTCTCCAACCCATATTAAGCATAGGAAAATTATTTGGGTGAAGTTCTTCCTGAAGAGGAATGGGATTTAATCATTCTGCGCAAAGGTAAATGCTCCATTTTGGCCAATCTAATGGAGAATAGTTACAAAGTGCTTATGAGATGGTATCTAACTCCAGAACATTTACATAGTTCTCTTCTGAGGTTGTGGATTGGTTTTGGAAAGGCTGTGATGAGGTGGGGACATTCTTTCATATATGGTGGGAGTGTAAATTTAAGGATTTTTGGAAGGAGGTCAATATGTTGATTGAATTACTAAATCAACTTTTACTCTATCCCCCAAAAATGTGTTATTGAACCTACCAGTGAAGCAAGCTGATAGGAATATGCAATTGTTTATTCAACAAGTAGCACTGGCAGCTTGGTGCGTATTAGCATCAGCTTGGAGGGAGCCCAAGACCCCAACTATTGCTATGGTTATTAATCGTCTAAATGTGATACATCTCCTGAGTAGGATAACAGCTTATAAATGGCAGATTCTGGGTAAAATTGAGAAAATATGGGTCTTTTATATAGGTTGGAAAGGAAAATAAGGGATTTAGGTGACTGTGAATTATATCATCAGATACCTCAGAGTTCCTGTGAGCCTAGCCTACGATAGTGTGGATCCTGGTGGGTGTCAACCTTCTTGGCAAGGACTTTTCTTGAGATTCTAAGGAGCAATACTGTTTGGCGGAGGGGTCGGGGTATTCTGAAGGGAGTTATGGAAAATATTGAAATGAGGGTTGCACATGCTGTTCTAAAACTATAAGGTCCTAGGGCCGTAAGGAATATAGTATGTGGAATGACAATTTTTGTGTGGTATGAGTTTATGTATTGTTATCTTTTTTCTTTTATTTATCAATTTTCACATCAAGAAAACAATCTTGTGTAGAAAGCATTTTACAGTAAATGTTATAAACACAATAAAAATACTCTCCCATATCATTATGCTTTTAAAGTCCTCGTCTATGGGGAGATTCTTTACTCAACCTTAGGAAATACATCATTGTATATAAAGAAAAGACAGGTCCTATACTGAAGTATTATATATTTCTATACGGACCCAACTGAAAGCTCTTAGTACTTTTAGCCTTCCAACAATGGAGAAGATGTTAATATCTCAAGAGAGTACTTTTTAAAAAAATTCTCTAGCTGTTCAGGTTGAAAGAATATATATGAAATATTTCTATATTTTATACTGCATTTACATGCATATTTTAGAATATGCATAGCTCCCAACTTTTGAACTTGAGATCTCAGATTCAAGAACTGCTTCCTTCTAAGCTGAGTACATCTAGCCAAATCTGGGAATATCCTAATTTTTAACCCCAAGAATAATTCAGCTCGATTTCGAAAGTATGATCTTAAAATCCAGTCTCTATCAGATTCAAGGAGGAACATTACTATCAATGTCGCTGGCTTCACTTGCTCCGTTTGTGATGTTTCAATTATATTTGTTATATCCAATCTTGGAGTTTCTGATACTACTGGTATCACGGGAGTCAACACTTGAAAGTCTTTTTCCCCTTCTTTCTCTTTTTTCTTAAAGAAAGGTATATAATAGGCCCTGGATGTTGGGGGGATCACTGCTTCAGGAACCTTCAATATTTGTAAGAGATATTGGGGCGGATTTTAAGAGCCCTGCTCGCCGGTGAGCCTATTTTACATAGGCCTACCGGCGCGCGCAGAGCCCCGGGACTCGCGTAAGTCCCGGGGTTCTCTGAGGGGGGCGTGTCGGGGGCGGGCCCGGTCGTCGTGGCGTTTCGGGGGCGTGTCGGCAGCGTTTTGGGGGCGTGGCTACGGCCCGGGGCGGTACGGGGGCGTGGCCGCGCCCTCCGTACCCGCCCCCAGGTCGCGGCCCGGCGCGCAAGAGGCCCGCTGGCGCGCAGGGATTTACTTCTCCCTCCGGGAGGCGTAAATCCCCGGAGAAAGGTAAGGGGGGGGTGTAGACAGGGCCGGGCGGGTGGGTTAGATAGAGGAAGGGAGGGGAAGATGAGGGGAGGGCGTTAGAGGATTCCCTTACGTTCCCTGCCTACCCCCTGCCTACACCTGCCTACCCCCATTCCCTCCAAGGCCGCTCCGAAATCGGAGCGGCCTTGGAGGGAACGGGGGTAGGCAGCGCGGCTCGGCGCGCGCCGGCTATACAGAATTCATAGCCTTGCGCGCGCCGATCCAGGATTTTAGTGGATACGCGCGGCTCCACGCGTATCTACTAAAATCCAGCGTACTTTTGCTGGCGCCTGATGCGCCAGCAAAAGTACGCCTATTCGCGTTTTTTGAAAATCTACCCCATTGTCTCCACATATCTCGTGGGATCCCCAAAGGGTCTTTTGGGAAATTTATTAATCATAAATTTCTCCCCTTTATTTGATTTTCCATACGATTCATCAGAATAGTACTTGCTTTGATTATATTACATTGAAGATTTCTCATTTCTTTTACGTCCGTCTCAACCTTTTCAATTTTAACCTTTTGTGTTCTCAGTTCATCCTCTACCTTACAAACTCTTTCCATGGTATTATTTATCAAAGAGGCCAACGGGTTAATTTAATTGAAGAGATTATCACTGACTGTTTGCACAGCTTCTCAAATTTTCTCTAGGGAAAAGGCTTCCAGTTTTACTAATTCCTTCTTTTTAGGTAATTTAAAAAGTACTTTCCTTTTTGTTGGCAGCTGTTCCGTACAGCCTTCAGCGTCTCCCAGGCCGGTCTCTGCGTCTGAGTACAGCGTCAGCTGTTTCTCTCCTCCGCCTTCCTCATCCTCCGATGACCCTCCGGCGGTATTGCTCTCACTCCTCCGAAACAGACCGCTCCCGTCCACCTCACGTAAGGCCGCGGTATTTTCTGGGGGCATCCGAAAAACCGGGGATAAGGTCGTCTGAAGCTCATGTGGGGAGGCGGTTCCCTCTTCCACTCGCTCTCCCCGCTGCAAGCTGCCATCCGGTTTCTGTTCCCGTATTACATGTGAATCCATTGGGCCCTGAATTCGACCCTCCGATATTGCTCCCAAACTTTCTCTCTCTTTTGCTGTCCTTTTCCTTGCGGAATATATTTACCCTCGGAGCCCAAGTTACACATATCCGGTCCTGTCGGCCATCTTGGACCCCTCCCCTATGTATTGATATCTTAAGGTGGCATATGTGTCCCTTTCTAAGAACATGCCATATTGGGTCAGACCACGGGTCCATCAAGCCCAACATCCTGTTCCCAGCAGTGGCCAATCCAGGCCACAAGAACCTGGCAAGTACCCAAAAACTAAGTCTATCCCATGCTACTGTCAGGATCTGTTTATGATCAGAGCATTTTGGTTGTCCTTTCTGATGTTTGCTTACATGTGCTTTCCTTCAATAAAAATTGTAAATTATAAAAAAAAAAAAACATATTCAAATGTTTTTAAACCCAGCTACACTAACTTCCCTAACCACATCCTATGGCAACAAATTCCAGAGCTTAATTGTGCATTGAGTGAAAAAGAATTTTCCAAGATGTGTTTTAAATGTGCTACTTGCTAACTTCATGGAGTGCCCCTAGTCCTTCTATTATCCGAAAGAGTAAATAACCGATTCACATTTACTTGTTCTAGACCACTCATGATTTTATAGACCTCTATCATATCCTCTCTCAGCCATCTCTTCTCCAAGCTGAACAGCCCTAATCTCTTTAGCCTTTCCTTACAAGGGAGCTATTACATCCCCTTTATCATTTTGGTAACCCTTCTTTATATCTTCTTCAGTGTAACATTATCTTTTTTGAGATGCAGTGACCAGAATTGTACACAGTACTCAAGGTGCGGTCTTACCATTTATGACATTATGACATTTTAGGTTTTATTCACCATACCCTTCCTAATTCCTAAACATTGTTTGCTTGACTGCCACAACACACTGAGCCAACGGTTTCTCTATGACGCCTAGAACTTTTTCCTGGGTGTTAGGTTCCACATTAGGAGTTAACATCATGGGTTACTTTTCCCTATATGCATTACCTTACACTTGTCCACATTAATTTCATCTGCCATTTGGATGCTCAATCTTCCAGTCTCGCAAGGTCCTCTTCCAATTTAGCACAATCTGCTTGTGATTTGACTACTCTGAATAATTTTGTGTCATCTGCAAATTTGATCACCCTACTCATCATATCCCTTTTCAGATCATTTATAAATATATTGAAAAGCACTAGTCCAAGTACAGATCCCTGAGGCACTCCACTGTTTACCTTTTTCTACTGAGAAAATTGACCATTTAATCCTACTGTTTCCTTTCTTTTAATGAGTTTGCAATCCATGAAAGGACATCACCTCCTAACCCATGACTTTTTAGTTTTCTTAGAAGTCTCTCATGAGGGACGTTGTCAAATACCTTCTGAAAATTCAATTACATCACATCTACCAGTTCACCTTGATCCATATGCTTGATCACCCCTTCAAAATAAACATAGCAGATCTGTGAGGCAAAACTTCCCTTGGGTAAATCTATGTTGTGTTCCATTAAACCATGTCTTTCTACAAGCTCTGTGATTTTGATCTTGAGAATAGTTTCCACTATTTTTCCTGGCACTGAAGTCAGGCTCACCGTCTATAGTTTCCCGGATCACCCCAGAGCCTCTTTTAAATATTGGGGTTACACTGGCTACCATCCAGTATTCAGGTACAATGGATGATTTTAATGATAGCTTACACATTTTTACTAACAGATTTTAAATTTAATTTTTTAGTTCTTTCAGAAAACTGAGTTGTATACCATACAGTCCCGGTGATTTGCTACTCTTTAGTTTGACAATCTGGCCTACTACATCTTCCAGTTTCACTGTAATTTGGGTCAGTTCATCCGAATCATCATCCTTGAAAACTGTCTCTGGAACTGGTATCTCCCCAACAGACTTGCACTGGTTCTCAGACTTTCTACACATCCGCTCCTCATCCAGACCCACCAGAACGCCCTACACAGCAACCATTCAAACTCCCTCCCCCAAACTCTTCCATCTAACAGCTACCAGACAACGCGCCCTCTCCCTTGCTGGACCCTCCTTATGGAACTCAATGCCCACCCAGCTACGCCTTGAGACATGCACCAAGAAATTCAGACAAAACCTCAAAACATTATGTCACTCCAGTTGTTTTAGTTTATATTCTTTCCTGTCTTCCGAAGCCCATGTTTTTTCTCCCTGTTTAATGTAACTTTTTATCTTCCTTTGCATTTGGTTTTGCAGTTCTTTTTACCCTAGTTCCATGTAAACCGGTTCGATAAGACATGGTCTTGAGCATCGGTATATTAAAAAATATTAAATAAATAAAATAAATAAAACATGGCTGTTCACCCAAGCCTACACATGAGCCCCCTTTCACTATTGCCACCCCCGCTCCTCGCCCCTCCCACCTTCTCCTCCCTCATCCCCCGCCTCCCTTCTCCCCCCCACACACATATGTATATAACCAAAACATTTTGTAATTAACTATATATTGCATTTAATAATTTGTACTGTAAATATACCCAGTTTTGTACTGTAAATATACCCAGTTTCTCCTACCCTTATTTAACTTTGCATTGCATCTAATGATTGTACTGTAAACCTCCTGGTCTCTTATAATTCCTCCCCCACCCCCTGTTACATTATCAGTTTCATTGTGAAGCCCTGTTGGCTAATTTTTTGTTCGATGGAAACCGATGTGTTTTCTTAACGAATGTCGGTATACAAAAAAGTTAAATAAATAAATAAATAAAAACATCCTCATTAGTAAACACAGAAATAATTTAGTCTTTCCGCAATGGCCTTATCTTCCCTAAGAACCCATTTAACCCCTCGATCATCTGACGGTCCAACCGACTCCCTCTCAGGTTTCCTGCTGCAGATACATTTTAAAAAGTTATTTAGAGTTTTTGCTTCTACAGTCTACCATTTCAAATTCTCTCTTAGCCTGTCTTATCAATGTTTTATACTTAACTTGATAATACTTATGCTTTTTCCTATTTTCTTCAGATGGATCCTTCTTTCAATTTTTGAAGGACTTTTTTTGGCTAAAATAGCCTCTTTCACATCAACTTTTAATCATGCTGGTAATTGTTTGACCTTCCGTCCACCTTTCTTAATGTGTGGAATACATCTGGACTGTGCTTCTAACATGGTATTTTTAAACAATGTCAACATCTGTTGTACACTTTTAACATGCTGAGTGACTGTTGGCTTTCCCCTTGTTCTAGTTTAAAAGCAGTGGAGTTAGAAGCTTCCCCTTTAAAAGGTCTGGTGCTTGCAACAGCCTTTGTGGCTGTAAAGCCAACAGTCCTTTTTTCTTTATTTACAGAGCTGGAGTGGGGGCAGTCCAGGACTTAATTGAACCCAATGTTCATGTTTAGTCTGCTGGTCTGATCAACTGATAAGTGCCAGTGATAGTAAAGCGCAGGAAAGTGCATCTCTACACCTAGAAGTATCAGCAATGTGCAGTTCTGTAGGGTCTGGAGTGAAGCTGCTATTAGAACATTTTGACCTGTAGAGAATGTCCCACTCATAGCTGAGAGCAAACAGGTAGAAGCCTGTACTTGTGCGAACACAGAAGACATGTCCAGCAAGCATCTACTTTCTCTTGCAATGAGTGCGACTCTGTGGACCAGCAGAAATGCTGCTAGGGACCTTTACCAGTCCACAAACTAGTGGTTGAGAAACAATGATTACTAGACCCTATATTTTCTCTTACCATAAGGTCAATGATACTGTCTCATTTAGTCAGTACCAGATCCAGGGTAGCTTCCACTTGAGAACATTGTTCTACTAGTTGCCTGAAGGCATCTAAGACTTCTCCACTCTTAGCTGACATTACAATAGGTAGGTACAGTCTAGATGCAGTAGATTAGTCATCTACAAGTTGGACATCTCATTTGTTGTATTCCATCCTGGTGATGCCTCTTATCATGCCTAAATCCACCTTTTTGCCCCAGAGTTGAAGAAGTCTATAAATACTCCCATGTGCATCAGATTTCCTTTTTTTTTTTATTCAGGGCAATACATAGTAATTAGGCATTTGGGAGGCAAAACTTCAATAGTCATTTATTACAAGGACAAAAGTTAGAATCTATCAAACAAGAAAAAGCTAGAAATAATCTCAGATGATCTCAAAGTAGTCATTCCATAAAGCAATAGGGAAAGCTAACAGTATATTCAAGTGCATAAGGTGATAACATTCCTTATTTTACTATTTATAAAGAAAAAAGGAAATAACGATATTAAAGGGGGTTTTAAAACCAGGAAGTTGAATGGGGGCAATATCTTTATAAATCTAATGAATATTTAAATCTGCCATTTCTCAAAGAGCACTGAGAACCTTCTGATGAATGGACTCTTCTGTTTTCTTTTCTATCAGACAACACGGCTACGCTCTGTAATTTTTTTTACTCCATGAGATCCTTCAGTCGACTCTCTGACCTGATTCTTTTATGTAGCATTCTCTAATCTGCAGCACGGTCCATATAAGGTGGCAGAAAATCACTTTGACAAGGACACTCTACTATTCAAGGAATAGCACCCTCCACACCAGCTTTCTTTGGAGTTCCTGATCTTACCAGAAGAGTTAATGTAATGTAGGACCAACCAACCTACCTTAAGCACGCCCCTCATCTTCTCCAACAGTGACCGGAACTCGTGCGGAGGCAACTGCGGATAGAGCTCACGTTGAAGCATTTCTTCGCTAATGTCCGGGTTGTTAAAGTAGTTGCACTGCGCGATCCCTTTCAGCAGCGCGCTCAAAGTTTTGGAGCCATCCAGTTCCGCCATGATGACAGATCACATGAGATCAAGTCACGTGAATCTGCCATCTAGAGTCGGTCGCTGTTCTGCTGCCGTCAAAACTCAGGCACATGGTGAGTGTGCGCGTGCGCACTAATGATGGCTAACTGCGTGTGTATTTTTTTTTTTTTCGCTGCTTGCAACAATTGATGTAGGGAACGCTCAGGCTGATCTATGTACTCTGCACCAGGATGCATATCGTACTACCAGGCTTAAGTTTTGCTAGAATGTTTTCTCAGACCATAAGCTTTAGGATATGCAAATGGAAACCCAGGGGCTGCAGCTGCAAAATATGAGATTTTATTATCAGTGTGTCATGTAAACAGTAGCATCCTAGGAGCTGCATCCTCAATTCCTTCCACTGCAGTTCTCTTTAGTATTTTTAACTGACTCATGAAATGTCACTCTCATAGGCGCCAGTTGGGTCGGTATTTGAATATGCTCCAAACTGCTGCCAGCATTACTGCTTTTTAACATCGTATTACTAGGGATATGCAGTGTTGTACAGAGATGTACAAGAAACAGTCCCTGCTCCATGGAACTTAACAATCCAGTCGAGACAAGCAACACAAATTTATATTAATCACAATTGTAAACCAGGAGACCCCAAACTAAGGCCCTCAGAACAACCTTTCCCAGCTTGCCAAGCTTTCCCTGCCCGTGGCCACGTCGACCTGCGGAGCAATGGATTTTTTTTTTTTTTTTGCCCATACATGGCAGAGGTAAAGGCTTCGGTACTGGTACCAGCAGAAGATGAAGTCTGACAACATATGCTAATGTAGTCCCCAACCCCTGCCAGCTGATGTGGAAGTCCCACAGTGCCCTAAAGGCTACAAAGCTGGGCCCAGCAAAAGCCCTATATGGGGTGAGGAGGGAGCAATGTGAGTGAGAGGGGAGAAAAGGGGAAAAGGGTTATATAAGGGAAGAGGAGGGGTATGAGAGGAAGGGAATGTGAGGAGGGAGAAGGAGGGGCAGAGAAAACAGGAATGTGTGAGAGAGAGGAGTCAAAAGGAGTGAGTCAGAGGGGGGTTAGAAAAGAGAAGGGATGGAGGGAAGTAGAGAGATAGCAAAATTGTATGGGTGTGTTTGGGAGAGAGAGTGCCAAAAACAGCACCCTTGCCATTCACCCACCCCACTCTTCCAGGGTACAGATGCATAAGAACATAAGATTTGCCATATTGGGTCAGACCAAAGATCCATCAAGCCCAGTATTCTGTTTCCAACAATGGCCAATCCAGATCACAAGTACCTGGCAAAATCCCAAACGATTGATAGATTCCATGCTGCTTTTCTGGAGAAGGGGGGAGGCAGGCGAAGAAGGGGGAGACAGGTGATAGGGTTTCCAGGAGTGTGGCACAGTTGCCAACTTCTTAGAAACTTTTACTGATACCCTACATGCTATACCTCTGTGGGAACTCTGTTCCATGGAGCAGGGACTGTCTCTTGTACATGTCTGTATAATACTGCATATCCCTAGTAATACTATGTTAAAAAGCAGTAATGCTGGCAGCAGTTTGGAGCATATTATTTTTTCTTTTGTATTTCATGTACTCGTTGTGCCATGTACTCGTTGTGCCATGCAATTGGCATTTTGTTTCCATGTCCCATGTAAACCGATACGATGTGAAAACGGTTATCTGTATATAAAAAACTACAAATAAATAAATAAATATTCAAATACCGACCCAACTAGTGCCTATGAGAGTGACATTTCATGAGCAGGTTAAAAATAGGGGTTAGAAAAGAAGGGATAAGAAACAGGAGGGAAGTAGAGAGATAGTAAAAGTGTATAGGTGTGTGTGAGAGAGTGTGCCAAAAACACACCCACCCCACTCCTCCAGGGTACAGATGCATAAGAACATAAGATGTTGCATCCGTCGGTCTCAGATGGCTTCGACTTTTGTGTCACTCTTATCTCTCTGCTCTTCCCGCTAGCCTTGGGAAGATGGCTACCGCTGCGTCTGCAAGCCGCTCTCTCCGGCGTCCCCAGAACGGCTATGGCAAAGCCTCACGCCATGTTTCTCCTAAGGGCCTCCTAGGGTGTGCGCGCGCACGCCACCCACGTCTTTATCCACGTCATGGCGGGAACCTCGGGGGCGTCCCCCTCGAGTGACGTCACACCATCTGGGTATTTAGCCTGCCCTTATTTGCTAGCTCATTGAGTTAGCAAGGATGGTGAATGGATGGAAAGCCTCCGGTCTGAACTACTCTGCCGCTTCCTTGCTGCCGCTGGAAGCTCTCTCTGCCCTTCAGGGTATTTCTCTAACCTTGGTACCCGCTCCTCGGGGGCCCTTTGCTTTCTTTCAGGTGCCTATCTGGGCCCAGGTACTTGCTCCTCGAGGGCCTGCTCTCCCAGGCTCGGTGCCTGTGTGCAACTACTTCTGCCTGCTGGGATCACCACCTATACAGCTACCAATTTAGTGAATAATCTAACATTCTCAGTCTGTCTCACCTACAGCTCTGCTGCGCTGGGAACCTGCATCCGGATCTCCCTATACTATCTCTGTGAGATGGGTCCCCTCTGCCAAGGGTCCCTGGACTGCTACCTCTGGATCACCTCACTACTGCCACCTCTGGTGGTATACATTAGCTGTATAATACAAAACAAATCTCTGTGTTTGTGCGTCCCGAGTCTAGCCTAGTACTGTGGTTCCTCACGGGGCTCCTCCCCATGGGTGTGGTCACCTCCACAGTACCCAAGAATCCACTCAAACACCTCAAAACCATAACAAGTACCTGGCAATATCCCAAAAGATTGATAGATTCCATGCTGCTTTTCAGGAGAAGGGGAGAGGCAGGTGAAGAAGGGGGACACAGGTGATAGGGTTTTCAGGGGTGTGGCACAGTTGCCAACTTCTTAGAAACTTTTACTGATACCCTACATGCTATACTTCTGTGAGAACTCTGTCCCCTACCTCCCCCTTTCTCAACATTTCAAAATGTCAAATCACCAAAAAGATCACAAGCCAAAGGGTACCCACCACTATCATCAAAGTTCCAAGGGATGCCCCACCCAGTTCTTTCCGTGGTTTGAAATGTCATATGTGGCCCTTTGCTTTTAAAAGTTTGGGGATCCCTGCTACAAATATTTCAAGTGAGAAAGGCAATGATCTGAGCCAGGATTTGGGCTTTAAAAGAATCTCAAATAGGTGGATTTTTAGGTGGTATTTGAATATGGACAGAGAAGGAGCAAGAGAGATCATCTCAGGAAGCAATTCAAGGCAAATGTGCCACAAGATAGAAAGTGCAGAGTCTAGAATTAGCAGTGGATGTGTTGCATCTGTCGGACTCAGACAGCTTCATCCCACATGCCTCACCTCAATATTCGCTTTCTCCACCAGCCTCAGGAAAATGGCGACCGCCGCGTCTTGTTTGCCGCACTCTCCGGCATCCCCAGAATGGCTATGGCAAGGCTTTCTGCCATGATTTACCTGAGGGCCTCCTAGGGTGCGCACACACGCGCTACCCATGTCTATATTCCAACATTGGTGCGAACCTCGGGGGCGTCCCCCTCGAGTGACGTCACATCATCCGGGTATATAGGCTGCCCATTTGCTGACTGACTTAGAGTTAGCAAGGATTGGATTCATCCGGTCTAAGCTGCTCTGCCGCTTCTTGCTGCTGCTGGAAGCTCTCTCCACCCTCCGGGGTTTTACTAACTTGGGTACCCGCTCCTCGGGGGCCCTATGCTTCTTTCCAGGTGCCTATCCAGTATCCAGGTACTCGCTCCTCGAGGGCCTGAGTTGTCTACCTTGGTGCCTGCTACCATTACTTCTACCTGCTGGGAACTCCACCATTACAACTACAAGAGTGTGAGTAATCTAACATCTACCAGTCTGTCTCACCTACAGCTCCTCATTGGATATCTGCATTGGAGCTCCCTATTCCGCCATTGTGGGACGGGTCTCCTCAGCCGAGGACCCAAGACTGCTGCTGCAGGAATCTACTCACTACTGCCACCTCTGGTGAATTCTACAAGCTGTACAATAAAGACTATCTCTGTGTTTGTGCATCTGAGTCTAACCCGGTACTGCAGTTCCCCATGGGGCTCCTCCCCGTGGGTGGAGCCATCACTGCAGCACATAAGAATCCACCAAATACCTCAAAACCATAACAGGATGAGAAGGTCATAGATAAGAACAGTTTTCTCAATGAATGGAGATCACGAGGAGAGATGTAGGGAGCTATGAGAGGGAAAGGTAGTGTTATGACCACCGGCCGCAGCAAGCCCATCTCACCGCATGTCTGACCTGGCCCTCCACCTCTGGTGCTCTCGCAGCGGTGGCCAGTCACCGCCGCATTTCTCCCAGTTCCCTGCACTCCATGTGGCGGCCGGGACGCCACCAACTAGCGCTCCAGTCCTGGGCCTCTAGGCGCACACGTGCTACATGCTCTACTTTTAAAGGGACCTTGGCGGTAACTCCGGGTTTGTCCCCGCCTGATGACATCATGGACCTGGGATATTTAAGCCCTTCCTGTAGCCTTCACTAACCAACTTGGCAACAAGTTTCATGGTTCCTTTTGGTGCCATACTTTCTCCACGGACCGATTGTTCCTGTCATCGGACCTCTGCACTTCTCCTTCCGGGTTCCTCTCTCAGCGCTTCCTGCTCCGCAGGTCCTGGCTCAGCAGAACCTAAACGAACTCCTTCTCAGCGCTTCCCACTCCTCAGGGCCAGGCTCAACGCAACCTTATCCGAACTCTCCCTCTACACCTCCTGCTCCTCGGGTCCTGGCTCAGCGCAATCCAACTGGACTCTTTCTGTGCGCTTCCCGCTCCTCGGGGCCAGGCTCAGTGCAACCTTACCCGGATGCTCTCTCTGCACCTCCCGCTCTGCGGATCCCGGCTCAGCACAACCTAACAGGACTCTCTCTCTCAGTGCTTCCCGCTCTGTGGGTCCTGGCTCAGTGCAACCTATCAGGACTCTCTCCCAGTGCTTCCCGCTCCTTGGGGCCAGGCTCAGCGCCAGCCTATTTGGGAGTTCCAACAGCAGTGCCTGTGGCTCCTGGGAATTCCCATGGTACTTCTCCTGGAGGACATTTGCTACAGTGCCTTCTCTCTCTGGGAGTTGGCTCAGCGCAGTACACTTTCAGACTGGGCCTCGGAGCCCCGCTCCTCAGGGTAGCCCTCTACGCTGCTGCTACAGAAGGTCCTACCACCGGTTCGCCGAGCCCCAGGCAGTACCCCTGCGCTGCTACTTTTCAGGCATCGGCTACAGTGGGTTACCCGCTCTAGCTCTCCTCCTGCACGTTACAGTTTGTGGCTCCGCAGCTGCACCTTCTCTCCTCAAGGCTACTCTCACGTGGTCCTGCTCTACTCCCTTCAGTGCTGCAGTGGCCTTGCACTCGCTGAGACTCATTCTCCTCCTCCCTCCGAGAGTGCTCCTGTCTCGAACTGTGCCTAGCCTCTCTGACACTCTCTGCACCCGCTCGCCTACCCTCTCCGGGACCAGCCACACAGGGGCACTCCTAAGTCCTACCGGCCCCGGCACCCAAGGGCTTAACCTGAGGGGAACGAGGTTCGGCACAGGTGAAGTTCCAGCTTGCCTCTGTTTCCGGCCAGCCTCGCCTTCCAACGGTGGGGACCTGTGGGGCCCAACCCTTCAGGTAGCAACAACCCCACCTCAGGCCAAGGGCCCACAATTCCTAACAGATTGCCAAGTCCATGGACCCGGCGGAGGCCTTGGCAATTTAGGCCATTCCCCGCCTGGCACAAAAGATCACTGAACAGCAGAAGATTCTGGAGTGCTTAGCGGCTGCAGTAGAGAACTTAAGTAACTGATTGGACGCCGCCGCAGCAGTGACTACGCCATCTTCTAGACCCAACACCTCGGCCTCCATGCCGGATACACGACTGACGGATCCTTTCCCGGCACCTCCTCGATTCTCTGGGAACATTCTGATGTGCAGGGGATTCCTAAATCAATGTAATATGCATTTTTGCCTGCAACCAGCCTACTTCCCAGACGTCATTACAAAAACCACCTACATCCTCTCCCTCCTGGGTGGCAAGGCCTTGGCCTGGACTTTGCACTTTGGGAGCATGCAGATCCATCCTCAAAGATCTCCCCGGGTTTCTTGTCTTGTTCCACTCCATCTTCGACGACCCTGGCAGACACTCCGTCTCCGGATCCACGCTTCTTTATCTCCGGTAAGGTGACCAGTCCTTAGCTGACTACGTCATAGAGTTCCGCACTCTGGCTTCCGAGCTGCACTGGGACCTTCACTGCCTTCAAGTCATCTTTCTGGAGGGATTAAACTCCCGCATGAAACCCTAGTAACCAAATATGCAAATAACATACCTTTCAGAGATTAGAGCTGAAAGAATCCTGCTCTGCATCTCTGGCTTGCTCTCTCACCATCAGGTTCAGATATGATGTAAGCAATCAGGACTTAAGTCTAACAAAGCCTCGATCTTTACAGCACAGATCAAAGTGGACGTGCTGATATCATTGCTGTGGTGCTCAAGGGCCTTTTTAATCATGGTGATTCTTAGCATGCTAGAAAGCCAATACAGCTGACATGATAGCAAAAGAAATAAAGTTTCTAGAAATCACATTTCAGAGACACTCTCCACTGGGAACTCACCTGCTTGCGATCTCTGCTTTCCTCACGGTTGATCCCGGTTTCACAGTTTATTTTGATGTAAACCTCCGTTTGATGTGATATGACTTGTGTCATGAACGTCGGTATAGAAAAAGAATTTAAATAAATAAATAAATGTTGATTCATTCTGTTAGCCCTCCTTATGTCTGCAACAGCGGAAGAGGCCATCGAAGAGTCATGGCTGCACACTGATATACAGCAGTGCTCCAGAGTGAATACGCTTTTCAATGAGATGGACAAAATATATATGGAACAAAGAGAAGGCATTGGATTAGACAGGAAGTGATATGGACAGCGTGCTAACAGCCTTATAGAATAGCCTACTGACAACTGAAGTAAGTGTGAAAAAACAGCATGAGCTGCAAACTGTTAAGTTCACAGATAGTTGTAGTGAGTCATGAGGCCAGGGTGATGGTGTTACATTTTTTAACGAGCTCCATTTCAGCAGTTTCACACTGGAATTCTCCTTTGAAGATTCTCTGTAGGAGTATGGCCACTTTAAGCTCACATAGATTATGTCCATGAAGGTTGAAATGCTCTGCTACTGGTTTCTCAATGTTGCCATTTCTAAGGACAGAGTTATATCTATTTATTCTTTTCCTTATAGATCGACTTGTTTGTCCTATATAGACCTCAGAGTGACATGGCCGGCAGGTGACGGCATATGTTACTTTGGGAGAAGAGCCGTGAATGAGGCCCGGAAGTTGTAGGGTCCTATGATGGTTTTGTCTGGGTTAATAAGTGGACAGAGTTGGCATCTGGGTTTCTGGTGGGGTTTCTGGTTCCTGAGTTGCTGTCATTGTTGTACAATTTGTGAAAAAACAGCAGGAGCTGAAAACTGTTAAGTTCACAGATAGTTGTAGTGAGTCATGAGGCCAGGGTGATGGTGTTACATTTTTTAATGAGCTCCATTTCAGCTGGAATTCTCCTTTGAAGATTCTCTGTAGGAGTATGGCCACCTTAAGGTCAGATAGATTATGTCCAGGAAGGTTGAAATGCTCCGGTACTGGTTTCTCAATGTTGCCATTTCTAAGGACAGAGTTATGTCCATTTATTTTTTCCTTATAGATCGACTTGTTTGTCCTATGTAGACCTCAGAGTGACATGGCCGACAGGTGACGGCATATGTTACTTTGGGAGAAGAGCCGTGAATGAGGCCCGGATGTTGTAGGGTCCTATGATGGTTTTGTCTGGGTTAATAAGTGGACAGAGTTGGCATCTGGGTTTCTGATGGGGTTTCTGGTTCCTGAGTTGCTGTCATTGTCATACAATTCGTGGTTGCTGCTGAGTATCCATTTGAGATCGGGATTGGGGCTGCCAGTAGGCAAGGATGGGATATCCCTCTGACAGTTTTAAAAATAAAAAGCTGTGGAGAAGATTCTTGAGCACAGGTCCATTAAGAACTTGTAGGCAGGCAGTCCTGGTGATTGCCACTTCTTAGGTCTGGAAAGGAGCACCACAGAAGGGATTTTTTCATTATGTTTGGAGTTGGAAGGGACCGTCTTTGGCTCTTAAGAATTCTACTTTTTCGATTAGAAAATAAAATGAATTGAAAGATCAAGGAAACAAATTGAAAAATGAGCACATCAGAAGTGGGATTCAAACCCACAACTCCATCAGGAAACAGAACACCAAGCACAGAGAAGAAGAAACACATAAGTTCAGCACTTTAGACCACTCGACCATTACAACTGACAACTACTGCAGAAAAAAATCCCAGTCTTATATATATTATTTTCCATTTACTGTTACCTCACAGTCCTCACCTCTCTCGGGAGAGGTGTGCCGCATAAGATTCTTGAACTTATGCAACCCTCCCTGATACATAGTGGTGAGGAGCCTATCATCAACAGGCATTTTGCTTTGTTTCTGGCTAACCATCTGAATTTCTAAACATTCAACTGTAGATGTTAAAGTGGTTTCAGTATTTCAAGAAATGTTTCTAATATTACGCATGAAATAAAATAGCAAACCCGAGCTGGTGGCCCGTGAGTTGCTTTCCTCTCTTGATTCCCTATTTGACCTCGCTGGTCATATCGATTGGTGTCTCCACAGGAACTCCAAGCAAGCCAGAAACCTACGGCGAGCTTGCGCTGTGTTCACCGCTCTTCATCTCCCAGGGTGGACTCACTTCCCCAAAACGAAACAGGAGAGGAGCCCATGCAAATGGGTCGGTGTAAGCTCTCATCTGAAGAATGACGCCGACACCAGCGGTCGGGCCTTTGCCTTTACTGCGGAAATTCCGGACATGCATTAACCACCTGTCCCGTGCGTCCGGGAAACTCTCGGGCCTAGGTTCGGCAGGCCTGACTTCTCCATCTCCTCCACTAATCCTGCCGGTCTCAATTAAAACTGACAACCAAGAATTCCATACCTTGGCCTTGGTGGATTCTGGAGCCAGAGGCAACTTTAGGTTGAAGCAACTCACAGAACACCTTCGGATCCCCACCGTCCTTACCCTGGTGCCTCTGCTTCTTTCCTCTATCCACGGAGAACCCTTGCCCTGGCAAGGTCACCCATATTACAGCCCTGCTCCACCTTCAAACGGGATCTCTGCATATGGAATCCATCTCCTTTCATGTGTTGGACAAAGCCATTCACCCAGTGGTCTTGGGCCTACCGTGGCTACAAAAACATGCTCCCCAGTTCGACTGGGCCACACTGCAACTCTCTCGCTGGGGGCCTTCCTGTCACTCCAACTGCCTGGAGCCTGTTTCTCCCCAGCTTTGTCTTAATACTTCACTTCTGCCTCCCAGCCTTCCTCCGCAATAGGCACTGTTTGCTGATGTATTCTCTAAGAAGGCTGCTGACACCCTACCTCCGTACCGAGCCTTTGATTGTGCCATCAATTTACTTCCCAATACAGAGCCTCCTCCGGTCAGGATTAACCCGCTATCCCTAACTGAGATGCAGGTAATGTCCGATTACATCCGCGAGAACCTAGCCAAAAGGTTCATCCACCTTTCCAAGTCTCCCGCCAGAGCGGGTATTTTTTTTGTTGGGAAAAAAGACGGTTCACTCTGTCCTTGCATTGACTACCGGGGCATGAATGAGATCACTCAGAAGGACTGTTACCCTCTTCCTTTCATTTCCAAGCTCTTCGACAGACTCCAAAGGGCGAAGATCTTCTCCAAACTTGACCTCAGAGTGTTAGGATCCTGCCTCCTGGCCGAGCCGCAGGCAGTCCCCTACCTTTCCATGGGTAGCCAGGCCGCCAACGCAGGTTCCTCACGGCAGGCCATGCCGCTGTATCCTGGCTCCCCCACGGTCCTAGTGCCGCCATTGGAAGCTCTCCTTTGCGGCTGAAGCCGCTGCTGCCGCTCCTGCTCCGTTGCGGCTGGTGCTGCTGCCGGGGTCCTCCATCTGAGCAGCAGGGAAGCTGCCTCTGCCACTGCCTGTGTCCATAGGCGCGGGCGCGTGCCTTTCCTTGATATTTAAAGGGCCAGCGGTGGGAAAAGCCCCGCGGCCCTCGTCAGTGATGTCATCAACCTGTTAAAAGGGCCTTGCTTCTGTTCCACAGGGCCTTCGGATCCAGTCGTCACAGTGTCTGTGCTCTTCTATGGATCCAGGTCCTCCGTGGTCTTCCTGTGCCTTGATGGATCTTTGTTCTTCATGTTCCTGAACTTCGTATCCTTGATGTTCCTGGTCTCGTCCCTCGTTGGAGCTCCCTCGTCGCCTGTCTCATGTTCCTGATGTCCTGATGTCCCGTGTCCAGAGGTGCCATTTTTCCTTGTTCCTGATGTCCGATGTTCCTGTCCTGACTCCATCCATCTCATCTTCAGCTCTTCGTCCAGTTCCCAGGTCCCTCGTCTGTCCACCTTTCCTGGCGTGTGGCCGTCATGGTCCATGACCAGCCCATTGGGGGCTGTATAGGGAGCCTCATGGTACAAGGCCTTCTTCTCATCTGCAGCGCAAGCCTCCGGAAGACTTCTGTTTTTAATGCTTTGCTTCTGAGAATCCTGAGTCTTGAATCCTGTCCCGGTCTTTGGAGACCCTTGTGCCTGCTTCCGTCCATGCCTAAGACTCTGCCAGAACCTGCTCCGCTTCAGTGTGGTCCACGACCAGCCACAGTTGGCTGTGTAGGGCACGCCCCGGTGCAGGCCTCTACTGAATCTTCATCATGTTCCAGTCTCAAGTTCCACTTCTTCGCCTGGAGTCTGCTTCGCATGGTCACGCTGAACGCTGAGGTGGGCGCCCACCTGGACGTCAGAGACATTATCTCCATTAGTGAGCACTAAATCGAGTATAGCTCCCTCTCTCATGGGTTCCATTACTATTTGTTTGAACAGAGCCCCTTGCAGGGCATCCACTATTTCTCTACTATTGTTAGATTCTGCAGAAGGGATTCTCCAGTCTAAATCCGGCAGATTAAAGTCTCCAACGATAAACGCTTATCCCTTCTTTCCCATCTTTTGGATGTCTTCAACCAGATCTCTGTCAAGCTCTTCCTTTTGATTTGGAGGCCTGTAAACCATTCCAATAAAAATGGATGCCCCATCATCTTTTTTTAGGTTGGCCCATAGTGCTTCTTCATTGCCCCATCTTCCTTGCATCTCAGATGCTTGGATATTGTTTCTACATACACAAAAGGAGTATTCTGATTTTACAAATTTATGTGCAAAAAAAATTCTTTTTATTAGTATTCTCAATCTATCTAGACAATAAAATACTCACTAACTCACTCAACACACTCATTCACACCTAAAATCACATTAAAAACATTTTCCATACATCGTGATTGCGAAGAAAATATTTAACAATTTGTATAACTCTCAATTACAGCAACATCATTTATTATTTCAAAATTATTTACTGTTCGCCATTAACAATGTTTATTTCAACTGAAGTTTTTCCTTCATATTAATTCCACCCGAAATATGTCCAATATGTCCGACAAAAGATCTTTGTTTCTCCCCTCTTGGGGCTTCCTCAGGGACTCATGTATCGCTTAACGGTAATCCACTCCTCCGTTATCGATTACCAATATTCACTTCTAGAATTAAACACATATATCCTTCAGCTCTTCACAAATCACATCTATTCCCATCCCCCATTGCTCTAGATAGATACCTACCCCAAATTTTCCACATTACTTATTTAACAGTCTTCTCCTTAATTTCATCAATGTTACGATTCCCAAACAACAGCTTCAATTCATAATTTCTGATAGAGTATGCCACCGCATACATCCCTACAAGATAACAAGTCAACAAGCCACATAAAGACCATTTTTTTCTCTTACAATTTACCTTTTCTTAAAGCCGTTCCAACCCCCACCAGCGTCACTACTCACACTCATCAAAAATGGCGCATACGCAACGTGACGTCAATCACATGTTCAAACGTGGTGACGGACCGCTCTACCTTCGTAAATTTTATAGCCATCCAAAGCCAATTAATATATTCAACCACCCAATTACCTCCAAATTATTTGTAAAAGGCTTGCCATTCAATAGGTCCATTCAAACCATAAGGACTCATAGTCTTCCACTGAAAAATTAAACGCTGTTCCAATCTCCGTAATTTTGCCGATATATCACCACCATTAGAAGCCTGTACTTCCTTAATCACCACAAATTTCAAATCACTTACAGAATGTTTCTGTTCAATCCAATGATTTACAAGTGGGGCATTTTCCACACAACCATTAATTCTGCTCCTGTGCTCAATGATACGAACACGAATCATCCTGGCAGTCTGGCCAATATAAATTAAATTACAAGGGCACAGGATCGCATAAACAACTCCTTTTGAATTACATGAAAATGACCCCAACAAATGAAATGGTTTCTTCAATGATGGATGACAAAATTCCACACATTCAATCACATGACAGCATACAGAGCAAGTTCCACAACTAGTTTGTCCAAGTACTACGTCCTTACTCCGTTGTAGAGGGCGATATTTTAATTTTTCTTTTAAATTCTGACACTTTTTTATTGCAAACACAGGTTTATCCACCAAACCCGAAATCGATGACAAAATGTGCCAGTGTCTAAGAATACTCGATTTAATCCCTGAAACTTTTGAGGAGTTTGGAATGGTACACACCACCCGTTCTATTCTCTCTTTATTTTGTGATATAAGTAAATTGTCCCAGTTTGCAAACCGTGCCCTCTTATATGCCTTCTTGATCACCTTCCTTTTATACCCTCTCTCCATAAATCTTTCAGATAATTGACGGGATTTCACCTCAAATTCCTTATCAGAGGTGCACAACCTGCGATACCGCAAAAATTGTCCGGTGGGAATATTATTCCTCAATAGTTTAGGGTGAAAACTCTGGTAGTGCAACAACGTGTTGCGATCAGTTTCTTTTCTATAAACCGTTGTCACTAATCTGTGTTTATCAATATACACCATCATATCCAAAAAGGTTACTGCCAATATACTGTGATTTACTGTAAATTTAAGATTAACATCAGACGAATTTAACATCATCAAAAAACTTTGTAAATCATCCAGACTACCCTGCCATACAAAAAAGAGGTCATCAATGTACCTTTTCCAGGTTACTACATTAATAAACCAGTTGGAATTATAAACAAATTTTTCTTCAAATGTAGCTACATACATGCATGCAACACTAGGGGATATTGGCGATCCCATTGGGATACCTTTGATCTGTAAATAGTATCGAGCATTGTATGTAAAGAAATTTTTGTTTAATACCATCGATGTAATATACAATAAAAATTGTAATCTCCCCTCTGACAAGTCCATCTTCCTCAATTCCACTTCTATCATATGCATAGCTGATATCTGGGGAACATTAGTGTAAAGCGATACAATATCTGCTGTTACTAAGATCCAATTCTTTTGAACACATGGTAACAAATCTAGCTGTCTAATAAAGTCAGTTGAATCCTTAACATAAGATCTTATAGCTTCGACTTTCGGTTGTAACAATCGATCAAGAAATTTAGCCAATGGCTCCAAAATCGTGCCCATTCCTGCAACAATTGGTCTCCCAGGAGGATTGACAAGCGATTTATGCACCTTCGGTAAGATGTAAAAGTAAGCCAATTTAGGATGTGTCACATATAAGTAACGGAATTCTTTTCTAGTAATAATTTTATCTTTTACCATTTTTTTCAATTGGTCTTGAATCACATGACACACATTACTACATGTTATTTCATCTGTCTCAATATAAAATTGAGGATCATTTAACTGACGTAACACTTCATTATCATAGTCCACCACATGGATATTGGATATTGTTTCTGACATAAAGAACCACTCCTCCCCCTTTCCTATCCTCTCTGTCCTTCCTTAACAAGTTATAGCCCAGTATTGCTGTATCCCAATCATGAGATTCCGTGAACCACTTCTCTGTGACAGCAACAATGTCCAAGTCCACCTCCACCATTAGGGCTTGCAGATCTGGGATTTTATTTCCCAGACTATGAGCATTTGTGCTCATAGCTTTCCAGCTTTTCTCATTCAGGTTACTGCTTTTCCTGGACTCCTTTTGTGACTTATTTAGTTGAGTTTTGTTATCCACTTCACCCTTTCCCTTTGTGCAAAGGAAAAGATTAGTGCCTCTGATGACAGAGTCACCCAGCACAATGAGCTTTTTCCTTTGGTTACTGATCGTTTTATGGAATTTCTGTATGCATTGGGTTTCTTCTTTCTTTTCAGTTAACACTTCAATCTTTTTCTCAAGAACTTCTTCAGTATTTAATACAGAGAAGGCTTTTTGTACTTGTTGCACTTGATACAGTGTGTGTCTCCGCATCACAGGTCTAATTCTACCAGAGCCCACTGTAATCCTTCCCTTGAGAGCCCCGCGCGTGCGGCGCCACAAGCCTGACACATGGCTCTCCTCGGCATTGCCTAAGAATCAAACTCCCAAGCTTTCCTCAGCACAACCCGACGACAATGCGGCGAAATGGAGCGAGGGAAGCCCAAAAGCGATCAAAGGGAAAGGGAGAGCCCATATTACACTCTCCTCCTCCAGAGGGGAGGAGTTAGCAGTCTGTTATTGCTCACCCCGCCAGGAGGGTGGAGTTAGCAATCTTGTTTGGCTTTTCTCTTGAAAGGGGGAGTAGTTTGCAATCTGTCATGATCTGCTCCTCCAGAAGGGAGGAGTTAGTGCTTACCCTGCCCAGAGGGCGGAGTTAGTAATCTAGTAGCGAACTGCTGTAGATGCTTCTGTAAGGGAAGGAGATGCAATCTGTTATGGGTCAACTCCCCAGTGAAGAGGAGTTGGTAATCTCTTCAATGATACTCTTCTGTGGAGAGGAGCTAACAATAGGTATATTGTACTTCACTACAGAGATAGCAATCTATCATGCCTCCACTACGGAGTAGTAATCTGTTATATATAGGCTGCTGGCAAGTCCCATAGAAAGAGAAGTTAGCTATATATATAATACTTCCGTAAGTGGTGTTAGTGGTCTGTAGTGGTTGGCTCCCACAGTGTGATAGTAGTGTAAGAAATGACCACATAGAGGAAATGGTGAATCCCTGGGCCA
Organism: Rhinatrema bivittatum; assembly: GCF_901001135.1. Lineage (NCBI taxonomy): Eukaryota > Metazoa > Chordata > Amphibia > Gymnophiona > Rhinatrematidae > Rhinatrema > Rhinatrema bivittatum. Next base: position 123,304,579 of record NC_042617.1, read on the forward strand.
ATGGTAGATGACAGCGCCCCCAGGAGGAGATCCTGAGAGGAACCACCGGCTAGGCTAGAATATGAGATAAACACAAATAGTTCTTTATTAGGCTGGAAGCTGGACCACCAGAGGTGGCAGTAGTGAGTCGATATGTTCGGCAGGGCTGAAGTCCTTCTGATACTGGAATATAATCTCTGGGTTGCTGAGCTGTAGAGAGAGACTAGAAGTAGTGAGTAGACAGGGTATATTGGATACAAGATGGTACACTCACAATAGGAGATGTCTGCGATGGTCTCTATGCCACAGAGAGTCTTCAGTATATTTAGGAACAGGAGCCATAGGCGAGCACTGGTTCCCACAAACAGTCTGTAATAAAAACTCACAATAGCTGTATATGAAATGGCTTCTAGAGTAGAAGAGAATCTGTAAAGGATTCTAGGAACATGGGCCCTCGTGGAGTGAGTACCGGTTCCTATCTGCAATCTTGCCAATGTAACTCACGATCTCCTGTGCCTGCGATAACGTCTAGGACGGAAGGGAGTCTTCAGAGCTATAGGAATGTAGGCCCTCAAGGAGCGAGTACTGATTCCTATTACAATAGGACTCACTGTGTTCACGTCTGCGATCACTTCCAGGCAATGAGGAGTCTTCTGAGTATTCACAGGCAATCTGAAATCAAGAAGAGAGAGCGGAGCCCCCATGGAGCAGGTACTCCTGGTAAGTTTGAAAAGGCCGAGCAGTGGGGAAGGATTCCCCTCACTGACTCGGATCGTTGTTGCAAGTATCGTGGACTGCCGAAGCAAGTCCTATTGGAGTTCCTTGCTAACTCGTTAGAGGTTAGCAAACAAAGACCTTTTAAAGTGAAAATGGATGACTTCACCTCGGGGAGACGCCCCCGAGGTTTGCGCCCTTGCTGGTACAAGTCTGGAGCGCGCGCGCCCTTACATCATCAGGAATATGGTGGATCCGTAGCGTCAAGCTAGCCCGGGGACATCGGGACCAAGAGGCAGGGAGAAGCCGCGGCTGCAACTGTCCATCAGAGCTGAAGGAAGTCACTCCCAAGGTAGAGAGGGTGGAGCAAGGGGCGAGAAGAGGCACGAACGCAATAGCCCAGAGATGAAAAAGGCAAAATTTGAAAAAAAAAAATTTTTTTACTTGCCGCAAAGCCTCCGGGTCCTGAACCTACTGGGGGGAGTGAGCCGGGCTCCCCAATATCACCCCCAGTACTGTACTTAGCTGGAAATAGGGTCCTCAACCCTGCACCTCAGCGGCCTCTACAACCAGAGGGGATGGTCCCTTCAGGACCTAGCAACCCCCTGGGAGGCTGAAGACTGTCTCCTGTAGCCCAAACTTTTTCTTTTTTTTTTTTTAACTTAAGATCAAATACCTCTTTACCTTAAAACTGACTGGGCTATACCTAACCCTAAGCCAACACTAAGTAACTTCACAGACTGTAGGTTTTGCATCCGCCATCTGCTGGAGACAGAGTAATACTGACAGAGTGTAGGTGGCATCCTGGTATATATGGCAGAGTCCGTCAAAACTTCTCTGCCTCCATCTGCTGGAGAGAAAGCAAAACCCAGGAGTCTAGACTGATCCAGGTACGTACAGGGAAAGAGTTCTGCAAGAAGCCCTCTGGTGCATGACTCCTGGCTGAGGACTATCATAGCAATGACCAGGCTAGGTATCAGAATTTAATTCGCTTTGAATTGTCTAGGCTGTAAACCCCCCCCCCCCCCCCCTTTAGGTGGGGTTACAGCCCAGATGTACCAATATAATTGAAATCTAAGAAGCATAATGCAAGACTCAGTATCTTGGGGGTATCACCAAAAAGGTTTACACTTCTCACAGCAAAACAGTAAAGCTGCAGTACTTGAAGTCCTGTCTTGTTCTACTGCTTTCTCTCTGGATTTTTATTTATATATTTCATTAAGAGGATTTTGCAGTAATATATTTTTTATAGTTATAGTGTGACATTTTTACTAAAGTCATAGGCTCTGTGTGTGGGTGGGGCGGATTAAATTTGTGTCCATGATTCAGTTGTTCATTCTAGTCGTACTGTAAGATCATCAGCGGGATTCCTGCATGTAGAACACATGTGGCTCCCTCCAGTACCTCCAAGTCGGTGATTGCAAAGAAGCAGGATAAGGTTTTCCAAAGCTTTAAACACAAATATATCTTCTCAAACAATAACTACAAATCGTAACGAAAAAGAATTATCGTAACAATATCTACTTCCTACTAATCTTTATAAAAAAATGTTTTCCTGCAGTACCACTTTCAGCCCCATGCACGGAGTGAAATCTACAGTCTGAAGGGTGAGGGCAATGAGCGCAATCGTTGCCATGGTAACCGTCAGGGCTCCACGCCAATCGTCTCCTTATTTGGCTCTGTCTGGGAAAAGATGGCAGGGTCAATTTTCTAAATGCATTGATTTCGTTTTTTAAACACACACATATTTATAGTATATTTCTTCCTCATTGAGATAAAGTGACATTTCTTTATTTACTATCCCTACACATGAAATAGTGTGCGGAAATGATGCAGGCAGGCGCCGCGCAAGACGTTAGTCTTACATCATCATCCACCGCCAAAGTTTGCGCTAGGCCCTCTTGCAACCGGCGTCTGGCTCTGGAAGCTTCTGCGTGAGAACCCTGGCCGCAGCGAATCCTTAGCCATCCATTCCACGCAAGCAGTACCGACGTTCGGATTGTAAGTGCGGCAGAGCAGAGATGCCGGAAAATGCCGCTCCCAAAGGCTTGGTGGCTGCTACCACCGCCAAGAATAAAAGCGCTTACCAGGATCGCGACAAACCGGCTCAGATACGTTTCAGCAATATCACGGCGGGGAAAGGTAAGGAGCGGGGAGGGTGCTGAGTAGATCAGAGCCCGCCAGTACCTTCTTTGTCGCAGCCTTTCTCCCAGCAAGGCCCAAGGAAGAAGGAGTCGGCATCCTTCATTTCCCTTTCACATAAACCGCCATCTCTCAGTAATCTTGCTGACAGCCAGTTGAAGAAAAAAAAAACAAACCAGCAACAAAAATGACATGTTAGTAAAAGATAATTTCACATCAGTAGAAATGTCTTGTGTGGCGAAGGTTGTTTCCTATACAGTGGCCTCAGGCTGCAAGACTCGGACTTTGTGGACTGCGTCTGGGGGTGTAAAACGGAGAACCAAGGTCGCTGATCTGGAACCTTACTCTTTCCCTCATTGTAGCTGGTCTTGACTTGTACTTTTTTTTGGGGGGGGGGGAATTACTACTAAATCTTAGTGTTCTAAGGTTAGCTGTGCATAAAATGGCAACGCCGTGTCAGTATAAGACTGTCGGTAAAAAATTATATTTCTATGAATTAGCAATTTTGGTGAGGTGTTTCCCTCTAGTTAAGAACCTAAGACCGTCAATTCCAGCATCCTGACTCCTACAGTGGCCAGGCCAGGTTATTAGGAAATAACCGAAAAATCCTAAAGAGTAGATCCATTCCTTGTTCATTCCAGGAAAAGTGGCTTCCCCCCAAGTCTGTCTAGCTAATAATTGTTTATGGTCTGGGAGAAACCGACCACACTGTAGATAAAATAGTTTCTGGGCAGCCCAAGATGTACAAGTATACAAAAGCCCACTTGTTGAACAAAATAAAAAATGTATGCTGTAGGGTATGAAATTTTCAGATCATACAGCTTCCTTCAGATGAATATGATCAAGAAAGCTAGTTGCTCTTGGGAATTCCTGTGCAGCTACAGAATTATGTATTTTTTTCACAGAATTTGGCCCATGCCTGCAGAAAGAGGAGGAAGGCAGAAGTGCCTCATCTCAAAAAAAGATATATAGAAGGCCAGCAAAAATGACTGGAGAGTGACCAAAGTAACCCCAATATTTAAAAAGGGCTCCAGGGGTGATCCAGGAAACTATAGAGTGGGGAGCCTGACTTCAGTGCCTGGAAAAATACTGGAAATTATTCTAAAGCACACAGCATATAGAAAGACATGGATTTACTCAAGGGAAGTCTTGGCTCACAAACCTGCTTCACTTTTTTGAAGGGGTTAATAAACGTGGATAAAGGTAAACCAATAGATGTAGTGTATCTGGATTTTCAGAAGACTTTTGACAAATTCCCTCATGAGAGACTTCAAAGAAAACTAAAAAGTCATGGGATAGGAAATTATGTCCTTTCGTGGATTACAAACTGGTTAAAACACAGGAAACAGGATTAACTTGTCAGTTTCCTTAGTGGAAAAAGGTAAACAGTGGAGTGACTCAGGGATCTGTACTTGGACCGTTGCTTTCAATATATTTATAAATGATCTGGAAAGGAATACAACTAGTGAGGTAATCATATTTCCAGATGATACAAAATTATTCAGAGTAGTTAAATCACAAGCAGATTGTCATAATGTGCAGGAGGACCTTGTGAGACTAGAAGATTGGGCATCCAAAATGGCAGATGAAATTTAATGTGGACAATTGCAAGGTAATGCATATAGCGAAAAAGAACCCATGCTGTAGTTAAGATGTTAAGTTCCATATTAGGAGTTAACACCAGGAAAAGGTTCTAGGCGTCGTAATGGATAATACATTGAAATAGTTGGCTCATTGTACTGCGGCAGTCAAAAAAGCAAACAGAATGTTTAGGAATTATTAGGAAGGGAATGGTGAATAAAATGGAAAATGTCATAATGTCTCTATCGCTCCATGGTGAGACTGCACCTCGAGTACTGTGTACAATTCTGGTCACCGCATCTCAAAAAAGATATAGTTGCACGGGAGAAGGTATAGAGAAAGGGAATGGAATGGCCCCCTTATGAGGAAAGGCTAAAGAGATTAAGGCTGTTCATTTTGGAGAAGAGACAGCTGAGGGGGGATATGATAGTTATCTATAAAATCATGAGAGATCTAGGAGGGTAAATGTGAATCAGTTATTTACTCTTTCGGATAATAGAAGGACTTGGGGGCACTCCATGGAGTTAGCAAGTAGCACATTTAAAACAAATTGTAGAAAATTCTTTTTCACTCAACACACAATTAAGCTCTGGAATTTGTTGCCAGAGGATGTGGTTAGGGCAGCTAGTGTAGCTGGGTTTAAAAAAGGTTTGAATAAGTTCTTGGAGGAGAAATCCATTAACTTCTATTAGTCAAGTTGACTTAGGGAATAGCTACTACTATTATTGGCATTAGTGGCGTGGGATTACCGTACTTAATGTTTGGATACTTGCCAAGTACTTGTAATCTGGATTGGCCACTGTTAGAAACAGGATGATGGGCTTGAAGGACCCTCGGTCTGATCCAGTAAGGCAACTTCTTACGTTCTTATGATGAAGGGGTGGAAAAGGCCCCCTTATGAAAGGCTGAAAAGGTTATAGGTTTTTTTGTTAGTTTGAAGAAGAGATGATTTCCCGTTGATAGCAGGGCTGAATTAGCCATGCTGTCATGGGATCTGTCAGTCAGATCCGGGAGGCGGAGCTTGTTAAGCAGAGGCTTAGTTTTTTGTCTCTGCGGCTGCGCGCGTGTTCCCGCACAGGAAAGTAACAGATTCTCCTCAGTCTGTTCTTTCCGCACGCCTACTTTGAAATGACAGGTACCAGGAAGTGGACAGTTCTCCGACGCTCGGGATTGTCAGCCCTCTCTCCCCTCCTCCCGAAGCAGCAAAAGCGAAAAAAAAGTTGCAAGAGAGAGAGGGGAGAGAGGACGGGCAATCATACGCTCGGGATGGCCAGTCCCTCTCCCCTCCTCCCGAGGCAAGGCGCGAAAAGCAGCCTTGCTCCGGGAGGAGGGGAGAGAGGACTGGCAGTGTGAAGCGACCAAGCGACTTACTTTTTTTTGCAGCCCTCCGGAGGAGACGGCCATCAGCAGAAACGGATCGCTGCTCCCGACGAAGATGGACGTCTGCAGGGGGGAAAGCGGCCCCTGTGCGTGCAATTGATCGCTCAAGACGTGACGTCACGACGTTTGGCATCACGGCATGTGACGTCACGTCTTGAGTGGCCAATTGCACGCACAGGGGCCGCTTTCCCCTGTGCAGGCGTCCATCTTCGCCGGGAGGCAGGGGAGGGGAGCCGCGATCCGTTTCTGCTGATGGCCGCTCAAGACGTGACGTCCATCTTCCTGAGCAGCTGGAGGCAGGAGAGGGGAGCCACGGTCGTCTTCGCTGATGTCCGGATGGGGAGCTGCAAAAAGTAAGTTGCTTTATACTGCCAGTCCCCTCCCCCCTCCTCCCGGAGCAAGGCTGCTTTTCGCGCCTGCCTCGGGAGGAGGGGAGGGAGGACTGGCAATCCCGAGCGTAGGATTGCCCGTCCTCTCCCCTCTCTCTCTTGCAACTTTTTTTTTTGTTTTTTTTGCTTCGGGAGGAGGGGAGAGGACTGGGGCTGCCCCGGAGACCAGCACCCATGGACGTGGCCAGGGCAGGAGAGCAGGGGCTGGGGGAAAGTTTGCTGCCTACCCTTACCCCTGCCTCTAACGCAGGGGTAGGGGTAGGCGGTAAGTTAGCAGGTTAAACGCGCGGCAAAACGGCAGGGTAAAAAAGGGATAGTCGGGGCGCGCGTTACTGGATGGTAGGGAATAGCTAATTCGCTCGTTTACATGCCGCGTGCGGAAGGGGTTGCCCGGGGATTTTAGGATGCGGTAGGAGTAGGTTAAAGGGGATTGGGGATTGCAGGAAGTGCTAACGCGGCCGGAAAGTGAGTAGAACGTGGGTTAGGAGCGGGGTAAACGCGGCCGCACTTTACTGGATAGACCTGCAGGTTAGGGCTCATTCCACTAGGGCTCAGGCAGTGTCATGGGCGGAACTTCGATTTTTGTCTCCCATCAAAATTGGCCGAGCGGTGACATCTTTCTTACACACTTTTCTCCAGATATTACCGTCTGGATGTGCAGACTTGGGAGGATGCAGCCTTTGTGCTTGCAGTGTTGGTTGGACTGTGGTCAGCCTCTCTCCCTTTTCAGGAGTAGCTTGGGTACATCCCACTGATGTGGATTAACCTTTCTGAATGCTGAGAAATTACTACTTACCTGGCTGCCAGTTGATTATATTGTCCTGAGTGGCTGCGTTCTGGGGATAACTGGTAAGTGTCATTTCAGTCCCTAGATTAGTGATGTTACACTCTTTTTCTGAGCTCAGTATTTCCTGTTACTGAGTGCTTGATTGGTTGTCTGTTAATGGTTATAATCAAGTATTGCTAGTTTGTCCACAATTGACCTTTGCAGCGAATACTGGTGGGCTGATGTCAGAGCAGGGGTATATATACTGTGACTTTAGCTTTGCTTTGACTCCATCTACTGGTAGAGGTGCATAACCCACTGATGTGGATTAACCTGTCTTCATTAGAGAAAAGGAAATTATCAGATAAGTAGTAATTTCTCATTCAATTCAGTAAGAAAATGGTATGCAAATGCATTGGCAGTATAAATAAGTGCCTTAAAACAAAAGATGTGCTAAAAATGGTAGTAAAGTAACACTGCACTTTAATGTCGTTTTTAACAGGACACCCAAGTCAGAGGGACTTTTTGCCAGGACCAAAGAGGCCCCAACTCTCCACGCACTTAACTGCATATCCACTAACTCATGTTCCCATTCCCCCATAATCCCCCTCTTTAAGCACCCTTCAGGATCCCATATTCTAACCTGTAGGTTGGTTGCTACTTTCTATCTTGCTGGCAATTTAAAAAATGGTACTGACTTCAGCTGAATCAGTGACATTTTTTAAATTGCTGGCAGCATAAAAAGGAGCAGTCATTCTACAGTACAGGTTAGTACAGGGGTAAGCAACTGCAGCCCTTAAGTGCTGTAAACTGGTCTGGTTATTGTGTATATCCTGAAAAATAGGCATGAGCTATATTTGTATACAATGGAGGTAGTGCATGCAAATATCTCTTACATATTTATTATAGATATCCTGAAAACCAGACCTGTTTCTGGCTCTTGAGGACTAGAGTTACCTACTCCTGGGTTAATATGGGGTCTTGTAGAGTGCCTAGATTGGGGAGTGGGATCAGGGGTCCCAGACGGTGTGAGACAGTGGGTTGGCTCAGGGGTCCCAAACCTGGCAGGGTGTAGGTTATGTCAGAAATTTTACTCTTGGGTATCCACCCTAGACCTGGGGCATCTGAGTCTAGGAACCCCAGGTTCAGGACCACACTGGCACAGCACCATAGATTAACACACCAGAAATGTGTCCGAACTTTTCTCCATTTCTGAACCAAGAGTAAAATTTCCAGATCTAATGGCCCTGACTGCATTGGGGAGCAATATCTAATCTATTACTAAAATGAGATTTGCATAGAGATGCAAAAAGTTCAACACACATTTTTACCTATGTTTTTTAGTGTACCTTTCTGCATGCTATAAACCTCATTAAGTCACGAGTAAAGTTTAACCGATAAAATGGTGTGTTAAAAAGGTATTAAAAACAAAGGTGCACTAAACTAGGCACATCTCATTAAGTGGCTGATTAGAAAGCTGAGTGTTCAAACTATGCTGAAATTCAGTGCATAGTTTTGCTAACACACAAGCTAGTTTTTTTTTTTTTAAACTCCTGAGGCAATAAGCTAATGTTATGACCACTTATTTTAAATTGGGGAGGGAAACTAACTGTACTCCAAACAGCTAGCCTCAGGGCTAGATCTGCGTTGGTGCAGTTAGATTACATCACTTTCGCATAATGCCAATTCAACCTGCTGTCTATGGAGAACAATATTTACAGGTAAGCAAACGTTCTTTCTCTGTTTAAATCGTGCTTATCGACGTGAAAAGGCCTATTGGGCGCTAAAAATAAACATCTTGTAGAGCTAGAAATAATAGGAGCTCTGTTTTTCTCCAGCTGTTGCTGATGCCATTAGAACAAGCCTTGGACCAAAAGGAATGGATAAAATGGTAAGGAGCTGTCCATAAGTCGTTTTTGTTAAATTTCTAATGTCACAAGCAATTGCTTTATGAGAATTAGTAATCATTTAGAAACATATTTTTCAGATCCAAGATGGAAAAGGAGATGTGACCATTACAAATGATGGTGCTACCATTCTGAAACAAATGCAAGTTCTGCACCCTGCAGCCAAAATGGTAAGTTTCTTTCTTTATATAGCACTCTCAACCTGGTGTTTCACAAGAGACATCACAATAACAGCATGAAAAGACAATGTAGACGGTACAAAGGGCAAACAATAAATGCTGTAGATCTGGTATGAGGAGATTGGTTTGTCTCAAGTAAGAGCAGATTGTGGGTATAGTAGAAGAGTCCTCAATATTGTAGGAGTGTAAGAAGGCTATTGCAGAAATGAAGGCCTAAGAAGGAGAAGGAATGGTTATGAGGCAAGGTAAGGAAAATCTGGGATTAGGAACATAAAGAACAAGATGGAAATTAGTGAGCACCAAGAGAGCATGGGTAAATGGGCACCAAATCAAGAAAACACTTAATGACTGGAATCTTAAATTGATTTCTTTATTTAATTGGTGACTAGTTAAAGATGAACAGGAGGGAGGAGAAGACAGATAACTGGAAAAGACCAGCTGCTGAATTTTGAAGAAATTGAGCTGAGAAGACAGAAAGCACAGCTAACGGACTTTAATACAAGTCTAGATGAGAGGCAAAAGGGGCAAGAATAAACAAGTCAGTAGGTCACAAGGTAGAGAGAAGGATGGATGGTAGGAGTGTTATATGATTGTACCTTTTGGATTGTAGGGGTGTCATAAAGGAGATAATTGCTTGGGAGTTTTTTTTATCTGTATGAGGAGGGAACATTTCAGAATGCACCAGACTTGGATAAATATCCAGGCAAAATGCCCTCATGCTTATTTATTTATTTATAAAACACAAATTCTGCAATTTCCAAGAAAAACAGTGCTCACTGCAGAATTTAGAAGACCATTGCACTGCAGTGATTTGGTTGATACACTGTCTGTCAGCTTTTACTGCTAAAAGTATTTGTTGAAGCCTAAGTGTTTTATACCACATTTGCTTTCCCAGGTACTTCTCCTCTTGGGCTTTTGTACTTAGTAAGATAAAGACAGATCTGTCAGGGTTTTAACTACACAATTGTAATTTTTGCTGTGCTTGTGGGCAAGCATTCAATGAATATCACTTGAAACTTGAATTCTTCCTAATTCTTTTTGGTCTCTGTAAGGTGAATTAGTGCAGCAAACCCACATGACAACTGTCTTAAAAGCAGACATGGTGAAGTTTTTAACAAAAATTAAAATGTTTTTGCAGCCTGAAAAAGGATACTGACAGAGCCACCAAAGATGTTCCCTTCTGCCCACAATAGCCTATTTCCATGTACGTACCCGGATCAGTCCAGACAGTATGAGACAGTGGGTTGAGCCTCCTGTCCAGCAGATGGAGACACAGAAAAACTGAAAGGGTATCCTATATCAGGACAGAGCCTACCCTGCATTCCTTCAGTATTTCTGTCTCCAGCAGATTCAGACAGTAGACCCTGTGGTTCCCTTCTTTTCCTCAATTTCTCTTTCCCTTTGGGGTTTTCTTCTCAGATTTTTTTGCAAGATCAAGCAAGTATTCACTATCCTTTTTGTAATTAAAAAAAAAAAGGATCCAAATTGTTTTTATGCACTGTTTCTCTGATTGCATTCAAAACTTCTGCTCTAACGGAGACAGCTCTGTCTCCTCGCTCTGCTGGGAGCCTAGGGGGCTTGCTCCTTGATTATTCAGCCTAGGTTCCCTTTCCCAGAGACCTGTTTGCTGTTTGGGGCGATACTGGTGGTCCAGTCACTCCCCCTTTTCTGGCTGCACTGACCCTGAGAAGCTAATACCTCTGGTCTCCCAGCAAGGAAGATTAATTCCCATGCAATTGCTCAAAAGGTAACAGCAATTACCTTGGCAGACAAAGCAGGTTTAATTTCTCCCTGCTCTGATTTCATAGGGGTTGCGTGCAGGGTTCATTCGTCCTCATAGGCTTACCCCTGCAGCCCGGCTCATCTGAATGTCTCAGTGGCGGCTCCCTTTGATCATGCCGCGTTCTTCTGCCTGCCTAGCCTGCGAGGAGCCTGCTTTGCGGCTCTCCTTGCGACAGGCTCTGCTCCGGGTGCCTGCCAGGTAGGGAAGGTCCCTCCGCAGCAGCGCCAAGACCGATGGCGCGTGGCTAGGCCGTTCCCTGCCCGAAAAACTGCGGGAACGGCGGCCATTTTGGGGGAGGTTTTTACCTCATATTTAGGGCGGGAAGGAGAACCCGATTTAACTGTTTCCCCGTTCACTCTCCGGAGGGGTTTTCTGACCCTACCTCCCCCCCTCCCAAGAAGCCTAAACCTCATTTCTCAACTGAATTTGTGCTTTTAATGCACAAATCCTATTTAGCTAGCCTGCAGGAAGAGGATGATTTCCCCCCCCCCCCCCCCCCCCCCCCCCCAGCTAAAGCCCCTCGGGTATCTGCTTCACAGCTCCCTGCTGTTCCAGATGGCCAGGGTTCCGTCAGAGTCAGGGTGGTGCCGGGAGCCCCCCGCCCCCCCCCCCCCCCCCCCAACCGGCTGCACTCCTTGATCCTGATCTGGACTGATTTGCTCCCAGGGCCTCCCCTAGAGGGTGATGACCCGCGTGTTCTCCGTTTGTTCCAAAGGGAAGAGCTGGACCTGCTCATTCCCTTTATTTTGGATGAGCTGGACATTGAAGTGTCACCGGAGGATTCTGCTACTCCCTCTTTAGCAGCTAACGTGGACCCGGTCCTGACGGGTCTTAGGACTCCTCCACGTCTGTTCCCGTTTCACCCTATGCACAGGCAACTGCTCCTCTGGGGAATGGAAGTCTCCCGAGGTGGGACTCCACGTGGGTAGGGCAATGGACAAGCTGTATCCCCTCCCTGATCAATGCTTGGTCACCAAATCTCAAAAAAGATATAATTGCGATGGAGAAGGTACAGAGAAGGGCTACCAAAATGATAGGGGGAATGGAACAGCTCCCCTATGAGGAAAGACTAAAGAGGTTAGGACTTTTCAGCTTGGAGAAGAGACGGTTGAGGGGGGATATGATAGAGGTGTTTAAAATCATGAGAGGTCTGGAACGGGTATTTACTCTTTCGGATAATAGACTAGGGGGCACTCCATGAAGTTAGCATGTGGCACATTTAAAACCAATCTGAGAGAGTTCTTTTTCACTCAACACATAATTAAACTCTGGAATTTGTTGCCAGAGGATGTGGTTAGTGCAGTTAATATAGCTGTGTGAAAAAAAGGATTGGATAAGTTCTTGGACAAGTCCATTACCTGCTATTAATTGAGTTGACTTAGAAAATAGCCACTACTATTACTAGCAATGGTAACTGGAATAGACTTAGTTTTTGGGTACTTGCCCGGTTCTTATGGCCTGGATTGGCCACTGTTGGAAACAGGTTGCTGGGCTTGATAGACCCTTGGTCTGACCCAGGATGGCATGTTCTTATGTTCTTAAAGTTCCCAAGGTGGACGCTTCCGTCTCCATGATCACCAAACACACCACCATCCCAGTGGTGGGGGCGATGGCACTGAAAGATATTCAAGACCGCAAGCTCGAGCTTTATCTCAAACGAATCTTTGAAGTCCTGGCATTAGGGGTCCGGGCGACAATCTGCGGCAGTCTCATACAGCAGGCAAGCCTTAGGTGGGTTCAACAATTGCTCAGCATCCAGGATCTCCCATCTGCAGAGGCGGAGCAGGCAGAACGACTGGAGGCAGCATTGGCATATGGGGCGGATGCCCTATACGATTTGCTCAGAGTGCAGGCCAAGGCCATGGTTTCAGTGGTGTCACCCAGGCGTCTTCTCTGGTTGCGCAATTGGTCTGCGGATTCCTCCTCTAAGTCGCTTCAAGGGCAAGTTGCTTTTTGGGAAGGATCTTGAACAGCTTATCAAATCTTTAGGAGAGAACAAGGTTCATAAGCTGCCGGAAGCCCGCCCGAAGCAGTCCAAGTCCTTTTTTCCTTCACGTTCTTGTTTTAGAGGTCAGCGCCAGTTCGATAGCAGAGCGAAGGGTTCCTTTCCTAGAGGTAACTCCTCCACATCCCAGTCCTGGTCTCATTCCTTTCATGGCTGAATTCCCTTCCGGGAGGGAAACCCACAGCACTCTGTCGCAAAGCTCTCTTCCCAATGAAATAAGGCCGACCCATTCCTCCGTTCCCAACTTAGGCGGACGTCTGTCCCTGTTTCTCGAGGAATGGGTCAAAATCACGTCGGACCAGTGGGTCCTTGAGGTGATAGAAAGAGGTTACGCTTTAGATTTTGCTCTGGATCTCTCAGACCTCCACATAATCTCTCTGCGGAAACCGCAAGCGTCCAGCGGTCTGCCAGACTCTTGTCAGATTGCAAGAGCTCGGAGCTATAGTCCCAGTACTGCTGGAGGAACAAGGAACCAGCCAGTTTTCCATCTACTTCATTGTGCCCAAAAAGGACAGATCCTTCCGTCCTATCTTGGACCTCAAGAGAGTCAACCGGGCCCTCAAGGTTCCCCATTTTCGAATGGAGACCCTGAGGGCGGTGATAGCGGCGGTTCGCTCAGGTGAATTCCTGGCCTTACTCAACGGAGGCTAACCTACACATACTGATATGCCGAGACCATCAGAAGCAGCTCCGGTTCAACATTCTGGGGCAACACTTCCAGTTTCAGGCTCTCCAGTTCAGGCTCGCCACGGCGCCATGCACTTTTACCAAGGTCATGGTAGTGGCGGTAGCCACTCTCCGCCGGGACGGGGTCCTGGTTCATCCTTACCTGGACGATTGGCTCATTCGAGCCAAGTCGGAGGCTCTCTGCAGGTCGGCGGTCGACAGAGTCTTGGCTTTCCTCGCCTCCCTTGGGTGGATAGTCAACTTTTCCAAGAGCAATCTCCAGCCCTCCCAGGTTCTAAAATTTCTGGGAGCATGCTTCGACACCTGGGTCGGCAAGGTGTTCCTGACGGACGCTCGGGCGATCAAACTTATGGATTAAGTGCACAATTTTCTATCACTCTCGCTACCCTCTGCCTGAGATTACCTTCAGGTCCTGGGGTCCATGGCTTCCACTATCTATCTGGTTCCTTGGGCTTTTGCGCATATGTGTCCATTACAGAAAGCTTTACTGTCCCGCTGGAAGCCAGTGTCGGAACAGTTTTGGACGCTCCTCCCGCGCTCAGACTCCACCATCGCCTACATGCAATGATGGCTCTCACTCGCACACCTCCTGAAGGGGATGCCTCTACAGACGCCTCAGTGGATCATTGTCACGACGGACGCCAGCCTCTCAGGCTGGGGAGCAGTGTGTCAAACACAATCTATGCAAGGATGCTGGTCCCCAGCCCAATCCCACTGGCACATCAATCGTCTGGAGGCCCGAGCGGTCCGGTTGGCCCTCAAGGTCTTTCTTCCTCTGATCCGTCGCAAGTCGGTGCGGGTTCTCTCGGACAATGCCACCACGGTGGCTTACATCAACCGGGGGCACCAGAAGTCGCCTGGTGGCTCTGGAAGCCAGTAAGCTGTTCACCTGGGCGGAGGGTCACCTGGATCGCTTGGCAGCTTTCCACTTTGCGAGGAAGGATAATGTTCAAGCCGACTTCCTGAGTCATCAGCGTCTAGACCACGGAGAGTGGGAGCTGTCCGGAGCGATGGAGCTGATCGTCCGCAGGTGGGGTCCCCCCCCCCCCACATAGACTTGATGGCCACTCTGAACAATGCAAAAGCTCCCAGGTTCTTCAGCTGCAGAAGGGAGCACTGATTGGAAGGAGTGGATGCCCTGGTTCTTCCCTGGCCTCACCATGGTCTCCTGTATGTGTTTCCCCCTTGGCCTCTGGTGGGAAAAGTCCTCAGAAGAATAGAACTTCATCGGGGACCCATCATTTTTGTGGTACCCGAGTGGCCCCACAGACCATGGTACGCGGATCTAGTGAACCTCGCAACAGATGGTCCTCTTCACTTCTGCCATCTTCCACACCTGCTCCGGCAGGGTCCACTATTTTTTGATCAGGTGGATCGCTTTTGTCCAGCGGCCTGTCTTTTGAAAAGCAGCGACTAAGAAGGAAGGGATATAAAGAAGCAGTTATATCCACTCTGATACGGGCCCATAAGCCTTCTACCTCTCTCGCTCACGTCCGGGATTGGAGAGTTTTTGAGAGTGTCTGTGCTGAGTTCGGAGTGCCGGCAATCAAGGCTCCGGTATCCCAGATCCTCTCATTTCTCCAGAATGGCCTTTCTAAGAGTTTATCTTTCAACTCCTTACGGGTACAGGTTTCCGCTCTCGGGTCTCTCTTAGGTAGTATCGATGGTTACGAGGTGGCGGCTCCGGATGTCATTCGATTCCTCAAGGGGGCCAAGCACTTGAATCCGCCTGTCCGGGCTACTTGTCCCTCGTGGAGCCTTAACTTGGTGCTTCGGGTTCTCTGCGAGGCACCCTTCGAACCCCTCCGGCGGGCTACGCTTAAGGATCTGACTCTCAAGACCGTTTTCCTCATCTCTATCTGTTCCGCCAGGAGGGTGTCGTAACTCCAAGCATTGTCTTGTAGGGAGCCGTTTCTCCGTTTTTCTGATCCAGGGGTCTCCCTTAGGATGGTACTGTCGTTCTTGCCTAAGGTTGTGTCTTCTTTTCACGTCTCTGGAAGGTGCTTGGGGCAAGGAAACGCGGTCTTGCCCCTCAGGTCATCAAAATATCACTGGTTCTGGAATTTTTACAGGATGACTTGAATAAAGGGTACTCCTGGGGGAATTCTGCGCAAAAAAAAAAAAAGTAAAATTCTGCAAACTTTATATGGGTCAGAATAACACAATTTACATGACAGTCTTTAATTACATTTTAAATTAATACAGAAAAATGTTATTACTTAGAGATTCACTGTAATAGTGTCCCTTCCACGCGCTCTTCTACTCCCTTGGCCAACTCCTCCAGCTACCAGTATCTCTCCCCTCCACCTCTAGGCTCAACCCCTTCCACTCTATCGCCAATCCCAGATTTTGACCCCATTCTTAGTACTGCCCCTCACACAGGCTCCTTCTGTCCCTCCCTCTCTCACACACATGCTCCCTCTCTCTAGTACACATACACATACCCTCATACAGGCTCCCTCACTCTCTCGCACACACATCCCCTCATACATACACACCCACAGAAGCTCCCTTTCTCACGCATACATCCTCACACAGGCTATGTATGTCTCTCTGTCATGCACCCCCTTCACACAGGCTCCCTCTCACACATACACAATCCCTTCACACAGGCCAGCACCCTCACATACACAGGATCCTTTTTTCATACACACCAGCTCCCAGTCTCTCTCTCTCTCTCTCTCTCACTCCTTCACAATCTCCTCAAATAGGCTCCCCTCTCTCTGCACTCAAGCACCCCCCCCACACGCACACTCTCTCTCTCTCTCTCACACACTCCTTCACAATCTCCTCAAATAGGTTCCCCTCTCTCTGCACTCAAGCACCCCCCCACACACACCCACTCTCTCTCTCTCTCACACCCTCCCCTCTATCATCCTCCCTTTCCCTCTCTCACACCCCTCTCCTCACACACACCTCTCTACACACATTCACTCTCACTAGGGCCTTCATCTTTGCTGCAAGTGGAGCGGGTCCCAAGGCATGGGGGGGCCTTCATCTTTGCTGCGAATGGCGCACCAGGGGCCGCCGCCTTCACCGCAAACGGCACGCTCCGTTCGCAGCATGCCGGGGTCTCCTCTGACATTTTGTGCACAGAATTTGGCAATTCTGCGCAGGGGGGGAATTCTGCGCTCCACATCAGCGCAGAATTCCATCAGGACTAAAAGTATTGGCCCTTAATTCCTTCAAGGTCCAGGTTGCAGCACTCTTCCTGTTTCAGGGGCGAGGTGAAAGGAACCACATGCCTGTTTTCCAAAAGGGGTGAAGGACCTCCGGCCACCCCTATGGTGGCTGGTTCCCTTAAGGAATCTTAATTTAGTTTTGGAGTTTCGGCTGCTGCACAGTGTTTCCTTGCACTTATTAACCCTGAAAACAGTGTTCTTGGTATCGATATACTGTCGTGTTGGGAATCGTTCCTCCGGATCTCTCCAGGAGTCCTTACAATTTCATACTGTTCCATCCTTCTTGCCCAAGGTAGTCTCTGAGTTTCACTGAATCAGTTCAATTTGGGACTGTCCCTAGATAGGCTCGAGGACATGGAGAATACAGTCTCCTCCGCCATTTAAATGTCTAAGCTTTTGGTGCGGTATCTGAAAGTCTCAGGACCGATGCACAAGACGGACCGCTTATTTGTTCTTCACAGTGGAAGGAGACAGGTTGAATCAGCTTCGCGGGCTACCATAGCTCCCTGGATCAGGGAAGTAGTTGCGGGAGCCTATGTAGAGGCAGGAAAGCCATTACCCTTCAGATTAAAGATCATTCCACAAGGGCTCAGGCAGTACCCTGGGCGGAAGCTAGACTGCTGTCTCCTGTTGACATCTGCCAAGATGCAACGTGGTCCTCCTTACTCACCTTCTCCAGGATCTATCGCCTTCACGTTCAGGCCCGAGAGGACGCAGCCTTTGCAAGGGCAGCACTAACCGGACCGCGGGCAGCCTCCCGCCCCAATCAGGAGTAGCTTTTGTACATCCCATTGGTCCTGAGTCCATCTGGCTACATGCTAGGAGAAATTACCTGATACTTTTGTTTTCCTGAACATACCCAGATCAGTCTAGAAAAATGGGTTTATGCATTCCTACCAGCAGATGGAGACAGAGAACAAAACCTTGAGGCACTGCTACATAACCGAGAGTGCCACCTGCAGTCCCTCAGTATTTCTCCATCTCCAGCAGATGGTAGAAGTGCATCCCAGCAGTCTGGACTGATCTGTGGTATTACAGGAACGGAAATTAGCAGATAAGAACCAATTTCCCTTTCCTTAGTGTAGACAGATGGACTCAGCATCCCTCCCACAGCTGCCCAAGAACGGGGCCAAGGTATCGTCCGTGATATGAATTTCGATTTCAGGCAATCCCTAGGTCAGGGCATCTATATTCTTGCTGGGATTCAACATTTGTTTACTTGAGTACAGTTATCCTTTATTAAGTTTTATTCTAGTTGTAATCAGTTTTGTCAAGAGTATGTCCACAATGGCTTTTGAAGAAAATGCTGAGGTCACTGCAGGGGTATGTCTCTAATGTGATGTCAGCTTTGAAACCTGACTCAGTTTCCATCTGCTAGCAGGGGAGCATATAACCCATTGGTCCTGAGTCCTGAGTCCATCTGTCTATACTAAGGAAAACGAAATGATCAGGTAAGTAATTTCTCCATTTCAGAAAGTGCTTTTTCAGTCAATACACAGTTCCCTGTTCATACCAGGTTCAGTCCAGACTGTGGGTTATGTCCCCCTTCCAGCAGATGGAGTCAGAGCAAAAACTGAGAGGGCATCCTCTCATAACTGATGCACCCTCTGTAAACCTTCAGTATTTCTCTGACTCCAGCAGATGGCAGTTGCACCTTCAGTTCCCTAGTTCATTTAGAGGATAGTTTACAGAATTTCTTTATTCTTTGTTTTTCCTCTAATTCTTTATAAAGTTAAAAAAAAAAAAAAGTGTTCAGCTTCTCTGGAGACTTGCAGGCAGAACTTTGTTTTCAGTGACAGATCTGTTTTGTACATGCCGTCTTATGTTATTCTGTTGTTTTGGGGGTAAGTGTTTACTTATTTCTTACAGCCAGTATTCAGCTGCCTTATGGGTGAATGTTGGTGGTCCAACCTCTCCCCCATGACACCCTGCTGCCCTGAGATGCCGTTTCTTCCTCGGGGGCAGCCTTACAGTTAGAGACGCGCCATTCCTCTGACTGAACGGGAGAGCGGGTCATTTCTGACAGGTAGCAGCTCTGAATTTCTTGTTCCTGTGAGGAACTGGGTGCAGGGGGAGGGGTGGTTCAGTCCCTTCCCCGTGGAGACCCCTGAGAAGCTCCATACCTTAGGTCTCTCATCAGAGAAGTAAAATTCCTCTGTCACGGCTGTCTGGAGGGGAAAGGAAAAAGAGGAAAGGTTTTTACTTTTTATTAATCCGTACCCTGTACGAGGACCAGCAGCTTACGGGGGAAGGAGCGCAGAGCAGTTTTCTCTCTCTCCCGCTTGCATCAGCCAGACACAGAAGGACTTTGCCGTTCCTGCGGCAACTCCTCACCCCCCCCTCCCTCCTGATGCCTCGATTGCCATTTTGTATCCACATGTTGAGAGCCAGCCTGCTGCACATGTTTCTTTGTCAGATGGGGGAAGGGAATTCTCATTTTACTACTGATTTTGTACTTTCATTACACCTAATTTAAGCCCTGTGCAACCAGCAGACTTAGAGCCTGCCTCTCCTCCCGATGCGGCCTCTCCCCCGGGGGGACGGGGGGGGGGGACCTTAAAGAGACAGCAGGCCTTTTCTTCTAAGTTTGTGATTTTAATGCACAAAGCTTTTTTTTTAGAAGCGGAGGCTGAATGGCAGGAGGAGGGACTTATACCAGCAAAGGTCCCCAGGCCATCAGGGGTGTTGGATCCCTCTAGGGTACAGTCAGGATGGACAGCTGTTAATTCCTCGGGGTCTTTAGCTTCTAATCTGCCAGATCCTGGGTCGCAGGATCTTCTCCTTGGGGATGCAAACGGGATCATTGAGTCCGCCCCAGACGAGTTGGACCAGATCATTAAATCGCTTGGAGAGAATAAGGTGCATAAATTGCCGGAAGATCGTCACTACGCGGACCCGGTTCAGAGGCCAATGGCATTGTTGTCAGACTAGACCCTTGCCTCACAGGATTCCCTCTTCGAGGTCGCAGTCCAGGTCTCATTCCTTTCGAGGCCGGAGACTGGCTCGGAACTCCTCTACGCACGGAGCTTCTGCTACATCTACCCAATGAAACGTTGCCGGTCCACTCTTCAGTTCCCAGGATAGGAGGACATCTTTCCCTCTTATACGAGGAATGGATCAAAGTCACCTCAGATCGGTGGGTCTTGGATATTCTACGGCACGGTTACGCTTTAGAATTTGCTCGACCTCTCAGAGACAGGTTTGTCTTCTCTCCGTGCGGTCTCATCAGTGTGCAGTGTGACAAACACTGGATCGGCTCCTGGATTTGGGTGCCATTCTCCTGGTGCCGGTACCGGAACAAGGGTTCGGTCATTATTCCGTCTACTTCGTAGTCCCCAAGATGGTCAATAGGACTCTCAAGATACCACACTTCAGGATGGAAACCCTGCGCTCAGTGATTGCGGCGGTACACCGGGGAGAGTTCCTCACGTCCTTGGACTTCATGGAGACTTATCTTCATATCCCCATCCTGTAGGAGCATCAGCGCTTCCTCTGCTTCAAGATTTTAAGGCAGCTTTTTCAGTTCCAGGCCCTGCCATTTGGCCTGGCGACCGTTCCTCGCACCTTCACCAAAGTTAGGGTGTGGTGGCGGTGGCCCTACGGAGGGAAGGGATTCTGGTCCATCCCTATTTGGACGACTGGCTCATCCAGGCGAAGTCCATGGATTTGTCCCAGCACTCAGTGGAAAGAGTATTACGTCTCCTCCAGTCGCTAGGCTGCATCGTCAATTTTGCCAAGATCAGCCTCCCTCCGGCGCAGTCACTCGACTTTTTGGGAGCTCATTTCAGCACCAAAGTGGGCACAGTCTCTCTTTGTTTGGATCGGGCCCAATCTCTCCTCTCTCAGGTTCAATGCTTTCGGAATCTCCGACTTCCCACTGCTTGGGACTATCTCCAGGTGCTGGGCTCCATGGCCTCCACTATAGATGTAGTGCCTTGGGCGTTTCCCACATGCGTCCCTTGCAAAGAGCATTACTCTCCCGTTGGAAGTTGGTGTTTCGGGAATTTCAGACTTCTGCCGCTATTATCTCTAGCCCAGGACAGCCTGACCTGGTGGCTCAACCTGGATCACTTGCTAAGAGTGGACCTAGAGGTTCTGCAGTGGGTGATCATTACGACAGGCGCCAGCCTCGCCGGCTTGGGGGCTGTGTGTGGACGCCGATCGACGCAGGAGCAGTGGAAGTCGGTTCAGTCAGTGTGGCCCATCAACTGTCTGGAGAGAAGAGCAGTTTGTCTGGCGCTGAAGCACTTTCTGCCTCTAGTCCAAGGCCGAGCATTCCGAGTCTTCTGACAATGCAACGACAGTGGCGATATCAACCGTCAGGGAGGGACAAGGAGTCTCCATGTCGCTCAGGAGATGAACAAGCTAATGCCGTGGGTGGAACTCCATTTGTCCCATCTGGCGGTGTCTCACATTGCAGGCATAGACACTGTTCAAGTGGACTTCTTAAGTCACCAACGCTTAGATCCTGGGGGGAGAGAGCTGTCCCAGGAAGCAGTGTCACTCCTCTTCACGCGATGGGGGACTCCCCATCTTGATCTGATGGCCACTCAAAGGAACGCAAAGGCTCCGTGCTTCTTCAGTCACAGAAGAAGAACAAGGCACAGAGGGCGTCGATGCCTTAGTCCTCCTGTGGCCGCGGGACCTCCTGTTCTACGTCTTTCCGCCTTGGCCCCTAGTGGGAAAGGTGCTCCGAAGAATAGAGTCACCCAGGGGCCCATGATCCTGGTAGCTCTGGAATGGCCTCAACGGCCGTGGTTTGCAAACTTGGCTCAACCCTAGTGGTGGATGGCCCGCTTCGACTGAGACATCTGCCGAACCTTCTCCGACAGGGCCCAGTATTTTTCGACCAGGAAGATCACTTCTGTCTAGTGGCCTGGCTTTTGAGCAGCGCCGGCTGAGAAGAGGAGGGTACCCAGAGGCAGTTATCGCCACTCTTCTCAAGGCTAGGAAGTCTTCCACCTCCATGCCCTATGTCCGGGTCTGGAAAGTTTTTGAGTCTTGGTGCCAGTCCACACAACTTTCTCCACGTCGTGCGACAATACCCCAGATCTTATCTTTCTTGCGAGGTCTGGAGATGGGATTAGCCTACAATTCCCTCAGAGTTCAGGTGGCAGCCCTTGGTGCCCTCCATCATCAGGATGTAACTACTCTTTCATCGCACCCTGACATAGTCCGGTCCGTAAAGGGAGTAAAGCATGTGAAGCCACCGATGTGGACCTTGAATTTGGTCCTTCAAATTCTAGGCGGTCCACCGTTTGAACCTCTGAAGAGAGCTACCCTCAAAGACCTCACTCTCAGGACAGTATTCCTGGTGTCTATCTGTTCTGCTCGCAGAATTTCGGAGCTTCAAGCCTTGTCATGTAGAGAGCCTTATCTATGCTTTACGGATTCAGGGGTTTCCTTGTGTACCGTACCATCTTTTCTATCAAAGGTGGTCTCGTTCTTTCATTTGAATCAGTTGGTGGAGCTGCTGTCCTTCCAGGATGAGGATTCCAGAGAGCTTGGACGCCTCGATGTCAAGTGCATCCTCCTTTGATGTCTGGAGGCTACCAATGCTTCCGTTTATTTGATCACCTCTTGTCCTCTGGAGTGGTCCCCAGAAGGGAAACAAGGTTTCTAAAACCTCCATTGCTCGCAGGCTAAAGGAAGCAATTTCTATGGCGTACTTTGGCACTGGGCGTCCACTGCCAGACGGTATGAAGGCTCATTCTCTCCGAGCTCAAGCCACCTTCTGGGCAGAAAGCCAAGAGGCCTCTCCGCAGGAGATTTGCAGAGCGGCTACCTGGAAGTCGTTACACACATTCGCGCGTCACTATTGCTTGAATCTTCAACCACCGATCGTGGGCTCCTTTGGGGCTCAGGTCATTCGAGCTGGGCTATCAGTGGCCCTCCCTACTTAGGGAAGCTTTGGTACATCCCACGGTCTGGACTGATCCTGGTACGTACAGGGAAAAGAAAATTATTCCTTACCTGCTAATTTTCGTTCCTGTAGTACCATGGATCAGTCCAGTCGCCCACCCTACGGATTGTTAGGGGTTCTTTGGGATAATCTTTCAGCTCGACTGTGTAATTTATTTCAGGATCGGTTTGGGACTGATTAAGAGTTCAGGTTGCAAGTTTTTTGCTTAGACTTGTTTACAGTTAATATTCAGTTTTGTATTGATCCATCCAAGGTGTTTTTCCTTATTGCTTGGATATTCTTAATACTGAAGGTTTACAGAGGGCGCACCAGTTATGAGGGGCCGCCCTCTCAGTTTTTGCTCTGACTCCATCTGTTGGAAGGGGGACATAACCCATGGTCTGGACTGATCCATGGTACTTCAGGAACAAAAATTAGCAGGTAAGGAATAATTTTCTTTTTAATCTTGTAATTTATTATCAGACAATATGGTCAAGGCTAGTAATGTAGCTAGATTTTTAAAAAGTTTGGACACGTATCTGAAGAACTGATGCATTAATAATTAGCCAAGGAGACTTGCAGTTAGCTATCTTTTACTTCTGGGAACGAGCAACAGGGAAGGGATCCACCATTAGGCTCTGTTAGGCAAGTAACCCAGATTGGCCACCGTCAGAGATGGTTTGCTGGGCTGGATTTCTCATTGGTCTGACCTAGCATTGAACTTATATTCCTCAGTCCTCAGTATCTTCTCCCCTGCTTTCATACCCCACCATCTTCCTCCTGTCTCTTCCCTGCTGAGCTTTCCTTCACCTATACATGTGTGAGCCAGTGGCTCAAGTTAATTTATTTACTTGGCACTGCCCCTCTTAAATTGCAGCCCCATGTCATTTTTAAGTCTGTAGCTGAATCAAGTGGTGGAAACAGGGGAGATCACGGTAACAGCGAAAGCCTATGCTGACGGCTTGTGTACTGTGAGATTAGCATGCAAGTGTTGAACATGTTTGCAGGCTAGCACAAATGGGACCAAGTGGTGACAGCAGCAGCAGTAGTATGGGTTCCACCTGGATCAGGTGTGTCATGAGGTGCAGCATGCTTGGCCACACACATGGAAACATGGATTTCTGCTAATTACCCAGGAAAGTTCTGCATGTGCACCTTTGTTTTGATCTACAACATGTTTTTAGGTTTTCAAACAAGGTTATTGCTGAAGTTGAAACTCATATTAAATTGTATGGTGGCTTTGCATTGTAAGACATAGTAGTCTGTGAGCACATCTTGCCTTAAACTACAATGGTGTGAGACAGGAGCTCAAAATCAGTTTTGACATTTAGGTAATCCATAGTTAAGCCAAAGTACTCTGCTCACACCAATATTTTATCTGCCTCTGCCCTATAGTTTTCATTGTTCTTTTCTTCTAATTTATGTTCTTTAGTTGGTGGAATTATCCAAAGCTCAAGATATTGAAGCTGGAGATGGCACTACATCTGTTGTTGTTATTGCTGGTGCCCTGTTGGATGCTTGCTCTAAATTGCTCCAAAAAGGTATGTTTTGTTAACGGTTCACATGCATAAATTTGGAAATGATTGAATATGACATACATTCCAGTAAATTCACTTGGCTTTTGGTGAGCCTAAGTCTTCATTGTAATGGAAGTGTCGAATAGTGTCTTGCATTTAGTAAGGGACTAATAAGTAGAAATGTTATACTTTCCTAGGGTAAAATTCTATTCCCTGTACGTACCCAGATCAGTCCAGACGGTGGGTTATGGCCCCTGTCCAGCAGATGGAGTCAGACAAAGCTTCGAAGGGTGCTAGTTTATAAACCAGTGCATCCTCTGTCAATCCCCAGTATGTTTCTGACTCCAGCAGATAGGAGTGGGGGAACCTCTGCTCCCCCCAGGGCATAGCTTCAAGCTAGACTTATTCTCTATTTCTAAGCTTACTTGTTTTTGTTTGTTGGATGGATCAAGTTCTTGTAGTTAAAAAAAAAAAAAAAAAAAAAAAAAGCTAACAGCTTCCAACTTGCAGCCTGAACTGTTTTTTCTCGCAGTCTCCCTTCTCTGCTTTCTCTTTTAACTGTGTACTGGGTATGTTTTGGTATTTCTTTCCTTCACAGATTTAGCTCGCTAACTCTGCTCTCCCGGGGGTTTATGTTGGAGGTTCCAACCTCTTCCCCTTTTGCCGCTGCCCCGAGATGCCATTTTCCTTGGGGCAGCCAGCTACAGAGACGTACATTCCTCTGGGGTTTCCTCCTTCCTTATTGGGTCGGTGAGGGAGATTGCTTTATTTTCAAGCGGAGATGTTTTCCTGCTACTCGCGGCACTTGCAGTTTATTTCCTCGGGGCTTCCCCCTCTCCTGCCATGCCAAGAGCTTATCGATGTTTGGAGTGCGGGGGAACCCGGATCGCGGCTCTCCCGCGAGGGGGTTTGTACAAGGTACCTCCCTGGTGGGGAGAGCCCCTCGCAGCTGGCGGGGGCGCTCAGTTTCGCACCTTCAGGCACATCTTGATGTGCAGCGGGAACGGCGGCCATTTTGGATACAGAGCCAGCTGCTCCTGCGAACCCAGGAGGAGATCCTGAGGAGATTTTTTTCGCTGTTTCTGCCGATTTTAACGCTGGTGCCGCCTCTTTGTCCATGTCCTCTGGCAGGGGATCCCTCCATTTTACCTCCCTTGGGGCCTCCTCTGTTTTCCACGGATTTTGTGCTATTCTTGCACAGTGCCTACTTGGCCAGGATGAGCCATCGTCTGGATCCAGCGGCAGGGCCACCTCCTCCCAAAATCATCAGGATAGCGGATCCTCCTCCCATGGGGGCCACCCAGGGAGTCGAGGGCTATGGGGCAGGAGCACCATAGCGGCCCCTCAGGGGGCTGCATGGGTTCGTTTGGTTCATCCACCTGTGGGGGGTGTTGATACCGCTCCGGATCCAGACCAGGAGGATCCTTTACTTATGGCGCAGGTGGAAGGGGACAATCCCAGAGTTCTGCATATATTCCAGAGGGGCGAGCTGGACTCCTTTATTCCGCATATCCTGCAGTAGTTGGATGTTGAGGCCCCACAGGAACCACCTGGGCCCACTGCTCCGGTGAAGAAGGGAGACCCCTTGCTGGCAGGTTTACGCCCTCCATCAAAGTCCTTTCCTACCCATCCTACTCTTCAACTGTTATCCAGGGAATGGGATTCCCCTGAGGCCTCCCTTAAGGTCAGCAGAGCAATGGAAAAACTATATCCCCTCCCGGATGATTTCCTGGATCTGCTAAAGGTTCCGAAGGTGGATTCGGCAGTTTCAGCCATCACGAAAAGAACAGCCATTCCGGTGACGGGAGGTACAGCTCTGCTTGATTTGCAGGATAGGAAGCTAGAAGTGTATCTCAAAAGAGTGTTCGAGGTGTCCGCACTGGGAGTTTGAGCCGCCATCTGTAGCTCCCTAGCGCAGCGAGCGGGCCTTCGCTGGGTTCAACAACTCCTCAACTCCCAAGACCTGCCTCCAGACGAGGCGCTACAGGTAGACCGCCTGGAAGCCGTCGTAGCGTATGGAGTGGGTGCTCTGTATGACCTTCTCAGAGTTCTGGCCAGATCCATGGTCTCTGCAGTCTCGACCAGACGCCTCCTCTGGCTCCGCAACTGGTCGGCGGATTCCTCCTCTAAATCACAGTTAGGTTCACTACCTTTCAAAGGCAAATTTCCGTTTGGAGACTACCTTGACCAGATTATCAAGTCCCTCGGAGAGAATGCGGTGCATAGGCTTCTGGAAGATCGGCCGCGGACTGCTAGGACATTCAGTGCCTCCAGAGGCTGCTTCCGCAGCCAATGACGTTTCTGCACCACAAGACATATATGACCCCTCGTCCGCCTTCTTCACGTTCCCAGTCCTGGTCCCATTCCTTTCGAGGCCGGAGACAGACACGTGATGGCCCGACCCCAGGGACATCCACCCAAGTCCTCACAATGATGCCAGGCTGGCCCATTCCCTGATCCCCAGGATAGGGGGATGGCTTTCCCTCTTCTACGAGGAGTGGGCCAAGATCACGTCTGATCAGTGGGTCCTAGATAATCTAAAGCACGGCTGCGCATTCGAATTTGCTCGACACCTCCCCCCGCCCCCCCCAGGGACAGATACCTCTTCTCCCCCTGTGGGTCACCACAAAAACGAATCATCGTGCAGCAGATGCTCGACAGACTCCTCACCCTTGGAGCGATCATCGAGGTGCCACCAACAGAAGTCGGGTCCTGCCATTATTCAGTCTACTTTGTGGTTCCCAAGAAGGAGAGCTCCTTCCACCCTATTTTGGATCTCAAGATGGTCAACCAGTCGCTAAAGGTACCCCACTTTCAGATGGAAACCTTATGCTCTGTGATTGCGGCGGTGCACCGTGGAGAATTTCTCGCATCCCTGGATCTGATGGAAGCCTATCTGCATGTTCCCATCCTCAAGGCGCATCAGCGCTTCCTCCGCTTCAAGATCCTAGGACAGCACTTCCAATTTCAGGCGCTGCCCTTTGGCCTGGCGACCGCTCCACGGACATTCACGAAAATAATGGTGGTGGTTGCGGCAGCTCTTCGCCAAGAGGGAATATTGGTTCATCCTTATCTGGACGACTGACTCATCCGGGCGAAGTCCTTGAGCCAGTGTCACTGGGCGGACAAAGGAGTGTTACGGCTGCTCCAATCCCTACGTTGGGTTGTCAATTTCACCAAGAGCAGCCTTACCCCATCTCAGTCTCTGGACTTCCTGGGAGCACATTTCGACACAGCAGGCATGGTCTTCCTGTGCCCAGACTGGGTCCGGTTGATCATAGTGCAAGTGCAGCGCTTCTCTTGCCTTTCCCTTCCCACGACTTGGGATTATCTACAAGCACTGGGCTTCATGGCTTCCACCATCGATCTGGTACCCTGGGCTTTTGCGCATATGCGTCCTTTACAGAGAGCTTTACTCTCCCGCTGGAAGCCGGTGTCTCAGGAGTAACAGATTGTCCTAGTCCCACAACTGGTCAAGGACGGTCTGCTCTGATGGCTTGACCCGCTTCAATTGGCACAGGGGACGCCCTTGGACATTCCAGAGTGGGTGGTTGTCACCACGGATGCCAGTCTCTCTGGCTGGGAGCGGTGTGCCAGACGAGTTAGGTTCAGGGGTGGTGGACGAGGTTACAAGCCACCTGGCCGATCAATCGCTTAGAGACCAGAGCGGTCCGTCTGGCGCTGAAGAGTTTTCTCCCCCTCATGCTTCACCGAGTGGTTCGGATATTCTCCGACAACGCAATCACGGTAGCGTACATCAATCGGCAGGGGGGCACGAGGAGTCGTCATGTCTCGCTGGAGGCGGACAAGTTGATGGCTTGGGTGGAGGCCAACCTATCTCGGCTGGCTGCTTCTCACATCGCAGGCGTAGACAACATTCAGGTCGATTTCCTCAGTCGACAACAGTTGGATCCCGGAGAGTGGGAACTCTCCGAGGAAGCGCTGAGCCTTCTCGTCCGTCGTTGGGGGATCCCTCACCTGGATCTGATGACCACCTCCCGCAATGCAAAGGCACCGCGATTCTTCAGTCGCAGAAGGGAGCACGGCGCAGAAGGAGTAGATGCCTTAGTCCTCCCATGGCCACGTCACATTCTCCTCTGTCTTTCTGCCATGGCTGCTCGTGGGCAAGGTCCTCCGGAGAATAGAAGTGCACCACGGTCCAGTGATACCGGTGGCGCCAGAATGGCCCCATCGTCTGTGGTTCGCAGACTTGGTCAACCTTGCGGTGGACGAGCCGCTTCGCCTGGGTCATCTGCCACACTTACTGCATCAGGGTCCAGTATTTTTCGACCAGGCAGATCACTTTTGTCTTGTGGCCTGGCTTTTGAGATGCGCCGACTGAGACAACGTGGATACCCTGAAGCCGTAGTTTTGACACTCCTTAAGGCTTGGAAGACTTCTACATCCATCGCCTATGTCCAGGTTTGGAAGGTTTTCAAATCGTGGTGCGCCTCCACAGCGGCATCCCCACGAACTGCATCCGTGGTGCAGATTCTTTCATTTCTACAGGCCGGCCTGGAGAAGGGCTTAGCCTACGATTCGCAACGGGTACAGGTGGCTGCACTTGGATCCCTAGTCCATCAACGAGAAGGAATGCCTCTTTCCTCACACCCGGATATCGTCCGTTTCCTCAAGGGAGTGAAACACCTGAAACCCCCAGTTCAGGCCCCTTGTCCTTCCTGGAGCCTCAACTTAGTTCTCCGGATCTTGGGCGGCCCTCTATCCCTCAGGGATCTCACCATCAAGGCTGTTTTTCTCGTGGCCACTTGCTCTGCCCGCTGGATTTCGGAGCTCCAGGCGTTATCCTGCAGGGAGCCCTACCTTTGCTTCACAGATTTGGGGGTCACCTTGCGCACGGTGCCCTCATTCCTTCCCAAGGTGGTTTCCTCTCTTCATTTGAATCAGACGGTTGAACTTCCATCTTTCTCAGCTGCCTATCCCAGAGATCTCCGCAAGCTTGATGTCAAGCGTATCTTGATTCGCTATCTGGAAGTCACTAATGAATTTTGCTTGTCGGATCATTTGTTTGTTCTCTGGATTGGTCCAAAGAAGGGGTCCAAGGCTACGAAGACGATTGCTTGGTGGCTGAAAGACGCCATAGTGGCCGCGGACATCAGGGCCCCCTCTCTTCGTGCGCAAGCAGCATCCTGGGTGGAGAGCCTGTCTGTTTTGGCCTAGGAGGTTTGCCATGCAGCAACCTGGAAATCCTTGCATACATTTGCGAGGCACTATTATTTGAATCTGCAGTCGACGTCCTTTGGTTTGTTTGGCAATAGGGTCATTCGAGCAGGGATATCCGGGGCCCACCCTGTGTAGGGAAGCTTTGGTACATCCCACTGTCTGGACCGATCCGGGTACGTACAAGGAATTTTGGTTCCTGTAGTACCACTGATCAGTCCAGACGCCCTCCCTAAGAATATATGGGATTTTTCTGGGATATACTCTGTCTTCCTGCTCAAATACTTTCGAATACTTTTGAAATTGCCTTTCTGCTCACATAAGTCTGTTGTAACCTATGTAATGGTTCTTTTTGCAAGTTTGCTTGTTGGCGCCTGTTGTGTATTCATATTCACGGTTCAAAGTTAAACGTGTTTGGTTTCCTTGATCCATCCACCTCTTTTCTCTCCTGCTTTGATGTTCTTCATACTGGGGATTGACAGAGGGTGCACTGGTTTATAAAGTAGCACCCTTCGAAGCTTTGTCTGACTCCATCTGCTGGACGGGGGACATAGCCCACCGTCTGGACTGATCCGTGGTACTACAGGAACAAAAATTAGCAGGTAAGGAATAATTTTCTTATATCCTTTATGTTAAGTTTTATCCATGAAAGAGAAATGTTAATGATTCAGTAAAGATCTACTATTAAAATGTTATTTATTTTTGCTAGGAATTCATCCCACCACCATTTCTGAGTCCTTCCAGAAGGCACTAGAGAAAGGAATAGAAGTATTAATCAGCATGAGCCAGCCTGTTCAGTTGAGTGATAGAGAAACCTTGCTTAACAGTGCAACTACTTCCTTGAATTCAAAGGTAGGTGTCACCATTAGATGTTTTTAAAGAAAGAACAGATGAGATAGTATTATGTTTTCTTTTCAGGTTGGCAGCCTCTAACGAAGGGGTAAAGGGTTAGATTTTAAGTCCTGTGGGGATAGGGAAATACCTAGAGTAATTGAATGTAATCTGCTTTGATGTACACTGTGAAGTGTACATCAAAGCAGTGTACATCCGTTCCATGTGAAGGCCTCGCCTATTAGTTCTAAGTTAATTGTAAACCGATATGATGTGCAAACGGATGTCGGTATATAAAAAAATGCCAAATAAATAAAAAATAAACTGGGGTGCATTTATTAAGCTGTGCTAAAATTCAGTTGCTATAACTCCTGAAATTAAGTCAATTTTTAACATGGCTTGAGTGGGAATCCCTCTGCAGAACTGAGGATTAAATGGAAAAATTACTGAAAAATATAAAACAGAGATGGAATAGCCAGGGTGAAATTTGCAGATAGCTTAAATTGCAATACTTTTATATTTATAAAGAATTCAATTACATTTGCAGTTTATCTAAAGGTTTGCAATCCAGTAAGGAGAACTGCTAAGGTGCGATAAGGCTTATAACTTACAAAAAAAAAAGCGTTTATCATGTTCAGACCGAGAGACTAGGATCACTGTGACAGGTCTTACCTTAGTACTACTTTCTCTCTCATATACACACCAAGTTGAAACACCTCTGTATCCCATGGAAATAGCAGTGGGTTTATTATGAGTTTATAGCAATAATTAGACAATGGGAGTCGCTACAAACAACACTAAATGGTTGATTGCAATAATCAGATAAATACAACAGTCATAATAATTTAATACAGTTGTATATGAAGCAAAGCATTCATTACAAAGTTTGATTAGAGCCCAAGGAATCGGTTGGCTCTGCCCCTTCCAGAAGACTGTTGCTTAAAAAGATCACAGTTCTGACCATTTTTATACAGTTTTCTCGGTACAAAAATAGCTGCAGCTCAGGAATGGGAGAAGCATCGCCCTCCCTTAGCCTAACCACAACTTTAGGTTTCACAAGTTCAGTGACCTTCCTTATTTCTGTAAATATTAACAAAGATCTTATGATTGCTGGGTCGGGGGGGTCAATGACCTTTCCACTGAGGCCTGTTTTAAAGGACTGACCATTAGTCTAGTATGGTCAGTACTTGGACTATCCCATTATAGTGTGATATACCCAATTTTCCCCCTAAAATATGTCCCGTATTGAAATTAGCTGCTTTTGCATGCATACAATTTACACTAATGCATGCAAAGTAACTAATGCATAGGTAATTCTGTGCAAATACAGTAACACGGTTTGCCTCAAAAAGAGCAAGCCATGTTATTTTAATACAAATTCAGAAGTTGTAGATAAGATTTCGGGTGCATTGGGACACTAATGCGCATCTTGTTGTACCCAAGATGTTTCTTAAAGGGCCACATGGCCCAAAAATAATACCCTCCCACCGTTCAAAAAAACCTCTTCCAAAGTCTGAGTCGACCTCTATTCATTTCCATTCCTCCCCACCCACCTGTTGAGGCAATCCAGCAGGCCGAAAAGTTGTTGGGTTTTTTTTTTTTGTTTTAAATGATTTAATGTTGCGCAGCAGCGCTCTTCCCACACATCTTGTCTTTGTTCAGAATTATCCCCTGCCTTAACCAAAGACAACCCCCTCCCCCCCCCCCCCCAAACATTAACCATAATCCCTGGTGGTCTAGTGGCCCTCCTCCTTCCCACCCCATTTACATAGAAAATAGACCCTGGTGGTCTAGGGGAGTGTCTGATCCCCAATCTCCCTACTTAGTCGTATCCCTCACCTTATCTAAGAAATTAATCCGTGGTGGCCCAGAGATCCCTTTCACGTCGGGTCAATTGATATCATTTTCCTACTACTAGAGTCACTTTTCTATGTAACCAGTTGGGGGAGGGGGGCTTCTAGACTACCAGGGATTATGGTTTTTGGTGGGGTGAGATGTAACTTTGAATAAAGAGGAGAGGTTTAGGAAGGTGGGGCAGGGCATTGCCACTCAACATAAAATTTAAATTTTTTTAAACTTTTGGACCTGCTGAGGAGCTTCAGTAGGCAGCAGGAGGGTGGGTAGGCCCCCAGGGAGGTGTTTTTGAACAGTGTGGGGACATTATTTTTGGCCACTTGACCCTTTAAGACGATGGCGGCTGGGTGAAGTGGGCCTCCATCACATGTCAGCCTTTCCCTGCGATTTTTTGACATCTTGGGGGTTTTTTTGTGGTGATAAATATCATGGGAAACTGCCGCAATATTTTTCTGGGAAGGGGCTAAATATTGTGGGAATGCCCCCCTCCATGATATTGACCATTCCATGATAAAATATTGTGGCATAATCTCTCCCCAGAATTGTTATAACTTTAATCTAGCATTAAGCAATCAATAAATGATGTAGAATAAATATATGAAAAGAATGCAGTTTTAATACTTCCACTCTGGCGATTCCTTCTTTGCTTTGTCAGGGGTGGCCAACTCTCGTCTTGAGAATCACAAATTAGGCTTAGGTTTCAGGATATCCACATTGAAAATACATGAGAGAGGTTTACATGTACTCCCTCCATTGTGTGCAGATTTATCTCATGCATATTCATTGTGGATATCCTGAAAACTTGGCCTGTTTGCTCTTGAGGACTGGAGTTGACCATATCTGTTTTACTGTCAGTTATTTTTCCAGTTAACCTCAGATCTGTGGCAAGATGCCTACAGCATGGGGTCTAATTACTAAAGTGCATTAACATGCATCATTGCGCTTTAATAAATCAGCCCCTTAATGTGGTTGGGCAGCTTCCTCACTGATGATCTGAGTGCCTGATTTGGAATTCCTCCCACCCCCAATTACTGCAGAGAAGCAGCTCAGCCTTGGGCATCTAATTGTACAAAAGTGGCCCATTTTGTAAGATGGTTTTCAATGAGAGCACCTAATTCATTTTACTGTGCCTTTTAAACTTCACTAGACCCTTGGTTTTAGATACTGTTGGATATATTTTTTGTATAAATGCATGTCCTGTGCTGTTCTAGCTAATGTCATAACTGATATATAATGTGTTTGTTTTAATTTTCCTTTTTATTGCTGTTTCTGGGAATGTTTCAGGTATTGTGTAATGCACCATTTTGTTTCCTAATACATCAGATATTCATGTTTGCTCTTTATTTTAAATGATTTAGGTAGTATCTCAGTACTCCAGTCTGCTTTCTCCAATAAGTGTTGATGCGGTGATGAAGGTGATTGACCCATTAACATCTACCAGCGTGGATCTCAGAGACATTAAAATTGTTAAAAAGCTTGGGTGAGAAATCTGTACTTGAGGCATTTCCAAGTAAAGTAAAATATTTTGCCTTTCAAATGCTTATTTGAAAGTTACACTTCTTATTCTTATCTATTTTTTTTCTATAAACTTTAAATATGTTTTTCTGACCTAGCCCATTTCCTAAATTGCTAATGGAGATGCACTTCTCTGATTTACCTTCTTTTTAGTGGTACAATTGATGATTGTGAATTGATTGAAGGTTTAGTCCTCACTCAGAAAGTGGCAAATACTGGTGTAACCCGTGTTGAAAAGGCAAAGATTGGTCTCATTCAGTTTTGCTTGTCTGCTCCAAAGACAGACGTAAGTAAACCAGATATTTGGGGACTGCTCTGCAGCACAAGAAATAACTTTTCTGTATCAAGAATGCATTTAATTTCAATGTTAAACTGCTTCTACTCCATTTATACCTACCTCAACTTCTTTTTGGTTGATGACCTGTGCTGTGATCAACACCCTATTGCAATTTGACAGACCTTGTTTGTTTCAGCCTTTGTTGCTGAGAGAGCTCTCTGGGATATCCTCAGATCCTTTTTATGTACCATCAAGAATATAATTTAAAACAGTATTCCTGAAGCTAAGTCTAATAAATCAGAAAAAACAGAACATTCCAAAAGAAGTCAAAATAAGAGACTTCATCAGGTTGCAGAAATAGTGTTTTCATTTTGTGTAATGCAGACATGGCTGTGGAATAGTGCATGCATATAGGAGACTATTAAGAAAACATGCATGAAAATTGTTACTCCTAATTTTGAAGAGGAAAAGGAATATCTTTCTTTTTTAACTGGTGGAGACTACTTTCTCACAGGTCAAGCAGGATGGTAGTCCTCACATATGGGTGACATCACAGGATGGAGCCCAATCACGGAACACTTTTGTCAAAATTTCTAGAACTTTGACTGGCACCTACTGGGCATGCCCAGGATGGCACTAACCCTGCAACCAGCAGGGGTCCCCCTTCAGTCTTCTTTTTTTTCGCGCAGCAGTAGCCAATCGGCTTAAGGAGCTCCACAGAGATTCCTGACAGGAATTTTACTCACGGAATTACTATACAACTTTTTACCCCACAGGGCCCCCCCACTTTCATTTTTACGTCCGCAGTGGTCCGGTAAGTTTGTGGTTGTTTTTTGGTTTGTTTTTTTTGTTTGTTTTTTTTGTAAATTATGATTTTATTAGTCTTATATCAAGCAAAACATTACAGAACCACAACACAACACCATAACAGATACAGGCAATAAACAGCAGTCAAAGCCCTAAAAGCAGATAAATATTTGGATCATGGTACCAAATCTTACAAAGCATGACATTATGAGGATATACAAACATACAGTATCCGTATAGTAATGCAAACAAGATGTAAGCATAAAAATGTGATTGAGCCTGTTATAGTGCTGGTACTGCTTAGTAAACATATCGTAAACAAGCCGACGACTGAGTAGGTACCAGCAATGAATCCAGTGATACTACATAGCGGAACCGTCCCGATCTTCCCTTCCCCCCCGAAAACCCCCCCCCCCTCCCTAGTCTCTCAGCTTCTAGCAAATAATCATCTCCTCCCTCTGCTCCTATGAGAGCAGGACCAACGCAACTCAAGAGCAGTAACACAAAATATAAAAGAGCAATAGTAGTGTAGGATTGCAACAGGTAAAGCAATTAATCAACCAGTGTGGGTGTGTCAGTGATGAACCTCATAGATTTGAAGCAGTGAGGGCTACTTCTTGTGTACCCAATGAAATACAATATCCTCCCGCCATAGAGAGCTCACACAGAAGCTCCGGCGTTATCCGCAATACTACTCCCCCCAGATTGTGATGCCGTGTGCCTCCCCGAAAGGTATGGTTCCCATATGCTTTGGAATTTGGGCAATTGGTCATTGCGAATAGCTGTGAGGTGGTTCAGATGATATACTTTATCTAGCCTGGCTAGCACATCACTCAGGGTCGGCATCTCAACTTTCTTCCACCAGAAGGCTATCTCGCACCTGGTGGCTAAGATCACCTGAGCAACTAACAGCTTTTGACAAAGCGTACCCCCAGCCAAGACATCCTGCAACAGACAGGTGCGGGACGTTAAGACCACTGATATCTTTAAAGTATGCTGAATGTAGTTCTGAACCCCCTGCCATGTATGTTTCGCTGCAGGGCAATCCCACCACATGTGCAGGTAGGTACCAACCATCCCACATTGTCGCCAACACTTGTCATCTGATCGAATGGACATCCGATACAACCTATCAGGGGTGAGATACCATCGATATAATACCTTATAACCATTTTCTTTGAGTGATGCCGAGACGGAGCTACGGCCTATACTGAGGTGGCATTTCTCCCAGACTGGGGCCGGTAAAGGGACACCAATATCTCGTTCCCATTTCACCTGATATACTGGTTTTACTCCTGGTTGTCCATTTAAAAGTGCATAGATATTGGAAATGGGTTTCCCAAAGTGATCAGCATTGTCACAAAACCTAACAAACGGGGTTTTCTCCTGGCCCAGCACTGTGCCTAGGCGATAAGTGGAAAAGAAATGCGCGAGTTGCACATATGCATAGTGGTCTGGCGCTTCAAGAGAGTATCTAGCCTGCAGGTCACTAAAAGATACAAATTTATTGTCTTTCCACAATTGACCAAGTGTGGTGATTCCTTTGCTCTGCCATCTCTTAATAAAGGGCCCTTCCATCCCTGGGGGAAATAGAGGGTTGTACAGAAAGGAAGTATTATGGTGGAAAACATTGTCCCCAATAAGTTTCCTCCTCCATTTCTCCCATGCTTGAAGCACCACCTCTGTAAAAGAGGTAAGGGTCGTCCCTCGTAGTTGTTGGGGTGACCAAATTCTAGAGGTTAAGGGAGGGTCCCCCACCAGGGTCCGCTCTATCGATATCCACGGTTTAGGGGAACTTCTACCATGCCAACTAACCACCACCGCCAAAAGGCTAGCATAATAGTACCAAGATAGGTTAGGAACGTTCAGGCCGCCACGCGACTTGTCCCTGTACAAGACAGTGCGAGCCACCCGTGGAGGTTTTCGTTTCCATATAAAGGAGAACAGCTTTCTCTGCCACACTTTCAAGGCTTTATCCGGGACCCTAACAGGGAGCGTCTGAAACAGGTAGCAGTATTTGGGTAGAACGGACATCTTTACAGCAGCTATGTGCCCCAGCCAGGATAAATTCAATCTATCCCATCTGCCTAGATCCTGTTGAATAGATTTGTTTAGTGAGTCAAAGTTTAAAGCGTACAGCTGTGTGATATTAGAGCATAATTTAACCCCAAGGTATTTAACCCACGATTTAGCCCTTTTAAAGGGAAGGTGTCCCGCTAGCTCCTCATATTGGACCGAATCCATGGAAATGTTCAACAGTTCAGATTTGTCCTCATTCATTTTGAATCCGGACACTTTTCCAAAAGTCCTAATTTCCTGGGTCAATTCAGGCAAGGACATCTCAGGTGCAGTGATGGTGAACAGCAGGTCATCCGCAAAAAGAGAGACTTTATAGTCGCTACCCCCCACGGATATACCCCGAATAGCCTGGGAGCTTCTAATCTGTGCAGCAAGGGGTTCCAATGTGAGGGCAAACAGGAGTGGGGAAAGCGGACATCCCTGCCTAGTTCCCCTCTTGACCTCAAAGGGAGATGAGTACGCGCCATTAATCTTAATTCGTGCCTGGGGGGTGATCGTATAATTTAGCCACCCAATTGGTAAACTGACCCCCTAGGCCCATCTTGGTAAGGACTTGAAAAAGGAATGGCCAATGCACCCTGTCAAAGGCTTTTTCAGCGTCTACAGATAGAAGAGTGGCAGGTATGTGATTCATCTGGACATATTCAACCAACTCAACCACTCGTCTGACATTGTCAGACGCTAGTCTGCCCGGTATAAATCCCGACTGATCAGGCGCAACTAAAAGCGGTGCTACCTGGCCCAGACGTCTGGCCAAAATTTTGGCCAAGATCTTCAGGTCTATATTAATGAGTGATATTGGACGGTATGACCCGCAGAGAGTGTGATCACGTCCCGGTTTAGCCAAAACAGTGATCCCTGCCGTGTTAGCTTGCGGGGATATCCGTCCTGTGGTCCTTAAGCCATTGAACATGTGTGTGAGAGGAGCCCCAAGTGATTGACTAAAAACCTTATAAAATTTCCCCATGTAACCATCCAGTCCCGGTGATTTCCCCATTTTCAGCTCTTTGATGATCTGCATCGTTTCTAGAACTGTCACCTCTCTATCCAAGAGCTCACTATTTTTCCCATCAAGTACAGGGATATTTAAGTTTTCTAGATAGTGAGCAACTTCCGAATCTAATATCGCCCCATCCGAGTCATACAGTTCTTGATAGAATCTATTAAACCGTTCCCCAATCTTCCCCTGGGAATGGATATATTGGCCATCTACATCTCTGATTTTGGTAATTTGGGATTTAGCCTCTTGTTCCTTTAATCTCCTTGCAAGCTGTTTGCTCGCCTTATTCCCAAATTCAAAGTGGCGCTGTTTAAGTAAATCAAGCTGATATGCAAGCCTGCCCAGCTCCAAATCTTGCAACTCTCTACGAGCCTCCTTTAATTGCTGTAAGACGTGGCTATCCCTACGCTGCTTGTGGCGCAGCTCAAGGGCTTCAATGGATTCCAAAATACGTAATCTTTTCTTTGCCGATTCACGTTTAACATGAGTGGCCCTAGATATAAAGAGGCCCCGCAATACCACCTTAAGACTTTCCCAAAGCGTACCTGGCGCTACCTCTCCATCATCATTAGTGTCTAGAAAATCCTGTATGCCCTTTTTTATCTCCTCTACAAAATCTTTGTCATCTAGTAAGCGGTCATTAAGTCTCCAAAAGCGTGTCCCCTGATTCTCTCCCGCCTGGCTCAATGTTAACCAGATCGGGGCATGGTCCGACCAGGTAATACTGCCGATGTCAGTTTCCAGCACTCGGCTCACCAGCGCTTTATCTATTAAAAAGAAATCAATTCTTGAATAGGACTGATGTGGGTGGGAGTAGAAAGTGTAGTTTCGGGTGGAGGGGTTAAGTAACCTCCAGATGTCTGTGAGTCCCCTATCATCTATAAGATGCAGTAGTGCTGATCTCCCCTTTTGACCCCCTCCATGTCTCGTGCTTGTATTATCCAGGTAGGGATTCCTGGTGATATTGAAATCCCCTCCTAAAATTAGGTGACCCTCCGTCCATTCCCCAACTATTTTAGAGATCTTTTGGAGGAAGTCCATCTGGTCACCGGTGGGAGCGTATATATTAACCAGTGTGTATAGTGTGTTTTGTATGGTCACCTTCAACAAAACATATCTACCTTCTACATCTCTGAGAACCGTTCCCACCTCTGCGGTTAGATGCTTGGATAGCATTATGCCCACTCCACAATATTTACCGCCTTTTGCGGCGGCTGCATGGTAATATTGGGGGAACTCCTGAGAAGTCAGAAGTTTCTCAAATCTTTTTGCCATATGGGTCTCCTGACAGAATATAATATCTGCCCCCTGCGTTTTCATATCATGAATAAATGTTTTCCTTTTCCTCGGGTTGTTTAACCCTTTAGTATTTATGGATATTATTTTCAGACTAGCCATCTACCTAGATAAGAACAGAAAACGCACTGGTCTGACCCCCAGGTTGGTTGAAAAACAAACCTGTGGGAAGAAGTTGCAATTCGCACCTGTCCCACGCCACAAGCTCCATATGTATGCCCCCGAGTTGCCATGACGAGAGATGTGTTGCCCTGTCCCCACCCACACCCCCCCTTCCCTTCCCCATCCCAAAGTGATCCACGCACCCAACCGTGGATCGCGCCTATCGAGAGCGATGACGTCAGCGGGCAGGCTCCCCCCCCATCCCCCCCTTTTGTAACCAAACCTATATAAACCTTTCAACAGTCGCGTAACTGGTTGCTGAAAACCATGCTAACCAAAACCGAATCTTAGCCCCCTTAAAGATTCACCTTTAGAACCTTACTCAAAGTCCATATGTGACCTGAGCCCTCATAAGCTCACAAGTGTCCCTTCGCCTCAGCCGAGGCCCTTAGAAGTGGCGGGTTCTTCTGGATGCCTCCTTAGCCGTTTCCCTCCTTTGGGTACTCTCTGCCACCGGGGGTATTCTCGTGGGCGCGTAGTATCCATGCTCTCCGCCGCAGAGGAGCTATTTCCCCCATGTAAAATGCCTGCCGCTCTCAGGATGTCCTCTGCTTCCCGCAATTTCTGGACCCTTGAAGTTATCCCATTGATAGTGAAGCTGAGTCCAAAGGGGAAAAGCCATTTATAACGATGGTTCTGCTCACGGAGCGCCTGGACCACGGGTTTGAACTCACGCCGTTTCTGGATAGTGGTGATGGCGAGATCCTGAAAAATTTCAACCTTGTGGCCTTTCCAGGTCACCGACCCTTGCTTCCTGGCGATCCCCATCACCTTTTCTTTAATGGCAAAATTATGAAAACAGGCAATTATATCACGGGCTTGATTGTTCCTCGGCGCTCCAAGTGTTCTGTGTGCCCTGTCTAACAAAATACTGGAGACATCTTCTTGGCTGTCATTGGCCCTTAGCAGCTGAATGCATATTTCCTGTACCACCTTAGCACTGTCAGTAAATGCCGCTTCTTCAGGGATGCCCCGAAACCGAAGATTTGATCTGCGCAGTCTATTCTCCATATCCTCCACATGCCGGGCCAGTTCTTCGTGTGAGTCCTGCATTTTTTTATAATCAGTGTTTAAAGCTTGAACGGTAGTTTGATGTTCCTCCAGACTATCTTCTGTGGCCTCCACACGGTGCAGAAGCTCAGTGACGTCTGTTTTAATGCCCGCAACTATGTCCTCCATCCCCCGACGAAACTGTGACATTTCTTCATGAAGGGCCCCAAACCATGCCTTAAACTCCTCTCTAGTGGGGATCGGATTATCCCCTGATCCCAGGGGCCCCGGCAATACCTCTTCCGCCGAAGCGGCTGGAGAGCGCGGCCCGTCCGCCATTTTGGCTCCCTCCTCCGGCTCCGTTTCAGCCGCGGCAGCCGCGAAGGAGAATCTTTTTAGATCCAGTTTTTTTTTCGCAGCCGTCATCCTTATTCCTGGGGCTGCGGCTGGGCGGTTTTTCAGCAAAAAACGAGGCCTGGAAACGCCGATGGCATGCGATTAAGAACGGGGGTTGAGCAGCCCAGGATTCAAGCTGCCGGCCTGCGCGGTGACGTCATCCGCTCGCCTGCGCGGTGACGTCATCCGCTCTTGTTTTTTTTTTTTGACCCAATTCTGGTCGATTCCCTTCGAGTTTGGCCTTCATGGCCTACTGGCCATCGACCACACCACGGCTAAATTTTTTCACAGGCCATGGCGTCAGGGTTCCGTTGATGCCCAGACTGCACCCGCACAATGTCCATTACTGACCCTCATTAGGTATATATAATGTGTCTGGGTAGTGAGCATGATGTCCTTACTTGCACCAAATGTGCTCTTATGACACCTAAAGGTCGCAAGGCTAGTATGGAGAAAATGGAACTTCTCTTTTGGTCAAAAACCCCGACGCCGTCCATAGCATCGACGTCGTCTGAACCGGCACCAGCCGGTATCCGACCAGCATTGACGACTCCACGGCCATCAACACCCTCTGTTCCCACTCATGAAATGGACAGAGGTGACCGAGAAAAGCATCGACATCGCAGGTCTCAGACCGTCGATGCAGGCAAGGCCTCAAAGTCATCATCATCTGAACCGCCATCGAAGAAAGCCCGTCCAGAAAAGACACCTTCCCTATCTGGTTCAGGGTCACCGAGGCAACCTTCACCAGGACTGGTGATAGGAGCCACGATTCCACCTCTAACGGTGGTCCCTCCGGCTACGCCGCCTCCTCCTCCAGCATCGGGGCTCCATGCTCCAGGTTTCCAGGAGGAACTGGATCAGATGATTCAGGAGGCCATCAGCAAAGCGATGCAAGGCTTCAAGGTTCCAACGATGCCTATACCGATGCCTGAACCGGTAGCCGATCCCATTCCAGTAGCGCTAGCACCGTTACTCACGAGAATAGAAACGCTGATAGCTGCTTTTCCTCCGAGGGAGCTGACTCCTCCAATGGACACGGTGCCTTCCTCTCCGATTTCCTCTTTCATCGGCAGATGAAGAAGAAACACCATTCCTTACGCCATCGGGAGTGTTTCTGATGCCTAGATCATCGGTTTCACCAATTGCATCTTTGTTTCCATCAGTGCCACCATCCCGTCCATCGATGCCTTCGGTGCCTCACCCGGGACCTTCAGGTATACCAATTTTTCATCCCTCCAAGGACACTGGGAGTGCTGGAGATGATCCCTTCGATACCTAGACTGACGATTCATCCCAGGATACCGATGACTTGCTATCGCCACCCTCTCCTGCTGAAAGCAGGAAGCGTTCTCCGCCAGAGGACTTGTCCTTCATTAATTTTGTGAAGGAAATGGCTGAAGTGGTTCCTTCTCAACTTCAGACAGAACAAGATGATAGACATCAGATGATGGAGCTTCTTCAATTTTTAGATGCTCCTAAAGAACTAACATCTATTCCCATCCATGATGACCTCCTGGATCTTCTCAAAAGAAATTGGGAACATCCTGGTTCTGTGGCACCAGTCAATCGGAAAGCTGACACTACATACCAAGTCCAGTCAACTCCTGGTTTCCAGAAGTCCCAGTTGGACCACCATTCAGTGGTGGTTGAGTCAGCCCAAAAGAGAGCCCGAAGATCCAAGCCTCATTCTTCCTATCCTCCAGGAAAGGAACAAAAATTCCTGGATGCTATAGTCGTCATATCTTTCAAGGGGCTGTGCTTATATCCCGCATCACCTCTTATCAACTTTATATGACCCAGTACAACAGGGTCCTCTTTAAACAAATACAGGACTTTGCTGAGTCCCTACCTCAACAGTCTCAAGACCAATTACACGCCCTAACTCAAAAGGGTTTAGAAGCAGGCAAGCATGAGACAAGATCTGCCTAGGACGTTTTTGACATCGCTTCCAGGGTTTCAGCAACAGCCATTTCTGCAAGGCGATGGGCCTGGCTGAAGTCGGCTGACCTACGGCCTGAGGTCCAGGGTAGGCTATCTGATTTGCCTTGCAATGGAGATAATCTTTTTGGTGAGCAAATACAAAAGACAGTGGCGCAACTCAAGGATCACCATGAGACTCTTCGCCAACTCTCCTTGCTACCTTCTGAATATCCTACTAAGCAAACATTCAGAAAGGAGCCCAAGAAATCCTTTTACCGCCAAAGGAAATCTTATCCTCCTCCGTCCAAAGCTCGCTCTACTAAGCCTTATCAGAAAGGCCAGTCCATGCAACCTCGCAGGCAAAAGCCGCAAACAACTCCTCAACCAGGTCCAGCATCTGGTTTTTGACTTTTTTCTAGAGAGCAGCATTCAGACTCCACTAAAGCATGTACCAGTGGAAGGCCGATTGTGCCACTTAAGCCACATCTGGCACTCAGTCACCACAGACCAGTGGGTGCTCACCATAATAACTCAAGGTTATCATCTCAACTTTCTTGCCATTCCACCAGACTCCCCACCTCGACTGACGTGGGGAACATCAGACCATTCACCGCTCCTGGAACAGGAAATGTCCCTCCTCCTCCAGTCCAGAGCGATAGAACCAGTGCCCTACTCCCAACAGGGCCTCGGATTCTATTCTCTGTATTTTCTAATCCCAAAAAAAGTCAGGTGGCGTATGCTCGATACTAGATCTTCGGGCCTTAAACAAGTTTGTCCAAAGTGAAAAGTTCAAGATGGTGACCTTGGATTCCCTCCTCTCCCTTCTACAAAGGGGAGACTGGCTCTGCTCTCTAGACCTTCAGGACGCTTACGCATATATTGCAATAACTCCGTCTCATCGCAGATTTCTGCGATTTCTCATAGGCCCAAAGCACTACCAATATAGAGTGCTACCATTCGGCCTAGCCTCTGCTCCACGAGTCTTCACCAAGTGCCTCGT
Source organism: Rhinatrema bivittatum (assembly GCF_901001135.1). NCBI lineage: Eukaryota > Metazoa > Chordata > Amphibia > Gymnophiona > Rhinatrematidae > Rhinatrema > Rhinatrema bivittatum. Next base: position 123,348,000 of record NC_042617.1, read on the forward strand.
AGTAGCAACGTTTCTCAACTCAAGGAGTCCACGTCTACCCCTATCTCGACGATTGGTTGATCAAGGCTCCCACGCAGCATGCTGTTTTGATGTCTCTACATCTCACCTTGCACACCCTGGTCTCTCTAGGGTTTCTCATCAATTATCCAAAATCCAGCTTGGTCCCATCACAAACCCTGTCATTCATAGCAGCAGACTTGGACACCCTCAAGGCAAAGGCATTTCTTCCTCGAACGAGCTCTCATCATCTCCTTTCTTGTCCATCAGCTGCAGTCTCGACAGCACTCTACTGCACGACACTTTCTGGTCTTGCTAGGACACATGGCGTCCTCAGTACACTACTTAGAGTGGATCAAATCACGTCTGATCAGTGGGTTCTGGATATTCTAAGACACGGCTACGCCTTGGATTTTGTGCGCACGCCCCGAGACAGGTTTCTTTTCTCCCCTTGCGGGTCCCTTCACAAACAAAGGGCCGTCCGGCAGACCCTCGACCGTCTCCTATCACTGGGCGCGATAGTGCTGGTTGCCGCCTCTGAGCTGGGCCGAGGTCATTATTCCATCTATTTCGTGATTCCCAAGAAGGAAGGCACAATCCGTCCTATTCTGGATCTCAAGACCGTCAACAAGTCCCTCAGAGTTCCTCGTTTTCCTATGGAGACTCACCGCTCAGTGTTGGCTGCAGTGCACCAAGGGGAATTCTTGGCCTCGCTGGATCTCACGGAGGCGTATCTTCACATCCCGATCCACCAGGCCCATCAACGCTGTCTTCGTTTCAAGATAGTGGGACAGCATTTTCAGTTCCAGGCTCTTCCTTTTGGTTTGGCCACAGCTCCACGGGTCTTTACAAAGGTCATGGTGGTAGTGGCGGCTACACTACGCAGGAAAGGAATCCTGGTGCATCCCTACCTGGACGACTGGCTTATACGGGCGAAATCCAGGATACAGGGTCTCCAGGCGGTCGACAGAGTAGTGCAGCTGCTCCACTCCCTGGGGTGGATCGTCAACTATGCCAAGAGCAATCTGATCCCATCCCAGTCGTTGGACTTTCTGGGGGCGCGTTTTGACACAAAGGAAGGCAAGGTGTTCCTGCGTCCGGAGCAGGCGCATGCGCTTCTCTAATAGATTCACCGGTTCATAGCGCTCGAGGCCCCCACCGTGTGGGACTACTGCAGGTCCTGGGAACCATGGCCTCCACCATCGAGCTGGTCCCGTGGGCCTTTGCGCACCTGCGGCCTCTCCAGAGGGCCTTGTTATCCGGGTGGAAACCGGTGTCGCGGGATTTCCAGGCGGTCCTTCCAATCCCGAGGCCAACTCTGTTCAGCCTCCGCTGGTGACTGGACCCTCGTCACTTGGCTCGGGGAGTGTCCCTGGAGGTCCCGGACTGGGTGATAGTCACCACGGACGCCAGCCTCGCCGGATGGGGGGCGATCTGTCGGGAGAGTTCAATCCAGGGTCGATGGATGGCGGAGCAGACACGGTGGCCCATCAACCGGCTGGTGACCAGGGCGGTCCGCCTAGCATTGAAAGGTTTCCTCCCATTGGTACACCATCGGGCAGTCAGGATTCTATCAGACAATGCGACCACGGTGGCATACATCAATCGCCAGGGGGGCACGAGAAGCTGTCACGTCTCGTTGGAGACCGACAAGCTGATGGAATGGGCGGAACTCCATTTGCAGCGCCTGGTAGCCTCTCACATTGCGGGCGTGGACAATGTACAGGAGGACTTCCTCAGCCGACAACACTTGGATCATGGAGAGTGGGAACTCTCTGAGGAAGCAATGCATCTGATAGTAAATCGTTGGGGGACCCCACACATGGATCTCATGGCAACCGCCGGAAATGCAAAGGCCACTCGCTTCTTCAGTCACAGAAGGGAGCACAGTGCGGAAAGGGTCGATGCTCTAGTCCTACCATGGCCACGTCAATGCCTACTGTATGTCTTCCCCCCGTGGCCCCTAGTGGGAAAGATTATCCGAAGGATAGAGGCTCATCAGGGTCCGGTAATTCTGGTGGCGCCGGAGTGGCCCCGTCGGCCGTGGTTTGGAGATCTCCTCAACCTGGCGACGGAGGGTCCGCTCCGGCTCAGCCACCTGCCTCATCTCCTCCGTCAAGGACCAATATTTTTCGAGGAGGCAGATCGCTTCTGTCTTGCGGCTTGGCTTTTGAGAGGCGCAAGTTGAGACATCACGGGTATCCTGAGCCCGTCATATCGAATCTATTGCGGGCACGTAAGACATCCACTTCCGTCACTTACGTCCGGGTGTGGAAGGTCTTTGAGGAGTGGTGCGTGTCACATACCATTCAGCCGACCCATGCCTCGGTGGCGCAGATTCTCTCGTTCCTACAAGCGGGTCTGGATTTGGGACTCGCCTATAACTCGCTCAGGATTCAGGTGGCGGCCTTGGGGGCTTTCCTTCACAGCGGGAACGATGTGTTACTTTCTTCCCATCCGGATGTCCTACGTTTCCTCAAAGGGGTGAGACATTTGAAGCCTCCGATACGACTGCCTTGTCCCTCTGAACCTGGTACTCCGTGTCCTCTGTGGTCCACCTTTTGAGCCTCTTCGTGCTGCCACCATCAAGGACGTCATCCTCAATCAAGACCATCTTCCTGGTAGCGATCAGCTTGGCACGACGGATTTCCGAACTTCAAGCGTTATCCTGCCGAGAGCCATAGCTCCGATTTATGGCTGACGGAGTTTCGCTGCGCACAGTACCATCCTTTCTATCCAAGGTGGTCTCGGCTTTTCATCTCAACCAATCGGTAGAGCTGCCTTCTTTTTCCTCGTCTGATCCCAGTGACCTGCGCAAATTAGATGTGAAGCGATGCCTGATGCACTATCTGGAGGTCACGAATGATTTTCGTCTTTCTGACCACTTGTTCGTCCTTTGGTCGGGACCCAAGAAAGGGCGTATGACCTCCAAACTGTCCATCGCTCGGCTGAAGGGAGCGATCGTCGCTGCATATCTTGGAGCGGGTAAGTCCCCGCTGCTGGCGATTAAGGCTCACTCCCTTTGCGCCTAATCCACGACTTGGGCAGAGAGTACTTTGGTTTCCATACAGGAGATCTGCAGGGCGACGCTTCATACTTTTGCGAGGCATTATCGCCTGGACGTTCGTGCACAGATGGGCGGTCATTTCGGGGACAGGGTCATCGCGCAGGGCTGTCTACGGCCCGCCCATAATAGGGAAGCTTTGGTACATCCCACCGTCTGGACTGATCCTGGTACGTACAGGGAAAAGAAAATTATTCCTTACTTGCTAATTTTCGTTCCTGTAGTACCATTGATCAGTCCAGACACCCTCCCTAAGTCTGGGGGTTTGTTGTGGGACATCCCTGCTTACCTGTCTCCTCCTGTACTCCCTGGTGCGCCAGGATCTTTATGCTCGCAGTTCTGTTCGCAGTTAGGATTTTTGTTTCCAAATACAGTTGTTGTCTTTAGTTTGACAACCGTTATTGAGTGCATTTGTTTCTTGATCCCTCTGTCTCTTCTCTTCTTGGCTTTGCTAGTCCAGTTACTGAGAATTGAGGCAGGGGAGGTGAGGTTATGTAGGACCTCCCTAGAAGTTTTTGTTCTGACTCCATCTGCTGGACGGGGCCATAACCCACCATCTGGACTGATCCATGGTACTAAAATTAGCAGGTAAGGAATAATTTTCTTATGTGATATCCCGATTGAGATCAAATGTCGGCATATAAAAAATAATAAATAAATAAATAAAATGATGTTTGGGAGTGTCATTTTTGCGACCAGATGACCCCCCAAGGGTCAGCGTGCCTTCCTGGATAAAATGGAGAAGCTCTTTGGGTCGAAGAAATCTGAACCCTCGACTCCAGCTTCAGGAGCATCGAATCTGAAAGACCAAGGGGGAACCGATGAACACAGAGGCTTCGATCTCCACCCCTTCACCGGGACCCTCGGTAGAGAGGGGTGCTGGGGATCGGCCTTTGTTTGTTTGTTCTCGCTCAAGGACTTCTGGATTGTCTCCTTCCTCCTTGGCGATGGGGAAAGACAGGGCCAAGTGCCGTGGGAAGCCCAGGAAGCATCGCCATCAGTCTCTCTCTTCACAATTTGCTGGGCTCAGGTCAGCACTGGTGCCTGCTGTGATGACCCCGAGGTGAGGAGGCACCGCCCTCCATTGATCCCGGGATCAATGGAGGGCGGTGCCCCCACCGATTCCAGTATCAGGCACTGATCTCTCTCGGGACTCCAGGGGATATCCGGTTATGCCTCCCCCTCCTCCGTCCGTCCTGTCATCGGATTTTCAGGAGGAGTTGGAATGTAGGGTGCAACTGGAAGTTGTCAGAGCCCTGCGGGGCATCAAGCCACTGGCTCCACTGGTGCCAGAGCCTGCGCCCTCTGTTGCCACTGCTGCTGGATCACATTGACGTCGTCCTCTGTGTTCTCCCCAAGCTGGCGGTGCCCAGGGGTCCATTGATACCTTGGCGGCCACCGTTGCTGCCTCCTTCTGATGCTATCCCCATTGTGGGTTCCTCTAAGGAGGAAGGCCCTTCGAAGCCTGTGGCACCGTCGAGGCCTTTGGTTTCATGTCCAGCGTTGCCTGGTCCTGTTCTGGGTCCTTCAGGGCCCTCTATGCCCTTGGCACCTAAGCCACGGGTCCTGGTAAGGGGCCTTTCACTGGTGTCTCTGGGCAATCTCCGTGATGATGACCCTCCCTTATGATCCGTGGGGGGATGATACTTAGAGTCTTCTTCCGATGACTCCGGTGACCTTCCCTTGGACCCGTCTCCACCTGAGGGCTTAACCTTTGCTGAGTTCATGCAGGCCATGGCAGAAACCATTCTGTTCCATCTGCTAACAAGAGGATGCCAGACACAAGATGCTGGAGGTTCTCCAGTTTGTGGATGCTCCGAAGGAGATGGTGGCTGTTCCCATCCATGAGATCTTTTAAGGAGCTGCTCCTTCAGATTTGGGAACATCCCATCTCTGTGCCTCCAGTGAATGGAAAGGCTGATGCGGTTTACTTGGTCCAGCACACTTTGGGGTTTGAGAAGAGTCAACTCCCATAATAGTCAGTTGTGGTGGAGTCCACTCTTAAGAAGGCCAAGCATTCTCACATCCATGCCTCTGCCCCTCCAGGACGGGAGCACAGGGCTCTGGGTGTGCTGGGTAGGAAGGTGTTTCTGGGCTTCATGCTGATCACCCGTATCACCTCTTACCAGCTGTAAATGATGCAATATTCTCAATCTCTGGAAGCAGATCCAGGACCTGTCTGAGAGCCTTCCCCAGCAGCAGGATGCTTTTTTGGTGGTTGTACAACAGGGCCTTGAATATAGAAAACATGAGGTGCACTTCACCTATGATATGTTTGAGTTGGCGGCAAGGGTAGCAGCCATGAGAATTGGTGCCCACAAGATGGCCTGACTCTGAACTTCTAATCTCTGGCCAGAGGCGCAGGAGAAGCTTGCGAACCTGCCGTGTACTGGCAAAAACCTCTTTGGTGACAAGGTGAGGGATGCTGAGGCTCAGTTGAAGGATCAAAGATATCCAATGTATGGTTAAACTGGTATCTAAATTTATACATGTATTATAAAGCCATCCACCTTCAAACTGCAAATTTTGTAGGACCCTTACTCCTAGAGTCAGTACAATGTAACAGACTCTTCTTATGGTATCAGGTCACTTTAATTTATTTACATTATTTTTTTGTATTTTATCTTTTAAGTAAAGTTTGCTGTTGAACTTCAAAATATAACGTCTCCTCAGTAGCTCTTATTTTAAGCTTTAATAATAGTCTCAACTAAATTATATGATGATACTCGTCGCAAATGGTGTCTCAATCTCAGTCCCAACACGATCGCGTTTCGGACCACCAAGGGGTCCTGCCTCAGGGGAATCACTCCTTCAGAACTGTGTTGTCCAACCAAATTGAAGGATCACCATGAGACCCTACAACAACTCTCTGCCAGTATGTCTGTCCTGCCTTCGGCCAGGAAGTCCTCTCAACAAGGCTCAAGGAGGTCCTTTTATCGCCAGAAAAACCATTATCCTGCTGCCTCTCGCGCCCATTCCCAGCACATGGGCTCTAGGGGCTGTCCTAGACAGCAGCAGATCCCCAGACAAGCCCTGCTACGGGGTTTTGACTGGCTGCAAGGGAGTATCAGCCAGTTGCCTGTGCCCATGACGCCGGAATCCCCAGTCTGAGGCTGGCTGCGGTTCTTTGTGGACTGTTGGCCCAGTGTCACTTCGGACCAGTGGGTTCTGTCCATCGTGCTTCGAGGGTATCTGCTGAACTTCCTGGGTGTCCTGTCGGACTCTCCTGTCCCTCTTTTGGGGTCTGTCCTCACATCAGGAAATACTTGTGGCTGAGCTCTCTGCCCTCGTAATGGCCAGGGCAGTCGAGCCTGTTCCGCTGCGGAGGCGGGGATTCTATTTTATTTTATTTATTTAATTGCTTTTATATACCGACATTCGATCAAGATATCACATCGGTTTACATATAACTAAACAAATAAGACCAGAACTGCTTATTTTACATTGTAACAAGATAACATGGAAACATTTTTTTACATTGTAACAGGGTAATGTGGAGAACATGGTAAATTGTATAACATAAACAATGTAACTTGTATAAAATAATCAATGTAACTTTATTAAAATAAATATAGTAACATGGAAACTTGTATAGGTTGTTTCTTAAGTAGGGTATTTAGAAAAAATGACATTGTAGCTGGGGAGGGATTTGGGTGGGAAAAGATGGTGGGGACTTGGATGGGGGATTCATTTCGGTGGAGTTTGAAGAAACCATCTTTGATTTCTACTGGGGGAGTCAATCCTATTCTAGACTTGAGAGCCTTGAACAAGTTTCTAAAAAGAGAAAAATTCAAGATGGTCTTTCTGAGCACCCTGATTACCCTCCTGCAAAACGGGGACTGGCTTTGATCCCTCGATGTAAAAGACATGTACACCCACATCGAGATCTTCCGTGGTCACTGGAAATATCTCCGGTTTGTCATGAGTGAGTGGCATTTCCAGTACTGGGTGTTGCCCTTCTGTCTCACCTCAGCCCCACTTGTCTTCAAGTGTCTGGCCATGGTGGGTGCGCACCTCCGCAGACTGGGGATGCAGGTGTTCCCGTACCTGGACGATTGGCTTGTCAGAAGCACCACCCAGGAGGGAGTGCTACGATACCTGCACTTGACCGTTTGGGTGTTTGGAGTTCCTGGGATTTATCAACTACCTGAAGTCATAGCTTGTTCCGTTGCCTCAGTTGAGCTTCATTGGTGCCCGTTAGACACTGCTCAAGCCAGAGCTTTTCTTCCCTCGTGATCGGGGCCACTCCCTCAAGGGGCTGGCATCCCTTGTGGGAGTGGTCCAATGGAGCTGGCGGGTCTCTGCTTACTGCATGCTTCGGCTCCCAGGTCACATGGCCCAACTGTCCATGTTACCCTCTTCGCTCACTTATATATGCACAGAGTTCAATGGATCTTGCGGTCCCATGGCAGCAGGCCACCCAGGACCTCTATGTTCGCATCCACTTTACTCCGCCTCTCCGGGACTCCTTGTCGAGGTGGGAGAGACTGCCAAATTTGGAGCAGGGGGTTCCTTTTCAGGCACCCCCTGTCCAGATTGTGCTCACTACGGATGCATCCACCCTGGGGTGGGGTGCCCACGTGGAAGGACTCCGTACCCAGGGTCTATGGTCTACACAGGAAGCACAGTGTCAAATCGACTTCCTGGAGCTCCGTGCGATCTTATATGCGCTCTGGGCATTCAGAGATGCTAACCAACAAAGCGGTCCTGATCCAGACCAACAACCCAGGTGGTGATGTGGTACATCAACAAGCAGGGAGTTACAAGGTCATTCCTCCTGTGCCAGGAGGCAGATCAGATTTGGTCATGGGCTCTGTCCCAGGGTATGGTGCTCAGAGCCATGTATCTAGCCAGGACAGAGAATGTGGTAGCGAACAGGCTGAATCGGGCCTTCTGACCCCAATACTGGTCCCTGAATCAGGAGGTGGCAGATCGGATATTCTGTCTCTGGGGCACCCCAAACATGGATCTCTTTGCATCTCCCTTGCAACAGGAAGGTGGTGGACTAGTTCTGCTCCTGTACAAGGAGACAGCAAGCCAGCCTCGGACGTCTTTGCCCGCCATTGGGTCAAGGGACTTCTGTATGCATATCCTCCGCTTTCTCTGGTGATGAAGACTCTCCTGAAGCTCCGACAGGTCCGGGGGGGTGGGACCATGATCCTCATAGCCCCTCATTGGCCGAGGCAGATCTGGTTCCCGCTCCTGCAGGATCCTTCCCTCTGGGACCCATTCAGTCTGGGGACTTCCCCAGACCTCATCACGCAGATCAGGGCAGGCTGCCCATCCCAACCTCAGGGCCTTGTCCCCGATGACCTGGATGTTGAAAAGTTAATTCTACAGTCCCTTGACCTGTCGGATGATGTGTCTTGTTTCCTGGTGGCTTCCAGGAAGCCTTCCATGAGGAAGTTTTCCATGTGGTGTGAGCGCCACGCCTTGGACCTGTTCTGCTCCACACCGAAACTGCTTGACTACCTCCCGCGGTTTTCGGATGCTGGCTTAAAGACCAACTCTGTTAGGGTACACCTGAGTGCGATCGGTGCCTACCATCAAGGTGTGGATGGTTCGCCCATCTCTGTGCAGCCCATAGTGGGTCGCTTTATGCGGGGTCTACTGCAGTTGAAGCCTCCCCTGCGGCCACCCTCTGTGTCCTGGGACCTCAGTGTGGTGTTGGCTCAGCTCATGAAAGCTCCTTTTGAGCCACTGCATACTTGGGACCTCAGGTAGCTGACCTGGAAGGACAGATTTTTGGTCGCGGTCACATCAGCATGCAGAGTCAGTGAGCTTCAGGCCTTGTTGACGTATCCACCCTACATGAAGTTCTTCCACGACAGGGTGGTTCTGCGCACGTACCCTAAATTCCTGCCCAAGGTGGTGACGGATTTCCATCTTAACCAGTCAATCATCCTGCCCACCTTTTTTCCCAGCCCTCATTCGCGTTAAAGCGAACAGGCTCTGCACAGTCTGGATTACAAGAGAGCCTTAGCCTTCTGTTTGGAGCGAACAGCAGGCCATACGCAGCTGTTTATCTCTTCTTGATAGAAATAGATTAGGAATTGTGGTTGCTAAGCAGACCCTGTCCAACTGGCTGGCAGATTGCAATGACTTCTGCTATACTCAGGTGGGCCTGCAGCTTGGGGGCCGTGTCAAGGCTCATTCTGTCAGAGCCATGGCACCCTCAGTGGCCCACTTGAGAGCAGTCCCCGTGGTCGAGATAAGGCTTCAACATGGAGTTCTCTCCTCACTTTCGCCTCTTACTACTTTCTGGACAGGGATGGCTAACACGACAGCAGCTTTGGCCAGTCTGACCTTCGGAATCTTTCAGCTGTAAAACCCAACTCTTCCTACTTACAGCCCTTTTTTCGGGTTCAGGCTGTCTGTTACCAACAGCACAACTGTTGTTGTGCCCTTTGGCACGTGGTTAGGTGTCTGTTGGTCGTTTTGTCTTCGGGGTAAACCTGTAGCTAGGGATTCACTAGTGTGAGGACTACCATCCTGCTGGTCCTAGAAGAAAACAGAATTGCTTATCTGTAACAGGTGTTCTCCTAGGATAGCAGGATTTTCGTCCTCACGAAACCCGCCTACCACCCTGCAGAGTTGGGTTTCTCCTGTGTTTATTTTATTTTTTTGTAATTCTATGTTACGAGACATGCCACTAACTAAGCACTGTTGGGTGCTTAGTTAATGGCATGCTGGGCATGCTCAGTGTGCCGGTCAAAGTTTCTAGAAATAGTGTTAGAATTACTGTAGCATTTATCTGTTTTATTATTTTGTTAACACACAGCATCACCTCTCTAGCATTTTGTTCTTCATCCAGCCTCTAACTTTGAAAAGAGGTGTTTCTTCTCATCAGTAAACTGACTTCCTGAGAAGTTATAGATTAAAAAACAAGCAAGCAATAGGGTATATTTCCCAAAATAGTAATATTGAATTTTGTAAGGTTCATCCAAAATTAAAAATAAATGTATTTTTATAAATCATATTTCATATAGAATTTCCCAAATTTTCAGTTACATCTATATAGCTTTTAGAGTGAAATGTATCATCCCTACACTTGCAGATTAGAATAAGAATTAGCATTGATTAGCAAGAAAGAAGACATCTCAAGACCTGTGAGGAAGCATTTGGCGACATTAAGAAATAATAGATACCTGCAGCTAGTAACAGCAGATAGAGGTCTGCCACCAACTATGGTTGGCCAGCTAGTTAGCTAATTAATGTTTTTCAAATACCAACAGTATAAATAACAAACCCACAGTTTGTGTGATGGGACTGTGAGAAGACAAAAGAATGAGGAGGAATGCTTCATAGGAAGGAAGGCAGTATGAAAGAGAGGCAGGAGTATGTACATAATGCATTTAGAAAGCAAGCAGGAGTGTGTGTGTGTGTGTGTTTTGGTTTTGTTTTTTTTAAGTGGACTCTAAAAGTGAGAGGTCGTCAGTATAGTTATGTTGGGATTCAGGGTATGACTCTGCTTTTTCCTTCTCATTCAGTTAGACCAATCCAGGGAAGACAAATCAGTGATGTATGCTAACCAGCTCAACAGGCTCCCTGGCACCTATTATATACATCTGTTCTGATAGCCTTCCAGTATTCTTTTTCTCCAGCAGATTGTTGTGGCTCAAACGCTTAGAGCCAGCAGCTGAGGAGAAAAATCCTTTAATAAATAGCCTACAAATAATATAATAAAGTATACCTTATGGAGAGAGTGTATGACAGAGTGCCATGCAAGCACCAGTATGGAGCTCTCTCTCAGATGATTTTACTGATACCAGGCATTATAAAAGGTTTACACTTTATTTAGACATTTTATATACAGTCGTTCCATGTAAAGATCACAACGGTTTACAATAACATTCATAGGTATAAATCATCAATAATGACGGGCTATATAGCAGGTATTCATAAACAGATGTTAACAATTATCAATTGAATTGTTCAAATACATAATAAATATCAAGGACATAATGCGTGAAGCACAGAAATAAATAAAATAATAAATTTCACATATTCTGTGCGTTGTATTGAGATTCTTACAATCTCTCGTTAATTTGTTTCTCATGGATCAAATAGTATCTCTTGTCCTACTTGTTTATTGTAGATCTCTACATTCTGTTGTTTTGTTAGGTTGTATGCATTTTTGAATAGCCATGTTTTTAGTTCACATTTAAATCTTTCTATCTGGAATCAAATATAACATTTCAGGTAAACAATTCCAAAGTTTTGCACCTGCTCTGGAAAACACACGATCTCTTACATGCGTCAGGTGTGTGCTTCATATTGTGGGAACAGTTAGTAGTCCTATGTTTTGGGATCTTAGTGTTTGCTGCAGTGTGTGAGGTTGTAATGTCTTATCTATCATACCTGTGTTACTAGAATGAATGATTTTGAATATTGGCTTTAATACTTTAGAATAGATTCGGGTTACACAATTGTCAAAATATTTCTATGATTTACTATTTAATTTATTTAAACAGTCCAAGTGGCTATATGTAAATTCGTTCTTGCTCAGTATGCAAATGTTATCTGAGCTTGCAGCTAAACTGAAGTGTCAGCATCTGCCTTGATGTATTCTAAATATAACTGTAATACTGTAGCCCAGTAACTTTCTATCTTAAGCGGCATTTGTATCTAACATCTGTCTAGCAAAATCAATGCCCAAAACTTAAGCATAAATGCTATAGAATACTTATGAATAATTATGAAGCTATTTATGATCAAAAACTTAGAACAAGAATAATGACTTCTGTGGCATGCCAAAAAGTGTTTCATTGCCTTTTCACCACTCTCCATCAGATGTTATGACTGTATTAAGGCCCTTAGCACCCACATCAGGTTGGTTGACAAACATCCCTTGCTGTGGGCTCAGGCCTTTAGGCTAAACAAGGAAAGCATTGAGACAGAAGTGATAGTGGTTCCCTGTATGTACCCGGATCAGTCCAGACTCCTGGGTTTTGCGCCCCCCCCCCCCCCCCCCCCCCTCTAGCAGATGGAGACAGAAGTTTACAACCAAAACTCCGCCTTATCTAGGCTGGTGTCACCTACAGTCTGGCAGTATTCTTCTGTCTCCTAGCAGGTGGAGAGGGTGCAAAACCTAAAGTCTGAGCTGAGGCCTAGGTTTAGGTGTTTCGGGGGAAAAAAAAAAAAGAAATAGGGGAAATAGGGTTAGCCGTCTTCTCCGCACCGCAGAGGCTTGCCTGCAGGTGGAATTTCGTGCCTCCCAGGGGGTTGCGAGGTCCTGAAGGGACCAGCCCCTCTGGTTTCCAAGGCAGCTGAGGTGTGGGGGATCCCCACTTACCAGCCTATCTTCGCAGCTGGGGGTGACACTGGGGAGCCTGGCTCACGCCCTCCAGCTGGCCCAGGACCTGAGGTACCGGTAGCATTTAAAAAAAAAAAAAAAAAAAAATTCTTTTGTTTTCGTTGTCTGTAGGGATCTCTTCTGCTCTGCCGCGGGGGGGAGGCCGAACGCCATTTTCGCCGGCGGGGGAGTAGTTGTGAGTTTCGCGGGTAGCGCTCCTGTTAGCAGGGATCGGAGCAGAGCCTGCGGCTCCTCATCAGCTCGGCTGTCCCGAGACAGCCTCTGCTCCTCCTGCCTGTCGGGCGGCGAGGGGGGGGTCCTCGGGCTCCGTTCGCCCGCGGAGCCGACAGCGATCGCGTGCCAAAGGTCCAGGGGAGCTGCCGCTTGAGGTAGAAGGCCCGTTCCCAAGGAACCTGGGAACGGCCGTCATTTTGTTGCCTCGGGGGGCCGCGGGTGCCGAGTCGGGGTCGGAGCGGGGGGAGGATGTTCCCCCACCGCATCTATCGCCCCAGCACAGGGTCCCTGAAGGGGACGGGCATGCAGGGCACCAGCCTGGCAAAGATTCTCAGGTCCCTGAGGGGGATCCAGAGGAGAGCTCTTCTGATTCTTTTTTTGGGTCAGAATTTGTCCTTTTGATGCACAAGGCGTTCAAGGCCCGGCGCCTGGCAAGGAAGAGGTCCCGCGGTGTCCCCGCCTCGGACCCCTGTGGGGGTCGGGGGAAGCAAATTCATCCCGATCCGGCCTCGGGGGGTGTGGACAGCATTCAACCTAGTAAGCCTAGGGTAGTCCGGGGGGAACCAGATTCTACCACGGACACGGATGGATCTGATGAACAGCCAGATGATACGGATGGACCGTCCCAGCCCCTGAGGGGGGTTGACGGGGACTTGTTGTCCACTGGTTCTCGGGGGGGCCCATGGGTCGGAGGGAGATGACCCGAAAGTGGTTCGTCTTTTTCGCAGGGACGAGCTGGGTCCCCTCATTCCAGAAATACTGAAGGAGTTGAGCATCCTGGTACCACAGGAGGAGTCCCGGTTGGGGGCAACGGATCCGGTGGTATTGGGCTTACAGGGTCCTCCCTTGGCCTTCCCCTTGCATTTTTCAGCATCCAATTTGCTCTTTAAGGAATGGGACACCCCTGAGTTAGGACTCAAGGTAGCCAAGGCTATGGATAAGCTTTATCCCCTACCGGAGGACACCTTAGAGCTGTTACGGTTGCCCAAGATTGATTCGGCGGTGGAGGCAGTCACCAAAAAGACAACCATTCCGGTGACGGGGTACAGCGCTAAAGGATTTACAGGACCGGAAGCTGGAAGTTCAACTCAAAGAGAATTTTCGAGGTTTCGGCCTTCGGGGTTCGGGCAGCCATTTGCAGTAACTTTTCCTTGCGCGCTGGTCTCCGCTGGGCGCAGCAGTTGCTGGCCAACGAGTCTCTATCTCCCGAGGAAGCACGTCAGGCGGGTCGTTTGGAGGCGGTGATTGCGTATAGTGCTGACGCCTTTTATGATCTGCTTCGTACCTCGGCCCGATCCGCGGTTTCCGCGAGGCACCTGCTGTGGCTTCGCCAGTGGTCAGCGGACGTGACATCGAAGGCCCGGTTGGGTTCGTTGCCCTTTAAGGGCAAGTTGTTGTTTGGCAAGGAATTGGAGGATCTTATTGAGTCCCTTGGTGAGAACAAGGTGCATCGGTTGCCAGAGGACAGACCAAAGTCCAGGGGAGGTCAGACCTCTCGTCCTCGCTTTCACGGCGGCCATCGGTCTCGGAATTCTCGGGGAGCGGTGTCCTCTTTTCGTCACAGTGCCAACAGACAGCAATCTTATTCGCAGTCCTTTCGCTGGCGCCGTTTCGGTCGTCAGGGAACCGGTCAGTCTGTGCAGGGGGGCAAGCCTGCACAATGATATGCGGCCGGTCCATTCCCCCGTCCCGAAAATCGGGGGCAGGCTGAGTCAATTTTACGGGGAATGGATCAGGATCACGTCAGACCAGTGGGACTTAGATGTGATAAGACACGATTACGCCTTAGATTTTTTTTCGCCGGCCGCGCCCATGTTTTCTGGTCTCGCCCTGCGGGTTTTCAGACAAACGCCGGGCAGTGCGGGCAACTCTGGACCGGCTCCGAGAACTCAGCGCAATTGTTCCCGTGCCAAGCCACAAGCTCCGCAGGGGCCGTTACTCCATTTACTTCGTGGTACCAAAAAAGGAAGGAACGTTCCGTCCTATCCTGGATCTAAAAAGGGTCAACCGCTGTCTAAGGATTCCGCGTTTTCGGATGGAGACGTTGCGTTCCGTGATCGCGTCCGTCAGACAGGGGGAGTTTTTGGCATCTCTGGATCTCACGGAAGCGTACATCCGCATTCGGGCAGAGCACCAGCAGTTCCTTCGGTTTGCCGTGCTGGGACAGCATTTTCAGTTTCAGGCGCTCCCGTTTGGCCTGGCGACAGCACCTCGGACCTTCACCAAGCTGATGGTGGTGGTGGCTGCACAGCTCCGCAGGGAAGGCCTGCTGGTACACCCATATCTGGACGATTGGCTGATTCGCGCCAAGTCTGAGATGCTTTGTCAAGTGGCTGTGCAACGGGTTCTTCAGTTGTTACACAATCTGGGTTGGATAGTCAATTTAGCCAAGAGTCGGCTAGTACCGTCACAGTCACTGGAGTTTTTGGGAGCTTTGTTAGACACCCGTCGAGGGATGGTATCCCTGACGCAGGAGCGAATGTGCAAGTTACAGGCTCAAGTTCGAGGATTGTTGGCCAAACAGGAACTGATAGTTTGGGACTATCTACAAGTATTGGGTTCAATGACATCCACGTTGGAGTTGGTTCCTTGGGCTTTCGCTCCTATGCGTCCATTACAGTCCGCATTGCTCTCCCGCTGGAACCCAGTTTCCGAAGACTTTCATCTTCCGTTGCCATTGACCCAGGTTGCTCGGTACAGCCTGGATTGGTGGTTGTGTCCCACCAACTTGAGTCGCGGGGTGCCGCTGGAGATCCCGTCTTGGACGATAGTCACTACGGACGCCAGCCTATACGGCTGGGGAGCTGTCTGTCGGCGGAAGTCTGTGCAGGGGCAATGGTCCCCGGAGGAGGCATCGTGGTCCATCAATCGTCTAGAGACCAGAGCAGTTCGTTTAGCTCTGCAGGCTTTTCTCCCGCTAGTTCGTGGGAAGGCTGTCAGGATACTGTCAGACAATGCGACCACGGTGGCATATATCAATCGTCAAGGAGGAACCAGGAGTCAACCAGTCGCGGCCGAAGCTCGGCTCTTAATCGCATGGGCGGAGGAACATCTGGACAGCATAGCGGCCTCTCACATCGCCGGGGTGGAGAATGTTCATGCGGATTTTCTCAGTCGCAATCCCCTGGACCCCAGAGAGTGGGAGCTCGCGGAAGAGGCGTATTGTCTCATTTGTCTTCGGTGGGGATCTCCCGCCTTCGATCTGATGGCAACTTACAAGAATGCGAAAGCTCCTCGTTTCTTTGCTCGTCGCAGAGAGACTGCAGCAGAGGACATGGACGCTCTAGCATTGCCGTGGCCGACGGATGTGCTTCTGTATGTGTTTCCTCCCTGGCCACTCATCGGCAGGGTGTTACGGCGAATAGAGTCGCACCCGGCAAGAGTGGTGCTCGTCATCCCGGAATGGCCTCGTCACCCGTGGTTTGCGGACCTATTGAACCTGGCGGTGGAGGAGCCCCTCCGCTTTCCGTGTGTTCCGGATCTTCTACAGCAAGGTCCCGTTTGTTTCGACCAGGTAGACCGCTTCTGTCTAGCGGCATGATTTTTGAGAGGAGAAGGCTGAAGGCCAGAGGTTATTCGGATGCAGTGGTAACCACCCTCTTACGGTCCCGCAAAACTTCTACGTCTTTAGCTTATGTGCGGGTTTGGAGAGTGTTTGAGACGTGGTGTGTGGCGCGTGACATGGGGCCTACTCGCACATCTGTGCCCGAGGTTTTAAGGTTTCTCCAGGACGGCTTGGCAAAAGGCCTCTCGTGTAGTTTGCTACGGGTTCAGGTAGCGGCTCTGACGTCATTGCGAGGGCTGGTCCACGGGGTGCCTTTGTCTTCGCATCTGGATGTTCTCCGATTTCTTTGGGGGGCTAAACATTTACGGCCTCCGTTACGTAACCCTTGTCCTTCCTGGTGTTAAAAGCGTTGTGTGCCGCTCCTTTTGAGCCCCTTCGCAAGTCTACCTTGAAAGATTTGACTCTGAAGGTGGTCTTCTTGGTAGCCATGGTATCGGCAAGACGGGTCTCTGAGCTTCAAGCACTGTCTTGTCGAGAACCTTTTTTGCGAATATCGGATACGGGGGTGTCTCTTCATACGGTTCCTTCATTTCTCCCGAAGGTAGTTTCTGCTTTTCATCTCAATCAGACGGTCGAGCTGCCTTCGTTTTCGGATTTGGATAGGGCGGATCCTTTGTCTAGGGATTTGCACAGATTGGATGTCAATCGGGCACTGTTGTATTACCTGGAGGTTACGAATACTTTCCGCGTCTCAGACCATTTGTTTGTGCTTTGGAGTGGACCTCGTAGAGGTAATGCGGCTTCTAAGACTACGATTGCTTGCTGGTTGAAGGAGGCTATCTGTTCTGCATATCTAATGCAGGGTAAGGCTTTCCCAATGGGTGTCAAGGCGCATTCTACGCGTTCCCAGGATACGTCCTGGGCGGAGTGCCACCATATATCCCCAGAGGAGATTTGTAGGGCGGCGACATGGAAGTCCTTACATACTTTCGGATTTTGGTGCAGGGGTGCTCAGAGCGGGACTCTCAGGATCCCATCCCATGTGAGGTAGCTCTGGTACATCCCAGGAGTCTGGACTGATCCGGACCATTTACTCTGCAAGGCCATAGGATAGTCCGTGCTGTTGAAGGCTCTGATCATTTGTCCTATATCCTGTTATCGTTGGCTCGGGTTCCCATTTGGGGGTTTGTTGAGCTGGTTCTTGTTGTTAGGTTACTGTATATAGTTTGGTGTATTAGTTGGGTTTTATCCTGCTTTGACATTAAGTAATACTGCCAGACTATAGGTGGCACCAGCCTAGATAAGGCGGAGTTTTGGTTGTAAACTTCTGTCTCCATCTGCTAGAGGAGGGGCAAAACCCAGGAGTCTGGACTGATCTGTGGTACTACAGGAACGAAAATTATCAAAGGTAAGACCTAATTTTCTTTTATGCCTTCCCTTTGTTGAACAAATAGGACCCAGGGGCTTTGGAGACGCATTTCTTCCCTCCCTAAAAAGGACAAAAAAAAAACCCAGCTGTGAACGGAGGTCTGCTTGCTCAGTGGCTATGAATCGCTGCAGTGATTCAACACTGGGTTTGGTCTTTGGGGATGGCGTTTTTGTATTCCCCCAGTAAGTTTGGGGAAAGTTTTGTATGTTTTGCCCAGGAACTGTGTTCTTACGGTGGACAGGCATAAGCAAAATGGCGCCATCAGGGGAGTGCAGGAGAAAAACTGCACCTTGCACTAACTGCCATAATAACTGCAGGCAGGCAGTGCATCTAGAGTATGTAAGGTCTGTTCCATGGCCCAGTGTGAGTTGTTGAATTTATGATCCTTATACAATCCCAAATAAAACTGCCTGTGGTTGATGTACTAGTTGAATTTATAATCCAAACAAAAAATAACCTCCCAACCTAATCGCAGCTGTGGGAGGACCTGGCTGTTAAACATCTCTACCAAGCAACTTTTAGTTTCCGTTTCACAGAGGAGAAAAAAATTGATGTGCAACACTTCATCTTTCATTATATTTATTAGAGATAAAATTCTACATGGCTATGGCACAGTTCTATTAATCTGATCTTCCCCCTTAGCTTCTGGGGCTCATCCCTAATATGTTTCATTAATTTAGGGTCTACTGCCAATTATTTATTGTCCCATTGTAACCAAGTCCGAATACTGAAGCAACACCCATTTTTTGTACATACTAGGTGTCATCAATTATATCATGCTAGTTGTCAGTTGCAAAGTCTGATGCAACATTGCACAATCCATCCTTCAAGTCAGCATGTAGCCCGTTCCGTATTTTGACAACAAGGTGTCCAAACAAAATCTAACAGTACATTCACTTCTTGAGATAACAGCAACTCAGAACACATGCTTGCTAAACTGTACAAAATCTAAAATGTTTTTTTATATTAATCCACTGTGCTTTTCCAAATAGCCAATCCATCAAATTATAGAGACTTTTAAGAACCCAGAAAAAAGTAATTCCCTGTACATACCCAGATCAGTCCAAACTCCTCGGTTTTGCCTTCCCTCCAGCAGATGGAAACTGAGACAGTTTTACTGACATTCCCACTTAAGAAGTACCACCTGCAGCTCCTTAGTATTTCTCTGTCTCCAGCAGATGGTGCAGATGTAAAACCTGCAGTCTCAGATTAGGGGAAAAAAGAAAAAAACCTCAAACATCCAGGTTTGCTTGCCTCCCAGGGGGTCGTTAGGTCCTGTTGGGGCTATCCCGCCAGGGTTTGTGAGGCGGACAACCAGTGAGTTGGAGACCCTTTGTTGCTCGGTCCTTTGTCACCGGACAGGGTTGAAAGCTGGAGGTTCTAGTTCCCAACCCTGCAGGAGGAACAGAGCCTGCTGCTGGTCAAGGGAAGTGTTGATTTTTCTTTGATTCCCTGGTTTTTTTTTGGTTTTTTTTAAAGACTAAGGAAAGGAAGGGGTTGCCGTGGGACAGCAAGCTTTGCCCTGGTTCTTCCTCACAGATGATCAGGCGGCTCTACTCTTAGTTTTCCATTCTTCTGGAGGTGTTTTTTGTTTTTTTTTTTACTTTGCCGCAGCTTGGCTCCACGTTTCCATGCCGCGCAGGTTGTGCTGGTCTGTGGAGAAGCGCACATGTCTCTCCCTTGAGGGCTGATGCTCTCGATGTGTCTCTGAGGAGAGGGCACCTCAGGGAGGGTGAAAGTTGCTTCGGCCATATTTTTGTGCATTGGAGTGGTGCAAAAAAAGGGGCATTAAAGCGTCAAGAGCCATGGTTGTGAGGTGGTTGAAAGAGGCTATTAGCTCTGTGTATATTTGTCAAGGTCGCCCTGTTCCGGCGGGTTAAGAGCGCATTCTACCCGTTCCCAGCAGCCTCCTGGGCCGAGCGTCAGCAAGTTTTGCCGCAAGAGATCTGTAGGTTGGCTACTTGGAAATCATTGCACACTTTTGCCAGGCATTACTGTTTGGATGTCCAGGTTCCAGAAGCCATGGGCTTTGGTGAAAATGTGCTTCGAGCGGGACACTTACAATCCTACCCCATTTAGGGAAACTATGGTCCATCCCAGGAGTCTCGATTGATCTGGGTACATACAGGGAAAGAAAAATTGGTTCTTACCTGCTAATTTTCGTCCCTGTAGTACCACAATACAACTGCACACTGAGAATAACAGTTTTCAACTGAATGAAGCTTTGTGCAACATGAGATGCTTTACTCACGGGACCTCACTCTTATTAGCTAATTTGTTATAAAATGAAAGTTTATAAGGACATGTATTTAGTCTTATGGTGACATTTAATAATAAAAATAATAGTGGAAAATTTAATACAGTTGAGCCAATGGGTTAATATTAAACATAAAACAATCATACTGATGCGATTAAAAATAAATAAAAAATAAAATTAACTAAAACACGCTAATGTCTGTTTAAAACTTTTGTTGTGGGGGAAGCTGGAGAAAGAGGAGAGGAGGGTTGTCCAGTACCGATAGCAACAGCACAGCTAGAGAAAAAAAAACTGCAGATTCTGCCTACCCAGCTGGAGCTGATTGTGAGGTGAGCTGGTGACATTTCTCAGGAATGTTTTTTTGGGTCTCAAATACTGTCTTTTACCTATCTCCCTTGAGGGATGGGGAGAAAGAGGAAAGCTAAGATTGTTGCATCCTCACCAGTAGCGTATAAGGGCCCTATGGACTATCATGTACTACGGCTGGTGGAAATGCCAAATGAGGATGGAGTGGGGGCATCATTTGCTGCCTCCTTGAGTCCCGGCGATGGGCTGTCATCTTCTCCATAACCTTTGATGACATCATTAAATGAAGATAAACAGACATTAGAAAATGTACCAGCAAGTGGGGGGGGGGGGGCTCTTGGGAAAGACAGCCCAGACCCAAGGACTGGTCAGGTAACAACTAATCTAGTGTTGCTTATGAGGAGTGAAATTGAAAGTCGGGTTATGGATAGGCAAGGAGTAATGCCTGCCAACCCACCAGACAATGTATCCCTTATAGATTTATGGAAAATATTATCAAAAGTAGACCAAAATGTTTCTCAAATGAACACATTAACATCTACTGTTAATAAAAATAAGTTATTGATTGATGGACAAGTTAAGTTTTCTAATATAGAGAGAGATTTTGGCACCTTGACATCAAAAGTACAGTTGTTACAGGAAACTGAGACAACTCATATAAAGGATAGTTTAATTATCCATAAGGAACTAGAAAATATTGAAAATATGATTAGAATAAAAAATCTACAGTTAGTGAATTTCCCACAAACCCATTTACTCTCAGCAGTGGAAATGTTTGAAAAGTATTTGAAGGAGATCCTTTTATATAATGAAAAGGATTTACCGCTAATTTCAAAAATTTTCTATTTCCCTAAAAGAACTGAGAAAAAAATTGAGAATCAAAATGGGCAAGCTGTTGAAATATCAAGCATTGGGGTAACTACATTTCTTGAAGAATCAGTTGATATAATTGAAAATAGAAATACTTTCTTTCCAACTTGAAACAGATAAAGAGAAAATATTTTAAAATTATTTTCAGTTTAGAGATGTGAATTTTTGCGGACAAAAAGTATATATGTTTCCAGATGTCTCCTTCTGGCCTGTGTGGCCCTGGAGACATTTCCTGTCTCTGAAAAGTAGATTAGTTGCCCTAGGGGCAAATTTTTTTCTTAAATATCCCTGTTTATGTTTTGTAACTTTCAGGGGAAAAGATATAGCTTTTCTGATCCGCATCATTTAGAAACATTTTTGGTTGATAAGAGCATAGGAGATGGAAGAGACCAATAAAGAATGTAATAATACCCTCTTCTCTTTCTCTGTGATTAATTTCTTTTTACCATATTTGTAAACAAATATGTTTATTTGAACTTCCCCCAATTATGGATTTTGAATGCAGTTATTATGGATTATTTGTTATAATTATGTAATTTTATGTTAAACATTTTTTTAATGAAAATTTAAAGTATAAAAAAAAAATCTTGTTGCAACTGTGATAGGTGAGTAACAATTTGGTTTTGAACTTATTAAAAAATAAAAAAAATAAAAATATGTATAGCATAAGGAATAATAAAAAGAAATAAACTCGCCCTATTTATTCACGATGAGTTGTTTTTTATACTTTCTTCCATTATTTTAGTGCTACGTCTGCATGCATGGGCTATGTTTAGACAAATTGAGGATTCTTAAATAATTGTTGTACCCTTGCTTTGAACTCCCAACATTGATTCTTTTGGAGCACCTTTAAAAGCATGTAAATTATGTCTGTCTCCAGTTATTGATTTAGTCTTGGGTAAGGGATTCAGATAAGTCTTGCACTAAAATATAGTTAAACAAATCTAGCGTCATGTGGCAAGAACTTACATTATGCTGCCTCTCAGCTAAAAAAAAATAAAATTATGAAGGCAGGCAATACGGCTTAACAAAACGCTATTACAATTTGTAATTTGTACTTAAATACCAGAACATTTTATCTGAATCAACCGCTAGACATATCTAGTAATTTTTAATAATATGTTGCATATAGTTTCAGAACGGAGGCAAAGGGTTTACGAGCTTTGTCCACCCAAGAATGCTCTTTATTATGTTGATTTTTAAACAGATAGCCTCGTACATGAAATTAAGAAGTACTTACAACAGTGTATCGTCAGAATGAGCACATAACGACTTCTGCCAAAAGCAGAAGTAGAACTCTTCTTGCTTCCACTTGTAAGCCCTATATACCTTAAATTTGAAATAACTTTATTCCTCCGTCAAACACTTACATGGACAGACGGGAGGAGTCAAATGTATTATTTGCAAAATTTCATTTAATTTATGCTTACTGCTTTCTTTCTTAAAAACTTATACTCTACAAGAGATCACTTATTATCAATGATCTTAATCTCAAAGGCAAGAAAATAAAAAATAAAACTAAAAAATCAATAACAAAAAACAGCAATTCCTGAAGATACACATTTATTTTATTTATTTATTTATTTATTTGGTGCTTTTTTTATACCGACATTCTTGATAAGGATCAAATCAGATCGGTTTACATGGAACATGGGGAAATAACATTAACATATCCAAGAATAAACGAAAGTTACAATAAAACAGGGGTACTCAAACTGGGAATAAGAGGAGCCAGATGGCAGAAGAATTCGGAACTAAACCATATCAATACAGCAATATTTACAAATGCGGTCCAGGGGGAAGCGATGACTAGAGGGCCTTGGAGTGGGTCTGTAGATGGGGAGGTCCCAGATTAAGGGAAGGCTTGTTGGAATAGCCAAGTCTTCACTTTTTTTCTGAATGTCAGTAGACAGGGTTCTAATCTAAGGTCAGAGGGCATGGAATTCCAAATGTTCGGTGTCGCTGTCGAGAAGGCTCTCTCTTTGGTGGCAGTGTGGATTTGGCTGGGGGGGGGGTGAAACGATCCCTTGTAGGCTTCTCTGATCGGTCTTAGGGACGTGTGTAGAGTGAGTGGGTATTGGATATTGATGGGGGTTTGGTTGTGAACTGATTTGTGAATGATGGTGAGATATTTGTGTAAGATTCTGAAGCTTATAGGAAGCCAATGCAGATTTTTTAGGGTAGGTGTGATGTGGTCTCTACGGTTGGCGTTTGATAAAACGCCAACACATAACTTGAAAACTTAAAAACACATTTTTATTTTAAAAAATGGGAATTTATAATGCTAAATTGTTTATGGAAGTAGTGCTATTCATCTATATAGGGGTTTATTATTCACTTGTAAAGTAATTTCCAACTTATTTGCCTAAAAAATTAAAAATAAAATAATTAAAATGTATAGTTGCTGCAACATTGTCACCATCATTTCAGTGATTTTTATGAATTCCGTTTAATTTTTTTAATTATGAAATATCAAACTTTAAAAAAAAAATCATTTCCATAGATATTCTTGCATGCCTAAATATTTTATTATTTTACTTTCAATTCTTGCGCCCTAGTATGCTGCTCAGTAATTTTTCTTCTAAGCTTAAAAACCACTGGGGTAGATTTTATAAATTTGCGCGAGCGCGTACTTTTGTTCGCGCACCAGGTGCGAACAAAAGTACGCTGGATTTTATAAGATATGCGCGTAGCTTATAAAATCCGGGGTCGGCGCACACAAGGGGGTGCACATTTGTGCAACTTGCGCGCGCCGAGCTCTGCGCGCGCTGCCTGTTCCCTCCCAGGCCGCTCCGAAATTGGAGTGGCCTCGGAGGGAACTTTATTTCCACCCTCCCTTCCCCTACCTAACCCACCCCCCCAGCCCTATCTAAAAACCCCCCTACCTTTGTTGGCAGATTTACGCCTGCTAAAAGCAGGCGTAAATCTGCGCGCGCCAGTGGGCTGCTGGTGCGCCATCACCCGACCCGGGGCTGGTCCGGAGGCCTCGACCATGCCCCCAGGCCGGCGCCACGCCCCCTGACCCTGGACACGCCCCCTCCACCGCCCCTTTTACGAAGCCCCGGGACTTACGTGCGTCCCGGGGCTGTGCGCGCGCCGGCGGCCTATGCAAAATAGGCGCACTGGCGCGCATAAATCCGGCTGGATTTACGCGTGCAGGGCTTTTAAAATCCGGCCCGTTGCTTAGATAAAATAAGCACCATAAGACTGACAGGTAAAATCGGGCTGTGAGTGGCTATTTGTTTTTTACGGATTATGACAAATTCACCTCACGTAACAGATGTTTCTATTTTTAAAGGAATTTGATATAAAAAGTTTATGAATGTTGATACCATGTTTCTATCCGCTATAATATAATAATTTAGATGTGCAGGAACAACTTTGTATCTTCTAACAATGGAAGATTGATTGTGGCTAAACCACTAAGAAAACAAGTGTGATGCTTTACAGGTAGATATAAATGATAACCTCACATTGCACAAAGCTTCATTCAGTTGAAAGCTGTTATTCTCAGCGTGCAGTTGTTTGTGCCTTTGTTTTTGATAAGTGTGCATCTTATTATTTTAAGTTTGGGATTTTGCCATTATATATGTTTATAAATGTGTTTAAGTTAATGATTTGAATTATGTATTTGTCATTTTTTATGTATTTATACATTTTATTTTACTTGTTTTTAATTAAAAATCATTGTTGCCCCTGAGGCAGCTCATTTGAATGAGCGAAACTCGGCCAGAGTCAGGCTCCTACTGCTACTAGATCAATAAAGGAATCTTTTATTCTACCGATCATTGTTTCCTGGTTGCTCTGTGCCACTTTGGATTGGGTTCCGTGTTTCCTGGAAAGTTGAATTTCTGACATCCTTGAACCTAATGGAAACTTATCTTCACATTCCAATCCAAAAGGATTGGCACTTCCTGTGCTTTGAAAATGTCGGCCCAGTACCACAGTTTCTGGCCCTGTCCTTTGGGTTGGCCATGGCCCTAAGGACTTTCTCAAAGGTGATGGGTGGAGGTTGTAGTGACGCTGCACAAGGAAGTTAGTTTATTGTACTTGTATCTGGATGATTGGCTAATAAGAATGAAGTCCCTTCAGGAAAGCATCTCTGCCTCACAGCGAGAATTCAAGTGTTACAAGACTTGGAGTGGATTGTTAATTTTTCAAAGAGCAATCTTCAGCCATCTCTGGAATATCTGGGTGCTTACTTCAATATGGAGGTAGATCGATACGTCTCAGGACATAGAGTTCAGAAGTTGTGTGGTTAAATCCAGATGTTGTAGATAGGCAGGAATCAGACTCTCTGATCTATGGTGGCAGTCTTGGATCTGGGGCCATGGGTGAGAGTGATATGCATCCTCTTCAAAGGTCTTTGTCCTCCAGGTTGAATCCCCAGTTCCAGGATTATTCTGTGAGACTGCTGCTACCAGACTCGGCAAGAGAATCTGGTCTGGTGGCTGATTCGTGTAAAGTCCAACTATGCTACAGCAGTAGCATATATAAATCATCAAGAGGGAACTGAGTCCTAGTTGGAAAATGACTTGCTCCTCCCTTGGGCGGAAAGGAATTTTCAGGCCTTGTCGGCATTTCATATAGCCAGCGCAAACACTGTTCAAGCAGATTTCTTCAATCTGATTCTCACCAGATAGGGACTGCTGGATTTAGATATGATGGTGTCCAGCCAGAATGTAAAGATGAGCAGATTTTTCAGCTGAAAGAAGTGCATTCATGCAGAATTGATGCCCTGGTTCAGGAATGGCCAATGGAAAGGATGTTGGACATTTTTCCTCCTTGGACCATGATAGGCAGACTGTTTCAGAGAATAGCTGTGCATCCAGGGATGGTGTTACTAGTTGCCCCAAATTGGCATTGTTGGTTATGGTATGCATATCTCTGACATCTGCCTTCTAAGGTTCCCTCTCCCAAGGTCTGATGTTTGTCATGAGAATCTGGATTTATTTTGCTTTATGGTTTGGCCCTTAGGAGAGCACGCTTCATAGAAATGATGGCAGAAAAGGACCAAATGATCCACCCAGTCTGCCCAGCAAGCTTAAGCCAGTATCTGCTGCACTGTGCAAGTTACCCCCATGCTTATCAGTTTACCAGTCAGGGCCTTCGGATGCTGTTTGAATCCAATTTCCCTTAACCGTTGCCTTAAAAACAGAGAGCAATGTTGTAGTTGCATCAAAAGTATCAGGATTAGTTATTAAGGAGTAGTAAGCACCGCAACAGCTAGATACTCCCATGTTCATTTGTTCCCCAAACCGTAAAAGTTGGGGCCATTGTTGGTTGCTGTCTGAATCCAATTCCCCTTTTCTCACTCACTGCCATTGAAGCAGAGAGCAATGATGGAGTCGCATTAAGCCTTGATACTGTTATTTGTTAAGGGTAGCAACTGCTACACCAACAAGTTACCCCCATGCACTCTTTTTTTTTTTCTTTATTTCTAGCCTTTAGGGATCCTTCCTTGACTCTTTTCTCCAAGGATGATGGCTACACTCCTGAAAGTTAGGAAATTCTCCACTTTCTTAGCTTGTGTGTGGGTTTGGAGAATTTTTGAGGATTGGTGTTCTGGGTATTTGTGTTCCCCTGGCATAATGCAGATTCCTTTCATTCTGTAATTTTTGCAAGAGTGTCTCTGTAAGGGCTTGGCTGTTAGTACATTAAATGTGCACTTAGCATATGGTGGGGGAGGAGTGGGGGTTGTTTATTTTCTGGTTTTATTTTTATGTATCTTTAAATAAGGATGATTGCCTTTTTTGTATAAATATTTATTCAGCCATTCAATAAAGATTAAATTTAAAAAAAAACACATGGCAGCTCTCTTACTATAGAGGTTGTATTCAAGGTAGACACTGGCTTCTCATTCATATGTTTCTTGGTTCTTGAGGGGCATAAAGCATTTTCGACCTCCACTCTGGATTCTGGTCCTGCCTTGGAATCTGAATCTGGATTTGTCCTTTTTGGCAGAATCACAATTTGCTCCCCTTAAGACTGTTTTCTTGCAACTGCTCACATTAAAGATTGTCTTTCTGGTTGCTATTTGTTCGGCTTGAAGAGTATCTGAATTGCACGCACTTTTTAATAGGGAGCCTTTTTTATTGGTTATGTAAGAAAAGATCCAGATTTGTACGGTTTCCCTCTTTCCTACCGTAAGTGCTTTCAGAAGTCCATTTGAATTGGCCTTCATTTAGCAAATGAGCACATTCTGAAGACTATGCACTCCTGTGTTCCTTAGACTTGAGGAGATATGTTATGATATCTTAAGTTTTCTAGCGCATTCAGGCATTCCGATCATCTTTGTTTTATGTGGTGTAACTTGGAGAATTGAAGCAGTTTCTTATTTATAGTGGCACATTGGATTAAAGAGACAATTACCGCAATTTATGTGGATTCTGGTGCTCCTTTGCCGAAGCAGGTATGAGTTTATTCCACAAGGGCGCAAGCAACTTCATGGGCAGAATTGTGGTTGGTTTCTCCTTTAGAGATCTATAAGTGGTGACTTGGTTGTCTTTGCATACATCTACTAAGCATTTACCGATTGAATGTCAGGGCTAGAAAGGAAGCCATCTTTGCTTCGGTGATGGTGTGAGGGGTTCATGCAGTGTCCTGCCCTATTAGGGAGCAGCTTGGGTACGTCCCATTTTTCTTGCCTGGATTGGTCTGACTGGATGACGTGCATGATCCACCTGTCCTTATTAAAGAAAAGGAAATTATTAGGTAAGTAGTAATTTCTCCTTATACTTCGTTGCAGGTGAGTCATGTTTTATTTACTGTTTGAAAATTCTTCCTTTGTTTTCTACTTTCCTTCTGGAAGTTCATTGGTTACCACTCCTAAACAAAAGTTTAAAAAAAAAAGTTTTGTTTTTTTTTTAATATTGAAATTGCCCACAGTTTAGCTTGTTTACAGGAATACTGGCAGGCTATGTCAGAACAGATGTATGTATATAAGAGGTGAAATCAGGAGCCTGGTGATCTGTCACCTTCTGCTGGTTGACTTGCATAACCCATTTATCTTGCCTGGATTGACTCCACTGTATTCGAGGAAAGGAATTTATCAGGTAAGAAGTAATTTCCCGTTATAATGTGTGAGGAGATGGCTAGGAATGTTCTGGGCATTGCAGAGATGAGATTTAGGACTTGGAGAGACCAGAGAGAATGTTTTTGTAATCAAGATATAAGGAAATGTAGAGATCTCATTCATAATTTCAAGAAAGCTGTGCAAAATCAGGTGATCTTTTGAGAATATTTTTCCTTTTTTTTTTCTATTATCATTAGTACATTGAGCTCAACAATAGCATTTGGCAGCAAATTCATACACTGCCAGTTTCGAGAGAGATCTCTTCTTCAACTTGACCTGCTTTATTTTATTATTTGGGTTCTTTTGTTGCAGATGGATAATCAAATTGTCGTTTCGGATTATGCTCAAATGGACAGAGTACTGCGTGAAGAGAGAGCCTATATCCTAAACTTGGTTAAACAGATTAAGAAAGCTGGTTGCAATGTACTACTCATTCAGAAATCCATTCTCAGGTATGTACAAATGTATTGGCAAAATAGTTACGCCACATGTGTGCTCAATATTTATTATCTTAAAACCTTGGTTGCCTGGTAGATAAACTTTAAAGAAGCCATTTCTAATTTAGGAACATGGAAACATGACAGTAGAAAGGAAATGGCAGGGGGGATGAAGAAAAGAGGATTTATATTCAGACAATAACCAAAAAGGACTGAATTAATTAGTCTGGGTAAACAAGCATGGGTGTAGCTTGCTTGTTACGGTGGTTACTACCCCGAATCAATTAAGCCTGATACTTCACTTGGAATACATATCCAGTGCAGCTCACTGCTTCAACGGCAGGGGGAATGAAGAAAAGATTTATATTCAGACAACAGCCAACAAGGACTGAATTGCACAGGCTGGGTAAACCAATAAGCGTGGGAGTAGCTTGCTTATTGCGGCAGTTACTACCCCTAACCAGTTAAGCTAGATACTTCACTTAGATGCAGCTCCAGCACTACTCTCTACATCAATGGCGGGGGTGGAAGGTAACTAGAACCAAAACGTTGCTAATAAGGGCCAAGAGTAACAGATAAATATGAGAACAAAAAAAGTGTGAAAGCTTGCTGGGCAGACTGGATGGGCCGTTTGGTCTTCTTCTGCCGTCATTTCTATGTTTCTATATATGTTTAAGTATCTGCTTTGCAGATTTCTTCGTTAGAAGTGGAGTGAAGATAATGTTGGTAAAGTTGAAGTGGCTCGAACTTGATGTGCCTTCACTTTGTGAATTTGGAGCTCTGATTTAGTGTAGCAGAACAAAATGCAGTCTGATAACTATGTGGACAGTTTGTTTAGTGACTGAGTCTCCTTGTTTACTGGATTAAATAAAACAGCTGAGATGACTTTCTAAATAAAGCTGCTCTTCTGCAGTCTAGGATATGAAGTGTTTGTTCGTCTATTTAGAATATGATTTGGGAGGGAAAAGAAGGTAGTATAAGTGATTTAAATTAAATTGAGACCACTGTAGGTAGAAGCTTTGAATGTCCTTAGTAATACCCTGTTCTTGAAAATTTGTGTAACTCATTCACTTGAGATGCCAAAGCCACTACTATTAAAAATACTTTCCAAAAAAGATATTTTAGGTCTGCTGTTACTAAAGGCTTTAAAAAAAGATAGTTTCATAAGCTGAGCCAGGACAACTTCAAAATCCACAGTGTAGGTTGATTTTTTATTGGAGGATGCAAGTAATGCAGGCTTTTCATGAGTTTAGCCACCAAAAAGATACTGGGAGGTCCTCCAACGTTTAGTATAAGCATCAAATATCTTCAGTTCAGAATCGTAAACATAACAAGTATTGAAGATTGAGGGAAACTGGACAGAAGAATGGATCCTCATTTTATGTTGTACATCAGATGGAAAAAACTTGCATTTAAAATGTTTGTTTTCTTATAGAAGGTTTTATTGATGCTAGAATAACTTTCTGTATTTCTGAAGGAAGGCTTCTAGCCTGGATTAATGTTCCTTCAATATCCAAGCTGTAAGTGCGAGAGATGGAAGGCTGGGGTGTAGAAAGGGACTCCTTGTGTTGGGTGATCAAGTCTGGGAAAATTTCTGAGTAGATAGGTAGAGCAGCTGCTAGGTTGTGGTGCCAAAAGAGCTATATTTGAAATGGCCAATAAGAATCACTCTTGCTAAAAAAAAGAATTTTTACTGTGCTGACATCTGACCATTCATGTGGTTGAAGGCAGCAACTTAAGGAGTCTGCCAAATTTTCTTTGCCCAGAAAATGAATTACAGTGAAGAGTATTCTCTGAAGAACTGTCACATTTCATGTTTTGCATGTCTCTTGGTAAAGGCTAGCAGTTCCTCTCCTTTAACGTATACCTTGCTACTTGATAGTTTGAACTTGTATTACTTTCCATGATTCAAAAACTTATTTTCATAATGTCCAGTGAGGTCCCTATGAAGTTCAACTGAGTTAAATCCAGGTTTAGTTTTTGAAAATATAATGAAGCCTACTGTTTGAAGAGTTTGCTGAATGAATGAGGTGACAGTCTTTGCTTCCTTCGCGTTCGGGTAGGTCAGTCCCAATGAGTGGGTTAGGCACCTTTGCCAGCAGATGGAAATGGAGCTAAAGCTGACGTCACAGCCATATAGTCCTGCTCTGACATCCGCCTGCCAGTATTCTCCATCTCCGGAAGATGGTGGACATACATTTCCCTTCGGGGGATTGCCTGTGAGTAAAAAAAAAAATGATGAAGAATGAATCGAAAGGAGATTTTAGAAAGTCAAGACATCTGTATAGCACTGCTTGCCTCCTGAGGTGATATCGTGCGATTCCCTCCCTAAGTAGAGTGCCCTTAGTCCAATAGCCTTGACTGCCGTGGAGCAGAAATCCAATAGCGGTTGCAAGCAGAGAGATAGTCTAGGCTTTAGCCCTCCCCCCACCGTAGCCAGGTCCTGTTTTTTTCTCTCAGCCAGGGAAAGCTGGCTACCTAAAAAACAAAAAAAAGGAAAATGTAACAGCGAGAGGAAAACAGGAGAAAGAGTCTATAACTTCGACGTTTGCCTGTATCGCTCATATCTCTGGGGAGTTCGTTGAGGTGAGGAGGTAGTGCAGGCAGGGCAGGTAAGTAACTGTTTGGCTAGGCCTCGCTTCCAGGTTTTTTCCTTTGGTGCACAATAGGCCACAAATTGATTTTGCGCTTTTTTTTTTTTTTTTTTTACTGCGGGAATCTGTGCACTCCTGCGTACCCAGTTGTGCACCCAACTTTGACATCTTTTTTTGGGATGAAATGGCTATAGCACCATTTGCCTTTTGAGAGATACCATGTGGGGCCCTCCCTAAGTAGAGTGCTTCAGTCTGGTAGCCTTGAGGGGCCTGGACCTAAAGTGCGTTTAGTGGTTGCAGGCTGAGAGATGAGGGTTTAGCTCTTTTCTCCCGTAGCGGGGACCTGTTGCTACTCTCAGCCACGGAGTGCTGGGTTCAGGTGAATAATTTTCTTATTAAAAAAAAAAAGAGAGAGAGAAAAAATCATAGGCTAGCCCGCTCACGTCTCTGGAGAGTTCTGTGAGCAGAGGAAACAGTCCAGGCATGGTGGTTGAGCAGCCATGTGGCTAGGCCCCGCTCGCAGGCTTCTTCCTTTCTGAGTGCATGATAGATCGCGAGGCTCTTGCACCCATTTTTTGTGCTGTGGGCTGCTTGGCGTGTGCCCCGTACAACCATTTGTGCGTTCTGCTTAGGTGCCTTGGTTTACTGGGCACCCAGATTGGGCGCCTAGTTGGGTGTGTGGCCTAGGCGCATATTCATGCATGTACATGTGTATGCACACTTTTTGGGTGCCCATTTTGGGCACAGGTTTTATGTGCACATATTCCAGGCACGAGCTTTCACAGTTAAGCTTGCTTATAACTATGGTGCCCGTGGCGAGGAAGCCTAAACACTTATCTATTGTGCTGCGTGGCACTTCAGGGTCATTCAGCCACAGCTTTCTTTAGGCCTGTGTCAGCGCTGCTTGAACGCTCTGGGTGATTTACCCCCTTCTGATTTTGCCGGGCGTGGTCTATCTCTGCAGTCTGTGGGGACTGGGACGGAAGGTAACGCGATGAGGATATCACCTCCTTTTGGTTGATCCATGGACTGAGTCATCACGAGCCACTAGCTCTCAGGACACCATGTTTGAGCCTGTGGGGCTAGGCCTGGAATGGACCGACTTTCTTTTTCTGGGTAGAATTCTTCCAGGGTTAGTAGACGTTTCTACAGGGCTGGTCTTCTGAATCGCCAGTGCCTACTAAGGTTGGTCTGTGTGTTCCAAGTGATCCCCCGTCTGGTACAATGCGGCCTGACTAAATGCAGATGAATCAAAATGATACCGATGACGGTCCCGGTGATGGGGAACATTTTACCCACCTTTGGAGCCAAATCGAACTCTACTCTTTCCTTTTTAGAGATAATTTGCCAAGTTTGGTCTCTGTTATTGAAGACCTTCGGAGTGGCAGGGACTGACTCCTTGAGAAGGCAGAAGAAAGTTCCTATTTTGGTCACCCTATGCAAGGCTTCTTGTTTCTTTCCCTTCTGGTTTGCACTCCAGAAGTGGACTTCTGGAATGGTGGCCAGCCCTCTCAGGCTACTGTCTCGAACAGACCTTTACATCAGGGGCTCATTCTGCAAGAGGATCTGGGGCAATTCTTACGGTTTGGCCCTTTGAAATGGCTTGGCTGTTGAAGCGGAGTTTTTCACCTGCTGCAATTTCTACTTTTCTTTGGACTTCTCTAGCCTAGGTTAGTTTGGAGGGTCTTGAGGCCTGGTATTCTGAGCAAGGTACTTATCCGCTCAAGGTAGATATTCCTTTGATTTTGGAATTTTTACAGGATGACTTGCTTAAGGGTTTGACCCTTAGCACTTTGAAGATTCAAGTCGCAGCTTGTTATAGGGGAAGAGCCATTGGAGGACCTTGTCCTCCCATCCAGATGTGTCTTGTTTCTTGCAGGGAGTTAAACATCTTCACTCCCCATTGCGGCTTCTGGTGCCTCTGTGGGATTTTAAGTTTTTGGTTGGTCTGACTCTTCTACTGCTGCGTACTCTTTCCTTGCAGCTGCTTACCTTGAAGACAGGTTTTCTGGTGGAAAACCACCAGACAAGTGGAAAGCAAGACACACCAACAGAGAATTCCAAATAATACAGAGGTGTGTCAGATCAGATGAATCATCTACAGGCACAAAAACCGTAGTAGAGTAGGAAAGGTATTTATTCACTCAGTATAATTATCAGGCAGATGTATCTTGCATTTGAAAGCAATGAGGCAATTAATTGTAATAGCCTTTCAGCTGATAGATCACTGGAGTCTCCCATCCATCGACCTGCTGGCCACATCTCACAATGCGAAGGTTCCCTGATTCTGTGTGTGCGGAGTCTCCTGGTGGAGACCCCCCTGTGCCTCCCACTGTACAGGGACCTGCTACAGCAGGGCCCGGTCCTTCACAAGGATTCAACTCGATTCTGTCTTACAGTCTGGCCCTTGAGTGGGATCTTCTGATGAAACGAGGATATTCTGTGGCAGTAATTGCCACCTTACTCCACGCTCGGAAGTTCTCCACCTCCCTAGCATATGTTTAAGGTTTATTATCATTTATATACCATTGTCTCAGCAAGCCTTCACAGCGGTTTACAATACAAATAAATAGACAGTAAAGAAATTACAATTCAATCATACGGGTCTGGAGAGTATTTGAGGCCTGATGCGAGGAACGCTGTGTCCCCCCTTGGGCGGTCAAAATCCCACTAATTCTGGAATTTTTGCAGGATGGCTTGAATAAAGGTTTGACCCTTATCTCCTTGAAGGTCCAGGTAGCAGCGCTTTCCTGTTTCAGGGGCGAGGTGAACGGAACCTGCCTGTCAGCCTATCTGGACGTGGCCGGTTCCTTTGTGGAATCTTAATCTAGTGTTAGAATTTTTGGCAGGGCCCTCCTTTCAGCCGCTGCACAGTCTTTCCTTGCGTTTATTAACTTTGTAAACGGTGTTCCTGGTGGCTATATGCTCAGCATGTCGCATCTCTGAATTATAGGTATTGTCGTGTCAGGAACCATTCCTCCGGATGACTCCAGGAGCGTTAGAGCTTCGTATTGTTCCATCCTTCTTATCCAAGGTAATCTCGGAGTTTCATTTGAATCAGTCCATTTTGTTGCCATCTCTAGATAAGCTCAATGATGCAGAAGAATAACACCTCCTCCGTTACTTGGATGTCAGTAGACTTGGGTGTGATATCTGGAAGTTTCAGAACTGGTCCGAAAGACGGACTGCCTGTTTGTCCTTCACGGTGGAAGGAAGCTGGGCGTACCAGCTTTGTGGGCTGCCATAGCTTGCCATAAGGAGGTGTCACGGGAGCCTATGTAGAGGCAGGAAAGCAATTACCTTTTCAGGTTAATGCTCATTCCACTAGAGCTCAGGTGGTCTCATGGGCAGAAGCTAGACTGCTGTCTCCTGTCGATATCTGCTGAGTGGCGACATGGTCCTCCTTACATACCTTCTCCAGGTTCTATCGCCTGGATAAGAACATAAGAAAAATGCCATACTGGGTCAGACCAAGGGTCCATCAAGCCCAGCATCCTGTTTCCAACAGTGGCCAATCCAGGCCATAAGAACCTGGCAAGTACCCAAAAACTAAGTCTATTCCATGTAACCATTGCTAATGGCAGTGACTATTCTCTAAGTGAACTTAATAGCAGGTAATGGACTTCTCCTCCAAGAACTTATCCAATCCTTTTTTAAACAAAGCTATATTAACTGCACTAACCACATCCTCTGGCAACAAATTCCAGAGTTTAATTGTGTGTTGAGTAAAAAAGAACTTTCTCCGATTAGTTTTAAATGTGCCCCATGCTAACTTCATGGAGTGCCCCCTAGTCTTTCTACTATCCGAAAGAGTAAATAACCGATTCACATCTACCCGTTCTAGACCTCTCATGATTTTAAACACCTCTATCATATCCCCCCTCAGTCGTCTCTTCTGCAAGCTGAAAAGTCCTAACCTCTTTAGTCTTTCCTCATAGGGGAGTTGTTCCATTCCCCTTATCATTTTGGTAGCCTTTCTCTGTACCTTCTCCATCGCAATTATATCTTTTTTGAGATGTGGCGACCAGAATTGTACACAGTATTCAAGGTGCGGTCTCACCATGGAGCGATACAGAGGCATTATGACATTTTCCGTTTTATTCACCATTCCCTTTCTAATAATTCCCAACATTCTGTTTGCTTTTTTGACTGCTGCAGCACACTGTACCGATGATTTCAATGTGTTATCCACTATGACACCTAGATCTCTTTCTTGGGTTGTAGCACCTAATATGGAACCCAACATTGTGTAATTATAGCATGGGTTATTTTTCCCTATATGCATCACCTTGCACTTATCCACATTAAATTTCATCTGCCATTTGGATGCCCAATTTTCCAGTCTCACAAGGGCTTCCTGCAATTTATCACAATCTGCTTGTGATTTAACTACTCTGAACAATTTTGTGTCATCTGCAAATTTGATTCTCACTCGTCGTATTTCTTTCCAGATCATTTATAAATATATTGAAAAGTAAGGGTCCCAATACAGATCCCTGAGGCACTCCACTGTCCACTCCCTTCCACTGAGAAAATTGCCCATTTAATCCTACTCTCTGTTTCCTGTCTTTTAGCCAGTTTGCAATCCACAAAAGGACATCGCCACCTATCCCATGACTTTTTACTTTTCCTAGAAGCCTCTCATGAGGAACTTTGTCAAACGCCTTCTGAAAATCCAGGTATACTGTATCTACCGGTTCACCTTTATCCACATGTTTATTAACTCCTTCAAAAAAGTGAAGCAGATTTGTGAGGCAAGACTTGCCCTGGGTAAAGCCATGCTGACTTTGTTCCATTAAACCATGTCTTTCTATATGTTTGTTTAGAACACTTTCCACTATTTTTCCTGGCACTGAAGTCAGGCTACCCAGTCTGTAGTTTCCCGGATGTACAGACGTACAGATGTACAGACCCAAGAGGATTCAGCCTTTGCAAGGGTGGTGTTAACCGGACCATGAGCAGCCTCCCACCCCGATCGGGAGTAGCTTTTGTACATCCCATTGGTCCTGAGTCCACCTGGCTACATGCTAGGAAATGGAGAAATTACCTTCCTGATAATTTTATATTCCTTAGTGTAGACAGATGGACTTGGCATCCTGCCCATGGCTACCCAAGAACGGTGCCAAGGATTCACCTGTGGAGTGGATATCGATTCTAAGAGATTACGAGTAAGCCGTCATCTAATCCCTAGATCAGGACATCTATATTCTTACTGGGGTTCAATGTTTATAATTGGTTGAGTACAATTATGATTATCTGTTTTTAATCATATTTTAAATCAAGTTTTTTTCAATAGTATGTCCACAGTGGCTTTTGAAGAGAATATTGAAGGCCTGAGGTCACTTCAGGGGTGTATCTGAGGTGATGTCAGATTTGAAATCTAACTCTGTCCCCATCTGCTGGCAGGGGAGCATAACCCATTGGTCCTGAGTCCATCTGTCTACACTAAGGAAAACAAAATTATCAGGTAAGTAATTTCTCCATTTTGTGTCTGTGATAAAAACAAGGAGCACACAAAAATAAGATAATCTCTCTTGTTAATTGGGTTCAGATCTGTGTGTTCAGTGTTGCCTTGCAATTTTTTCTAGGGATGCCCTCAGTGATCTGGCTTTGCATTTTCTGAATAAAATGAAGATCATGGTGATCAAAGATATTGAAAGAGAAGATATTGAATTTATCTGTAAGGTAAGACCATGCATTCATTTTATAGTTTTATCTCACTTTTCATATCCACAGCTGGGTACTTGAATGTTTTGTGTACTTGCATTTTTTTTTCCATAAAAATGGAATTAAATATCCAGTTTTGTGAAAATAAAGAACTCAAGAAAAATTGATTCTTTTCTTCTTTAACTTATATTTTAGTGTGGAAAAATTTGGGGCCAGCCTGGTGGTTCGGTGTTGGTGCTGTGCATTGCCATACAGAGGATTGGGTTTGATTCCTAGCTCAGGTCTTACGCTCCCCAGATGGGCTAGGGATGCTGCAGAGGCAATCGCAACAACTTTTAGCCAGAAATAAGGCTCATGATTTGAGGGTTCACTGCATTGGCTGGACTAAGTAAGGGGAGGAAACCATAAAATAAGGGGGTCAACTCCCTAGGTAGATAGGTTCATACAGTCAGATCTCAGCTGTGACTCCGATTTGAGAGAGAAGCCTAAAGATCCAGGAGGAAACTGGGTAAAAAAAAAACTGCTACATCTTCATTATACATGTTAGATTTAATAGAACATTGAGACACTAATTGCATGCATGTGTATATGTGTATGTATATATTATTAGGAACACTTGTTCTTAATTCTTGCAGTTTTAAACCACATAAAAGCTGAAAGATTTTTTTCTGTACTGTTCTATTTTAAATTCTGCAGTTTAACTGTGGTATATGTTGTATTCTGCTCTTATGTTTCTAGTCTCATTTTGAAAAATCAGAATGATCTATTGCCAGCAATTGATATAAAGTATATTAATATTTTTCAGACAATCGGAACCAAACCAATTGCACATATTGAGCAGTTCACACCTGATATGTTGGGATCTGCTGAGCTGGCAGAGGAGGTCAGCTTAAATGGTTCTGGCAAGCTGGTGAAGGTAAGGTTGCATTCTGCCAGTCATTAAGTAGCAAACTCTTGTCTTTCATAGTCTGATTGTAGTATTTCTGTGCCATAGATCACAGGCTGTACAAACCCTGGAAAAACTGTTACTATTGTGGTTCGTGGATCCAACAAACTAGTGATCGAAGAAGCTGAGCGTTCCATTCACGATGCTCTGTGTGTCATTCGCTGCTTAGTGAAAAAAAGGTATATCATAGTATAGAATAACACAATTTTGTACTGAACATGTTTTCCTTCCAAAAACCATTTTGTATTCAGCCAGCTCTTTTTCCACATGTTTTGAATTTCAGAGCTCTGATTGCAGGCGGTGGTGCTCCAGAAATAGAACTGGCCCTTCGTTTGAATGAATACTCACGTACATTGAGTGGTATGGACTCCTACTGTGTCCGGGCCTTTGGGGATGCCCTTGAAATCATTCCTTCTACTCTGGCAGAAAATGCAGGCCTTAACCCTATTTCCACTGTAACGGAACTGAGAAACAGGCATGCCCAAGGAGAGAAAACTGCTGGCATTAATGTGCGAAAGGTAACATCTGCCAACGACTGTTAAGAAATTAGATTTGCAATTTGGTAATTTGTCTTTAAAAAGCATGATGATGATTTCAAAGATCAAGAGAATCTACCAACAATTTTTAAACTTATGTAACATTTCTGTAGCTTGCTGACACTTAAAATCACACTGAAGACTTCTACTCAGTCATTAAGGTAGATCAGAGCCAAGAGCATGGGTCATTTTAGAAAACAGTAATTCCTTGTACGTACCCAGATCAGAAAATCTGTAAAGGCCAATCAAAAAAAAAATAACCAGGTGGATTTACACACAACTCTCAATTAACATAAATATATATTTCCTGAACATACCCAGATCAGTCCAGACAAGCGGGTTTTATTCATCCGTACCAGCAGACTGAGGTAGAGAACAAAACTTTGGGCACTGCCACAAATACTAGAGTGCCACCTGCAGTTCCTCAGTATTTCTCTACCTCCAGCAGATGGTAGAGGTGCTAACCCTGCAGTCCTAACTGGATATTTTAAGGAAAATTGCTCCCCGAGGTGACAGGCTCCTGCAAGAAGGGTCATCCCTTGAGTTAAGCCAGGCGAATGGGGGATTGGATGCCCCTGGCCAGCTTCAGCCTTGGACCCCTGACAGCCAGTGGTCTGGTTCCCTCGGGGGGCCCGAAGCCCCGCCGCCTGCCCAGGAGAGGGAAGTACCCTTACTTTTATTTTGTGCTTTCCTGTGTGTCTGGGCCTTTCAACATTTATTGTAAAAAAAAAAAAAAAAAATCACCGGCAGCTGGTTTTTTTTTTTTTTTGCAACAGCCGCATCTAAGCAGGTTGTGCGGCCTAGTAGGCTGAATGCAATAGCAGAAGCATGTGGCAGGCTGTGTGGCCTGGCAGGCTGGGCGGCCTGGCTGGCTGAAATCCTTGGCGAGATCGTCGGGTGCAGGCCGGGCAGTAAGTGGGCGGATCGGGGGATCATTCGGAGTGATCCTGGTCGGGACAGATTCACTCCGGTGGGGGCTGGCTGTACTCCCGAATGAGCCGTGCGGCTTTCAGTCGCAGCAGCGGCCTATTCACTGCGCCGGTGGGAAATTCTCGGGGCAGTACGCCCTCTTCAGGGCCACAATCAGGGCCACGTGGAAGTGCGGCAAGCATAGGATTGCCTGTTTGGATTTTTATTTTGCCTTGCTTTGTCTCTTGGTGCTTGTTATAACAAACAGGCAGCTCAGAGAGACCTGCAGGGCCTGTGGTAGCCTGTCAGTCTGTCTGAATGACCACCTCCTCTGCACGGAGTGTGCTGGGAAGGGGGGGGGGGTCTGAAAGGCAAGCAAAGCCGCGGAGGCATTCGCGAACTGCGGTGGTGGTGCTGGGATCACAGGAGGGGAGTGGCTATGACCACAGAAGCAGAGCCGGATAGGGGGGCTTCTTCCCCGGGGGGGGGGGGGGGTCCGTCCCCCCCCCCCCCCGCCGCTGCTGCTGCTGCTCCTGTCTCCCCGCCGCTGCTCCTGTCTCCCATGGATCGACCTAGGGAAAAAGGTCCAGATGTCTCAGGCCCTAGCAGCCCCAAGCACCGTTCGGGGACCCCGGGGGGGAGGGGGGTTTTCGCCCGAATTCGTACTTTTACTGCACGAGGCCTTCTTGGCTAGGCGCAGGTAAGTGTGGTGTCACAGAAGGCCCGACGGGTTCGGCAAAGCGGGGGAAGGTCACCCCTAAAGGTTCCGTGGACCCACAAACTCTGCCTCCCGAGGTATGGCTAGAACTCAGAAGATTCGGACGAATCTAAGTAGGAGGATGAGGTCTCTTCGGAGGCCGATCAGGATGGGGACCCGATTGGGGGTCCCCCTCTAGACCCAGGGGACTCTAAAATTGAACAGGGGCCCTTGAAGGGTCCGGAGGCTGAAGGCGATTGATCTGCGGGTGATCCGGCTTTTCAAGAGAGAGGAGCTTCGCCCGCTTATACCTCAGGTGTTGGAGGAGCTGGGGATTAAGCTTACCCTGGAGGATTCAGATGCGGAAGGGGTTAATTCGGTTCTGGATGGCCTACGGAGACCCCCCAGCACTTTCCTAATTCCAAAGAAAATCCAGAAATTGATCAACCGAGAGTGGGATTCCCCCAACTCGAGTCTGCGAGTTGGCAGAGCGATGTCCAAGCTTTGTCCGCTTCTGCAGGACCATCTCTACGTTCTCAAGCTCCCAAAGGTGGATGTGGCTGTTTCAGCAGTCACTAAGAAGACCACTATTCCAGTGGCTGGAGCTTCCACTCTGAAGGATGTTCAGGATTGGAAGTTGGTAGTGCATCTCAAACGAGCTTTTGAGGTCCTGGGGCTCGGCCTGCGGCGGCAGTATGTGCAAGGGTGATGCAGCGGGCCTGTTTGTGTTGGGCCCAGAAGCCAGAGGAGCAGTTGGCCACCGGGACTCTTTCCCCAGTCCAGGCGGCCCGCCTGGAGGCAGGGGTTGTCTATGGCGCGGATGCCTTGTATGACCTGGTGAGAACCACGGCCCGCGCTATGGTGTCGGTGGTGGTGTCCAGACGACACTTGTGGCTACGCAACTAGTCAACGGATCTGTCATCAAAATTGCAGCTCTGTAATCTGCCCTTTCAGGGGAAACTGCTGTTGGGTGAGGACCTCGATCGTATAAAGGAAAAAAAAGAAGACAGTAGTTTATTCAGGTTTTCTTTTAAGTTAATTTACATTAAAAAAAACAAAACAAAACCAGACTCAGAAGGAGAGCATCCTTCAGCTT
This sequence comes from Rhinatrema bivittatum, assembly GCF_901001135.1. Classification (NCBI taxonomy): domain Eukaryota; kingdom Metazoa; phylum Chordata; class Amphibia; order Gymnophiona; family Rhinatrematidae; genus Rhinatrema; species Rhinatrema bivittatum. The sequence continues at coordinate 123,388,914 of NC_042617.1, forward strand.
CCCAGGGGCTTGGCAGGTCCTGAGGGGACCATCCCCCCCTGATGTGTGAGGCAGCTGCGGCTAAAGGTCGAGGACCCTTCTTTTACCACAGTGCAGCAGAGCTTGGGGTGATACCGGGGAGTCCGGATCACTCACCCCAGCAGGACCAGGACCTACGAACGGGACGGGGGGGGAGCGGTTTTTTTTTTGGCTAACCAGTTTTGTTTTTTCGTTCTTCCCTGGGCTCTCCTTTTCCTTCTCTGCCGTGGCGGTCAGGGAGCGTTTGATATTTTATTGCCGTCGTTTTGCTGTTTAAAAGAAAAAAAAATGTTTCCTTTTCCTGGCTCTCTCATGCCACGCAGAGCGTCGTGCCGAGCTTGCAGCTCCAGTCGCGCGTGCGCCTCCCGAGAGATGGGCTGTGTTCAGTCTGCATCCCTGGAGGCGAGAGAACCTCCGAGGCCACCAGGGGGGGTTGTTCTTCGTGGGAGGTCGGTGTCGCTCGCATTTGGAGACCTGCTGGCTCCTTCCTCCAGGCCGTTCCCGCTGAGTGCGGGAACCAGCGCCATTTTAGGCTCCTTCACCGTGGCGACTCAATTTGCGATGGGGGAGGGGAATCTCCCGCCCCCGCTGTCTCCCCAACAGCCTGCTCCGTGGCCTAAATCTCCTGTGATTTTCAGATTCAAATGCACAGGGGATGATACGGGGACGGATTCTGATGGATCTTCATCTTCGTTTTCTTCAGACTTTATTTTATTAATGCATAAGGCCTTTAGGGCCAGGAAGGCCAGTAAAAAGCAGTCTGTTAACACGGTGAATTTCTGTGCACCACTCTCTAAGGCCAAAAAGCGACCCCGGTCTGAGGGACATGGGGGGGGGGGGTCCTCAAAAACAAAGCGCCCCTTAAGGACTATAGCACCACAGGTTGATTCGGACACGTCCTCAAACACAGAGACCCGGATGGTCAGGACCTACCAGCCCAGCCCCCGAGGGGGGTGGAGGGCAAGGGGAACCAGCAAAGAGTGCTGCTCGGGAGTTGACCCTAAAGTGGTCTGCCTGTTCCGAAAAGAGGATCTTGGACCCCCTCATTCCTGCCATTTTGGGGGAATTGGGGATAGAGGCGCCTCAGGAAGAGTCTCGCTTAGGATCTATGGACCCTGTGTTTTTGGGCCTGAGGGGTCCTCCTTCGTCTTTCCCTTTCCATTTCTCGGCTACGGACCTGCTATTCAGAGAATGGGACACCCAAGATTTGGGGTTGAAGGTCACAAAGGCAATAGACAAGCTTTATATTCTGCCAGAGGAGGCTTTGGAGATTCTTCGAGTTCCAAAGGTGGATGCAGCATTGTCCACGGTCACAAAAAAAGACTACTATACCAGTCACGGGGACCACGGCCCTCAAGGATCTGCAGGATCAGAAGCTGGAACTGCAGCTTAAGAAGATCTTTGAGGTCTCTGTGCTGGGAGTCAGAGCAGCGATGTGTAGTAATTTTGCTTTGGGAGCAGGGCTCCGCTGGGTGCAACAGTTACAGGCCAACGAATCTCTGAGGGAGAAGCTCTTCAGGCAGGGCGCCTCGACGCGGTGGTAGCTTATAGTGCGGATGACCTTTTATGGATGTCCGTTCGGTCCATGGTCTCCGCTGTCTCGGCATGTAGATTATTGTGGTTATGAAACTGGTCTGCGGATGTTTCTTCCAAATCCCAGTTGGGTTCCCTGCCTTTCTAAGGGCAAGCTGCTGTTTGGAAAGGAGCTGGAAGACATGATTCAGTCCTTGGGCGAGAATAAGGTTCATCGGCCACCAGAAGACAGACCAAGGTCAAAAAGATCTTTTTCTTCTAGGTCCCGCTTTCGTGGGGGTCGAAGATCTCGAGCGCCTGAACGCCCACGTCTTCCTTTCAGCAGAATGCTGGCAAGCAGCAGTCATGGTCTCAGCCCTTTCGTGGGCGACGTTTCAGTAGACCTGGTACCTCCCAGTCTACCCAAGGCGGTAAATCTTCACTATAATGGGCAGCCGGTCCATTCCTCGGTTCCAGTGGTAGGGGGCAAGACTGTCTCTGTTTTACAAGGAATGGACCAAAATCACATCGGACCAGTGGGTTCTATCTGTGATAAAACACGGCTACGCTTGATTTTGCACGCCGACCCCACCATCGGTTTCTGATCTCACCATGCGGGTATGCCACAAAGCGTCGAGCGGTAAGGCAGACATTACAGCGGCTTCTCAATCTCTGCGCAATTGTTCCTGTTCCTCAGCACAACGAAAGGACTGTTACTCCATTTACTTCATCGTGCCAAAAAAAGAGGGGTCTTTCTGGCCCATCCTTGATTTAAAGTGGGTCAACAGATGTCTTCGGATACCCCACTTCCGCATGGAGACATTATGGTCAAGCTCTGCCCTTCGGCCTTGCTACAGCCCCCAGGACATTCACCAAGATAATGGTGGTGGTGGCAGCGCAATTACGCAGAGAAGGATTGTTGGTGCACCCGTACTTGGACGATTGGCTATTAGGGCGAAGTCAGAAGCGCTTTGCCAGGCAGTGATCCAGCGTGTACTGCAATTATTGAATGCGCTCGGCTGGGTGGTCAACATGGCCAAAAGTCATCTAATCCCCTCCCAATCATTAGAATTTTGGGGGGCTTTGTTCGACACCTGAAAAGGGAGAGTTTTCCTAACATCTGACATCATTGTCAAATTGCAAGGACAGGTGAGGGTATTCCTGTCCAAGCATCCTCCGAAGGATTACTTGCAGATTCTAGGTTCCATGACTTAGACTCTGGAATTGGTTCCATGGGCCTTCGCTCACATGCGGCCTTTGCAATCTGCATTGCTTTCCCGCTGGAATCCGGTTTCCGAACAATTCCATCGGCTCCTGCCGCTGACTGAGTCCGCACGGTCCAGTCTGGATTGGTGGCTGCTCTTGGACAATTTGAGCCGGGGCGTTCCCTTGGTTGTACCGGAATGGATGGTGATCACCACGGATGCCAGCCTTTCTGGTTAGGGAGCAGTTTGTCTGCGGAAATCAGTGCAGGGGCAGTGGTCTCCAGAGGAGTCTCGATGGTCAATCAATCGTCTGGAGACCAGGGCGGTATGGCTGGCATTGCAGGCCTTCCTCCCGCTTATCAAGGGGAAGTCGGTCAGGGTGCTGTCGGACAATGTGTCCACGGTGGCTTACATCAATCGCCAGGGAGGAACCAAGAGCCAGCCAGTAGCAGTGGAAGGTCACCTGTTAATCAGCTGGGTGACGCAGAACCTACTCAGCATAGTGGCATCCCACATAGCCGGGGTTGACAACGTTCATGCGGATTTTACGGCTTTGTGTGCGGCGCCCTTTGAGCCTTTGAAAAGGGCAACGTTGAAAGTGGTGTTTCTAGTGGCGATTTCCTCTGCTTGTAGAGTGTCCGAGCTTCAGGCATTGTCATGCAGGGAGCCCTTCTTAAGAATTTCAGATTCTGGTGTCCTTGCGAACGGTTCCTTCCTTTCTTCTAAAGGTAGTTTCTTCCTTTCATTTGAATCAATCGGTGGAGCTCCCGTCCTTTTTCGATCTGGACAGGTCGGATCTGCTCTCTAGGGACCTAAGGAAGTTGGATGTTCGCAGGGCTCTGCTGTGTTATCTGGAAGTTACCAACAGTTTTCAGGTCTTGGATCACCTCTTTGTACTCTAGAGCTGTCCAAAAAGAGGTAATATGGTGTCTAAAACCACGATAACCCGGTGGCTGAAGGAGGCGATAAATTCCGCGTATTTGCTACATGGTAGGCCTTTACCAGTGGGGCTTCGGGTGCATTCTACACGTTCTCAGGCGGCTTCCTGGGCGGAATGTCAACAGATTTCACCACAGGAGATTTGCAGAGCGGCTACCTGGAAATACTTGCATACCTTTGCGAGGCATTGCAGGCTGGGTGTCCAGGCTCCGGGTGCCGGAAATTTTGGAGTAGGTGTGTTGAGAGCAGGCCTCTCCGGATCCCATCCCAGGTAAGAAAAGCTCTGGTACATCCCAGGAGTCTGGTCTGATCCGGGTATGTACAGGGAAAAGAAAATTGGTTCTTAATTGATAATTTTCGTTCCTGTAGTACCACGGATCAGTCCAGAGTCCCGCCCGCTTAGCGCATTGAGGTAATGGAGAGTCTGCTCATTCAGTATTTGTTTTCCTTCGAGTCTGCAGATCAATCTTATTTATCCTGGTTAATGGAGTTGGTTCACAGTTGGGGGTTAGTGATCCGGTTTGAGTTTATGATTCCTGTATATAGTTTGGTTTTGAACCATTCTGCTTTGACACTGAGTAATACTGGCAGACTGTGGGTGGCACCTTGGCATATAAAGCAGAGTGTCAAAACTTTGTCTCCATCTGCTGAAAGGGAGGCAAAACCCAGGAGTCTGGACTGATCCGTGGTACCTACAGGAACGAAAATTTTCTTTTCAATATTTATTGACACTATATATATTGTAAACTAAGTGGCATTAATACATAAAATTTGTAATCTTATGAAACATTATTGTCACTAAAATATAAAAAATTATCACATATACAACTTCTCCATAACATACATTGTGCACATCCATTCACACCACTTCCATTCACATATATATAAAATGATAAAACAAACAATGATCTCCAAAAACAGCAAACTGCTCATACAAACACAATATTTGTGTAATGTGTTCTTATTTATCCGACTTGAACTTAAAACATCTGATGTTACCAACCTTCCAACTTCTAATATTTATCCTTGTGAGTGGTATTATTAAAAGGTTGATCTTGCCGTTATTTTCAAACTGCTTACAAACGTTTCCCTGTTGTCAACCTTGAAATCAAACCACTCTTCTCTTTCAACTTCTAATATTTATCCCATATAAGTCATTATTTGAAGGCAAAACTTTGGAAGAAGTTGGAAAATAATGGCAAAACTTGCCTTTAAATAATGACTTACATACATTGTGCACATCCATTCTCACTACATCCATTCATATATATATATTGATAAAACAAACAAACTGTTCATAAAAACACAATATTTGGTGTAATGTGTTCTTATTTATCCGACATGGACTTAAAACATCCGATGTTACCAACCTTAGTTGCTATCCTTAAGAGAAACATGGGGGTAACCTGCATGGCGTGGCAGATACTACCATAAGCTTGCTGAACAAACTGGATGAACCCTTTGGTCCTTTTCTGCTGTTATTTCTATGTTACAATGTCATCCTATATTGTTTGGGGGGGGGGGGGGGGTTTGCCTTTGAGCAGCTATGGTGCCTTTAAATTTTGCCCATCTGGTCAGATGGGAACAATTAAAAAAAACAAGCCAGCAAGGCACTGCAGAGATCAGCCTGTGGTTCGGAAGGGATGCTTTGCAGGTATGTTTTTCTTTGGTGGCCCAGTGTTGGGTAGGGGGGGAGACCTGGTAGCATGTTGACAGTGGTATGTAATGAGGTCTTTTTAAGTATAAGTCAGTGGCATACTATGCATGCCAGAACCATATTTACAACAGGAGTGAGAATGTAAAGAAAGCTGCCATTTCAAAGGACCTACAGTGAAAAAAGATATAAAATAGAAGTGGTTTTCCTCCCAGGTATGTTTGAAAAACAATGACCTCCCCTAAGTTGCTCAATTTGGCTAATGATTTAAAAAATATATTTTAAACACCATAACTACAAAAATATAAATCGTTAACCGATTAATACACTGAAGACTGAGCTGCCTACAGCTGTGGGTGGCGACACCTTCCCTGTCCCTCCAGGCTAGCCAATAGCAACCTAGCCTGCCCCAGTGTGAGGAGCTATGCAGCACACCAGAAAAGAGGATGCTGGACCTTAGAAATTTTAATTTGTTATGATCAAACAAGCAATCATAGATGCATTAACGTTAAAGGAAAATGTCGTGGTGTGGCCTGGAATATATAGTGAAGAGAAAATCACACTAGTAGATAAGATTTTATACTTGCAGTATATGTGCTATCAGTTGTCCTACTTTATCCTATCTTTATAAATACATTTGAAGAATGCACAGATACCCGTGGGTCTGTGTACATTAACAGTGCTTTATAACTATAATTATGAAAATGCCTTCTGTGTTTTTATAAAGTGGCAATTAGGGAACAGTTGCTATATAAAATTAAAGAAAATGTACTAAAAGGCTAGGGGATAACCTAATGCTTCTGTTTTCTAGGGTGGAATTTCTAACATTCTGGAGGAGCTAGTGGTGCAACCCTTATTGGTATCTGTCAGTGCTCTGACACTAGCTACAGAAACTGTGCGCAGTATTCTCAAGATTGATGATGTGGTTGGTATTCTTCCTGTAACTTACATTCATCTTATAAAAAGATGTATTTGTAGTTTATATTTGCACTGCATTTTTATTTTTTTTTTGGTGGGTGGGAGGTTACGGCACCATGAGTTTTAATTCATAACTACCAAGTGTTTTTTCCTTATTACATGCCCTCTTGTCGTCCGTCCGTCCCGTCCCCCCCCCATCCCCTTGCCATTGCATCAATTCTCAGTCAAGGGACCAAAACCACATCTCCCATTAGATCCTGGTATGTGTGAATTCCAATTCTAACCAGTAGGTATCACTGTTGATCAATAGTGGAGACTTGCTTCTCTCAGAGCCTGTTAATGCTGCCTCTGCAGTATCCCCAGCACCAGCCAGTCTGGGAACAGAAGACCTGAACCCAGGTCCTCCCAATGGCTCTTCCACTGGACCAGCCTGCATTGCATTTTAAGTACTACTTCATGTAGTGATCTTTCTCAGTGGACAAGCATAGCAAACTGCCACACAAGTTGGGTGATATCATCTGACTGTGCCAAGTCAGGTTGTTTTCTCAGAAAGTTCAGCTTTGCTTTCTGAGCACGTGCAGGCCTTTCTTCGCTAGCATCCCTATGTGCGAGTCATTTATTTTGTCCTTTACAGCAAACAGTTGGACATAGTCTCTCTTTCAGCATGACTGCAAAATTTCAGTATGTCTATGGAGAAGAAAGAAACCCATTCAAAAAATGTCAGCAATATGGACACAAAAATGTCTGTATTAGATTTATATTCCCTTTGTCTGAAATCTTGGAACCAAATCATGATTCTTCTAGCTGTGGCACCTATGGATGTATATCACCAAGAATGCTAGTTTATAAATATAAGCACCTAAGCTCATTGAAACAGAGTAAATCAAAAAACAGTTCAAAAACAACTCCATGCCAGGGAAACTGGGAGTAATAAGTGATGCCAAAAGCGGAGGCGCACCTATGCCTAAGAGGCAGATTGCTGAGTCAATTGGAGCTGAGAACCATCTTCAAAAGAGGCACAGTATAGATTCCGAATCGAAACATCAGAGCTATGAGTCGCCAGTGCTGAAAGAATTCGGCACAGAACAATAGATACAGTATATGGTTGCTGAGATTCACCAGGAGCAAAGCATTCGTACAGACAATTGCAAGCACAGGAAAAATGTTCCAATTCAGAGCCAAAACCTCTCCACTGATGTGCTTTCGCGCCACAAAGTAGATCTTCATTATCAAGTTCTTTCTCAGATATTAAAGTAGGAAAAAAGCATACAAAAAAGAGAACATACAGAAACATGAATATGACTTAACCTCATACAGTGGAGCCTCACACAGAATCAACAAAAATAAATCTAGAAATCCTACCACAGCAGCCTGTACAGAAATGTCATGCCTTCATTCAGAGATTATGGGCAGATTTAATAAATACACACATGAAGCAAGTGCCTAATCAACCAAATCTTCAACTCAACTCATACTAGAGAAATTGCAAGAGCACCTACAATTAAAACTCCCATCTTTTTCTTTTAAGAAGAGAGGAAAATAGAAGCATATATCAGAAACGGCTTCATGTACACATACTATATTTGACGATTCATGTAGTTCACATGACTCCCTATTAATACAATCAGATGTGCCATCACCAGATCCATCATCAGAACAGCCCTGGAGTTTAACACCACCGGAAGATTCTTCATACCCAGATTTTTTGAAGATGTCAGAAGCAATACCATTCAGCTTAGAAGAGGATGCAGAAGTAAGTGACTTACAAGGAGTCCTAAGATTCATCCAACCTCCGTTAGACCAGTGGTCTTTGGACCACTGGTAGCAAAAAATATTGATGTGAAATACAGGATATAAAAATGTCCAGGACATGAGTACAGCTTCCTCATGATTCCATTATTGTGGAATCTACATTGGAAAAAAAGCTAAAAAGACAAAATCTTACTCCAATTCACCACCAAATATAGATCTATGAATTCTTGGGAAAGAGTATATCAAGTGAGAATCGGTGCACATCAGATACAAATGATCCAGTATCTCTATAATAACAGAGAAACTTAAAAAAATGATTGAAAAAGTTGTCTGACAAAGAACAACCTTTCAATGAAATCTTGCCAAATACTAGATTGTGTGAAATATGATTTGGTTAATTTATGACTCCTTTGACACGGCTACAGGGTATCTGCAATAGCTATTGTAGTGAAAAGACTTAGCATGGCTAAAGATGTCGAGCCTCAGATCATATCAATGAAAAATTGGCGAATACACCTTGCACAGGTAACAATTTATTTGGAGATAAAGTAAAAGCATTTGATGCAATAAATCAGAATACCGCTGTACAGTCTCTCACTTCATCTCATTAAGGCACTTCCACATAAGAATGAAACAAGAACCATACAAAAGTACAAGGTATAACCCTTACTATTTCTGCAGACATCATCCTGTAATCCTGCAGCAACAGCTGCAATCATGACAGATCTCAGGAAAGGCAAAGCAACCAGCCTCCCCTGAGATCCACTCTATCCTTTTTGACTTTGATCAAGTATACCTACAAACCCCATTTCCAGACCTATACCTAGGGGGAAGAGTTCAGTTTTTCAAGAACTGGAATCTGATAACATCGGACAAATGGGTTTTGAAAATAATAAACAAAGGCTATTTTCTAAACTTCAAAAGCTTGCCCTGAGCAAATCCCCTGATTTACCAGCAACATTCAGTAGATCAGCTTACCATACTGCAGAAAAAACATCAGTTGCTTCTTCAAATAAAAGCAATTCAACCAGTACCCCATTCTCAAAAGGAAGCAAGTTTTTATTCCACATACTTCCTGGTTGCAAAAAAAAACAAAACCCCAGGAGATTTTCACCCAATATTAGATCTCAGGGATTTAAATGATGATGATCCTATTTATTTAAAAACATTAGAGCAGTATTAGCCTGCCCATGTTTTACAATCAGCAAATTCCCAGTTATCTGTCCCTGGAGTTAAAAATATATGACTGAAGGAAACTTGTAATCGAGTTTTTCAGAGAATAGCTCCAGTGCTATGGAATATTCTTCCACTATCACTGCATCAGATTGAAGATGTGAAAATATTTAGGAAACATTGAAAACGCATCTTTATCAAGAAGCCTTTTTTAACTTGAATACAAATTTTAAATTCAGTTCTTGACTGCGCTTTTGCTATTTCTTGATCTATTTTAAAGGCTGTCATGCTGAATTAATGTATTGTATTGAAAGTAATTTTGTTATAAATGTTATGTTTTATAACTGGTTATGTTATATATGATGCTCTCCCTGTATATATTTCATGTGATATTTTATAATCTGCCAAGAACAAGTATTCTAGGCGGAATATAAATTGCTGTAGAAAATACAAAAAAATCTATGGTAAAAAAAAAAAAAAAAAGTAAGTTCAAGATGAATTCAGTAGGCACAATTTGTTTTATGTGTATTTATATTGACACTACTACAAAAAGGGACCAGATAGCATCTTTGGACCTAAAAGATGCCTATGTGCACCTCCCAATAAACAGAGCTCACTGAAAATACCTACGGTTCACCCTGCAAGACCATCACTACCAGAACAAGGTGTTACCTTTTGGTCTGGCAGCAGTGCCCAGGGTATTCAACAAATGCCAAGCAATGGTAACAATTTACCTACAAAAACAGAACTTACTAGTATTTCCATATTTAGACTAGCTAATATTGAGCCCATCCTAAAGACTCAATCGAAGATTAAAAAAATATACTTATAGGAACAATGCAATAACTCTGATGCCTCGTCAGTTACGAAAAATCAACATGCGGGCCAAGGCAGTATCTGATGTTCATAGGTGCACAGTTTAATATGATAAAAGCAAAAGCATGTCTTCTAATGAAGAGTGAAAAAACTAATCAGTTTAGCACAGGAAGTGAAATTGAGGAAATAGATAACTGCCAAGAAGTTCATTAGACTACTAGGACACATGGCTTCAACAATACATGTAACGCCAGTAGCACGACTGTAAATGAGACGAGCACAGTGGCATCTAAAAAGCAAGTGGAACCAACTCAGTCAACCACTAAGTTACAAAGTCCAGTTAAACTGGACTTTGTAACTTAGTGGTTGTAACGCCTCTCCATTTAAGTTTAAGTTTATTATGCACTCCTGTTTTATGTGAACCAGCATGATGTGACTGCTGTCTCGAATGCCGGTATATAAAAAACCTAAATAAATAAATAAAAATAAATAAACAAAGAAATGAAGGATTTCCTAGCGTGTAGCAGATGGACTCAAAACAAGTGGGTATAGTGTGCTCGTGCTAGCAGTTAGACGGATCTGACGTCAGCACATGTACATATACCCTCGCAGGAAGTGCAGCAATTCAGTAATTTCCGTCTCCAAAGCAGTTTGGAGCTACCTCACGCTCGCTGAGCGTGTTTCCAAACTCTAACGGAACCATATCGGACCATGAGGCGCTTCTTTCTGAAAGAGGATCTCCCAGGCTGATCTCTCAATGCCTGTCGGAACTGGCTCTTCCGGACCATGACACCCCAGGGGAACCGAGAATGAACCCCCTGTTAGAGGGCCTGCGTCAAATGACTCACCATTTACCCCTCCTACAAACAGCACAGCAGCTAATCGATCTGGAATGGAATGCGCCGGAGGCCTCATTCAAAGGGGGTCGGGCCTTGGCTGGCATGTACCCCTTAGAACCGGCAGCTAAAGAAATGCTGGCATGACCTCAGGTAGACGCCATAGTTAGCGCAATTGTGAAGCGCACCACCATTCCGGTGGAAGGGGGGATGGCCCTCAAGGATACACATGACCGGCGCATGGACGCCATTCTGAAACAAGCCTTTGAGGTGGCAGCCATGTTCCTACGAATTGCGACCTGCTGCACCTTAGTGACGCGTTCCTGTTTATCACAGGCTAGGAACAACACCCCGGGAGAAGAGATGGAATCAGCTCTCTCGTTCCTCACTGACACAGCCTCCGACCTAGTTCTTACGGCAGCCAAGGGAGTATCTTCCGCAGTGGCAGCCAGGAGATAGCTCTGGCTACGTAATTGGTCGGCCGACTCCTCTTCCAAGACACGTCTCACGAGAATGCCCTTTAAGGGATCCCTCCTGTTTGGCAGCGACCTCGAGAAACTGGCCAATAAATGGGGCGCCTCTCCATTACCCCGTCTGCCAGGAGACAGGCTAAGGAGGAGCCAGCGCCCTTTTCCTAGACCATCCAGAGGTAGAAACTCTCAGCGCTTCAACCCTTACAGGACTCGCTACCAAGCACCTCGTCCGCAGGCCAGGAACCAGTCCTTTCGGACTAAGCGCAATAAGAGGGGAACAGGCTCGGGTTCGGGTCCCGGCCGTACCCCACAATGACAATCAGCCGACCCATCCGGGGGTAGCAGCCATAGGGGGCAGGCTAACCCTCTTCTACCGCAGGTGGGTCGAGATTACCTCGGACCAGTGGGTCCTCGCCATCATCCGAGAAGGGTACTACCTGGACTTTCTTCGACTCCCGCCGGACAAGTTTGTGGAATCTCCTTGTTCACCCCTCAAGAGGACGGCACTAGAAGTTACCTTGCAGAGGCTCCTGTCCCTAAAAGCCATAATCCCAGTGCCTGCAGGGGAGATAAATTCTGGGCATTATTCCATTTATTTCATAGTGCCCAAAAAGGAGGGCACTTTCAGGCCCGTCCTGGACCTCAAGTCGGTCAACCGACACCTACGGGTCCCCAGCTTTCGCATGGAAACCCTGCGGTCTGTCAAGAATGCAGTACAGCCAGGGGAGTTTCTCACATCCCTAGATCTGTCGGAAGCCTACTTGCATATCCCAATCCATCGGGATCATCAGCGCTATTTACGCTTCAAAGTCCTGAATCAACACTTCCAGTTCCAAGCTTTACCCTTCGGGTTAGCCACCGCGCCACGAACTTTTACCAAGGTCATAGTAGTAGTGGCGGCGTCAGGAAGGAAGGAATTCTCGTCCATCCCTACCTGGACAATTGGCTGATCAGGGCAAAGTCACCAGAGGAGAGCCACCAGGCAACCAACAGAGTTATATCTCTTCTGGAAAGCCTAGGATGGGTAGTAAACTTGAACAAGAGTTCCCTACAGCCTTCTCAGTCGCTGGAATACCTAGGAGTTCAATTCGACACCCAGAAAGACAAGGTCAGTCGGACCTCCAAGAGAAGATCAAAGCTCCGGAATCGCCTGCTGAGCGCCACCTGACCCACAGCTTGGGATTACTTACAGGTCCTCGGCCTTATGGCATCTACTCTGGAGGTGATACCATGGGCGCGGGCTCATATGAGACCATTACAACGCGCCCTCCTATCTCGGTGGAGCCCACGATCACAGAACTACACCGTACACCTACCTCTACCAGCCAGAGTGCGGAATCAGCTACGGTGGTGGTTGCAGCCCGGCCACATGCACCGGGGGTCAAGAATGTCCTCCCCAACCTGGACCCTGCTCACTACAGATGCCAGCCTGAACGGATGGGGAGCACACTGCGAAGAACTCACCACCCAAGGGCAGTGGAACAGAGAAGAGTCAGGATGGAACATCAACCGACTAGAGGCACGAGCAGTCAGGCTAGCGTGCCTGTGATTTGCCCACAGACTTCGCAACAGAGCGGTCAGAGTGATGTCAGACAACGCCACCACGGTGGCATACATCAACCGACAGGGTGGAACCAGAAGCCAACAGGTATCCCTAGAAATAGCCCCCCTGATGACTTGGGCGGAAGCAAATCTCCAGGACATCTCCGCCGTCCACATCGCCGGGAAGGACAACACCACGGCAGACTTCCTCAGCAGAGAAAGCCTAAACCCAGGGGAATGGCAGCTGTCGCCCACAGCTTTCCAGATGATTGTGGATCAGTGGGGGACTCCGGGCATGGACCTACTAGCGGACCGGTCCAACGCGCAAGTACCCAGATACTTCAGTCGCAGGCGAGATCCTCTCTCCCACGGGATCAACGCCCTGGTACAGCCATGGCCTCAGGGGATCCTGCTATATGCCTTTCCTCCATGGCCCCTGCTGGGAGCCATTATACACAAGATTCAGCGGCACAGAGGCCTAGTTCTTCTAGTGGCCCCGGACTGGCCAAGAAGACCCTGGTACGCAGACATGAGAAGATTACTGGCAGGGAATCCATTACCCCTGCCTCCACACAGGGACCTGCTGCGGCAAGGTCCCATCCTCCACGAGGATCCAGCTCAATTCTCTCTTCCGGTTTGACCATTGAGAGGGCTAGACTGAAGAAAAGAGGATACTCGGGGCCGGTAATAGAAACACTCCTCCGAGCACGCAAGTTCTCCACATCGCTAACTTATATAAGGATCTGGAGAGTATTTGAAGCCTGGTGCGAAACTCACAGCACCAATCCACATGCCGCTAAGATCCCTATCATTTTGGATTTCCTGCAAGATGGACTTCAGAAGGGTCTGTCCCTCAATTCCATCAAGGTTCAGGTGGCAGCGCTATCCTGCTACGGTCCCCGGAGTGACGGCAACAGCATTGCCACACACCCAGACGTTTCACGTTTCCTGAAAGGAGTCAAACACATTCGCCCGCCACTGAAGTGGCCAGTGCCCCTGTGGAACCTCAACCTAGTTTTGGATTTTCTAGCGGGACCCGTCTACCGACCACTTCGAGGCCTGTCCCTCCGTTTGTTAACCTTGAAGATGATGTTCCTGCTGGCTGTATGCTCAGCACGCCGCATCTCAGAGCTACAGGCACTGTCCTGCCGTGATCCGTTTCTCCGAATCACTCCGGGGCTATCCATCTTCGCACGGTTCCTTCTTTCTTACCCAAAGTAGTCTCACACTTCCACCTCAACCAAACCATATACCTTGCCTACCACGGAAGGTTTGAAGAAGTCGGAAGAAGTTCGAATACCATCTCGACATTGGCAGGCTACTGTCCAGATACCTGGAAATGTCAGAAGCAGTACGAAAGACGGGACCACCTGTTCGTCCTTCACAGCGGGAAGAAGCAAGGGGAAGCGGCCTCCCGGGCAACTATCGCCCGCTGGATCAAAGAAGTTATCAAGACGGCCTACGTAGATGCGGGAAAACCACCACCTCTACGGGTCAAGGCTCACTCTACCAGAGCGCAAGCAGCTTCTTGGGCAGAAACTAGCGTTGGCACCGCTGCTATCCCGAATGGAGGTGCTCATGACAGCCCTTCCGGTGATTCCCGGGTCTCCGATGGCTCCGGTGCGCTCCCCGATGACTGCTTCATCGGGTGGAGAAACATCTTTCCGCATTCCTCCTTCGGGGGTATTGCCTCAGCCATCGATGCCATGTCGTCCCTCGCCACCCATTCATTCATCAGGGGCGATACGCACATCGATGCCTTCGATGCCAGCACCGATGCCCCCCAGGGCATCCGCGGTGCCCCCGGCGATTCCTTCGATTTTCTCGGAGCCTCAGCCGGGCCTGTCAGGTATTCAACCCCCTTCTTGTCCAACAGGTCAGTCAGCTGATCCTTATGACACCTGGGGTGAATATACTTCCACAGACACTGATGATTTACCTTCACCTCCTTCTCCTACTGAAAGTAGAAAGCGTTCTCCTCCAGAGGACTTCTCTTTCATTAACTTTGTGAAGGAAATGTCGGAATTGGCCCTAAAGTGATCACTTCTATTCCCATTCATCAAGTTCTTCTTGACCTCCTCAAAAAGAACTGGGAAAATCCTGGATCTATTGCCCCAGTACACAGAAAAGCTGACACTACTTATCTAGTACAGTCAGCCCCGGGCTTTCAAAAATCTCAGCTTGACCACCACTCAGTTGTGGTAGAATCAGCTCAAAAGAAAGCGAAACGGACGAAGCCACACTCCTCTACCCCTCCTGTTAAGAAACACAAGTTCCTAGACAATATTGGTCGACGAGTGTTCCAAGGGGCCATGCTCATCTCCAGAATTGCTTCTTACCAGCTGTACATGACCCAATACAATAGGGTCATTTTCAAGCAAATACAGGACTTCTCTGAAACCCTGCCTGACCAATTCCAAGAACATCTTCAAACCCTTGTCAACAAGGGCTTTGAGGCAGGGAAGCATGAGATACGAACAGCTTACAAAATCTTCGACACCTCCACTAGAGTGTCTGCAACTGCCATTTCGGCAAGATGCTGGGCCTGGCTCAAGTCTTCTGACCTTCGCCCAGAAGTACAAGATAGGCTTTCTGACCTGCCCTGTATAGGAGATAATCTATTCGGTGAACAAATTCAGCAAATTGTGGCTGAGTTAAAGGACCATCATGAGACCCTCAAACAGCTCTCATCGATGCCTTCTGACTTCCCTTCTAGACAGCCCTTCAAGAAGGACTCCAAGAAGTCATTCTTCCGTCCAAGGAAGTACTATCCCCCACCAACAAGGTCCCGAGTTACGAGGCCTTATCAAAAATCTTAGCCTCGCCAGCCCCGGAAGCAAAAGCCACAAGCAGCTCCCCAGCCGGGGCCTGCTTCAGGTTTTTGACTTTCACTTGGAGAGCAGCAGCCTGATCCCTCTGCCAAGCATACCAGTGGGAGGCCGATTATGCCACTTTCATGGAATATGACAATCAATCACAACCGACCAATGGGTGCTAGCAATCATTGCTCAGGGTTACCATCTGAATTTTCTTGCTGTTCCACCAGACTCCCCACCTCTACAAGCGTGGAGAGTAACTGACCACTCTGTCCTTCCGGAGCAGGAGGTTTCCCTTCTTCTCCAGTTAAGAGCAATAGAACCATTCCTCTTTCACAACAAGGCCTAGGGTTCTATTCCTGGTACTTTTTGATCCCCCAAAAATCCGGGGGGCTTCGTCCAATTCTGGACCCACGTGCCCTCAAGTACCTCCAGCGGGAAAAGTTCAAAATGGTAACCTTGGGCTCGCTTCTACCTCTTCTACAAAGAGGAGACTGGCTCTGCTCTCTGGACCTCCAGGACGCATACACCCACATTGCGATATCTCCAGCTTATCGCAAGTACCTCCAGTTTTTAGTAGGCCCAAGGCACTATCAATACCGGGTGCTTCCATTCGGCCTAGCATCGGCACCACGAGTCTTTACCAAATGTCTCGTAGTTGTCGCAGCTTTTCTCAGGAAAGAAGGTGTTCACGTCTACCCCTATTTAGACGACTGGTTAATCAGGGCCCCATCCCAGCAAGCCGCTCGGTCATCCCTGGATTTGACTCTAATCTCTCTAGGATTTCTCGTCAATTACAAGAAATCCTATTTAGCCCCATCTCAAACCTTGTCTTTCATTGGGGCAGACTTGGACACCTTACAGGCAAAAGCCTTTCTACCTCAATGAGTGCAAACCCTCGTGTCTCTCGCTCACTAATTGCAGTCTCAGTATACAGCAATGGCGCGGCAATTCCTTGTCCTTCTAGGACACATGGCGTCCTCAGTCCATCTCACTCCAATGGCCCGCCTGGCGATGAGAGTCATGCATTGGACTCTGAGGTCACAATGGATTCAAGTGACTCAGCCTCTGTCAACCATTGTCCACATCACCGACGCACTCTTCAATCAGAATGCATGTCAGTGCGGTAGCCGTCTTCCATAAAGGTGTCGGGGATGTCCCTATATCAGTGCAACCCCTCGTAACACGTTTTCTTAAAGGATTGCTCCATATCAAGCCACCTTTATGTCCTCCAGCCCCTTCTTGGAACCTTAATCTGGTTCTTGGGCGGCTCATGAAACCACCGTTCGAACCTCTTCACTCCTGTGACCTAAAATATCTCACATGGAAAGTGATTTTCCTTTTGGCTATCACTTCAGCTCACAGGGTTAGTGAGTTACAGGCCCTAGTTACCTATCCGCCTTACACTAAACTCCTGCAGGACCAAGCGGTACTCCGCCCTCACCCTATGTTTTTGCCTAAGGTAGTTTCGGAGTTTCTCATTAATCAATCCATCATACTACCTATCTTCTTTCCCAGGCCCCACTCCAACCCAGGGGAACAGGCTCTGCATACCCTCGATTGTAAACAGGCTCTAGCGTTCTACCTAGACCTTACAGTTGCCCACAGGAAGAGCACTCAGTTATTCGTCTCTTTCCATCCCAACAAATTAGTGCAACCTGTGGGGAAGCAGACTCTCTCCTCCTGGTTGGCGGACTGCATATCTTTTGCTATCAGCAAGCAGGCATTCCTTTCAAGACCGTGTTAAAGCACACTCTGTGAGGGCCATGGCGACTTCAGTAGCACACCTACGATCGGTGCCGCTTCCTGATATTTGCAGGGCTGTCACCTGGAGCTCTCTCCACACTTTCGCAGCCCACTATTGCTTGGACGAAGCCGGAAGACAGGATTCCATCTTCGGCCAATCTGTCCTGCGTAACCTATTTCCAACGTGACGTACCAACACCCTTCCGCCTGCCCGGTGGGGTTCAGGATGCCCTCTACCAAATTCTACCCCAGTTGTTGTGCCTGTTGCACGCCATTGGGTACATTTGGTGCATGTTTGGACATCCTCAGCTCGGTACTCACCCATGTGTGAGGACTACCATCCTGTTTGTCGTGTGAGAAAGCAAATGTTGCTTACCTGTAGCAGGTGTTCTCACAGGACAGCAGGATGTTAATCCTCACAAAACCCGCCCGCCGCCCCACGGTGTTGGGTTCGTAACGTTTTGTTTTATTTTTTCGGCACTGCCTGTAGCTATCAAATAAGACTGAAGGGGGACCCCTGCTGGGCATGCCCAGTAGGGGCCAGTCAAAGTTCTGGAAACTTTGACAGAAGTTTTCCGTGATTGGGCTCCATCCTGATGATGTCACCCATATGTGAGGACTAACGTCCTGCTGTCCTGTGAGAACACCTGTTACAGGTAAGCAACACTTGCTTTCCCTGTGGAAAACGGAACAAACAGCCATACGTCTCTGGGAAGTTTACCTAGCTTTGAAAAAGAATAGGAGACGCACACATAGGGATGCTAGTGCGAGAAGGCCCATGCATGCTGAAAAAGCAATATCAAAATTTCTGGGCTTTGAGATAAAGCAACCTGACTCGGTGCCATCAGATGACCTCATCCAACTTGTGTGTCGGGTTGTTCTGCTATCCACAGAGAATACCTGTTACAAATAAGCAACTTTGCTTGTCTTGATTGATGTTGCTAATATTCCTATAACTACTTTTTACTTCTGGGAGTTGACATGTTTGCAAAAGTTCCAAATGACACTCAAATTCCTGGGAGCTGTCAGATAGGTGTTTACAGTGTCATTTGCGAGCATCTCAGTACAGGGAAGCAAGCTAAAGAATTCAGATAATTTAAAAGGAAACAATTCATTTCAAGTATTGCTGCTTGTTATAAATACTTTGGAAATGCTACAGAGCACATGGTTGAGAATAGTTTGCTTTTAAAATCACTGTGTAAGGAGAGCTTGCTGTGTCCCTGAATTTTCTTTCCTAATAAGAGGTGTGCAATGACTTGTAATCTCGGAGGATGCTGACAATAATGGTGCAAATGGCAATATTTTCTTTTTAGCTCTCTGAAAACATTTTTTTTTTTTTTTTTAGATTTTTCACTTTCCTGTGTCTCTTATTTGGTTGTTTACTTTCCCTTGAAACATTTTATAGAACAGTGATTTTGTCTCCAGACGTAACATTAACAATTCAGTATCTGAGTTTTAGCAAGTGATATTGTAGATGCAAAACTCTTGATTTCCTTAAGGCATAAAATACAAATTGGTGATATGTAATTTTTAAAGAAAATTCTCTTTTTTTTTTTTTTTACATTTCTTTATAGGTAAATACCCGATAAATTTACTGTGATGTTGGATACTGGCAGAGTGATGGCCCAGTCATAGTCGCTGAACCCCATAGCTGGTTAATAAAAAGTTTATATACTTGTCTTCACAACTATTTAATAAACATTTTGGGTCAGAAAGATCCTTTGATGTGTTTGGTTTTTATTTTTGACATCTGGAAGTTTGCATACTTTAAAAAAAAATGTTATGGATTTACTGTGGTACTAAAGGCTCATTTTCTTAACACAGATCAGTAAGAGTTAATGAAATTCCTTTCCATTGTTGCTGTCATTACTCAGCTGGACAAATATAACAGTTCTGAGCTTTAACTGCTAATAGAGCTCCAAGTGCATTGAATAGGACTAAGCTTGTTGCATTTTGCAACCATCTGATGAATATAGTATGAACTATAGAATTCTGCAAGTTTGTAATTAACCAAAAGTGTCAAGATTGGCTTTCATTGTTATGGTTCCTGGTCTGTGCATGTATATCAGTGTTTTCCAACTCTGTCTTAGAGGCACAATTAACCAATCTTGTTTTCAGGATATCTGCAGTGAATATATATGAGATAAATTTGCAGGTGATAAAATTAATCAAAGTTATTAAAAACAAACAAACAAAAAACACCAGATTGTGAGGAACTGCAGAAGGACCTGTTCAGACAAGGAGACTGGACAGATGAAATTTAATGTAGAAAAGTGCAAAAGGGTTCACATAGTGAAAAATAGTCACAATTACAAGTACACAATGCTGGGTGCCATATTAGGAGTTGCCACCCAGGAAAAGGTCCTCAAAGCCCTTGTGGACAATATATTGAAATCCTCAGCACATTGTGCAGCAGTGGTTAAAAAAGCAAATGGAATTATCCGAAAAGGAATAGAATGAAACAAAAAATATCATATTGCCTCAATATCAATCTACAGAGTGACCTTGAGTGGGCAGTTCTGGTCACCCCATTTCAAAAGACATAACGGAACTAGGAAAAGTTCAGAGGAGAGCAACAAAAATGATAAAGCAGCAGGAACCATTACCAATGATGGACTATACAGGATAGGATTTTTCAGCTTGCAGAAGAGAAAGCGGAGATGGGATATGATAGAAGTTTATAAAACCATGAGTGGAGTGCACCAGGTAAATAGAGGGCAGTTATTTAACCTTTCAAATAATATTAAAACAAGGGGATATGCCATGAAACTAACAACCAGCAGATTTGAGACAAATCCTAGAAAATACTTTCATTCTGTACAATCAAGCTGTGGTATCTGTTGCCAGAGGATGTGATCAAGACGACTAGCAGAGCAAGATTTAAAAGCTTCCCTAGCCTGTAGATAGATGGATTCAGGACCAATGGGTTATGCTCCCCCGCCAGCAGATGGAGACGGAGTCAGATTTCACCCTATATACACCCCTGCAGTATTTCTCTGTCTCCAACACATGATGGACGTACCTCTCCCTATGAGAATTGCTGTACCTTTTGGAAGGAAATATTCTACATTTAAATTGGAGGAAAAAATTGATCCCCGCTTTTCTGCGGTGATACCTAAAGGATCCTCTCTCAGTTGAGAATTCCTGAGGTGATTTCCAAGATCCCTTAGAGGTGTGCCTTGGTCCGGTAGCCGGTTCCTGGCGTGGACTTTGCTGCTTAAGCAGCTGAAAGGCAGCAGTTGCAGGAAGCCGAGCACAGCAGTACCAGCCAAAGCCCTCTCTCCACACAGCAGAGCCCAGGTAAGTTTAAAAAAAAAAAAAAGAGAGAGAAGATTTACCTCCCTGCCCACCGTACCGACGTCATTCCCGATCCTGTTGGGGTAAGGGGAAATGGGCTTCTGAGCGGGTTGAGCGGCCCTCCGGTGGGCTAGGCCCTGCTTTTAGGCTTGGCCGGAACACCATGTAGAAGGCCACATCGGCGCCATCTTGCATGTATCTGTGCATGCCATATTGCCCTCCATATAACCATCGGTACATGCAGTATGTTGGCTTTGTGCATGGGCTGTGCGCATAACGCACACAACCTACTAAGCGCAGAATACAGGTAAAGCTGGGTGCACAGGCTGTGCATATGCCTCGCTACATCCCACCTAGGTGCCCGAAATCTGTGCACATAAAAGTTTAAGCACGAGCCGACAGAACACGCTTACTGCCGCCAATAGCTCCAGCAGCCAAGAAACAAGCAAGACTGGTGGGCACTCGACGATATTTCTTTAGCTCTGCCTTTCAATATAATCTTGTCTTTCCAGCAGGATGGGATACTGGTTCATTCTCCTCCTGGGCAGAGAAAGGGCTCACCCGAATAGGTCAGCTCTGGGAATCAGGCACTCTTTTAGCTTTTTCCACTCTTAAAGATAGATTTGATCTACCCCCATCAGATGTGTTCCCCAATCTTCAAATTCGCCACTTTCTGAATGCAGAAGGAATGGGAAAAGACGTATCCCTGGGTAGAACACAATTTGAACACTGGTGTGATCATGCATATAGAATGAAAGGCCTGATTTCTTGTTTATAATAAGTATTTTAACGCAGACCTGATGGATAAGTCAACATTTGTCAAAGCTTGGGAGTAGGATTTGTTCTCTGTCAGAGGACCAATGGGACAGGATTTTTGTATAATACTAAGAAATGTTCCTTCTTGACTGTACTATCTGAAAATAGTTACAAGGTTTTACTACGATGGTATCTCACACCTAAAAGAATTCAAAAGGCCTATCCTCAGAGGGCTGATTTATGTTGGAAGGGGTGCATTTGGGGCATTCCCACATGTGGTGGGAATGCCCCAAAATATCTGTCTTGGGAGATATCGACAGTCATACATGAAATACTGTCAGTCAGTGACATGTACACACGAATGTGCATTACTCAATTTACCTAGAGAGCTCCATGCCGATAAGTAGATTAGTACACCTTATATTTATAATAGCAAGATATGAGCTAGCGGCTCAATGGAAATCCAATACTATCCCAGTGGTGGCTTCCTTAAGGAATCTGTTGGACTTGAAGGCCATAATTCCTATCCTCTGATCTGATCCTTTGAGTAAAGTCTGGGACATCTAGCTAATTACTCCTAATCTGGTCACAGCAGCATGAGCTATGGGGGAAATTCACTGTGGATGGCCGGATGCTATTTGTCACCACTGTATTATGTTATTCGGATCACCTTATCCTTGGGGAAGTGGGGGAGAAGTGAGGATGTAGTATCACCATATGTTTAGATGAACAAGTTTCAGGGTTATACCAAACTAAGCTTAAAAGTTTAAAAAGTGACACTGATGCCATGTGGGGATAAGAAATGTTTATTATATTACTCTTTTATTGTAGTGTTAATTGTGTTTTCATGCAATAAAAATATATTTTACAAAAAAAAAAAATATCAGTGGGCAGGAACTTTCTCTTTGAAATGGGCTAATGGGGTATTATGCTGTGCATAAATTTCAAATATGGAAGGGTCTACTGCTCAACTTGGTAGGGTGAGTTAATCTATATAAAATGGTCATTTTCCCAAGATGGCTCTGTTATCCAAAACTTGCCATTTCATTTGTTAAAAAAAGATTTACAGGTTCATGACTGATTAACACAATATCTATGGCAAGGTAAGAAGCCAAGAATTCCCCCTGGGTGTCTGAAAGATACGTGGGAGTGTGGAGGCCTAGCATTACTAGATCTAAGGGAGTATAATTTTATTAGCTTACTCCGAATTTTGCGTGATTGGCTGTATGATAAATCAGATTGCATAAATTTGGAGGCAGATAAATCTGACTGTGCCACTAAACCTGAAATATTTGTTGCACGCACCATCATAGAAGAGGCATGGGTGACTCTAGGTGTGCTCTGATTCAACCTATCCAATGGGCCTGGAAGAAACTTATGAGATTGCTAAGAAAGCGGCACTGGTTGCAACAATCCTCTGCTATTCGACCCCACACCCTCAGGTTCCTGAGAGAAGAGGCAAAGACTCGCCTAAACCATCAGGGAGCAACAAGAGGCAATTTGCAAATTCATTGCTATGGTCACAAGGCATAAGAACATAAGAAAATGCCATACTGGGTCAGACCAAGGGTCATCAAGCCCAGCATCCTGTTTCCAAAAGTGGCCAATCCAGGCCATAAGAACCTGGCAAGTACCCAAAAACTAAGTCTATTCCATGTTACCATTGCTAATGGCAGTGGCTATTCTCTAAGTGAATTTAATAGCAGGTAATGGACTTCTCCTCCAAGAACTTATCCAATCCTTTTTTAAACACAGCTATACTAACTGCACTAACCACATCCTATGGCAACAAATTCCAGAGTTTAATTGTGCGTTGAGTAAAAAATAACTTTCTCCGATTAGTTTTAAATGTGCCCCATGCTAACTTCATGGAGTGCCCCCTAGTCTTTCTATTATCCGAAAGAGTAAATAACCGATTCACATCTACCCATTCTAGACCTCTCATAATTTTAAACATCTCTATCATATCCCCCCTCAGCCGTCTCTTCTCCAAGCTGAAAAGTCCTAACCTCTTTAGTCTTTCCTCATAGGGGAGCTGTTCCATTCCCCTTATCATTTTGGTAGCCCTTCTCTGTACCTTCTCCATCGCAATTATATCTTTTTTGAGATGCGGCGACCAGAATTGTACACAGTATTCAAGGTGCGGTCTCACCATGGAGCGATACAGAGGCATTATGATATTTTCCGTTTTATTCACCATTCCCTTTCTAATAATTCCCAACATTCTGTTTGCTTTTTTGACTGCCGCAGCACACTGAATCGACAATTTCAATGTGTTATCCACTATGACGCTTACATATCTTTCTTGGATTGTAGCACCTAATATGGAACCCAACATTGTGTAATTATAGCATGGGTTATTTTTCCCTATATGCATCACCTTGCACTTATCCACATTAAATTTCATCTGCCATTTGGATGCCCAATTTTCCAGTCTCACAAGGTCTTCCTGCAATTTATCACAATCTGCTTGTGATTTAACTACTCTGAACAATTTTGTGTCATCTGCAAATTTGATTCTCACTCGTATTTCTTTCCAGATCATTTAAAAATATATTGAAAAGTAAGGGTCCCAATACAGATCCCTGAGGCACTCCACTGTCCACTCCCTTCCACTGAGAAAATTGTCCATTTAATCCTACTCTCTGTTTCCTGTCTTTTAGCCAGTTTGCAATCTACGAAAGGACATCGCCACCTATCCCATGACTTTTTACTTTTCCTAGAAGCCTCTCATGAGGAACTTTGTCAAACGCCTTCTGAAAATCCAAGTATACTATATCTACCGGTTCACCTTTATCCACATGTTTATTAACTCCTTCAAAAAAGTGAAGCAGATTTGTGAGGCAAGACTTGCCCTGGGTAAAGCCATGCTGACTTTGTTCCATTAAACCATGTCTTTCTATATGTTCTGTGATTTTGATGTTTAGAACACTTTCCACTGTTTTTCCTGGCACTGAAGTCAAGCTAACCGATCTGTAGTTTCCTGGATCGCCCCTGGAGCCCTTTTTAAATATTGGGGTTACATTTGCTATCCTCCAGTCTTCAGGTACAATGGATGATTTTAATGATAGGTCTGACATTTCATTTTTTAGTTCCTTCAGAACTCTGGGGTGTATACCATCCGGTCCAGGTGATTTACTACTCTTCAGTTTGTCAATCAGGCCTACCACATCTTCTAGGTTCACCGTGATTTGATTCAGTCCATCTGAATCATTACCCATGAAAACCTTCTCCATTACGGGTACCTCCCCAACATCCTCTTCAGTAAACACCGAAGCAAAGAAATCATTTAATCTTTCCGCGATGGCCTTATCTTCTCTAAGTGCCCCTTTAACCCCTCGATCATCTAACGGTTCAACTGACTCCCTCACAGGTTTTCTGCTTCAGATATATTTTAAAAAGTTTTTACTGTGAGTTTTTGCCTCTACAGCTAACTTCTTTTCAAATTCTCTCTTAGCCTGTCTTATCAATGTCTTACATTTAACTTGCCAACGTTTATGCTTTATCCTATTTTCTTCTGTTGGTTCCTTCCAATTTTTGAATAAGATCTTTTGGCTAAAATAGCTTCTTTCACCTCCACGTTTTGCCTTCTTTCCACCTTTCTTAATGTGTGGAATACATCTAGACTGTGCTTCTAGAATGGTATTTTTTAACAATGACCACGCCTCTTGGATATTTTTTACTTTTGTAGCTGCTCCTTTCAGTTTTTTTCTAACAATTTTTCTCATTTTATCAAAGTTTCCCTTTTGAAAGTTTAGCACGAGAGCCTTGGATTTGCACACTGTTCCTTTTCCAGTCATTAAATCAAATTTGATCATATTATGATCACTATTGCCAAGTGGCCCCACCACCGTTACCTCTCTCACCAAGTCCTGTGCTCCACTGAGAATTAGATCTAAAATTGCTCCCTCTCTCGCCGGTTCCTGAACCAATTGCTCCATAAAGCTATCATTTATTCCATCCAGGAACGTTATCTCTCTAGCGTGTCCTTATGATACATTTACCCAGTCAATATTGGGGTAATTGAAGTCTCCCATTATTACTGCACTACCAATTTGGTTAGCTTCCCTAATTTCTCTTAGCATTTCACTGTCCGTCTCACCATCTTGACCAGGTGGGTGGTAGTATACCCCTATCACTATAGTCTTCCCCGACACACAAGGGATTTCTACCCATAAAGATTCAATTTTGTATTTATTCTCATGCAGGATGTTTACCCTGTTGGACTCTATGCCATCCCGGACATAAAGCGCCACACCTCCTCCCGGGTGCTCATCTCTGTCATTGCGATATAATTTGTACCCCGGTATAGCACTGTCCCATTGGTTATCCTCTTTCCACCATGTCTCTGAGATGCTAATTAAGTCTATGTCATTTACTGCTATACATTCTAATTCTCCCATCTTACTTCTTAGACTTCTGGTATTAGCATACAAACATTTCAAAGTTTGTTTTTTGTTTGTATTTTCATTCTGCTTTTTAATTGATAGGGATAAGTTAGAATTTTTTAGCTCAGGTGAGTGTTTAGTTACAGGCACTTGGACTATTTTTCTAATTATTGGAACCTCACTGTCAGGATGCCCTAATTCTAATGCATCATTAGTATCCTTTGAAGATACCTCTCTCCGAACTATGCGCTGCTGAGCGACTGTCTGCTTTCCCCTTTGTTCTAGTTTAAAAGCTGCTCTATCTCCTTTTTAAAGGTTAGCGCCAGCAGTTTGGTTCCACCCTGGTTAAGGTGGAGCCCATCCCTTCGGAAGAGATTTCCCCTTCCCCAAAAGGTTCCCCAGTTCCTAACAAAACTGAATCCCTCTTCCTTGCACCATCGTCTCATCCACGCATTGAGACTCCAGAGCTCTGCCTGCCTCTGGTGACCTGCGCGTGGAACAGGGAGCATTTCAGAGAATGCTAACCTGGAGGTTCTGGATTTAAGCTTTCTACCTAAGAGCCTAAATTTGGCTTCCAGAACCTCCCTCCCACATTTTCCTATGTCATTAGTGCCCACATGTACCACCACAGCCGGCTCCTCCCCAGCACTGTCTAAAATCCTATCTAGGTGTCGCGTGAGGTCCGCCACCTTCGCACCAGGTAGGCATGTTACCAGGCGATCCTCACGCCCACCAGCCACCCAGCTATCTACATTCCTAATAATTGAATCACCAACTATGACGGCCGACCTAACCCTTCCCTCCTGGGCAGTAGGCCTTGGGGAGATATCCTCAGTGCGAAAGGACAATGCATCACCTGGAGAGCAGGTCCTTGCTACAGGATCTTTTCCTGCTGCACCTGGTTGGTGCTCTCCCATCATGAGACCTTCTTCCTCCAAGACAGCACCAGGGCTGCTAGTCTGAAGTTGGGACTTGACTACTATGTCCCTGAAGGTCTCATCTATATACCTCTCTGTCTGCCTCAGCTCCTCCAGGTCTGCCACTCTAGACTCCAGAGCTCGGACTCGTTCTCTGAGAGCCAGGAGCTTTTTGCATCGCATGCACATGTACAACTTCTTACGGGTGGGTAAAAAATCATACATGTGACACTCTATGCCTGCTTAAGGATAACTTCAATTCTCCTATCTTGAGCATCTTTTAAAGCTGCGCTTCCTTCTACTGGAAAGATGCTTAGACACAGAACACACCAGCACTTCCACCTTCAGAAAATGTAAGAGTTCTGAGGGGTACTGTCCAGCAAAGCATGTCCCCTTTTAAGGTTTATTTCTGGAGTGTCCCATATAAGGGCAATCAGTTCTTGAATTGCATCCATGAGGGGAAAGAAGCAAGATGCTTGCATAGGGTGATCAAAAAGGGATTTGTGTCATTTGCGCACCCATAGAGTCACACACACACCCCCAGTCACGCCAAGCAGCTTCAGAGTCTGAATAATTGCTGGAACAATTATTTACATAATTGTTCCAGCAATTATGTAAATAAACGCTAAATCATGTTACAAGTTATCATGAGGACAGCTCCTTGCCTCCCTCACACACTCTTGTATATTGTACTTTATCTTCGTTCCCCCTTTCTTGTTTCCTACTCCCAGTTAAGGCATCCTTGTTATAATGTAACTTTATACTCCTTCAAATTGTCTCTTGTTGATTGGTTGGTTATAGTTACTGCCTAGTTCGATGTAAATCGATTTGATTTGTATCAAGAAAGTCGGTATATAAAAGCCTTTAATAATAAATAAAATAAATAAATAGCAGGCTCGGTAATTCATCAGCATAAAAAAAACGGAACAAAGATCTATGTGGTTCCAAATCCAGAGGGATTTCCCTTTCAGCCAGAGTGGAGAACCCACATCTTTGCCAGAAACATCTGTATCCACATCCTCCTACAAATCATCAGGGACTTCTGCACCATGGAGCTTGCATGTGGCAACAACCACTGGGTACATATTCCCTGGAAAATCCCACCCAAGAAAGGAAGATGGCCTAAAGGAGGCCCTATAGGCCTCAATCTGTTACCCTCAGATTGAATATCGAATGTTTCCATCCTAGGGTCAACTGAAGAAGGGGATACTTTCAGCTCCAGTCCCCCCTGACCAAGGGGTCGGCCCAGCAGCCAGGCAGCGCTGGCATAAACTTGCAGAAATTCTTGGCTGTATTGCCCTTATACGGCAAGCAGCACATTTGTCACCCTAGTGCCTCGCTTCAGTTGGGGACCCAAATAAAAAGCGTGTTCAAGCACAGTCACAACACGCACTCAGGTAGGCACTCAGTGCGCTCCCAAGTCAGCGTGCACTAGTCAGTGCTCAGTACACACTCAATTAGATACTCTTTACACACTCAGGTAGGCATTCAGCAAATGCTCAAGTAGGCGCTTAGTGCGTGCTCAGTACGCACTCAGGCGTTCAATATGCGCTCAGACAGCACTCAATGTGCACTCAAGCGGGTGCTCAATGCACGCTCAGGTAGGTACTCACTCAGTCTCAAATAGGCACGACCTTGTGCGCACCAATAGGTGCACATATGTGCATCTGACACCACACTGCCATGCAGCAATCATGTGCATAAACAAGTGTGTGAAAGTGCTGCTGTGGCCTACCACACAGTTCGAAAAAACAAGCGTGGAAGCGAGGCCTAGCCAGAGGCTGCTCAACCCACGATGCCTCTTACCTCACTAAACTCCCCAGAGAAGTGAGAGAGAGAAAAGAAGACCCAGTACAAAAGGAATAGGGGAATAAAACTTCCCTACTCTCTGCCTTCTGCTCATCTTCGCATGCTTTAATTTATTTTTTTTTTTTACCTGGCTGAGAGTACGACCGGGTCTCTGGCTATGGGGAGGGGGGAGGGGGAGAGGGTGAAAACCTTCACTGCTAAGCTTCCCTTGTCTGTCAGTCGCTTCCTCTTCACTGCCGATCCTCCCTGGTCCTACAGCCACTTCATCAATTTATTTATTTATTTATTTATTTTAAGTCCGTGCCTGAAAAAGGCTACCGGACCAAAGGCACTCAACTGAGGGAGGGGACCCATTGGTGTCACCTCAGGAGAACAAGCAGTGCAATAATCCTTTTTTTTTTTTTTTCTTTTTTACTATAGATAATCCCCGATAGGGAAATGCATGTCCACCATCTGCTAGAGATGGAGAATACTGGCGAGCTAATGTCAGGGCAGAGCTATATATCCATGACATCAGCTTTTACTCCATCTTCATCTGCTGGTAGGGGATTGGCCTGCCTGAGTGCAGAGGAACTATAAGGTCAGGCCAAATATTATTATTTACCCTCTTGTAAATAATGGAGTACCCTCTCAATATCTCACATAGGTACAGGCACTAGATCATAGCTACAAAAACTTTCATCCTCACCCACCACCTCACATATTTTTTATTCTGGGACCTGGATACTCATTTTCATTTATTTTCTCCCCAGAATGTTTCCTTTTCTATTGTTCAAAGTATATGGCCTTGGTCTTCCTAAGGACATTTAATGCTACTAAGTACTGAATGATACTTGGTGCAGCAATTCTCCACTGTCCTCAGCTACTTTGATGACACAATGTATTCATAAGAACATAAGAAATTGCCATACTGGGTCAGACCAAGGGTCCATCAAGCCCAGCATCCTGTCTCCAACAGTGGCTCCAGGTTACAAGTACCTGGTAAGTATCCAAAAACTATATCCCATGCTTCTTGTTACCAATGACTCTACTGACTTTCCAGACTAGCTCTTGTGCTGAGCACCTGCTTCCTGTAGGGATGGGAGAAAAGATATTATACAAACTGTTAAACTTTACAGAACTGTATGTCTATAATGATCATCTTCAGAATTTTACAAACTGTTGTAAACTTGGTACAGGATCCACATGCTCCTGCATAGGAGAGTCTGAATACTTACCTACTGCAGATCATATTTTTAAATTTCTCATTCTTCCTAGTATTTTGATTGTTATACAAATTCTACTATGCACTGTTACGATTTTCTTGTGGTGTAAGATGAAACAGATATACATCTCCCTGCAACACATGTTATACAGGTTATCATCTGCCTTATAGTTTACGTTGTGTTTTGATTAGTTATTGTCTCTCTTAGCATCTGCCACTGAATCCAGGCATGGTCCAGTTTTATCTCTTCACGGATTCAGCCCTAATATATTGTTACTTGCCATACCAACATACCCTCACTCATGCACCATGAGTACCATTATCCTTGAGCTTCATCAGAAAATTTCTACATCCCTTATGTACTGTTTATTCTCTCTGATGGGCGCTGAGGTGGCATATTGGGTTACCCTGCCCTGTAGTGGCTGCCCTACCTAAGATACAAGGTTTGGACTCATAATGGGACTTGTTTACCTCTATGGCTAAGGGGAATATATTGTGCAAGTCAGGGGACCCTGCTAAAATAGTAGGGTACATATTATTGGGACTGTTAGAGGTATCATAAGTATGACACAAGCGCTGTGTTGTGCTATTGACCACTGCTGTATGCAAGGCAATCTAGTCTTTTAATTCTCTGTTACAGATACCAAATAATTTGCTTTTGCATTCTCCCACACATACAAAAGCATGAAATGTGAGTATTGTACATATCCACATTGTAATTCAGCAAGGCCTAAGTAACAATACATATATACATAACTGGACCTAATCAGGCCTGAACTGATGCTTCTGAAAAAATATTGCACAAGAAAAACTCTGACTCATTGGCTCCTATCTAGGGGCCGATACGGTAAACTGTGCGGGAGAGATGGCGAGTGCCCACTCTCCTGACGCGCGCCCAGGCCACTCTCCCGGGCGCACGATTCACTAAGCAAAGGTATGCAAATTAGGGCCCATGGTAATAAGGAGGCGCTAGGGACACTAGTGCGTCCCTAGCGCCTCCTTATTCACAGAAGCGGCAGCTGTCAGCGGGTTTGACAGCCGACGCTTAATTTTACCGGCGTCTGTTGAACCCGCTGACAGCCACGGTTCGGAAAATGGATGCCGGCAAAACTGAGCATCTGTTTTCCAACCCGTGGGCTGTTAGAGGATGTACAGACAAGCAGTTTTTTCTGCTTTTCTGTACACTTTCCTGGTGCTGGCCAAAATTAACTCCTGCCTTTGGCAGGAGTTAATTTCTGAGAGTAAAATGTGTGGCTTGGCTGCACATTTTACTTTCTGGATCGCACAGGACTAATAGGCTCATCAGCATGCATTTGCATGTTGCGGGCGCTATTGGTTTCGGGAGGGTTGGCCGCGCCTTTTCCATGCGCTATTACCCCTTACTGTATAAGGAGTAAAAATAGCACGTCGAAAACGCGCGGCCAAATGGTGCGCTCGGTCGAGCGCACCATACTGCATCGGCCCGTTAGTGGGAGATAATGGCTTGTTTGATGAGACACTAAACAAGTTCTAAAGGAACCATCTATATGCTAAAAGGCTTACAAAGACTCACAAAATGACCTAATTACAGCCTTAGTTTAACAAAGGTTAAAACCATCAAGAACAATCAAAAGACAGATCTTAACTTGAAGGAAACACATATGATCTTTTTTTCCAAAAAAAAGTAAAAAAAAATAAATAAATATCTATCTCATCCCTTTTTCTCTTAATTACATCACTGAACCATTTGGGGCTGTTAAAAACAAAAGAAACAAAAAAAGGACATTCACATTAGACACAAAGACCTGACCTCCAATTAATTTCATGGCAATCTAACAAATCCTATATTATCATCCTCACCACTCATTCTTATCACACCTTCTCCCTTTCTCTCTTTTGGTATAACAGCTGCACAATTCTCTATAATATAAAATTTGTAACAAGCTTATATTTTATATTAAAAAATTTCATTATATAAATACCTGTTTCTGTCTATTTTCTGCTTTTTCCACTGCCTTGGGAAAGTGAACTTGGAACCTTGCATGCACATTACTAATGAGAAATTACTACTTACCTGATAATTGCCTTTTCTTTAGGACAATCAGGTGAATCCAGAACAAGTGGGTTATGTACCTCTATCAGCAGATGGAGAAGGAGCAAACTAATGTCACAGTATACGAGTATATACCCCTATCAGTATTCTCTTCAAAAGTAACTGTGCACAGACTAACAAAACTGGATTAAAAAGATAACAATTTCAATACTCAGCCAACACTGAGCTCAGACAAGAATGTATTAACACTAGTCTAGGGACTGGACGAACCCTTACCAGTAATCCCTGTAACATGTAGCCATGGAGGAGGACCATAGTACAATCATTCAGCAGCTACAGGAGGGAAGCTGGATTCATCTGACTGTCCTAAAAAAAAAAAAAGGAAATTATTAGGTAAGTAGTAATTTCTCATTTTTTAGCGTCTAGTCAGATGGATCCAGAACGAGTGGGATGTACCCAAGCTACTTTGGAATAGGGCAGGAAGCTGCCCACAGTCCAGTCAAAACCGCACGTGCAAAGGCTGTCTCCTCCCGGGCTTGCACATCCAGATGATAATACCTGGAAAAAGTGTGTAACAAGGACTACATCACAGCTCGGAAAATGTCGACAGGAGACAACAATTTCACTTCCACCCATGACACTGCCTGAGCCCTAGTGAAATGAGCCCTAACCTGACCAGGTAATAGCTACCTAGCATCAACGTATGCAGCCGTGACTACCTCCTTAATCCAGTGAGTTATAGCAGCCCACGAGGCCAGCTCTCCCTGCCTAGAACCGCCATGAAGGACAAACAGGCGCTCTGTGTTCCGTAAAGGCTTAGTAACCTCCAGATACCGGACAATATGTCGATTGACATCAAAGGGTTGCAACAGATGATACTCCTCTGCATCCCTTTCTCTGTCTAGAGATGGCAGGGAGAAAGACTGATTCAAGTGAAAGTCAGTGACCATCTTCAGTAGAAAAGTAATGCCCCTAGAGTCACCCAGAGGCTTGGCTCCTGGCAAGACAAGGCCTGCACTTTGGAAATCCTACACACAGAACAAATTGCTACAAGAAACACCGTTTTCAAGGTCAGTAACTGCAAGGTCAAGTTACACATCGGTCTAAACTTAGGGTCCACTATGAAATCCAACATCAAATTAAGACTTCATAAGGGTACTGGAAACCGCAAAGGAGGATGGAGATGTTTCACTCATTTCAGGAAATGGGCCGCCACAGGATGAGCCGACAAGGATCCACCATTCACCTGACTTCTAAAACAGGTGAGAGCCGCTACTTGTACCTTTAAAGAATTATGTGCCAAGCCTTTATTCAAGCCATCCTGCAAAAATTACAAAATGAGCGGGATCTTGACCGAACAAGAGTACCTTGATCCTCACACCAGGCTTCAAACACTTGCCAAACCTGCACATAGGCCAAGGAAGTGGAGAACTTTCTAGCTCTTAGCAAGGTGGAAATCACTGCCGCAGAGTATTCACGTTTCAGCAAACGAGCCCTTTCAAGGGCTATACTGTAAGACAAAATTGAGTCAGATCTTCATGAAGAATAGGACCCTGCTGCAACAGATCTCTGTGCGCCGGAAGCCGAAGGGGTGAATCCGCCAGGAGCCGCTGCAGATCTGCATACCATGGTCTCCTGGGCCAACCTGGAGCAACCAAGAGCATCATCCCTCTGTAGCACTCAATCCTTCGGACTAATCTGCCCAACATGGGCCACAGAGGAAAAGCATACAGCAACTAGTCTTCCAGCCACTCCTGCACCAAGGCATCTATCCCCAATGACTTCAGGTCTCTTCTGCGACTGAAGAAGCGCAGAAATTTCGCATTGCAAGAAGTTGCTAGCAGACTTAAAAACAGGAGACCCCAGCGATCCAAAATTAGCTGAAACGCCTCGTTTGATAGCGCCCATTCTCCTGGGTCCAGACTTTCCCTACGGAGAGAGTCTGCTCTTACATTGTCTTTTCCTGCTACATGCAAGGCTGAGATCATCTGGAAATGTAGTTTGGGCCATTTCATAAGTTGATCGCCTGCAACACTTGTTGGCTCTTAGTTCCTCCCTGCCGATTTAAGTAAGCCACTGTCGTTGCATTGTCTGACATTATCCAGACTGCTCGACCCTGCAGCCTGTCACTGAACTGCAAACATGCCAGCTGGACTACCCTAGCTTCCAAATGATGTTCCAGAGAGACTCTTCTGCATCCCAGTGCCCCTCCACTGTTAACTCCTGAGAATGAGTTCCCCAACCATGGAGGCTCGCATCTGTTGTCAGTACTAGCCAGTCTGGTGGTGCTAGGGAAATTCCCTTCCTTAGATGACTGGCTGTAGCCACCACTACAGTCAGGAGAAGACCTCCACAGGCAGGTGGAGCTGAATCGAATAGTCCAGAGACTGTAGGTTCCACTAAGATAACAAGGAGCGTTGAAGAGGACACATATGTGCTCTTGCCCACGGTACCACTTCCAGAGTTGCTGCCATTAAAACAAGTACCTACAGGTAGGACCATACAGTCGGGCACAGAGTGTTCATCAGTAGATGTAGCTGTGCCATCAACTTCTGAATACGAGCTTCCAGCAGGAAAACCTTGCCCTGCTTCGCATCGAACTGAAACCCAAGGTATTCCAATGACTGAGCAGGCTGAAGACTGCTCTTGGCCAGGTTCACCACCCAGCCTAACTCCTGCAACAGGAAGATCACCTTGCAAGTCCCAGGCCACTCTCTTCCAGTGAATTGACTTGAATCAGCTAGTCATCCAAATTCGGGTGTATTAGGATCCCATCCTTTCTCAATTCTGCCGCATCTACCACCACTACCTTGGAAAAGGTCCTAGGAGGGTGGCCAGACTAAAAGGCAGTGCCCGAAACTGATAATAGCATCCCAGAACTGCGAACCACAGAAAGCATTGATGCTCTAGCCGAATGGGAATGTGAAGATAAGCTTTGGACAGGTCCAAAGAAGTCAGAAATTCCCCCAACTGCATGGCCATTATCACTGAGAAAACGCCTCCATGCAAAAATGCATCACCCACCAATGACAGCTGACACCTTTAAGATCCAGGATGGGACAAAAGGATCCCTCTTTCTTGGTCACAATGAAATAAACTGAGTATCGCCCCATATTTTCTTGAGACGTGGGCACTGGAATCAGCCCTCAGACTGAGGATCCTTGCTAATGTATCCTCTACTGCCTGCTTCTTCTGTGGGGACTGGCAGGGAGGGATCATGAACACATTCCAAGGAATACTGTGAAACTCCAGTGCATATCCTTCTTGTATCACCTCCAGGACCCATTGATCCGATGTGATCTCAATCCACCTCTGATACAGGGATGCCTCTCTCTCTTCTATCTCCTGTTCCCGGGGGAGTTGGCAAATCTTCATTGGGAGGATCTACTACCCAAGCCCGTGCCCCTTCCGGGCTGTCTGGGATGAAAGGACTGAGACCTACCAAAAGGTCAAATCTTCTGAAAGGTTGCTCCTCTATAGGGTTGAAAATGCTTGGATCCCCCTAGCAAGACCTCTTATGGCAAAGGAGTTGCGGTATCTGCTTCTTATCCCCCAGTAATCAAGGAACCAGTAATTTGCCCCACTTACTGGCTAGTTTCTCCAACTCAATCCCAAAAAAGAGTGAGTCTTTAAAGGGCAATTTCCTGAGGTTAACCTTGGAGGTTCCATCAGCTAACCAATTTCTCAGCCATAGCAGATGCCTGGCCGCTATTACTGAAGCCACCCCTCTGGCTGAGGTGCAGACTAAACTGCAGCCTGCATCTGCCAAGAAGACGGCCGCTAGCTCCATAACTGCCCTGGAATTCACCCCAGAGTCATCAACCTGGCAAAAGCCAGAAGAATGCTGGGATGCATAGAGAGAGGAATATCGAGTAAGAAAAGGGAAGTGATTATCCCCTTGTACAGGTCCTTGGTGAGGCCTCACCTGGAGTACTGTGTTCAGTTCTGGAGACCGTATCTACAAAGAGACAAGGACAAGATGGAAGCGGTACAGAGAAGGGCAACCAGGAAGGTGGAGGGTCTTCATCGGATGACGTACGAGGAGAGATTGAAGAACCTAAATATGTACTCCCTGGAGGAAAGGAGGAGCAGGGGTGATATTTATTTATTTATTTATTTGATTCAGACTTTCAGATACTTGAAAAACTTTAATGATCCAAAGACAACGACAAACCTTTTCTGTCAGAAAAAAATCAGAAGAACTAGAGGTCACGAGCTGAGGCTCCAGGGAGGAAGACTAAGAACCAATGTCAGGAAGTATTTCTTCACGGAAAGGGTGGTGGATGCCTGGAATGCCCTTCCGGAGGAAGTGGTGAAGTCTAAAACTGTGAA
This sequence comes from Rhinatrema bivittatum, assembly GCF_901001135.1. Lineage (NCBI taxonomy): Eukaryota > Metazoa > Chordata > Amphibia > Gymnophiona > Rhinatrematidae > Rhinatrema > Rhinatrema bivittatum. The sequence goes on from NC_042617.1 coordinate 123,425,049, forward strand.
CGACTTCAAAGGGGCGTGGGATAAACACTGTGGATCCATCAAGTCTAGAGGGCATGAATAAAGTGGAGGCAGCAAAACACTGCACGGAGTGGAAGTAGCCACAGAGGCATTCAAACACTGCACGGATCGGCAGTAGCCACAGAGGCATTCACGGAGCGGGATGCCAGTGGCCAGTAGTTAGTGTTCCACCTTCACGGAGCGGAAGGATGAAGGGCTGCTATCTCCAAAAAATAAAATAAAAACAGGGGTAGGTAAGAGTATGGGGCAAGGGGGTGGCCTGCTTGTTACAGCAGTTGCTACCCCTAATTGAGCTGGATGTCACTTGGATGCAGATACGGAACTGCTCTCTAAATTGGTGGTGGAGTGGTGGGGAATTAGGGCTGGAGGGTACTGGAAGCCAATAGTAACAGGTGGGAGAGAGAAAAAGGGGAAAAAAATGGATAAAGTGCGTAGCTTGCTGGGCAGACTTGATGGGCCGTTTGGTCTTCTTCTGCCGACATTTCTATGTTCTATGTTTCTATGTAACCTCTTGAGAGAGAAATAAACAAGAGCGAGCCACCAGGGACCAACAAGACGCTATTTGTAAAGTCATTGCCACTGATTCAAAAGCCTGCTTAAGGATAGTTTCAATCCTCCTATCATGCACATCCTTCAAGGCCGCTCCTCCCTCTACGAGGATAGTCGTCCACTTGGAGACTGCACATACAACTGCATCCACCTTTGGAAAACGTAAATGCTCTCTCACCTCTGGATCCAGAAGATACAGGCCTTCCAAAACCCTACCTCCTTTGAAATTAGCTTTTGGGGCGCCCTACTCATGACCAATTATGACCTCCATCACAGGTAAAAAAAAACAAAAAAAAAAAACAAGAGGCTTTTCGCAGAGAGACCAAAATGGGATTTTTCTTTGGCTCATACATGGAATTTCCCCCAGGCACTCCTCGAATTTTCAAGGTCTGGGAAATCAGGGCCACCAGTTCATGTCTATGGAAGAACTGTAGCATAGTCCTATACTGTTCTAATCCTTAAGGAATTTCACCATTCTCAAGAGAGATGGGATCGACGTCGTCATCCGTGCCATCCAGATCTCTATCAGGCAGACCCACTGCCACTCTAGGAGTACTGCGGTGCTTAACAGTAGGTCCAGACAAGGTTTGCACCTGCGACTCCCTCCTGGGAGCATTGGACAAGGATGAGGATGCACCTGAAGAAAGGATTGCAATCCCTGGAAAAATTCTACCCATAAAATATAGAAGTATCCAAAGCAGGAGGTACCTGAGGCGTACTCACTGAGCTACCTTCCCCTGCTGAAGAACCAGTTAGGGGAGTTCCAAAATCAGGTGCTCCACCTGAAACATCTTTACCCAAACCTACATCCGGCTGGTAAGAACCAGGCCTAGTGAAATCAGAGGAAGATAATTCTTTCTGAGCTTCCAAACATTGTTGGCACCAGTCAGCAGGCACTCCTGGTTGAGATGCCTGAATATGACAGGCAGTGCAAAGAGAAAGGCGCTTAGGTTTCTTAGATATAGGTGCCATTATACTGGCAGCGCACTGATCAGTGGCCAGAGGCATGCGTCTAGCTTTTTTTTTTTTTTTTTAAAGGCATCCAAAAATTCTAGGCGTCCAACACTTAGGTGTATAGGTGCCGTAAAAAAGTTAAGCGCACATCAACACAACTTGTGCACACAAGTAAGCGGATGCTTAAGGCACTGCTTAACTTGGACACAGACTATTAGGTCTGCCTAAGCATCCAAAAACTGAACACACAACTTGGATGCATACTTGGATGCACACACTGAACCGACAATCCTGTAGAGAACAGCCTAAAGAAAGCATGAGAAACGCTGTTGAAGCCCACCACGCAGCAAGCAGCAAAAAGACTCAGAGCGGAGCCTAGCCTACAGAGGCAGCTCAACCTGCCAGGCTGCCCATGTCTCTCAACCTCCCACGGAGCGAGATGAATGTTGGAATGGCATGCCGAGCACGAAGACCGGGGGAAAGAGGAAACCCTACACCAAGAAACCCTCCTTCTCTATCTCTGTATTTTTTAACATCAGGACATACTAGAGAGAGAGAGTTCCAGGATGGAATAAATGATAACTTTATGAAGGAATTGATTTAAGAACTGACAAGAGAGGGAGCTATTTTAGATCTAATTCTTAGTGGAGCGCAGGATTTGGTGAGAGAGGTAACGGTGGTGGGGCCACTTGGTAATAGTAATCATAATATGATCAAATTTGAATTCGTGACTGGAAGGGGGATAATAATAATAAATCCACAGCTCTAGCACTAAACTTTCAAAAAGTAAACTTTGATAAAATGAGAGAAATAGTTAAAAAAAACAAACAAACAAAACCTGAAAAGTACAGCTACAAAGGTTAAGAGTGTACAACAAGCATTGAGACTGTTAAAAAAAAAAAAAAATACCATCTTAGAAATGCAGTCCAGATGTATTCCACTGATTAAGAAAGGTGGAAGGCCAAATGATTGCCGGTATGGTTAAAAGGTTAGGTAAAAGAGGCTATTATAGCCAAAAGATCTTCCTTCAAAAATGAAAGAAGGATCCATCTGAAGAAAACAGGAAACAGCATAAGCATTTGCAAGTTAAATGTAAAATTTGATAAGACAGGCTAAAAGAATATTTGAAAAGAAATTGGCCATAGGGGCAAAAACTCATCATAAAAACTTTTAAAAATATATCTGAAGCCGGAAGCCTGCGAGGGAGTCAGCTGGACTGTTAGATGATCTAGGGGTTAAAGGGACACTTAAGGAAGCTAAGGTCATCACGAAAAGATTAAATTAATTCTTTGCTTCAATGTTTACTGAGGAGGATGTTGGGGAGATACCCGTTCTGGAGCCGTTTTTCAAGGGTGTTGGATTCAGATGAAATGACCCAAATTTATAGTGAACCTGGAAGACACAGTAGGCTAGATTGACAAACTGAAGAGTAGCAAATCACCTGGACCGGATGTTACACATCCCAAAGTTCTTAAAGAAAAAAAAAGTGAAATTTCAGACATATTACAAGTAATTTGTAACCTATAATTAAAGTCATCCATTATAATAGAAGGACTAGGGGGCATTCCATGAAGTTAGCAAGTAGCACAATTAAGACTAATCGGATAAAATTCTTTTTCACTCAACGCACAATTAAGCTCTGGAATTTGTGCCAGAGGATGTGGTTAGTGCAGTTAGTGTAGCTGGGTTCAAAAAGGTTTGGATAAGTTCTTGGAGAAGTCCATTAACTGCTATTAATTAAGTTTACTTAGAGAACAACCACTGTTATTAATTGCATCAGTAGCATAGGATCTTCTTGATGTTTGGGTACTTGCCAGGTTCTTGTGGCCTGGTTTGGCCTCTGTTAGAAACTGGATGCTGGGCTTGATGGACCCTTGGTCCAACCCAGCATGGCAATTTCTTTTTTTTTTATTTGTAATTTTTCAAGTCAAACAACATATGTTCGCGTAGCAGTATATAAACAGAATAAATCCTGCCATAGAAGTATAGCAACAGCAAACAATGCAAACAGTATGTGGATTTTAAGCCTTATCCCCATCCCCAAGGCCCCAACCCCCTAACAGTCCAAAGTTCAAGAAGAATGGAGAATGAAGAAGAAGGGAGAATGAAGAAGAATGGAGGTTCACGAAGGGTTAATAGTTTCAATTGTAGATGGATACGTCTGTTTATTCCACCAAGATTCAAATCGATTCCATTGGGTCAGATGCTTTTTAAGTAGCTGTCTTCTAATGGCTTCAGCTTGTTGAGATACCATACTTTTGTCAATCGTTGTAGATCCCTTGCACGAGATGGAGCTTCCCGCTTTTTCCATGAGCCTGCAATCTCTGCTCTAGCGTCTTGGATAACCTGTTGTATCAAATAAATTATTCTGCTCAGAAAGTTTAGAAGGATATATGTTGAGGAGAAATATTTTTGGCTGCAAAGGGACATGTACCTCCGTTATGTCATATATAAGACCTAGTATCATATTCCAATATCCCTGTATAGTTTCACAATCCCACTAAATATGTAAAAAATGTCCCCCTATCTCCACACCCCCTCCAACACATATCTGTTGATAAGGGATAGTATTTATGTAGTTTCTCCGGGGTTAAATACCAACGGTACAACATTTTATAATTCTGTTCCATTATCAAAGTGGAGATTGAGCCTTTCTTAGCTGAGTTATAACATGATAACCACTCTTGAGGTTCTAACTTAACCTGCAAGTCTTTCTCCCATTGAACAATATGAAATGGCGGAGATTCAATATCTTTATTGAGAAGAATATATATATTTTAGAAATTACCTTTTTAAGCTTTTCTGCATGGTCACAGTAACCCTCAAAGAGTGATTTACCCCTGTTTAAGTCAGTTCGCACTGCTTTTTGTGACGAGTAATGCCTTAATTGTAGATAGAAAATGTTATCAGCCGATGGAAGCTTAAATTCCTCGGCAAGCTCAGATATTCCTTAATTTCCCCCCTACTCCACACGTTCAATGCAAATGCACCCTGTTTGGGCCCACCGGTGAGCTATGCTTGTGGAGTTTTCGGGCTGAAATGCCATATTATAGGAAATTGTGGATTTGAAAAATAAGGCTCTATCACCTATCATCTCCTTTTTCCATCTATCCCAAGTGTGTAAGGTATGTGTTATAGCAGGAGCTATACACTTCAGTAGTTTCTGATAGTTGAGTGGTAGCCATACTAAGGATTGAGGATGAATGCCCTCTAACAAATCCCGTTCCAATTGTACCCAACGCTTATTTTGGTCCTCTGCATGCCAGTCAATGATGAAGCGCAATTGTGCTGCTACATAGTAAAACAGCAAGATTGGGACCCTCAGACCCCTCTTGCCTTAGCAAGGTAAAGAACTTTGCCACTAACCCGGGGAGGCCGTCTTTTCCATAGGAAGTGAAACAAGTGTTTTTGCCAATTACGTAAATCGACAACTGAGACTGGGATTGGTAAGGTTTGGAATAAGTAGCTTAACCTTGGTAATATATTCATTTTTACGGTGGAAATTCTTCCCAATCACGAGTTTTTTATTTTGAACTTTTTTTTTTATATACTGACACTCATATGCAAAACAGTACATATCATATCGGTTTACAGCAAAACAAGGGAAGCATAAAACAAATGCCTTACATCAAACAAGGGTTACAGGAACTGGGATCAAATTTAACATGTAAATACTGTGGTCTTCCTGATATATAGCAGGCGGACAGAAACTAGCTTAGATAATAAGATGTCATGATGGAAATTTCTCCTCAGTGACCAGGAGCTGATGGACTGAGGAGAAAGAGAGTTCCAACCATTCCCATTTTTGTAGGTCGTCCTTTATGGTTTTCCACAAGGGGTCATAATTAAAAGAAAATAGATCCCCAATTTCAGAACCAATTCTGACTCCTAGATATTTGATGGACTTCTTGACTAATTTAAATGGGAAGTTTTGTTGCAAAGCTTTTACTTTGTTAGGATTTAAGGTATATTTAACTATTCCGATTTTTCCATGTTTAATTTGTATCCAGATACACCACTGAAACACCCCAGTTCCTGCACCAAATGTGGGAGCGAATATGAGGGTTGTACAACGGTAAAGAGTAAGTCTTCGGCAAATAAAGAAAGTTTATATTCATGATCCCCTATACGGACTCCCTGAATAGCTGGCGAAGCTCTGATAGTCGTGGCTAGAGGCTCTAAGTAAAGAGCAAACAAGAGTGAGGAAAGGGGGCAGCCCTGTCTGGTCCCCCTTTCAATCGGGAAAGACTTCGAATATCCCCCATTGACTTTTATACAAGCATTGGGGTTGGAGTATAATTTTCTAATCCAAGTCAGAAAATTACCACCCAGGCCCATTCTTTGCAGAACAGAGAAAAGATATTCTCAGTGGACAAGATCAAACGCTTTTTCTGCATCTATGGTGAGTAATATCATGGGTTGTTGAGTGGTCCGAGCATACCATATTAAATCAATTACTCTCCTCAAGTTGTCTGCCGCCAGCCTGCCAGGGACAAAACCCGTCTGGTCTGGATGGACATGTGGCCAAGATTTTCGCTAACAATTTCAGATCTAAATTAATAAGTGATATGGGTCTATAGCAGGGGTCAGGAACCTTTTTGGCTGAGAGAGCCATGAACGCCACATATTTTAAAATGTAATTCCGTGAGAGCCATACTAACTACAACCCCCCACCCTCCTGACTCCCCCAAGACCTACAAAATTAATTTACTACAACCCCTTACTCTTCTGATGCCCCCAAGACCTGCCAAATTAATTTACTACAACCCCCCCATCCACCTAACACCCCCCCCCCCAAGACCTGCCAAAAGTCCCTGGTGATCAAGCAGGGGTCCAGGGCTCGCAAACAAATCTTTAATACAAAAGTAAAAGTCTAATAAAACCCCACCCTCCTGACGCCCCCCAAGACCTCCAAAATTAATTTACTACAACCCCCACCCTCCTGACCCCCCCAAGACTTGCCAAAAATCCCTGGTGGTCCAGCGGGGGTCCGGGAGCGATCTCCTGGACTTGGGCTGTTGGCTGCCAGTAGTCAAAATGGCGCCGACGGCCCTTTGCCCTCACTATGTCACTGGGGTCGACCAATGGCGGCGGTAGCCCCTGTGACATAGTAAGGGCAAAGGGCCGTTGACACCATTTTGATTACTGGCAGCCAACGGCCCTTTGCCCTTACTATGTCACAGGGGCTACCGCCGCCATTGGTCGACCCCAGTGACATAGTGAGGGCAAAGGGCCTTCGGTGCCATTTTGACTACTGGCAGCCGACAGCCCAAGTCCAGGAGATTGCTCCCGGACTGCTCCTGGACCCCCGCTGGACCACCAGGGACTTTTGGCAGGTCATGGGGGGGTCAGGAGGATGGGGGTTGTAGTAAATTAATTTTGGAGGTCTTGGGGGGCATCAGGAGGGTGGGGATTTTGTTAGATTTTTACTTTTTCATTAAAGATTTGTCTGCGAGCCAGATGCAGCCATCAAAAGAGCCATATCTGGCTCCCGAGCCATAGGTTCCTGACCCCTGGTCTATAGGATCCACATAGCGTAACATCCCATCCTGGTTTCATCAAGATAGTTATCCCCGCTCTGTTGGCATTCACTGCAATCTCCTCTTCTAGTCACAAATTATTGAAAGCCGCTGTTAAGGGAGGAGTTATGATGGTACTCAATGATTTATAGAAACTGGCAGTGAATCCATCTATGCCCGGTAACTTCTCCATTTTTAGGCCTTTGATAGCCTTTGAAACTTCTTCTTCCGAAATGTGTTTATTAAGATAATTTTGTTGGATTTGCTCTGCTCGTGGTAAGTGAATATTCCCCAGGTATGAATCTATATCCCCTTGTGAAATGTCCTTCCTTTGAGAATAAAGTTGCTGATAAAACTGAATGAATCTCTGACGTATTTTCTCATTGTCCGAAAACATCTCACCGGATTCTGATCTGATTTTTAAAATTTGGTTCTGAGTGTCTCGGGCCTTTAGCCTTCTAGCAAGCAACCTCCAGCTTTATTTCCTCCCTCAAAAAATTCCTGTTTAGCTCTGTCCAATTGGAACACTATCTCTCCCATGGATAGATTTTTCAATTCCTCTCTCAATCTTTCTAATTTGTCTGCGACCCCCTGATCTCCATATTGTTTATGTCAAATTTCAAGTTTGTTCAATTGGGACATAATCTCAGTTCGCCTATTGTGCTTAATTTTCTGAACAAAGGATGCCCGTGCTATTAATTTGCCTCTTGCCACAGCTTTAAAACAATCCCATAAAGTGTTAGCTGATATCTCCCCTGTATCATTTTCCACTAGGGACGTCTCCATTTCCTTTCTGAGTTCAGAACAAAATTCAGTATCAGTTAGTAGACTATCGTTTAGACGCCAAAATCTTTCTCCGAACTGAATGCCCAACTTGTAGAATGTGAGTGAGATGGCTGCATGACCTGACCATGTTATGGGAGAGATCGCTGTAGTTTTAATCTTATTGGTTAGATCCTTGTCCACTAGGAAGTAGTCAATTCTTGAGTACGTCTTATGTATTTTTGAATAAAAAGTGTAATTATGCTCAGAAGGGTGGGAAAGTCTCCACACATCTATTAAATTCCAATCTCTCATAAGAGCTCTCAGACCTTTTCTGTGACGGCGTGAATGACTACCTCCTCCCCCACTGGTGTCTAAAAAAGGGATACAGGGTTAGATTGAAGTCGTTCCTCCCCCCCCCCCCTATTATTAAGGATCCCTCTACCCATTGTTGCAATGTTGTAGCCAGTTGTTAAAAAAATGGACCTTGTCCTGTATTAGGAGCGTAGATATTTACAACAGTATAAATGGCTTTACCTAATTTAAACTTAACTATGATATATCTACCTTCTGTGTCGCGCATTATGGATATAATATCTACTGTCACATTTTTTGAAAACAGTATTCCCACTCCCCCATATTTGTGTCCCATTGTTGCAGCAGCAAAGAATTGAGAAGGGAATTGCTGAGAGACCAATTTCTCATGTTTCTTTCTAAGATGTGTCTCCTGACAGAGGGAGAATATCCACTCTTTCCCTAATAGCATCCTGCAACAATCGTTTTCTCTTGTAAAAGGAGTTGAGCCCCTTAACATTCCAGGACATCATTCGTAACTCACCCATCATGATCGGTACTCCACCCCCTCCTGTGATATACTGCAGTTCTCAGAGTATCCAAGTAACTCATGTCCCCACAAGAATGCATAGCAATCATTCCTCCTCCCTCCTTTGATGGATGGTATCTGATAGAACTGCTTGTTGTCATTTAACCCTCCCCCTTCCCCCCCTATGTATGTGTCTATCGCTCCAGGAGGACTAACGCCACTCAAGACCTGTCCGGCACCTGAATGGTCCACCGCTCCCCGCCTTAGTCGATGCTATATGTTGAACATCCTAACTCATTTAACTTTCAATTATAACTTGTTCTCAGTATTATGTATAATCTGGTATAACTCATGTGCCATATAGTCCAAGCAAACAGTACATCCTGATATCAGATCACCTAGATCCCCTAACCCCCAGCTGCTAGCTGAGTAGTAGTAATATGGCAAACAGTCTCATTTAGCTCACGACACACTGTCCCTGGAGAATCTCTGGTCATCCAGTTGTCTTCTGAGCCGATTTCCCCCATGCTGAACTCTCTGCCATTTCTGTGGGGTTCCCACTGGGGGGCCCGTGCTTTGGATCTTATCTGTTTCCAGTGGATGTTTCAATAGACAAGCAGCTCTTAATAATTTGGAGGCTTCTTCCACGGATTTAAGAACATAAGAACATGCCATACTGGGTCAGACCAAGGGTCCATCAAGCCCAGCATCCTGTTTCCACAGTGGCCAATCCAGCCATAAGAACCTGGCAAGTACCCCAAAAACTAAGTCTATTCCATGTTACAGTTGCTAGTAATGGCAGTGGTTATTATCTAAGTCAACTTAATTAATAGCAGGTAATGGACTTCACTCTGGATGAGACCCCCTCCCCTGTATTGTGAATTGGAGTCCAAAAGGGAATAACCACTTATATTGATAGTTCCCTTCCCGTAAAACCTGGAGTACTTTGTGAAATTCGCGCCTTTTCTTATGGTGATGGGAGATAAGTCTTGAAAGATTTCCACTTTGGCTCCATACCACTGAAAGTCCGTGATCTGTCTTGCTTGTTGTAAGATCTTTTCTTTGTGGTCGTAGGCATGGAAGCAGACCACTATATTTCTGGGTGTATTTCCTCTCAATTTAGTGAGGGCCCTGTGTGCCCTATCCAGTTTGATTGCAGGGAGGTTTTCTTCCGTGTTCTGGGATTGCAGTATCTGAGCACAAATATCTTGAATAATTCTTGTGCAGTCCTGAAAGCCTTCACCTTCTGGAACGCCCCTGAAGCGTAAGTTTCCCCTTCTAGAACGGTTCTCTAGATCTTCCAGCCAACAGGAATGCTCGTCAGCCCCTTGCTTTAGCTGAACCATTTCTTTCTGTAAAGCAGTAAATGCTTCTCCCTGCTCCTCTGCCTGCATCTCAAGAGAGTCCACGCGGTCTCCCAGTCCTGCGAATTCGCGGTGGAGCTCAGCTGCTATCTGCTGAATTTCACTTTTTAAATTTCCCATGCCCTCTTTTAGCTCACCGAACCACTTCTGGAAGTCAGCACGAGTGATTTTGGGCTCTTCTTCCTCCCACGGCTTACTGCTGCTCTTAGCGGCAGGGGGAAGCTTGGCGCTTTCTTCTCCCTCCTTGTGGTCGGCCATGTTGGCTCGAATTTGCTCCACCGCGGCTGTGAACAAAAACTGCTTCAGATCCGCGATTTTCTTTCTCGTTGCCATCTAGAGATCTCCCAGGATCAGGGTAGGAGTTTTCGCCAAGTTTGCGTTATTTTTGGAGCTAGATGTAGTTCGATTTCGTTGCGAAGGGGAAGGAGCTCAGGGTTCAGGCTGCCATCACGTCGGATGACGTCACTTCCTCCCCTTAGCATGGCAATTTCTAAATGTTGCTGAAGACTGAAAGATGGACAATGTAACCCCGATATATAAAAAGGGCTCCTAAGGTGATTCGGGAAACTATAAAATGGTGAGCCTGACTTCAGGGCTGGGAAAAATCATGGAAACTGTCAAAAAGAATAAAATCACAAAACATTTAGATATAGACATGTTTTAATGGGACACAGCCAGCATGGATTTACCCAAGGGAAGTCTTGTCTCACAAATCTCCCTCATTTCTTTGAAGGGGTGAATAAGTATGCGGATAAAGGTGAACCAGTAGATGTGGTGTGTTTGGATTTTAAGAAGATGTTTGACAAAGTCCCTCGTGAAAGGCTTCTAAGAAAACTAAAAAGTCAAGGGACAGGAGGTGATGTCCTTTTGTGGAATGCAAACTGGTTAAAAGACAGGAAACAGAATAGGATTTCACAATGGAAAATGGTAAACAGTAGCATGCCTCAGAGACCTGTACTTGGACCGGTGCTTTTTAATATATTTATAAATGATCTGGAAAGAGCTATGATGAGTAAGGCAATCAAATTTGCAGATGACACAAAATTATTCAGAATAGTTAATCAGAAGTGGCTTGTGATAAATTGCAGGAGGACCTTGCGAGGCTGGAAGATTGGGCATCCATATGCCAGATGAAATATTAAGTGGACAAGTGCAAGGTGATGCATATAAGGAAAAATAACCCATGTTGTAGGTACACAATATTAGGTTCCATTTTAGGAGTTACCACCCAGGAAAAAGATCTGGGCATCATAGTTGATATTACATTGAAATCGGCTCAATGTGCTGTGGTGGTCAAAAAAGCAAACAGGATGTTAGGAATTATTAGGAAGGGAATGAAAAATAAAACAGAATGTCATGCCTCTGTATCACTCAATGCGTAGACTGTACCTTGAATACTGTGTGCAGTTCTGGTTGCTACATCTCATAAAAGATAGAGTTGCACTGGAGAAAATACAGAGAAAGGCAATCAAAATGATAAAGGGCATGGAATGGCTCCCTTATGAGGAAAAGCTAAAGAGGTTAGGGCTGTTCAGCGTGGAGAAGACATGACTGAGGTTATGACAGAGGTCTACAAAATCATGAAAGAACTTGAATGGGTAAACGTGAAACGGTTATTTACTCTTTCAGATAATACAAGGACTAGAGAGCACTCCATGAAGTTAGCAAGCAGCACATTTAAAACAAATCGGAGAAAATTATTTTTCACTGAGCACACACTTAAGCTCTCGAATTTGTTGCCAGAAGATGTGGTTAAGACAATTAGCTTAGCTGGGTTTAAAAAAAAGATTTGGACAAGTTCCTGGAGAAGTCCACAAATTGTTTGTCAAGTTGACTTAGGAAATAGCCACTGCTTATTACCAGCATTAGTAACATGGGATCTATTTAATATTTGGGTACTTGTATTCTGGATTGGCCACTGTTGGAAACAGGATGCTGGGCTTGATGGGTCCTCGGTCTGACCCAGTATGGCGACTTCTTACATTCTTAAAACCCCTAAAAGCGCATCTAGTTGGCACAGCAATACAAAGAGCATAGTACAATAAATACTTATCCAATAAGCTCAAGTCAGTTTTTAAAGTTTGATCACTGGAAAGAGCTGAGCTTTTTTTTTTGTTTTAATTTTTTAGAGGCCCAAGGCAATGACTGAATGGGGGGGGGGGGGGGTGAGGAATAAGGAAACCACAGTAATTGTTAGCACAGAGCAGCAAAAAAAGCTAGCAACGGCACTGCTCCCCCATTTGCCCACCAACTCGCCTTTGTTCATCTCCCTTCTTTTTGCACCCCACTCTCTTCTTTGCCCCTCATCCTCCACGCTTCCCCCTCACCTTTCTTTCCTTTCTGCCTCCACCATCCTTTGTTTATTCTACCTTTGACACTGCACCAATATTCCCACATTTAACCTTCTCTGTCTTTGCCCTCTTTTCATCGTGTTCAACATTCTCTCTTTTTCCCCCCAATCCCCTTTCTATCATCCACCTATCCTACAAAGCTACGGTTTATTTTCCCCTTCCCCGAGGAAGCTAAGCCTCGGGCACAAAAAAACAAAGGGCTTCTTCACTTAATCGCACTCCCTACACTGGGAACAGAATGACACAGGCCTTCCGCACGCGCCGCACAGCGGTGAGGGCGGGGTCCGGAGCCCTGCGCGCGCAGGCCAGGAACGGTTACCCTGGCTGCGGGTCTTCGCTGCCATCACCTGTCTTCGACACCCGGCCAACGTCCGCGGCGGTTGGTGCTGAAGCGCGTCGCTATGGAGGATTCGCATCGCTCCTCCATCCTCGCCACTTCTCTCTTGAAGGCTCCCGGCATTACCCAGACGAGAGCGTCGGTCGCATTGTACGAGAGGGAAGAGGAGGGTCGGCAAAAGGAGGCGCTTTGTGGCTTTCGCCATTTCAAGGTACCGCTGTGAAAGGCTTGCTGTGTGGTATAATCTAAATATAATATATTGGCCCTGCTGGCTGATTTGGCTGGGCCCGCATGTAACCTACAACCAGTATGATCTTTGGGCCTGGGTTTTTTTTTTGCACTTAGAGCATTCTGATCGTTTTAGCCATGAAAAGGTAACTATATTGTTTATATAGTATCATTAGTGTAGTGCTGCACAAGAGAATTCCATTGGTTATAAGTGGCTTTTGCAGGGAGGTTGTGGCTACTTTAAGGTCATCCAGTGGAAGCTGAAGCAGATCCCCAGGTTTTCAGCTCACTGCATGGATTTAAATCTTAGATCTGATTACTTTCCTTTCCAAGCCCCTGCTTGAGGTGAGTTATATTCACGTACAGTAGGTACTTCCCTGCTTCAGGAGGTTTACAATCTAAGGGGCCTGTTTACTAAATGTTTTCTCCCATTCTGTGGTTATAGAAAAAATGCTTTGTAAATAGGACCCTAACTTTATCTAAAACCCAGATTTTAAAAACCTGGTGCGCATGAAAACCGGGAAAGATGCACAGAACGGGTTTGACAAAAGGGGGTGGGATGGGGTTCTGGGCATGGGCATGGGTTCCATTTGGAACGCCATGCCTCCGGACCTCAGACTGGAGACCTGTCTAATAACTTTTAAAAAGAAACTAAAGACATGGCTGTTCAGCCAAGCCTTCCCCACTACAAACCCCATTGCCTGATCAAGAATTGTTCCATCACCCACTTATGTATACAAATTTTTCCATATTTTTCATGCATAGTATCTATTAAAGAGGTTGGCTCCTTGCCCCCCTCTTTTGTATATAGTATTTATTTATTTATCTCGTTCACCCCCTCTTTATTTCTTACTCCAAGTTAAGGCATCCTTGTTATAATGTAACTTTTATGCTCCTTTATCTCTTGTTGATTGGTTAATTATATTTTCTGCTTAGTTCAATGTAAACAGAGTTGATTTGATTTGTGTCAAGAAAGTCGGTATATAAAAGCCTTTAATAATAATAATAATAATAATAATAATGGGTGGGCAGGGATAGCCCATGCCAGCAGCTGACCCGCCTGCGCAATCCGTTACTGCTCTGGAGAGCTGGTAAGTTCTAAAACAAAAAAAAAATGTTAGGGTTTAAGGGGTCGGGTGGGATAGGGTAAAAGAGAGGCAGGTTACGTAAGGGTTTTAGGAAGTTCCTTCCCAGTCCGCTCTGTTATTGCATTGGAGTGGGAGGGAACTGGGAATAGAGCCTATCACATCACCGTGCGCATGTAGTAAAATCCCCCCCCCGTGTGCGCGTGAATCAGCATGCGTATGTGCACCACATGGGTATGGATTTTATAACATGCGCGCACATGGACGCCCGCATTCGGGTCTTAAAATTTACCGTTAAGGTAGTAGAAGGTGAAGTAGCTTATCTAAGGTCACAAGGAGTGTCACTGGGAGAAAAGCAGGATTTGAATACTGGCTTTCACAATGCTTAAAGAAGGGGTTTAGAAAGTCAGGCTGCAGTCTCAGGATGATATGAAATTGTGTTGGGAACACTTTATGATAATATCACAGAAAAAGAGGATCCTTAAAAATAATTTCTGCACAATTTCTGGAGTTATTTCTGTGTGCATTCAAAAGATCTATCATAACAACTATGCTACCTTTTAGCACAATTTCTAAAACTTAATTGCTGGCATTCTTACTTCATTTTCTTTAATTGTAAATTGATTTTAATTTTGATGTGATGAAAGAGTATAGCTCCTGAAAGTTAGTCAAGGAATGTAGTTAGTCCAATAAAAAAAAAAGTGGAATCTTGTGTATTTTTATGTTGACCTTTATTTCCATGCTTTTAACACTACAGTCACATTGCTTTTGGTTAATTTTGACAGCTTTTATATGCTGGGGTGAGGGTGTTTTGGCTGGCTGTGAATAGCAACTCAGTATTCAGGTGATTAATTTTTAATAGCCTGTAAAACATTCATCTTTTTTAATAACTATAAGTTAAACAACCTACCCAATAGAGCGTAGGTACTAAATATTTTTCCCATAGATGCAAAATAGGTAAACCTTTTAGTTCATCTGACTCAGGTTTGCTAAGATTGTCAGTTGGAAACTATTAGTTTCGGGGGGGTTGGACGCGCGTTTTCGACGTGCTATTACCCCTTACTGAATAAGGGGTAAAGCTAGTTGCAGAAATCCACTTCTTACCCTGGGATATGCAACATGGAATCTATCTACCCCATGGGATCCTGCCAAGTACTTGTTATTTGAATTGGAAACAGGATACCGGGCTTGATGGATCTTTAGTATGACCCAGTATGGCAAATCTGATATTCTTATATCTCCAATCACATCTCTACAAGCCCTCTTTGTGTTCACTATGTGGATTTGTTTATGACTTTAATTCTAATTCTGAGTGTAATTTTCCTTGACACTATTAGGCCGATACAACCAGCGGAGCGCACTATTTTCCCACGGTTGGACGCGTGTTTTCGACGCGCTAGCTTTACCCCTTATTAAAAAGCAGTGGCCCCAGAACAGATCCCTGGGGCATTCCAATAATCATCTTTCTTCACTGGGAAAATTTACCATTAAGTCCTATTCTCTGTGATCTATCTTTTAACCAGTTCACAATCCACAAAAAGACACTGCTCCCTATCCTATGACTTTTTAATTTTATTTCATTCATTTATTAAAACTTTATAAACTGATCGTAGAGCATGTTACCCAAGCGGTAGTACAAATGGTAAAACAGTCATAAACTTCAAACTACATAAAATAAAATCCAATGATACATAATCAGAAGTACTTCCCCCTCGCAACACACCTCCTAACTGGACCTCAACATGCACATATCCCTCAATCAACATAACACCTTGAACACTTAATATTGTCAAATTCTAACATAACTGCTCCCCTTAAATGTTAACTGTTATTTTACTTTTACTCTCCCTGAACTTTTACTCCCCCCGAATTTTAACTATTATCTGACTTTGATTATGATCTTTATACTACCTCTTTAACATGTCTTACACTGATTGAAACTTGTAAACCGTTGTGATAGCGAAACCGAATGACAGTATATAAAATTCGATAAATAAATAAATATTATGAGTTTTAGCTTCCACGGCAAGCCTCTTTCAAATTCTCTCTTTGAATTCCTGTTCAAAGCTTTGCATCTAACTTGCCAGTGCTTATTCTGTTTCTTGTTTTCTTCATTCAGATCCTTTTCCCATTTCTGGAGAGATGTATTTTTTAGTTTGTATAGCTTCTTTCACCTGGCATGGTTAAAAAGGTGTTTACCCTTCTTTCCACCTTTTCTAATGTGTGATCTAGGCTTTGAAGATGGTATTTTTAAACAATGTCCAAGCCTGATGTAAAATCTTAACCTTTACACTTGTTCCTTTCAGTTTCTTGTCGATAGCAGGGCTGAATTAGCCATGCTGTTTGGGAAGCGCCGCGATCCTGGGTAGGCGGAGTTTCTCTTAGCTGAACACAGAGTTTTGAACTCTGTGCATCTGCGCGGTTGTCTTCCCGCGCGGTTCCCTCACCTCTTCAGTTTCTTTTTTTCCGCGAGCCGCATGCGGGGTATTTTTCTCTTAGCGATTTTTCTCTGACTAGATTTTTCAAGTGAATATTTTTGGCGTTTTTCCTCAGAATTCTCATCCCAGATGGCTCCGAAGCCATCTGGTTTCAAGTATTGCCAATGTGGCAAAATTTATGTCCATCACGGATGGACATAATTATTGCTACATTTGCTTAGGCCCGGACCACGATCAAAAGTCGTGCCGGGACTGCAGCAGGATGTCACAGAGGGCCCAACGACACTGGGCCGCGAAGATGGAGGGGGCTCCGCTTGGGCACTTCAGCCCCACCATCCTCCGTCCATTCTTCGCCGGGACCGGTGAAGTCTGGTAAGGCCCATCTGAAGCGGGCATCCTCGCTGGGACCAGCGGGACTCGAGAGGCCTGAAAAACAATATAGGCCAGTGCTTCACACACCCTCAAGGCCTCGTTCAAAAGCCGGGGATCCGGCAGAGAATCGGCGCAAACCACCAGGGGATATTCCATCGGAGCTTGCGCCGTCTGTGTTATCAAAGACACACGACGCCTTAAAATGAACGAAGCACGACGCACCCTACGGCGCACCGCCGCGACAACGCACTCTCAACGCATCACACGACGCACAGAGCAACCAAGGAGCACGGAGCAGGCAGGGCGCATGGATCAACTGTGGAGCACGGAGCATCTACGGTGCACAGAGCACATACGCATGACGCACCCATGGAGCATAGGATAATCCAGGGAAGCCCCTATGGCGCATGGTGCTAAAACAATGCACCTCCAATCACCAGAAAGAAGTGCATTGGGCAAGCATAGCCATAAATTACATCATATTGCTTCCATAAAACAAATAATACGATCAAGAAGTTCTTCAAGAAAGTCCTTAACTTCAGATGTGGACATTCAACGCTTATCGACATCAGATTCCCTGTCATCGGGCCGTTCTCCTAGCGGTAGTTCTTTGGCCAGTCTCTCATCGCTTTCTAGACAGAAGAGACATTCTCCTTCTTTACAAATTCCATCAACAAAACGAATTCGCCCTTCGCCAGTTATACCTCCTCAAGGTCAACATAAGGGACAGGTACCGAAAGATATTTTGCTTGCGGCTATTCCAACAAGAACCCCAAAGCAAAACATTCACATTCCTCCACAAGGTACTTTGGCTGCATCAACTATGACGAAAATCTCAGATATTCTCTCCTCTTTTTTCAAAGAATTGGAAAAATCAAAGGAATTACCATCACAACGTTCTCCAGAAGATTCTCCTGAACTGCCTACAGGGATAGAACCTCTACAACCAGAAAAAGAAGATATTCCAACTTAACCCATCAGCCCTGGTTCTCCAGAATCAGTTTATTCTGTGACTTCCTCAACAGGTTTGCCCTCTGACCCTCAGGAAGGTTTACCTGAACCATATTCTCCTCCCGAGGACTTGCCCTATTCGAAATTTGTTGAGAAAGTAGGAAGTCGTCTTCAGGTGGAAACAGGAAGAATACCTGACCCCAGAGCTGAAATGCTCGGTATCTTAAAGATATTCGAATCTCCTCCCGAGCCTACTGCTCTCCCACCTCATTCGGTATTAGAAAATCTACTCTTTAAAATTTGGAAGACTCCTTTCTCATCACTGGCTACTTCTAGAAAAATTGACATCAAATATAAGATGCGTAATTCAACAATTTACGAATCAGCCCAACTACCACACCAATCAATAGTGGTAGAATCAGCCTTGTCCAAGGCAAAACGGAATAAGTTGCATTCAAATACTCCACCGGGCAGAGAAAATAAATGCCTAGATGATTTTGGGAAAAAGATTTATTATTCCTCTATGCTTACCAATAGGATACAACATCACCAGTTTTACACTACACAATACCTCTTTGAAACACTCCAAAAACTGCATCCACTGTGTATGTCCGAAAACACACCGCACCAGTCTTTCTTGGAGCTGGAAGAAGGACTTAGACATTTATTACGCTCTATTTATGAATCTTTCGAATCTTCAGCAAGAACATCTGCTTCAGCTATTGCGGCCCGGCGTATGGCTTGGCTTAGAGCCAGCGCAATTAGGACGGATGTCCATGAGAAGTTGGCTGACATTCCATGTATGGGCGACAATCTCTTTGGAGATAAATTTGGAGATATCGTATCACATTTGAAAGAACAAAGTGCAGCAGTACAATCTATCACCACTCCTGCAGATTCTCAGAAGTCGCAACATCGTTTCTATCCTTACCGTCGTCGGTATTACTCGAGACCATACAACAGGCCTTATACGAATTACAGGCCTCAACAGTATGTCCCTCCAAGAAATGCAGCTCAACAGGGCGCAAGGGGTCGTGCCAGGCAGCAAAGAACAACAAAACAAGTGCTAACCCCTCAGCAGAAGCCTGCTTCCTCTTTTTGAAATTGATGAAGCCACCACCACTACCTGCTTTCATAGGAGGACACCTTCAATTTTTTCTCCAAAATTGGGATTCTATCACTTCAGATCAGTGGGTACTAAACATTATCAGAAACTGTTATTCTCTAATTTTTCAATCCACCCCATCTCTTCCTCATATTCCTCCGAAGAGGATGATACCATACCACTCCACATCCCTCACAACGGAATTGAACAACCTGCAGATTCAACAATCTATCCAAATTATTCCCCTTCAGCAACACCAAGGATTTTATTCCCAATATTTCCGCATTCCGAAGAAAGCGGGTGGCCTACGACCCATTCTAGATCTCCGACTACTCAACAAACATATACAGAGAGAGAAATTCAAAATGACTTCTCTCAAAAATATCCTACCACTGATTCAACACAACGATTGGCTATGTTCCATTGATCTGAAGGATGCATATTCCCATATACCAATTCATCCTTCTTCTTGGCGTTACCTATGTTTCCAAGTTCGGAATACACATTACCAGTACAAAGTTCTCCCATTTGGCCTAACTTCAGCCCCAAGAGTATTCACCAAATGTCTAGCAGTGGTGGTGGCTCACCTAAGAAAACTTTCGATCAAAATATTCCCTTATCTGGACGACTGGTTAATAGTAGCATCGGACCAATCTACACTGAAAGAACACACGATACGCACGATCGAATGTCTTCAGACATTGGGATTTATAATCAATTTCGAGAAGTCTCACCTACAACCTACTCAAATACTTCAGTTCATAGGCGCTCTCATAAACACAGTCTAACAGAGAGCGTACCTTCCTCAAGACAGGATGCAAAACATACAATCACTGGCACACAGCCTACTTCACAGAAGCCGGGCATCAGCACGCCAGGTTCTTCAACTTCTGGGTCATATCGCAGCAGCAATCTATGTGGTTCCCCACACCAGACTACACATGCGCCTTTTACAATGGGGTTTAAAAACTCAGTGGTCTCAATACATACAACCACTCACCACCAAGATTCAAATTACAAATGCAATGAAAGAGGACATTCAATGGTTTCTCCTATCTAAGAACCTTTCCATTCCGTTTACCACCTCACCGAAAAACTCTGACCACAGATGCCTTCAACAAGGGTTGGGGAGCAAATCTGAACGACAAGAAAACTCAAGGTCTGTGGACCCCTCAGGAATCCACATATCAGATCAATCTCCTGGAGCTAAGAGCCATCTGGATGGCACTTCAAACGTTCTCGGATCAGATACAGGGATTAAGCCTCATGGTATATACAGACAAGCAGGTAGCCATGTTTTACATAAACAAAGAAGGAGGGTCCGGTTCTTGGACTCTCTTCCAGGAAGCAACATGAATTCTACATTGGGCAATCAAAGCCCAGGTATCAATTCAAGCAACGTATCTTCCAGGTCTGGACAATGTAACAGCAGACTGTCTCAGTCTGATTTTTCATCCACATGAATGGACCTTGAATCCAGAGGTGGCACAAACCATCTTCAAACAGTGGGGGTTTCCCACAATAGACCTCTTTGCCATGGAAGCAAACAGACAAGTCCAAACCTTTTGCTCAATTTACCCCAGCAATCAAAGGATGGCTCCAGATGCCTTTCTCATTCCATGGACACCAAGCTTGATGTATGCCTATCCACCCATTCCACTCATTTCTCGAACGATTCAGAAATGCATCCAGGACGTATCGGACATGATTTTAATAGCCCCGGCATGACCGAGACAGCCCTGGTACATCTCTTGAAACTCTCCATTCATCCACCGATACCGTTACAAAACCTTCCACATCTTCTCACACAGGAAGGGGGCTCACTACTTCACTCCATGAATCAATCACTTCATCTCACAGAGTGGAGGTTGAGAGGCAGATATTAACTCCCTTAGGCTTATCCTCTCAATTAGAGGATATTCTTATAGCGTCACGGAAACCTTCAACTAGACGTAACTACAAAGGGAAGTGGCAACATTACTTAGACTGGTGTGCCCAAAAAACATAAACCCTTTTTCATCCACAGCCACTCAATTATTGCAATATCTGCACACACTCTATGAAGCAGGATTAGCAACCACTTCGGTACAAGTTCACATCAGTGAACTTGTACCGAAGTGGTACAGTGGTACAAGTGGTACAGTATAGCAGCCTTTCATGAACCTTTTAATAACCTTCCAATGTCTAACCACCCATTGATATCTAGATTCATGAAGGGAATGATCCGACTTCGTCCACCGGTGACTAAGCCTCCAATTCCATGGGACTTAAATGGAAAACAGTCTTTCTCATTGCCATTACTTCTGCAAGGAGGGTCAGCGAACTGCAAGCCTTGTTCACTGCTCCCCTTATCTTGAATTCTACCATGACAAGGTGACCCTTCGTCCTCACCCTTCTTTTCTACCTAAGATGGTAACATTTTTTCATCTTAACCAAACCATAACTCTACCTATCTTTATGCCAAAACCACATAATAACGAACATGAAAAACTTTTACACACATTAGACTGTAAGAGAGCGCTGGCTTACTATAAAAACAGAACTCACTCAACTTCGAGACCTTCTCAACTGTTACTTTCCTTTAACCCAAATGATCCTGGTCAACCAGTCTCAAAAAGGACTATAGCCAGTTGGTTATCACAATGCATACTTTTTTGCTACAACAAACGCTCCATCAAATTACCCACTAAGCCTCAGGTGCACCAAATTCGCGCCACTGCAGCATCAGTTGCACACTTGAATAAGGTTCCATTAATTGAGATCTGCAAAGCGGCAACATGGTCGTCCATTCATACCTTCACATCGCATTATTGCCTCCAACAACAGACGACCTCTGATGCAGCACTAGGCACAGCAGTCTTATCATCACTAAAAAGAACATGAGACTGTCTACCACTTCAAAGGTTGATGTCCTATCCTAAGAACAATAATATACAAGGACACAACCAGGGAGCTTGGGACTCCCAAACAGCATAGCTAATTCAGCCCTGCTATTGACGGGAAAAAGCAAGTTTGCTTACCGTAAACGGTGTTTCCGTAGATAGCAGGATGAATTAGCCATGCTGACCTACCCACCTCCCTAGACAGTCCCAAAGAATCAAACATCCCTTCTGAGCTTACCTCTCGCTTGGCTACAAAGAAACTGAAGAGGTGAGGGAACCGCGCGGGAAGACAACCGCGCAGACGCACAGAGTTCAAAACTCTCTGTTCAGCTAAGAGAAACTCTGCCTACCCGGGATCGCTGCGCTTCCCAAACAGCATGGCTAGTTCATCCTGCTATCTACGGAAACACTATTTACGGTAAGCAAACTTGCTTTTATATTCTAACCCCGAGGCTTGGGTAAAAGTCAATGGGTCGTACTCCCTACCTTCCAGATCCAACGGGAGTCAAGACAGGGCTGCCCCATGTCGCCCTTGCTGTTTGCGCTGTTCTTGGAACCTCTGGCAACACATATCAGGCAAGTGGAGCAAATTTCAGGTGTACAGGTGGGTGATCGTGAGTTTAAGCTCTCGCTTTTTGCAGACGATATGTTATTTAACCTCACAGACCCCAGAAAATCTTTAGAGAAGGTAATTGTGGAGCTGGGTGCTTTTAGCAAGGTCTCAGGATTTAAATTCAATTTAGAAAATTCAGAAATCCTAAACATCTCTGTCCCCAAAGACCAGCTCCTTACACTGAAGCAAAGTTCTCCTTTAAATGGGCGTCTAATTCTATTAAATACTTGGGTATTCGAATAAGCAATTCATTAGAAGAGCTGTTTGATTTAAACTTTTCACCTCTTATAAAATCTCTCTCCCAGGACTTACACACTTGGTCAGGTTATACCCTTTCTTAGTTTGGCAGAATAGCCTCTGTTAAAATTAACTTAATCCCACGGTTTAACTACCTCTTTCAATCTCTTCCGACATTTTTTGGTGACTGAGAAAGTGGAACATGATCTATTATTGGGGAAAACTCAAGTTGAACACTGGTGTGATCAGGCAGACATGCTGAAAAAGACCCTCTCCCTGCTATACTGGTTTCTCAACTGGGATCTGATGGGGTAAACCTCATATGTAAAGGTGTGGGAAGATGACCTGGGGAAAGAGCTTCCAGAAGAGACATGGGATTTAATTTATTTAAATGTTAAAAGGTGTTCTATCTCAGCCCTCGCACAAGAAAATAGCTATAAGATCATGATGAGGTGGTATGCTACCCCAGAAAGGATTGCCAGGTTTGTTCCATCGTATCCAAACAGCTGTTGGAAAAGGTGTGGGAGTATTGGAATGAACTTTCACATGTGGTGGCAGTGCCCAAGGATTGGCGACCTGTGGAAAAATATATTTACGCTGGCTTCAGACTTGGGCCTGGATTTATCAAAATGCACTAAATATCACATGTGATAGGAAAAGGGGCGGGTTTTATGTTACTAGGCAGTTTATTGCAAAGTGCGCTATCTTAGCGCTTCACATAGGTATTAGTTCAAACTGCGATAACTTTTTCACACTTTGCGATAAGTGCCAGAATTATTGTATTTCCTACATACAACCACTGGGGGGACCATTTAAAGCTGCTGGAGATCCAGCCTAGCTATCCAGGGCCCTTCTACAACCACTTGGGGGGGGGGGGGAGCCTGAGCCTAGCCTAGCCATAATGCCCTCATACTAGGTAGGTATTTATACCTCTATATGAGGCCTACCTAGTCACTCGAGGTGAGGTTTAGGTATTAGTGTAGGGGTTAGGGGCCACTTTGACTTTCAAAGTGACATGTACAAACAGAACAATGCTCTCTTGTGAAGATTTGATGACCTTCGGAGTGAGGAAATTCACACAAAGATGAGATTTGTGCAATGTTCTCGCAACCTAGCCAGGTAGAGAGTCCATCAAGCTAGGTTGAGAGAACATTGCACAAATCTCATTGTTGTGTGAATTTCCTCACTCCGAAGGTCATCAAATCTTCACAAGAGAGCACTGTTCTGTTCGTACGTGTCACTTTGAATCTCAAAGTGGCCGTAACCCCTACACAAATACCTAAACCTCAACTCGAATGACTAGGGAGGCCTCATATAGAGGTATAAATACCTACCTAGTATGAGGGCATTATGGCTAGTCTCTCTCTCTTCCCCCTCCCCCCCCTCCCCAGTTGTAGAAGAGACCTGATAGCTAGGCTGGATCTCCAGGAGCTTAAAACTACTAAAATCGGCATTTGCGAAAACATCGCATAGTGCGATAAAGCCCTATTGCACGGCTTTACGCAAATGAAAAAGGTGTAGTTAAAATACACGTTAAAGCTGTGCGATATGGCTTCGCAAATTATGAAGCCAGCCCACTTGGTCACTAATCCCGCCCCAAACTCCTCCCCTTTTTCTAATTTGCATCACACTATGCGTTATGAAGTTTTCGCATGCGTTAAAGGCGTTATTTTCATGCGAAAATGCCTTACGCATGCGAAAACACCATATAGCAATTTGATAAATGACCCCCTTAGCAGGGTCAATGGTAGACCCCAACCCGGAACAAGCTTTACTAAATGTCTCACTTGATAGGTCGGATTTAGAGAATTCTCTATTCCAACAACTAATGCTGGCAACACGATGTGCACTGGCAGTCTCCAGTTTCAAAAGTTTTATATATATAATCAGTTGAACCAGTTCAAGGTTAATCAAGTATTAAGCAACATATTTTAACACTGGCTTTTCAAAGACAATACTGAAGAGCTAAGCACGCTGCATGGGTATATGTAGGCTGATGTCAACTTTGAAATCTGACTCCATCTCCCATCTGCTATGAGGAGAGCACAATACCCATTGGTCCTGAGTCCATCTGTCTACACTAAGGAAAACGAAATTATCAGGTAAGTAATTTCTCCTTTTTAGCCAAAAGATCTTCATTCAAAAATTGGAGGAAGGATCCATCAGAAGAAAATAGGATAAAGCATAAGCATTGGCAAGTTAAATGTAAGACATTGATAAGACAGGCTTAGAGAGAATTTGAAAAGAAGTTGGCCATAGAGACAGAAACTCACAATAAAAACTTTTAAAAATATTTTATTTATTATTTTATTTGACGGCTTTTATATACCGACGAACGTTGGGAACATCTCATCGGTTTACATAGAACAAAATTAGCAACAGGCTTTACAGGTAACGCATAACAAACAGCCCGATACTGTAAAACCGCGGGAGAGCAGACGAACGCCCGCTCTCCCGGCGCACGCACCGGCCCTTTGCCGGTGCGAGCTATCCAGTATGCTCCAGCATGCAAATTAGGCGCCGCGGTGCAAACGAGGGAAAGGAGGCGCTAGGGACACTAGCGCGTCCCTAGCGCCTCCTTTTGGCCTGGAGCAGCAGCTGTCAGCGGGTTTGACAGCCGACGCTCAATTTTGCCGGCGTCGGTTCTCGAGCCCGCTGACAGCCACGGGCTCGGAAACCGGACGCCGGCAAAATTGAGCGTCCGGTTTTCGGCCCGACAGCCGCGGGCCGAATTCAAATTTTATTTTATTTTATTTTTTTACTTTTTTTTACTTTTGGGGACCTCCGACTTAATATCGCTATGATATTAAGTCGGAGGGTGCACAGAAAAGCAGTTTTTACTGCTTTTCTGTGCACTTTCCTGGCACCGGAAGAAATTAGCGCCGACCTTTGGGTCGGCGCTAATTTCTTAGAGTAAAATGTGCGGCTTGGCTGCACATTTTACTTACTGGATCCCGCGCACATACCTAATAGGGCTATCAACATGCATTTGCATGTTGAGGGCACTATTAGGTGCTGCGGGTGGGCCGCGTGTTTTCCTCCCCTTACTGAATAAGGGGTAAGGGAAAACACGCGTCCAGAGCAGGCTGACAGTGCGCTCCGACGGAGCACACTTTACTGTATCGACCTGTAAGGAGGAACAGGCTTTAAAGGTAATACATAACTCAGGAGGAACAAAAATTATCAATAGGCTTTACAGGGAAAACTTAAATAAACTTAGGGGAGCAATAAATTCGTAAACGTTGCGAAACATATATTCACAGGATTGCATGTAGGATACAAAGATAATGCTATATATGTGATGTACAGGGATAAGCTCGCATGGAAGTTGAGAGACTGGGGTAGCCGTGGAGTGAGATATACTAAGGAGGTGCTAGAGTGTGCAGACGGTTAGGTGTAGGAGTGCTTGAAGAACCAAGTCTTGAGGTTTTGCCTGAATATTTTTGGGCAAGTTTCCTGGCGGAGAGAGGCTGGTAGTTTGTTCCAGAGGTAAGGCCCTGCTAGGGAGAGGGCCCTTTCATTTGTGATGCGAAGCTTAGTCAGCTTGGGTGAGGGGGTATGTAGTGTGGCCAGGTATTGTTTTCTAGTGGGTCTATTATTGTGAAAGGTGAAATGCTCTTTAAACCAGTGCATGTTTTGGTTGTGAAGGGATTTGTGAATTAGAGTGAGAGCTTTGAAGTTAATTCTAGATGCTACGGGTAACCAATGCAGATGTTTGAGTACAGGGGTTATGTGATCATTTTTGTGGGTGTTGGTGAGTATATGGGCAGCTGCATTTTGGAGGAGTTGCAGCAGTTGTATGGTGCTTTTAGGTAAGCCCAGCAGCATGGAGTTGCAGTAATCTATTTTCGATAGGACAAGGGCTTGTAATATGGTACGAAAATCATTGAGATGTAACAGAGGTTTGTGTTTTTTTTTAGAGTGTGCAGTTTAAAGAAGCAGTCTTTCAGAGTGGTATTGATACATTTTTTGCAGTTAAGGTGATTGTCAAGGGAGACGCCAAGGCTGCGTACGTGAGGAGGGAAGGTGGTATTAGCGGAGGGATCATTGAGCATTGGTAGAGAAGGAGAAATGTTGGGGGGTGAAATGAGGATGAGTTCTGTTTTAGCGGCGTTGAGGGCGAGAAAGTTGTTGGATAGCAAACTGCTGATAACAGAGAGGGCGGATTTCCAGGTTTCTATAGCTTTATGTATTGAGTCTGTAACCGGAATCAGTATCTGCACATCATCCGCATATATAAAGTGCGGAAGGCCTAGTTTGGTAAGGAGATGGCAGAGGGGGAGGAGATAGATATTGAAAAGTGTAGAGGATAGAGATGAACCTTGGGGTACTCCTTGATCTAGGGCATGAGGTTTGGAAGTGGAATTTCCAATTTGAACACTAAATTGTCTTTCAGTCAGGTAGGAATGGAACCATTGAAGGGCCGAGCCTGAGATACCAATGTCGCTGAGACGTTCTAATAGAATGTGATGGTTGATAGTATCAAATGCAGCGGATATGTCAAGAAGAATTAGGATGTGTGAGAGACCTTTATCAAGACCTTTTAGGATGTGGTCGGAGAGTGAAATGAGCAAGGTCTCAGTACTATGGTGCTTGCGAAAACCATATTGTGAAGGGGATAGGATGTTGTTTTCATCCATATAGTCTGATAGCTGTCTGTTAATAGCTTTTTCAAGGACTTTTGTGATCAGTGGCAGGTTGGAGATAGGTCGGAAGTTGGAAAGATCCGAGGGGTCCATGGAGGGCTTCTTTAAGATGGGTTTTACAATGGCATGTTTAAGGTTTTTGGGGATACTGCCAAGTACAATGGACTTGTTTATGATGTTCGAGATGGGTTTAGCAATAATCCCGGGGATGGAGAGGAGATTTTTTGTGGGGATGGTGTCTGATGGGTGTGTAGAGAGTCTGATTTCTTTTAGGATAGATTCGATTTCCAAAGATGAGGTGGTGTCAAAGGAAGAGAGTCTAGCAGTAGTTTGGCATTGTAGGGTTTCAGTGGATGTTTGTATGGAGGGGAAGCGTGACATGATGTTGCTTATTTTATTGTGGAAGAAGGAGGCTAGGTTTCACATTTAGTCTGGTTGTCTATGTCAGGTATGGAAGGAGTGCAGGATTTCGTTAGGTTGCTTA
Organism: Rhinatrema bivittatum; assembly: GCF_901001135.1. Classification (NCBI taxonomy): domain Eukaryota; kingdom Metazoa; phylum Chordata; class Amphibia; order Gymnophiona; family Rhinatrematidae; genus Rhinatrema; species Rhinatrema bivittatum. The sequence goes on from NC_042617.1 coordinate 123,452,767, forward strand.
CTAGTTCGAATAGGGCTCTTGGATTGAATTGCAAGTGGTGTATGCATTGTGAGTAGAAATCTCTTTTAGTTGTATTGATAGCTACTCTGTAAGAGTGAAGGTAGGATTTTAATTTATTTAATTGAGTGATGGTGGGGTCTTTGCGCCATAATCTTTCGGGCTTTCTAAGATTATATTTCATCTTCTTTAACTCTGGTGTATACCAGGGTTGTTTGTGTCTTTGAGATGTGTCGATTTCGCGCTCTTGTATGGGGCAGATCTTATTGGCAATCATGCTGGTGATATGGTTCCAGGAAGTGAGTGCCGTATCAACATCTGTTAGGTCGAGGGAGTTGATGTCCGTGGAAATGGCTGTAATTAATTCTTCTTGCTTGCAACTACGTCTAAAATGTATGACTTTTTTGCCTTGAGTGGGATTGGGGGTTTTAATCACAGAGCATGTTGCATCAATGCGATAGTGGTCGGACCAGGGGATAGGTGTGCATGAAGGGGGGTTAGTGCGGATTTGGGAATTGGTGAATAGGAGATCGAGTGTGTGGCCTGCTTTGTGAGTAGGTTGTGAGATAGTTTGTGTGAAGCCGAGTGCATCTAAGGCAGTTAGCAGTGAATCACAGGAGGACGAGGTGGGGATGGCATCAACATGGAGATTGAAATCCCCAAGGATGAATGCTGGAACATGTATGTTTACATTTTTGGATATGTATTCAATCAGGAGGGAGGGGTTAGCCTCAAGGAGTCCTGGTGGGGCATACACTAAGCAGATTTGAAGGTTGTGAGCATGAAATAGGCTGATTTCTAGCCTGGGTGGAGTGGGGATAAGTTTCCTTGTTAATTTAAAAATCTTTTTGGACGCTAGGAGGAGGCCACCTCCTCTTTTCTTAGGTCTGGGGATGGAAAAAATGTCATATCTTTCTAGTGGGAGTTGGTACAGTAGTATTGTGTCCGTATCCTTTAGCCATGTTTCTGTGATGGCTAGGATATCAGGGCTGTCATCCAGTAGGACGTCATTGATGAGGGCAGATTTTTTGATGATTGATTGAGCATTGAGTAAGAGTATGGTGAAGGTTGTGAGGCCGAGTATTTGGGTGAGTGGGGTGGCCATGATAGGGAGGAAGTTTCTGTATTGGTCTGAAATATATTCTGTATTGGTCTGAAATATATCTGAAATATATTCTGTATTGGTCTGAAATATATCTGAATCAAAAAGCCTGCAAGGGAGTCGGTTGGACCGTTGAATGATCAAGGGGTAAAGTGGCATTTAGAGAAGATAAGGCCATCGTGGAAAAATTAAATTATTTCTTTGCTTCGGTGCTTACTGAAGATGTTGGAGAGATACCCGTTCCGGAGAAGGTTTTCATGGGTGGTGATTCAGATCAACTGAACCTGGAAGATATGGTAGGACTGATTGACAAACTGAAGAGTAGTAAATCACCTGAACCGGATGGTATACACCCCAGGGTTCTGAAAGAACTAAAAAATGAAATTTCAGACCTATTTCAATTCATTTGTAACTTATCATTAAAATCATCCGCTGTTCCTGAAGATTGGAAGATGGCCAATGTAACCCCTATATTTAAAAAGGGATCCAGGGGTGATCCAGGAATCTATAGACTGGTGAGCCTGACTTCAGTGCTGGGAAAAATCATGGAAACTGTTATAAAGAATAAAATCACAAAATGTTTAGATAGACACAGTTTGATGGGACACAGTCAACATGGATTTACCCAAGGGAAGTTTTGCCTCACAAATCTACATTTTTTTGAAGGGGTGAATAAACGTGGACAAAGGTGATCCAGTAGATGTGGTGCATTTGGATTTTCAGAAGGCATTCAACAAAGTCCCGCATGAGAGGCTTCTAAGAAAACTAAAAAGTCATGGGAAAGGAGGCAATGTCCTTTTATGGATTACAGGATGGTTAAAAGACAGGAAACAGAGAGTAGGATTAAATGGTCAGTTTTCACAGTGGAAAAGTAAATAGTAGAGTGCCTCCAGAATCTGTACTTGGACCGGTGCTTTTTAATATAATTATAAATGATCTGGAAAGGGGAATGACGAGTGAGGTGATCAAATTTGCGGATGACACAAAATTATACAGAGTAGTAAAATCTCAAGTGGATTGTGATAAATTGCAGGAGGATCTTTCTAGACTGGAAGATTGGACTTCTAAATGGCAGATGAAATTTAACCTGGACAAGTGCAAAGTGATGCATATAGGGAAAAAGAAACCTTGCTGTAGTTACACAGTGTTAGGTTCTATCTTAGGAGTTATCACCAAGGAAAGAGATCTAGGCGTCATAGTGGATAGTACATTGAAATCGTCGGCCCAGTATGCTGTGGTAGTCAAAAAAGCAAACAGGAATTATTAAGAAGGGAATGGCAAATGAAACATAGGATGTCATAATGCCTCTGTATTGCTCAATGGTGAGACCGCACCTTGAATACACTGCACCTCAAAAAGGATATAGCTGCACTGGAGAAAGTGCAGAGAAGGGTGACCAGGGGCATGGAACAACTGCCCTATGAGGAAAGGCTAAAGAAGTTAGGGCTGTTCAGTTTGGAGAAGAGACTGAGGGGGGATATGATAGAAATTAAAAAATCATGAAAGGATTTGAAGAAATTAATGTAAATCGGTTATTTACTCTCTCAGATAATAAAGGACCAGGCGGCATTCCATGAAGTTAGCAAGTAGCTCATTTAAAACAAATCGAAGAAAATTCTTTTTCGCTCAGACATTGTTAAGCTCTGGAATTCATTGCCAAATGATGTGGCTATGGCAATTAGTGTAACTGGGTTTAAAAAAGGTTTGGATAAGTTCCTAGAGGAAAAATCCATAAACTGCTATTACAGTAATTAATAAGAAATAGTAGCTTGTGATTTATCTAATATTTGGGTAATTGCCAGGAACTTGTGACTTGGATTGGCCACTGTTGGAAACAGGATACTGGGCTTAATGGACCCTTAGTCTGACCCAGTATGGCATATCTTTTATGTTCTTATGTTATGTAGCTGTCCAGCAAAGTTGTCCTGATTCCAACCGACAACCAGGTGGCAATGTGTTATGTCAACAAGCAGGAAGATTTGGGGTCATACCTCTTAAGTCAAGAAGCGGTCCATATCTGGTCATGGGCCCTGTCCCATGGGATGGTGCTTAGGGCTATGTATCTGGCTGGAGCGGAGAACATGATAGCGGACAGACTAAGTCATACCTTCAGACCCTACAAGTGTTCTCTGGATAAATGGGTTGCGAATTGGATGTTTCACCTCTGAGGGAGCCTGGACATGGATCTCTTCACGACCCCTTGCATCAGGAAGGTGCCTTGTTTCTGCTTCCTGTACAGGACAGTTGGCAAACCATCCTCAAATACCTTTGCCCAACATTGGGGCGAGGGTCTTCTGTACAGATATCCTCAAATTCCCTTAGTAACGAAGACTCTTGAAGCTTCGCGAGGACAAGGGAACTATGATTTTCATAGCCTCTTATTGGCCGAGACAGGTCTAGTTTCCATTTCTGCGGGAGTTGGCCATTCGGAGGCTGATCAGTGTTTGGGTTTAAGGTGTTTGAGTGGATTCTTGGGTACTGCGGAGATGGCCACTCCCACGGGGAGGAGCCCCATGAGGAACCACAGTACTAGGCTAGACTCTATACCCGCAGACACGAGAAGTTGTATTTATTGTACAGCTCGATGGTACTGCCCGGGGAGCGGGCAGCAGTGAAGGTAACCCAGTGAAGTAGTCCAGGGGTCCTCAGCAGAGGAGACCAGTCTCACGCTCGAGTAGGTGATAGGCAGCGCGGCGTAGCAGGAACAGGTCCCAGATGTGGACACCGAGCACTGAAGCTGAAGATGAGACAGACTGAAGGGTTAGTACACACTGAAGTAGAGCTGTATTGTTGAAGGTCCTGGCAAGCAGTAGTAGTTTAGTGGCAGGCACCAGATAGGGAGAGCAGGCCCTCGAGGAACAGTTTATCCCAAGATAGGTACCTGAAATAGAGCAGATGGGCCCCTGAGAAGCAGGTACCCAGGTTAGTGGAGAAAATACCCCGAAGGGCAGAGAGAGCTTCCTGCGGCAGCAGGGAAGCGGCAGAGCAGCTTAGACCGGAGGCAATCCAATCCAATCCTTGCTAACTCAGTTTGTTAACAAACGAAGGGCAGGCTAAATACCAGGATGTGATGACGTCACTCAGAGGAGATGCCCCCGAGGTTCCTGCCATGAAGTGGATAAAGACGTGGATGGCTTGCGCGCACGCACCCTAGGAGGCCCTCCGGAAAATCATGGCGAACACCGTCGTTGTTGCCGATCCGGGGACACCGGAGAGAGCGGCATGAAGACGCGGCAGCAGCCATCGTCCCAAAGCTTGAGGAAAGAGAAGGAAGAAAGGTGAGGCACAGAGGTCGAAGCCGTCTGAGACAGACGGACACAACAGTACCCCCCTTCAAAGGGCCCCTTCCAGACCCCCTACCTGATCTTGGTTTTTGAGGATGTGCTCGATGAAATTGACGAAGCATCTCTTTGTCCATGATATTAGCCAAAGGTTCCCAAGAGTTTTCTTCTGGTCCGTATCCCTCCCATGACAGGAGGTATTTCCAAACTCTGCCTCTCTTTCTTACATCAAGGATGGCATCCACCTTATATTCAATGTCTTCTTCTGCATCAACAGGGTTAGGTTCAGGTGTCTTGGTGGAAAACTCGCTAAGAACAAGCGGTTTCAGCAGCGAAACATGGAATGCATTGTGAACCCTCATAGCTGGAGGAAGTTTCAGACTATAGGTGAATGAGTACAACTGTCGGAGAACAGGAAAGGGTCCGACAAAGCGTGGAGCAAATCGAGCAGATGGAAGCTTAAGTCTCAGATGTTTGATAGAAAGCCAAACTTTATCTCCAGGCTGGAATTCAGGAGCCTTGCTTCGGTGAGCGTCATAGCCTTTCTTTGCTCGTTGTCCTGCTTTTTGGAACATCTCTTTAGTCTTTCTCCAGAGCTGCTGTATATCTTTGGCAGTAGATTGAGCTGCTGGGGATGACACAGAAAGTGGAAGGTGGTAAAGGTGGTAAAGGTTGTCGTCCGTAGACCATTTCAAAAGGAGTAGATCCAGTAGATGACACTGGTTGCGAATTGATGGCAAATTCAGCCCAGGGCGACAGTTCAGACCAGTCATTCTGTCTTGAACTGACATAGGCGCGGAGGAACTGTTTGAGAGTTCTATTCATTCTCTGTTTGGCCATTTGACTGAAGATGATATGCAGAGGTGAAGTCAAGTGTGATGTCGAATTTCTTACCAAGGCTTTCCAGAAATTTGCTGTAAATTGAGCTCCTCTGTCAGAAACAATGTGTTTAGGCATGCCATGTAGGCGAAAGATGTGACTGATGAATAACTTAGCAAGTTTCATGGCTGATGACAAGCCAGGGTGAGCCATCTTCGAAAATTGATCCACTGTAACCCAAATGGTATTGTTACCTCCGGAAAGTGGCAGGTCCACCACAAAATCTGTTGTGATATGGGTCCAGGGCTCATCCGGTGCTGGCAAGGTTTGAAGCAGGCCCCAAGGACGTCCGGGCGGAGGTTTCTGTCTGGCACAATTGGAACAGGAGGCTACGTAAGCTAGAGTGTCTTCTTTCATGGTGGGCCACCAGTAATATTTTTGTAGCTTGGCTAGTGTTCGCCACTGACCAGGGTGTCTGGCCAGTTTCGAATCATAAACCCATCTTAGCAATTTCTTTCTTAGATTGCAGGGTACAATGGTCTTGCCTGGGGGTACCAGATGTGTAGCTGTGAGAATCACTCTCTTCGGGTCAATAATATGCTGGGGTTCATCAGGTACGTCCTCTGAGAGGAAAGAGCGAGATAATGCGTCTGCTCTGACATTCTTGTCACCAGGGCGATATTTCAGCAAAAAGTCAAATCTGTTGAAGAACAGGGACCACCTTGCCTGTTTATGGTTGAGGCGTTGAGCATTTCGGAGGTACTCCAGATTTTTGTGATCAGTGTAAACAGTAATCTGATGTTGTGCACCCTCAAGCCAGGGGCGCCATTCTTCAAATGCCATTTTTATTGTCAGCAGTTTTTTATCCCCAATGCCGTAGTTCTTCTCCGCTGGTGAGAAGCGTTGGGAAAAGAATGAACAGGGGTGCACGATTTTTGAATCACCGGTCTGGCTTAATGCGGCCCCTACACCTACATCAGAGACATCGACTTCCACAATGAAGGGTCGAGTAGGGTCCGGATGGGAGGGGACATGGTTTGCTTTGAAATGCGTCTTTTTAACTTCTGGAATGCAGTCACAGCTTCCATAGACCAAGTAGCAGTGTTGGCTCCCTTCTTAGTCATTGCTGTTAATGGAACAGTCAATGAAGAGTAATTTTTAATAAAGGTCCGGTAGTAATTGGTAAATCCCAAAAATCGTCTTAGAGCTTTTAGGCCCGTGGGTTGTGGCCATTTTCGAATACTCACAAGCTTCTGAGGGTCCATTTGGAAACCATTGTTTGAGACAATGTAACCTAAGAAGAGCACGGATTCTTTATGAAATTCACATTTAGACAATTTGGCGTACAAGCGGTTCTTGCGAAGCCTCTGCAGAACGCTTTTGACATCTTCCTGATGGGATTGCAGGTCCTGAGAAAATATCAAGATGTCGTAGACAGCGACATATTGGTAGAGTAAATCATGCAGAATATCGTTCATCATGTTTTGGAAGATAGCCGGGGCGTTGCACAAGCCGAAGGGCATCACCAGGTATTCAAAGTGTCCATCCCGGGTGTTAAAAGCCGTCTTCCATTCATCGCCAGAGCGGATGCGAACTAGATTATATGCTCCTTTGAGGTCAAGCTTGGAGAATATCTTGGCTCCCTGTAACCTATCAAATAGCTCTGAGATGAGTGGTAAGGGGTAGCAGTCCTTTATTGTGATCTCATTCAGACCTCTGTAGTCAATGCACAGGTTGGGGACCACTGAGATTAGAGCATTGATTAACCATTGTATCTATGCAGCATGGCACACTATTGCACTGGTTTGGAAGGAGGCACATAATGTATATCAATGGCAGGCAAAATTGACTGAAATTGCTGTGATAGAAAACATTACATAATCGAAACGAGGAAAATTGGATAAGTATAATAAAATTTGGAAAAAATAGTGGGAATATTTGAAACAATGAGAGTTAGGATCTAGGGGCAATGAAGGAATAAGGATAGAACAGTTAATGTGAAAAGGATGTTTTATAGTATGCTTGTCTTATATTGCTCATAATTTTCCTGGCAGATGAGTTATTGGCTGTTCAGTTTACATTATGTATACTGATTTCCATGATCACTGTTAAATAAAGAGTATTAAAAAAAGAAGATGTCTTGGTGTCCTAGTGGCTTCTAGAAAGCCTTCCACTAGAAAGTCTTATGGACTGAAGTGGAGGAGGTTTTATATGTGGTGTGATCTTTTCTCCTGCCCCACACAAAAACTAATTACTTTCTACACCTATCGGAAGCTGGCTTGAAGACCAACTCCGTTAGAGTTCATCTGTGTGCTGTTGGCACACACCATATAGAGTAGATGGGACACCCATTTCTGTATAGCCTATAGTCGTACGTTTCATGCGGGGCCTGCTACAGTTGAAACCTCCCCTATGGTCTCCCTCTGTGCCTTGGGACCACAACGTAGTATTGGCTCAGCTGATGAAAGCTCTTTTTAAGCCGCTGCGCTCCTGTATCCGGAAATATCGGACCTGGAAGGTCATATTTTTTGTGGCGGTCACCTTAGTGTGCAGGATCAGCGAACTCTAGGTCTTAGTGACTTAGCCACCTTACATTAAGTTCCTTCCTAAGGTGGTGATGGACTTCCATCTTAACCAGTCCATCGTCCTGCCAACATTCTTTCCTAGGCACCATTCGCACCAAGACAAACAAGCCCTGCACAATTTGGGTGCCAAGAGAGCCTTAACCTTTCATCTGGAGTGGACAGAAGCCCATAGACAGTCCACCTAACTTTTTGTTTCTTTTAATAGATATAGGTTAGGCATTGCCATTGCCAATCAGACACTGTCGAATTGGCTAACAGATTGCATCTGCATCTTGGGGACCATGTCAAGACTCATTTTGTTTGAACCATAGCAGCGTTAGTTGCCCACTTGCGAGCAGTTTCCCATGGAGGAGATCTGTAAGGCTCTGACATGGAATTCTCTTCACACATTCACATCTCTCTATTGTTTGGATAGGAATTGGTAACACGATAGTTTGGCAAGAAGCAGCGGCGTCCATGTCCCAGCTTGAATCAACAAAGACTCTGTGGCCCCTGAAGCAGGCAATTATTGCTGAAACACTGGCAGTGTCGGGCAGCTTCACAGGACCTAAGAGAAATTGGTTGCAATGCGGTTAAGGTATTCATTACCAATGCGGTGAAAAGCAGTTCAGCTCACGATTGTAGCTGCTCAAGTATGGGTGGCTTCATTTTTTTTTTTTTTGTGTAATAATTACCTTTCAAAGTTTCTCTTAAGGACTGTGGTTAATAAGGAGAGTTTGCAAATAAGATAAAATGTATTATCACAAAAAAATATAGAACACAGAATGCTGCACAAACATGAATACTAAAGCTCACTTAACAATTTAAAGCAAAAACGGTATTTTCTAACATTGAGGTACTCCCTTTTGGGAGATACTCTTAAAGATACCGGACATTAAAAGTCTACCCATAAGGATTTGCATTTTCCCTGTATTTTGTTTGTTTGTTCAAGAAGAGGGGAATTATATTTTTGAGGTGTGTATTTTTTTTTTGTTGACACGATAGTTTGGCCAATCTGTCCTTTGGAATATGTTTGAGGTGTAGATCCCAACTCTTTCCCACCTAGGGCCGTTGTTTGGGTTCAGGCTGTCTCCCCTTCTGTTACCAACAGCACCATTATTGTTGTGCCCATTGGTACCTGGTTTGGGTGTCTTTTGTCCCCTTTTTTCATTGGGAGCGCCTGTAGCTAGGGATTCACCCATGTGTGAGGGATACCATCCTTCTTGTCCTCAGAGAAAGCAGAGTTGCTTAACTGTAACAGGTGTTCTCCAAGGACAGCAGGATGTTAGTCCTCATGAAACACGCCCACCACCCGATGGAGTTGGGTTTCTTTATTTGATTTTATTCTTAATTCTTTGTTATGAAACTGGAGAGAGACTCTGCATGCATGTGTGGTATAGGGCATGCTGGGGATGCTCAGTGTGGCAAGTCAAAGTTCTAGAAACTTTGACATAAGTTTCCCGTGTCAGGGCTCCAACTGATGATGTCACCCTTGTGTTAGGACTAACATCCTGCTGTTCTCGGAGAACACTTGTAACTGGTAAGCAACTGTACTATATCCCTATATATATGTATATATAAATTATTAAAAACTTTTGCCTCCTCAAGATGTCTGGGGAAGAAGAAACTGCATTTGTGGGCATGAGTTGTGCTATCATTACCTGGGTCCTGACCATGACGAGGCAAACTGCTATGCTTGCAGATGGACGTTCCCCTGCTCTCAGCACTCCAGGACGTGTAAAGTCGAGGAGCCGTGTAAATCTCTTCAGAATAGTAGTCTGTCCTCTTCCTACAATGCAGCATCATCTGCTTCATTGGGAAAAGAGTTGAGAAGGAGTTTCTCAAACACTCCCCTGTTGATCCAGGCTGAAGCCTTGGGGTTCAGTATAGCTGACCACCCTGTGTCGAAGAAGAAACAGCATCACTCTGTGGGGTCATTGGAGCAACCAGCATCAAAAAAGCACAAGCGAGGTGCATAATCACTGTTGACAAGTTGCATCGATACCAGCAACACAGCATGTTGGTATATTCAACGCATGATACATTGAAGCTATCGATGCATGGCACATCAATGTTCTCAATGCATGACGCATCGGCGGCCAGGAAGCATGTGCCCTGGATCCCTTCGACATATGACTCACCGCATAGTGCAAGGACACATGGCATCGGTGCCACCTCAATGCAATTAGTACTGACGCAGTCAATGCACAAACCTTTGCAGTCCTGTGTTGCAATGACTTTGTCAACAATGCACTTGAAGCATTTGACACCATGGAAGCACAAGGCCTTTACAATGCCACAACTGGCACAGTAAGCCCCGGACACAGGGCATCATGCTGAACTTTCAGCTCAGTTTATATGCCAGCTAAGCTGCACAGGGAGATTAATTTACCCTGACTTCTCCAATCTCCAGAGCCCTCACTCCTTCATGGTTATTGGCAGAGGGCCTTAGGTTTGGATGTGCCAGACCCAGTATGCTCTCTAGTACCTCTTACCTCCAATAGGTCTCCTGTTCAATAGCAGGAATTCATTCTTAACACCAAAGAGGATGCTCCACCATCCACACCAGGTCAAAGGATTTGTTAGTTCTTTGACCACTTAGCAGATATGGTGATACATTTATTTATCTTTTTGACTAAGGAGGCAGAAGGAAATATCCATCCACTACTCTCCAGCATTATATCAGCAATCCACAGAGTGGAGTCCCTTTTTCACCCATGAGAGGTAAACTCATTATCAGAACCATTGCTGCCAGGTTCTTTTTCATCCCTCTCAATTGCTGCATAGTCCAGTTGATCAGAGGTGATTGACCAGGGCATTTCCCCTCTGAGACAATTGGGAGAACCCACCAGTTCATCGCCTTTATCATTAGGGTCCTAGATTAGTGTTCCTACACCAGAAGGCTCCGCAGAAGGTTCCACAATGTGTGGTTCCAGACCACACATTGTCTCCGGAAGATCTTAACTATTCCAAGTTTATGGGAAAAATGGGAATGACACATGATGTATATGTGTGCAAGTGTAAAGAACCCCAAACTGGAGTCTTTAGTCTCGTTCAGATGGAGAGTCCAGTATCTGAAGCAGCAGCTCTCCCAATCCACAACACATGAACTTGCTGCAGATAAGAATCTCTTGCATTCTACTGCTAGAAAATTAAATCTTAAGTATAGAGTTAAAAAATTACCTGGGTTTGGAGTCCAATTACCACACCAATCAGTTCTCATTGAATTTGCCTTGAAAAAGGCAAAAAAGACTAGTATTTATTCAAATTTGCCTCCAGGAAATTACCATAGTCTACTAGACAGTTTTGGAAAGAAAGTGTTTGGAGCTCGATACTAACCACTTGCATCCTGACTGACCAGTTTTACATGGTGCAATACTTACACAACTACATTCAAAAACTGCGCAAGGCGAAAGTTATTACTCCAAACTGCTACTGGATGCAGCGGAATACATACTACATCTCTGTTTGGTCTATGAATCATTTGATGCAGTATTATGTACCTCTTGTGCTTCAATTGGAGCATGGTAGATGGCGTGGCTTACAGCCAGCAACATTCAAGATGAATTCCATGAAAAATTGGTGGATGTCCCTTGTCTGGGAACAGACTTTTTGGTAAAAAAGTAAGAGAAGCCATCATTCAAATCCCTCTCAATGGTACTAGAACAGCCCTCCTCTTTGAGATGCTCCTTCTGTACCTACAAAAGGCTGCACTTTCAGAGACACCCATTCTGACTTTTTTAACGGTACTGATTCTCTCCTCTTCTGGCTAAACGATAGCAAGCACTTATGGCCAGGTTTCAACAGCGAGAGCGCCGTCAGCCTAAAATGATATAGCAGGCCCAGTCAAAGTTTTTGATCCTTCCAAACGATCAACAGTTCTCCCTTCCAATGGAGGGCAGGTCTTCCTGGAGACTTGACGCCAAATAAGCAAGGATCTCTGGGTCCTCAAAATCCGTTTGCATTTCTTCTGGCTACCTTCTTTTTCTCATTGCTTGACTCTCAATCCAGGTCTGTCTCACTTGACACAGCTCCATCTGGAAGTGCAGTCAATTCTTCAGCAGCAAGCTATAGAGCCAGTCCCTGCATCCTAGCATGGACAGGGGTTCTACTCCCAATATTTCCTTATTCTCAAGAAATCAGGAGGATTGAGGCCCATCCTGGATTTGAGAAAACTGAACAAACATCTGCTGTGGGAGAAATTCAAAATTAATTCCCTCAGAAAAATTCTTTCCTATATCCTGAAGGAGGAATGGATGTGCCTTCGCAATCTGAAGGATGCATATGCTCATATTCCCATCCACCCCTCCCAGTGGTGCTACTTTTGCTTCAAAGTAAATTCTTTCCATTATCATACAAAGTATTCTCTTTTGGTCTGCTAGCAGCTCCGAGAGTCTTTGCCAAGTGCCTTGCAATAATAGTAGCGCACCTGTGTTGCCAGGAAATTCACGACACAGCAAACTCCTGGGAATAGGTGGTGCTCTCCTTGCACAGAACAATTCACATTCTGCCACGGCAGCCACCCCAGCATTACATAAACTGACTTATTTGTGAATAGAATATTGTTTTAATAATTTCATTTTTTCCATCAATAAGCAGACTAAATTAGCCATGCTCAGTGGGTGACATCATCAGGTAGCATGAGGCAAAGCTATCTCTTCAAGCTAGTAGAGCTTTTAGAGCTACTGGGCATGCGTGGGAGTTCCCACATGATTGCATGTTCTAAAATCTCCTTAGTCTCATTTTGTCTGTGCTTCACACAGATGGCTGAAACCTGTCTCTCAAAGGATTCAATCTACTCTACAAATTGTTTTTGTATTAGCGAACCCACAATAGCACTTTTAAGTGCTACCATGTTCTCTCGGAACACCTCAGGATTTAAGTACTGCTCCTGCGGGCATATCATGTCCATCACGGATGAACATAATTATGGCTATCTGTGCCTGTGGCCTGACCATGAACAAGCCAACTGCTAGGACTGTGGTAGGATGTCACCCTGGGCCCAGCAACAGATGGAAGAAATATAGCACAACTCAGGAACAAGGGAGAGTGCTGTCAGTTGTGAAGGAGGGCTCTTCTTCAGCATCGGGCAGTTCCACCAGGAAGTCCCCAGATGGGGAGAAAAGAAGTCATTCCATTCCTCTATGAGAAAGACCAAATGCCCCCACAGCCAGCAGCACCAATTGTCTTCCACAGGTGCAGCAGATGCACTGGTACTTCGCATGTGCTCCTTGGGATGCGCTGTCAAAATAATTTTCAGCACACCCCAAGTGCACAATGCCGTAGCCTATAAGGGGATACTACATCTGTACTATTCTGTTTGATTCCCTGTAAAACTGTAAGTCAAGAAGCACATGATGTTGAACTTTCATTTATTTTCTGCATTAAAGAACATTTACTAGCAGCACAGCTGACTTTATTTATTTATTTATTTATTTAGACATTTTATATAAAGATCACAATGGTTTACAAAATTAGCATTCATATTATAAAGAAGTTTAGTCTTACCTTTTTAATTTTTTTTGCTTGAATCCTGCTAGAGCAATCCAGAACCTTCCAGGAAGTCAGCAGCTGCTGGGCTTCTCAAACAATGCTCACTCTCTCTCCCTAGGGAGAAAACCTGAGGATTCGCTATCTTCTATTGCTGTATACTGTTTGAGAGTTCTTCTAGTTTTGAAGTTTCTCCACTCCATTGCTTTGATATAGGGATACTGCCAGGTTCCTTTGCTGCACCACTCCTTGTAGCAGAGGTGATGTCACTGAAAAGATGTGGTTCTATGTGTTCATCTGCTGTCAAGGTGGCATAAACTCATGAAAGGAGAGAAAAATAAAAGAGCAATTCAGCCTTCCATTGTATTTTCTGTGGTAAAATTGGGGTATCAATGAACAGTGGCACGAATCTGATATCACTTGGAGGAGGATTCTTACTAGTTACCATTGGTATAATGATTACTAAAATAACAAAGTACATTTTCTCCATCTCCATCAATCACACAGACAAGACTTCAGTATGCTCCCAAATTCATCCTGCATCCTGACTTTTAATTTGCAATGGGTGAAAATAATTAAGCAGCTTGGAGAGCATGGGATATAATGCAGCTTGTATACTTCTTGTCACCTGGCTTTTAAATGATGTTTTGAAGGGAGCTGTGATGAGAGCTGGCTGGTTCCTTAACACCATTATAATATTGCAAAATGAATGTGGATACTTTCTGGAGGCATGTTGTGGTGATATCTGAATGGGGAAGATGCAGCAGGATGAATACTCACATCCAGAACAGATTAAGCTGTTTATGGTTACCTATATTTTATAGTATTTGATTTTAACTGTTCTACTATTTATTAATTATATCTTTGTATTGATTGTTACTTTGTTCCTATTAGTATGTTCATATTCCTTTATACTTAAACTGTTTGTTTATTCATGTAATATTGATTTTTATGTAGTTTTGTGAACACCACATTGCAGTTAATCAAGAAATAAAGTAAAGATGAGCTCTCACCTGCACGTCATAAAATAACTCTTTCTTGTTTACAGGATGATACTAACTCTGAATCAGATATTGCGAGTGAACACAGCTTCCATGAAAAAAATAATTGGTACTCTGAAGACTGCATAGACTTTTCCAAATATGCTACTCAAACAGGGAGTATTACATGCGTCTGGAGAAACTGAAGAGTGCTCACATAAAGGCTATGGCACAACTGGAAAAAATGTACCAAAATAAACTGCACCTCAAGGGAGTGCTTCCCCTAGGAAATAAAGAAAATATTGCTAGAGGGGACTGCAGGTAAGTCCGTATGTACTCCTACGTTCACCATTATCTAGAAAAGAGTATTGTGGCACTTGGCTGGGCTATGGAATTGATTTGCAGCAAAGTAAAAACGTTTAGGATTACCCTTCCTCCTAAGCAAAGATGGCACTGATTTTCAGATTTTTCACAACAGTTTGTAACTAGTCTTATTTCTTACAAAGATCTTAGCGTGGCAGCTGTTTCAATGCATGGAGGAGCTATATTAGATTTAGATTTATTAAAATGTATAAAACTAGGTAATGTGTATGTTAAACTAGACTTAAAATAGATAAGGCGATGGGGCCGGATGGGATACATCCGAGGGTACTAAGGGAACTTAGAGATGTACTGGCAGCTCTGTTGGCTGACATTTTCAATGCTTCTTTAGATTCTGGAGTAGTCCTAGAGGACTATAAAGGGAAAAAATAGTTACTATTCATAAAAGTAGAAGTAAGGAGGAGGCTGGGAACTACAGATCACTCTGTGGTGAGCAAACTAATGGAATTCCTGCTAAAACAGAGGGTAGTGCAATTTTTTTTTTTTGTAATTAAACATTTTATTTGGACAACAGTAAATATACAAGCCAACAATGTGACATACAGCTTCAGCCCACAAAGGACTATCTTGTCACCCAAACATTTTCATGTACCAACCCCTCCCCATCCCATCCCTCCCCTCCCCCCCCCCCCAGCCCATATCCTGCATTGAACAATATCCCCAACAATAATAAACCACAACGGTAAACCACAATAATAATCAGACAGGCTATTAGGAGAGATTTCAAAGATCCCAGGGGCTGACACAGTACAATACAATAATTGGGAGATTGAACCCATAGGATAAAATCAGCAATGATATGTAAGATAATTATTTTGGGAGGTTCGCCCCGTTAGTAACTAAACCCCGATGAGGAGTCCCCTCCCTCGGCTCATATTTCAAAAGCCATTTATCAAATGGGTCCCAAATCTGTGCATATTTGACCACCCGATCCCTCCGATAGGCAGTTATTCTTTCCATCGTTTTAATTCCTTTGAGTCTGGTGATAACCAGCTGCAAAGGCGGTGATTCCTGCTTTTTCCACCATTGGGCTATCACCGACCGGGAAGCTATAGCCAAATAGCACAATAGTCTAGTATTGCGCATGTCCTGCTCCTCTTGCCAGAGTCCCAGGAGCCATAACTCCGGGCATAATCATGGTTCCCTACCCACCATCTCTTTAGCTAGTCCCTGTATCTTTGTCCAAAAGGTACATATGACAGGGCAAAACCACCACATATGAGCAAAAGTCTCTTCCGCTTGTTCACATCGCCAACACCTGTCAGAGAATGTCGGATACCACTTTGCTAGAGTCCCGGGACAGAGGTGCCACCGGTACAGCATTTTATATTCGTTTTCAATCATATTTGTGGACATAGCATATCTCCCCAGACTCATAAAACAGGTGTTCCAACGTTCCTTGTCCCAGTTTCCCCCTACGTCACGCGTCCAGGCCTGAAGATGTGAGGCTTGGTAAACCTCAGTATCTTCCAATAGTTTGTATATTTTGGACATCAATTTAGGCGGTCTTTGCAATGCTACACAGAAGTTTTCCATCAATGAAACTCCCTTCTAGGGTAGTGCAATTTTTATAATCCAATGGCTTGCAAGATCCAATGGTTTTACCAGAGGTAAATCTTGTCAGATGAATCTGATAAGAACATAATGTAATAAGTTGCCATACTGGGTCTGACATAGGGTCCATCACGCCCAGCATCCTCTTTCCAACCGAGGTCAATCCAGAATACAAGTACTTGGCAATTACCCAAACATTAAAAGGATCCCATGCTACAAATCCCAGTAATAACCAGTAGCTATTCCCTTAATCAGCCTGACTAATAGCAGTTTATGGACTTCTCCTCTAGGAACGTATCCAAACCTTTTTTAAACCCATAAGAACATAAGAGATTGCCATGCTGGGTCAGACCAAGGGTCCATCAAGCCCAGCATCCTGCTTCCAACAGAGGCCAAACCAGGCCACAACAACCTGGCAATTACCCAAACATCAAGAAGATCCCATGCTACTGGTGCAATTAATAGCAGTGGCTATTCCCTAAGTAAACTTGATTAATAGAGGTTAATGGACTTCTCCAAGAACTTATCCAAACCTATTTTGAACCCAGCTACACTAACTGCACTAACCACATCCTCTGACAACAAATTCCAGAGCTTAATTGTGCGTTGAGTGAAACATAATTTTCTCCAATTAGTCTTAAATGTGCTACTTGCTAACTTCATGGAATACCCCCTAGTCCTTCTATTATCCGAAAGTGTAAATAACCGATTCACATTTATTCGTTCAAGACCTCTCATGATCTTAAAGACCTCTTTCATATCCCCCCTCAGCCGTCTCTTCTCCAAGCTGAACAGCCCCAACTTCTTCAGCCTTTCCTCATAGGGGAGCCGTTCCATCCCCTTTATCATTTTGGTTGCCCTTCTCTGTACCTTCTCTATTGCAACTATATCTTTTTTGAGATGCGGCGACCTGAACTGTACACAGTATTCAAGGTGCGGTCTCACCATGGAGTGATACAGAGGCATTATGACATTCTCCGTTTTATTCACCATTCCCTTCCTAATAATTGCTAACATTCTGTTCCCTGTACGTACCAGGATCAGTCCAGACGATGGGTTATGTCCCCCGTCCAGCAGATGGAGTCAGAACAGACTTCGAGGCGCGTGACCATATAGGCTAGTACACCCTCTGCAGGAGCTCAGTATCTTCTGACTCCAGCAGATGAGAGTAGGGGAACCGGGTGCTTCCCCAGAATTGCAGGGAATTAGTTTCTTTCTGCCTCTTTTTCTTCTATTTCTCTATACTTAGTTGGATCAAGTTTGTTAAAAAAAAAAAAAAAAAGATTTTAGTCAATTTTCTCTCATTATCTCTCCTCCTCCTGGCCGGGGGTAAGTTGCAGTGTGTTTCCTTTATTTTTCTTGTTTCAGCTCCGTTTAGCGTATCAACGCTGGTGCCTCGTGGACGCCGGTGGTGCCGGTCTCTCCACGCCTTTATCCCCCGCGGCACCCGCGACGAGGTGCCGCAGCTGTAGGGAGGGGATATCGGGTAGCGCAGGTCTCTTTGGCCCCCCTGCGGCACCTCTTCGATCGCCGGAAGAGCGAGTAGCGCAGGCCGGTCGGGCCCCCCCCCCCCCGCGGCACCTCTTCGATCGCCGGGAGAGCGGGTAGTGCAGGCCGGTCGGGCCCCCCCGCGACGGCTCTACTTTATCTTGGCCCGCCCCCGAGGCTTCCTCATCCTCCCCCGGCGGTCCCGATGCCGCGGCCTCGCATTGCTCGGCCCGCGGCGAGCCAGGGTTGAGGACCTATTCTGAGGGAATCAGCGCCCGATGCCTTCCCGGGAGGGGAAGGCACCTCGCAGTCCCTCAGCATTTTATTTTCTTCAGCTCTGCACTGCCCGGGCGGCGCGGCTGGCCACTTCGCCGCCTTTGGCAGGAACGGCGGCCATCTTGAATTTTTCGGCACGCTGAAACTTTTCCCTCAGCGCAGGAACAATGGGGTATTCGGGAGGATTTACCACCGAATTGGAGTCCAGAGGAGACCTTGCCAAGCCCGGGGCCCTCGGATGGCTCCTCGGGGCCCCCTCCCCGAGTAGGCCCATTTTCTCCCCTGAATTCATCTTTTCGTTACACAATGCTTCCCCACAGGAATTGGAGGTTCCCGGTGCGCTGCCCACGGGTTCTCTTCCCACCAAAACTCCTCGTCTGCCAGATGTTCCACAGGCTCCACCGGGCCTGGGGGGAACCGGCCCCGGGAGCCCCCCGAGACCCCACCCGAGTTCGGATTGCTCCTGGTGGAGCGGGGGGCGACTTCATGCATAGGAAGGGATTCCCCGGGGCCCCCGGACACGCCGCTGCCGGATGCCCCGCCGGAAGGAGGCGATCCGCAAGCGCTTCGCATTTTTCTGTGGGAGGAACTGGATGACCACCCAGTCTTAGCCGCTCTTCGGCCAAGGTTTCGCGCTTTTCCCACCCACGAGTCGTTTCTGCAGCCCCTGACCAGGGAGTAGGGCACCCCTGAAGTATGCCATGGAGAAGTTGTATCATCTTTAGGACTTCCTGGAGCTCATCAAGGCCCCCGAAGTGGACTCTGCGGTACCAGCGGTTATCAAGCGGACAGCGATTCCGGTGACGGGTGGAGCGGCATTGTGCGACACTGGGGCCCGCAAGTTGTAAATTTTCCTTAAAAGAGTTTCTGCCCTCGGGACGCGAGCGGTGATGTGCAGCTCACTCGCTCAAGGGGCCAGTCTTCGCCGGGTGTAACAACTTCTCACTTCTCAGGATTTGCCGCCCGAGGAAGCTGTCCAGGCGGAGCGCCTGGAGCCCGCCATTACGTACGGGGCAGATGCCTTATACGATCTGTTTCGCGTCCTGGCGAGATCAAGGGTTCTCGGTGGTGGCGGCGCGGCGCCTCTTGTGGCTCCGTAACTGGGCGGCGGACGCCTCTCCCAAGTCAAGCCTGGGCTCTCTTCCCTTCAGGGGCAACTTCCTCGTCGAAGTAGATCTGGATCAGATTATTAAGTCCCTGGGGGAGAATGCAGTCCATCGGCTACCTGAGAATAGACTTCGTCCTTCACGGGTCTTTTGCCTCTTCACGAACCTGAGCCAGAGCGCGAAGGTTCTACAGGACTTACAGGCAGACAGCGACTCGTGCACCTGCCTCCAGATCACAGACCTGGTCGCGGTCCTTTGGTGGGCGCAGGCCCTCGCGCTACGGAGCGGGACCGGGTCCTCCCAGCCCAAATCCACCCGATGATGTCAGGCTCGCCCACTCCTCTACCCCCAGGATTAGGGGTCGTCTCGCGGAGTTCCACGGGGAGTGGGTGTGTAGCACCTCGATCCAGTGGGTCCTGGACCCTATAAAGCACGGCTACGTTTTGGACTTTGTCCGCCCTCTGGGAGACAGATTCATCTTCTTCCACGGTGACTCGGACCTCAGAAGATCCGCGGTGCAGCAACCTCTGGACAGACCACGGGAGATAGGAGCCATCTCTTCCGTCCTCTTCGGCGAGGTGGGCTTGGGTCATTATTCCATCTGTTTCATCGTGCCCAAAGAGGACGGATCCTTCCGGCCCATCCTGGACCTCAGGGAGGTCATCAGGTCATTGCGGGTCACCAGGTTCCGCATGGAGACATTACGCTCACTGATCGCAGCTGTACATCAGGGGGAGTTTTCTTGCTTCCCTGGATCTCACGGAGGCTTACCTACATATCACAACCCTCCTAGCGCACCGGCGGTTCCTCCGTTTCAGGATTCTGGGCCAACACTTTCAGTTCACGGCGCTCCCCTTCGGGTTGGCGACCGCTCCTCGCACTGTCCCCAAGTTCATGGGAGTAGTGGCGGCGACCTTGATTAAGGAGGGCGTTCTGGTTCTCCCCTAGCTGGACGATTGGCTGATACGTTCGAAGTCCTTCGCCCTCGGACAGCCTCGGTAGCCAGAGTCGCCCTGGTACTTCACTCCCTGGGTTGGGTAGTGATCTTCGCCAAGAACTCCCTCGTACCTTTGCATCACTTGCACTTCTTGGGAGCGAGCTTCGACGCTCTTCAGGGCAAGGTTTTTCTTACGCCCGGACACGGCACCATCCTTGCGGAAGCACATACGACAGTCGTTTCTGCATTGGCAGAACCCACTTCCTGGATCTATCTTCAGTTATTGGGCGTGATGGCTTCCACCATTGATCTCGGGCCCTGGGCGTTCGCTCACCTTCGCCCCCTACAGTCGGCCCTGTTTTCCTGTTGGAAACCAATCTCTCAGGATTATCAGATGATTCTCCCTCTTCCGCAGGCGGCCAAGGACAGTCTGCGTTGGTGGCTGGTTCCGTCGCACTTGGCTCTAGGCGTCTCCCTCGAGGTTCCCAATTGGGTGGTGGTGGCCACCGATGCCAGTCTCGTCGGATGGGGGAGCCTGTTGCGATGGGGATCCGTCTGCGACCGAAGTGCCACAAAAGGGACGTGGTCCGACGTAGAAGCGACATGACCAATTAACCGGTTGAAAACAGAGCGGTTCGCCTGGCACTCCAACATCTTCTCCCGTGGCTGCGGTACCGGGAGGTCAGGATTCTCTCGGACAACGCCACCACAGTGGCCTACATCAATCGGCAGGGGGTAACGAGGAGCCGGCACGTCGCGATCGAATCAACGCTCCTGATGCAGTGGGCAGAACGGCACCTGGCCCGTCTAGCGGCCTCCCACGTCGCCGGAGTGGATAACGTTCAAGCGTCGCCGGAGTAGACAACGTTCAGGCGGACTACTTGAGTTGCCGACAGTTGGATCCCGGGGAGTGGTCCCTCTCTGAAGCGGCGATACAACTGCTCGGGAGACGCTGGGGTGCTCCGCACTTGGACCTGATGGCGCCTGCCCTACACGCCAAGGCCTCACGCTTCTTCAGTCGCAGAAGAGAGCGCGGCGCGGAAGGGGTGGATGCCCTGGCCCTCCCGTGGCCTCCACGTCTTCTACTCTACGTCTTCCCACCCTGGCCCCTAATGGGCAGGGTCCTCCGCAGAATCAACACCCATCGGGGAGCCGTGATCTTCGTTGCTCCGGAGTGGCCCCGCCAACCGTGGTCTGCGGAACTACGGCAGCGGGCAATCGACGGACCGATACGGCTAGGACATCTTCCGCGTCTTCTGCACCAGGGACCTGTATTTTCTTCGGGCAGGCAGAATTCCTCTGTCTTGTGGCATGGTTTTGGAGTGGAGTCGGCTCAGGCGCAGAGGTTGCCCGGAGGCGGTAGTTTCGACTCTACTACGGGCACGTCAGACGTCTACTTCGATAGCCTACGTTCGAGTCTGGAAGATCTTCGAAATATGGTGTCCCAGCCGGGGCACCAGACCCACGAGGGCGTCGGTCCGCCTTCAGATCCTACAATTCCTCCAGGATGGATTGGACATGTGACTCGCCTACAATTCACTTCGGGTTCCGGTGTCTGCCCTGGGCTCGTTAGTGCAGTATGACGGTTCTCTCCTTCTTCATCTGGACATTGTACGCTTCCTCAAGGGTGTCATGCATTTACGACCCCCGGTACGGGTTCCTAGTGCTTCGAGCCTTGTCCGGACCACCCTTTGAGCCACTACATAAACCGATGATTATGGATATTACTCTCAAGACTGTCTTTCTTGTGGCCATCTGCTATGCTAGGCACATCTAGGACTTTCAGGTTTTGTCATGTAGAGGCCCTTATCTTCGGTTCACGGACTCGGGGGGTCTCCCCCCGCACGGTTCCCTCCTTTCTACCTAAGGTGGTTCCATCCTTCCACTTGAATCAAACGGTAGAGCTCCTTTCCTTGCACCTTCCGAATCGAAGTCCCTTCGTCTCCTGGATGTTAAGCGCACGTTGCTTTACTAGCTAGAGGCTACCAATGATTCCAGAGTTTCCGACCATCTGTTCGTACTTTGGTCCGGCCCAAAGTAGGGCTCCCACGCCTGCCCGTGGGTTAAAGGACTGTATTGTCGCATCTCTCGTTGGTGCGGGACGGATTCCTCCTCACAGCATCATAGCACATTCTACGTGCTCCCAGCCAACTTCCTGGGCAGAGAGCCGCTCTGTCTCTTCCCAGGAGATTTGTCGCGCAGCAACATGTTAATCGCTATACACGTTCTCGAGGCACTATCGGCTGCATCTCGCCTATTCTGAGTCGGGACACTGTGGCGAGCAGGTTCCACACGCAGGTCTCGCAGGACCCCACCCGTTTTAGGGAAGCTTGGGTACATCCCACCGTCTGGACTGATCCTGGTACGTACAGGGAAAAGAAAATTATTCCTTACCTGCTAATTTTCGTTCCTGTAGTACCATGGATCAGTCCAGATGCCCACCACTTTTCGTCCTGCTCTGCTCTGTGCTGTTGTTGTTGTACTGCTCAGCTTGTTTCTTAGCTGCTTACTGTGTTCTTCAGTTTTCTTGCTCATAGTTTCCTACAAGTTGGCGGTTCTTTGCCGCAGGTTATCTGTTTACGTTAAATTTATGGTTGAATTCATAATTAAGCAAACTTGATCCAGTCTGTTCTTGTTCTAATCGGACTTTGATATACTTGATACTGAGCTCCTGCAGAGGGTGTACTAGCCTATATGGTCACGCCCCTCGAAGTCTGTTCTGACTCCATCTGCTGGACGGGGGACATAACCCACCGTCTGGACTGATCCATGGTACTACAGGAACGAAAATTAGCAGGTAAGGAATAATTTTCTTTTTGTTTTTTTGACTGCCACAGTACACTGAGCCGATTTCAAAATATTATCCACTATGATGCCTAGATCTCTTTCCTGGGCGGTAGCTCCTAATATGGAAACTAATATCATGTAACTACAGCATGGATTACTTTTCCCTATATGTATCACCTTGCACTTATCCACATTATGTTTCATCTGCTATTTGGATGCCCAATTTTCCAGTCTCACAAGGTCCTCCTGCAATTTATCACAATCTGCTTGTAATTTAACTACTCTGAATAATTTTGTATCATCCCCTTTCAGTTCCTTACAAAGGAGGACATGCGTCACAAGATGCTGGAAGTGCTGCAGTTCATCGACGCTCCTAAGGAAATCGTGGCGGTTCCGTCCAAGATATTTTCAAGGAACTCATCCTTCGCATGTGGGAACACCCTATCTCAGTCTCCCCAGTTAACAGGAATGCCAGTGCCACCTACTTGATGCAACAGGCCCTGGGTTGTGAGAGAACACAGCTCCCCCACCAATTGTTGGTCATGGAGTCTGCCTTAAAGAAGACCTGGCGTTCCCTTACCCATGCCTCCGCCCCTCCGGGACGCGAGCATAGGGAATTAGACACCATAGGAAGAAACATTTTCCAGGGTGCCAGGTTGGTTGCCTGCATTGTGGCGTACCAACTCTATATGACTCAGTACAACCGAAATCTCTGGAAGTGAGTCCAGGATTTTGCAGAGGGCCTTCCCCAACACCAGCAGGAAGCCCATGCTGCCATTGCCTCGATGAGTCTGGAGGCAGGAAAACACAAGGTGTGCTCCACCTACGATGTTTTTGAAACTGCGGCCCACCTAGCCACCGTGGATATTGGCGCCAGAAGGATGGCTTGGCTCCGGGCCTTGGACCTCCGGCCGGAGATCCAGGATAGGCTCACCGACCTCCCCTGTTCAGGCGAGAATCTGTTCGGGGATAAGTTTCGGGATGCGATGGCGCAGCTGAAGGACCATCATGATACCCTCCAGCAGCTGTCCGCTAGTGCCTCAGAAGGGCTGTCCTCAGCCAGGAAATCCGCCCGGCAAGGTAAACCTTTCTATCGGCACAGGAAGTACTAATAGCTGGCCGCTTGGACTCACCCACCTCAAACCAGTTCCATGGATCGCCCCCACCAGCAACGGGCCCCCAGACCCCAACCGCCCCCCCCCCCCCAGCAAGCCCCAGCCATGGGCTTTTGACTGGCGGTGAAGAAGTGGAAGTCAGCTAGCAATTCCCCTGGCGGCCGATCCCCCAGTTGATGGCAGACTCTTCAGCTTCGCCGGTCGCTGGGAAGAGATAACATCGGACCAATGGGTCCTCTCCATTGTCCATTAGGGGTACTGCCTGCATTTCAGCCGGCTCCCAGAGACCTCTGCCCTCATGTCCATTGGGTTTCATCCGCCCATTTGGCCATTCTTCAAATGGAACTCTCCGTCCTCCTCACAGCAGACGCGGGGTCAAGGGTTCTACTTTAGATATTTCCTCATTACGAAAAGGAATGGCGGCTTGCGCCCCATTCTCGACCTCAGGGCGTTGAACAGGTTTCTCAAAGAGAAAAATTCAAAATGGTCTCTGGGCACGCTGATCCCACTCCTCAGAAGAGGAGATTGGCTTTGCTCCCTCGACCTGAAGGAGGCTTTCGCATATATTGCGATTGTCCCTTACCACAGGAAGCACCTCCGCTTCGTGGTGGGGAATGCACATTTCCAGTACAAAATGCTTCCCTTTGGGCTGGCATCAGCATCCCGCGTCTTTACCAAATGCTTGGTGGTGGTGGCTGCCTACCTCAGGCATCACTTGGTCCATGTGTTCCCATACCTGGACGACTGGCTGGTCAGGAGTGACTCCCGCTTCAGAGTCTTGCAAGCTCTGGCCTTGACTGTTCAGACCCTGCAGACTGTGGGATTCATTATCAATTTCTCCAAGTCGCACTTCTGTCCGTCCCTTCAGCTGGACTTCATAGGCGCCAGGTTGGACACGGCATAGGCGAAAGCTTTCCTGCCCAGGGACCGGGCTATTGCCCTCGCTTTGCTGGCCACCCTTGTCCGCAACAGCAGGAGGGTGCCAGCCTGTCACCTGCTCCGCCTGCTGGGCCACATGGTGGCCCTTGTCTGTGACTCCCTTAGCCCACCTCCGCATGCAGAGCCCTCAGTGGACCTTGAGTTCCCACTGGCAGCCGGCATCCCAGGATCTAGAGGCTCCGATCACGGTCATGGACCCTCTCAGGGTATCTTTAGCCTGGTGGGAATCCCTCCCCAATCTGAAACGCGGACTTCATTCCAGCCCACGCCGCCCCAGGCAACCCTCACCACTAATGCTTCACCTCAGGGGTGGGGAGCCCACACTCAAGGCCTTTGGACCGCCACCGAAGCATGTTGCCAGATAAACTTTCTGGAGCTTCGGGTGATATGGTACACCTTATGGGCATTCCAGGATCAGTTGTCATCCAAAGAAGTTTTGATCAGGATGGTCAACCAGGTCGCAATGTGGTACATCAACAAGCAGGGTGGCACAGGCTCATTCTTCCTCTGCCAAGAGGCAGTACAAGTCTGGAACTGGGCCCTCTCCCAAGGGATATATCTGCGGGTGACCTACCTGCCTCAGTCGGTCCTATCAGCCACACCAGTGGTCCCTCAACCCTGTGATGGCGGCCTACCTATTCCGCAGCTGGAGTATGCCGGATGTGGATCTGTTCGCTTCCCCTCACAACCACATAGTAAACAGGTTCTGTTCCTTGGTGGCGGGGAATGGCCATCTGGCCTGCGATGCCTTCTCCCTTCATTGGGAACAGGGCCTCCTGTATGCGTACCCACCTCTCCCGCTTCTCTCGAAGACTCTGTCGAAGCTCCAGGAGGATGGGGGGCCCATGATTCTCATGGCACAGGTTTGGTTCCCACTTCTCCAGGACCTGTCAGTGTGTGTACCCATTCCGGTAGGGATGGCACCAGACCTCATATCACAGAACCAGGGCACTCTGCGCCACCCAAACCTCCAGACATTGGCCCTCACGGCTTGGATGTTGAGCGCATAATCCTCCAGCCATTATAGCTCTCAGACTGTGTTTCCCAAATTCTGATCGAATCCCAGAAACCTTCAACCAGGAAGTCCTACAGCTCAAAATGGAAACTCTTTTCCATCTGGTGCGGAGGGCATGGGTTGGACCTGTTCTCATGCCCTCTCCCCCGACTGCTGGACTAACTGTGGCACTTGTCCGAGTCTGCGCTCCAGACCAGTTCCATCAGGGTACATGTCGGTGCATACCACCGGGGTGTCGCTGGTATGCCTGTTTTGGTCCAGCCCCTCGTTGGCCATTTCATGCGGGGTCTCCTCCAACTGAATTCCCCTCTTCAGCCACTGACAGCATCCTGGGACCTCAACGTTGTCCTGGCAAGACTGATGCAGCCTCCCTTTGATCCTCTGTAGTCTTGTGATCTGAAGTTCCTCACCTGGAAAGTCATGTTCCTGGTAGCGATGACTTCCGCTCGCAGGGTCAGCGAGCTTCAGGCCTTGGTTACGTATGCATCATACACATAAGTTCTTCCACGACCGTGTGGTCCTGCATTCGTATCCTAAATTCCTGCCCAAGTTGGTGACTGATTTCCACATCAATCAGTCAATTGTTGTACCCACCTTCTTTCCAAGGCCACATTCCCACCCTGGTGAACATGCTTTCCACACCCTGGAATGTAAATGGGTGCTAGCCTTTTACCTAGATCGCGAGCCACAGACAGTCCACCTAGCTCTTCGGGTCATTTGTCCCCAACCGACTGGGTGCAGCAGTGGGTAAGCAAACCCTATCGAACTGGCTGGAGGATTGCATTGCCTTCTGCTACGCACAGACAGGCCTTCAGCTAGCCGGCAGAGTGAAGGCTCACTCTGTGCAGGCCATGGGAGCATCGGTGGTCCATTTGCGGGCAGTCCCTGTCACAGAAATCTGCCGGGCTGCAACCTGGAGCTCTCTCCACATGTTTGCAGCTCACTATTGCCTTGACAGTGATATCCATCAGGACAGTGCCTTTGGTCAGGCTGTCCTGCGCAACCTGTACCAGACCTGAACCCAACTCTCTCTGCTCGTGCTCCTTATAGGATCAGACCGCCCCCTGTTTACCCCACAGCGCTGCAGTTGTGTTGTGCCCTTTGGCACCTTGTTCGGTCTCTTTCTGGTTGAATGGGGACCAACAAGAGACCTTGTTGGTCTCTTTCTGGTTGAATGGGGAAGACTGGTGCTCTGTACTCACCCACATGTGAGGACTACCATCCTGCTTGTCATAAGAGAAAGCGCAGTTGCTTACCTGTAACAGGTGTTCTCTTAGGACAGCAGGATGTTAGCCCTCAGGAATCCTGCCCGCCTCCCCATGATGTTGGATTCACCTTTGGTTTGTTGTTTTTCGTTCTTATTTTTGCTATGTTACAAGACTGAAGGTTCTCCTGATGGTAAATTTTTTTTTTTTAATTCCTGCATGCATCCCCACCCCCATCCCTTCTGATGGCCAAATTAAATACAAATCTTGCTACAGGCCCAGCTACCTTGCTTCCCCCCTCCCCATGGCCAAATTAAAAAAAAAGCCTGTCTGAAGCCCTCATCCCCCTTCAAGCTCTTTCATGATGATCAAATTAAAAAACAAATCTTCCTTTCAAACCCTTTCCTCCGTGAGGTAAAATAAAAATCCCACAAACAGCCACTTGCTCCTTCTCTCCCTCCTATCTACCCAAAAACATTTCCCTCTGATTGGTATAGTGTCCCTTCCTCCCTTCAGCTGTCAGAGAATTTAAAAAGGCAATCTGATGCCCCAGGATCCCCTACATTTTTCTTGTCCATAAAAGGAAAGAGGGCTGGCCAGGGGATTCCTCTGGTCAGCCCCCTTTCCTTTTAATACACAAGTCTTGAAAATAAAAAGATAGAGGGCTGGCTCCATATTCTCAGAATCATCATCTTCTAGCAGGGCTTTACTCATTTTTTGCATCACAGGTGTTGCATTCTCATATTCACAACTTCCAGACGCCACAACTCAGACAACAACTTCCAGACGCCACAACTTCCAGACGCCACAACTCAGACAACAACTTCCAGACGCCACAACTCAGACAACAACTCAGACAACAACTTCCAGACGCCACAACTCAGACAACCCAACGTCTACTTACAAACACCACCAACACTTCGAATAATGCAAACAATCTGCCACGGTCTCCCAATACCGATTCTCCATCATCGAACGCTACTCACAGATAAATCATCAACAATACTCTACAATCAACGCTCCTACAAATCCCTTATACCTATCATGATTACCCCAATCACCCAACTTCTAGGATGTGCTCTTTTCTCACTGATGCTATTTAATGCACAATCACTTTCCAAGAAATCACTGATCTTAAATGACCTTCTCCTAGATTCAAATCCAGACCTCTGTGCTATAACAGAAACATGGCTTAAATCTACAGATATAGCTTTGATTAACCAGCTACTAACTGAAACATACGACTTTTTCTCCATTCCCCAACAGAAGAAAAGGGGTGGGGGCATTCTCCTAGCAGCTAAAAAAGATTTTAGACTCACACACCACCCAATTAAATCGGACTCAAAACTAGAAACAGGCCTGTTCACATCAGACACTCTCCAAATCCTTCTAGTATACGCCCCTCCAGGCCTCCTAGAAGCAGACGCTTCGCCTATCCTAGAAATTATAGCATCTTATCTCAAACCAGACTCCCCAACGATAATCCTAGGAGACTTTAACTTACACGTAGACAACCCCACACTCTCAACCAGCTGCGAAACTTTCCTTACCGCTATGTCCGCAATGGGATTCAGACAAATAATCAATGAACCTACACACAAGGCAGGTCACACACTGGACCTTATCTTTCTGAACTCAGGTATAACAAATTCAGCACACCACACATGTAAACCAGTTCCCTGGTCGGACCATTCACTAATCTCCACAACCTTGTCGATGACCCAAACGAGCAACAAACAACCACCTCAACACTCATTTATCTACAGAAAAGTATGCTCATCTGACGAACTCAGCAATCATCTAATCACAGATCTCTTACGCATAGACTATACGACACCTAATTCAGCGATAAATTCCTGGTCAACCATAACGGAAACAGTGGCAAACAAACTATGTCCACTGATAACAAAAAAAGTCAAACAAGGTGCGACAAAAAGACAGCCTTGGTTTACAAACGAACTAAAAACCCTTAAACTTAATTTACGTCAGAAAGAAAGTAAATGGCGTAAAGCCCCTTCCGCTGCTACACTCTCTATCTACAAACTCGCCCTCCACTCATACAAGAGTTCCACCTTAAAAACAAAAAGAGACTATTACGCACACAAGATTCATGACATCATCTACGACCCCAAAGCGCTTTTCACTCTCGTCTCCAATTTAACTCAGGCAAATACACCGGACATACCATCTAACCTAGCTCAATCAAGAGCGGATGAGCTAGCACTCTTTTTTAGTAATAAAATCACGAACCTTCTAACACAACTTAAGCCCAGTACAAGCACAACAGCCAGCACATACGTACTCCACAACAAGGAAATAACCCTCCAATCTTTTGAACTCACCACATCCGCAGAGATCCAAACACTTCTGAAGAAAATGAAACCCTCTTCCCATCCCTTCGACCAAATCCCATCTAAACTACTACTTCTAATCCCGGACACCATAAACAAAACTCTTACAGACATCATAAATTGCTCATTCTCCCAGGGTCACTACCCCGATGACCTTAAACTAGCTTCAATCAAACCGCTTCTCAAGAAACCAAACTTGGACCCCAAAGATCCTAATAGTTACCGTCCAATTTCCAATCTTCCTTTCATTGCCAAGGTGATGGAGAAACTAGCAAATACGCAACTATCGGATTATATAGAAGAACACAAAATTCTATTCCCTACTCAATTCGGTTTCAGAAAAGCCTCAAATACCGAATCACTACTCATATCACTGACGGACTACCTGACTTTGGGCCTTGACAAAGGACAGGCCTTCCTTTGATTTTATTAGATCTATCTGCAGCTTTTGACACTGTAAACCACGCCATATTACTAAACCAACTGGCTAACATCGGTATTGCAGGATCAGCGCTGACTTGGTTTAAGACTTTTCTAGAAAACAGAGGTTTCAAAGTCAAAATCCTGAACAAAGAATCCCATAGATACCCATCATCACAAGGAGTTCCTCAGGGCTCCTCTCTCTCACCTACACTCTTCAATCTATACCTTCTCCCACTTTGCCAACTTCTAAACAAATTGAATCTAAAACACTTTATTTATGCCGACGACGTCCAGATTGTGATCCCCCTCCAAGAATCCATTAATAAAACTCTAAAACTGTGGGAAAACTGTTTCAAAGAAATTAATGACCTCCTATCCAGCTTAAACCTAATTCTAAACCAATCAAAAAGTGAATTCCTGCTAATCTCACCGGATAACTGCAAAATCACTACGAACCCGCCAGCCAACTTACAAATATCAAAAGTAAGAGATCTAGGAGTATCCATAGACAACAGACTAAACCTAAAAGCATTTATTAAGCAAATAACTAAAGACTGCTTCCACAAACTACACACATTAAAAAGAATAAAACCCCTATTTCATTTCCATGATTATAGAACAGTGCTCCAAGCAATAATCTTTGCGAAAATAGATTATTGCAACGCTATACTACTAGGCCTCCCATCATCCCATACCAAACCTCTCCAAATGATTCAAAACACGGCAGCAAGAATCCTAACTAACAAGAAAAGAAGAGATCACATCACGCCGGTCCTTAAAGACCTTCACTGGCTGCCAATCCACTTCAGGATAATCCATAAATCCCTAACCACAATCTTCAAAAATATCCATGGACTAGCTCCACTCCATCTACAAATAGCACTTAAAAAACACTCCTCCAACAGACCCACTAGAGAAGTGTACAGAGAACTTCTACAGGTACCACACGCCAATACCACCCAACACATAACCCTGAGAGACAGGGCCTTCTCTACAGCAGGCCCCCCACTATGGAACTCAATCCCCTTAGAATTACGACAGGAACCATGACTTCCAACCTTCAGAAAGAGACTTAAGACATGGCTGTTCAAGAAAGCCTTTCCGGACTCTGACTGATGATCTCACCAAATACAGAAAGACGGTCTATCTCCCACTAAACTGATACGGACATACCAAACACTACACGTTCTTATTCTTGTTAAATTTCTATCGTCTTATTCTTCTTCTTTTCCCAGTTAGAACCATCCTTGTTTTATTGTAACTGATTTTTTCTGCGCACTGTTATAACTTTTTATAATTTGTAAATATATAAAATGTATACTCATGTTATATTTATACACGTTTATAATGTATTGATCACCCCTGTTTTATGTAAACCGACATGATACGAATCTCCGTGAATGCCGGTATAGAAAAACTCAAATAAATAAAAATAAATAAAATTCGCTTGTCTCAGGTAATCCTCTTAATCGCAGGTTGTTGCACCTGGACCTGCTTTCCAGGTCCTTGATTTTATCAAGGATTTTGGCCGGTGACCTTTCCAAACCAGAGGTCATAGCTTTCACCTCTTTCAGCCACCCCTCATGGTTTTTTATCAGCTGTGCTATTTCATCAAGGAGACCATCTGTCTCAATGATCTTGCCCTTCAAATCTGCAGTCATTTCCAATATTTCACCCTTCACAGTCATTAGGTCTCTCTTAGGTGCTCTGAACCAAGTTTTTCTTATGTTCTTATGTTAAGTTCTGCCTTGGTGGGTTCTTTATTATTTGTGCCACTCTTATCTTTCTCAGCACTATTCACCTCAGATTCAGAAGAGGCTCACTCCCAATTAACCTGCGACCTGCTTGTGTATTTTAGGCCCATACTTCTGGTGTTTAAGAAAGTCTTTGAATCACCCATCTTTCTTCAGGCTCCCATACTGGCAGCCTTTTTGATATCAATGTTTATTCTCTATTGGTTTGAGTCTATTTAAATTAGCAATTTTTATCTGTCTGGCTGTAGCTCTGGAGTCACGCAACCATCCCCAGTAGTGATGACATGCCCTTCATAGAAGAGTTTACAGTTGGGGGGGGGGGGGGGTGCACTGACGTTACCAGTGGGAATGGCTGCCTGAAGCAAGAGCTCCCCACGGCATCGCTTATATTTAGCTCGAATCCTACTTTCACAGCTCGCAGAATCGCTGCAAAAAGCAGGCAATTTACTTACTAAAGCACCGCGATGGCCTCCAAAAGGAAAAATACGGATTTAGCACAGTTCTCTTATACTAAACTCCACGAGAGCCCCGAGGCACCGACGACGGAGCAGGCCGTGATTGAGGCCCCAGACCCGGATTATGATCACGCGGCACTCGCATCACTCTCCGACCTGACTACCCGCGCGGAACTACGGGAATGATTCATTGATTTAAGAAAGGACCTCAAACAGCATAAACAGGAGCTCCTGCAATCCATCACAGAGGTACGAGAGGAGTTAGCTGCGGTGGGTCATCGCGTGGATGATTTAGATATCAGAGTTGAACACCATGACGTTGTGCTTAACAAAATGGCTGACGACACGACACAAAATCAGGCAGACATGAAATCATTATTTGAAAAAGTGGAGGATCTTGAAAATAGATCCCGGCGTAATAACATCCGCATAAGGGGGATCCCAGAAATACCGGCGTATGAAGACTGCACGGCAGTGGTCACCAAAATATTCAATTTTCTACTGGCGGATCCCGAGAGGGTGGACACAGATACCGGATCAAGCCCAGCAGCATTCCACGTTGAAAGAGCGCACAGGGTGCAGGGGCCGCGCACATCGGAGAGGCCTCGAGACATCCTGACATGTCTACAAACCTTTCAAGAAAAATCTCTTATCTATAATGCATCCAGGAAAAAGAGAGAGTGGTTATGGGACGACAATAAGATCTTTATTTACAACGATCTTGCAGCAATCACGCTGCGAAAGCGTTATGAGTTGCGGCCTGCAACGACAGTATTAATTGAAAATAACATACGATACAGGTGGAACTTTCCATTCAGCATGACGTTCACGGCTAATGGAATCACACATCGTGTTAAAGATATGGCGGATGCCAGAGATGCTTTCTGCAAAGCAAACTTGCCACTACCAGAAACCACCACAAGCCCACATCCAGTCTGCCTTGCTGGGCAGACTGGATGGGCCGTTTGGTCTTCTTCTGCCGTCATTTCTATGTTTCT
Organism: Rhinatrema bivittatum; assembly: GCF_901001135.1. Taxonomy (NCBI): domain Eukaryota; kingdom Metazoa; phylum Chordata; class Amphibia; order Gymnophiona; family Rhinatrematidae; genus Rhinatrema; species Rhinatrema bivittatum. The sequence continues at coordinate 123,485,784 of NC_042617.1, forward strand.
ATGTTTCTGATGAAAACAAGCAGGGCTCTGGATACACCACGTTGGCAGCGAGCTGGTAATAATCATCGTCTGGAACGCCAGAAGGGAACATCCTGAGCTACTCAACTTCCACCTGATTGCTGAAGATGGGACATTCAGCAGTTCTAGTACTGATTATCATTAATTTGCGCTGCTAGCTGCAAAACCGGTGATGCCAACTTTATGGGACTCAGCTTTTGGATTCAGGACTGAGAACTTTTCATGGTATGCATATTGAAATGCCGTGGGTAGAGTAGCTCTCCCGTTGGAGACTAAGACCCCTAAGATGGGAGGTATCCGTGAGGGGGATACACTTGAGATGGGGGGAGGGGGGTAGTACTGTCCATGAGCACATTACCAGGGCTCAGACGAGACCTGTGAGTTTTCACTGTGGGATCTGTTGTTTCTCCGGGAATAGGGAGAGGAATTTACATTGGACTTATTGGGAAGAGATATGGCTTTAAAAATTTGGTCCCTTAATGTGAAGGGTCTTAACTCTCATGCAAAAAGGCAGTCACTCAACAGACTTAATGAGTCAACACGTAGATATTGCACTCATACAAGAAACTCCTGTGCGTAAACGCCACGAGCATCTTTTACAGTTCAGAAGTTTCCCAACCGCATTCTTGGCGGCCAGCACAAAACATTCTAATTATGCTGGGGTTGGTATTTTCATGGCACAACGGGTGACATTTGCACTCAAATCTCATTTTGCAGCCCAGACCGGCGTCGCTACCAGTTCATAAAAATTCAAATTGACAAAAAAACTGTTACCATAGTAAATCTATACACCCCAAACTCGGGTCAGAACCTTTTTCTACAATCAGTAAATGAAAAATTAACTAATTTTGCAGAAGGGGATATTATATGGGGACGGGATCATAATATCATGAGGAACCCCAGGCTGGACACCTCCAACTATCGCAAAGCAGGGGGATGGAAAGCTACTTCCAAGTTATCTTATCTCATGAACAGGTGGAGTGTGGTGGATATCTGGAGGCCGCGTCATCCCACTGATAGGACATACACTTTTTACTCTAATCCCCATGACACCTACTCGAGGATTGATTTTCTTCTCCTCGATAAAAGTTTACAAAATTTAGTTCAAGACGTTGGTATCGGTACTATTACATGGTCTGACCACGTGCTGGTCTGGGCTACGATAAATATCTCTGACCAGGATTCAGGTACCCACTATTGGCGCCTTAGGGAAGATCTCCTAAAAAATATAGATAACCTTCGCCTTGTCCAAGTCGCGCTTTACAAGAATACTTTACACTGAATACCGGGTCCATATCAGCAGCCAGTTCAATATGGGAGTGTTCTAAGTTGGTGATACGGGGCCGTCCATTGCACTCTCAGCGGCACTGTGAAAGCAAAGGGACAAAAGGCGCAATGAATTGCTCCAAATCATTAACTCTCTAACGCATCAACATTCTAGGTCTATGCTGGGCTCTACATTACAAGCATTGGCATCCCGATCAGAACTAAATGTATTAGATGCGAAGCAAATTGCATATGCCTTAGATAGAACTAAACAATACTTTGAGGGTAATAATAAAGCGGGCCGGACCTTAGCCAGAAAATTGAAGCAACGAATGATGATGAACAATATTGCTAAAATTAAGGATAAGCAGGGAACAATACAAATTTCTAATCAGGATATTAGGCATTGTTTCACACAATTTTACTCCACGCTTTATAGTAAGGATACAACGATTACTCAGGAGGCTATAGAGCGTTATCTTATGCCAATATCATTGCCCGCTTTAACTAGCCTCCAACAACAATTCTTAGACGCACCAATATCTGCGGTAGAAGTCCAGACCGCAATAAAAGACCTAAAAGCGGGTAAATCCCCTAGGCTTGACGGGTTTATGGGGGGGGGGGGGGGTATTATAAACAATGACAAGCACAGCTGGTAGAGCCACTGGTGGAGTTTTTTAATAGCTTAAAGGAGGACGCTCATTTACCTATTCACTCTAATGTTGTGGGAATAACTGTTCTGGCGAAACCAGGCAGGGATCCAACGCAGTGTGGATCATACCATCCTATTTCGCTATTAAACATTGATCTCAAGCTTTTTGCTAAAGTTTTAGCAAATAGATTAAATACCATCCTCCTGCAATTGGTCCATAAAGATCAGGTTGGCTTCATTCCGCAGCGAATGGCAGCAGACAATGTGAGAAAAGTAACTGACATTCTTTTGTGGGCTAAAAGTGAGGAAGTTCCCTTGGTTCTGCTAGCTGTGGACGCCGAAAAGGCCTTTTACCTTGTTCATTGGGATTTTTTATTCGCCACTCTAGCAAAGATGCAATTTGGGTCTAGATTTATGGGTTGGATAAGGTGTCTCTACCATAATCCGGTAGCCAGAATTAAAGTTAATGGAGGTTATGGGGACTCTTTCCTGGTGCAAAGAGGGATGGGACAGGGATGTCCTTTATCCCCCCTCCTATTTGCTCTTTTTCTCGAACCTTTTACTGCTAGAATTCGTACATCAGATCAAATAGAGGGTATCAACATTGGCTCTTCAAACCTTAAACTGTCCTTATTTGCAGACGATATTCTACTGACCCTCACAAACCCCCTTCGTTCTCTACAAGGGGTCACGGAAGAAATTAGAGCTTTTAGTAGCGTCTCAGGTTTTAAAATTAACCTTGATAAAACTGAGTTGTTGAACGTATCCGCAGATCCGTCAATAATTCAGGCTGTTCAACGGCACTATCCATTTAAAATAGCACGCAAATCCCTCAAATACCTTGGTGTACATATCAGACCAGATGTTCGGCAGTTATTCCACCTTAATTATACTCCTCTTGTAGCAGCGGTGAAACGCGACCTGCAAAAATGGGGTCGGGAGAACTTCTCCTGGCTTGGCCGAGTAGCTATAGTGAAAATGAATGTTTTACCCCATTTTTTATATTTATTTAATACATTGCCCATATATATTAGCAATGCCATATTGCGGTCCTGGCAAAAAATACTCTTTGACTTTATCTGGCGGAGATGGCCACCTCGGGTCGCCAGAAGGGTCCTTTATCAGCCTAAGAATAGGGGAGGATTGGGGGTGCCTAATTTGGAGCGTTACTATGCAGCTGCTCAATTAACTGCTGTTACCGATATCCACCGGACTCTGTATGTAAAGCAATGGGTGCAATTTGAGGAATATCTATTGGGAGGGGTTCCTCTGACAGTGATCTTATGGCAACCGCGGGATACCTGGCCTTCATTGGGGAAACAGACACTGGCCTTAGAAACCACTTAAAAAATTTGGGCCAAATGGAAAGTACAGCTAGTGGGCGCTAGAACTTATTATCATTCCACAGCCCTGTATCATAATACTCATTTTCCAGCGGGTCAGAGTAATAGATCTTTCCGCAATTGGCATCAGAAAGGTATCTGCCGGGTGGAACACTTACTTAAAGGAGGCTCTCTTATGTCCTGGCCGGATCTACAGCTTTTGTATCAGTTACCCCATCAGGACTTTTTAGCCGGTTATTTATTTATTTATTTAAAACCTTTTTTTTATACCGGTGTTAGTGTGAACATCACATCAGTTTACAATTACACATCGTTAGTGTGAACATCACATCGGTTTACAAAATTGTAAATAAGCAGCTTTCAGACTACCTGGAGGACCATAATATCCTACACCCATCACAACACTGAAACCCTCCTCATCTCACTCCTTGATCAAATCTACATTGGTTTCGACAAAGGTCAATCATTCCTTCTAGCCCTTCTTGACATCTCCACAGCTTTCGATACTGTAAATCACAATACTCTATTAAACCGGCTATCAGATATAGGGATTGCAGGATCAGCTCTCAAATGGTTCGACTCCTTCCTTAGCAACAGAGGGTATAAGGTTAAAATTAATAACAAGGAATCCTCTCAGACTAAAGCCCCATTCGGAGTTCCTCAGGGCTCCTCCTTATCACCCACCCTATTTAACATCTATTTACTCCCGCTCTGCCATATCCTCTCAAATTTAAATCTTAAGTTCTATATATATGCAGACGATGTACAAATTTTAATCCCCATTTCCAGATCACTGGACTTTACACTCAAATTATGGAACTCTCATCTACAAACGATCAACCTCCATCTTTCAAGCATCAACCTGGTACTCAACACTTCCAAGACTGAACTACTGCTAATCACCCCTGAAGGCAGTCCCTTTCATAACCAACTGCATTCTAACATACAAATATCCCATGCCCGAGATCTTGGAGTTATAATAGACAGTCACTTGAACCTAAAGCAGTTTATAAGACATACAACAAGGGAGTGCTTCTACAAGCTACAAGTACTCAAAAAACTCAAACCGCTTCTATTCCATTACGATTTCAGATCGGTCCTTCAAGCCATTCTTTTCTCCAAAATAGACTACTGCAACTCCATCTTGCAAGGTCTACCGACTTCTACTATAAAATCTCTCCAGTTGCTCCAAAATGCAGCAGCGAGAATTCTAACAAATACTAATCGCCGAGCGCATATCTCCCCCATCCTAAAAGATCTTCACTGGCTCCCAGTAAACTTCAGGATCCTTCATAAATCACTGACAATTATACATAAAAATATTCACCATCAAACTCCATTAGATCTTTCACACCCTCTCAAATTGCATTCGACGACCAGACCCTTAAGAGATGCCTACAAGGGATCCTTACATGTTCCCCCAATAAAAACAGTTCACCACTCAAACATCCGAGACAGGACATTCTCTATCTCAGGACCTTCCATCTGGAATGCCATGCCTCCGGACCTCAGGCAGGAAACCTGTCTACTAACTTTCAAAAAAAAACTAAAGACATGGCTATTCTGCCGAGCCTTCCCAGATACCAGCTCTAAAGTCTGATTCAGAATCCTCATATCACTTATGTAAATAATCAAATGCTATTCTTGCTCACATCTTATCATGAGGTTTGGCCTCTGCCTCCATCCCATACTCCATTGTATATAGTAATTTATTGTATTTAATAATTTATCTTTCGTTCTCCCCCTCTTTTTTTTCCTTCTCCCAGTTAAGGCAACCTTGTTATAATGTAACTTTTATGCTCCTTCTAAATGTCTCCTGTTGAATTGTTGGTTATAGTTCTGCTTAGTTCGATGTAAACCGAGTTGGTTTGATCTGTATCAAGAAAGTCGGTATATAAAAGCCTTAAATAATAATAATAATAAATAATATAACAAAATGAATAGAAAATACAATTAACAAGGGAATAAAACAGGTGGGCGAAGAGAAACGCGGGAAAGCAGCATAGAAAGATAGTACAACTGGTGTAGAGTTCTTAACATAGGTACCTATTGGAACATATCATGTTGGATAATATCATGAATGCTAATTATTATATACATTAATAGAACATAAAGATCACAGTGTACGATGGTAGAAGAAGATGATTGATGGTTATAGCAGGGAGGTTTGCTAGTCAGGAAATGCCTGTTTAAATAACCATGTTTTTAGTTTCTTCCTAAATTTGAGAGAACATGATTCGAGACGGAGTGCTCAGGGCAGGGTATTCCAACATGAGGGGCCTGCGATAGTGAGGGCACGTTCCCTTATAATGGAAAGGTGAGCTGTTTTTAGAGAGGGCACGTGAAGGGTTCCTTTGTTGTTTGTTCTAGTGGGACGATTAAGGTGTGCAGAGGTGAAAGAAAGGTCAAGCCAGTTGGAGTGGTGGGAGTAAATGGCTTTGTGGATGATAGTGAGTGTTTTGTAAAGAATGCGAGAGGGGATGGGTAGCCAGTGGAGGTCTTTGAGAATGGGGGTTATATGGTCTGTTTTACGGGCATTTGATATGACTCTTGCCATAGCGTTTTGGAGCATTTGGAGAGGTCTTATTGTGGAGTACGGGAGACCCAAGAGTAGAGAGTTGCAATAATCCAGTTTAGATGTTAGTGTGATTTGGATTACTGTCCGGAAGTCATGGGAGTGTAGTAAGGGCTTGAGTTTTTTTAGTACATTAAGTTTAAAGAATCCTTCTTTGAGAATAGAGCTGACGTATCTCTTGAGATTTAGTTGTTGGTCCAGGAGTACTCCAAGGTCTCTTACAACTGGTTGCGAGGAGATGAGCTTGAAGGCTGGGTCTAGAGCAAGGGGTGGTGTGGTGGGAAATCCACTTTTTGAGGACTCCCTCCATCTCTGCTTCCCTAGCGTTGGGTAAAACACTTACAGAACATCTCTGTGAGGATGCTGATAGAAAGAAAGGGATAATTTCTAAACTGTATGACTTGTTACTAGGCAGTGAAAATCAACCCTTTAATCATGTATTGGAATGGGAACGAGATTTGGGCATGGTTATCAGTCCCGATGATTGGACACTAATTTATACTGCTGCCCATAGCTGTTCTGTGTCGGCTACCCTGCAGGAGAACTGTTACAAGCTTATAACCAGGTGGTATCTCACACCACACACGCTACATCTCAGATACGCTCATGTGAGTGTTACCTGCTGGAGAGCATGCGGACAATCAGGAACATTTCTACATACGTGGTGGCTTTGTGCTAAAATTCAACCGCTTTGGAAGCAGGTGGCGCAGTGGACAGAACAAACCTTAGGATTACGCAGCTTGATGGACCCGGGCTTTATGCTGCTTCACCACCCCCACATTCCTCTGGAGAAACCACACAAAGCTTTTTGTCAACAAGTCTTTATTGCTACAAGGATTGTTATTGCCAGCTTTTGGAAGCAAGTTACCACACCTTCTTTAGCGATGGTACAACAGAAGGTACATTATCTCTGTAAAATGGCTGCCATAACTGCGGAAGTACGTGACTCTCCCTCAAAGTTTCGAGAGACATGGACACCATACTTGCAATGGGAAGCAGGCCAATCTGGAATGCAGCCTCTTTCCACAACAAAGTAAAACTTTTGCAACCATTGGATTGGTTCCTCTCCAACAACTTATTAGATGCTATTGACATTCAACAGGTCCTCTTATAGTGGATGTGCATTTTACCGCAACTCTGTCAGTATATTTTGATTTTGCTCAGATTCTGGATAATCTCATGGACAGTATTGGGGGAGAAGGGAAGGAAATAGAGGAGAAACAAGTTATTTTCTTTCTCTTTGATTCACATTGCTCTCATGGTAGCTATTTTATGCTGTAGAGTCTGTATAGACTTACTGTTCATGTTTATGTATTACTACTGTTACTGTTTATGTTTTACAGCTGATATCTCCTCTTTTGTAAACCCAATAAAATATAAATTGGAAAAAAAGAAGAGTTTACAGTTTTAAATGGATAAGGTTCTCCACATGCTGTTAATACAATACCCTGGATCTGCTCACCTGTGAATCCAAAGATTACTGAACTATTTGTTCACTCTTTCTGCCTCAGGCCTCAGCACCTCATCAATGAGAGTACATTTCAGTGCCATAGCGGCTTACCATGCTGAAAATGAGGGTAAGCCTATCTCAGCTTATCCATTAACATCCAAATTCATGAAAGGCTTATGGTATGCTAAATCTCCAGTTGTAAAACCACATATTCTTTGGGATCTAAATGTGATTCTGGCACAACTGATGAAGCTGCCATATGAACCGTTAGAGTTGGCATCTCTCAAGGTCACATGGAAAGTAATAAACCTGGTAGCAGTAACATCAGCCAGAAGACTCAGCAAGTTTCAGGCTTTAGTTCATTATCCGCCTTATATGCAATTCTTCCACAACAGAGTTTTGCCCCGCATTTACCCAAAGATTCTACCAAAGATAGTATCAGCTTTTCATAATAAGCCATCGTGTTATGTTCTTCCCGAGGCTACATGTACATGAAGGTGGGAAAGCTCTTCATACCTTAGAATGTAAAAGGGCCTTGGCTTACTACAAGAGAAGAACTTGGCCACATCATTGAGCTTCTCAACTAGTCGCCTCTTATGATCCCAACAGACTGGTCATAATAGAAGCCAAACATACATTGTCCAACTGGCTAGCAGACTGCATTTTATACTGCTATAGACTGTCAAGCCTATAAATTGCAGATGTTACCAAAGCTCATCATGTTAGAGCCATGGCAGCATCAGTGGCTTATCTATGAGCCACACCACTTGAAGACATCTGCAAAGCTGCAGCATGGTTGTCAGTATGTACCTTTGCATCCCATTACAGTCTGGACAATCGTGTGTGCACTTGCGCGCGTGTGTTTTAAAATGTATCAACCTCACGCAAGTATGCTCCTAATTTTAAGAGTTTACTCAAGCACAGCTAGCACACACGTGTCTTCCATAGGACCTTGTCTGCTTTTATGCGCATATGTCAGCTAATTTTAAAACATGCTTGTGCGAGGCACATTTCCAGTTTTCCAAATAGTTCACAAGTTTGTCCATTTAATAGTTAGGTGCTTCAGACCCCTCTGATTCTTCATCCTTCATGCTGCCTAGTTGACCTGGACCCCTCACCTCTAAGCCGCACAACTTGAATTCCTCAGACTTGCTCCTCATCAGGAGCAACAGTAAAGTTACGCAGATATCTTGTGTATGCACGCTGCGTTTTTTGGTATTAAAATTCGGAGTTACACGCGTAAATGTTGGCCCCACCCCACTGTAGACCGCCGATGCCCTGCCCTTTTCCGCCCCCTTATCCTTGCGTGCACAGGGGTATACACACACGTACTTCGTGGCTTTTTAAAATCCGCATTGCTTGCACACGTTTGGGCATTTTTGCACAAGTAACACTTTTAAATCGACCTCTATGTGCTTTGCAGCATCCCTCACTTTGGGACTCCTCATATGCAATGGCTAATTCAACCCATTTTATTGACAGAAAAAACAAGTTTTCTTATTGTAAATGGTATTTTCCATGTATAGCAGGTTGAATTAGCCATACTAAATACCTACCTGTCTCCCTGGAGAGTTGACTACCTAGCTAGAATTAGCTCTAAAATTGACTGAGGGTGGCTGCCGAGGCAATGCCCAAGCAAGAATTCCCACACATGCTCAATAGAGCAAATGCTCTACTAGCTAAGAAAGGTAGGTCCATTCGGTGCTGCCGGGTGACATCACCTACCTATAATGGCTAATTTGTTCTGGAAAACACTTATTTACAGTAAGCATACTTGCTATATTAATCATTACTTATACACTGGGAGGGGAATTTTCAAAGACATTTCTGTGAGTAAAACGGTATTTTACAAAGTTGCCAGCCCAGTATGCAGGTAAACTTACTTGTATACATCTGCTCGCACATAAATTTACCTGAACTGAGCAGAAATGTTCCCATGGTGGAGTTTGGACATACATACTTTTTGATTTTTCAAAATTATGTGTATAAATTTTCCCTGAAAATGTTCCCCACAGGTATAATTTTATGCAGGTAAATATGGTGGAATAATTTTCAAAGTTCATTTTTAAAATCAGTATAATTTACATGTTTATTTGCTGCATAATTTAGGAGGGTATTTATAAAAGTGCCTCCATGTTGTCTGTGTTTGAAATATGAATAGTAACAAATGTGATCTTTTGTTTAGATCAACTTGTGAAAAGAGCTCATTGGAACAAACTGTTTTACGTAAATCCTCCTCAGAGTCAGATGTTAACAGCTGTGCCTCCTCAAGCATATCAGATGGCCATAGTGAAGAATCAGCAGATGAAGAAAATGGTAGTGATAATCAAGTTTTAACATCAGCACAACTGCAGATTCTAAAAATGTGGAATGGATTCTCTGTTGAGGATTATGCCCAGAAGAGATGGCATGACTTTCCAAGTTCATCTAAATGTAAGAATAAAAAGAAAGCAAAGAATTGGTCGGCAAAGATCACTATTCCTGCACCTTTCCAAATGACCATTAGAGAAGCTAAGAAAAAGCAACAAAAAGTCAAATCCAAATTAGAAATAGAAATGGAAAATAGCTTACGAAGGAAACAATTGGAAGAAGAAGCAGAGTGTCAGAAAAAATTCAGAGCAAATCCTGTTCCTGCATCCATCTTCCTCCCACTCTATCATGAAATAATGGAAAGAAATGAAGAGCGCAGAAAGTTTGTGAAAGAGAGAAGCAAAGAGATTTTGTTGGCTTCACAGAAACCATTTCAGTTTATTGAGAGAGAAGAGCAGAAAAAAGAAATGAAGAAACTGCAGTTAGAAGACCTACTGGCCCCTAAAATAAAACCCAACATATTTAAAGCAAAGCCTATTCCTAAATCTGTTTACAGCCCAGCTGTCAGTGACAGATTAAAAGAAGAAGATCTCTACAGGGCAATCCGGATTCAAATGAGAGCTCAAGAGCTCTTGCAAAGTTCAGTTCCCCCCAGCATGCTTGCTTCCCGTTCTCACTCAGGAAAAAGGAAATCAAAATGCTTTGAGCCAAAGGACGAGCTTAACCAAAAACCACAGATCAACTTGCGAGTTCCAGATTTTGAAGTCTTGCACAGAAAATTCCAGAAACAGCTCTTTAAAAGGAAAGATGCAAAACAGAACACAGTGTGTGAGCCCTTCTCTCTCTGTACATTAAATATCCCATCAAACAAAGAGAAGATTCTTAAGGACATCCAAGCAGATGAAGATGAGCTAAAGGAAACACGTTGGCCATACAAGACACCAAGACGCAAGCCACAAATAAGGTGCTCAAGTATTAGTCCATCTCTCTGGGGCATTCTGGAATCTGAACCACCAAGAGCTACGGAATCTACAACGAGAAGGCAGCAATCTGTCAGGTACATGTTTTGTAATATTAGATACTTAAGTTATTTCTTTTTTAGAAATCATTTCCAGCATTCAGAATGAATATTCATTTTCAAAAGTAATACAAACTAGAGGTGCCAACTTCAAATCCATGACTTTCTACATTTTAATTCTCAAAATACTGTACAGACAGAAGGAAAATCTTGTAATAACTGACAAATGGAGATTTGGAGAATAGGACTGACTTAGTGTCACTCATGATGGAGTTATTTTGCAGTTCTGTTAAAAGTTTTGCCAAGCCCACCAAAATTCTTTATATTTGTCATGGGCCCTAAGCTAAAGTAGCAGATGGATATCTGACAGGGAGATAACTGCCATAAAATAATACCTGGGGAGATATTCATCAGAAGTAAGCACTAGAATCAGGTCTTGAGGTTTTTTCCTATATATAGTATGCATATATGAGCCTCTTGCTGAATTATTGTAAAAAAAAGAAAAAAATAGGCTCACAGGACTGATTGCTATACCAGTTATAAACAGTAAATTCATCTTTGGTCTCTTAACACTAGTTTAAAACACAACTTTTAATATTTGCTTTAATGAGGTTTTGGCTGGGGAAAGGGCCATCTGTGAAAACAAAATTGTTTACAGTAAATATAAGAATTTGTATAATATGTAGTTTGGCAATGAAAAACGTATTCCTCCTCCTATTGTTTTATATTTCCCTTTTGTGCAGCTGTATTTGTTTTCCATCATTGCCACCCTGTGCTTAGCTTATTTATCGAATTGAAAAGAAAACAATCCCTGGTTGTTTTGTCCACCTTGGTTCTCCCATACCTTCTTCTTCAGAGCTATCCTTGACAGATTCCTCAGTGGATTAAAATGGATTCAGCCTTAGTTTATATTCCCACTCAGGAAATCACTTGAGGCAAAACAGAAACTGGAAGAGGACCATAAAATATGGACAGCAAAGCAGAAACTGAGAGAAAAAAAGATGAAGAAACTTGTAACAACTCGGGCTAAAGCCAATGACCCACACCAGAGTGTAGCCCACTTGGTCAGTTCTAAATTAGAACAGTTCAGGTATTGCATTATGTAGAAAAATAGTAAACTTGTAAATGAGAATAGTAGTAGCAAAAATTCACAGATTTAATGCATCCTTATTAATTTATGGTTGGACAATTAGAACATTGCTTAAATGTGTTACTAATTTAGCATCTTCAAATACAATACTCCTAAAAGATGGAGGGGCAGTGATAAGAATTATTAGTTATGACTCCCACCTTCTCAATGACTGTATCAGGTTCTCTAGCCATCTTGGCACTCACAGGTCAGAGTTGGGTGGTCACAGGGAGAAGAGGAGTGCCAGTGCTGGAGCTGTAATTGCGGCTGGAACTTGAGTTGAATGTGAAGCTGGGACTGGAACTGAGGCTGGAACCAGAATAATATCTTCTGACTTTATTTATTATTTGATTTATATTCTATTTTTCTGGTATTTCAAAATGGATTACATTCAGTTACTGTGGGTTTTCATAAAATAGAGATGAAGTACAACAATTGTTAGCTATAACCACTTCATATCAAGTAATAACTAAAATTCAACATTGATATTACGTGTAAACCATTTTAAACTATGTAAAATATGGTAGTAAAAATAGTTACATCAATAAAGCTGATCTGCATATCTTACAAAATATCAAACAAACATTTTTATTATAAAAATTAAAATAAAAAAATCAGGATAGCAGATTCTAAGGCAGAGGAATTTCCAGCTTGGGACTCCATTATTAAGAGGATCTACAAGTCTACCAAAGCTTTCTCTCTGTATTCGGAAGTGGAGGAAATGATATTGGCAGAATGAGAGGCTCGAGTGGCTGGTCTTAAAAGTGTAAAGAATCTTCTTAAATTGTATCCCCTTCCTCCTGAGGCTCTCCAGTGTTTCATCCACTTCAGGTAGATGCTCTGGTTAAGGCAGTCACCAGGCATGCTATTTTCCCTGTAGAAGGTAGTACTTCTGTCAAGGATTCCCAGGACAGCAGGATAGAGGTTCCTTTGAAGCAGATATCTATTTGTGGTAGTTTTGTAGCGCTGTAGCGCTGGATACAGCAGCTACAGGAAGCAGCAAAGATGGAGTTCCCTGCTCCCTTTTTGGCGGATGCTCTTTATGATGATCTCCATGCTTCCTCCAGAACAGTGGTTTCGTTCGTTGTGGCCTGGAAACTTCTTTGGCTTAATAACTGGGCTGCAGATTCTTGGTCAAAGTCTTGATTAGGAAAGCTTCCTTTCAAGGGGAGGCTAATTGCCAGGTTCTTGTGGCCTGGTTTGGCCTCTGTTGGAAACAGGATGCTGGGCTTGATAGACCCTTGGTCTGACCCAGCATGGCAATTTCTTATGTTCTTAGGCTGCAGTTTGGGTAAGATATGGAGCAACTGGTTAAGGATTTGGGTGATCTGACGATGTGGAGCAGGGGTAGGCAATCTTTGTGAAGTAGTGTGCCAAGGTTTAAATCGGGAATATGTAATGCTGATCCTTGAGTGCCACAAGCTGGTCGGCATTTATTTCATTTAATTTATGAAAATGTATTTATCGCCTAACACTGATGGCCTAAGTAATATACAAAATAAAACATTCACAAAAGTAATATAGAAATAAAGCAAAACATATTAAAACATATTTAATACATAAATAAAATCATAATACCCAGAGTAGACGCATTTCACGGGAGGACCAATATCAATGTTCTTATCTGCCAGATTCCTTTCACACAACTATTGAATATTTTAATTGACATTAATTTTCAGTTAAAATGTTCATTATGTAAAAACAAAATTATAAAAAGGAGAGAAGAAAAATATTTTACTCCCTTCTCCTTAATACACCCCCTATTAAGAAAACAGGCCAGGCTGCTATAGATCCCTACACAAAAACTATATGCTTGGTAGCAGAATACCTCACCTCAGACACAAATGCAGAACCTCACCAAATACAGAATAAAGTGACCATAAAAGAGTATATATAGAAATACAGACAAAAATAGACTGGAAACTTCAACAGGCCAAATTATGTATGTAATGCAACAATGGAAGATTGTTGTGAGTCATAAAACATCAAACAACAAAATTAAGATTATATAAAACGTCAATCATAATAGTAAAACCATATCAGTAAAAAGAATAAATATTTCAAAAAAGCAGACACATCAAATAACATTCAGTAATAATTAAAACTTAAAAGAATTTAGAAAGCTACTTTCCATACCTAGGCACTTTTGATTTGCAGTCACGCTGAGATTGTCATAAATTAGTTGGGTTGGGGGAGGGTACACACAATTTTTCTCCCCTTTCTTTCACATACAATCACACATACACTCATCTCTCTCCCACATGCAATCACACACACCCAAACTTTCTCACACACATGCATGCATTCACATGCTGTCCCATAAGTACACACAAGCTCTCATGTGCTCTTTCACATACACACAAGCTCTTACTCTCTCATGCTCTGCCATACATAGAAACACACACGCTCTCGCATGCTGTTCCATAAACACACACAAAGCTCTCACATGCTTTCCCCACGCACACATACACACAAGCTGTCACTCATACTCTGCCACAAACACACAGAAGATCTCACTCACTTGCTCTCCCACACATACACATGCTCTCATATACTGTTCCACAGACACACAAGCTCTCACTCACATGTTCTCCACTCACACACGCTCTCACATTCTCTTTGCCCACACAGACAAGCTGTCATTCACATGTTTTGCCACACACGCACATAAAGCTCACACAAGCTTCATTCTCACTCAGTGCTCTGACAGACACAAACTCTCACTCACATGCTGTGCCACACATAAGTTTTCACTCGCATGCTCTTGACACACACAAGCTCTCACATGCTCTCCCACACACACAAGCTCTTACTAACATGCTCTCCTATACACACACACTAGCTCTCATTCACATGCTCTCCCACACCCACATACACAAGCTCTCACATATGCTGTCCCATAACATACCACACACACACTGATATGCTCTCTCACACACACCCACACTCATACGCTCTCACACACACACACACACTCTCATACTCTTCCACACACTATCACATACTCTCCTACACACACACATACAAACTCACATGCTGTCTTACACACACCTCGTGGCCTCTCCAGATCTTTGATTCTCTTCACTTCAGCTGCTGGTGGGTTGGGCTCCACTGGGGCGGCCCCACAGTCTCTTTCCAACTTCAGCTGCCGCAGGTTGAGCTCCACCAAATGGCCCCATGACCTTCCACTGCCAGATCTTCCACAATGGAGGAGCAGGAGCAAGGCAACCAGCACCATATTGTCTGGTGCTGCAGGAGATTGCCTGGTTGGCCTGCCCCTAATCTAGACCTGGTGAGTGGCTTAGTGGACACTCTGGCCAACGCCGCCATTCTGATGCACAGGAAGCCACGAGCTCATGACACTCTCTCTTTCCCTCATACCAGCAGCAGGAGTTGCCAGCACAAGGGAATCAGGGAGAGTATCGCCAGCTTGAAGCTTCTTGCTTGCATTGGAGAAGGAGCAATGGCGATGGCTGGAGTGTCCGCTAAAGCAGTGCTGCCGTGCCATTGATGACACTTATGTCATAGATTCCCAAACCCTGCTGTAGAGGTTTCCTGAGAACAAGCCTTGCTCTTTTTACGGTCTGGCAATTTTAAGATTCTAGATGGTATAGGCTGGGATAACAGTCTGTTTATTCCTTTAGAGGCTCCCATAGCTAGAGAGGCAGGGATCAGGCCTTTCAGAGTTTCTAGAAGCCACGGCTTGACTCTGCTTCCTCTGTGGGAACCAGTCATACTTCTGAATAAGATTCAGATCCACTCTCTGGTTCTTCCTGTAGCTGGTCGCTTACAGCAGTTTGACCAGGAGTGGACCAGAATAACATCAGATCAGTGGGTGTTAGAAGTAGTCTGCCTCAGATTATGCCTTGGAACTTCTCACACATATCCCTAATGCCTTTCTGGTCTTTCCATGTACTTCAGCCCCCAAGTGTTATGTTTTTTGGGGTTTGGGTGGACCTTTGGACATTGTGGCAGCTGACCACGCCCATGGGGGAAATCCCGTGAGGGGCCACAGATCAGGCTCAGCTCCGGACACACAAACACAGATTATGTCTTTTTTTAGACAGTTTATGAAGCCATCAGAGGTGGCGGTAGTGAATAGAAGATGGAGCCCGGCTGGGCTAGTATTCCTCAGGGCGCTGGAACAGAGGCTTCTCCGGTAGAAGTGCTGTAGGAAGCAGAACTGAGAAAATGAGTACACTGAGATATTCACAGAGTCCCCAGTATGGAGAAGCCCCGAGATAGGGAGAGCTGGCCCTCGAGGAGCGAGTACCAGATCCCTGGGCACAGAGACTCATTGGCAAGTACTCACGTAGCAGTTCTCTGTGGAAGATGGCACTGGTGCTGGAACAGAGGCAGGCCCTCAAGGAGCGAGTACCTGGTTCCAGGGAAACAGCTCTGAGGAGTAGATGGTAGTGGTGCTCACAGATGGTGTCTGCAGCGAATTCTTCCAAATAGAAGAGAAAATGGACACAGGCAGCGAGTCAGAGAACATGGGCCCTCGAGGAGCGAGTACCGGTTCCTGATAGTGACTTGAAAGAAGCAGAGAGGCCCCCGAGGAGCGGGTACCTCGTTAACAGCAAAGAGTCCAAATAGAAGTTGGAGGCAGAGTAGCTGGGTACAGAGAGCGAATCCCATCTGTAGGAAATCTCTTGCTAACTCAAAGGCTAGCAATAAACAATAGGCTTAAATATCCGGGCAGCGTGACATCATCACAGGGGGACGCCCCTGAGGTTCACGCCACAGAGGAAATAAGAATGAGGGCCGCGCGGCACGTGTGCCCTAAGGTACCTGAGGAGCATGGCGGGAGGCAGCGCCCAAGCCGGTCCGGGGTTGCCGGAGAGGATGGCGGGCAGACGCCATGGCAGCGAGACGTCCACAGGGAGCAGGAGGAGTCGCAGAAAAAGAAAGGTAGGTGGAGTGAAGCCGTCGGGCCGCGTCGGTTGCAACACCAAGTGAAAGGAAGTCCTATATGTTCTGACAAGGCTTACTTGCTTCAGGCTGTGGTTCCATTTCATCTCTTAGAGAGAGTTCTTGGTCATTGCTCCTTATACTTTGTAGTTCCCAAAAGAATTTTTAATGCGATAATGGTTCATCCTTACCTGGACGATTCCGGGCCAAATCTTATAAAGAGAGGATTCAGACATACATCAGAGTGGTCCAAGTTTTAGAAAGCTTGGCTGGGTAGTCAGTTTTGCAAAGAGCAAGCTTTTTCCTTCTCAATCCTTTGGAATACCTGGGAGCTCGCTTTGACACAAAGATGGGCCTGGTCTTTCTGACAATGGAAAGGGTAGACAAGATGATTCTTCAGATGCGCAGGATTCTCATCCTTCTGGTGCAAGAGTTTGGGATTATCTTTAGCTCCTGGACTCCATGGTATCCACTCTGGGCTTGCTTTTTTGGGCTACTGCTCATTTGCGGCCTCTTCAGTTGTCTTTTCCTATCTTGATGGTCTTCCCAGTCTCAGGATTATGAGGTACATCTTTCTTTGCCTGCCTCAATAAAGGGGCATCTCCATTAGTGGACAGTTTCTGAGAACCTTCTGCAGAGTGTCAGCCTGGTGATTCCATCCTGGGTGCGGGCTACAACAGATGTTAGTCTGTCCAGTTTTAGGGGGGGGGGGGCATTGTCTGAATCAGGTAGTCCAGGGATTCTGGTCTGGGTGATATGGTTGGCTTTAGTTCATTTTCGTCCCTTAATTCAAAGGAAGGCAGTCCGAGTGCTCTCCTTCAATGCTATAGCGGTGGTATTTGTAAACAGGACGGCATCAGGAACCTAGGGGTTTTGGAGGAGACAAATCTTCTTTTTCTCTGGTCAGAAGTGAAGCTGCATGACTCATTTAGTGGAGCAGGAAAATGTACAAGCAGATTATCTCAGCATTAATCTTCTAGTTCCTGGCGAATGGGAGCTCAGCCAGTAATTTTTCGCTCATGTTGTTTAGAAAATGGGCTTACCTGTAGTAAATCTGATGATGATTTGCAAAAATGGCAAAAGTCCTGGAGTTTTTCAGCCACTTCATAGAGTTCAGCACCCTTGGCATAGACGCTGTGGTTCTGCCTTAGCCTGAAGTGGAGCTTCTCTATGTCTTTCCTCCTTGGCCTCTGGTTGGCAGGATTCTGCACCAGATAGACATGGAGAGCAATCACATGATACTGATGACTCCAGATTGGCCTTGGATGCCCTGATATGCAGACCTAATGAGGCTTCAGGTCAACCTTCCTCAATGTCTTCCAGATGGCATGGGTCTGTTACATTAAGGCCTATTTATTACGGATAACCCTTCTCAAGTTTGTCTTATGACCAGGCTCTTGAAAGGGTGTGTTTGAAGAAGAGAGACTACTCTGCATCACTTGTTTCCACGCTACTTGAAGGCTTGTAAGACTTCAACTGTGCTGGATTACATTCAGGTTTGGTGCATCTTTGAGGCATTCTGCAAAGAGCGGTCATTGTCTTCTTGGCACTCTGATGCTCCTTGCATTTTGGCCTATCTCCAGAAAGGCTTAGAAAAAGGTCTGGCCTTGAATTCTCTGAAGGTTCAAGTTGTAGCCGTTTCCTGTTACAGGGGCAAGATTCATGGAGTGTCTGTGGCAGCTCATCCAGTCATGTCCTAGTTTCTACAGGAAGTGAAGAGATTGCGGCCTCCTTTTCGACCTTTGGTGCCTGAGTTAGGACCTCTTTCTGGTTCTTAAAGCGTGCTTGGTTGTGCCTCTCTTTGAGCCTCTGAAGAATATTACCTTGAAGATGGGGGTTTTTTGTAGCAATTAGTTCAGCTCGCTGTATTTCAGAAATTCAGGCACTCTCTTGCAGTGACTTTTTTCTGGTTTTGATTCTGAATCCTTTTGTCCTGTGCCTTCCTTTTTACCTAAGGTCATGTCTGTATTCCATTTAAATCAGTGAGTTAACTCTCTGCATTTTCTAAGGCTGAGTGTCAGAGTATAATAGTAGGTCCTTACGGTTTCTAGATGTTCATCGGGTACTCATCAGGTATCTGGAAGTGTATAATTTTTTTTCATAAAACGGACAGGCTTTTTACGTTGTTTGACAGGCCATGTAAGAGGGAAGCTGGCTCTAAGGTTTCTTCTATAGCTAGATGAATTAGGGACACAATTGCTTTAGCTTATTTGCTCAGGGGCTGCATGTTCCCTGAGATTCTTCAAGCTCATCCTGCGAGAGCACAATCTTCCTGCTGGGTGGAGGCATCTGCTGTAACTGTGTAGGATATCTGTAAGGCAGTTGTCCTTGCATTCTTTTGTTAACATTACAGACTGGATGTTTTTATTAGAGAGGATGCAGCTTATGGTGCTGGAGTTCTTAAAGCGGCCTTCCCTCTCTGAGAAGAATGTTTTGGGTACTTCCCACTTGTTCAGACTAGACTGATGTAGCAGTATGAAATGGAAGGAGACTTTTTTACCTATAAATTTTCTTTCCATTAGTCCTGCTATACCAGTCCAGGACCCTCCCAGGATGTAGATCTTTTCTTTGGAGTTATAGTAGATAGGCAAATGTGCAAGTTAGATTTCTGTTTTGTATTTAATTCAGGGATGCGAGTCTCACGCTTGTTGGTGTTTTTCCATCCTGTCCTTCCATTTGTGTTTCTCCTTGTTATCTTTGGGCAGAAGGGTGGACATACGAGGATTTCCCTTATGTTTTTAATGTTTATATTCTCACTCTAAGGGGCGGATTTTCAGAGCCCTGCTCGCCTAAATCCGCCCAAATCCGGGCGGATTTAGGCGAGCAGGGCCCTGCGCGCCGGTGAGCCTATTTTACATAGGCCTACCGGCGCGCGCAGAGCCCCGGGACTCGCGTAAGTCCCGGGGTTCTCCGAGGGGGGCGTGTCGGGGGCGGGCCCGGTCGTCGCGGCGTTTAGGGGGCGTGTCGGCAGCATTTTGGGGGCGAGTACGGGGGCGTGGCTACGGCCCGGGGCGGCCCGGGGGCGTGGCCGCGCCCTCCGTACCCGCCCCCAGGTCGCATCCCGGCGCGTAAGAGGCCCGCTGGCGCGCGGGGATTTACGCCTCCCTCTGGGAGGCGTAAATCCCCCGACAAAGGTAAGGGGGGGGGCTTAGACAGGGCCGGGTGGGTGGGTTAGGTAGGGGAAGGTGAGGGGAGGGCAAAAGGAAGTTCCCTCCGAGGCCGCTCCGATTTCGGAGCGGCCTCGGAGGGAACGGGGGTAGGCTGCGCGGCTCGGCGCGCGCCGGCTATACAAAATCAATAGCCTTGCGCGTGCCGATCCAGGTTTTTAGCAGATACGCGCGGCTCCGCGCGTATCTACTAAAATCCAGCTTACTTTTGCTTGCGCCTGATGCGCCAGCAAAAGTAGGCCAATTCGCGCTATTTGAAAATCTACCCCTAAGTTTTTTGCTATAGTTGTTTTTCAGGTCTTTGTCATAGGTATACTGGATTCTCTCTATGCTGAACCACCTATATATAGTGACAATGATTTCACAGGAGAAATCTGCCTCCATCTGCTGGTTGGGAGACAAAACCCTCCTGTTCAGACTGGAATGGTGTAGCAAAGAAAATTAACAAGAAAAACATTTCCCCTTATCAAGGGAAAAAAACTGAAAATTTGAGAGAAGGTTAAAAAAAAAAAAAGGGGGGAATTGTGAAGATGACCATGAACATCTCTGAGGTTGTCACTAATAATTTGTGTATGTTTTCATTTTGAAACCAGAACTGTGATATGTGAGTAAACCTTACTCTTTCACACTATTTCCCTAAGCTCACTTTTTTGTCATTTGTATCACAAAAGGACCATAAATTAATAAGGTATGTGTACTCATTTACAAGTATATAATATAGAACATACTATAGTGCATAGTATTCAAATTTCCTAATTGACTGACAGCGAGTACAGATACTGTTCCTGCAAGATTAAAATAGTGTTG
This sequence comes from Rhinatrema bivittatum, assembly GCF_901001135.1. NCBI lineage: Eukaryota > Metazoa > Chordata > Amphibia > Gymnophiona > Rhinatrematidae > Rhinatrema > Rhinatrema bivittatum. Next base: position 123,506,430 of record NC_042617.1, read on the forward strand.
AAAGCAATGTTAGGGAGGTAGCATGGTCAAGTGCTTCAAGCAGTGCACTATGAGTCAGAAGAGTTATCCTACTTGTATAAACTTGATAAGACCCTTTATCCCAGGAAAAGCAGGATGCTAGTCCTCACATGTGGGTGACGTCACCGGAGCCCTAGCGCGGGAAATCTTTCTGTCAAAGTTTCTAGAAACTTTTGACTGGCCCTGTGAGGCCACTGAGCATGCCCAGCATGCCATGATATTCTCTGCCACAGGTGTCTCTCTTCAGTCTTCGCTTTTCCGCGCTGCTACAGGCTTCGCGGGACAGGAGCCGTTGCGAGTTATTCACAACCTTTCTCTGACTAAAAAGTCATATTTTTTCGATATTCTCTCTCATAAGCGGTTTCTCGGGGTTCCCTTTCACCGGCTGTTGATACCTCGGTCTCTATTTCCCATCGTTAAACATTTTTCTCACGAATTCCCATTCTCTCTCGACGGCTGTCGATACCAAAATGGCTACGGGCTTCAAAAATGCCCTATATGTAACAGAACCATGTCGATCACCGACCCACATCTCAAATGTGTTCTCTGTCTCGGTAAAAAGCACGACGTGAATACGTGTCCTAAATGCGCTGAAATGACGGCGAAAGGGCGAAAGGCTAGGCAGGAAAAAATGGAACAATGGAGAAGACTTCGATGATTTTGAAGTCATCTCCAGCCGGAGATGACTTCAAAATCATCAAAGTCATCTCCGGCTGGAGTGACTAAACGAGCCTTATTTAAAAAACCTCGGAGATCACGTGATGCACTGAGGGTGGAGGATGTGATTCCCCTGCTCTCGGCGTCCTGCCTCTGGAATCCACCCCCATCTGCACCCTAAATACGGTGTTTGGGCTCCGGAATCAGCGTGCCACATCCCCTTAAGGTACGGGCACAGAGCTGGGCATGCCGACTCGTTCGGTCAAGTCTACTAGAGAGAAGGGAAAAGATTTGCCGGTACCCTCAGGGCCCCCCAATATGGCCGCCATGGAACACCCAGCCGAACAGCCTGCAGCGCCAGCGTTATCCGAAATGAAGACGGCCGTGCTCGAGGCGTTGGGGCCCGAGCTGAAATCAATTTCGACGGCAGAAATTTCGACGGCAGAAATTTCGGCTAATTTAAACAAATTCGAATCTCGTTGTGCTGAACTGGAGAATCGGGTCTCCCAAAATCAAGATGGCCTCCACAGCATGCAAACCGAGCTCGCGGCGCTGCGGGCCGAAGTGGTAAAAAACAGTGCCAAAGTGGATGACCTAGAGAATCGGGCCCGGCGCTCAAACCTGCGCTTTGTAGGCTTGCCCGAACCATCGACGACCGTGCCCTTGCGCCCTTGTTGGAAACGTGGCTCACCCGAGAACTCTCGCTCACCACAGCACATGGGGCCTTGCGCGTAGAGCGGGCGCACCGGCTTGGGGCGAAACGGCCGGAAGCTGGCAGACCCCAGGTGGTTGTGGCTAAACTCCTAAACTTCGCCCACAAGCAGGAGATTCTGGCTGCCATGCGGAAGGGCCGTACCCTCCACTATGAGAATCAGAGGGTCCTGATTTTTCAGGACTTCTCTTCGGCGGTCTCTGCCCAGCGGCGCGCCATGGCTCCTATATGTACACAGCTGCTGGCACGAGGAGTGCGTGCTTCTCTCTTATTCCCGGCCCGATTGCGAGTCACCACTGAGGCTGGAGTACGGTGGTACACTTCCCCTCAAGAGGCCCGTGCATTATTAATGGAGCCCTGTGCGCAGACGGAGGGGTCCTCTGGTGTTTCGATGCCGCCATGAGCTGGAGCCTCAGCATGGTCGGCCACGGCCGGGCTTTATTGTTCCTGATAAGTATGCTGTTTTATATAATCCCCGACTTTGCGAGTCAGCAGTGGGGCTCCTTTTCGACATAACTGTCATGCTGGTTGCATGCATAAATGACTCCTGCTACCGCGAGGATTTCGTTTTTTCTTATTTTTCGTCTCCTTATTGTTATTGCCCGCTTCTTTGAATGACGCTGACCTCCTCTTCATATTTTGACATTCAGTCGTTCTGGGAGACATTCAGTCGTTCTAGGAGACCCAGGACGGGTCTTTTTATTCCTTTGTTTTTTTTTTTTTTGTTTGTTATGTGGTTTGTTTGTTTTTCTCCTCTCTTTATTTTTTCCCAGTTCTTCTTAGTTTTGGCAGTTTGGGCTCCCTATTTTTGGGCTCAAGGACCTAACTCTGTGGCGCGCTTTGGCACAGCGGTGGATCTGGACTTAGCCTCAAGCATACTATGTGCCATAAATTTTTTCTGAGTCCTGGACTTACCCATGTGCTGGGTTTATGTGCTGCCGTGGATCGGGACTGAGTTTTTTTTTGGCGTGCTTAATTCGTCTCGTGCAGTTTTCCCGCAGGAGCCCGTTCATGGCGCGATATGGTTGTGGTTCTTTTTCCGATCACCTGTACCTGCCATTGATTAATCGCAATTATTCCTGCTTTGGAATTTACGTTATTTTTTGTGAGACTGAATGCCATGCCATTATATTGTACCGGGGGTCTATGATTGTTCATAACCTTTCTAATGTCCTGTAAAATATTTGTTCTTATGGCTTAGTGATGGTACTGACCTTTTTTCATCCCTGGTTGGATTCCTGCGCAGTTTGTTTTTTGTTGCAGCAGGGCCCAAGCACTTTTCTAAGTTGTTTGCCTGTTCTTGTTATTGCTATGTGATGCAGATGGGGGAGGGGGGAAGGCCAGTATGGCAGTGATCTTGTTGCCTAAGGGGAAAGAAGTCCTTACTGGGGATTTGGTAAGGCGGATAGGGGGGGGGGGGGAGGGGTAGGGTATTTGGGTTGGTGGGGAGGGGGGGGATTTGGGCTCTAGTCTCCTGGGGTATATTCTGTCCTTGGTGGTCGACCAGTCATGGTGGGTTAGACAGTCCTGGTGGTTTTCTGGGGGAGAGGCCTCGGCTGGGAGGGCCTCTGCCTCGTACAACTTCGATTTGGATTTCACTGAATAATCTACTTTTCAGGCTACGCCTCTAATTCTGCCCTTAATTTAATTACTTGGAACGTTTGTGGGATAAACTCTCCCATTAAGCGCTCTAAAATTCATACTCTCCTTAAGCGTAAAGGCGCTAACATTGCATTTTTGCAGGAGACCCACCTCACAGATGGGGAACATGACAAGTTAAGTAAACTCTGGGGGGGGCCAGGTGTACTATGCCTCAGGGACGACTAAATCTGCGGGAGTGGTTATTTGGATTAAGTCCCAGATGCCCATACAGGTTCACTCCACAATTTGGGACCCATTGGGGCGATATCTCCTGTTGGAAGCGGAATTCAGTCAGACTAAGGTGATTTTGTGTAATCTCTATGCTCCAAATACTTATAGTTCTGGGTTTTATCAGGAAATATATCGCCATCTTCTCCCATATGCAGCGGAGTCCTTACTGATAGGGGGGGACTTTAACACGATCCGCGATGCTCAGTTGGATAGGTCCTCTCCCAGCGAGTTCGCAGGGGGGGACACGGACCGGGGACCCTCCTTTTTGGAGCAATCATTTCATTTGATTGATGTCTGGCGTGTTTTGCACCCAGGAGAGAAGGACTTTACACATATCTCCCGGGCACATGGGACCCTCTTGAGGATTGATTATTTTTTAGTCAGTGCGCGTCTTTTAGCACAAGTGGGGGAAGTGGTCATTGGCGATATTGTTGTCTCAGACCATGCCCCGGTGTCACTGGGCGGTACAATTGGGTCGTGCTTCGAGTACTACCCTTCAGTGGCGATTCCCATTTTATCTCGTGCAGGATGTTAAGTTCCAAGAATTTTTGCGAGCTCGCTGGACGGACTATGCGACCCTCAATGCTCAGCACGCTGCGGATCCAATACTGTTTTGGTACACGGCTAAGGCTGTATTGAGGGGCGAAATTATTTCTTATGTGACGCACCAGAAAAAAGCTATGAACCACAGGATTTTGATGTTAACGCATAAGTTACAGAGAGCCCGGGCGGCGTTAAATGCTAGGAACTCACATAGTTTGCGGGTGGCCTACTTCTCGATTCAGGGCGAATTAAATACTCTCCTTCATCAGCGGGCCCGGAAGAGTTACCTTTATTACCAGTATAAGCTTCACCAGCACAGTAACAAAGCAGGGAAAATGCTTGCTAATCTAGTACGCTCGGTTAAGGGGTCTCGTTACATTGCGGCGATCCGCTCTCATACGGGGGGGGTCTTGACAGCCACTAAGGACATTCTGGGCAGATTCAGGGATTATTATAGGGAGCTCTACACGTCTGGTCATTGGGACCCGGAGGCCTGTGCTCGATTCTGTGAGCAGTTGCAAATTCCCCGCCTGACTAGTGAGCAGAGGGATCGCTTGAATGGCCCGGTGACCTTAGCGGAAATTCAGTCAGTCTTATTCGTGGAGCGAGGCTCTTAAGTCGCCGGGCCCTGATGGATATGGGGCTGAATTTTATAAATGTTTGATTGACTTGGTGGGGGGCTCCTTGGTGCAGGTGGTTGGAGGCCCTGGTTGATAGGGTTCCTTCCCTGCTCATGTTAATATGGCTAATATTGTTCTGATAACCCAAGCCAGGGAAGGACGCTCTGGCCCCTGACTCTTATCGCCCTATCTCTCTTTTGAATTTTGATCACAAAATTTGATCGCTAAGGTGTTGGCGGATCGCCTCTCGGTTATCCTTCCCACATTAGTGGTACGGATAATGTGGGTTATCCTTCCCACATTAGTGGGTACGGATCAGGTGGGTTTTGTCCGTAAGCGTTATGCTCTGAATAACATCCTAAAGTCCCTAGCAGCCATGATCATGTGTACAGCGGATGGGGGCCCCTTTCCTAGCGGTCAGTTTTGATGCTGAAAAAGCGTTCGGACCGGGTGGAGTGGCACTACCTCTTTTGGGTGCTAACACAGATGGGGTTTAACTGGGTTTTAACCTTGATGCAGTGAGGAGTGCTATATCAGGCTCCGGAGGCCCAGTGATAGCCAATGGTTCTTCTTCGGAGACCTTTTTGATTTCCCGAGTAACCAGACAGGGGTGTCCGTTGTCCCCTCTTTTATTTGTTCTTCAATTGGAACCTCTGCTACAACATATCCAACTGAGTAAAACTGTTAAGGGGTTTCGTTTCCAGTCTACTACCTTTAATATGCAGCGTTTGCTTATGACATTCTGGTTTTTCTTACTAATCCTCGGGCCTCCCTCTCACTCCTTACTTCGGATTTTCTGGGAGTATGGCGTCTTTACAGGCTTTCGCTTTAAATCTTGTTAAGTCGGCGGCCTTGCCGTTTCCTGAGTCCCTGAGACGGAGTGGGGGGGATGATTTCCCTTTACCGTGGGCTGGCGCCTCGTTTAAGTATCTTTGTATAGTTCTACCCCGGGACCTCTCTCATATATATCGCTTAAATGTTCTCCCTTTACTCAAATTTTACACAGGAAAAGCTGGCGGCCTGGGCGGGCTTAACCCTCTCCTTAGGCAGTAGAGTACACCTATTTAAAAATGAGTATTTTGCCAACATGGCTCTACTTAGTCCAAAACTTGCCTTTGCAGTTACGCGCTGCGGAACTTCGGCAGTTAGATACGGCCCAACGGCGTTTTTACTGGAAGGGGTGGGAAATCTCGTGTCCCTCTAGGGTGGATGCGGGGGCGCTGGGGAGAGGGGGATTGGGGGGTCCCTGATTTGGCACTGTACAATTTAGCTAGCCATATGCGACTGATTAGAGATTGGTTGCGAACCTCTTCTGAGGTCATTCATCTGGCGGCGGATGCGGAGCTGGTGGCCCCCTTCTCACTTCATTTTGTGTTACAGGGCTCCGACTAGCCGAGTCCCTAGCCACACTCGGGAGGAACATCTTGGTAGTCCGGTTACGGGCGGCATGGCTTCGGCTTACAATGCATACTGCGCATCCCACGTATTATTAACCTGGTTTTTACCGCTCAGGGGGAAACCTCGACTTCACCCCGGGTACACAAACGGGGGGCTTTTCAACGCTGGCCGTATGAAGGGGATCTCACTATGGGTCATGTTTTATCCCCTGAAGGGACCTTACTTTCCTTTACTGAATTGGGGGACTCCTATGGTATCCCTAAAGCTGATGTTTTTCCCTATCTACAGTTGAAGCATTTATGTTTCTTCGCTCCCCCCCGGAGCCAGACAACCCTCGCACTTCACGCATTGGACTCAATTGTTTTCTCTCACCGAGAAAACATTACCCTCCTTTGTCCCGCTATTACACAAAGTTACAGCAGTTAACAGAGGTGGGACTCGTGTTCTATCTTAGTTCAGAGGTGGAATGTGATGGGGTTTGTTTGTCATTAATAGAAGAATTATTGTTGCTGGATTCCGGCGCATTTCCACACTCTCAGTCGACACTCATACTATAGAGAGATGCAATATAAATTTTTTAGGAGAAGCTATTATCAGCGCAGGGGGCATTTTATTCTAGAATTTCTGCCTCCCCTGCATGTGTCCGTTGTGGCAACCTGCGGGGCACGCTGTCTCATGCTTTTTGGGAGTGTCCCACAGTTCATTCATTGTGGGTCCGTCTGGTCCATTACTTGGAAGATCTGTTGGGAGTGAGCATTCCAATATCCCCCCTGTGGCTCCTCTTTGGCTGCATCTCTCCTTTGCGTGTGCGAGGTTGGGGAATCCGTTTACTTATTCATAAGGCATGCTTAGTGGGGAAAAAAGTGATTTTGATGCAGTGGCGTGAGGTCTTGCCTCCTTCTTACTGGACTTGGCGTAACTGTTTCCGCCGACTGATGATTCTAGAAGCTGCCTCTATGCGTCTTTCTCCACGCCATCGGAAGAGATTCATGGCCGTCTGGGATGTCTATCTGCAATCCTTACCACAGCGGGTCCGTAGTTCGATCTACAATGAGGGCATGTAATACTTACATCGGGGACTGACAGCGACTTCTTGTTTGGACTTATTCTTTACACTGAGGACTGGTTTCGACCTTGGACTTCTACTCCTGCGTTGTCTCTTATGGGAGACTAGGGAGGGGGGGGGGGGGTTGTGGGTGGATATTCTGGGACCTTTCTCTGTGGTTATAAAGAGTTTGTAATATTTAGGGATGGTGGTGAAGTGTACACCCACCTTCCGTGTTGTATTTTCTTCACAAAACAATAAAAATCGTATTACAAAAAAAAAAAAAAAAAAAAACCTCACCCGGACGGATCCGGTGATCGTCTGTCCTCGCCATCATCCACAGCATCGACGAAGTCGACCGACCAACTTAAGTCAAAGCATCGTCATCGTCGACTGTCGTCATCTGCATCGACGTCCCAGGAGGAATCGACGGCAAAGCGGCCACGGACCCAGGAAATACCGGTCCCCTCATCGCCTGGGCCTTTGCCTCCATCGATGCCAGATCCTCCGCAGACCTCTGCACAGGATCCATCATCGCAGCCTCCGCCACCGCTTACAACTGCTCTGGTTCCATCAGTTGTACAGCCGGAATTGTCTGATCTCATCAGGCAAGCGGTCATTCAGGCTTTAAAAGATCAAGCACCTCCGGCGATTCCGCTGATGCCACCAGCATCGATGCCGGTTGTATTACCGATGCCGGTGCCCTTTTTGGCACCGAGGACAACGATGGACTCAATCACTACGACACCAAGACTCATCACGTCATCGACGTCCATCTTCGCCCAGATACCATCGGGTTCTTTGATGCCGGTCTCGATTCAAACGACGTCGAAGTCTTCCAGAACATTTCCACCACGACTACATCGATGACAACCACTGAATCATCGAGGCAACCATCATCTGAGCCTCCTGAAGTACAGGATCTCGCATTCTATCGACGTCTTTTACAAAGATATCAAAATGTCATCGATAACCTGCCAACAACAAAGCCTCAGGAGTCTTCAACTTTGTTTTCCACCGATGATCCACAGCCAGGCCCTTCAGGCCTTCACTACCTCTCAGATCTCCTCCAAGGTCTCCTTATAGGGATGACCCAGACGATTCGTGGCATGACCAGCAGTCTGTAACATCTTCTGAGGGATTCATGTCTGAACCTTCACCTCCAGACCAGAGAAAAAAATCACCCCAGAAGATTTATCTTTCTCCACATTCATACAAGATATGGCTGACTCCATTCCCTTCAAACTAACAGCAGAAGAAGATACCAGACAGCAAACTCTGGAAGTTCTTCAGTTTGTAGACCCACCTAAACAAGTGTTGGCTATTCCAATCCATAAGGTCCTCTTGGATCTTCAATGTTGCATCTGGGAGCATCCATCTTCTGTCCCAGCAATAAATAAGCATGTGGACACGACCTATTTAGTGCAGACAGCTCCAGGTTATCAGAAGCAACAGTTACCACACCAGTCTGTGGTAGTAGAGTCTGCACAGAAAAAGTCAAAACGTGTGCACCCACACTCATCAACTCCACCTGGTAAGGACCATAGGTTTCTCGATTCATTAGGCAGAAAAGTGTATCAAAGTGCCATCTTGAACACAAAGATCTCTGCTTACCAATTGTATATCACATAATATCAGAGGAACCTATGGAAGCAAATGGAGGAATTTATTATTCTTTGCCTTCACAATTCCAGGAACTAGTACAGGCCATAGTCAACAAAAGCCTAGAAGCCGGAAAGCATGAGGTGAGGGCGGTCTATGACAACTTTGAGACGGCTTCCAGAGCAGCAGCAGCTGAAATCACCACCCGTAGATGGGCATGGCTGAAGGCCTCTGACCTCAGGCCTGAGGTCCAAGAAAAACCTGTGGACCTACCATGTGTCGGCGACAATTTGTTTGGGGAAAAGGTCCAAGAAGCAGTACAACAGCTTAAAGACCACAGAGACTTTACGTCAACTGTCTCAAATACCACAAGATCCCTCTACACAATCTTCTCGCCACCTACCTCTTAGAGAAACAAGACATCCTTACTATAGGCCAAGAAGATACTACCAGCAAACTTCTAGGGGTAGGTCAACTAGACCACAACAATGGTCCCAGGCCAGACAGCCTAGGCCTACTCGCCCACAACCTCCTGCACAGACAGGCCCAGCAGCGGGCTTTTGAAATACAGACCAGAGAGCAAGTCCATCCCCTAAATCCTCGACCAGACCTGCCAGTGGGAGGAAGAGTATTCTACTTTTATACACATTGGCTAAACATAACATCAGACCAATGGGTACGCTCCATAGTCTCTCGAGGTTACAAACTAAATTTCCTCTCAATTCCTCCAGAATCTCCACCAAGTTTCTTCCCACAACAAAATTCTCAACTAATTCAACTACAAGTAGAATTATCCATCCTTCTGAGAGCCAGGGCTGTACAGCCAGTGCCCCGGACTCAGCAGGGCAGAGGATTCTACTCTCGGTATTTCCTCATTCCAAAGAAAACCGGAGGCCTACGTCCCATCCTAGACCTCAGAAATCTCAACAAATTTCTGAAAAAAGAAAAATTCAGGATGGTTTCTCTAGGCACCATGCTTCACTACTTCAAACAGGAGATTGGCTTTCTTCTCTGGACTTCAAGATGCTTACGCTCACATTCCCATATTCCCTCCTCATCGGAAATATCTGCGCTTCATGGTGGGCCATCAACATTTCCAATACAGAGTTCTGCCATTCGGACTGGCATCTGCTCCCAGAGTCTTCACCAAATGTCTGGCAGCAATAGCAGGACACTTGCACAAGGAAAATGTCCATGTTTTCCCATATCTGGACGACTGGCTCATCAGGAGTCAATCTCAGCAAGGAGCTCTCACTTCTCTGACTCGAACAATTGCCCTACTTCACTCCATGGGATTTCTCATCAATTATCAAAAATCCCATCTCACGCCAACTCACCTGCTTCAATTCATAGGAGCAGAATTGAACACCAATCTAGCAAAGGCCATTCTACCTGTAGATCGAGCAAAGACACTTACTCTACTAGCAAGATCCATTTACTTACAGAAACAAACGACAGCTCATCAGTTTCTAACTTTACTAGGCCATATGGCCTCCACAGTTCATGTCACTCCTGTGGCACGGCTCGCCATGAGAGTTACCGAATGGATTTTAAGCTCACAATGGATCCAAGCCATTCAACCACTACATTATCCAATTCATGTGACCCACCAACTGAGATCATCTCTACTTTGGTGGACAAACATGGACAACTTGCGCAAAGGCCTACCTTTTCAGCAACCAGTCCACAGATGACTTTAACTACAGATGCATCCACCTTGGGTTGGGGAGCTCACATAGACAATTCCAAACACAAGGGACTTGACAAACCTCGAAGCAACATTTCAAAAAATTTCCTAGAGCTTCGAGCTATACGTTATGCGCTACATGCGTTCAAGGACTGCCTTTCACACAAGACTGTTCTAATCCAAATGGACAACACAGTAGCCATGTGGTACATCAACAAACAGGGAGGTACGGGCTCGTATCTCCTTTGTCAAGAAGCTGCACAGATTTGGGCATGGGCCCTAACACACTCAATGTTTTCGGGCCACTTATCTGGCAGGCATTCAAAATGTACTAGCGGATCGCCTCAGTCATCAATTCCAACCACAAATGGTCCCTGGATCCCTCAGTAGCCCAGGATCTTTCAAGTTGGGGTCAACCGACAATAGACCTCTTTGCGTCACATTGAATCACAAAGTGGACATATTCTGTTCTCTACACAAACAGAAGAACCAGCCAGCCAAGGATGCCTTTGCTCGTCCTTGGAACTCAGGCCTTCTATACGCGTATCCTCCAATACCGCTCATAACCAAAACTCTAGTGAAGCTATAATAGGACAAGGGGTCCATGATACTCATTGCTCCATATTGGCCTCGACAAGTATGGTTTCCCGCACTTCTAGACCTCTCAGTCAGGGATCCAATTCGTCTGGGAGTAGCTCCCACTCTCTAACTCAGGGTCGGTTGCGCCATCCCAACCTTCAATCCCTATCCCTGACAGCATGGATGTTGAAAGCTTGATCTTTCAGCCAATCAATCTTTCCACCAACCTATCTCAAGTGCTTCTAGCTTCACGTAAACCTTCCACAAGTAAGAACTATTCTTTGAAATGGAAACGGTTTACTTTGTGGTGTAGGCAGAAAAAAATTGACCCTTTTGCTTGCCCCACTACTTCTCTACTAGAGTACTTATACCACCTTTCAGACTCTGGTCTCCAGACTTCATCTGTAAGAGTACATTTAAGTGCAATCTCAGCCTACCATAACAAGGTAGGAGATGCACCTATTTCACACACACCCTTGTCAGTAGGTTTATGAGAGTTTAATGCATCTAAAACCACCAATTCGGCCACCAGTCATAGAATGGGACCTGAATCTGGTCTTAACAAGACTCATGCATTCCCCTTTTGAACCCATAGATTCATGTGATTTTAAATTTCTCACATGGAAGACTCTTCCTCATAGCCATTACATCAGCTAGAAGGGTTAGTGAGTTACAAGCACTTGTCACGTACTCACCCTATACAAAGTTCCTACATGACAGAGTGGTTCTCCGTACTCATCCAGAATTCCTTCCCAAAATAGTTATGGAATTCCACTTGAACCAATCCATAGTTTTACCCACATTCTTTCCAAAGCCCCATTCCCATCCAAGAGAGACATCCTTACATACCTTGGACTGTAAGCGAGCACTAGCATTTTATATAAACCGCACTGCAGTCCACAGAAAATCCATTCAACTTTTTGTATCTTATGATCCAAACAAACCAGGAAAGGCAGTGGGAAACATACTATATCCAATTGGCTAACAGATTGCATACAGTTTGCTATGAAAAAGCAGGCCTTCTTCTCCAAGGGCGAGTAAAGGCACATTCGGTGAAGGCAATGTCAATCTCAGTAGCACATTATCGTTCAGTGCCAATCCTTGTCATATGTAAAGCAGCAACATGGAGTTCTCGTCACACTTTTGCAGCTCATTACTGTTTGGACAAGCAAGGACAACAAGATTCAGCCTATGGACAATCTGTCTTAAAGAACTTGTTTCCAGTTTAATCCCAACTCCTTCTACATCCAATCTGCTGTGATCTTCAGCTGACTCATTTTCAACAACAATACTTCAGTGCTACTTCACTACAAAATGACTCAGCCTCTAGCTTGCTAATCACCCATATGTGAGGACTAGCATCCTGCTTGTCCTGGGATAAAGCAAAATTGCTTACCTTGTAATAGGTGTTATCCCAGGACAGCAGGATGTAGTCCTCACAGAACCCACCTGCCACCCCGTGGAGTTGGGCCTCATACCTTTTATTATTTTATTTTTTGCTAAAGCTTATTGCTACATACGAGACTGAAGAGAGACACCTGTGGCAGAGAATATCATGGCATGCTGGGCATGCTCAGTGGCCTCACAGGGCCAGTCAAAAGTTTCTAGAAACTTTGACAGAGAGATTTCCCGCGCTAGGGCTCCGTCGGTGACGTCACCCATATGTGAGGACTACATCCTGCTGTCCTGGGATAACACCTATTACAAGGTAAGCAATTTTGCTTTCTCTCCTGGAGCTGTTGTGATAAAATCAGTTAGCAAGGGTAGCAATCAGATAGCATGGGTTTTATTTAATGCCAGCATTAAAGAAACACGGTCCCCATGGGATTCAGAAAACTATTGACCTGCAAACAGACCAGGAGTAAAAAAAAAGCATGCTTTTTTTGACTCATGGTCTCTTTGCTATCCTGCACTAAAAAGACAAAAAAACAAACCCAAGTTCCCTGACCTCTTCAGCATGTAGAACTACCTCTCATAAAAGTGAAGCCAGGCAGTCTGGGTCTGGGGATCCTCCCAGCCCTTCCTTCCATCTTTTTTCTCTGCTTCACCTTAAATGAAGTTGGCGGCAGATCCAAAAGGAAGTCGGACTGCAACTCCAGGATCAGTGGTCTTCCCAGGCCCCTCTCACTCTCCTCAGATCCATGCCAACTCCCCAGCCTCCTAAATTCTCCCTCTCTACCCAGGAACCCCTGCCAAAGAAAAACTTACCTTCTCTAGCAGGGCTGTTCCCTCACTGACAGCCAGTTGGTGATATTAAGTGTCAGCCACTTAATCTTAATTTATTCACGCCTTTTCCCATTGTTAGCAGGGCTGAATTAGCCGTGCTGTCATGGGAACTGTCCTTCAGGGCCCAGGAGACGGAGCTTCAGAAGTAGAATACAGAGCTTTGCTCTGTTCGGCTGCGCCTGCTTTCCCGCGCAGCAGAAGAGATTCTCCTCAGTCTCTTCTTTCCGCATGCGGGATCGCACGCGGGGCTTTGTGGTTCTTCTCAGCCAGAAAAAGAATGACTCCCCCCAGGCCCTCCAGGTTCAAAAAATGTACCTGTGTAAAGATCATATCAATCACCGATGGACATGATCTCTGCTACCGGTGCCTGGGGCCTACCCATATGCAGGCCTCATGTCCACAGTGCGGCCGGATGTCGCCACAAGCTCAGTGGCAGCGAGCTCAGAAAATTCAGCAGCTTCAAACAGTGCCAGCTGAATCCCATGGCCCACCTTCAGAGGCCCATTCCTTTCCGGGGGCAGTGAAGGAATCTGGCCCGAAGGTAAGACTGTCAGCATCCGTCGATCCCCGCACCCCCAGGACTGGGGGTTCAGAAGGCTGCAAGTCGGACGACAAACGGCGCAACAAAGCCTTAAAAAAAGTGCAGAGGCCTGTCCCTGTCTCGATCGCCAGAGTCAGAGGGGGCTCCTCATGACTGAGAAGCGGTCAAAGACGGGGGACGCTGAATCACACGCCCGACGCGACGCTACTCAAATGCGCCGAAGCTTAGAACTGTCGACGCCAGCGTAGAGGCCGACGTCAGCAGCGTCAAAGAAGATTCCCTCGCCGCCACAATCAATGCAAATTGCGCCAGAATTGACTTCGCTAGCGTCGACATCGATGCATGCATCGGGAGCGACGGGGCCGAAGCACTCCCAAAGAGAAGCATCGAGATCGGCGCATAAAGTGCCAGGAACGACACACATCGTGTCGGTAGCGACGCAATCGGCGCCGGCAACGACTCATAAGGTGTCGAGAGAAGCGCATGGAGCGCCAGCCAGGACATCTGGACTGCTCACGATGCAACCGGGGTCTAGATCGCTGCACCATGTGTCGGGATGGACGCAGCCTATGATAGACCCTCGACTCATCCACGTCCCGAGCAGGGAAAGGCTCTTCCAGAAGTAGTCATTCTTCAGGGAAGGCCTACCATCAGGGAGGAACGAGGGCGGACCACATCCCATTCCTCTTAACGGTCATTCTGCTCATCGGTCAGATCTGCTCTGATACAATCGTCCAAGCATGGCCTGACTGACGAATGTCCCACAGGGACCGTACCGGAAAAAGAGAAGAGTTGAGTCTCCTCATGGGTTACACCCTGCCACCGTCGCAACCAGCCCCGACCCGACTCCAAGCCAAAAATGCCGACTCAGACAAAAGAGAAAATTTATGTAGCTTTCGCTGCCCTCTCTGACTTTTTCGGAGTCATGCAAGTGTCGTTTGACATGCCGACTTCATCAGCGGGCAGTGAAGCACCACATTCGTCCCCATTGTCCTCACTGGAGGAGACAACACCACCACTGACAAAGGAGCGAACACCTCCTCCAGCGGTGCCTGTACACGTTGACCAGGAACCTGGGTATGCAACGGACCCGAATTCCCCTCAAACATCACCGTCCTCATCCATGGGGGATCATCTGATCCCCCAGATGATCCCCCAGAACCATACTCTCCTCCGGAGGATCTATCCTATCCAAAGTTCCTGGAAAAGGTTGGATCGCTGTTGAATCTGGAAATACTGAAGCTGCAAGATCCTCGGAGCGGATACCTTAGATTTACTCAAGATCTTTGATGTACCACCGGCTGAACCGACATTCTTGCCGTCGCATAAGAATTAAATTCAGTCCTTGACAAATCGTGGGAAACACATTTTCCATTCTGGCCGTACCAGGAAACAGATTTAAAGTTTAGAATGAAGAATTATCCCTGCTATTCGGTTCCACGCAACTTCTTCACACTCCTCACTGGTGGTGGAATCGGCGATGCAGAGGGCCAAAAGATCCAAGCTGCATGCCTAGGTCCCACCGGGTAAGGATCAAAAGCTCCTTGACAAGTTTGCCCGCAAGTGTACCACTAAATTATGCTCAACAGCCTATTGTCCCCTACTTTCTCCCAAGGTAAGAAACCTTGGGGTAATCATAGACAGCCAATGACCTTCTCTCTGGCTCATCAATAACACAGTAAAGGAGTGTTATTTCAAACTCCAAGTTCTAAAACGGCCTACCGGACCCCTTCTCCATTTCCACGATTTTTAGGTCAGTTTTGCAAGCCATTATATTTTCAAAATAGACTATTGTAATTCACTCCTTCACAGGACGCCTGATATCGCACTCAAAACCTCTCCAGCTATTACAGAACGCCACGGCAGGGTCCTCACAAAATCCAACACAAGGGACCATATAACTCCAATCTTAAAGAATCTACATTGGCTACCAATAAGTTAGAATCCTTCAATAAACTATGAACAGTCACTCACACAAGCCATACACAACATTACTCCTTTGGATCTTACAATTCCTTGCAACTCCACACCTCGGTCCGCCCAATTAGACTTGCCCAGAGAGGAACTCTTCAAACAACCACCATCAAGACCTCCTTCAGTAAGAGAGCTATATCTGCCTCGGGCCCCAAGCAATGGAACCTGCTCCCTCCCTGAACTGAGGCTGGAACAATGTCCAATCACCTTTAAGAAGAGACTTACGACTTTGCTGTTCGAACAAGCCTTTCCATAACTACTCACCTCAGCCCTGGTTCTTATCCGCATCATGGTACACTGTCCAACTTTAGGCCTTCAAAGTCCCCCCTACTCAATTTTCCCTGTTTTTCGCCCAAGTTATACAGACCCAATTCCTCTATACTTGCTTCACCCACTCTGTTTATCCAGAATATGTTGTTCCAAATTATTTCTACCCTGTTCATTGTTTATTCCAGGTTATTTCTACCCTGTTCTTTGTAAAACAAGACTTTGTCTCTGTTAACTTTGCTGGTTGGTAATGTAAACCAAAGTGATAATTAATCTTGTTAATTGAACCTTGGTAATATAAAAGTTATAAATAAATAATAAGTCTTTCCAGGGAGCAATGTTGTCTGCACGCATTCAACAACATCAGTTTTACATTGTCCAACAAATGAAGACCAATGTTCCGGGATCGGAAGCATCTGTACAAACCGAGTTCTAGTCATCAACTGAATGACATGGAAGAAGGTATCCGACACCTATTAAGGACAATTTGTGAATCTTTTGAAACTTCCTCTCGCATATCCGCCTCAGCGAGAAGGCTTGCATGGCTTCGCTCTAGCGCCATCCGTGAAGACCTACATTCAAAACTTGCCAATCTACCTTGCAAAGGAGATAATCTCTTTGGGGATAATTCCAAGAGACAGTAGCAAACTTAAAGGAACAGGCCAGTAGCGGTCTGACCCAGCCATCCAGATTCTCATCACAAAGAAAATACTACCACTCCAGGATGCAGACAGGCCTATCCGGCTAGGCCGATGTGACAGTACCTTTCATATCGACTTCAACCGCAGCGTGCTCAACAACAACCACAAAATCAAGCACAGCAGCGTAGGGGCCGCCACGAGGGCAATGCCCTAGAACTCAACAGGCTACGTCTTCCGCCAAAAACCACGTCCTCTTTTTAGAGATACTGCCATCACTACCCCGTCTATATCCGCCGGGCAGAATCATGACTCGATTAGTCGAATGGAAGAATATAACATCAGACCAGTGGGTTCTGGAAGTAGTGGAAAGGGGATACCAGCTACAGTTTGTGACAAAACCTCAACTCACGCATCCTGTCTGCAAAATACAACATCCACATCAATCACTACTACGGGAAGAAATACTATCCCTTCAGAAACAACGAGCAATCCACTTGATTCCACCGTATGCTTGACACAAAGGTTTTTATTCACCATACTTCCTCATTCCAAAAAAGACAGGAGGTCACCGACCAATTTTAGATCTCCGGGAGCTCAACAAACACTATCCAAGAAGGAAATTCAAGATGGTATCCTTAAAGAATATTCTACCACTCTACAAACCCAAAGACTGGATGTGTTCCATTGATCTGAAGGATGCGTACCTGCACATATCAATCACCCCTCTTTGTGGCGATACCTCTCCTTCCAATTTCAGAACCAACATTTATCAATACAAGGTCGTCCCATTTGGTCTCTCAGCGGCCCCCAGAGTTTCCACAAATGCATGGCAGTAGTGGTGGCGCACCTACGGAAACTATGAGCATCCTTCATTTTTCCGTGCCTGGACGATTGACTGTTAGTGGCGTCGTATCCCGAATGCTCCGCCACCATCTACACCAGCGCTCCAGTGCTTGGAACGTCTGGGGATACTAGTCAATTTCCAGAAATACCATTCTTGAGCCAACGCAGATTCTCAATTCATTGGCGCAACGCTTGGATACCATCAGGACACGAACATTTCTACCTCAAGACAGGAGAAGTAGAGATGGGTCGTCTATTAACGATCTCTCCACCTAACACCATGTCCGACGGCACGCCAAGTTCTCACAGTCCTGGGACAACATGGCAGCAGCCATCTATACAGTTCCCAACACAAGATTACACATGAGCCGCTTGCAAAGGGGACTGAAGAGGCAGTGGAGGCAACATTCACAACCTCCTCGCAACGCAAATATCCCTCACTGCAGAAATGATAAAAGATTTGGACTGGAGTTGAAAACCAGAACACTAACGAAAGGAGCATTGTCTACCCCACCTCCACACACATGCAGTGTTGACCACAGATGCCTCCCACAGAGGATGGGGAGCGCATTTGGACATTGCAGACTCAAGGGTTATGGTCCCCACAGGAACAGCTCCTACAGATCATACTTGCTGGAACTCCCGAGGGATCAAGAATGCAATTGGCACGTTCCTTCCCCCATCTTCCAGGGACGACGATCATGGTCTATAGCCGACAATCAAGTGGCCACATGTTTATATAAACAAACAGGTGGGTCCGGTTCCTGGATGCTGTCAAGGAAGACGATTCAGATTCTGGACCATGCACATCGGCACTGTATACAGGACAGGCCACATATCTACCAGGTGTGGTGAACACCGAGCGGACAGGCTCAGTCGGATTTTCTACCCTCACTAATGGGAAGTGAATCACCAGGTGGCATTAACCATCTTCTGGAAATGGGGAACACCCTCAATAGATCTGTTCGCTACAGAACACAACGCAAAAGTCCTTGCTTCTGCTCTGTCTGGAACAGCAATCACAGAGTAGCGCAAGACACGTTCCTGATTCCATGGACGGAATTCTCTCGTGTATGCCTTTCCCCCCAATTCCACTCATCACGAAAACTATACAAAGTGCATACGAGAAGCGGCACAGATGATTTTTAGTAGCACCAGCTTGGCCCAGACAACCGTGTACATTTACCTCTCGATCTGTCCATAGACGAACCATTCACACTACCACCTCAAGTAGAAAGAAGAGGGATGCTCTTGCATCTGAATGCAAGCATCCCTCCACTTGACGGCGTGGCGGTTGAACAGCTCCTTTTGACTGAGCGGGTATATCCATGGCGGCTCAGGACATACTTTTACACTCTAGAAAACCATCCACAACCCGTAACTACATTTCAGTGAAACGGTAGGCAACTGGTGTCTCACTCATGGGTTCCAAACCCAAAGACTGTTCGCCGGAGACACTATTGGACTATCTCCACACCCTATACACAGCTGGTCTGCCCACCTATTGAATTCGAGTACATCTCAGTGCTATAGCAGCCTACCATAGACCGCACGGAGGTCAACCCATTTCGGTGGCATCCAATGGTGTCAAATTTTTCAGAGGTCTCATACGATTGCGACCTCCAGTCAACAAACCACCGGTATCCTGGGATCTCAATATTGTCCTGGAACAACTTATGCTACCGCCATTCGAAGCCAATTGAATCAACAGCGCACAAATATCTCACATGGAAGTGGTTTTCCTGGGTGCGGTAACGTCAGCGCGAAGAGTCAGTGAATTTCAAGCACTGGTGCAATGCAGCCCCTACTTGCAATTTCACCATAACAAAGTGATCCTGCAAACTCATCCCTCCTTTTTGCTAAAGGTGGTTTCGTAATTCCATTTAAATCAAGCCATAGAGTTACCTATCTTTTTTCCTAAACCGCATTGTAATGATAGAGCGAAACTTCTGCATACCTTGGACTGTAAAAGAGCACTGGCTTATTACAAATCTGGAATACACTCGACTTCCAGAGCATCACAATTGTTCGTCTTATTTAATCCAAATGCTCCAGCGCTTCCTGTAGCAAAACAAACTATTTCCAGTTGGATTGCTCAATGTATCCAGTTCTATTACCACAAGCGGAAGGTAGTCCTAACCTCTACCCCGAACGCACATCAAGTACGAGCGATGGTGGCCTTGGTGGCGCACCAATGTGGAATCCAGCCTGTTGACATTTGTAAAGCGGCAACATGGTCATCTTTACACACTTTCACCTCTCACTATTGTATAGATCAACAGACGGCAACGGATGCGGCTGTGGGCAAAGTCGTACTACACTCTGTCATTCATTAATCCTAGTCTGCACTATCCACCACCAAGATCATGCTTAAAAAAAAAAAAATGAAAAGAAAGAGATTTACCTGGTGTACTAGGACTCAGGAAATATCCTTTGAACTGGTGAAGAACGTGGTGTGTGATGTGCTACTTAGCATGATAGGGAGCTTGGGACTCCCATGACAGCATGGCTAATTCAGCCCTGCTATCAACGGGAAAAAATCAAGTTTGCTTACCATATAACGTGTTTTCCATAGATGCAGGATGAATTAGCCATGCTAACCCACCCACCTCCCTGGATAGGCAGGCAGGAATCCTACTTAATCACAGACTGAGGAGAATCTCTTCTGCTGCGCAGGAAAGCAGGGTGCAGCCGCACAGAGCAAAGCTCTGTATTCTACTTCTGAAGCTCCGCCTCCTGGGCCCTGAAGGACAGTTTCCATGACAGCATGGCTAATTCATCCTGCTATCTACGGAAACACCGTTTACGGTAAGCAAACTTGCTTTTATTGTCTGCTGGCCTGAGGGAAGTTTAACACCTGCCTCTGAGCAAGCATTAAATTTCCTCCTGGAGTATGAGATATGCTAGGCAGCCTTCCCACTAGGGTGCCCCCTTGCATCACAGGGTAATATCGTTCAATTTGTATCAGATGCGCTAAGCCTACTGCGGGTTTTTTAGCACAGGTTTTTTTTCTATGCTAAAGCCCTTTTTACATACCTGGGCAACGTTAACACTGAAAAAACCCATGGTAGGCTCAGCATGGCTTATTACATCGGCGCGCCCACCATATGCCTTTGTTAACTCAGTTGTAATTGAATAATAGTAATCCTCCCTCCCCTTTTCAAGTTTATATACATGTCAAACACACTGTTTAGTAACAAGACTGCCCACTCTAGTAGTGATTGAAATATGATTATTATAAAATGTGTTGAGGTTCTGTTTACATAAAATGTATTATATAAATGCTAATTATTCAAGGTGCTTGCATGCTATGAACCTATTTTTTGAACTACTGGTTATTGAGCAATTGATGTACAGCTCAAGACAGCATAAAAAATATACAAACTTAGAAAGTGAAAAATGTTTTTAGCTTTCCTAAACTTGCATAACTAAATCCCAGTCTCACCACTCACCTTGGATTTAGTACTGAGAAACTTGAAAGGTCAATTTTAAAAGCCTGACCTGCACCGAAATTAGGGGATACGTGAATATGTTGGGCTGGCATACTCTGAGCAGATTTTAAAAGCCGCCTGGATACTCGCATGCTTGCTGCTGGGCACATCAACGAAAAGTTCCCAAAAAGGAGCGGGGCATGGGGCATTTCTGGATTGTAACTTGTAATTATTGCGTAAATTTGCGCGCACTGTGTGTGCTTGCGGGTTCCCTGCTGCGTAACTTTACTTCTGCTATGAATGACTATAGTAATAAAACAAAAAATCTAAACAGATCAGGAGGGTTTTAAGAGTCGGGGGCTAAAAAGGGGGGTGGAGGAGGCTTTTAACCTAGAGGGGTTAAAAGTCCTATCCCTTAACTGTAAGATCTAGGAGTGAACTGGGAAAACTGGCAATAGTGTTGGCACATGTGTCTTTTAAACCCCCCCCCCACACACACACACTTATGCGTAGAAGCGGCATTTGCGTGCACAGGCGCATGCCTACTTGAAATTGGACGCACATGTGCACACAGGTTATTTTATAACATACGCGCATATACACACATACGTTATAAAATGGCTGCATCCCTGAGCATGGGCCAACAAACAAGCACATATGTGCGCCTGTGCACCGCTGTGAGTTACCATCTCTTTGTTGTGAATTGAGAGAGTTTGAAATTTTGCTTTTCTTTAATATGCCCTATAAACTAAAAAGTATAGGAAATGTATGTGTGATTATATGCATATTCCCATTTTGTGCAACTTTTTAAAAACAGAAAACTTGAAAAGCAGAGAAAGAAAGAGTACTTACAGGAGCTAGAAGAAATGGAAGAGAGAGTGATCAAGAGGCCATTACTACTTGAAAGAGTCACTCAGGTTTGTCTAAATATATTTTATTCTAATTTCCTCCATCGTTTCCTTGGTCATTTTTAATTGCTTATGTATGCCTTCTCTTGACTTCCAGGATCCAATTCAAATTCATTTTTCATGCCACTATATAAACATGGTTGAGATTCATATTGGTTTGATTTGCCAAAAGAAAAATAAGAATAGAATCAAAGGGGCCAGCATGAAGGCATAGTGGAAGACCTAGATTTGATTTCTTGAACCCAGCTTCAGAACCTAGAGTCAGTTAAGGATACTATAGAGGGAGTGTTCACAGCTATAAGAATGACTGGCTAAAAGCAAACCTGTGCTGGTTATTGATGAAACTCTTGTCCCTATCTCTCAGCCTGTGGTCTATAACTACAATAGCTGTACTGTATTTAGAAATGTGGAGGGGAACCCACTGGTAGCTGCACCTGAAGGCTGCTATTGCCATAGACCAGTAGGGGTCATCTAATTAAGCTAGAACCTAATTGACTAATAAACAACTAGATGCTTAAAATATGAAGAGCTAAGTACAAGTCTATGGTAGATAAGGATCTCCTGTGAGGAAATGCTCCCTTAGTTCAGCAGTTGATTCCTTGGTCTGAAGGCTTCAAGTTCATATCCTAATTGGAAAAAATGAAACTGTAGTACTGTAGAACAGTGTTTCCCAATCACCATGGCACACTGGTGTGTTTTAGAGCTGATTAGGTGTGCCATATAAGTCGCCACTGCCTGAAGCTCAGAACCAGACCAGCATATTGGCTCTGCTCTTAGTACCTTGCAGCAGCAAGACACCAGTGATAGCTGTTAAACCTGAGGATCTCCTTTTTGAGAACATGTGTACATGTTTAATCATGTATGCCTCCTCTTCCTTGTTACAGCATGTGCCCCAGCATGTGATAATTAATGGGCAGTATGTAGGGCATGGATAGCTGGGCCACACTTTGTGCTGCACACAGCACCTTATCTTAACTACCTCCTTTGAGTCTTCCAGTCTCTGTCCTATCTTCAGGTTGAATGAGATGGGGAAAGTGTGCACTGAGCACTGGATGTGACAGAGTATTGGGAATAGCAGCAGTGAAGAAGCTCTAGCAGCCACATGTGACAGCCAAGGTAACTACCCAAGCTGTCTTATCCTACCCTTTTCTGAAGAGGGTAGGTCCATCATGATGGATTCATATGTGTATCTGCTCCCTCTCTCTCTTTGTTTTAAAATTTGGAAGAGAGATTGATGAGGCTTTTAGTACTCCTTTAGCTTTTCTTTTGCCCATATGAGTCCTCTCCATGTCAGCACTGCCTGTTCCGTGGAGTCTGGTGTGCCACACAACATTTTTGTTAATGTAGGTGTGCCTTGGACTTGAAAAGATTAGGAATACTGCTGTAGGATATTAAAGGTGGTTGGTGATGGCTGTCTGTCCTTATAAGACCACAAGGGGCTCACTAAGTCATAATTTGCTTGCTTTCCTTATTAACAGGTGCCTGAGAGTATCATATCTGTTTCCCGTCAATAGCAGGGCTGAATTAGTCATGCTGTCATGGGATCTGTCAATCAGGTCCGGGAGGCAGAGCTTGTCAAAGCAGAGATCAGAGCTTTGCTCTCTGCGGCTGCGCGTGTATTCCCGCGCAGGAAAGTAACGGAATCTCCTTAGTCTGTTCTTTCCGCGCACGGGCTCGCATGCAGAGCTGTTCTTCTCCTCAGCGTTATTAAATAAAAATGTCAAAATCGGGTTTTAAACCCTGTAATTGTGACAAGGTAATGTCGGTCACGGATGGACATGACCGATGTTACCGATGCCTAGGGCCAGATCACAATCGTAAAGATTGTGAATTTTGTTCGAGGATGTCTCCGAGAGCCCTGAAACAACGGGCTTACAGGCTTCAGGAATTTTTTGCCTCACCAGAGCCATCGGAGGCTCATTCGCCGCCTGGCCCTGCAGTTTTACCGGCTCTCTCAAAAAAGAGGGCATCTTCGTGGGATCCTCAATCCTCCAATCTTGGAGGTTAGGACGTGGCAATCCGACAAAGGCCATCGGATTTCAAACAATCCATAGAGCCAGAAGCGCCGGCGCAAAAGACACTGGCGCCAAAAATCGCGGCACCTAAGACTTCTGCGCCTAAGATGCCTTATGCGCATAAAACTATGACGGCGCATAACACTTCTGCGCCTGAAGAACTATCAGCGCACAACACTTCTGCGCGCATGACGCCGAAGTCACTTGTGCGCATGGCGCCGAAGGACCCTGCGCGCACGGCACAGACGATTTCTGCATGCAGAGCGCCGAAGACACCTGTGCATGAGATGAAGGAAAAATCTGCCCGTACGGCACCGAAGTCACTTGCGCGCACGGCGCCGACAACACTTGCGTGCCCAGCACCAGACATGGCTGTGCGCATGGCGCCGGAGACATCGACGTCGATAACTTTGGCGCGCACAGACATAGAAAGATCTATGCACAAGTCTAGATCCGCGCACAAATCCAAATCTGCGTACAAGACATAGGAACACACTTCTCATGTACTACACCATGAGTTAAAGAGACGACGTGGACCCTCACAAATGTCTCATTCCACCTCTCCATCAATAACCCACCTCGTTCGAGTACTTCCCTCTCTTCGAGAGCTACTTCGACAGAGTTTACAATAAAACGCAGAAAGCGATCACAGTCTTCACGTAGAAGTCATACAGACTCATCCTCACACTATTATCATAAGCACTCACATCACTACCACCACAAAAGGTCGGCAAAGAGGAGTGCAACATGGGAAGTAAGCCCTTCGACTTCTAAATCATCTCACATACCAGCTTCAAATACTTTCTCCCATACAGAGGTAATATAAGTTGCTTCCTCTAACGCTTCTACAGCTTCAGAGGATTCGATGGACATGATATGCGACAAAAAACAGAAAGACCATAAAGTATCCAATCCTTTACCTCACAACACTCCAATGCAACCTAAAGCATGTGAGTCACAAGAACCAGATGGTCGTACAATAATGCCCCCTCATACAAAAGAGGCATTTTTTCAATTGTCCCAATCCTTAGCAGGATTTTATGAATCTCTGCAGTCATTATTCAAAATGACTAATCTTGCTTCTGGCAGTTCTCCGGAACATAAGACACAGACTAATAGAGAGCAGTCAGTGGCGCCTCCAACATCTCCCATAGCAAACCGACCAGCCTCACCAAATTATAACCAGGATATATCTTTTGATTCTCCTTCACCGCAAACATCCCCATCATCATCTACGGGATTCCCATCAGATCTGCCGGAACAACCTCAGGAGCCATATTCCCCTCCGGAAGACCTTACATACCCTAAATTTCTGGAAAAATTAGGTTCAATACTGCATCTAGAGGTTCAAAAAGAAACTCTTGGCCTCCTAAAGATTTTCGATACTCCAGGAGAACCAACATCTCTTCCACCACAAGAACTCCTGCATTCAGTCTTACAGAAATCCTGGGAAACACCTTACGCAATCTCAGCTGTTTCCAGGAAGACGGACATAAAATTTCGTATGAGGAAAACATCATCGTACTCTATACCACAATTACCTCACACTTCAATTGTAGTAGAGTCGGCGATGCAAAGATTTAAGAAAACAAAGTCGCATTCCTCATACCCACCAGGGAAAGACAACAAATATTTAGATGAGTGTGGCACGAAAATATACCATAAATCAATGTTGAATGCCCGAATTATGCACCATCAGTTCTACATGGTACAATACCTATATGAGTGCATACAGGCTATAAAAGGTATGCTTTCCTCGACTGCGGATCACATACCTCCGCCTCTTCATGATATGGAAGAGTGTTCCCGACACCTTTTGAGGTCAATCTATGAAGCATGTGAAACAACGTCTAGGGCATCGGCAACAGCCATTGCAGCCCGCAGACTAGCATGGTTACGCTCAAGTTTGATACGTGAAGATTTGCACAAAAAACTAACAAACCTCTCATGTACAGGAGATAACCTGTTCGGAGAACGATTTCAGGACACAGAAGGAAGAAGCTCTAGCAGTACAATCATTAACATCACATCCTAACTATTCGACCACACGTCGTTATATTGGATCTACTCGTAGGTAATCGTTTACCAGGAGACCCTATAGATCTTACCAGTCCTTTCGTGCACAGGCTTACCCTGCGTACCAGCGTCCTGCTCCACAACAGAATACCTCAAACCAACGTAGAGGTAAACCACGTACCAGAGACAGCAGGTACAACAGCTGGCTACTGCAGTGAAAGCGACTTCATCTTTTTAATTACCCAGCCACCACCACAACATCAAGCACCACCTGGCAGGATTCATTCCTGCCTGGCAGAGAATAACATCCGATCAATGGGTTTTGGAGATAATACGTCACTGCTACCAACTCCAATTTGTCACAAAACCCATATTACCTCATCTTTCCACTTTCAAGGTTCACAACTTCCAACCACAACTGGGGGAGGAAATTGCTTTGCTACGCAAACAACAAGCAATTCAACAAATTTACCCAGAAACCCAGTCAGTAGGGTTTTATTCCCCATACTTCCTCATACCCAAGAAGTCAGGTAGCCTTCGCCCTATCCTAGACCTAAGGGAATTGAACAACTTTCTCACCAAAGAGAAATTCAAAATGGTATCGTTGAAATCAATCCTTCCTCTGATTCAAACCAACGATTGGATGTGCTCCACATTCTTACACACACATTCCAATCCATCCATCCTCGTGGCGTTAACCTATGCTTTCGCTACAGGCATCAACACTACCAGTACAAAGTTCTCCGGCTACATCCAGGGTGTTCACCAAATGCATGGTAGTGGTGGTGGCATATCTCAGACAACAAGGTATAACCATCTTTCCATATCTGGACGATTGGCTCATAATCGCCCCAACTCCAAACATTTTACTCAAGCACCTCCATCGAATGATACAATGCTTGCAAGAATTAGGATTGGTGATCAATTTTCAGAAATCACACCTGCAACCAACACAACAGTTACAGTTCATAGGAGCATGCCTGGACACTACGTGCAACAGGGCATACCTACCAAGTGACAGAATATCACAATTCTGTCTTCTGTTACATACCTTGAACCGTACTCAAAGACCTTCAGCGAGACAGGTTTTAGTAGTCCTCGGCCACATAGCAGCGGCGAATTTCATGGTTCCCAACACCAGGCTACACATGAGACGCCTGCAATGGGGCTTGAAACGTCAATGGAAACAACACTCGCAACCATTGACACAGAAGGTATCGTTGACCTCCGAGATGAGAAAAGACATAACATGGTGGCTCCTGGACTCCACCCTGTCCAAGGGAGCATTGTTCAGTTCCCCTCCTCACAACGCAGTATTAACCACAGATGTGTCTCGCAAGGGCTGGGGTGCACACCTCGAGATTTACGAAACACAAGGGTTATGGACAATCTCGGAACAAAACTTGCAAATAAATTTATTTATTGGAACTCAGAGCGATTCGGAATGCATTACAAGTATTCCAAGACCACCTGAAAGGACGCAAGGTCATGATCTACATGGACAACCAAGTTGCAGTGTTTTACATCAACAAACAAGGAGGGTCCGGTTCATGGTCCCTTTGCAAGGAGACCCTGACAATCTTTGAACATGCTCATCGAAATTGCATACATCTCCAGGCAACTTATCTACCAGGAGTTGCAAACACAAGAGCGGACAAGCTAAGCCGCATCTTTCATCCTTACGAGTGGGCACTCAATACAGAAATAGCCCAAGACATTTTCATGCAGTGGGGGACGCCTTCGATAGATCTCTTTGCAATGGAGAACAATGCTCAAGTTCCCAAATTCTGCTCGATAAGACCAAGCCAATTCAGGATCGCCCAAGATGCCTTCCTTATCCCGTGGACGACAGGCCTCCTATACGCCTTTCCTCCCATACCACTCATAACAAGAACAATTCAAAAGTGCATAGCAGACAAAGCTCAACTGATACTCATAGCCCCGGCTTGGCCAAGGCAACCGTGGTACAGTTTCCTTCTCAGACTATCCATCACGGATCCAATTTGATTACCGAATCGCCAGGATCTTCTCTGCCAAGATCAAGGGACGCTTCTACACCCGCTACACTCATCTCTCCACTTGACGGCGTGGAGATTGAGAGGCTCCTTCTAACAGAACAGGGAGTTTCCACCTCGGCACAATTCATCTTGTTAGAATCCAGGAAACTCTCAACGAGGAAAAATTATAGCTATAAATGGAAACGTTACTCTACATGGTGCACTTCCAAAGGTATACCAGCATTAGACTGCTCACCTGAGTTGCTCATTGATTATCTTCATACATTATATACAGCGGGTCTAGCAACATCGTCCATCAGAGTTCATCTCAGTGCCATAGGAGTATATCATAGACCAGTTAACAATATTCCTATATCCAATCACCCCTTACTATCTCGTTTCATTAAGGGGCTAACTCACATTCATCCTCCGATCTAAGCCACCAGTTCCATGGAACCTCAACATAGTTCTGGAATAGCTCATGCTTTCCCCATTTGAACCCATGGACTCAGCACATATTAAATACCTCACATGGAAAGTGGTATTCTTGGTTGCAATAACATCAGCATGGAGAGTTAGTGAATTGCAGGCCTTGGTCCATTATTCTCCATATTTGCAATTTCATCACCAAAAGGTAGTTCTCCGAACTCACCCTTCCTTCCTACCAAAAGTGGTTTCCCAATTCCATCTCAATCAGACCATGGAATTACCCACCTTTTTCCCTAAACCTCATGCAAATGATAGGGAAAAACTACTGCACACACTAGATTGTAAAAGAGCTTTAGCATACTACAAAGAAAGGACAAACTCTGACTCCTGTGTTTCTCAACTCTCTGTCTCCTATGACCCAAAGGCACCTGGATTACCAGTGACTAAATGCACCATCTCCAGCTGGATAGCGCAGTGCATCAAATTCTGTTACGACAAACAGAAACTACAGGAGCCTAAAGCTCACCAACTCAGAGCAGTAGCAGCCTCATTGGCACACCTAAACAATGTGCAACCCATAGACATTTGCAAGGCAGCTACATGGTCATCGCTCCATACCTTCACATCTCACTACTGCCTTGATCAACAAGCAGCCACGGATGCGAAGATAGGGCAAGCAATCCTGCAGTCTTTATCCTCCTGTCCACGGTGACAGCCACACTGTCAAAGATCACGTACAAACATATGTATCAAAAACAACGTGATTGGGAGCTTGGGACTCCCATGACAGCATGGCTAATTCAGCCCTGCTATCGACGGGAAAAAGCATGTTTGCTTACCGTAAAGTGTTTCCGGTAAGCAGGTTGACATAAAACCAAAGGTATAATAAGTCTGACCACCTTCTGTTTAGCTAACAGTTAACTCTGTGTCATAATTCGGGGTAAGGTAAGAAGAATGCAGTGCATCTGTATACGTTCTGTATCATTTTACCTCCGATATGACTGAGTTTAAGTACTTGAATCAGAAGTTTTCACAAGTATAACTTCCTCTGCACTCTGGTAGGCAGATCTCCACAAGTGGGTTATGCACATCTACCAGCAGATGGAGACAGAGTAAAAGCTGAAGTCACAGACATATAGCCCTGCGCCATCAGCCCACCAGTATTCTCCATCTCCAGCAGATGGTAGGCATGCATTTCCCTACTGGGGATTGCTTATAGTGAAAAATTAAAAAATTAAAGGAAAGAAGAGAAGATTTTGAGGAGAAAACGAGATGGTGGATAGCACTGCTTGCCTCCGGAGGTGATACCAGTGGGCCCCTCCCTCAATTGAGGGCTTTGAGTCCGGTAGCCTTTTCAGGCAAGGACTTAAAAAAAAACCAGGTGGTTGAAAGCTGAGAGCGGCTTGTGGTTGAAGGCTGAGAGCTCGTTGTTGAAGGCTTTTGCCCTCTCTCCCCATAGCCAGAGACCCGTTAATTGCCTGTAGCCAGGGAGGGCTGAGCTCAGGTTAAAAAAAAAAAAAATGTTGCAGGAAGAGTAGGGATGCTCTCTTTTCCCTATATTCTCCTTACCGGTTCTTCCTACCTTAGCGTTGGTGATCAGTACTTTCCCACTCATATCTTTGGGGAGTTTAGTGAGATGAGGCAGTGCAGGCTCAGCGGATTAAGAACATAAGAACATGCCATACTGGGTCAGACCAAGGGTCCATCAAGCTCAGCATCATGTTTCCAACAGTGGCCAATCCAGGCCATAAGAACCTGGCAAGTACCCAAAAACTAAGTATATTCCATGTTACCGTTGCTAGTAATAGCAGTGGCTATTTTCTAAGTCAACTTAATTAATAGCCTTTGACTAGGCCCCACTCACAAGCTTGGATCTTCTGGCCTGAATGGAATTTTTCCAGGGACTATAGATTTTTCTGCAATAGGGCCCTTCAGAGCCAGCAATGCCTCCTAATCAAGGTTGCATACTTGGGGTCCCCACTTGTCTGCGGTTCCTATTGATGTTCGGGAGGATGTGGATCAAGATAACACTGACAATGATTTGGATTTCTCCCCACCCCCCCTTGAGGAAGGGGAAATTCTCCTGGATTTAGAGAATCATAGAACTCTGCTCCGTTTCTTTCATAGAGATGAGTTGTTGGGTCTGTTATCTTGGACTCCAAAGATGCTTGGGGTGGCAAAACATCATATTTCTTTCCCCGCCTGGATGCAATTCAAGAGTTGATTGACCTTGATTGGAGTGCGCCAGAGGCAAGCTTTAAAAGGAGGGGGAAGGGGACACCTTGGCAGGTTTATATCCCTTGGATCCAAAGGCAAGAGAGAAGTTTTTGCCATGGCATCTGGGTTCCATCGGTGCCGGGACTGTAATCGCACCATGTCTATCACAGACCCCCATAAAGTCTGTGTAATGTGTCTTGGACGAGAGCACGATGTCCTAACCTGCACCAAATGTGCCTTAATGACACCAAAAGGTCGCAAGGCCAGAATGGAAAAGATGGAACTTCTCTTCCGTGCTCAAACCCTGACTCCGTCCACTGCATCGACGTCGTCCGAACCAGCACTGTCAACTTTGCGCCAGTATCGACGATCGGCCGGTGACCGTCCAGCATTGATGACATCTTGGCCTTCAACTCCCTTTACTCCCCCTCAGGACCGAGGGGATCGCAGAGAGAAACATTGACATCGAAAGTCTCAGACCATCGAGGGAGCGAAGTCATCGACCTCGCCATCGTCCGAGCCACCGTTGAAAAAACCCCGTCCAGAAAAGGCACCGACCTTTTCGGCGACCAGGTCACCGAGGCAACCCTCACCGGACAGGGGATCAGGAGCCGCGACTGCGCTTTTAACGGTGGTCCATCCGGCTATGCCTCTGCCTCCTTCTTCTGTTCCGGAGCCGGGGCTGCTTGCTCCAGGTCACCGAGAAGAACTGGACCAGATGTTTCAGGAGGCCATCGACAAGGCGATGCAACGACTCCAGGTTCCTCCGTCACTGACACCGGTACCGCTTGTGAAACCGAGCACGACCCGATTCCGGCAGCGTTGGCACCGCTGCTATCCAGGATGGAAGCGCTCATTGCCGCTTTTCCACCGATGGACCCCGGGTCACCGATGGCTTTTGTACCCTCTCCACTTACTCTGTCATCGGGAGGAGAAACACTATTCCGCATCCCTCCATCCGGAGTCCTGCCCCAGTCATCGATGCCAATACGTCCCTCGCCACCAATCCAACCATCGGTGCCGATACGCCCGTCGGCGCCACCAAGCCATCCATCGATGCCCTTGATGCCTGCGCCAGTGCCTTCGATGCCTTCATCGGTGCCTCCAATAATTCCTACGATTCCTTCGGAGCCTAGACCAGGACCTTCAGGTATCCCACCACCCTGTCCCCCTCTAGTTCTTAGAGGGACAGGTGCTGATCCCTAAAATACACGGCTTCCTATACGACCCAAAAACTCTGTTCTCATATGTTGCAGCCCTTACCACCCCTATTCCCCCTACCTTCCCAGAAGAAGAAGCCCAAAACAAATCTACAGAGTTGGCAATCTTCTTTGACAACAAAATCAAAAATCTACTTGCCCCTCTGGCAACTTCCAACACTTCATCAAATCCCTCACAACCAACAAGCCAAAATTCCTCACCAACCATCCACAAACAGATGCTAGAATCTCTTGAACCTACATCATCTCTGGAAATAGAATCGATAATCAAGAAAATGAAACCACCTTCACACCCATTGGACCAAATACCGAGCAAACTCCTTCTCACCATTCCTAACACCATTGCTAAACCTCTGGCTGACATCATAAATTGCTCCCTCAATCAAGGATCTGTCCCTGACTCTTTAAAAATTGCTTCGCTGAAACCCTTACTAAAAAAACCCAACTTGGACCCAGCCAACCCTGTAAATTTCCGCCCCATTGCAAACTTACCTTTTATAGCCAAGCTAATGGAAA
Source organism: Rhinatrema bivittatum (assembly GCF_901001135.1). Lineage (NCBI taxonomy): Eukaryota > Metazoa > Chordata > Amphibia > Gymnophiona > Rhinatrematidae > Rhinatrema > Rhinatrema bivittatum. The sequence goes on from NC_042617.1 coordinate 123,538,404, forward strand.
AGCTTGTCAACATCCGACTCACAGACTACCTTGACTCTCACAATATTCTCTACCTTTCTCAATTCGGATTCAGGAAACGCCTAAACACTGAATCCCTCCTTCTTTCTTTAACGGACAACATCCTGATGGGCCTTGACAAGGGACAATCCTACCTTCTAGCCCTACTCGATATTTCCGCGGTGTTCGACCCGGTAAACCATTCTATTCTCATCAACCGTTTAATGGAAATAGGCATCTCCGGCTCTGCACTGCTCTGGTTCAAATCCTTTCTGAACAACAGGCACTATAAAGTTAAAATAAATGACAAAGAATCCCACCCCATACCTTCAAAACAAGGAGTACCACAGGGTTCTTCACTTTCCCCTACCCTGTTCAATATATATCTACTCCCTTTATGCCAGCTACTCAATAGCCTCAACCTCACACATTTTATATACACGGACGATGTGCAAATCATAATCCCCATCTCGGACCCCATCTCCTCTACTCTAAATTTTTGGAACAACTGCTTACACGCCATCAACCTCCTTCTCTCGAGTCTCAACCTGGTCCTTAATATGTCCAAAACAGAACTCCTGGTTATCTCCCCTAGCGATAACAACCCCTACGCCAACAATGCAACTATTCCACTAGCAAGCCAGGTTAGAGACCTTGGGGCCACCCTTGACTCTAGAATGAATTTCAAAAAGTTCATTAACACTACAACCAAAGAATGCTTCTTTAAGCTACAGGTCCTGAAGCAGCTAAGACCGCTCTTACACTTCCAGGATTTCCGTTCAGTGCTTCAAGCCATACTGTTTTCAAAGATCGACTATTGTAACGCTCTACTACTCAGTCTCCCTGCCTCTTCTACTAAACCTCTACAGATCCTGCAAACTCAGCGGCCAGGATCCTCACAAACACACGTTGTAAGGACCACATCACACCAATCCTAAAAATCCTACACTGGCTACCCATCCAATATAGAATACTCTTCAAGGCTCTCACCATCATCCACAAATCCGTCTACCAGCAATCCACACTCCAACTCGCCATCCCTCTCGAACTACATACTTCCGCCAGGCCGATCAGAACTGCCTACAAAGGTTCGCTCAAGGCCCCCCCCCCCCCCCAACAAATCCTCGGTCCACAACTCTATTCACAAGCGAGCACTTTCGACAGTGGGTCTGCTCCATTGGAATTCGCTTCCCCCAGATATACGCCAGGAACAATGCCATCTCTCCCTCAGAAAGAAACTGAAAACCTGGCTGTTCACACAAGCTTACCGTTGAAGGAACCTCTATCAACCAACATTGACTCTCACCCTCCGACCTCTTCCCAATTCCTCCCCCCCCCCCCCCCGTTCCAGTCCCTGCCCTGACACCACCCCCCCTCCCCCCCCTGCTCACCTCCCCATTCTCCTCCTTCCACAGGACATATTATGTTAATAATCGCCTAGGATAAATCTCTGTTTGTCTCGCTACTCTATTGTTTTTCGTTGATTATTTTTAGCACTCTCCAGTTGTTATCTTTTAAAATCTTTCCTGTCTTCCATCTTCCATAAGAACATAAGAAAATGCCATACGGGGTCAGAACAAGGGTCCATCAAGCCCAGCATCCTGTTTCCAACAGTGGCCAATCCAGGCCATAAGAACCTGGCAAGTACCCAAAAACTAAGTCTATTCCATGTAACCATTGCTAATGGCAGTGGCTATTCTCTAAGTGAACTTAATAGCAGGTAATGGACTTCTCCTCCAAGAACTTATCCAATCCTTTTTTAAACACAGCTATACTAACTGCACTAACCACATTCTCTGGCAACAAATTCCACAGTTTAATTGTGCGTTGAGTAAAAAAGAACTTTCTCCGATTAGTTTTAAATGTGCCCCAATCTAACTTCATGGAGTGCCCCCTAGTCTTTCTACTATCCGAAAGAGTAAATAACCGATTCACATCTACCCGTTCTAGACCTCTCATGATTTTAAACACCTCTATCATATCCCCCCTCAGTCGTCTCTTCTCCAAGCTGAAAAGTCCTAACCTCTTTAGTCTTTCCTCATAGGGGAGTTGTTCCATTCCCCTTATCATTTTGGTAGCCATTCTCTGTACCTTCTCCATCGCAATTATATCTTTTTTGAGATGCGGCGACCAGAATTGTACACAGTATTCAAGGTGCGGTCTCAACATGGAGCGATACAGAGGCATTATGACATTTTCCGTTTTATTCACCATTCCTTTTCTAATAATTCCCAACATTCAGTTTGCTTTTTTGACTGCCGCAGCACACTGTACCGACGATTTCAATGTGTTATCCACTATGACACCTAGATCTCTTTCTTGGGTTGTAGCACCTAATATGGAACCCATTGTGTAATTTTATCCGATTCTCTTTGTCGTCACTGCTACACAGCTCGCTGGATCGGCTTCCGATTTGTTTTTTGGGTCTTTACCGATCTATGCCAAACTTCACAAGCAAATTAGTTATATCTTAGTTTATCTTTCAATTATTTATTGTTTGAAGCCTGCATATATTTTATTTCCTTTTAAAGATATCTGTTTATTATTTTAACTATGTTATTTAAATGACTTATGTATGTTAAATTGTAACCCACCCTGAACTTGGGAGGGGCGGGATATAAATACTTTTAAATAAATAAATAAATATGCAGCCTCTTCAGTGCACATTGCTTTCCCAATGGGTCTGCAGTCGTAGGACTAATCAGTGAGACTTCACTTACCATTGGAGGTGAGCGTCCAATTGCAATGAGGGTTACAGGCAGATAATCTCAGGAAGGGAGTTTCCTTGAAGACACCAGATTGGTTAGTGCTCATGATAGATGTGAGCCTTCTGGATTGGATGGCTCACTGTCAGGAGTTACTGGTGCAAAGTCGCTGGAATGCCAAGGAGCGGCTTTGGAGCACCAATTGCTTGAAAGCACGGCAGTACGGACGACATGCTTGCAATTCGACAAGCGTCTAGAGTATCGGGCGGACAGGATAATGTCAGATAATGCGACTACAGTAGCCTACATCAATCATCAAGGCGGAATCAGAAGCTAGCAGGTGTCAGAGGAGATAGGTGTGCTCATGGTATGGACAGAGTAACATTGACATTTCCACCTCCCACATTGCTGGAAAGGACAATGTAAGTGCCAACTTTCTCAGCAGGATGAGCTTGGACCCAGGAGAATGGGAGTTAGCAGATAAAGCCTTTCAGCTCATAGTGGAGCATTGGGATCGCCCGTGTCTAGATTTGCTGGTGACTTCCAGCATTGAGAAGGTTCCACAGATCTTCAGTCGTAGAAGAGATCTGAAAGCGCTGGATATCGATGCGGTTGTCCAGCTGTGGCCATGGGCAGGGTGTGGTATACCTTCCTGCCCTGGCCACTGATAGGCAGGATTGCTTGGAAAATTGCAAATCATGTTGAGACCATACTTTTGTGGCTCCGGATTGGCTATAGTATTCTGATCTGCAGAGACTGCTGGTGGGCAGTCCCCTCAGACTGCCGCTCTGGAAGGATCTGTTGCAGCAGGGACCCATTCTCACGAATAATCTGGGTCAGTTTTGTCTTACGGTTTGGCTCTTGAGAGGGCTCGGTTGTTGAAGCGTGGCTATTCTGTTGCAGTGATTTACACTTTGCTTTGGGCCAGAAAATGTTCTACTTCTCTGGCTTACGTTAGAGTTTGAAAAGTTTTCGAGGCCTGGTATGAGGAGTGAGGTTCTCAGTCTCTCAAGGTGGAAATTCCATAAATTTTTTAATATTTGCAGGAAGGATTGCATAAAGGCTTGGCCCTTAACACCTTGAAGATTCAAGTGACAGCTCTCACTTGTTATAGGGGGCAAGTCAATGCTGGGCCTTTGTCTTCCCATCCAGATGTGTCCCAGTTCTTGAAAGGAGTTAAGCATCTTCGTCTTTCCTTGTGGTTGCTGGTGTCTCTGGGACCTTAATCTGGTCCTGAATTTCTTGGCGGGTCCTACTTTTTGGCCGTTACATGGCCTCTCCTTGTGGCTGCTTACCTTGAAGACAATTTTTCTAGTGGCATTCTGTTCCACACTTCGGGTTTCTAAACTGCAGGCCTTTTCTTGCTGTGAGTTTTTTCTGCATGTCACTCCGGGAGCGATACAGCTTCGGACTGTGCCTTCCTTTTTGCCGAAAGTAATTTTGGAGTTTCGTTTAAATCACTCTTATTTCCCTGCCCATGTTGGGCATGGACAGAGATGAGAGTGAGTATTGTCTTTTGTGTACCTTGGATGTCAAGTGGATGTCATCTGGAGGTTACTAAGTCTGTTCAGAAGTCTGATCTACTGTTTATGATCCATGGTGGAGTTAAACAGGGAGAACCGGTGACATGAGCAACTATAGCCCATTGCGTTATGGAAGTCATCCCAGCCGCTTATGTGGATGCAGAGATTCCTTTGCTGAAACAGATTAGATGTTTAGAAGGCTCAGATGGTATCGCAGGCAGAGATTAGTTTATTGTGTCCTGTCTAGATTTGCCAAGCAGCGATATGGTCATCTTTATACTCCTTTACCAAGCATTACCGCTTATATGTTTGGGCTCAGGAAGATGCTGCCTTTGTGCAGGGGGTATTGACTGAACAGCGGACATCCTTCTGCCCTGTTCAGAATTAGTTTTGGTTCATTCCACTTGTGGGAATTGGCCTGCCTCAGTGCAGAGGAAGGATAATTTACTACTTACCTGATAATTTCCTTTCCTCTAATGAAGGCAGGCCAATCTCCGACCCGCTGTTGGCTGCAGATGTTTTGCCTTTGGTTCGCCCTTTAGGTGCGGACATTGCAAAGTGTGGTTTCTGCTATTCTTTGGAAGACTGGTAAGTGTCTTAACCAGCCCTATAGTTTAGTGAATGTTCATTATTTTGTCTGAGCTCAGTGTTCCCTATTGGTTGAAGCATGCGTGTTTGTTTGTTAATAATCATGTTCAAGTATTTTCAGTTTGTCCACAGTTTGGCTTTTCCAGAGAATACTAGTGGGCTGATGTTGGGGCAGGGCTATATGTCTGTGACATCAGCTTTTACTCAGTCTCCATCTACTAGTAGGAAATTATCAGGTAAGTAGTAATTTCTCCTTTTGACACAGTTGATATAAAATGAAACTTATTTTGACTGATGTTGCTGTTCATCAGTGCTGCTGTAAAAAATCAGTTTTCCGTATTGATAGTTTCTTTCTTAGTAGAGCTACAAAAGAAATATGGACGTTCCTGTATTCTGTAGCACAGGAGTGAGCAGATAATAATATTGATAGTCATTATCTTACAAAGCTTTTAATTTTTTTGTCTGTACAGCAAAATGCCAGGATATCTGCAGAGAAGCATTATGTTGATGTATTGAAAGAAGAAGGGCTGTCCAATGAATTTGTTTCAAAGAAAGGCCAAACTCCAAAGCGGTTAAAGCATTTCAGTGATGAGTCAGAAAACAACACTGATGATACAGACAGGTAATACTGAATGTTAGGGGTTTTTTTTTATATAGATACAGATTGCACATTAAAAATAATGCCTAACCCAACACTGTCCAAATGTGGAATACACCGTAAAACTCCAAAACACTCTTAATCCTACCCTTCACACTATGAAAATATTTCTCATTCTCTGTGCACTCAAAATAAGACTAATGATCATTAAAGGACATTCATTTATATCCAGGGCAGATACATTGCATAGCTTATTGAGCAATTGTAGTATTACCATGCCCACAAATCATATAATCGTTGGTCCTGCATGTGCAAGCTGACTCATGAGCCCCTCATCTTTCTTCGTCCAAGCTACCGCATAGACATATCCCAGTCTCTTTCAACATTTTTTGATTCTTGATCTCATTGCTTCTAATTTTCACCGCTGCCTTAGCAGCCCTTTAAACAGAACCATTCTGTTTAAAGGGCTGTGAGGACTACATCCTGCTGTCCTGGGATAACACCTATTACAAGGTAAGCAATTTTGCTTTTCCTGGCGACTGTGGATATGCTGTCTTTGATGTAGTAGTCATGGTATCGCATAATTATGTCCCAAGGGCAATTATCTTGGCGAGCTCCCAAGGCTCCGTGAGCTCTATCTATTTTGATTGCCCTATGGATCTCAGGTGCTGGTGGTTGCTTCCAGCAGCGTGATACTGATTTTCTCTATTATAGCCTTGCAGTCCTGATGTTTTGGCGTTTCGGGTATGCCGCGAAACCGAAGATTCTGCCGGCGTGACCAGTTTTCAAGATCCTCTACCTTTTCAGATAGAGAATCTACTTCTTTTTGTAGATTTTGGCATTCTTCCTGGGCTGTTTTTATATCTTCAGTTAGGGCTTCCATTTTTGTCTGCACCTCAAAAATGCGGTGGCCATTTTCGACCATCTCGTCCTTTATCTCATCTATGGATGCCATAATATCTCTTTTATTTTCCTGTAAATCTTGCCGGAGTTCAGCGAACCAGCTTTTCATTTCCAATCTAGTCGGCAAGTCTTTATCAAACAGGGGTTGTTCTTCAGGTTGCATTATCGGAGGCATACCCTCCTCTAGTGCTGCCATTTTAGGTGGGCCCGTTGATTCCAGCAAATCCTGTTTCTTATAAGAGAATTTACGTAGATCAGTTGATTTTCTTCGATTTGACATTGGGGGCTGCTGATCCCGTTGTGGGTGTTATGTTTGTTTGCTTTGAGGAGCAGATGCAGGAGATTTACGTAGATTGTATGATGTCTGGAGCAGGAGCCCCAAATCAGTCAGCCATCCGCTCCGATGACGTCACTCCTCTTGGGGCTAGATAACTTTTGACCTGCTCTTAGGCACGTCTAGAGATAGCCAAATAACTTATTTGCCACTACTACTACTTAATATTTCTATAGCGCTGCACAACATATGTACTGCTGTACAAACATACAAAAAGTCAATCCCTGCTCAATAGAACTTAACAATCTAATAACTCAAACATACAGGACAAGAGACTTGGGGTATTTCATAAACCAAGATAATGGTTAAAAAGAAAAGAAATACCCCTTATTTGGCTAAATCAGTGTTTCCCAACCCTCTCCTGGAGGCATATCTAACCAGTTGGGTTTTCAGGATATCTGTAATGAATATGAATAAGAGAGATTTGCATACATTGGTCTCCAGTATATTCCAAATTTATCCCTTGCAATGATAATGACTTATCCAGCTAACTTTTAGCTAGATAAGAGGGATATTCAAAACTCACCATTTAGCTGGATAATTTGAGTTAAATGGCTAAAGGACTTTATTGAATATGGACCTCTATTTAAAAATGGGTGGTTTTTGAATTGGTTTGGTAATACTAGTGCTACACATGAAGCTTGGCAGCATCTTAACCTCACAGATTTTAACTAAGACTGCTTACTAATTTCTAATGAAATTCACAACCATGATCAAGTTTTCAAATGCTACACAACAGTTTTTCTTCTACCAAGTACCCTTTAAACTTAGTGCTATTTCATGATGTGAACAAATTAATAAAATATGTTTGTTTCTTTGCCTTACAGTCTTCAAGATGGTAGAGCTCAGGTAGAGGAATCTGATGAAGATGAGAACTATCCAAAGGATTATGAAAATGATGAGGATATCAACTCCAAAACTAGATTTAGTGATGATGAAGCTAGTTGACATAGATTTCTCTGTGTAATCATGTTTTCATGTGAATTCGTTTTTGTGCAGGAGAATCCAATGATCTTCAGTTTCTAATGAAGTGACTTAGAAATGATAACACAGATAGCTGGTCTAAGCTCTGTTTTACCTTCACCTAGTGAAAAATGAAGTCACTAACCTCTTTCTAATTAAAAAAATGATCATTCTAACCTTTCTGTTAGAAATAACTTGTGAAGCAAACATTGTTTCTCTATTTCTTGGTTCATTTATTTCCCTACATAGCTAATGTGCCCTTCCCTTATGGCAGTTAACTGACCTGATATTCTTAACATATCATTTGTAAGCATAGGTCGCAGAGATCTTTTAATAGGTAAAGCATGCAAATTCTTACTTTGCTAAGCCCTAATTTTAAAGTCCTTCCTTAGTTCTCAAATAGTAGTTGAGCCTCCATAGTATGAATACTTTCCCTAAATTGTGCTAGTAAATTTAAGTTCCAACTTTTTATTGAGAAGTGAAAAACCAACATCACCTTCATAAATACTTGTTCCTTGAGCACATGAGGTAATAAAGAAACATTGCACAATTTTCAGTATTTTCTCATGAAACAACAAATAACACCATAGTAATGATATATTATTTTCAATTAACATTGAACAGTGTTACCCTCACCCCTTTATAAAATACAATCTAACAAAATAAAGCAATTCACTCAACCGATATTATCTAGAAGAGATATTAAAGTAACAGTTAAAAATCAAACTGTGGGCACATAAGGAAAGACTTTACAGGTATTCTTCCCAAATAATCTTTGTAGGAAATTAAGTATGGTGTCCAAATCCTCCATTTGCCTCTTTATGCAGCAAATTATGCCAGTGCCGAAAGGATGGTGGATTTTCTTCCCTCCAAACTGAGAGTGTTGATTTTTTTTGCCCAAAAGGAAGACCTTTCTAGCAAAAAGCTTGCCAAATTTATTTTAAAAAACTAAAGAAGATACATTATTGAAAAGCATTATCTTTGCTGAATAGGGAATACATTAACTTAGAATGCCATCCACATAACCATTTACTTTCCACCAAAAGATATGGAACTTGAGGCAAGACCAAAAAGCATGTATTAAAGAGCCAGAAGCTTGCTTCACATTTCATGCATGTATCTGATTGTGACTTAGCACAATATGCCTGTATTTGCGAGATATAGACTCTACGAAGAAAGACTTTATTTCCTGTTAACTCTTAATTTCTTAAAGCACCCTGACAAATTAAATATTAATGGGAGATGTACTTCTCTAAGGTACCTAGCTAACAGCTTATCACATGAACCCTCTGTGATTGATTTTTGTAAAACCTTATGAAGTCTAGAGAGTGAGATGTGTTCAATCTTTTCGGTTTGGAAGAATTTATCCAATTCACCTAGCAGATTAGATGAAATTTCTCCCCTGCTTAGAGGTTATATGTAGTGCTTTAATTGTAGGTACAGGTAAAAATTATTTCCCCCTAGTCTAAATGTTCTTTCACTTGTGGAAAGAATAGCATTTCACCCCCTCCTCTCCCCACCACACATTGGCGCTGGGGGATGCTCTTCCTAGCCCATTACCAGGCAGGAAATCAGAATTGCCTTGAATAGGCAACAGTGAGGAAACTTTACAATGACAATTATATGATTTTACCAATTAAAGCAGATCCATTTAAGTAGGGTGATTAGGATATTTTTCTGAACTTCAAGAGGCAATTTTAGACTCCTGGCATGCAGGATTAATTTCAACTGTAATGGAGCTTCTAGAACCGTATGTATATTGAAGTTGGTATAAAAGGACTTGCCATATATCCACTCTTGAAGAATCTACAATAAAGTAGCTTTATTATACAATTCTAATTCTGGGACACACATCCAGTCCCTCTTTAGCCATCTCTGAGGAATCCTGGATTTATGGCCTTTCCACAAGAAATGCAATAATAATTTATTCAGTTCTCATATCTTTCTTTAGAATCTAGAATCTAGATAGGTAAATTTTGGATAACATAAAGCCATTTGCGGAGCCCCACCATTTTATGCAAATTAAGTTGGCTAGGCACCGAACTTAAGCCTTTTATCTTGCACTCTGCGTGGTAGCCCATGGTGGCTATTTTTACGTGCTCTTGTGTGTATTCTGCTGCCCTAAGGGCCGTCTATGTGCACAGTGTGTCAGCTGTGCACATGCATTGTGCACTTGGTTTTTGGGTATGCTTTTTACATGTACAAACTTTTTTACCCGCTTAACTTAGCGTACAAGTTGTGCGTGCAACTTGCCGCACTTTCTTCTGTGAGCTTATGTTTTGGGCGCATTTCATTTTTGAGCGTGAGCCATTCCGATGCACGTTTACCGCAGTGATGGCACCGGTAGGCAAGAAGCCTAAGTGTCTTCCTATTTATATGAGGGATTCTCAGTCTGACCTGGCTTCTAACCTGTGTCAGTACTGCTCTGTCGCTCAGGAAGAGTTGTCCTCGGATTTTGCAAAGTCTTGCTCTTCCCATTCTGATAATGGGTTGGTCATGGCCTTGACTGGAGGAACACCAGATCTTGGTTCTTCCTTAACTGGCTCCTCTGCTGGTGAGGGAAGTTCTGTGAGACCAGCTCCAGTTCCTTCTGGGCTTGGTCGGGACCAGACTGCTTTTTCTTGGGTGGAATTTTTTTCAAGGCTTACAAGCCTTTCTTCAGGCGCAGTCCTCCGCTTCCCTCATTTCTGTCCGGTCGAACCCTCAGCCGGTGGCTCCTCCCTCTGCTTAAGCACAGGGACTCTCCTCTGCTCCCTGCAGGTGTTCCCAACAGGAATCCGGATGGCATTGAAGATGAGGTTGATCCTGACTCCCTGGAAGATGGGGAAATTGCTCCAGGGCTGGACCATATCAAACCATGTTGCGGATCTTTCATAGAGTTGAACTGCCGACCCTGATTTCCTAGACCTCGAAACAGCTGGGTGTTCCTGGTTTGGATAGTATTTCAGAGCTGAGGAAGAATCCCATTTTGGTTTCCTTATGTAAAGCCTTTTGCTTTTTTCATGGTGATGGATGCTATCCAGGAATTGAATGATCTGGAATAGGATGCCCCAGAGGCAAATTTTAAAGGGGGTCGGACATTGGAAGGCCTGTAAACCCTGGATCTGGCTGTGAGAGAGCATTTGTGTTTTCCCAAAGTGGATGCTCTGCTATGTGCCATGTCTAAGCGGACAACTATCCCCATAGAGGGAGGAGCGGCCTTGAAGGATGTACATGATAGAAGTATTAAGGCTTTTCTTAAGTAAGCCTTTGAGGCAGTGGCAATGACTTTACAGATTGCCTCCGTGGCGAGATCTTGTCTGCTTCTCTCTGAGTCTGGAGGTAATTCCAGAGTGGTTATGGAGCCTGCTGCCACCTTTTTAGGAGACACAGGCTGTGTTTTGGTTCGGACTTCGGCCAGAGGAGTGGCTTCAGTGATAGCGGCCAGACATCAACTCTGGTTGCAGAATTGGTCAGCTGACACAGCATCCAAAGCCAGTCTTACCGAGATGCCCTTTAAAGGTTCACTCTTGTTTGGGAGTGAGTTGGAGAAACAGGCCAGTAAGTGGGGTGAGTCTCCGGTGCCTTGGTTGCCGGAGGATAAGAAACAGTTACAGAGCTCTTTGGTATGAGGGGTTGTTTCCATACGTTTTCATCCCTTCAGAGGGACAACCTTTCAGCGGACTCAGCCTTTTGTCCCTGGCAGCCCAAGAGAGGAGTGAGCTCCGGTGATGAAGCTTCCCAATGAAAGTTTGCCGATCCACCTTCTGGAACAGGAAATAGGGAGACGTCTCTCTCTCTTTTATTGGAGGTCGATTGAGATCACGTCGGACCAGTAGGTCCTGGGGATGATACGCAAAGGTTATGCACTGGCATTTCACAGTATTCCTCGGGATGTGCTCACGGTGTCCCCTTGCTACTCTCTGCAGAAGAAGCAGGCAGTGGAGTTCACACTTCAAAGGCTCCTCAGACTGAAGGCTGAGGTTCCGATGCCCACGTCTTAAAGTATGGGGCGATTTTCCATTTATTTTGTTGTGCCCAAGAAGGAGGGCACATTTTGTCCCATTTTTTATCTCAAGAGGGTCAACTGTCACTTGTAGGAGGCTCATTTTTGAACGGAATCCTTGCTCTGTAATAATGACGGTGCAGTCGGGGGAATTTCTGACCTCCTTGGATCTGTCAGAGGCTTACCTTCATATTCCCATCTGATTGGAACACCAATGCTTTCTCGCTTTGCAGTGTTGGGGCACCAGTAACAGTTTCGGATGCTGCTTTTTGGTCTAGCCACTGCTCCCAGAATGGTTTCCAAGATTATGGTGGTGGTAGCAGCGGCTTTGCGAAAAGAAGGAATTCTGGTGCACCCATATTTGGATGACTGGCTGATTCGAGCCATGTCTCAGGAAGAGAGCCACCTGGTGACACACAAAGTGATCTCCTTATTGAAGGAGCTCAGTTATGTGGTGAACCTGACCAAGATCAGTCTTCAATCATCCCAATTATAGGGATATCTGGAGGTCCGGTTCGACACAGGACAAGACAGTTTTCTTACTGGAAGTTTGGATCTAGAGATTGATGTCTCAAGTGTGTCAGTTGATGAACACCATACTCCCAACAGTGTGTCCTACCAACAGGTACTCGGCAGCTACCCTGGAAGTGGTGCCAAGGGCAAATGCACATATGCGTCGTCTTCAGTGATCTCTGCTATCTCGTTGGAACCCACAGTCTTGGGATTATGCAGTTTGGCTCCACTTGCCGATGGAAATCTGCTCCCACCTCCAGTGGTGGTTGCAGCATGGTAATTTCTTATGTTCTTATGGCTCATCCTAATGTGGCCTGTTTTTTGAAGGGAGTGAAACACCTTAGGCCTCCCTTGAGGTTACCGGTTCCATTGTGGAATCTTAATTTGGTGCTGGACATTTTTATGGTCCCTACGTTCTGACCACTGCATAGCTTTCCTTATGGTTGTTGACTTTGAAGACTGTGTTCCTGATGGATATATGTTCTGCGAATCAGAATTCTGAGCTGGAAGCCTTGTCTTGCTGGGAACCGTTCCTTTGGGTAACTCCGGGGCGTTATAGCTGCATACTGTTTCATCCTTCTTGCCCAATGTAGTCTCGTACTTTCTTTTGAATCAGTCCCATCTCCTTGCTGTCCCTGGATAAGGTCAGGGATGTGGAGGAGTTTTGCCTTTTGCGATCCTTGGATGTTAAACATCTTGTCGGGTGGTTTCTGTAGGTCTCTTGAGTCTCCGAAAGACGGATCACCTGTTTGTTCTCTATTGCAGGAGTAAGCAGGGTGCTCCTGCTTCACGAGATACTATAGTTCGTTGGATTAAGAGGTCGTCACGGCCACATATGTGGATCCGGAAAGCCATTACCTACTCAGGTTAGGGTTCATTCCACCAGGGCTCAGGCAGTGTCATGGGCAGACGTTTGTCTGTTGTCCCCGTTGGTATCTGTCGAGCTGCAACGTGGTCCTCCTTACATACTTTTTTCAGGTTTTATCGTCTGGATGTGCAGACTCGGGAGGATGCAATCTGTGCACGTGCGCTGTTGACTGAACCGTGGGCAGCCTCCCACCCTGTTGAGGAGTAGCTTTGGTACATCCCACTGGTCCTGACTCCATCTGTCTTCATGCTAGGAAAAGGAGAAATTACTTACCTGATAATTTTTTCCCTTAGTGTAGACAGATGGACTTAGCTTCCTGCCCTCGGCTGCTGCATGAGTATGTCAGTAGTCGTCCTGTGGGGCTCTGGGTCCCAAGGGATTACTGGTGAGTGTTCATCCAGTCTCTAGCTTGGGGTACCTAGAATCTTATCTGAGTTCAGTGTTTATGGTTGATTGAGTACAGTTCTGTTTTTAATCATGTTTTTAATCTAATTTTTTGCTAGTCTGTTCACAGTTGCTTTTGAAGAGAATACTGGCAGGCTGGGGTCACTGCAGGGTTATATATATACTATGACGTCAGCTTGCTGCATCTCCATCTGCTGGCAGGGGAGCATAAATGCACTGGTCCTGAGTCCATCTGTCTACACAAAGAAAAACGAAATTATCAGGTAAGTAATTTCTCCATTAGCCCATTTTAAAGGAAATTGCCCTCTTCATCCAGTGTGCAAAGATACAGGAAAGATTAACACCTCCAATTTATCCTTGTTCATTTTAAATCCCTAAAAGTCCTCAAATTTATCATCAGTATTTTGATTGAGATGTGTGTTTGTTAAAAATGCCAATAGATCATCTGAGAAAGTGATTTTAAAAGATTGAGGGCCTCCTGCACTCCCTCTTATCTCTGCTTCCAGTTGTATGGATCTTAATAATGGTTCCAATGTTAACAATAACAATGAAGACAAAGGGCAGCCCTGCTGAGTAATTCAAGTGATTTTAAATAATTGAGCCCTTACCCATTTACGGAGACCATAACATAAGGATCAGTATATAATAATATAATTACCATGAGAAAATTCCCCTCTAAACCAAAATGCTCAAAAAGATAAAACATACTGCCACTCTACCCACTCAAATGCTTTCTCAGTATAAAAAATGATCATTATTATCGGGATAGTCTGTCTTTTGCAAATTTCTATAGCTGCCAATACTGACCTAACATTAAAGCATGTTGGCAATAATAAAGCCTACTTGGCTATCTGTGGTAATGGAAGAGAGCATTAATACCAGCCTGTTTGCTATTATTTTTGCTAACAGTTTTAAGGTCAGAATTAAACAAGGAGATGGGCCAATATGATTCAGGAAGGGATAATTATAATTAATGCTGTATTAGCTGCATATTGGAATATCCCTTGCTCAAGTAAAAGGAAATATGCATTGTGTAAAGGATCCACCATCTTTTCAATCACAATCTTATAAAACTCTGCACTAAATCCACCAGGCCCTGGTACTTTAACTGGCTTCAGCTTCTATATACCCAGTAAAATTTCCTTCCTTCTTAGGGGCATATTCAACTTATCCAACTGATCGTACGTGAATGTAGAAAGGACCAACACATTCCCAAATTCACTCCCTGCAAAGAATATAGATCATATAGAAGCCTTCCAAGATTGTGGCTATCCTTTGGTTAGATTTACCTAATTCACTTGCATTATTCCTTAAGGCTGCAATGAATTTAGCTCCCAAATAATTTTAAATTAAATTAGGCATTAACTTCCCTCCTTGCCTCTCTGTTGGTGACGTTTAAGTTTATAATAAAAGACACTTTTTTTTTTTTACAGTAGTGTAAAAGAGAATTAATTGCTACTTGTATGGCTAAAAAAGCTTCTCTGTGTTCTCTAGTATTCCGTTGGGCTAGATTCTGTTTGTCCTTTTCTAATTATTCTAACTAATAGCCTTAATCCATGTCATGTTTCCTTTATGACAAACACTATTATGTCTCCTCTTAGGACTACTTTCGAGATCTCCTAAGATAGGGCTAAATTATGAAGGTGATCTCTTTTCACAAAATCAGATCATTTTTGTTTTATATACTTTTGGAATTCCTTCTCAGAAGTCTGATAAACTAGGAATCTCCATCCTTGTTGCCCTCCTCTTTCCTCGCCCAATGTTATCTGGACCCAAACCAGTTCATCATTCCTATTCCTGAATCAATAACATTAGTAAAACTGCTCCTAGAGATTAGTATATAATTAATTCTAGAGAAAGCAGAATGAGCCCTAGGTAGATGTGTAAAATCTTTTTCAAAAGGATGTAAAATTCTCCAAGCATTTACTAGATGCAAATTGTCGTTCAGAAAAGGAATACCTTTCTTGGCATTCAAGCGTTCTGAAGGTAGACTACTAGATTTATCCAAAAAAGAATCACAAATGCAGTTGATGTTGCCCCCCACTAACACGTAGTCATTCATATGATTAATCAGAAGCTTCATGATTTTGACAAAAAAACAAATGTTCCTAAGTATTAGGGCCATATAAATTGCATAAAATTACTGATTGGTGGAACAATTCAGCTATCAAGATCAGACATTGCTCTCCCAGAATCCTTAATTTCCTGCCTGATTACCGGAGGTAAATTAAGAATTAAAATGGCAACTCTAGCTGATCTGGCAAATGCCAAAGTAAAATGCACGTCTTCCATACACCAGTTCACTCAATTAATTGTCTCCTGCAAAAAAACAATGTCTGAAGGAGATCAGTTTTATTCCCTTGATATTTATTCTAAGAAATGAAAACAGATCTGTTAAGATTCCCATATTCAGGGCAAGAATCTCCCAGCCCAGATTCGCACTTATTTAACTTTCTCACAGCACTGAATCATCTTTGGACTCTGGGGGTCAGTTTATGGTATAATTTAATTCAAATACACACAAACCCATCCCTCTGTCCTCTCCCTTCTCAACCCCCTACTACTGACATGTCCCTTGAATAGGGGTGGACCACATTCAAATGCTTTGGGAGTTATTCCCCACCCAACCCACCGACCCTATTAACTCCAACATTCTCAAGTTAAAGCAAGTAGAACAATCATAACTCTGGAACAATTCCTATCACCATGATTTTAAGTTTAAATCAAGTTGTGGTTTTAACAGAGCATTCATATCAATGGCCTATTATTATGAAATAGCCTCCCAGGGACAATTAGGAATGAGGATAATTACCTGAAATTCAGAAAGTTGGTTGAAGGTTCATTTATTTCCATAAATAGGAGATGGAGCATTATGTGGGGAGCAATTGTAACCTGTTGTTAGATTTTATTATTTTTATTGATATATTTTGTTATAGTAATTTAATAGTTTGTATTATTTTGGGGGTTCTCTGGAAATTATGAATGTGAAATAATTTGAATCACTTTGGTTGTCTTTGGACAAATTATGCAGAATATAAGTGTTGTAAAATAAATAAAAGCAAAATTTAAAAAGCTCAGTGTTGTGGGCAATTTTATTTATATAAAGTAGATTAGGAACCTCAAGAGGATCTAAAAGATGAAGGTTCCATTGTTCCATATCTTTATGCTTAGTGACAGTGTGGAAATAAAGATAATTGCAGCACTATGAAATTGCACTGATCAGACTTGTAAAAACTATTTCAGGGAGGAAGTGACATCACAGACCAGGATGGCCACTTGAGAGTTGTGTGACCCAGACTATTTAGTATTTGTGCTTGAACACAGGCAGGTGAATAGTCCTCCCATATCGTATAAAGCCATTGAGTCTAAATAGCATATCAACATGGTGAAAAATGGCCGAGGCTTCTTCACTGAAGAAGCCCTTCTTTGAAGGGCTTCTTCAGTGAAGCAGAGATGGTAGTGAAGCACAGGGTGAAGGGCCTAGTGATACAGGAGCAAACTCTGACTCAGATGGCAGAAGCGACCGAGCTGAAAGGCAGGATGTACGCTGCAAGAAATCACTTAGGCAGAACTAAGAAAGTGGTTTTGGCAGCTGAAGAAGAATATGGTAGGAAACATATTAAATACTATAGCAGAGTTAAAGACTGAACTGACAGCGATGGGCATCCATATAGATGAGTCAGAACAATGGATTGAGAATCCTGCAGAGTAAGTAGCTGACATGCTGATGCTGGATAAACTTGAGAACCTTGAAAATAGACGTTATGAATACAGTGATTGCCAGAAACCAGTGAATATAAGAACAATTTGGAGGTGGTTCATAAGATATTGAAGTCTATTTTGGCAGAGAGGAAGTGCCAATGATTTGCCACAAATCAACATAGAGAAGGCACACGGCTTTGGGCACTCAATGGAACAACTAGCCCAGAGACATTGCATGTTTCAAAGATTTACTCATTAAAGACAAGACTATGACGCAAGCCAGATCCTTGGGGAGTATTGCGGTGGGAAAATCACAAGGTGGAGCTTTTCAATTACTTAGTCACAGTGACTTTGCAGAGACGCAAAAATATGAAGGAAATAGCAGCTCTTAAGGCTGGGAATGGGTAGTTAGTGATGCATTGTATAGAGCCAGATCACTGGAAGCAGGGGAAGCGGCTTTGTTAAAAGCAGGGTTGCATACTGAGGATCCAGTTTGAGAAAGGTCAGAAGAGAAGTCTGCAGCAGCTTTTTCACTCCGCAAGAACTTTCTCAAATGGCAGAGAGTGCCTCTGGTGAATAAGCAGGGGGACAAGCATTGAATGGCTATAGTCAGAATGGAATGCTATTTCTGAATGACCCAGTCGCTGCTGGAAGATTTGAGGGATTGTCTCTTCATGGGAAGTGCTCTTTGGCTTCAAAATTAGGCCACATTTGGTAGTGGTGTTGGAAACCTTTTCAGAGAATTTCACACGTGGGCCAATAACAAAGGGTCCTAACATGGACTGATTTTGCTCTGGTTCAATTCACTGGCCAGTTATATTCTTATTATACATGTTCGTTTTGGTTTTTTTTTAGTTGCACCCTACATCTGATGGATGGATTCAGATGGAAACTTTTTTTTTTTTTTTTTTTGCAGGGGTCCTTTGCCTACAGTGCCTGCTTTTCTACTGAAATGGAATTGGAAGCTGCAGCAGGCACATAATTGGCGTTTCCTTGGGGAATTCAGACTTTCACATTATAAAATAAGATCTTAATTGATAGCGTGACTGTATTTACCAACCTCTCCCCATTGCTCAGTTCTCTGCCAGTTATATCTTGCCCCCAACCCTCCATTCTTCCTACACCCCATATTGTCAAATTCTCTATCCGTTCCTATCATCCCTTTCCATCCCACCCTCACTCTTTCTACCTCCCATTTCCTCCTCATTCACCTGGATACCTCTATCTCCTCCCATCTCTCCTCTAGATGAACCCTCAGAAAATTAACAACCCAGACAACCCCTGAACCAAGACCATCCAGACAAGAACTATGTGGCATACTATTCAAACTGCTGACAGTTACTCCATAGTTTTATCAAATATCTCCAAGCAGCAGAGAGAACCCTTACACCATGTCTCAGAGTTGGAAATTTTATGTTATTGAGGGATTGAAAATGGATAAGGCATCAGAGTTAGATAGATTTAGTGCCCATATTTATAGGAAATTTAGTTCACTGGTTGCCACCAAGCTGAAAAATGCATTTAATTCACTATTAGAGGCTGGTGAGATGTCGCCCTCAATGGAATAGTAGATATAACAGCATTATTAAATGAAGGCAGAGACAAAATCTATGTGGATCATATTATCCTGTATCACTATTGGATATTGATATAAAAATTGTGACCAAGGTTTTAGCACTTTGGCTAGCAGGTATATCTCCATGCCTGGTTAAGAAAGACCGGGTAGGATAAATTAAAAAATGACAGGTCTCTGAGCACAGAGAGATAAGATACCAGCTATATTGCTGTCTATTAAGAACATAAGAAATTGCCATGCTGGGTCAGACCAAGGGTCCATCAAGCCCAGCATCCTGTTTCCAACAGAGGCCAAACCAGGCCACAAGAACCTGGCAAGTACCCAAACACCAAGAAGATCCCATGCTACTGATGCAATTAATAGCAGTGGCTATTCCCTAAGTAAACTTGATTAATAGCAGTTAATGAACTTCTCCACGAAGAAGACCTGACGGAGCTCTGGCAGGCAGAAGCCTCCAGAGTGAAGTAACTCCGATGCAAGGCCAAGATGTAGTGTGAAGACAGCCCTTTTATAGGGCTAGCATAGGAAATAGTCCATAAATGGGGCCAGCAACACTTCCTGTGTCTGGCCCTTTAAATTCTGTAGAGAGGCACGGCCGCACGCCTAGCGGAAGGAAGCAGGGCTGTGCAGGACCATGGACAGCGGTCCTGCACCGATATCTGTAGCATCAGATACGCCTAGCGTAGCAGCAGGGCTGGGCCTGAACGCAGGCCCCGATGCCCCGGGGGCAGCTCAAGCCGCTAATCCAGGCCGGGGCTTGTGGCCTCTGGCCGCGAAGAGGTCGTGAACGTCGGGGGCGGCTCCGGCCGCAAAGAGGGATATGAAGCACGGCTTCCGGGCCGCGAAAGGAAATAGAGTCCATGGCTCCGGCTCCAGTGAAGAGCAGACACAAGGGGCAGCCTCCGGGCCACAGAAACAGGAAAATCCGCGGATCCGGCCGCACCGGAAGGCCCGATAGCAGCGTCCAGCCATATCGGGAAGCGGGAGCAGCAGAGAGGTGATGCTGGGAGATGATGCTTGTAGACAAGAGACATGAAGTTTTCAGCTGCATAGTGTTATCATCCTGGGTGCAGGCGCCTCCTGCAGTTCGTTGGAAAAAGACCTCAGGGGAAAAAATGCAGATATCTTGGTGAGCGGGAAAAAAACTAAGACAAAGGAACCAGAAGCTTAAGCAGCTATGAAACCAATTGAACCTGTGTGCAGGCGCCTACTGCAGGTCGTTGAAAAAATATACCCAGACAATATGGATGTTTCCCGGAAAAAAGTTGTTGGCAGTCAAGCAGATACAGTCGCCTACTGCGGGTCGTAGGAAAAAACAAATGTTATGAACTGTGCTGCCCGCGGGTTCCCCCGTGAGCAGACTCACTTACCACGCTGCCTTCTTCACCCAATGCGGCAGGACGCCGCCGTCAGGCCTCCAAAGCGGCTGGAGCCGCGGTCTCGCCTGCCCCTCACGGCCCGGAGGCCGCCCCGGATTGTCATCTTCACCGCGGCCAGTGCCGCGGACTTTCTGCCTCTCTCCGTGGGGCTGGGACCGCCCCCGACACCATTACCATCTTTGCGGCGCTAGGCCGCAAGCCCCAGTTCCATCCGGTGGCTGGAGCCGCCCCTGGGGCTTCCTGCAGTGGCTGGAGCCGCTGCCGACATCAGGGCCTGCATTCAGGCCAGCCCTGCCTACCCTGCATCTCTACATCGGTACAGGCCGCTGTCCGCGGTCCTGCACAGCTTCCTGCTGCTCCTTAGGCGCCGGCGCATGCCTCTCTTCATGATTTAAAGGGCCAGGCACAGGAAGTGTGCTGGCCCCACCTAGGGAGTGGACTTCCTGCTTGAGCCCTATAAAAGGGCTGTCTTCTCAGTCTGTCGTTGCCTTGCATTGGAGTGTCATCCCCTCTGGAGGCTCCTGCCTGCCAGAGTCTTGTAAGATCTTCTGTTCTTCGTGGAGCTCCTCGTCTCGTCTGCCTTCTACCACGTCTTTGTGTCTTGATGTTTTGCCTGAGGTCCCGGTCCATGTCCAGATATTTCGTTATGATCTCCCACCTACTGATGTGCCTGCCTTCCAGGATGTTCTTCCCTGCGTCTTCGTCTGGTGTTCCTGAGCCTTCTGTTCCTGTAGAGCTGTGGTTCTCGGATGGTGTATGCCCGAGAAGGGAGCAGTTTGCAGGTGGGATTGGTCCCTGTGCTCCGGAGCCTCTGTTCCCGCCAGCCATAGAGGGAGCTTCGGGTGACATCGATTCCGTCATTGGAGTTCCTCTTTGCCTGGATCTTCTCCGCGCTTGTCCCGCTCTCCTCGTGGTCCATGACCAAACTCCAAGGGCTGTGTAGGGCGCGCAGTGGGACAGGGTGGTTCGCGACTCAGTCCCACGGGTGGCCTGAGTAGGGCGCCCTGAGAGACAGTGCAAATGTCCTTCCTCCCAGCTGTTGTCAAGTACCAAGTGTCTTTGTCCATGATGCCGTCGCATCAACCAAGTGTCTTCGTCTGTGATGCCGTCGCATCAACCCAGTCTTGTCTGCGATGCCGTTGCATCGACCATAGTCCTGTCTACGTGTCAAGGCCCGTCTGCCTTCAACCTCAGGCCAGGCCTGCTGCTCCATGCTGTTCCTCGCAGCAGGTCCTAAAGGGCTCGGAATGGTCGGAGGACCATTCAACTTCCAACATCCTTGGGTGTTGGCCTTGGGAGCTTGCAGGCCTGGCAGAGGGTCAGACAGTCAGCCACACTGGGACACGCCGTCAACCCTCGGCCCGGCCCTAAAGGTCTGGGCTCAGTCCGAGGCCCAAGGCCACACAAAAACACCTGAGTGCAACAGAATGCAAGGCCTTAGAGGCCCCCATTCTCAACAACAAAATCCCAAACAATGACTGGCACCTCCAGCAGGTTGAGGGATTCATGAGAAAAACTTGAACAAAAATCTTGAGTCAAAAAATTCTGTAAATCCAAAACATGGGCCCAACACAGGAACACGCTCACCGGACACATGGCCTTCGCAATCTGTTGCGAGTGCGGGTCCTTGGGCCAAGGCACGACCCCAGAGGACAACTCCAGAGAAGCGCGAGGCAGGCAAGATGTATCCAAGCACAAGCAGACAGACTGAAGACTCGGAGTGTTCGGACCTCTGCTGAACCTGAATGCACCAGAAGAGACCCAGCAACGCCATTTCTCGATAGCCCTTTCAGACCTGCCGCCTGGGAACAGCAGGTGCAACAGGACAGACAGAGGTCGAGGACAGGCGAATACTCTGGAACAAGAGCGAGACATAGGCACATGGAGACTTGGGCAGGCATTGCTCCTCAGCATGCCCTACATAGCCCCCCCCCCCCCCCGTGGGCCGGTCGCTGACCACACTGTCCCACTGCGTGCCCTACCCAACCTGAAGAGGCTGGTCACGACTACGTGAAGAGCGGGACAAGCACAGGACAAGAGAGGAATCCGGGCAGCATATGAAGAAGGATCCAACCGGAATAGAGCTCCAATGACTGGGAACAGGACACCAGATCGGATACGGATTTACTCACAGGATGGTCATCTGGAAGTGGAATCCGGCAGGCAAGACAAGACTGGGATTCCCGGAACCAGGAACTAGAGAATCAAGGACAACTGGAGACAGGAACCGAAGAACTGGAACATCCGAAGACAGGAACCGAAGACAACTGGAACATCTGAAGACAGTAACATCCGAAGACAGGAATATCCGGACATGGGACAGACAAGGATGCAGAATCTGACAAGAAACCAGGAACAATGGACGAAGACAAGGGAGCTCCCACGAAGAACAGGGGACCATGAAGGAGAGAAGATGGACCTCGAGGCTCCTGGATGGAAGAACAGGAACGGAGCATCCAGGAGTAGACAGGTTCCTTGCGAAGGCAACGAGGATCTGCTGAAGAGCCTTTTATAAGGCTGAGGAGGAGACGCCAGGTGACATCATCAAACAGGGCCATGGGGCTTTTTCCATCGCGGGCCCTTTAAATACTGTGAAGAGGCGCTGCTGCTGCCTATGGAGAGCCGGGGCCAGGAAGCAGCAGCGGAGGCGTCCTTGCCGCAAAGAAAGGCTGAAGTTGGCACTCCTGCTGCAGGACAAGGCAGGGACGACAGCGACTCCCGGGTTGCAAGGAGAGGCAGCAAGATGGAAGCCCCCAGGCCGCAAAGAAGAGAGTGGGAGCGGTGCTACTGCCGCTTGAAGAATTGCGATGTCTGCAGCTTCCGAGCCGCAAGAGATGAATGGCAGCTCACGACTGGAGCCCGCAAGCTGCCTCTCACCTTTTGCAGAGAATACTGGTGGGCTAATGCTGGTGCAAGGGTGTATATACCATAACGTCAGCTTTGCACCTCTACCATCTGCTGGTAGAGGTGCAAATCCCACTGGTGTGGATTAACCTGTCCTCTGGTAAGTTGCCTGCTTGGAACAAATCTAGCAGACTCAACATCACCTAGATAGGATTTTAGACAGTGGTGGGGAGAAGCCAGCTGTTAACATAAGAATATAAAACTTGTCCTACTGGGCAAGAGCAAAGGTCCATAAGCCCAGGATCCTGTTTCCAACAATGGTCAAGTCAGGTCACTAGTTCCTGGCAGGATCCAAAGGGGTAGGTAGATTCCAAGCTGCTTATCCCAAGAATAAGGGATGGTCCAAGAAAACAAACCGGCAACCGATCCAAGATGGTTGATGACAACAAACACAAGGAGTTGAATCGGTATAAAAATGGACTTTATTGAATCTTGCCCAACTCTGGCCGAGTTTCGCTTATTCGAGCTGCCTCAGGGGCTGTTGCAAACAAATAAAATAAAAGACACACATACATATATATTTGAAACAACAAATAAAATGAAATATTTGGTATTATATAAATATTAAATCATATTAAATAATAAGAAAATAAATATAAACAGACATACTTATATATAAAAACATAAATGGAATTGATTTCAAACATGTATGCATAAATATATGTGTGTACAAATCTAAATAAAATCATGTCAATAAAACAATGTATATGTGTATGTACAAATATCAAATGGCATACAATAAATAGATAAATTGCAAAGGGGAAACGTGTGTACATGCAGACAACTTGATGATATCTTAAATAAGAAAATTGATTAATTACTAAATCACCATTAAATGTTACAACAACAGCATTAAATAAATGTGTACTGAAGTTACAGAAGAATGTGTGTATAGTATTAAAAGAGAAGAAACCAAAAAAAGGAAACTATAAATATAAAAATAAACTAAGACAAAAGGGGAAGAAGAATTAAAGAACAATGTGAGAAAAAGGGAAAAAAGGGAAGAAGAAAGAGAAAAAAAGAAAGAAAGAAAAAGAATAGTGCATGTGGATGGTTTTCAGGGTGCTCCTATAATATTAATACTACCACCTTGTGGATAAATGAATAAAATACAAAATAAATAAATACCTTGAGAGCCACTTGAATTGGCTCAGATTAGCATGGATCTCTCATATCATACTTTAGAGAAACATCAGCAAAAACTAACTTAAAATGAAAGGAAAAAATAAATGACACCAATTGGCACAAACATATGGATTTTTGAAAAAACGCCATAAATATATTGAAATATTAAAGGTTTTTACCTATACAAACTGTTGAATCTCTTTTTTAAACCAGCCACTTTTAACAACACCGCTGAAAAATGTTTAAGGCCCTGTTTTCCTGTGGCAACTCAAAGGGGTGCTTTCTGTGGCAAGGGCTAAAAAATCGTATGATATCATTTTCAAGATGCTGTGGCACATTATCATAAATTTGCACACATCTGTCTGTCATTAAAAAGTTGAGTTTTCCCAATCCTTGTTGCATGCATCTGAATTTATTTTTTTTCATTTTTCTCCTTTTTAATTTTCACTTAACTTTTCATTCCTTATTATTTCTCCCGATTTCTTTCGTCTCCCCACTCTCTTACCTCACCTTCTCATGACAGCCCCTTTCTCTCCTTCTCTGAGGAGTCTCTTTTCCTTTCATCTGATGTTATCCTCCCATTTATCTCTTCCTTTTCCAGACTTTCTATCTCTCTTACCTTTCCAATCTCAGCCCCTTTCTCCCTACTTTTGCTTTTCCTTAGAGTGGAACCACCTATTTCCAATATCTTATTCTCTTTCCATTCTTCCAACTTTCTTATCCTCTTCTTCTCAGTTTGCCCTCTTACAGCAATTTTGCCCCATCTCCTTCCTCCAGGTGCCATGTAGGGGAGAGAGGCTGACATGGTGACTTGGGAACGTCAGAAAGTAGACCAGTGGTGGACTTTATATTGGGAAACGTAGAAGCAAGAGCTCAGAACAGCAAGAAGGGGGGGGGGGGAGAGATTTCCTACAATTTAGCAGAAAGGGGAAAATTCTGCAGCAACGGCTGCAATCATGGAATCACAGCAAATTAGAAATCTTAAGTATTTTAATTAATAGCTCAAGCCTAAAATGTTTTTTGGTTTTTTTGGTTTTTTTACATAGATATGGCAATTTTCAAACAGCCTACATAAGAAACTAATCAAAAACATGCAGAAGTCACACTAATTTTCAAATCAGATTTACATGCATAAATCTGCTTTGAAAATGATTTCACTAACAAGTACATTTTCAAAGAGCTACGTGCATAAATTTCGGGGATTATACGTTTGGCCAGGCCTTGCATGTGCCACGCGCATTTTACAACGGGCCCGGCCACACGCGTAAACTCCAGTACGCACAGAAGTGCCGGCCGAGGGAAAAGATGCGGATCAGGGGGCATAGTCTGGGCAGGGTGGAGGGCAGGCCATAACAGCACCATTAGCTGCTGTCCCGGGGAAGTGTGTGCCAGCAGCTGGCCAGCACGCACAGATTACTTCTGCTCCGGAGAAGCAGTAAGTATTAAAATAAAAAAATTAGGGATAGTTAGGGTAGTTTTAGGAGCGGGGAGGAGAGGGGAAGAGGGAGGAAGGATAGAGCAGCACGCATGTTATAAAATCGGGCGTAGATTTTAAGATCTGGCCCTAAGGGAACTTTTTTTGCGATCCCCCTACCTTCCCCTATCTAGCCCACCCCCCAACCCTAACTAAATCCTCCCCTACCTTTTGTTTCCAAAGTTACGCCTGCCCAAGGCAAGCATAACTTGCGCACGCCGGCTCGCCATCCCCCGGCACAGGCCGCTGTGCCGGAGGATTCGGGACCGCTCCTGGACCGTCCCCGAACTGCCGCCACGCCCTGGCCCGCCGCCACGCCCCCGGATGCCCATTTTTGAAAGCCCCAGGACATATGCGTGTCCCGGGACTTGTGTGCTCAGCCAAGCTATGCAAAACAGGCTTGGCGCGTGCAGGGGGTAGGTTTTCGGGGGTTATGCGCATATCTTATGCTCGTAACCCTTTGAAAATCTACCCCAAGTGTGTATATATATATGTATATTTTCAGTGGCTTTGTTGTGCTGCTGAATATACATTGTAACTTAGCCAGATAAGTTCTAACCACCTAACAGGGTCATTCATCAAATTGTGTTATGGCATCATCGCAGGTGTTAGGGCCCTAACACCCGCAGTAACACCATAACACATACAATAACGCATCTCGCAATGCGTATGCAAATTTTTAAAATGTAACATTGCATGCAATAGCATAACACACTATAACTACACCTTTTTCCTGGCATCATGCCCAAAATGAAATTTGCAATAAATATCACAAATCCCATGGGGAGGGAGAGAGAGAGGCACACATATTAATCAACTTTTTATACCACTGTAAAAGGGGCCATTTTGAAATCGGGGTGAGGTTTTGGTGGTGGCCTAGGTTTTCGGGGGCCAGTTTTACATGCACAGACAGAGGTATGAACAGCACAGTAGACATCAGTGAAGATTTTATGTGATTTGGAGTGATGAAAGGTACACAAAGATGAGGTTTGTACAATGTACTCTCGACCTAGCTTGATGCACTCTCTATCTAGCTAGAGGTCTTTAAAATCATGAGAGGTCTAGAATGGGTAAATGTGAATCAGTTATTTACTCTTTCGGATAATAGAAGGACTAGGGGGCACTCCAAAGTTAGCAAGTAGCACATTTAAAACTAATTGGAGAAAATTATTTTTCACTCAGTGCACAATTAAGCTTTGGAATTTGTTGCCAGAGGATGTGGTTAGTGCAATTAGTGTATCTGCATTTAAAAAAGGTTTGGACAAGTTATTGGAGGAGAAGTCCATTAACTGCTATTAATCAAGTTGACTTAGTGTTGCGACCATTGCTGCCCTCTTTACCTTTGTGGCGACTCCCTCCGGGTCTGATGGATGGCTGGCTGCCGCGGCGTATCCATGCCGTCTCCCTCTGGCGTCCCCGGAACAGCTCGACCCTGCAACTTCGCCATCTTGTCCTGATGCCTAGGGCGCGCGCGTCCCGCCTCTTGTACCAGCAAGGGCGCGAACCTCAGGGGCGTCCCCCTGAGATGACGTCATCTGCTTCCAATATTTAAAGGTCTTTGAAAACGCTAACAAATCAAGTTAGCAAGGAAGGGATAAGGTTACAGACAAGGTTTCCCTATCCAAGCTACTCTGCCTCCTCGGACTTACCAGAGGTACCCACTCCTTGGGGGGCTCGCTCTTTTCTTTATTTTCAGATAGGAACCGGTACTCGCTCCTCGAGGGCCCATGTTCCTGGACACTCAGAAGATTCTCTACTGCCTGGAAGCTATCACTGCTACAAACAACTGTGAGTTACCATCGCTCTCTCAGAGCTTTCCCTGGAACCAGGTACTCGCTCCTCAAGGGCCTAATCCTTTCCAGCTCCTGAGCTTACTTGATACATTACGTGAGTTTTATCATCTAGTTCTATTCATGAACTCTGCCTACTCACTTTCTACAGTTTCTCAACAGCTCAGCCACCCTGGGATCATTGTTCCAGTACCTGAAGGACTACAGCCCTGCCGGGCATATCAGCTCACTACTGCCACCTCTGGTGGTTTCTACTAACCTGTTTAATAAAAGAACTAATGTGTGTCTGTCTCCATACTCTGAGCCTGACCGGTGGTCCCTCTTGGGGTATCCTCCCGGGAGCGTGGTCATCTGCCATCAGCCCAGGGATCCACCCACAACTATATCAGATTCATTACAGATTGCTACTCCTTAGCAAGACGATATCTGAGATACTACAAGATTGCTGACTCCTCCCTCTCCAGGAGCCCGCTACACAAAGCTTTCTCTACAGATTGCTCCTCCTATCTGATTGCTCCTCCCATCAAGCATCTTCTCCATAGCAGATCCATAACAGATTGCTAAGTCGAGCAGTATATATACAACAGATTGCTAATTCCCTAGCAAATTCACAACACTTAGGGCCAGATTTTCAAAGCTTACGCACATAAAAGCCCAGGGTTTACGTGCGCCGGGCCAATTTTCAAAGGGTCTGGCCCCGCGCACAAGTCCTGGGGCTAGAAAAAGGTGCGGGGCGGTCCGGGGGCAGGGCTAGAGGCACCCGACACAGCGGCCATTTGCCACTGTGCCGGCACGCGCATCTTGCTTCTGCTCAGAAGCAGGAGCAAAGGTAAAATAAGAAATTTGGGGGTATTTAGGATAGGGATGGGGGAGAGCAGGATAGGGAAAGGAGAAGGGAGGTTAGGCTAAGGGGTTGGGAAGTTCCCTCCTAGTCTGCTCCTTAATTGGAGTGGACTGGAAGGGAACTGAGGAAGGCCCTGATGCGTCGCGGCACATAATTGCAATAGTTAACCCCCCTTGCGCGCCCCGACCTGAAAATTTTTAACATGCATGCACCAGCGCGCATGTTATAAAATCGTGCGTCCATGTGTGAGCGCCAGGTAGCACGCGCACATGGACGCGCGCGCATAACGTTTGAAAATCTACCCCTTAGGGAATAGCCACTGCTATTACTGGCATCAATAGCATGGGATCTACTTAGTGTTTGGGTACTTGCCAGGTTCTTGTAGCTTGGATTGGTCACTGTTGGAAACAGGATGCTGGGCTTGATGGACCCTTGGTCTGACCCAGTATGGCAATTTCTTATGTTCTTATGTTCTTACATTCTTAGGAATGAGGATGAAGAAAGAAGGAAAGAGGACTGGTTATTGGATGAGCAAATAGGGAGCGAGGATGAGGTTGAGAGAGAAATGGGACCTTGGATTTTGTTGTGTAAGGGAAATCCAGAAAGAAAATGTTGAAGGAAGGGGAAGAGGAATGGAGGAGAAAGCATAGTAGAAAGAGGGCAGAAAAGAGATGGAATGGAGAAAGGCAGACATGAAGAGGAGACAAGGAGGAAGAGAAGAAAGTTGAGAAGCAGGAGAGAGCAGAAGTATTAAAGTATCCATTCTGAAGGAAAAAGACAAAAGATAATGAGAACAAAGAGAAAAAAAGACACAAGATAGAGAGAGAACAAAAATGGAACAGAGACAAACCCAGAGAATTAGAAAGAGAGAGACACTGAGCCAGAAAATCAAAACAGAGACCCCCAAAGGTTGGAAACCACTTCATTATCCAATAGAAAATATTAATAAACTCTTCATTGTAAAATATCCTAGGGTTCCAGTTCAGTCTCCTATACAGAATTTACATTGTTGGGGGTTTTTGTCAGTTATTCTTTATTGATTTTTTTTGTTTTTGTTTTTAGAATTTACATGTTGATAATTGAATCTCAATGTCCAATTTGAATTTTTCTGGTGTATAATTCCCATGTATGTAGGACACGCCAGCAAGCTCTAAGGTTTTTGTATTAGGTTTAAAATACAAATAATTTGCTTTTAGATATATTTTGAGAGTAGATTACTACAGTTTTCCATTGGGACAGTCCAACAGAAAAAAAAACCTCTCCTCTCCCTTCCAAAATGAACTGCTTGCCCACCACTGGCACTATAGCAAACAAGTGTTGCAGATTTACCCACCAGAAATCTGGTAGCCTTATTCTAATTTCACCATTCTTGTAAATGATGTTCAGAGACTCAAAATACTGTTAGGAAAAAAAAAAGAGCCCTTGAAGGGCTCCATTGGCATCCATGGCGGAGAGAGCTCAATAATTGTTTGCAAAGGGCAGCAAAAAAACGTAGCACTGCCCCTGACTCCAGGGTCTAGATGGCATAAGATGCAACATGGGGGAAAAGTCTGACTTCTCTGCTTTAGAAATATACCCTCCCGAGAGGAAGTGACGTCACCCCTCATGCGAGCAGCTTAGCTTTGCTGCTCCGTGAGCACCTCGGGGAAAAAACGCTACCACCGCGCGAAAATTGGCAATTTTTTTCTTTAAAATCAGCGCGATCGTGAGCTGCAGGGCTTCTGCCCAGCAAGGTATGACGACGAAACGCAAGATCAGCGATTTAAAAAAGTTTTCTTACTCCCAGGACGCCGGAGACCACAGCGGCGAAAATCTCAAAATGGCGTCGGAGCACCCGCTATCGGAGAGTGAGGAGGGGACATCGGCCACGCGGACCCCTGAAGTCTCGGAACCTTTTCGGGATGAAATTCGAGGTTGGTTCATCGAACTGAGGCAGGATATTAAAAATTATAAAGCTGAAATTACCAACCTCATAGCAGATATGAAAGAAGAAACGGCAGAGCTGGGCAGGAGGGTGGACGAAGCTGAGCTCAGGTTAGACACCCAAGGGGAGGGCTGGACTCAGCTGCAAATTGGTCATCAGAATTTGCAAGTGGCTTACCAGACCCTAGCTGACAAAGTGGAAGATATGGAAAACCGGAGCTGGAGGAATAACCTCCGGATCCGAGGGGTCCTGGAAACAGAGGAGTATGGGGACTGCTTTGCTGTGGTGGAACGCATCGCTGCGTATCTATGGGAAAATGAAGAATCCCTGAAAGACACCACCATGCCTACTATTCTTTTGGACAGGGCGCATAGAGCACTGGGACCCAAACTTGCCAACAGACCCAGGGACATAGTGGTCTGCTTCCACTCCTTCACTTTGAAAGAAAAGCTCTTCAATATCTCTCGCCGAAAGCGCATGTGGAGTTGGGAGGGCCAAGACATTGCTATTTTTGCTGATTTATCCTCCGCTACTCTAAAAAAACGACAAGAATTTCGCTGTGTCACTACTAAACTCCAGGAGGCTAATATCCGGTACCGCTGGCTTTACCCTGGAGGCCTGTCCTTTATGCTTCAGGGCTCTACACACCGCGTTAAGACTGTCCTGGAGGCTAGTGCGATCTTGAAGGAGGCAGGTATTATTATCACAGTACCGCCCGTGGCGAAAGGAACCGGTGCCACCCTGACCCATATTGCAACTACAATCAACTCCCAGCCTCGCTGGCAGCGAGTACCCAAGGGACGCCGACGGCTTCAGCGGAATCCTGAGAATGATCCTGCGACGGACAATGGGGACTAGCTGAGTTTGGGTTTCAATATTTGCTAGACTTCTGCTCTGATTGTCCGCAACAAACGTGGTGGTTACTTCACGTTTAAATTTGCCACCCGTGTTGGTGCCATGAGGAGTGACGATGATTTCCTCCATGATCCTTAGGAGCACAGGGTTTGTGCTTATGGGTGTGAGGGGGGAGGAGGGGGGGAGGAGGGGATCTGAGGGGAAGGCTTCTGATATTGCAGGTGATAAGATTCTTTTTTCTAAAATGTGGATCCTGGGCAGTGGTGTCCTGGGGGGAGGAAGCGGGATAGGAGGGAACATGTCTTCTAATGGTTAGCTTTAAATTTTTTTCTCTTAATACTAAAGGGCTTAACAGCCCAGGGAAGCGCAAATTATTGTTTAAGGAATTAGAGAGGCTACAGGCCGCTGTGGTATTCCTCCAAGAAACCCATCTCCGAAAACGTTATTTGGGCCTGATGAAACATCCTAAGTATCCTTATCAATACTGGGCTGCTGCCACTCCTTCTTCAAGGTATTCGGGGGTGGGAATCTTATTGCATAAAGATGTTCATTTTGAATTCAAGGAATCGATTACAGATCCCTCCGGGCGCATGGTTATGATAAAGATTGAGCTTGGGGGAGAAATTTTATCTTTGGTCTCCATATATGGGCCCACTGCTCAAAAGGCGGATTTTTTTCAATCCCTACATCACACTTTGGCTTCTAAACTTGAGGGCTCTATTATTCTAGGTGGGGACTTTAATCTGTCTCTGGACCCGAGCAAGGATACCTCCACAGGGCATAGTTCGGATCCTAAGCTGGCTAGACGGGCGCTTAAGGGTTTGATAGCCGACATGGGCCTTATGGATATTTGGCGAACTCGATTTCCAAAATCTAGAAACTACACGTTCTACTCCACCCCACATAATAGCTATTCCAGGATTGATATGTTTTTTGGCAGTAGAAGCCTGTTACCTCGGGTGACGGACGTAGATATAGAAGCCATCGTGTGGTCGGACCATGCCCCCATTTGGTTTTCATTACAGTTTAACAAATATGATCGAGGGGTACACTACTGGAAATTAAATGATTCTCTTCTCAATGACCCGGGTTTTGTTACCTCTATGGAACAAGAAATTCAGGATTATTTAACATTTAATGATGATGGTGAGGTGACTGCTGGCACGCTTTGGGACTGTTTAAAAGTGGTCTTACGGGGGAAATTCATAGCTCAAGCATCTTATGTTAAACGCCAACGACTTGCAGAATGCGAGCGCTTAGTGCGTCGGTTGGCGGAGCTAGCGAACATTCACAAACGTGATCCAAAGAGAAGGGGTGTTCTTGCGTCCCTTGAGGCTGTACGTACGCAAATAGCGTCCATTGATGCTGCTGCTATCGCATTTCAGCTTGAACGGACACAACAAAAATATTTTGAAGGGGGCAACAGGGCGGGGAAATTATTGGCTCGGAAATTGAAACGCAGACAGGACCAGGCGACCGTTGTTAAAATTAAAAGTCAGGAGGGCACTATGTTATCTACGGGCAAGGAGATTAGGCAGCGTTTTCAGCAATTTTATTCTGAATTATATGCTGCTAATGGGCAGATCACACAGAGCGCCATCGAGGAGTATTTGAGGCATGCAGACTTGATCGCCCTAGAACCCGCGCAGCAGGCCATCCTAGAGAAGGATATTTCTGAACTTGAAATTAAGAAGGTCATTCAAAATCTCAAACCTGGAAAGTCACCTGGCCTAGATGGGTTTACGGGGAGATTCTATAAACAATTTGCCCCCCAGCTCGCCCCTCTCTTAGCCAAATTGTTTAAGTCTCTGAGGGAAGGGCAATCGCTTTCCCCGTCGGCTAATACGGCGGGTATTACGATCTTGGCTAAACCTGGTAGGGACCCTACGGTGTGCGGGTCTTATAGACCAATATCTCTTATCAATATTGATCTGAAGATCCTGGCTAAGATTTTAGCCAATCGGCTAAATGGGTTTCTGTCCCGGATTATTCATCCGGATCAGGCTGGATTCATTCCAGGTAGGCAGGCCAGTGATAATGTGCATAAAATATTAGACATGATGTGGTGGGTCAAACAACGTCGGATACCAGCGGTGGCTCTCTCGGTTGATGCCGAGAAAGCCTTTGATATAGTTCATTGGCCATACTTATTTACCTTATTACAACGCATGAATTTTGGACCAAATTTTTTACAGTGGCTTCACCGACTTTACCAGAATCCCTTGGCATGTGTCAAGGTTAATGGGGGCTATTCCTCTACCTTTACGGTCTACAGAGGTACGAGGCAGGGGTGTCCCCTTTCCCCACTGCTGTTTGCTATTTTTCTAGAGCCTTTGGCCAATAAAATCCGGGAATTTCAGGGGTACAGGTGGGTGATTTCTCCTCCAAGATATCACTTTTCGCGGATGATATTATGATTTTGGTCACCAACCCGGAGCAGTCACTTCCCCTAGTTTCCCAAACTCTTCAGGCTTTTGGCAAGGTTTCGGGATTCCGCATAAACTGGAACAAATCGGAGTTGCTTAATGTCAATGTATCAGCTGACATGGAGCAGTCCTTGAGGGGAAAATTTAGATTTCGATGGGCTCCCACTAGCCTTAAATATTTAGGTGTACATATTAGCGCAACGCAGGATATGATAAAGCTCAATTATGATAAATTATGGGCCCAGATCAATAAGGATTTGGAGGAATGGAATTGATACAGGATTTCTTGGTTTGGCCGCATAGCAGCCGTAAAAATGATGATTCTGCCCAAATTTTTGTATTTGTTTCAAACGCTTCCCTTAGCTATACCTAAGCACAGCCTCATTATGTGGCAGAAACGCCTGTTATTTTATACCTGGGGGGGGGGTCGCAGACCCAGAGTGGCTCGTAAGATTCTTTACAGAAATAAGTCTCAGGGCGGCTTGGGTATACCCAATTTAGAAAGATACTACCTAGCAGCTAGATTCAAAACGCTGGTTGATTGGCATAGGAGTTTTACGCAGAAACCTTGGCTAGTGTTTAGCCAGCAATTAATGGCTTCCGTCCCATTGTGTAGTCTTCTTTGGCAGCCTAAGAAGACCTGGGTGCTACAACCTTCAAATATTTTGCCGCCATCCATGGTACTTCCCCTACAGTTATGGGAAACAAAAAAATCCTGGCTGGTGGGTAATCAGGAATTTCATCACAGTACATATTTGTATGCTAACTCTCTCTTTACCCCCGGATTTGAAAGTCAGGCCTTCCAAGGGTGGGCCGCAAAGGGCATTCGATATTGGGGGCAGTTATGGGGAGCACAGAATTTGTTAAGCTTCCGGGCCCTACAACAACAATATGATTTGGCGGCCTCTGATGTTTATTTATATCACAGCTCCGTCATTTTGCTCAGTCTCATCATTTACAGGGGCACTTAGGGCACGGGAAATCTGATTTTGAACGTTTATGTTTGAATACACATCAAACGACTAAATTATTATCGAATGTATATGCTTTTTTGGGGAGGGAAACCTTCCAGAAACCCACATATGTGATAGCTTGGGAAGCTGACTTACATCGCACCTTCGAGCAGGGGGTCTGGGAGAAGCTTTTTTCTCAAATGGGTAAAGGCTTAATAGCTTCACACATTATTGAAAATGCCTGGAAGCTGGTGTTGAGATGGTATTATTCTCCTGAGAAGTTACACCGCATGTATCCTTCCTGTTCTCCACAATGTTGGAGGGGATGTTCGGCCACTGGTAGTTTTTTTCATATGTGGTGGGAATGCGTAGTATTGCAACCATTGTGGTCACAAGTGGAACTCTGGCTGACTCAGATTTACAGGGTCCCTATTCACATTTTACCACACCAGGCTCTGCTGGGGTTTCCTTTGAATGTGGGGAAGGATCATCCTGATACCATGGCTAATTATATATTTTCGGCATCCAGAATAGAAATAGCTAGACGATGGAAATAGTCTCAGGTCCCTACGCTGGGGGAAATTCAAAGCAAAGTGGAACACATATATAGACTTGCAGAAATTACAGCACATCTTCGACACACAGTGGGAAGATTCCGCAATGTTTGGCGTAAATACTCTGAGTGGCGGAAATGGTTGGATAGTGCTGTCCAGGTTTAAAAGCTGTCCGGCGAGTTGTTGGGAGCATGGGCTTTCTGCTTCTTTATATTTTCACTCACTACTTAGGAAATCTTGCATACGGCGTTCCTTGCCCTGGTCGGGGCACCTTAGGATCCATTTACTAGCAAGTATACCTTGCTTATATCTTATCACTTATATACAAATGGCTGATGGGGGGAGGGGGGAGGGAGGGGGAATTGGGGAGGGATTAGGGTTTTTCATCTGGTACTGCACGTTACGGTTGGTTGGTAATGCTATATCATAAAACACAGTACTCTCAATTGATATCTGATGTTTTATTGCTATGTATATTCAGGTGTTCTTTGATGTCAGTTACATGCAACTGTTACGTTAACTTGTTATCTTTTTGTATTGATGCAAATATGAGCAATAAAATCTTTAAAACCAAAAAAAAAAGAAAAGAAATATACCCTCCCTTTCATCAGTATTGGAACAAACAGGTGTAGGATAAAGAACATTGTGCTAGTTTGTCACAGCTTGGGGGGAAGCAGGGTGAGCCTGAGCGATGGTGCGCGAGAAGCTGTGACTCGCTATGTGGGACTGCTGTGACCATGCAGGAGGAGGAAGGCGGAGAGACCCCCCTCCACTGCAGAATGGTGCCACATGCAGGGAATATTAGTGTAGCAGGGTGTGTGGCCTATGCTGGTATGGCAGAATCATCTCCTGGAAAGCTACAGGAGTGGGCAATTTGGCCAAGAGGCACATCTCAAAACAGATGACCCAATTGGCTCCATGATGGGCAAAAAAGAAGGTTGGGATTCACTGATCTATGGTGGGCCATGGAAGCAGTGCTTATTAGTTTTAGGTTGACTTGGATACATATTGGGGTTGTTATATTGTAAATGGCCTGCCTTACGGGCCGATACAGTAAAATCGCGGGAGAGCGGGTGAACACCCGCTCTCCCAGCGCACGCACAGGCCACTCTTCTGTGCGCGATACAGTATTTTAATTTATTAAAATTAAGGCCAGCGGTAAAAAGAGGCGCTAGGGACACTAGCGCGTCCCTAGCGCCTCTTTTTTGACAGGAGCAGTGGCTGTCAGCGGGTTTGACAGCCGACGCTCAATTTTGCCAGCGTTGATTCTGGAGCCCCCTGACAGCCACGGGTTCAGAAACCCGGTAAAACTGAGCATCTGGTTTTCGACCCGCGAGCTGCGGGCCAATTTCAAATTTTTTTTTTCTATTTTTTTTTTTTACTTTTTTTAACTTTCAGGACCTCCGACTTAATATCACCATGATATTAAGTTGGAGGGTGCACAGAAAAGTAGTTTTTACTGCTTTTCTGTGCACTTTCCCAGTGCCCTGAAAGTAAAATGTGCGGCTTGGGTGCACATTTTACTTTCTGTATTGCGCGGAAATACCTAATAGGGCCATCAACATGCATTTGCATGTTGCGGGCGCTATTAGGTTCAGGGGGGTTGGACGCGCGTTTTGGACGCGCTATTACCCCTTACTGAATAAGGGGTAAAGCTAGCGCGTCCAAAACGCGCGTCCAATCGCGGGTTAACAGTGCGCTCCGCTGGAGCGCACTGTACTGTATCGACCTGTTAGAATGGTGTTTGCTCAATAATGTATTTTGGGGTTTCGGGCAGGAGAGATCTGTGTTATATAATTCACTGATTTCAGGCACCAGTAGCATACTAAGCTTTAAACAAACAAAACTGCTGGGCAGCTTTAAAAAATCTTCAAGCATTGCACAATAGCAAATAACTGCAAAAAAGAAAGCCCCTACGCTGACACTGGTGACAAATATGCTTATTTTGTATAGCATATTTCAAGGGAACACCCACAGAGGTAATGAAAGAGATATCTTGGTGAATAAACTCTTTTCTGCTTCTTGGCTGCTGAGCTGTCAGACTGCTGTGGGTTTCTCTGACGCCTCCTCTCAGTTTTGGTGCACAGTGTTATTATTATAATTGCTAATGAAGATAGTTCAGTAGAAGATAGGATACACATGAATTAGCACAGATCAGCTAATCCAGAAAGTACAGATAAGTGATCCTTGCTGTCATGGGTTGCGTACAACCCATACTTTTAGATCCAGACAGTCAAGACAGAATTAATTAATAGGTGTTAATTCTTAATAACTTAAAACAGCTCCACAATATTTTTTTTTTTTACCTGAGAGGTTCCATCTGCTCCTGTGGGCTCCTTGTTCAATTGGACCAGGCCCCTTTTGGGCAATGGCGTCATAAACCTTCATTCACAATTGAGCAGGTTTTTTTCCCCTTCATTTAGCCCAGTCATTGCAATGATAGAGCTTGGCTAGGGGCCATGCACCAAAGCAATAAAGGACCCTAAATCTGGCTACTAGGTTGCACAATGACTAGGAGTCCCTTCCCCTAGAGGCTATCAACATTACATCTTATTTATTTATTTATTGGTTTTATATACCGACATTCATCCATGATATCACATCGGTTAACAGTAAAACAGAAAACTACGCAAGAAATGCGTTTGACATAAAACAGGCAAGAAAAAAATCACATGAAAGGCGTAGTTAATACGCATTATAAACTATACGTAAGTTGCGGTGTGAACTATGTACATTGCACTATAAAATTATATATATTGTAGATTCTAAATACATTGCACTACAAGATCTAGAAAGAATCTTGTAGTACTTCTTTCCAAGCCCTAACTGGCCTGAGAAGCAGAAGACATGACCCATGAATCAAATCCAGGTCTTTTGCATGGATCTCAGCAGCAATGGGAGTCTCATCATGCTCATGTTAGTAAGTTAACACAGGGTCCTAGTGGTATTAAATAATGCCCAGTTAACAGGCAGATTCAATATAGTGCGCTTGGCAGAGTGTGCGGCTTTGCATGTGCTTGGACGTGCGTTTTGGACGTGCATCCAAAACCCCTCATGCAATAAGGGGATTGGCGCGTCCAAAACACACGTCCAAACCAGCGCGTAACTAATAGTGCTCATCACATGTAAATTCATGTTGATGAGGATATTAGCTATTACCCCAATGCAAAAAATTGCCGTACGGCCATAGTGCCCATTTTAACGTTGCGAATTTAATGCCTGCCCGGGAGCAGGCATTAGAGCATGCGGCACTCAAGGGCTGACGAAAAAGCCCCAAAATCCGGTTTTCTGTGATTCCTCCTATTAGTATCCTAACGATACTAAATAGGAGGAAACACAGAAAGCAAAATTATGTCCTGCTCAAGGGTTCCCCTTTCTGTGGTTCCTCATAGGGGGAACCACAGAAAGCAGCATCTCTCAAGGTCTGGCCCAATCAGGACTCCTGCCGGCAGTGAGTGAAGGAGTGAATACATTAATATTAAGTTTCAGGCACTTGATATTAATTTATTCACTCCTTCACTCTCTGCCGATTGGTCCGTTCCCTGACAAGTGTCAGTGAAAAGGATCAATCAGGAACAGCCCTGCCGGTGGAGGGGAGGGAGCTCTGGCCAGGCTATTCTAGATGCACAGCCCCTTCTCCTGGGCACCCGATGCAGAGCGCTAGGGAAGCACAAATAGCCCATTGTGCGTCCTTTTTAGCACAGCAGCTCATTTGCCTATTGCATTGAGCGTCCAGAATGGTGGATGTGTGTGCATTCAAAAAAACGTGTGCCCAGTTTGGAAGCACGTTTTTTACGTTAATGAGCACTCTGTAAATAGTGTGGAGGGTCAGCTTACTACATTATTTACTAAGAACATGCTAAATACTCATTTATATATGATGTTACTTCACTTGCCTATACAGACATGCAAATTTTGCATGTTCATACTAACATTTCCTAGGATCACTTTAATGTGCATGGTAAGGCCTTTGTGTATAGCTCATTATTTTCAGGGTGCACAAGAAGGCCTTACTCTTCTGAATTCAATACAATACCATACATAAACAAAGGTCTAATATATAATCTAAATATCTTTCAAGCTATTTTTTCAAAACAAATTTTTTTACAATTCACATTTATTAAGTATTAGCATAACAATCAATACAAAATATCAATACAAATCAATACAAAATATCTGAGGTGCACCTCAAAAATATTAAAATAACAGATTGCATAATACACCATCTCACATCTAAAATCCCATATGTAACAAACACCACACTATTATACCATCACATACATACACACATCCATTCATTAAAATAATACACTTCCAATGCGTATATAAGCCACAACTACCAATCAATCAATCACCTTACTTTTTCCTCACCTAATATAGTTCACCTTTCTTTTTCTTTTTTCCTCGCCTAATATATTTCACCTATCTTTTTCTTTTTCCCAAAAGTAAGGTGAAAAATATTATTTGATTGGTAGTTTTGGCTTTTATACGCATTGGAAGTGTATTATTGGGGGTATGGCTGTGGGATTGTGTGTGTGTGGTATAGGAGTGTATACATATGTGCAAGTTATAAATGGGGTGTGTAGGTATGAGTGTGCATGTTAGGGGATGGATGCTTATGTTTGGGTGAGTTTGTTTGTATAGGGGGGGTCAGTGAGGGAGGTAATGTGTGGCAGGGTTGTGTGCGTAAGGAGAGCTGTGTTGTGTGTTTTCTTGGGGGATATGGCTGTGTTTGTGTGTGGGGAGGGGTGTCTGGTTTGTGTGTAGGGAGGTGAATTAAAAGCAGTGTCAGTTATGTTCCCTTTCTGTGTGTGTGTGTGGATGAAGGGTATAAATGTGGATGGGTATGGGTTTGCTGGGGGCAGGTGTGTGATATCAGACTGTGAGAAGTGTAAGAATGTGTGGGAGTACATATCTGTGGAAGGGTGTTTGTGTGTATGGTGGATGTGTGGACTGGAAATTCAGTCTCAGATTAGTATTCTATCTCTTCTGGAGTGCCACAAGGCTCCTCACTGTCCGCAACCCTATTCAACGTTTACATTGCATCACTCTGGAAAATTATGGCCTGTCTCAGCGTAAATTATAAAATTTATGCCAACGACTAGAGATGTGAATCGTTTTCCATATCGTCTTAACGATAGAAATCGTGTAGCAGGGCAAGAAAATCGTGTTAGGCACGATTTTTTAGTTAAAAAATCGTTAAAAATCGTTTTTTTCCGATTAGTGCGCACTAACGGGAGTTAGTGCGCACTAACTGAAAATGATACAATTTGACACTTTTCAGGTCAGTTAAGGTCAGTTAGGAATGAATATGTATTCCTATTGGCTGCCCTCTTATTTATTCATGTTACCAAGCTTCCCACTGACAGTATATGGGGGATGGGAAATGGAAACAGTTGGTAGCTTGACAAAACAAGTAATGTGATCAGTCAATGTGACTAGAACTTGTGCCCTAACCCTGATACCAGGGGTATTGTGATCTTCCTGCACACAGTGCCCTATCCCTATTAATACCAGGAGTGTTGTGATCTTCCTGCACACAGTGCCCTAACCCTGGCACCAGGGGTGTTGTGATCTTCCTGCACACAGTGCCCTAACCCTGGCACCAGGGGTGTTGTGATCTTCCTGCACACAGTGCCCTATCCCTATTAATACCAGGAGTGTTGTGATCTTCCTGCACACAGTGCCCTAACCCTGGCACCAGGGGTGTTGTGATCTTCCTGCACACAGTGCCCTATCCCTATTAATACCAGGAGTGTTGTGATCTTCCTGCACACAGTGCCCTAACCCTGGCACCAGGGGTGTTGTGATCTTCCTGCACACAGTGCCCTATCCCTATTAATACCAGGAGTGTTGTGATCTTCCTGCACACAGTGCCCTAACCCTGGCACCAGGGGTGTTGTGATCTTCCTGCACACAGTGCCCTATCCCTATTAATACCAGGAGTGTTGTGATCTTCCTGCACACAGTGCCCTAACCCTGGCACCAGCGTTATTGTGATCTTCCTGCACACAGTGCCCTATCCCTATTAATACCAGGAGTGTTGTGATCTTCCTGCACACAGTGCCCTATCCCTATTAATACCAGGAGTGTTGTGATCTTCCTGCACACAGTGCCCTAACCCTGGCACCAGCGTTATTGTGATCTTCCTGCACACAGTGCCCTATCCCTATTAATACCAGGAGTGTTGTGATCTTCCTGCACACAGTGCCCTAACCCTGGCACCAGGGTTGTTGTGATCTTCCTGCACACAGT
Source organism: Rhinatrema bivittatum (assembly GCF_901001135.1). Taxonomy (NCBI): domain Eukaryota; kingdom Metazoa; phylum Chordata; class Amphibia; order Gymnophiona; family Rhinatrematidae; genus Rhinatrema; species Rhinatrema bivittatum. The sequence goes on from NC_042617.1 coordinate 123,579,547, forward strand.
GCCCTATCCCTATTAATACCAGGAGTGTTGTGATCTTCCTGCACACAGTGCCCTAACCCTGGCACCAGGGGTGTTGTGATCTTCCTGCACACAGTGCCCTATCCCTATTAATACCAGGAGTGTTGTGATCTTCCTGCACACAGTGCCCTAACCCTGGCACCAGGGGTGTTGTGATCTTCCTGCACACAGTGCCCTATCCCTATTAATACCAGGAGTGTTGTGATCTTCCTGCACACAGTGCCCTAACCCTGGCACCAGGGGTGTTGTGATCTTCCTGCACACAGTGCCCTATCCCTATTAATACCAGGAGTGTTGTGATCTTCCTGCACACAGTGCCCTAACCCTGACACCAGGGGTGTTGTGATCTTCCTGCACACAGTGCCCTATCCCTGGCACCAGGGGTGTTGTGATCTTCATGTACACAGTGCCCTATCCCTATTAATACCAGGAGTGTTGTGATCTTCCTGCACAAAGTACCCTATCCCTAATACCAGGGGTGTTGTGATCTTCCTGCACACAGTGCCCTATTCCTGATACCGGGGGTGTTGGGATCTTCTTGCACACATCCTGGTATCAGGGATAGGGCACTGCATGCAGGAAGATCACAACACTCCTGGTATCAGGAATAGGGCACTGTGTGCAGGAAGATCACAACACCCCTGGTATTAGGGATAGGGCACTGCGTGCAGGAAGATCACAACACTCCTGGTATCAGGGATAGGGCACTGTGTGCAGGAAGATCACAATACCCCGGAGGAGTGAGGGTCAGGCAGCTCCCCCCTGTCTGTGAAGCCAGCCTCTCACTAGTAATGCAGGGAGGGAGCTGTCTCAGACTTCACCATCCTCCCCCCCCCTTCACCCACACACCATTCACTAGCTGGGACATGGGGGAAGTCAGGAGTAGAGATGTGAATCGTGTCCTCGATCGTCTTAACGATCGATTTCGGCTGGGAGGGAATCGTATTGTTGCCGTTTGGGGGGGTAAAATATCGTGAAAAATCGTAAAATCGTGAGCCGGCACATTAAAACCCCCTAAAACCCACCCCCGACCCTTTTAAATTAAATCTCCCACCCTCCCGAACCCCCCCCAAATGACTTAAATAACCTGGGTGTCCAGCGGCGGTCCGGAACGGCAGCGGTCCGGAACGGGCTCCTGCTATTGAATCTTGTTGTCTTCAGCCGGCGCCATTTTCCAAAATGGCGCCGAAAAATGGCGGCAGCCATAGACCAACACGATTCCACGGCAGGAGGTCCTTCCGGACCCCCGCTGGACTTTTGGCAAGTCTTGTGGGGGTCAGGAGGCCCCCCCCAAGCTGGCCAAAAGTTCCTGGAGGTCCAGTGGGGGTCAGGGAGCGATTTCCCGCCGCGAATCGTTTTCCGTACGGAAAATGGCGCCGGCAGGAGATCGACTGCAGGAGGTCGTTCAGCGAGGGTTAAAATCCCTATTGTATTGTGTTCCATAACGGTTTAAGACGATATTAAAATTATCGGACGATAATTTTAATCGTCGAAAAACGATTCACATCCCTAGTCAGGAGTGAGGGTCAGGCAGCTCCCCCCTGTCTGTGAAGCCAGCCTCTCACTAGTAATGCAGGGAGGGAGCTGTCTCAGACTTCACCATCCTCCCCCCCCCCCTCACCCACACACCATTCACTAGCTGGGACATGGGGGAAGTCAGGAGTGAGGGTCAGGCAGCTCCCCCCTGTCTGTGAAGCCAGCCTCTCACTAGTAATGCAGGGAGGGAGCTGTCTCAGACTTCACCATCCTCCCCCCCCCCCCTCCCCCCACACACCATTCACTAGCTGGGACATGGAGGAAGTCAGGAGTGAGGGTCAGGCAGCTCCCCCCTGTCTGTGAAGCCAGCCTCTCACTAGTAATGCAGGGAGGGAGCTGTCTCAGACTGGTATCAGGGATAGGGCACTGAGTGCAGGAAGATCACAACACCCCTGGTATCAGGAATAGGGCACAGGTTCTAGTCATATTGACTGATCACATTACTTTTTTTGTCAACTACCAACAGTTTTCATTTCCCATCCCCCCAACCATCACCTCAGTTGGAACCTTGGTAACATCAATAGATAAGAGGGCAGCCAGCCAATAGGAATACATATTCATTCCTAACTGACCTTTACTGACCTGGATAGTGTCAATAATTTGTATCATTTTTTGTTAGTGTTCCTGAGATTCCATTTCCATTTTCCATCCCCCCAACCATCACCTCAGTGGGAACCTGGTTAACATCAATAGATAAGAGGGCAGCCAGCCAATAGGAACACATATTCATTCCTAACTGACCTGGAAAGTGTCAATTTGTATCATTTTCAGTTAGTGCGCACTAACTCGGAGTTAGTGCGCACTAACTCCCGTTAGTGCGCACTAACACGATTTAACAATTTTTAACGATAAATCGTTAGAATTTCTATTGTATCGTGTTCTATAACAATTTAAGACGATATTAAAATTATCGGACGATTATTTTAATCGTTAAAAAACGATTCACATCCCTACCAATGACATCAAGTTTTTGTCCCATTGGAATCTTCCTGGTCCCTTACCTTTCAATATGTCTCATTATGCATTAACATAATAAAACGGCTTTCTCACCATAATTTGCAGTTCAATATTTTAAAAAATGAGATAATTATTCTATCATCCATTAAATCACCATCCATACCATTCTCATCTATTTTTTACTTCGAAGGTGTTAGCATATCAATATAAGAACATTAGAAGTTGCCTTACTAGGTCAGACTGAGGGTCCATCAAGCCCTGCATCATGTTTCCAACAGTGGCCAATCCAGGTTATAAGTACCTGGCAAGTACCCAAACATTAAATAGATCCCATGCTACTGATGCCAGTAATAAGCAGTGGCTATTCCCTAACTCAATATGATTAATAGCAGTTTATGGACTTCTCCCCCAGGAACGTATTCAAACCTTTTTTAAACCCAATTACACGGTGAGACCACGTGAGGTAGCGTGGGAGACGGATGTAGGTTTCCCCTGCTCCGTGCTTCGCCCCTCCATCCAGCCCCATCCCATGCTTTAATTTGGTTTTGGACCCCATAAAAATATCTTTTTTTCGCGTACTCTGCACGGCGGCAACACCTCGGCCCTTGCGATGACCACCTGAGTGATTTGCAAAGAGAGGGAGAAGGAGAAAGATAAAACCCGCAGCCCAGATCTGCCATCTTCTCCGGAGATCGCACCATCTTCTCCGGAGATCGCGCCATCTGTGTCTTCCAAAACTCTTTCGGACCTGAAGACAATCAAGACGGCGGTATCCGCGGTCATTGGACCGGAGTTAAAAATGATCGCCGAAAAACTCTCTGAGTTGACCCAAACCCTCAACGGCTACGAAGCCCGCTTTGAGGAGGTAGAGGAGAGGGTCTCAGATTTGCAGGATGGCCTGGCTACGGCACAGCTTCAGGCCTCGTTGGCACAGCAAGTACAGCGTGCTGAAGATCTGGAGAATCGCTCTAGTCGCTCCAACATCCGCCTTATCGGATTGCCGGAGACGATTAAAGATCAGGAGCTCTTGTCCTTTTTAGAAACGTGGCTTCAGCTGCAGTTGGAGCTCCCGCATGACCATGGGCACCTCCGGGTGGAACGCTCCCATAGGCTGGGCCCCAGGAAACTTAATGATACGAGACTTCGGCCGGTGATCGCCAAGCTTCATAATTATGCCCATAAAATGGACATACTGCGGGCGATAAGAGGGGGTCGATCCCTTATGAATGATGGCAAAAAAATCCTTATCTTTCAGGATTTCTCGGCAGGTGTCACGGCACAAAGGTGCGCTATGGCACCTCATTGCTCCCATCTCATTAATATGGGCCTGCGAGCCACTTTGATATACCCTGCGCGTCTCCGAGTGGTCAACTCCTCAGGAATAAAGTGGCTGGAAAGCCCAGAATCAGCTCAAACCTTTGTGTGGGAGCAGCAGGGCCAGGAATTGGCGGCCCCCACATGAAGGGACAGGTGGTAGTTAGCTCCTGACGCTGTGCGGATCGCTGCCCTTCCGAGCCTTCCTGCTTTGTGCAGAAGATTGATGTGCGAGTTCTGCTACTTCACGCTTTGGCGTCAGCTGGACCTTTTTTTTATTTTCTTTACTTTATTTTTTTTTTGTTCTTTATATGTCTTTACAATTTTTTAATTTTTTCTCCTTGTTGTGTTACTGTCGTTTTTTTTCTCTTCGTCTTCTTCTTCTCTCTCTCTACATCACAGTTATTTTTTTTTTTTTTTCTCCACCATTTAGGTATGGGGCTCATAGTTCCAGGATTGAGTATGGGTGTTTATTTCCTCTTTTTATCTCTCTGCCTCTGCCTCTTCCTTTTTTTATTTTTATTTCCTGGTGAGAGGTTTTTTTTTTTTCTTTTTCTCTTTCTTTCCTCCCTTTCCTATTTAGGGCGTTCCCTAAATGGTGGGTGCCTCGCCCTTCATTGGCCGGGTGAGCACCTCCCAGGTTTTTGGGTAATATTGGCATGGCTTTCCTTTGCTTCTGGGTACGCTTATTAGATCACTTGGGGGCTTTCTGGGTCCTTTTTTTATGCTATTCCGCTGGAACCCAAACGCTCACTTGTAGATATGGATTCCTCTTTATTATTTTTGAAAGGTCCGGGACATGTTGGAGGTTATTATATGACTTAGTAATGCTGGGAATTTTCTTTGAGGGCAGCGAGTTCTTTGTTATCGGGTTTTTCCTTCTGTATTGGATGCCGTATCCTTTCTAACCTGCTTAGAATTCTAAAGCTCACCCATTTTACTGTCTACAAGGACTGGGACTTACTGAATAGTTGGCAGCTGGGGTTGATTTCCCCTTTGGGAAGCGCCCCAACTTCAAATTTATTAAAATGTTACCTGTTTTCTTTGGCTTTTTTCTATGCATTGTGGGGGTCATACTTACCTGCACTTATAGTGTGTGCGTTTGTTAACAGCTGTTCATGCTGGGTTTGTTTGTGTATACCTAAGTTATATGATATTTCAACCTGATGCTGCGGGGGGGGGGGGGGGGGGGCTCCTCGATCTCCTTTTCTCTGTGGGGAACGGGAGAGTGGTCTCATGCTTCAGAATGCAGTAGGGGAGGAGGAGATTGGGGGAAAACACCAGGGGAAGGAGGAGGGGTGGGAGGGAAGGGAGGGGGTTGGAATTGGGTGTCATAGGACATGGGGGGAATACTGGTTTCCGGATGGGGGGTTACATTGGCGTTTTGGAATATATGATATGTCTTAGGCTATATACACGAATGGCATGACGTCAGTAAAGGGGAACACCCCCAAGGTTCGCGCCATTGCTGGAATAAAGAAGTGGGTGGCGTGCGCGCGCACACCCTAGTAGGCCTTTGGGAGAAGCATGGCGGGAGGCAGCACCATAGCCGTTCCGGGGACGCCGGAGAGGTCGGCTTGTAGACACAGCAGCAGCCATTTTCCCTAGGGATGTGGGAGGAGCAGTGAACAAGGTGAGGCAAACGGGGTGAAGCCGTCTAGCACCAACGGACGCAACACCCAGCAGACCACTTTTTTTCATTATTGAGTAGGGGATCAGATTCAGGCCATTAGGCCTCAGGCATATAGATAACTTTAGGATGAAAGAAAAGAAATAGATGCCTGTAGTCTTAAAACAATCCTTTATTGCAGTGGAGACACAAGGGTAGCCCGACTCTGGCCGAGTTTCGCCGTTTCAAAACGGCTGCCTCAGGGGCTTACAATAATCTTCTTGAATTCATTAGTTATATATCGACTAAGAATATAATGTGATCATATAAAGAGCTGTATGATCTCTTATGTTGCGTCTTGAAGCATTCGCGATAGCAGAACTCCACTAGCAAAGGCAAACATGGCCTTTGCTAGTGGAGTTCTGCTATCGCGAATGCTTCAAGAAGATTATTGTAAGCCCCTGAGGCAGCCGTTTTGAAACGGCGAAACTCGGCCAGAGTCGGGCTACCCTTGTGTCTCCACTGCAATAAAGGATTGTTTTAAGACTACAGGCATCTATTTCTTTTCTTTCATCCTGACGGCTATTATAGATCGCCTTCCTTCGTGCTTTATAGATAACTTTAGACAGGCTCTCAGCCAAATCTAGAGTTAGTCGAATAACTTATTCAGCTAGCTCCAGATATCGGAGTTAGATGGATAAGTTCCTTGGCTAACTCAAGCCCACTCAAGAATGCTCCTTAGCTGGAAAATGACTTATTCAGCTAAAGTTTAGCCAGATAAGTGCAAGGGATATTCAAGACTTAGCATTTAGCCAGATAACTTACTCATTATGCAGCTAAATATCTTTGAATATTGGCCTCACTGGGGCAGATTTTCAAAGGGATACGCGTGTAATCCCCGAAAAGCTGCCCCTTCCAGTCCCTGCATGTGCTGAGCCTATGTTGCATAGGCTCGGCATCACGCGCAAGCCCCAGGACTTTCCTGGGGGGGCATGGCGGGGGTCATGTCGCAGCCGGTGCGTCATCTGGGGGCGTTCCAGGGGCGGGACCGCGGCCTCCGAAACTGCTCCCGGGCTGGGGAATCGCTGGCCGGCTCGAGTTACACGTGCCTCGAGCAGGCGTAACTTTTATAATAAAGGTAGTGGGGTTTAGATAGGGCTGGGGGGTGGGTTAGGGAGGGGAATACTGAAACAAAGCAAACTATATTCACAAAAGCAGAGAGAAAGAAGAGAAAAAAAATAAGTTGTTAAAAATCCAGGGTCAAATGTATTGATTCAGAAATATTACAAAAAAACAGAAAAATCAATCTCTTGATTAAGGCCAAAAGAACTAACGGTATTGAATTTATAGATGTAGCTTCAATTTTAAGGAGTAAGTTGTCCAAATCATCTACGCTCCAATTTAGTGATGGTTTTTGAATTACACAAAATCTACAGACTTCAAAAACATGGTTTTTGGCAACTGAATGCTCTCCTATTGGTTTACCCTCTACTCTCCTATTAATTGCGCTTTTGTGTTTATTTAATGGTCGCAAGGTTTTTCCTATATACCACATATTGCAGGGACTGTTACGAGCGCGCGCGGGCGCGGTCGTCTCGGGCGGGTGGTGAGCCCTTGGGCCACGGCAGGACTCAAGGAGGAGCCCCAAGCCACACCATGGGAGGTGAGCTGAGCAGGCATGGTGAGCCAGGCAGGCAGGAACAGAAGCAGGGAGTCCGACCCTCAGCCGGACCTGCATGCCCATGGTAGCCAACATGGGGAAGTTGACTAATGAACGGTCCTCCGACTGTTCCCGGCCCTTTCGGACCTGCCGCAGGGAACGACAATGGGCAGCAGGCCGGACAGAGGCGAGGGCAGACAGAGTCCTTAAACAGAAGACATCAGACGGGGCAGAAGCAGGCTGAAGCAAGACGGAGACATCAGGACAAGGGCTGAAGCGAGACACAGGAAAGGTCCAGGCGAGCAGGAACTCCGATGCTGGGATACTCACATCCGAAGCCCCCTCGGCTGGCAGAAGCTCAAGAGCCCGTGGGACGAATCCCTCCTGTTGGCCACTCCAGGGCCCAACAGGACAGAAGGCTCAGGAACCAGACGAGGACATAGGTCAAGGCGGAGACAGGAAGACATCCAGGCAAGGGCTGAAGCAGACATTGTAGACAAGGCTGGACGGAAACATGGCACTGTCCATCAGGGCACCCTACTCAGCCCACCCATGGGACTGAGTCGCGGACCACCCTGTCCCAGACGCACCCTACACAGCCCAGGAAGGCTGGTCGCAGACCACGCTGAGAAGGAGGGTGCAGGGAAACTCCAGGCAAACAGGAACTCCGATGCTGGGATACTCACTTCCGAAGTCCTTACAGCTGGCAGGCACAGGAACAAACATCTAGGCAGAGACACTGGACAGGGATCCATCAAAGCATATGATGATCACAGAAGACCTAGATCAGCAAGGATACAGACGACTGTAGGACCTGATCCAGAGGCCCTTTGTAAGTGAACAGAAAGTCCTTAAGTACTGGAGGTAGAAGGCAACTCCCTGGGAGGAGCTTGCCAGGACCGCCCACCGCTGGTCCTATAAGTCAGGTAGAGAGCTGCGGGCCAGCCCCTAGGAAAAGGGCGTCGCCAAACAGGAAGTCCAAACGCTGGCAAGCAAGCCACAGGCACAGCTAGGCCTCTCAGGCCCTGGAGCAAGTCCCGGATGGAACACAGGCGAGGCCCAGGCTTCAGAGCGGCCTCTGGAGGAAGGTAAGAGACCTCCTGTAGCGCAGCAGCAGGGGGGATCGCAACAGGGACACTTTGCAGCATAAATTACACCAGAGTGCTTGCAATTTGTAAAGCTTGTTAGTCTGAATGGTTTTAATTGTCCAGTTATATTATTTGTATTTGTCTTAAGGTTTACTTTGCAAACAGATCATGAGCCACAGGGATGATGTCCAAGAGAACGAATGTCTCTAACTTCTTTCTGGGGTAGTGCTGAAGAAATAAGCATATCTTTTAGATTTCTTTTGCACTTGTTAGCAAAACATTTGAAACTTTGTAATATTTTCCAATGTTTTGTTTTTTTAACATCTTACATATATTTGTAGACATTTTGTTAAAGGTCAGGGGACAAACTACATTATCTATATGTTCTCTTTTTTTAGGCTTCAGTAAGTCACGTCTGCTCTGTTCTGCTGCATGTTTAAAGCCATCTTCAATATATTTCTCAGGGTAATTTTTATCGAAAAAACCTTGTTTTTAATTATTTTTTCAAAAGTCTCATCTTTAGTACACAGTAGGGTAGATTTTCAAAGGGGTACGCGCGTACCCCCTGAAAACCTACCCCCCCCTGCGCGCGCCGAGCCTATTTTGCATAGGCTCGGCAGCGCGCGCAAGTCCCGGGACGCGCGTAAGTCCCGGGGCTTGCAAAAAAGGGGCGGTCGGGGGCATGGCCGGGGGCGTGGCCGAGTGCCCCGACACCCGGAGGCAGTAGTAACTTCTTCGATAAAGGTAGGGGGGGGGTCTGGATAGCACCGGGGGGTGGTGGTAGAAAGAAAGTTCCCTCCGAGGCTGCTCTGATTTCGGAGTGGCCTCGGAGGGAATGGGCAGCGCGCGCAGGGCTCGGCGCACGCAAGTTGCACAAAATTGGAGCAGCCTCGGAGGGAACTTTTTTTCCGGCCCCCCCACCTTCCTCTCCCTTCCCATACCTAACCCACTCCCCAGCCTTAACTAAATCCCCCCCCACCTTTGTTAAGAAGGTGGGGGGATTTAACTTGCGTGTGCCGACGGGCTGCCATCGCGCCATTCGGGGGCTGGTTTGGAGGCCTCGGCCACGCCCCTGGAACGCCCCGGGCCGGCACCACGCCCACATCCCCGCCCCCGAATGCCACGCCACCCCTGACACGCCCCCCCTAGCAAAGCCCTGGGACTTACATGTGTCCCGGGGCTTTGCGTGCGCCGGCGACCTATGCAACATAGGCGCACCAGCGCGCAAGTCCCCTGCACGTGTAAATCTGGCTGGATTTACGCACACACAGCTTTTAAAATCTGCCTCTATATGATTATCTAAAGTGCACTTGCTATTGTCTGTAAAAAACTAAATATTCCTAAATTTCCTTACAAATTTGAAAAGCTCTACTCTAATCCGAAAGTGTTGGTACAAACGACAATCCTTTATTCAAAACTGAGACCTCATCTTTACTTAATGTACATTCTGAAATATTAATAATTATTTTATCTTCAACTTGGATTGTAATCAATGGTACCAGTTATATCCCCTCCCTCTCCCTTTCTTTCTTCCTCTGCCCCTTCCTCTGTCCTCCGGGATTTCCCATTTGTTTTGATCTAACTTGTAATTCATTGATTCTTTCCTCCATATTTTCTCTAACTGAAAAACCCATTGATTTCTTTGATCAGTACTAGGGTGTTGAGGTGCATTTGTTGCTACTGTTGTGAAAAGTGGTGCTGATGAATCAAGATTTTCATCTGTAATACTAGGCATGCGTTTTATACTTCTTTTGTGAGTTGGACTAATATTAGGTCTTTTTTTCAGGGTCGTTTTGTAATGGGGTTTTCTTTGAACTTTTGATGTAGAGTTGTCTCTATTGTTCCTATTTGTGCCCTTCCGATAACGATGCCATGGATATTCATTATCCTTATAGTCCAATTTACCACATTTTAATTTTTCAAGTTTTGAAGATTTAAGTTCTTTGGTAAAGTTATCTAGATTTTTTTTGTAGTCCATATATATGACATCAAAGCATAAGTAGTTCTGTAAGGGGTTGAAAAAATACTGGAGAATATTAAAAAGTCTGAAATATTTTGAAAATAAATGACTAATAATTGCTAACAAGCACAAAAGAAATCTAAAAGATATGCTCATTTCTTTAGCGCTACCCCGGAATGAAATTAGAGACATTTGTCCTCCTGGACATCATCCCTGTGGCTCATGATCTGTTTGCAAAGTAAACCTTAAGACTAATACAATCAATATAACTGGACAATTAAAACCAGACTAACAAGCTTTACAAAATGCAAGAGCACCAGTGTAATTTATGCTGCAAAGTGTCCCTGCAATATGTGGTATATTGGAAAAACCTTGCAACCATTAAATAAAAGGTTGAATGAATACAAAAGTGTGATTAATAGGACAGTAGAGGGTAAACCTATAGTAGAGGATTCAATTGCCAAAACCATATTTAGAAGACTATAGATTTTGTGTAATTCAAAAATCACTAAATTGGAGAGGAGGTGATTTGGATAACTTACTCCTTAAATTGAAGTGTTAGTCCTTTTGGCCTTAATCAAGAGATTGATTTTTCTGTTTTTTTTGTAATATTTCTGAATCAATACATTTGACCCTGGATTTTTAGCAACCTATCAGGTTTTTTTCGCTTTTCTTCTTTTTCTCCACTTTTTGAATATAGTTCGTTTTGTATCAGTATTATTTTTAATGTTTAATGTTGTTACATTCTTTATTAATTTTAATTTCAAGAGGAATTTCTATTTTTATATTTAATTTGGTTTTATTTAATGCTTCTAATATGGTTTCTATCATTATTTTCATAATTTTTATTGTTAATATCGGTTTTTAATTTGTCTCATAGTGACATGTCTTTAATTGGTTTTTATTTTTTAATTGGTTTATATTTTTTAATTCACTTTTTATTTTCTTGTTTTAATTTTTATCTTAATTTATGTGTCTTATGGTTTTTCACTTTTTTGTATTTTGTTTACATTTTTACATTATCTTTTAATTTTAAATATTTTTCTATTGTTTTTAATGGTCTCTTTTACTTTTTATCAGTCTTTATTTTAAAATCCTGGATTTTATTCTTTCGGTGATGTTTTTCCGTTCAAGCAGTTGGTTGTTGCTATGCACATGAGTAAATATGTCAATCATTTTGAGTATACTACATACCCTGCGGGAAATGATGTCTTCCCCACTTTGGCGCCGTTTTTGCCTTTTAATACCCACGCCAAATAGCAATATTTTTTCTTTACTTCGTATTTGTTATTATGGATCCCTTGTGACCATACTGTTTTTACTAAACAAATTAAAGATATGATTGATGAAGTGTTAGCTAGGTTTAACATTTTTTTAATAATAATATAAAATTGCATTTAATCGGAACGCTTACACCTTTAGGTTTCATAAAATCCTTAGTTCCTGAACACATTTTATGCTCTGCCATAATGTTTATATAAGAGGAAATTAACTGATATACATTGAAAAACATTTTCAAAATTGATGTATTAATGGGCTTATTCTTCATAACCGCAGAGTTTTTAATTGATGCTGAATTGCTTACGATGCCATCTTTGACAGAAAGCGCCATTGTTTGAAGTTTACACCTTGCCTGCAGAATTAGGGTTCTTACAAAAGAAAGATAATGACAATCTATACTATTATACAATTGAAAACTGGGTGCATTAATATTATTGATAAAAAGCTTCTATATGCGGTATATAATTCATATTTCAAACAGTTAGGAAGCTATGGGCCAGATTTTAATACCTACACCCAGGCTTACATTTGTGCACACAACCCGGCGTGCACAAATGTATGCCCTATTTTATAACATGTGTGCACAGCCACACAAGTTATAAAATCCGTGATTGGCGCACGCAAGGGGGTGCACACTAGTGCACCTTGCGTGCGCCAAGCACTAGGGGAGCCCCGATCGCTTTCGCCGTTCCCTCCGAGGCCACTCCGAAATCTGAAAGGCCTTGGAGGGAACTTTCCTTCGGCGTCCCCCCCCCCCACCTTCCAGAGGCAGGCGTAACTTGCGCGCGGTGGCCAAGTGCCAGCACACGATCCCCAGGCCCAGCGGCTGATGAGAGGCCTCTGGTCACACCCCGTCCCTGCCCCGGGCCGCGCGCTGCCCCTCAGCCAACGCACTTAAGTCTTGGGGCTTTCCTGGGGGGGGCGTGTCGCGGCTGGAGCATCATCGGGGGGTGTTCCGGGGGCATGGCTGTGGCCTCTGGACCAGCCCCTGGTCTGGAACATGGCACGCCGGCAGCCGGCCTGCGCGCACAAGTTACGCCTGCCTCAGGCAGGCATAATTTGTAAAATAAAGGTGTGGGGGGGGGGAATTAGTTAGGGCTGGGTCAGAAGGAAAGTTCCCTCTGAGGCCGCGCCGATTTCGAAGCGGCCTCGGAGGGAACGTGGAAAGCCATCAGGCCTCCCCTAGGGCTCGGCACGTGCAAGGTGCAAAGTATGCACCCCCTTGCGCGCGCCAATCCCGGATTTTATAACATGTGCGCGGTAGCGGACGCATGTTATAAAATCGGGTGTACATTTGTGTACACTGGGTAGCGCGCACAAATGTAGCCCGCACGCGTAAGCTTAAAATCTGCCCCAAATGTGTTTCAGTGTTTATTGTTCAAGAAAGTTCATTTTAACACTGTTGAAGTCAAAGAGTAAATTGAGTTTATATGAAGACGGTTTCAACATCTAAGAGATAACAATACAATGAAACTTATTTAATTTTTTTGTTCTAACAAAAACATATTTAAACTTGTGCTACTTGAACTATGGAAAGAGGGAATTTAGTCAGAGCTTACCCGAGCATACCCTTCCTCACTTCCGGGGGTTACAAGAGAAACCATACAGAGGCTGAATGCCTCAATTGCGCAGTGGAGTTTAAATACCCAAGACTTAACATGACACTGAAATAAGGCGCTTGTGCAAAAGTATAGGATTGAAGTTCTTTAAACAACTAACTGAAATAAACATTTTATAGACACATTATGGGGTAGATTCTCAAAGTGTTATGCACGTAACCCTGAAAACCTGTCCCTGCGCGTGCAAACCCCAAGACACGCGTATGTCCCGGGGCTTTGAAAAAGGGGTGGGAAGGGGCGGGGTCGTGGGCATGGCACTGATCCGGGGGCGGGACAGAGGCCTCCGGCACAGTGGCTGTGTCGGAGGTTGGCGCGCCGGCAGCTGGCCGACACGCGCAAGATACGGCTGCAAGAGGCAGGCGTAAAAAATAAAATAAGGTGGGGGGGGGATTTAGGTAGGGTTGGGGGTGAACGAAAAGTTCCCTCCAAGGCCGCTCCAATTTTGGAGCGGCCTTGGAGGGAACGGGGAAAGCCATCGGGGCTCCCCTAGGGCTCGGCGAGCGCAAGGTGCACAAGTGTGCACCCCCTTATGCGCGCCGACCCTGGATTTTATATCATGCATGGGGCAGTGCGCACATGTTATAAAATTGGGTGTACATTTGCACGCGCCGGGTAGCGAGCACAAATGCACCTCGCGCGCGTTAGGATTAAAATTCTGCCCCTATATGAACTAAAAAATCATTAGAAGGCTTCTCATTCAATAATAGTATTTAGTCCATTTTGACGAGCCATATGCCAGTTATATATAAATTCTTCTTCTCGGCCTCACAGTCCATATGGTGAAGGATAAAAAACTGCACTTGTTCTATCATGTGATTAAATTTCAACCAAGGCTTGATCAGGGGTGATTCTAACTGTTTAGTGCGTATGCAGATTTTATGCTGTACTATTCTAGACTTGATGGCAAGTTTTGTGTGGCCTATATATAATTTAGAACAAGGGCAAACAATAGCATAAATAACGTGTGGTACCACAATCAAAATGTGCCTTAAGTATAAATTTAATACTTAATTCTGGATGGTAAAAAACCTTGGATTTGAAGGAGTATTAGCACAAACTGTGCTATGTCCACAATAAAATTGTCCAGGAGTATCTTTACAGTTGCTAGCAATACAGGGCATTGTATATACTAGTTTGTCACATAGATTAGATCCTCATATGTGTGCAAATATTGAAGTGGATTGAAAGACATCATAGATTTGCAAAATGCTCCAGCAATTCAAAATAATTTTTTGAATATGAGATTTAGTTGAAAAATAAAATCACACAGAATGCCCTGACCTGCACCTAACCCACCTCTTTTTCATGATCAAATTTATTTATGCACCAGTACTTGCACGTGTATGTGCAAGGTTTATAAAATAGCACTAGTGCAAATATGTGCTATTTGCATGCACACATCTCTTAAAATTCACCTTTAGGTATATAACTTTGTTTCAGTGCTGCATTTGATTTCCCAAATAAGTTAGTTGTAGGGCATCAAATACACACAAAAATAGAACAATCATACTATTATAACCCTGAAATATCCATAGATGTTAAATGTCATTCCCGTTCAAAATGTATTCATAATTATATTTAAGAAAAAGATAATATCTTATCTCATTGTAGATTAAAATATAAAAATTGCTTCAAAACACATATAATTACAAAAAATTTTAAATTTTTAGCCCTCCGTTCACACACACCTGCAATCATCCCACACTATGTTGTAACAACATCATCATTGTAGCAAAGAAGAAAATGATCTTATTGCACAGGGCTGTTAATGTAGCTAGCTATAGTAGCTAGTACTTAGATTACTTTTCTAAGTAGAGGTTACAATAGGCAATTACTTTGTGGATAAGTGATCTAGACATGTTCATATTTTCTTGAGGCAAAAATGATAGTTTACCTGTAGTTATTTTTTCAATAGCTTTTTCACTGAACCTTAGCATTTTCTTTGTTCCATTTTGATTGTTTATTGTATTTTTTATGTGCTGTTTAACCACTTTTTTTTTTTTTGAAAAAAAAAAAGTGAACCAAAGACATCATCATAAATACTAATGTAATTTCTACTATTCTCCTGCCTAGGTAATCCATTAGGACTGTCTTTCCAAATGACTTTCTCCCTTTCTCTGTCTGTTGCAGATATTTCTATAGAATTAGTGTGACTGGCAATCTCATATAATGATATATTATTTTTTTCCTGTTTCCACCTCAGGAAGATTTAACCTTATTTTGGCACCAAAGTAATCTTAAACTAACAACTAACAGACCAAGTTCAAGCAAACTGAATAGGTAATTTGGAACTGATTACATTTCAAAAGTAATTTTAATAGCTCTGTCATTTCATATGTGCATGGGAAAATGTTTCTTTGTCGATCTGTTTTCTTGCTGTAAGGCCATATTTTTGTTTGCTAGTCTTAGTGATTTATCTAAATTAATTATGAATCATATAAAGCAAGTAAATGACTAGCAATGAAAAACCAATGTCAGAAATACATTAGTGTTCAGGATGCATGTGCATGCTGATGGCAGCTTTAATGAATATGTAAACAAAAATTCAGTCAGAAATATGCATATTCTGGGTAAATGTTACATAAGAACTTAGTCTTAAAGATGCAAGCTCAGTTATCTCAAATAAAATCTTCTGTCATCTGCTCTTCACTTAAAATTCAAATGTCTATGCAGCCCAAATGAGTAATGTTGTTTAGATCCCACTATAATTGTGGTCAATGTTATGGCTCAGGTAATGGAGGGATGTAGGGAACATTACCAGAGTGGCACAGAACTGCAGGGCAAGGCTAGGGCTGGTCTTCCGCCTAACCGGCCCCCTCTCCCACAGGTTGATCCCTTGGGTTCTGGGGGCCCAAGGTCACTGCAGTGGCAGTACATCATGGTGAGTCTGGAGCAAGGCTTGGACAGGAATAGAGTGCAGGCAAGGGCTGGAACTGAGGCTTGAGTGCAGACAAGGAATGGAACTGAGGCTAAACTAAGACAGGACAGGGTGAGACAAGGATGACATGAAACATAAAGGCCTGAAGGCAGCGTTAGGCAGGGAAGGCCTGAGGGGCAAGACAACGGAAAAGCCTAGGTAGGCCACAGGGACAAGGTTTAGATAGGTCAGAAGGCAAAGCAAGGAGGATGAAGGCCCTTAAAGCCACAAGGCAAGGAGCAGGAAGGCCCTTAAGCCCACAAGGCAAAACAATGATAGGCCTGGATAGGCCATAAGGCAACAGTAGCAAGCCAAGGAAGGTTTGGCAAGGCTGGATTATGCAGGGGTACGACTTGGAAGTGGTGCAGGAAAGGAGGAGGAGCTCGGCAAGGCTGGTGAGATGGCTCACAGAGGAGCCTGGCAACTAGGAAGCTGGTGAGATGGCTCACAGAGAGGTTGGCAACTAGGAGGCTGCACCACAGGCTGAGCTTGATGAGCTGATAGGGATAAAAAGGACCCAAGCTCTGAGAAGACCTCTCCTGGCAGGGAGGCATCATAGTTAGGGTACAATGAAGCTGCGTTGCAGGTGAAATCATAACAGTCAACATGTGAATAAGGGCTCAGGAAGTGCACAAAAGTGGCACGTAATGTTCAAGCTTAAGGTGTACATATAGCAGGTTCCAGAGGATACTTGACCTGTAGAACCTGGCAGGATTGTCATTGCGATGGTTGGTCAAAATAGAAGGTATTATTTCATTTGTTTAAATCACCTCTGAATTAATATAAAGTTTTGTAATACCATTTCATAGAATACAATGATTTAGTCTTATGAAGTACTATCACCATAACTGTGGTCGGTAGGTGGCCAGACATGTACTATATACACAAGTATCTAACAAACTAATAATATATACTGGCTCAAAAAACCTCAAATCTATAATAACAAAAAAAACAAAACGTTACAACTTGAGGTACTGCAAAATAGCAGATATATCCTTCTGTTCCTTTTAATGTATAATTAAAAAGACTCACCTGAGAGAGTGGTATCAGAAAGGTATAAGTGTATTTGCAGTCTCATGAGCTCTTGCCCTTACAGGGCTACAGCCCCTCTCTTGACTTCACCACTATTAATCACGTCTTTTACCTACTCTCTTCAGGTTTGTCAATTAATTTTATGTTTTTTAAAGTGCAAATATGCCTCCCTTAAAATCCCTAAAACCACCCGTATTTCCCATATAACATGCAATAACTACTCGTTAAAACATTGTTTGCTTCAATTGTGCTTATCTCTCGACTATATTTCTTCACTGCTTCAGGGCGATTTACCTGAAGCAGTGAAGAAATATAGAAGAAACACAGTCGAGAGATAAGCACAATTGAAGCAAACAATGTTTTAACGAGTAGTTATTGCATGTTATATGGGAAATACGGGTGGTTTTAGGGATTTTAAGGGAGGCATATTTGCACTTTAAAAAACATAAAATTAATTGACAAACCTGAAGAGAGTAGGTAAATGACGTGATTAATAGTGGTGAAGTCAAGAGAGGGGCTGTAGCCCTGTAAGGGCAAGAGCTCATGAGACTGCAAATACACTTACACCTTTCTGATACCACTCTCTCAGGTGAGTCTTTTTAATTATACATTAAAAGGAACAGAAGGATATATCTGCTATTTTGCAGTACCTCAAGTCTATATACACAAGTGAAATTTCAGTCTGCTTTATCAGATATTGTAAGTGTAGATCCTAACCAAACCAGCAGATGGCATAAATAATGTATTTTCTGAAATTCATTGGGCATCCTGCACAATAGAGAATCTGCATCACTACTGTATTCCTACTTTAAATTTTTTATTTAAAGATATTCCTAAAAGAAAGTTGCAAGCTACATTGACTAATAATGTTCTGGGTGATAACATTTCTAATGAAAATGGGTTTAATATAATAACATATAAAAACAAAACAATTGGGAAAAGATATGTTAAAGGTACTTGACTGAGCATTATGAGCTTACCCCCCAAAATTTACTAGTCTGAAAGGAGTAGATATCAAAAGCCATTTAGAAAGGTTATCCATCTAAATGGCTTAGCTGTGATATTCGGTGACTTATGTGGCTATATTCTAGCTGGATAACTCTTTATCCAGCTAGAATTTAGCCAGATAGGGTGGGGGCATTCTGGGGATGAATAGATACACAAAAAATGGTATTTTCATTTCAAAATATTTTATTTTTACAATACATAAATCCCACTGTCAGTCTATCTAACTAGATAAATGAAGCTTGACCGACGTGCCGCAAATGCGCAGTAGAGAGCAGCTCTACCGCGCATGCGAGCACGTCGGTCAGAGCGTGCCTGTTAAAATTGGCGCTGGAGGAGCAGTAGCGGCGGCAGCCCGAAGACAGGAGCGCCGACGGTGGCCCGAAGAGCTGGAGCGGCAGGAGCGGTGGCGGCGGCCCGAAGAGCTGGAGCGGCAAGAGCGGCGGGCGGCCCGAAGAGCTGGAGCGGCAGGAGCGACGGCGGCGGCCCGAAGAGCTGGAGCGGCGGCGGCCCAAAGAGCTGGAGCGGCGGCGGCCCGAAGAGCTGGAGCGGCAGGAGCGGCGGCGGCCCGAAGAGCTGGAGCGGCGGCGTGCACGCAAGGGAGGGAGGGACTGACGGACGGAAGGACCCTCCCCCGGAGATCTTCCGAGGGGGGAGGAGAGAGGAGTGACTGAGGGGAGGGGGGAGAGGGGAGTGACTGAGGGGAGAGGGGAGTGACAGGGGAGTGACTGAGGGGGAGAGAGGAAGGAGGGACTGAGGGGAGGAGGGAGAGGGGAGGGAGGAGTGACTGAGGGGAGAGGGGAGGTGGGAGGGAGAATGAGGGGGAAGGAAATGAACCAAAAAAAATGTTAATGTAGCCCGTTATTACGGGCTTAACGGCTAGTACAAACATGAAACATACATTAAACCCCCCAACCCAATGATCTTATAACCCAACTAGGAACTTGTCCTGGAGCTGATTTGCACATGTATGTGCACGCTGATATTACGGTGTTCAATGGAAGCATTTGGCAGTTGTAAGGTTGGGGAAGTGAAGAGTCATGGTCAAGGTGAAGTTATACTGTGAGAATTAAGGTAGCGGCTTTAACCGCGCTGAAGAGAATATGCATGTGCTGGCGTTTTGGTGATTGGATTTAGAGTGTGGGGAGTAGTTCATATGTGAATGGAGTCATCCTGTTATAAGGTTGGTGAAGTGAAGATTTTTGTTTAAGGTAATGGTGTCAATTAAGGCAGCGGTTTTGATATCATGCTGAAGAAAATACGCATATGTCGGCATCTGTTGAGAGTGGACCTAGAGTGTGGATATATTAGTTCAGATGCAATAATTCTATGCAGTTGTTGCAATAGATATTGTAAAAATAGTGTGTTATAAAAGATGTTGGGGTTGATATGTTTTAATTGGGTGTCCCCTGAAGATGACGAGCGGGTACGTTGAAACTAGGTTCCTAGTTGGGGGTATGAGATCATTGGGTGGGGGGGGGGGGGTTAATGTATATTTCATGTTTGTATAGATTGACAGTGGGATTTGTGTATTGTAAAAATAAAATATTTTGCATTGGAAACACCATTTTTTTGTATTTGGAGATAGTGTTTGGTAAATTGTGTAATATTGTTACCCCCTGTTTGTTAACAATGAGTGGCGATAGCATTAGGTTAACTGGCCAACTTTGATATTCAGAGTTGGCCGGTTAACCTAACTGACTGCCCATGCTGTAGCCAGGTATATCCGACTAACTTTAAACCTGTCTGGCTAACTTTTAAGATAGATGGGTATATTCAGTGGCACTGCTGCACCACTGAATATCCTGCTTAAGTAAGCCGGATAAATGGATCCAGTTACCAAAGCTAGCCACTTAGCAGCTGAATATCAGCACTATAAATGGCATCTCTACCAAGGTATTTTGTTAGTGATCTAGTAACACTTGCAACTCTGAGGTCAATATTCAAAAGCCATTTAGATGGATAACTCAAATTATCCATCTAAATGGCAAATGTGGCATATTCTGCCACTTATCCAGCTAAATTATAGACCGATAACTACTTATCTGGCTGTCTTTAGCTGGACAACTTCTCAACTACAGGGTCTAGTGAATATTGGTCTCAATGATTCTACATTTATGTATACACGATGCTCTTGCTCTAAACAAGTATGTTATAAAGCTTTTAATTCATATGTTTATCACTGTATTAGGCAAGTATTTTGCCTATAATAATTTATGTTCTTTTCAGCCTACCAAATATTTATTTATTTTATTTGAGTTTTTTCTATACCGGCATTCGCGATGGGATCGCATCATGCCGGTTTACAATAAACAAGGTGTGCAGAAAGGGAAAATAATAATAACATTAACAGGTGCAACAGAAAAAAGTAGCAGTTACAATATAACAGGGACGTAATACAACTTGGAACAGTGAAGAGATGATAGTAATTTAACAGAAGAACGAAAGCTGCCCAAACCTGGCAAAGTTTTTGATTAACCTGTTGGGTGGTCAAAGTTGTTTAAGGTGAATTAAGGTTCAGATGGTTTCTGGAAATGCTTTCATAAATAACCAGGTTTTAAGTCTTTTCCTGAATGTTGGAAGACAGGGTTCCTGTCTCAGTTCTGGTGGGATGGAGTTCCACAGAGTAGGTCCTGCTGTGGAGAATGCTCTGTCTCTGAGAGTTATGTGCTGAAAGGTTTTGAGCGGAGGAACCTGTAGTGAGTCTCTGTAGGACTCTCTGATTGGTCTGGCGGAGGTATATTTTTTTAATGGGATTTGAAGGTTGAGCGGAGAGAGTTGGTGGATAGCTTTGTAGATGGTGGTAATGGATTTGTATAAGATTCTGTGGTGAACTGGCAACCAGTGCAAGTCTTTGAGAATAGGAGATATGTGGTCTCTTTTTCTTGTGTTTGTCAGAATTCTGGCCGCCGTGTTCTGAACCATCTGGAGGGGTTTAGTGTGAGAAGACGGGAGACCTAATAGCATGGAATTACAATAATCTAACTTAGAGAAGATTATTGATTGCAAGACTGTTCTGTAGTCATGGAAGTGAAAAAGTGGTTTAATTCTTTTTAAGACGTGAAGTTTATGAAAGCAGTCCTTGGTAGTTTGATTAATAAAAGATTTTAGATTTAGCCGATTGTCAATGATAACCCCTAGGTCTCTTACTTGTGATGTTTGATAGCCAGTTGGTGGATTTCAGGTGAGGTTATGTTTTCAGGGGAAATTAGAAGAAATTCGGACCTAGTTATCCCTGCAGCAATGTTCTCTCAGTTTCAATTTCTAAAGTCAATAGTTTTTGTTCACATCAACCTTTTTCACAAATACAAGAATATCATGGGGCACCCTCCAGTGGAGCAAATAAAGGAATTATCTAAAGACTAAAAATGTTCAGAATAAGCTCATATATAAGCACTATGCTACAAAAACATCTGTTAATGAGATCTAACTCATACATGTCTACTCAGTTAAGAAGCTGCTGTAGATTCCAGGATGTTTCTCTAATCTCTTATTGAAATGAAAATATAAAATGAGTTTCTACAAACAGCAAATTCAGTTGGGTTACCACCAGCTGACTTCAGGGGTAGACTGAGGCCATTCAATTTTTGCCACATTGCTCCTCATTATCCCCACTTCCTACTGGTCTGAGGAGTAGGTGCTGAGCTCTGCAATCAGAGTCAGCCTCAACCTACCCATTTTAACAGTCACTCTACGGTCTTTATCATTGACCTTATGTACTTCATTTTTTCTTGCCCTGTATAGGATGGGTACCATCAGGGCCAGGTTTACAATTATGGTACCTACAAGCTGAGGACCAGGGATCGGGGTATAAAGCAGTGTATGTTAGACCCTCTTTAAAAGACCAGGACCAGGCATTTAGCCTGGTCTTCCTTAAGACAGCACACAAGTGAATCCTGATTGGAGGGAGTTTCCCCTGGGGAAAGAAAGCAGGTCCCAGAGAGGATAGGAGGTCCCCAGTCAAGACTAGAAGAAAGTAGAAACTTTGCTAAATGACTAATGTATATAAACTGCTGCATTTCTGTTTCCAGCACTGCTGAGTAAGCAGATTTGTGTTTTAAGTTTTTATTGTAATTAATAAAAACTGCAAATGATAGACAGAGTCCAGATTGAATCTGTCTTTTGTCAAGCCAAAGACCATTCTCAGTGACACACATAGTGTCAGTTCAAGGGTTTCTATGCTAAGTGACTCTACAGGCAGAGACCCATGCCAGAAAAGAGAAGAAAGGAGAAAAATGTTTTCTCCCCTCACTGGCTTTAAGCCTTGCACACAGCAGAAACTTGTGCTAAGAAATTCTGACCTAAGCAGCAGCAGCAGAGGCCAGAGAATCATGCAGAAAAAAAAGTTTGCAGGGGGGAGGGGGCCCACCTGGCTGCAACTGTAACCACAGAGTAAAATACACTTGACTAGACAGAAAAAAAAAAGTCAGCCAGACAGGCTAGGATTTTGTTTTCTTTTTAATAAAGTAAGGAACAGTTGCAAAGCCTCTGTAATGCCAAGGCTTATTGACTAACATGGAGCAATTGGTGCAGGCCCTCGCTGAAGGGTAACAGCAACTCCATAAAATGGTTCAAATTCTATATGAACAATTTAACTGGAGGTGATGGAACAAATAACCGAGCCACAAGCCACCCCAGCATGTGCAGTGCCATTGTCTCCGGTCTTGAAATTTTCAGAAAATTGTCTACATGGCTGGCTGGCCTGAAACCACTTGGACCACCTGCCTGATGAATCTGCTTACAGGTAGACATCAAGCAGCTTTTCAGACTGACAATCCAGATGGAAGACCCAGCTATTCTGATGTTAAAATAACTATCCTGGAAAGGGCGTGTTACACAATAGAAACATACTAGAAACAGTTCCGCCATAGCACCCTACAGCCCAGGGAAACTACATGGAGCCTTTTTCATTGGATAAAGGATGCCAGATGAAACTAGAGCCAGAGACAAAAACAGGCCTTGAAGTAGCCAACTAGGTCCTTTTAGAACAGTTTCTGGATGGGCTGGACTGACATGTGGAATTATCTCAACACCCAGGGCTCAGAATGGAGAAAGCACTGGAAGTGGCAGACATTCCATCAGACTCAGTTCATGCCAGAACTAGTACAGAAGCTAGGAAGCAACCCATTCAGGCTCCCTGGCATGGCAGTGAGAGTGCAAGACTCCAACAACAATCCTCATAGCAGGACAGCTCTGGGTCTATTCTCCAGCTACCTGCCCCAGGCCATTCAGCTTGTTTTCCCATGAGAAGGGGGGGTCATTTGGCCAGACTGTCACTATGAAGGGAATGAATCGATGGATATCAACCTGGTGATCCAGCTGGCACAAAAGGTTAAGGTTCACAGTAGCAAAGAAAACCTCCAGAGGGGAGACAACTGCTAGGACTGAAAAATGTGAGAGGCAAGTAAAAGTTCCTTACCTCCCAGGGAACACAAGTAGTCTCTCTTCCAGGGTAAAGCACAGTACAGGCTCAGGGCCTCTAGGACATGGAAGAGCAGGAAAGAGTTATTTTCCATGTTACTAGAGCTAGGAAAAGCCCTGAGGAACACAGGGGAATTTTTTTTTTTTTAATTAATTTAACTCAAGGTGCAGAACAGCAGCATACAGGCAACAAACCAATATGCATACGCTATGTAAAAGCATGAGTGTGTGTGTGTATGGAGGTGGTATCCCCTCTCTCCTTACTAAGGGATAATCCACACCTCTCAATTTATATCTGTTGTGTGGAGGCAGTAGATTGGTAGAAGTCTGGGCTAAAGTTTGTGGGACAGCTATGAGAAGGGGCAAGTACTCAATATGGAATATTTGCAGATCTTAGTACAGACTATGGCCTCTCTGAAGAGTCAGCAGGGTACCATGTGCAATTACTGGAGGTACTAAGTTTGCTGGAGATAAGTGGATGGTAGCCCACTACTCCTTCAGAATTTGAGAGTGTTTATAAGAGGATACTCTGAGGAGGGCCATTGCCAAGCATTACAAGACTATAATGGGGGGGGGGCCCTAATGGTTCAGGATCCCCCCCCCATTGGCTTGTATCTCCAAGTGGCAGAGAGATCTACAAATGAGGAGAAGGGAAGGAGGAGCAAAGGCTACAAATATGGAAGAGGATTCATAAAAGCTCTGTCAGAAGACAGTGGAACTTATGGTATGTTTCATACATCATACTTAGAGATACCCTCTTTATTATAATGTCTTCGTTCCAAGGTCCTCTAGATTATGTCTGTATGGCTGTGGCAAGGGGAGGGATTTTCTGAAAACAGAATCTGCCCCCCCCCCCCTTGATCCAGGCTATGCATGGGGTTGGGAGTACCACATGAGAAATTATATTTACTAATACGATCTTCGGGTTTGTAGCCTAAATGGGGAATGAGACAGAGTCCCAGTCACCCTAAAGCCACAATTCTGTACCCTTCCCAAACAACTGCTTACTTGTGGCACCACAATAAAACAATAATTAACCTTTTTACTAATATTATCCAAGTAGACAGTAAATCCAACTAGAACATTAAATGGAAAAAGTACATTAGTGAAATATATAAACTTGCAGTTTTATTTTAAATCAAGCAATACAAAAATAACACTGGGTATGGCTTGTTAGCCATGGCAACCACCATATCTCAAATGGAGAGTAATTAAAATAAATAAATAAAAGGAATGCTAATAGAGAAAGGTTGGGGGAAAACAGTAAAGTACACAACTTTCAGAAATAATCCTTACCCCCGAGTTCTCAAAAAAAAAAAAAAAAAAAGGGGGTGGATGGGACAGATCCACCCCAATGTCAGTTTGTAAAGGGTACACCCTGCCCAAACACAAAATTGTGTGGAAAAATAAAAATAATCAAAAAAATGAATGAGTCCCTCTTGATGATGGAGCTGGCTAGATGACAAACCAAATAGATGAGCACTGCAGTGTGTAGAAGGTATCCCTCTCCTGGGGAGTTTCCCCAAAGGGTTTACTTAGTACAACTGAAAGCAGGCCTGGTTTCAATCTCTTAGTCCATCAGCTTTTCTTTACCTGCCCTATCTCATGCGGCTATGGCAAGGGTTTATGCTTGACTTCAGCTGAAAGAATTAAAATGAGATACTGAATTTGGGACAAAAGGTAAAAAAATAAACCTTTTCCCTCCTCTGCTAAGATACTTTGTCCAATGTTTAGATTACTTAACTCGGTCTCTTAGGAGGGTGATCCAGCCATGTGCTTCTGGGGCTGGATAGGAAGTCTCTCAGCGCTAGGCTCCTCTGTCCCTTGAGATTTTACATGTAGCTTGGCTATAAAGCAAGAACAGCTGTCTCTCTATTTCCTCAGAGCACCACTTCTATCTCTTCCTCTCGATAATTAACTCTTCAGGAGAACTGACTTCAGGGCTGCCAGATACACTCCTTTCTTCCTGGCTCCAACTCTTGGCCATCCCCACCCCTCACACACAGACAGAGCCAGCCAATTTGCACCTTTTCTTCTTTAAACGGTTTCATAGCATTACTTTGGCTTCAGCCTCTGCTGGCTATGTAGTGCTGTTCTCTGGGCAAGCTAAACAGTACAGCCATTTTCCCAACTTGTTAACACGTTTGTTGGTACGAGTGGAGATGACAATCCGGATGTGAAGCGTAAGAACATGATTACTCTTGCTGCACTGCATGACCAATGCGGTTTCTGAATTTGGGAGCCAATAGACTAATCACATTTACAAGACTATGATTCACTATTAAAGCAATAAGAATCAGTGCTACTGCGGATTACATATGAAAAGACAAATTTGTCACACAAGCTCACAGCTTTTTCAGCTAGAGTCCAAAAATAGATACATATCTAAGCCCCTGAGGCAGCCGTTGTGATAACGGCGAAACTCGGCCAGAGTCGGGTTGTAATATTTTAGATACGTCTCCACTTCAATAAAGGATTGGAAAAGACCATGGCATCTATTCCTTGTTGTTTTCCTAACAGCTTTTTTAGATCGCCTACCTTCATGCTTTTTGGGACATTCATGGGGAGAGCACACAGGGGTGTTTAACCTATTTTTATATTTCTTCACCTTGGCTGCGGCTTGCAATTTCTGCAGGGTTGAAAACCCCTTTCTTCACAGGTCCAAAACATCACTCAGATCCAGATGCAGCTCGGTCCACATTGTAAGGCCTCAACACATAAGCTCATGGGGGAAGGACTTATAGTAGCTTGCTACACAGTGGCGTAGCCACGGGTGGGCCTGGGTGGGCAGGTGCCCACCCAACTTAGACCCAGGCTCACCCAACTGGCACCGGAACTGCAAGGCTGTCGCGGGATCCCATCCCCGCGACAGCGAACAAGAGAACCCACGCCTCGCGCGCCATCACGGCCCACATGGGGAAGCGCTGCTGCGGCCATATGGCCAACCGGTCTTCCTGTTCGGGGGGGAGCGGAAGCGCCGCGCGCAGCTTCCGCTTCCTCCCCCCGATGCAGGAAGATCAGCTGCCTCTCCTGCTGCCACCCGTTCTCCTGCTATCTTCGGACCAAACGGCCCGCCGAACTTCCTGTTTGGGGGAGCGGAAGCGCCGCGCACAGCTTCCGCTTTCTCCCCCAAAGCAGGAAGATCAGCTGCCTCTCCTGCTGCCACCGGCCTCCTGCTATCTTCGGGCGTCGGGCCGTACTGCCCGCCGATCTTCCTGCTTGGGGGGGGAGGGAGGAAGCGGACGTTGTGCGCTGCGCTTCCGCTCCCCCCCCCCACAGGAAGTTCGGCGGGCAGTACGGCCCGACGCCCGAAGATAGCAGGAGGCCGGTGGCAGCAGGAGAGGCAGCTGATCTTCCTGCTCTGGGGGAGGAAGCGGAAGCTGTGCACGTGCTTGAATGTGTATGTGTGGATGAGAATGGGAGTGCGTGTGGGTGAAAACTGGAGCCTGGGTGTGTGTGTATGTGGGTGAGAATGGAAGCTTGAATATGTGGGTGAATGGGAGCTCGAATGTGTGTATGTGTGGTTGAGAATGGGAGTCTGGGTTTGTGGGTGGGTGAAAACTGGAGCCTGGGTGTGTATGTGGGTGAGAATGGAAGCTTGAATATGTGGGTGAATGGGAGCTCGAATGTGTGTATGTGTGGTTGAGAATGGGAGCCTGGGTTTGTGGGTGGGTGAGAATGGGAGCTTGAATGTGTGTATATATGGGTGAGAATGAGAGCCTGGGTTTGTGTGGGTGGGTGAGAATGGAAGCTTGAATATGTGGATAAGAATGGGTGCTTGAATGTGTGTATGTGTGGGTGAGAATAGTACCTTAAATGTGTATATGTATGGATGAGAATGGGAGCTTGAATATGTGTGGGTGAGACTGGGAGCATGGGTTTGTGGGTGAGAATGGGAGTCTGGGTTTATGTGTGTGGGTGAGAATGGGTGCCTGGATGTGCGTCTGTGTGTGCATAAGAATATAAGCCTGGGGAGGGGTGAGAAAGTGAGAACTTGAATGTGAGCTTGTGGGGGGGGGGGGGGGGAGAGCATATGAGAGTGACAGCTTGAGTGTGTGAGAGGGAGTCTGTGAGAGAAAGCGTGTATGTGTGTGTGTGTGTGTGTGTGTGTGTGGAAGGGAAGAAGACAGTAATAGAAGAAAGACACTGAAAAGGAATTAGGAAATGAGCTATAAGGGAAAAAATGGGAAAAAGAGACCAGGACCAACTGATTAGAAAAATACAAAGATCAGACAACAAAGGTAAAAATATATATCTATATTTTGAGATGTTAGCAATTTAAATATAAGCAACACAACCGCTCTCTCAAAATTTATGGACAGGTAGGAGCCGTGTATAAAATCGTAATAATAAGAAGGCTAAAGTACCACAAATCACCGTGAATTATGTTTGTATCATTAAGTAAACCTCATACTTAGGCGTAGATGTGAATGCTATGCTGCATAATTTGGCATTATTTATCAGTAAAAAAAACAACTAGTAGACCTGCATGCCTACAGCCCACCCATGTTAACCTTGTGCCCACCCAAAAAATCAATTCTGGCTACGCCACTGTTGCTACATGAGAAAATAGGAGCTGACAGAGCCTAATGAACACACCTGAGAGGGAAATAGGCAAAACGTCAGTACAACCACAAGGGCTACACCCCCTTGAGGGAGTTTAAAACACAGCCAATTACAGAGGAGGAAGAGATGGAAGTGGAAAGGCCAGAGGCAGAGAAGCCCATGAACATGGACATTGACTAAAAGTACCGTACCTAAATTGGACTGAGCTTGCAAAGACCCTCCTAATCTGGGGCAAAGCTAATGGTATTTTTTTTCTCTTGAATGTTTGTAGCTGAGGTTTTCTTTTCAGTCTGCAAGCAAGGGACAGGGCTGCAGATTTGGCACATCAGTGGGCTAAAGGAAAGAGTTGTGTCTCTGCTCCAAGACCTGAATTCATGTATTGTCCATACAGTAACCAGAAGCAGCATTGTTGCATTTATTCTGACCTTTTTGGAGGGTGTGACTTTTTTTTTTTTTTTTTTTTTTTTAATTTTGAGTAATTTTTTTTCCTCTACACTTTAAGCTTACCTTTGAGTGAGCAATTTAGCTCCCTAGTGGCAACCCGTGGCTACCACACAAGTGGCCAGCGGGGAGGTTCCTCTTTAGAAGCAGGGCAGTGCTGAAAGGCCTAGCAATCCCTATAGGAGATCAGGCCCTTTCCATCAGAAACCTCTACTCCCAAGAGGAGCAACTACTGCAGCAAGAAACTGTCAGCATATGCTGAACACAGCTCAGGCTTCCAACTGGACACAATTAGGGAAGCTCGACAGGACATAGGAAAAGAAGTCACTGAGGTACCAGCACAAAGTAGCAGCAAGGAGGCAGGTATTTTCTCCTTTTGCTCACTTTGAAGTAGATTTTAAAAGCATTGCTCGTGCAAAAATGACCACATATGTGCGTATACAGGCCGCACGCAACACAAATTTTAAGAATCCTCAAAGTATGCGCACATCAAGAATAAGGGGCTGGAAAAGGGGCAGGTTTAAGACTTATGCATGTAACTCCGAATTTTAAAAGGTGACCATAGCACACATCCGTGTGTTATCCATGTAACTTTACTGCAGGTCCTGATGAGGAATATGTCTAAAGATCTCAAATTTTAGGGCTTTCAGCACAGCACCATGTAAAAGTTTGAGGTCAAGTGTGTGTGTGTGTGGGGGGGGGGGCTTTCAGAATGAAGAACCAGAGGGGTCTTGTAGAACTCAATATCAACTGGACAAACTGGGGAACTAATTGGAAAAAAATGTATTTTCCTTGCAGAGCATGTTTTAAAATCTGCCGCTAAACCTAGTGGAAATACGTGCGGGACATTTACTTGAGCCGTCTCTTTAGAGTGTGTTCGCACACACACACACACACACACACACACACAGCAGGGGCATTTTACATGATATGCATGTACTTGCGCGCATGATATAAAATCGAAGCATATCGCTGATATGCACGTTTATGGACATGTCCTTTTAGAATTAGCCAGTTTGTACGGAGAATGGACATGAGGAGGAGTTTTGCCCCTATGAAAGAACACCATGAAGAACCCTTTAGAGGAAGATTTGAAGTTAAAGAGGAACAGGGCCCACAGGCATATTCCTATTGTGTGGTGAAAGACCACACTGTTGAGGATTTTCTTTGGCTTGAGGATCTGGAGTGGGAGTGCAATCAAGCAAAGTTCTACAACTAACTTCATTAATATTCCTTATTTGGGACTTTGTGGTCCACTTGAAGTCCCTACCCAAATTCTGGTAGCCTAAGGGTGCAGAAAGACTTATTAGTAAAGAGCTAGCCCAGGGGCACTACCTCCTCCATCAAAGATGAGTAACTCTGGTATAAATTGCATCCAAAGTAGTATTTTAATTGTCCATATTTAATTGTTTTATTTTGCTTTTATTAATTTTGTGAATATTTTTAGGTTACCCACCCCAAACCTTGGAGTGTGCAGGATACAAATAATTTTAAATAAATAAATGTATATTAAATTACAGGAAGAAGATGACACTTGCCTGCATACATGGTGAACAGCAACAGTACCCAACCAGTCAGGTCCTACTGACTACTTTAGTGGGGCGAGCCTATTTAGAAGTGGGAATACTTCCTGAGCTTCCATATCCTATTGCTCTGGGATGCGATCATCTACAGTTTGAAACTCTGTGGTGCCAACTTATGGCCAGTCCAGACTGCATGAAGACAGCAGCTCTGGAAGCCACTCCATTGGACATCAAGAACATATACCAGCAGAGTCGAAGATGTTCACACCACGGAAGCAGCACCGGAAAAGAAAATCGGCAAGGTCCCAGTGTTTAAAGAATGCCAGGGACTTCACTTTTTCAACTTTTCATGGTGACATGTGTCAGAGGGAACCATGGATCTCTCGTGTACCTTTACCTGATTCCCCAAAAACACTAGGAAAAGATAACCCTGGAGGAATATACAGATATGGGAAGAGAAGATACACTCTGGCTTAAGGGCCCCATAGTGATCCTATCCTCCACTGGGAAGAGAAATGGCCAGTACCAGTTCAGAATGGGAAAGGAAAATAGGAATGGTGATTTACTTTCCCGGGTGTTACCCTGAGGAGGAAGTATATAAAAGATTGCATGTTAGACCTTCCTTAAAAATCCAGGACCAGACATTCAGTCTGGTCCACTTTAATACAGCCTACAAGGGAATCCTGGCTGCAGGGCATTTCTCTTGGTGCACGGGTAAAGAAGGCAGGTGCTAGAGAGGATAGGAGATCACAGCCAAGTCTGAGAAAACAGGAACTTCACTAAATGACCTGTGTGTATAATTTGCTGAATTTCTGTTTCTGACACTGCTGAGGTAAGCAGACTTGTGTTTTATAAATTTTTGATTGTAATTAGTAAAATGTGCAAAAAGATAGCCAGAATCAATCCTGAATCTGTCCTCTGGCAAGCCAAAAGACCACTCTCAGTTTCACAAAGGGTTTCACCATTGGAAGTCAACAGAGCAGCATAAGGAGCCTTTTGGCCACCTTCATAATTTGGCAACCTAGGCACATGCTGACATTGCCTATGCCTGAATCTGGCCCTAGGTACCATATAAAGACGATATAATAAAGTGTCAATTATACAAGTCATAAAGATACATTCAAAGCATAGGTTATAGTGCTGCATGTGAACATAACTGACTTTGAAATTAGCTATCTTTTAGGATTGCTTTACAACAGACTCTGATATGACTGCCCTACTCATCAGTTTCTGATAACCTTTGGAATGAATTTTAAAAGCATTGCTTGCATTAAAAGGCCCATGTGTGTAGTATATGGGCCATGAGTGAGCAATGTGTATTTTAAAAGCCACAAATTATCAGGCTAGTTTCAAAACAAGCAGGCGAGCGCCCATACATACACATATTGGTGAGCGAGCAGAGATACACCACAATTTTAAATCATGCACACTTGTGTACATTTTAAAATATTCCTCCTGTGCGTAAATATGTGCCTAATCCTAACAGACTTATATTTTGCAAATCCTTCCTAGGACTTTGCCGCTTTAACACCATATATAGGCAGCTTTTAAAATATATGTTTGCTCGAGGGACAACCCAGTTTTTTCCCCAATTAGTCGACTAGTTTTCCCTGTTAATAGCGAAGTCTTCAAGACCTCTCTGGGTCTTCATCTTGCATGTCACCCCTGTTGACCTAGACCCCTCACTCTGTCCTGTAACCCCTAAAATTTGAGATCTACAGACTTGTTCCTCATCTGGAGCAGCAGTAAAGTTACGCAGAAAACTAGCCAACACATGCTGTGGTCTCCAGTTTTAAAATACAGACTTTGTGTGTGTAATTGTTGGCCCCACCCTGGAACAACCATGCCATGCTCCTTTTCCGCCTTGTTTTTGATGCATACATGGGTATATACACATGTATTTCATGACTTTTTATAAGTCTGCATCGCTCACACGGATGTGGGCATTTTTGCATGAGAAATGCTTATAAAAATAGACCTGTGTGCACATATACCCTTGCACAAGTAAAAAAAAAAAAAAAAAAAGGGGTGGATTCAGGGCATATCAGGGGCTTTCTGGGGAGGGCCCAACAGTTACAGATGTAAATCCGCAGCATACGGCAGGCTATTAGCTGCGCATAAGCCTCCGTTTAGGCTTAAAACAATTGGGTAAGAGGTGTGGGTCGACTGGGGAGAATGCAGACTGAAGAACCGGAAGGGACCGGATGACCTTGAGAGGGAATGTGCTAGCTGGTAAAACTGGGAATGTCTCGAGCAGATGATTTAAAATTTCAGCATGTCTGCTCGCACCCTCATATGTACGTGTATGGGTGCCTATGTGCTTGCTTTAAAGTTATTGTCCCTGTGTTTCTCAATTTGGGAGCCATTATATACAGTAGTTGCTGGGACCATTGTTTTGTCAATACAGTGGGCCCTTGGGTTACGAACGCTCGGGTTACGACCAACATTCAAGGTTTCGGGTTACGAACACAATTTTCTGTTTCGAGTTACGACCCGTGTGCCATGTGCGTGCAGTTTTTTTTTTTTCCGGATTGGTTGTAATTGGCCCGTTGTTGCTGCCAAATGCATTTTTTTGGTCTTGGAAGGCGGGATTTAAACAGAGATTGGATGGCTAGTGTTGCACGTGGGCAGACCTGGCACAGAAATGCAAACATCATCGGGGAGAGCAGCGGGGGACAGCACTCAGCTGGCAAGGTACGGAACAGTTTCTGGAGGCCATAGATGTTCTTTAAACATTGGTAGGAAGGGGGAAAAGAGTGTCTGGGGTTGGTATTGTTTTTGGTTATACTGTACACCTTTCTAGATTTCTTTTTTCTTTTATTTCTTCTCCCTGCAGAAGACCAAAGAAGTGTTAAAATGGCCCCAAAGATAAAGAAATCAATAACTATTGAAAAGAAGAAGGAAATTGTGCAGAAATTTGAGAGTGGCGTTCGAGTGACCGATCTCGCTCTCATATACAGCATGTCAAAATCCACCATTTCCACAATCTTACAAAGAAAGGATTTGTACAAGGAAGTTAGTGTGGCTAGAGGTGTCACTCAAATTACCAAGCAACGATCAACAGTGATAGATGAGGTAGAAAGCCTATTGCTAGTATGGATAAATGAAAGGCAGATGGCAGGTGATTGCCTATCTGAATGTCTATAATCTGTGAAAAAGCTAGGGCTATAAATGCAGATATCATAAAGGATAAGCCATTACCAAATGAATACAGTAAAATATTTCGTGCCAGTAAGGGGTGGTTTCACAATTTTAAAGCAAGAACGGGGTTCATAGCATAACTATGCATGGTGAAGCTGCCAGTTCAGATAAAAAGGCTGCTGAAAACTACATACCCCACTTCGAAGCAATGACAGAGAAATGGCTTTTCCTGTCAGCAAGTTTTCAACTGTGATGAAATGGGACTATTCTGGAAGAAAATGCCCAAGAGAACATACATTACCCAGGAAGAAAAGAAAATGCCAGGCCACAAGCCAATGAAGGATAGGCTAACCTTATTGCTATGTGCCAATGCAAGTGGTGACCTCAAGATAAAGCCTCTCTTGGTTTATCATTCTGAGACCACTAGAGTATTCAGAAAACAGAATGTCAGACAGAGGAAAAGCCAATCATTGCATTCACTTGCTTAATGATAATGTCATGTCATACTACAGGACAGTGTTGAAAAAAAAGACAGAAACAGACAACCTTAGACCAGTTTTTAATTGAGAAAAGGTTGAGACCAAGTGAGCTAGAAGCAGGTCTTAGTGAGCTACAAACTCCCCCAAGGAAAGAAAGGATACCAGAGAGCCAGATTCCAGACATTCTTATGGAATGGAACTCTCCTTCTGAACAATAAAGGAAAATTAGTTTCTTACCTGATAATTTTCGTTCCTGTAGTACCAAGGATCAGTCCAGACTGCTGGGTTATGCCTCCCCTCCAGCAGATGGAGTCAGAGAAAAGCTGAAAAGCACCCCCTAGATATACCGGTGTGCCACCTGCGATCCCTCAGTATATTCAATATCAAAGCAGAAGGAACTACATAATCACTCCCGCCACAAACCCCAAACTTTGTAGGACAACCACTGACCAGATCAAGTAGTAACATAGCCTAACGACAGAAACAAACCTGTCACCCTATCTATTGAACTATTTATTTATTTATTTTTAATTTTTCTATACCGAAATTCCTGTATGAGATACAAATCAATCCGGTTTACAAGTAACGGCAACTCGCCCGGGGCTTGATAGGCCGGGGCTTTTTAAATTAAACAGATAAACATGGCTTAATTACGGCTTAAATATTGCTTAAATACATTAAACAATTAATTACTATAATTACAATAAACATTAAACATTGAAATAACATTAAACAGATAAACAGATAAATAGTTAACAAGGCAGAATTACATTAAACAGTTACCCAGGCTTAATTTATTAAGCCTGGGTAACTGTTTAATGTATAAAATAGTATGGATAAATTAACTAGAAATAAACTGTCGAACAACTTACCGTATAAACTGCATCACACTTGTACTTACAACCTGTAGGTGTAGACACTGTAAAAGAACCAAACGATAGAATGCCGAGCGGACTCTCCGAGAAACTGACTTGGGCGGGCGTCTGGACTGATCCTTGGTACTACAGGAACGAAAATTATCAGGTAAGAAACTAATTGTCCTTTCCCTGTACGTACTAGGATCAGTCCAGACTGCTGGGATGTACCCAAGCTGCCTTAGATGGGGTGGGACCCCGAGAGTCCCGCTCGAAGCACACTGCTCCCGAAAGACTCTGCCGAGGGATCACGAACATCCAAATGATAATGTCTAGCAAAAGTATGCAAAGATTTCCAAGTGGCCGCCCTGCAAATCTCCTGGCAAGACACAAACTGGCTTTCAGCCCACGAAGCTGCCTGAGAACGCAGGGAGTGAGCCTTAAGTCCTTCCTGAACAGACTTTCCGCAGCCAATGTAGGTGGATGCGATTGCACTCTTCAACCAACGAGCGATAGTCGTCTTCGAGGCCTGCAGACCCTTCTTGGGTCCATACCACAACACAAACAAGTGATCCGACCTTCGAAAAGTCATTAGTAACCTCCAAGTACCGTAAGAGCACTCGACGGACATCCAAACGCCTCAAATCCCGACCTTGAGAAGAGCGGAGCTCCTCCTCCGTAAAGGAAGGCAACTCTACCGTCTGATTGACATGAAAGGCCGAGACCACCTTGGGCAAAAATGAAGGTACCGTGCGCAACGAAACCCCGGATTCAGAAATACGCAAGAACGGTTCTCTGCACGAAAGCGCTTGGAGCTCCGAAACTCGACGAGCGGATGAAATGGCCACCAGGAAAACCGTCTTGAGAGTTAAGTCCTTCAAGGTGGCTGTCCTAAGAGGTTCAAATGGGGCCGCACAGAGACCTCTAAGAACTAGGTTCAAACTCCAGGATGGACATGGAGCCCTGACGGGGGGACGTAAATTTCGAACCCCGCGCAAAAAATGAGCCACATCCGGGTGACTTGCAAGAGAATAACCGTCAACCTTGCCCATCAGGCAACCCAGAGCCGCCACCTGAACCCGAAGAGAACTATAGGCCAACCCCTTCTTCAAGCCATCCTGCAGAAATGCAAGGACGTGACCTACCGAAGCCCGCTGTGGAGAAAGCCGTAACACTACACCATGCGTCAAAAACCTTCCACACTCTAGCGTAGGCCAAGGTAGTTGAAGATCTGCATGCTTGCAAGAGGGTAGAAATCACCGCGTCCGGATAACCTCTCTTTCTTAGCTGCCTCCGCTCATAAGCCAAGCCGCCAGACAAAAGTGATCCGTCAGATCGAAAGATACTGGTCCCTGTCGAAGCAGATTCGGTATATGGCCGAGACGCAGAGGACCGTCCACCGCCAGATTGACGAGATCTGTGAATCACAGGTGCCTTGGCCACTCCGGAGCTACTAGAATCACCAGACCGTGATGATACTCTATGCGCCTCAATATCCTCCCCACAAGGGGCCATGGGGGAAACACAAAGCAGAATGCGAGAAGGCCACGGAAGTACCAGTGCATCCACGCCCTCAGAGCCGTGCTCTCGCCTTCAGCTGAAGAAGCGTGCCGCCTTGGCGTTTAGCCAAGTGGCCATCAAATCCAGATGCGGAACCCCCCATCGAACGATGAGATGCATTGCCTCTGCCGAAAGCTCCCACTCTCCTGGGTCTAGATGTTGGCGACTGAGAAAATCCGCTTGAACGTTGTCCACACCTGCAATGTGAGTGGCCGCGAGACGGGATAAATGACGTTCTGCCCATGCCATCAACAATGACGCTTCGGTCGCTACCTGTCGACTTTTTGTGCCCCCTTGCCTGTTTATATAAGCCACCGTGGTCGCGTTGTCTGATAGAATTCTCACCGCTCAACGACGCACCAGCGGAAGTAGCTGACGCAAGGCCAAATGAACTGCCCTGGTCTCCAGTCGATTGATGAACCACTTGGCTTGTTGAGAGGACCATCTGCCTTGCACTGCTCGGGACTGACAAACAGCTCCCCAGCCGGACAGACTGGCATCCGTCGTCACAACTGCCCAAAGTGGAGGCTCCAATTCCACCCCCTGCAACAGATGGTTCGGACTCAACCACCAATCTAGACTAGACCGGGCAGGTTGCAGTAATGGTAGTGGCATGTCGTAGTCCTCTGACAGGGGATCCCAACGGGACAGAAGCGCCCTTTGCAAAGGTCGCATATGCGCAAAAGCCCAAGACACCATTTCCAGAGTAGAAGCCATATGACCAATGACCTGTAAATAATCCCCGGCCGTAGGCAGGGGCAGGTCCAACAGGCCGCGCACCTGAGACATCAGATTGACCATCCGCTGATGTGGGAGGAACACCTTGCACACTAAGGTATCGAATCGGGCGCCCAGGAATTCCAATTGCTGAGTCGGTTCCAGATGACTCTTCGCGAAGTTGACAATCCAACCCAGCCTCTGAAGCTGATCCACTACTAACTGAACCGCCCGCTTGCACAAGGCCTGCGACTTTGCCCGGATGAGCCAATCGTCGAGATAGGGATGGACCAAGACTCCTTGACGGTGAAGAAAGGCTGCCACCACCACCAGAACCTTTGTGAAAACTCTGGGAGCAGTCGCTAATCCGAACGGAAGGGCACAAAACTGAAAATGGTCCCCCAGCACTGAGAACCGCAGGAACCTCTGGTGTTGCTCCTGAATCCCGATGTGCAGGTACGCCTCCGTTAGGTCCAAAGAAGCCAAATATTCTCCCTTGTGGACGGCCGCAATAACAGACCGCAGTGTCTCCATGCGGAAACGTGGAACGCGCAACGCCCTGTTGACCTGTTTTAAATCCAGGATCGGCCTGAATGTGCCTTCCCTTCTTTGAAACCACGAAGTAAATGGAATACTGTCCCGTCCGACGTTCTGCAGACGGAACCGGGATTACAGGCCCCAGGGCCCACAGACGATCCGTTTGAGCTACAACGAGCTGCTTTGCCGGGGGGGCCGCATGGAGACACCAGAAACAGATTCCGGAGCGGACAAGCAAAATCCAGTGTGTAACCTCAGCTTACAACGTCCAGGACCCACTGGTCCGATGTTATCTTGACCCATTCCTCCCGAAATAGGGCCAAACGACCCCCAATGCGAGGAAGGGAGGAATGGGTCAGCGCGCCTTCATTGGGAAGTCTTGTTAGTAGTAAAGGTCTGCGAGGAGCCCGATCTCTGAGGCCGCCTGCCACGAAAGGAAGGTATCCAAGATTGTGATCTCGATGCTTGTGGCTTTTGTGGAAAGGGGCCCCCCCTTCCCACACGAAATCGGCGCTGGCCTCGAAACCGACCCCTGGAACTAGAGAAAGGTCGCGACTGTCGGAACTTATCCTCGGGCAATTTATAAACCTTGTTGTCCCCCAAGTCCTTGATGAGCTGATCCAACTCATCTCCAAACAACAACTTCCCCCTGAAAGGAAAGGAACCCAGACGTGACTTAGAGGAAGCATCCGCCGCCCAACGCCTAAGCCAAAGCAACCGCCTGGCTGACACAGCGGCAGATATGGTACGGGCTGAAGTCCGCAAAAGATCATACAAGGCATCAGCCGTATAGGCGACGGCCGCCTCGACGCAGTTAGCCTGTTCCACTTCATCTGGAGGAAGCTCTTGGGCAGTAAGCAACTGCTGTACCCAGCGAAGAGTGGCCCTCTGCACAAGGCTGCTACAGGCCCATGCTCGGACCCCTAACGCCGCAACTTAAAAAATGCGCTTCAAAACGACCTCCAACTTCCTGTCCTGGAGATCCTTCAGCGCTATACCCCCAGTCACAGGGATAGTAGTATGCTTAATGACTGCCGTAACCGCCGAATCGACTTTGGGAATTTTAAGGAGCTCCAAGGAGTCAGGTGGCAGGGGATACAACTTATCCATAGCCCTACTGACCCTCAAGGACGCCTCCGGAAGCTCCCATTCCTTAGAGACGATCTGAACCAGTTTGGAATGGAAGGGAAAAGTTTGAGGAGGGTCCTGAATGCCTGCTAAGGCCACATCTCCCACGGAAGCGTCCGTGTCCTGGAGCGGATCCAATATCTCTAGCTCCTTCAAGACATGCGAAATGAGATAAGAGAGCTCGTCCTTACCAAACAACCGAAGGACCTGAGGATCATCCCCTTCCACGGCCGCCGGGCCGTCTAAATCACCACCTGTAGGATTATCAATAAGATCCGGATTAGAATCCGGAGCCGGAGCCACCAGAATCCCCACATGCCCCCGTGGACGGGGACCACTATTCCCCGCTTTCTCCTGGTCCCGGGCTACTCTGGGGACTTTAGGTGGAGTAGGTCCCTCGTCTTCCCAACCCTCCTGTGCCTCTAAAAAGGCTTTGTGCGGGGGGCGCTCTAACGCAGCCGATGAGTGCAGACGCATAGCTCTTGAGCTCCGCGAGCCCGCCACCCGCTAAAAAGGACGCAAACCGGGTATAATTTTGTACAAACGAATGGGAGACTTGCCCTCAGTGCTAGCCTACCTTTTCATGATGGCCTCAAAGCGCAAAACTGCCGATCTTCAGCAATTTTCATATAACAAGTTGCCGCCGGACCCGGAGCAAGATGGCGCCTCTGACGGCGATCTTAGTGCAGGAGACAGTGAGGAGGCCGTGGTGACGCACGCGGCGCTGCCCTGCGGGGCCACTGCATCGGCAGACAATTTTCTCACTCGAGAAGAGGTACGGCAATGGTTCATGGACATTAGAAAAGATATGAAACAGCACAAACAGGATATCATGGCTTCAGTGGCGGATTTAAAAGAAGATTTGGCGGCACTGGGGACCAGGGTAGATGACGTGGAAACCCAGGTTGACTCACATGGCGAGGCCCTAAACACTCTACACTCCCAGGGAGCACAATGTCAGTCTGATATTTTAGAGTTACAGGAGAAAATAGAAGATCTAGAAAATAGAAACAGGCGGAACAATCTTCGTATAAGGGGCGTACCAGACACTCCCGAATTCTCTGATGCAGCGAGTATTGCTACCCAAATTTGCCAGCAATTGCTTATTGGGGGCCAGGATGGCACAACTACCTCACAAGCCGACATCCCGGAGGTGCGCCTGGAGCGTGCACATCGTGCGCTGGGCCAGCGCAGGGACCAGAAGCCCCGAGATTTAGTTATCTGCTTCCACAGCTTCCTGATCAAGGAGAGGGTGTATGCTGCTTCCCGCTCCCAGAAGGAAATCCAGTGGAAAAATCAGCAACTCTCCATATATCAAGATCTCGCGCCCATTACGCTTCAGAAGAGGTATGCCTTGCGGGAGGTCACGACCGCATTGCGATCGAAGGATATAAAATATCGCTGCACCTTCCCTTTTGGGCTACTGTTTCAAGTTCAAGGAGTGACTTATAAGGTTAAAACGCTGGCAGAGGCATCAGAGGCCTTTCAGAAGGCGCAAATTCCAGCATCGTTTCAGGTTCCCAAGATGGCGGTGACTATGGGTAAGCTGGATACAGCACCTCGCTGGCAGCGAGCGGATAAGGGGGGAAAAAGACTGAGGAGACAGTCAGATGTCCGTCGCTCCCCACAGAAGGATCAAGGGTGATCTACCTTCTGGACCAGTTTATTCCACCTCTGCAGGCCTTACTTTAAGGCTGCTTCTTCACAACAGTCGTAAGGACTTGGTTTTGTTCCCTGATTGACTGATTTTCAAGAGACTTCTTTGATACATTGCGCTGTGTGTGTGGTATCATTTGGCACACTATAGTTCTGGCATGCATGCGGGTTTATTGTTCAGGTTTATGATTTTTTTTTTTGACTGCATTAGGATGTGGGCTGGGGGGAGGGAGAGTTTTGGGGGTTGGCGACTGCTGCATATCGGGTGCTCATGGCTCCCATTTTCTGTGTATCCCTGGGGAGGATGGTGGGATACGTGTAATTGAAGGGACACACACTGGGGCACTTATTCTCTTTCTTATATCCAGGGTGGTGAAAGCTCGGGTAGGGGTACCTCACTTTCATCTTTGGTATATTCAATGGGTTGGGGAAATCTCACTATTTTTCTTGGCTAAATTTTTCCATATGACCAATGGCTACTAAGATTCTCTCACTTAATGTGAAAGGGCTAAACACTCCTAGAAAACGATCATTACTTGCTGGGTGTAGCTTTCCTTCAGGAGACTCATCTGCGCAAGCAACATGAAAGGTTGCTGACTTTTCCCCACTTTTCTACTGCCTACTGGGCGGCTAGTTCTAAGGATCACAAGTATGTGGGAGTGGGGATACTGATTTCCAACACCTGTGTGCATGAAGTCCTGCTTAAAATTATAGACCCCCAGGGCAAGTATATTTTTCTACAGATTAGGGTGGGAACCCATGTCATTTCCCTCCTTAACGTTTATTTTCCTAGTACTGGTCAGGTGGCATTTTTAAGCAAGCTTGACCATCTTTTACAACAACACTTAGAAGGAGACCTTGTCCTGGGAGGTGACTTTAACGCCACATTATTTCCCAAGTTGGACCATAGCACTGGCGGGGGGCCGGCCACTAGATTTCGGACCAGGTGGTGTTGCTTCTTGGACAAATGGTGCGTTATTGATATAAGGCGGCGACGCTATCCTCACTCTAGGTCCTACACCTTTTATTCTAACCCCCATGGCACTTATACGAGAATCGACTATTTGTTTCTATACAAGCTCAAACCCGAGTGCAACAGACAGGGATAGACCCCATCACTTGGTCTGACCATGCCCCCATATGGATTGAGGTTGTCCTTCAAGATTTAGACCCCGGGTACAGACCCTGGCGCCTCAACGATAGTCTCCTTAAAGACTAGTTTATTTTAGTTTATCGCTAAAATGGAATCCCATCTGCAACATTACTTCCAGGAGAATGATATTGAGGGTACTAACCCATTGATTCTATGGGAGTGTTCTAAGGCTGTTATGAGGGGACATTTTCTGTCACAGGCAGCACATTGTAACAAAACTAGGGAACATACCAGGCTTACTTTAATGGCTGACCTGGGCGCCTTGACTAAATAACATATCGCCACTTCCTCTCAATCAATCTATCACCGCATACTACAAATTAAGAGTCAACTTCGCTCTCTGGATGATGAGGCTATCAGTCATCGTCTCCTTTTATTAAAGCAACAATTTTTTGAGGGGGGCAATAAAGCGGGGCGCTACCTCGCGCATCGGCTGAGAGCAGCTAGGGCCCAAACAGCGATTGAGAAAATAGACCTTGGGTCTGGGACGCCCACCACGACCTCGGAGGGTATCCGGCAAGCTTTTACTAATTTCTATGCCCAGTTGTATGCCCCTGATGCCACGGTGACTGATGATGCTATTGATAACTATCTCCACTCGGTTATGTTGCCCACCCTTACGGAATCCCAGAGGGAGTTTTTAGATAAACCCATTGAACAGGATGAGGTCCTCAATGCTATCAAACACCTGAAGCCAGGCAAGGCGCTGGGCCTGGACGGCTTTATGGGTACTTACCACCGCAAATTTGCGCATATATTGGTGGGTCCCTTAATGGACTCCTTTAACTCTTTACTACAGGGTGCCACCCTTGGTAGTGACTCCAATACGGCAGGTATCACAGTGCTTCCCAAACCGGGCCGAGATCCCACCAAATGCAGCTCTTACAGACCTATTTCGCTAATCAACATCGATCTCAAATTACTGGCCAGAGTATTAGCAGTTCGGCTTAATGGGGTCTTGCCTGGCTTAGTTCACAATGACTAAGTGGGTTTCGTTCCTGGCCGATTAGCAGTGGACAATGTCTGGAGGATCGTGGACATCATTGATTTGGTGCACACTCATCGACAGCCGGCGGTCCTCCTTTCTCTTGATGCCGAGAAGGCCTTTGACTTAGTTCACTGGCCCTTCTTATTTAAAACCTTGCAGCGTATGGCATTTGGCTCATCGTTTATGTCTTGGCTGGCGAAATTGTACGATCACCCTTTCGCTCGGGTTAAGGCTAATGGGGGTTATGGTAAATCCTTTTCCATACAACGGGGAACTAGACAGGGGTGCCCATTGTCCCCCCTCTTGTTCGCTCTGTTTCTAGAGCCTTTCACCATGACAGTTCGGGAATCCCGGGATATTGTGGGGGTGCGGAAGGGTGATCGTCATTTCAAAATCTCCCTTTTTGCGGATGATGTGATGTTCACCCTTACTGAACCGGAAACATCACTCAGGGGAGTTATGATAGAGTTGGGTCGGTTCACAGCAGTCTCCGGCATGAAGGTGAACTATGACAGATCGGAACTTCTTAACTTAACCCTACTACCTCCAGAGGTACAGTTGATAGAACAGTTATTTCCATTTAAATGGGCCAAGCCTGCGCTGAAATATTTGGGAGTTCGTTTGGGATCTTCCACTAGTCAGTTATTTTCCCTGAATTATGACCCCCTCATAGAAACCATACTAAAAGATTTACATAAATGGCAGAACCAAATGCATTCCTGGTTGGGCCGCCTGGCAGTCATTAAGATGAATGTTCTCCCCAGATTTTTATATTTTTTTACAACTATTCCCATCTACTTATCTAACAGTGTACTCAAACAATGGCAACAAATTTTATGTAGCTATATCTGGCGCAAACGTCCCCCCAGGGTGGCGAGGACCACATTATATAGACCGAAAAATCGGGAGGGGAGTTAACCTACCGAATTTATTATGGTACTACTCAGCTGCACAACTGCGAGCTCTGATTGCTCTGCATCGTACTAGTGACATACCACAGTGGGTGCATTTAGAACAGGCGCTTATAGGGGATCTCCCCATCTCCGCGCTGCCCTGGCAACCAAAAGTAACATGGGGACCAATCATTTATCTTCCGTTTGCGCTCCGCACGACACTTCGTGTTTGGCACGCCTGGAAGCCTACGCTCGTGGGTACTGAGCAATATACTACAGTGACCTACCTGAGCTCTAACACTGTATATCCTACCCAGGACACCTCGATGACTTTGACACAGTGGGCCACTAGAGGCATTATTCGACTAGTACATGTCCAACAGCAAGGGTCTCTAATGACACACGATCAGCTTTGCTCTACGTATTCTTTGAGTGGGGTAGATTTTTTGCATTATGCTAAGCTATACTACTTTGTCCAACAGGGACTTCGTGGGGGCGATTTAAAATTAAAGGGTACCCTCTTTGAAACATATTGCAAGAATGCAATCACCATACGAGGTGTTATTTCTAAGGTATATAGCATCCTCAATGGAGTGGCGAGGGATCCCCCCCGTCATCGTGGATTATGGGATCAGGACTTTCAGTGTCAGTTAGATGATCATGACTAGGACGCTATATATATCATTGCTCATAAATGCTCAGTTTCGGTGGGCTTACAGGAAAATTGTTATAAACTTATATAATCGGTGGCATTATACCCCTGTACAACTTCATAAATATCATCCATACTTATCAGACTGTTGTTGGAGGGGGTGTGGGAACATAGGCACATATTACCATCTCTGGTGGGAATGTCAGAAGGTTGTTCTAGTATGGCGAGAGGTATTCGATTGGCTGTCAATGTTAGTTCCAGGTCCGATAGCGGCTGAGCCTTGGCATGTGCTATTAGGCCTTCCGGTACCCGGACACAATAAGCACACACAGAGGTTTGTGACATGTTTTTATTGCAGCTCGATCTGAAATTACACTACACTGGAAAGGTACCACCATGCCGGGCATGGCTAAGATACAACATACGTTATATACGTAATATCAACTCAGTAGACTTACTGCTGTCCTTAGAGATCGAATGGGTGTATT
Organism: Rhinatrema bivittatum; assembly: GCF_901001135.1. Classification (NCBI taxonomy): domain Eukaryota; kingdom Metazoa; phylum Chordata; class Amphibia; order Gymnophiona; family Rhinatrematidae; genus Rhinatrema; species Rhinatrema bivittatum. Next base: position 123,623,740 of record NC_042617.1, read on the forward strand.
TGAGAAAATATGGGTATATTACATTCAATGGCTCAGTTCTCAGGCATCTCCTCTTCCAACTGTACCTTGCTCCTGAGCGTCATTAGGGATCAATGGTGTTTATTGGCCTTTTGTATTACCATGTATTTTCATATGTGGACACTTGTTCATTCAATATGGAATACCCACCCCTGGAGCTGCTGAGGGTTCTTTCCTTTACCCGTTTTACTTCTTACCCATAACCTTCTCTATTACTCCTTCTTTCTTCTTTCTCTTGCCCGAATATATCTCTGTGTCTCGATGTGTGTGGGAGGGTATCAGGGATGGGATATACTTACACACTGTAAAAATTGTTCAATTGTGTTTTCTGTTACCTTCTGCGTGGAAAACCACAATTTCAACATTATCCGGGTTCTGATATTTGTTCAGAGATTTTAGTCTGTTTTCTACTGTATTGTTGCATTGATTGACAATAAAATTCTATACATACAAAAAAAAAAGCGCTTTGTGCATCAGTAGCACAAACTGGGAAGAAAACGGAGCTGGCTTCTTCAATAAGTCCCCCGCGGGGCAAGAGGGAGGAGGGGAACCCCCGAAAAAGGTAGACTCCGGCAGGCTCAGAGCCAGCGGAGAGGAAGGAGGAGAATCCTCCTCTCCTGACACTGCCCCCTGCACCGGCCACGTGGTTAAGATGGCCACCGCCTCAACTAAAGGAGGCAGGGCTGCTGACCGCACGGTCAGCACTCTCCTCGACCGCTGCGAAAAGGAAGCGCTGCGGGCCGTGCTCGGCCCCCGGGAGGGTCCCTCGCCCACGGGGAGACAGTGGGAGCAAAGGCCCTCCCAGGAGAGTTGCGCCCCCGCAGGCCGAAGACCGCGGTATGAGGCCCCGCGGAGAAGAAAAGCGCGCAAAAAAAACAAAACAAAGAGAAAGCCCCGGGTGATCCAATCACCCCTTCCAGAGTCCCCGGACAGCGAGACGGCAGGCCGAGGCTGAAGGTAAGCATACCCTGCCTGTCACCAACAGGACTGACGGGTACTTCCACCGCTTGTGCTGTGATTTGACTTTGTTGGGGTTTTTTTTTTCGTAATCAGCACCATACAAACTAGTGGCAGCCTCCTTCAGAAACCTGGGGTTTCTGGAATAATGCAACGGGGGGGGGGGAGTGACCGGCCCACTGGTAAACTCTCCCCCGGTCCCTGGGGAATACCTCCGGGCAATTGGCCTTAGGGCATAGCCCTGCCAAGCCTGCCTTACTCCGCTTAAGCCAGCACAGAAAATACCAGGAACCTGATAGAAATTCTCAGAATAGAAGAAGGATAACAGAAATAAAACTCTTACCAAACTAACTAAATCTCCTCTTTTTTTTCTTTTTTTTTTAAACTAGACCAGTTGATCCAGTCAGAGCTAGTACCAAGGAATAAAATAACCTGGTTTTTTTTTGTACAGAATAATTTTGCCACGATCAGGACCGCACGTTATGCCTCTCAATCTGCTGGAGTCAGAGAAAATACTGAGGGATCGCAGGTGGCACACCGGTATATCTAGGGGGTGCTTTTCAGCTTTTCTCTGACTCCATCTGCTGCAGGGGAGGCATAACCCAGCAGTCTGGACTGAGCCTGGTACGTACAGGGAACCACCTTCCATTTCATCCCCCGATGCCGTTTGCTTCCCCTTCCTCCAAACCAAAGATGTCAACTTTTAAATAAATAAATAGAAAAATAAACTTGAATTGTTGTTTCTGGTATGCTAAGCTCATTTTATAACCTTTTGGTGAGTGCACTAGGGAAGTATTGGTGTTTCTGGTAATTAACGACCTTATACAACCATTTTTTTATGATAGAAATGTTTAGGCAAAGGGTGCTTTTTGAAGGTTCAGAACACATTATTGGTTTTTCCCATTGTTTCCTATGGAAAAAATAGTCTTGACTTACAACCAGCCCTCTGGAACCAATTAAGTTCGTAACCCAAGTTTTCATTTGGGTTTCAGCATATGGAAGAAAAGAGGGATGCTGGTGAAAGCTAGGATGAGCGTTTTTAAATCTATTGTCTCACTGTGTATTGCCTATATCCTATGATCAAATATATATATACACACATCACATTTAATCCACTGCAGGTCAAAGCAGCATAACACAGTGCATAAACCATTTTTTTTGTTTGAGATTTTAACATAATTAAAAGAACACCTTGCATTAAGAAATATAGAAAATGAATACAAGAAAAGAAAAATTTTGCAATCAGTAAATATACACGACTGCATGCCACATAATGGGGAGATATGTAAATAAAATCAATAAAGAAAATACTAGTATCTTAACTTTTTGATACTTCCCAGATTTATTATGATAGTGCTCCCTACATGATGTTTGCCTTTGTTTTGTAAGAAATTTTCCAAATGAATGGGATTAAAAAAAAATAGTTAACCCCTTGATATTTAATTATACATTTGCATAGAAATCTAAGTAAAAAGGAAGGCTCCTAGAGCTAAAAGTCTGGGTTTTTTTTAATAAGAAAAATTTTCCTTCGGGCTTGAGTCTCCTTAACTACATCTGGGAATACATCTTGGAGCCAAGAAAAAAAAAAAAAAGAAGAATCTTTCAGCCGAAAAAACAATTTTAAGGTCCACTGTTTGTTAACCTCACGAGTGAAGATCACAAGCAAAGTGACCCTATCCTTACCATCCGAAATAGAATCTTCCAAGAAATCAGTTAAATTTAGTAATTTTTTCTCTAACATCAATCTCTTTCCACTGCTGTCGCTGGAGCAGTAGATTTACTGCAAGATAAGCATTAATAATCTCTGGAAGTCAAAATAAAACACTTTTTAATCATCTCTAATGGAGAAATCAAAAAGCATCAAGGAAAATTAAAAAATTTCAGATTAAACCTTTTAGCATAATTACCCATATTTTCTTTTTATGTAGAGATTGAATATCTCTAATCAAAGACACATTTGTATCACGAAACATATTACAAACATTTGAAACACTGGTAATTTTACACTCTGATTTTCTGTGCTTGTTCATTCATTTGACCAGATAACATCTCCTATGATCACATTGTCTATTCGCGAGGAAAGAGCTGTCTCCAAATTAGTGATTGCTGTCCAAAGTGAAAGGTTTTTCCAATGCACAGGGTTTAGGTGGAATAAAACCCTGATCTTCCTGAGGTCTCACCTGCAGAGTAGAATTAGAGGGGCCAACTAGGTCCACCATTTTTACCCCAAGACCAACAAGGGATCTATTAGGCACCTGAGATGGGATAGGACCAGAGGGACTAAGAGCTCAATAACACTAAGAGCAGAGCCTGAAAAGCCAGAGGCTCTACGCTCTGTAGGTCTCAATACTAGTAAAATTAAAGGTTTCTAAGCCTGGTTGGGAAGTCCGAGGGGTAGATTGGAATACAGGAGGAATGCCCCTCAAATTACCTTTTCTCTTCTTACCCATATCCAGAAAGGAACCTTGGTGAAGGAGCTTCCAAGCAGAGAAAAAAAAAAAAAAAAAGTCAGAAGGGGCACATGCCAATGGCTTTGCGACGTAGCACGCCACGCTTTATCAGCCTGGTCCTGGGGTTTGAGATGACATCAGCAGACTCAGCGGGTAGGTTCCTGGACGGAAGAGGGAACTGCAGGGAAGCCTCCAAACCACTCTCCCGAGCATAAACAATTTTATTTCTGCATACCACAAGTATTGTCTCCTCATGGCTCCTTGGTGGATTTCCATCTGGGACCAAGCAATAGTTATTAGGCATGTGCATTTGTTAAAAATGAAAACAGGCAAATGTCAACATGGTCTATTTTGTTGGAATCACGAAATGAAAAATTTTTTTTTGGAGTTTTCTTTATTTTAGTTTTACGTTAGTGCATACTATGTCCAATTAGTGCACACTAACCCTGAAATTAGAGAAAAGTGGAAAAACCCAAACAAACCAACCAATTTCAAAACTAAATCAGCAAAAAATGACAAAACGAAGACACATATCTCCACTGCACAAGCCTAATAGTTATAAAAAATAGTAAAATCTCGTTACCCAATATATGTAAAAGGCAACTTCAAAGTTCTGTTTTAAGCATATTTCCCGCTCCACTTCCAATTCAATTTACAATTTTCTTGTTCCTTCCCCATTGCTTTCAGTCCTTTATCTCATCCTTCTCCTCTTTCCAATATATCCTCTACCTTCTTGCAGCTCCTGCCACTACGTACTGAAAACCTAATCCCCTTCTCTCTCATTCTCATGTAGAATTCTGAATCTGAAAATGGAATAAGATATCCCCAAATTTCTCAATACATATGGCCTGAAGTTATTCAAACCCAAAGCTTAGATGGGAGCTGAAAGAACTCTTCCAGTATGTAACAACTTACATACAATTGTAAGAAAAATAGGGAGAGCTCTAACCCTTGCCCTACTGCTCCAAAGCATAATTAAGCTTACTTAAACCTGCTCAACCACTTTAATGCAAGTTTCTGATCCTAACACAAAGGGGCCGCTGCAATAGTGTGTACTCAGCTGAGCACAGCATGGTTGGATGCGCTTGTGGAGCAGGTGTTAATTTCTGAGCAGCTCAAAAAAAAAGTGTACAGAAAAGCAGAAGATACTGCTTTTCTGTACATTCTCCCAACTTAATATCATGGCAATACTTAGTCAGAGGAACCAAAATGGGGGACTAATTGGAAAAGCTGGGCTGTCCTTTGCATGAGCATGTTTTACAATCTACCTACATACATGCATAAAAGCCAGCAAAGTCCTAGGAAAGATACGCAAAGTTTTTGAGCAATCCCTTAAAGTTAGGTGCATACTTAATGCACAGGAGGTATATTTTAAACATACGTGCAGTTTAGTAGTGGCATGATTTAAAACTGCAGTGTATCTCTGCTTGTGTGCCAACATGCATGTGTATGAGAACACGTGTGCCCATTTTAAAATTAGCCTGCTAGTCTTGCATTGTTTGTAAATGAATCATTCTTTTGCTGATTTAAGATGGACTATGTTAGATCAATTATTTATGTCTCCATGTGGGGGAGACAATGCATTACTAAATTATCGAGAACAGCAATGGATTTTTCTTTTGGATACCGTTAATGCCATGCGAGTGAACAATTAGAGTGGCTCTTTTTAATATGATAAATTAATATGAGATTGAAAACTGGTGCAGACATCTATGATATAATTTAGATTAATTGAACATGTGCTTTTTTTGTTGTATTTCAATGAATATGAATGTGGAAACAGAACTGACATGCATTCAATATGGCTGAATGAAGAGTCCCCTGATTCGGCTGTACATGTTGGAAAAAGCCCCTTATGCAAATGTGTTTGGAGATACATCGAAACACGGTTCATGTCGGGACTTGGCAATAAATTTGTGCTATGTCAAAGTACTTGCCAGAACAATGTGAATGCCTTCCTACTCTAGGCAGGGAGGAAATATATACACCAACTTTCCTTTTGGTCAGGGTATCTATGATTTTGGTGCTGAACACCCTGTGTTGGCTGAAAGACTGGCAGACCTTGGCATTCTTGCAAGTTGCCATCAAATCGACATGAAGAGCTCCCTATCATGCCCCCGTCATCTGAAAGGCCTCTTGACAGTTACCATTCACCTGGATTCATGGGATTTCTGCTGACAAATCAGCTTGAAATTTTGTGCAGACCTGCAATAAGTACCTCTAAAAGCAGCAACAGATTTTCTTCTGCCCAAAGAAAGCATGATTGGTCTTGGTCATTCTTGGCTGGTTCAAATAAGCCACTACTATTACATTGTTTAGAGAACTTGGATTGTTTTTTCCTTTACTAAAGGCAGAAAATGTAACTGGGCTAACCTTATAGGTCTGGTTTCCAGCCTGTTGATGGAACAAGAAGCTTTCTCTGGAGACTCGAGCCCTTGAGTTATCTGAACCCGAAAGTGTGCTGTCCATCTCAAACTCACATCTGTGTTAAAGAAGATCCATGGGGGAGGTTACAAATTCTGAGACATTGTCCAACAAGACAGACTGTGCTTCAAAGGAATTGAGAAGGAAGGTGATGTCCATAATCTCAAGACAGAAACAGACCCCTGTCCTTGGCTAACTTCTGAAGTTTAAGATCCCTTAGGACCTTGACCAGCTTGTCCTGATCTTTGCCAAATGGTAATTTTCTCTTAAAAGGAAGTTCAGAGAGATGTGCTTTGGATCTCAAATCTATTGTCCAGTGGTGAAGCCATGGAAGCTTCTAGCTGCAGCCCAAACTAGACCCATGAAAACCTAAAAAATGTCTTGTACCTGTTGGGTTGAAGGTTTTTCTAATTTTGGTAGAGGCGCCTACTGGATATGGAAATGCCTGCAAGTGGCAGAGATTTGATTGCTGTCAAGGACCTGCCATGCCTGCCCTATCACCCCCTGCCCCACCCCACCTTCCAGTGTGCTGAATAACTTGTAATATGGCCCCCCACACCAGTTTGCCTACCCCTGGTCTAGACAATGATGGGTAGCCTACAGGCATTTGTTGCACCTCCAATTGTCAGGGTTAAGGAGGTGGCAGCTAACATACTCAAACGTAGGTGGGTTATGTAGCAGACAGCCTAGACACTTACAACAGGGCTATATTTGGGATAACTTTCTGTGCTGCAGCTGGAACTGGTTTTGCACTTACAAGCACAGAATTCAAACTACTTTGGCATAGTGCAGCTGCATTAATGAATGTCGGTATATAAAAATTTTAAATAAAATAAAATAAATAAATTAGGTGTGGTTTCAGGGAGGCTATGGTGATTTTTTCTGCCTCCCTCTTTTTCTTTTACAGGCTTAAGAAAGACAGAGTGAGAATAGGTAGGAAAAGTAGGTTCATTCCAAATTTGGCAGACAGGACATTGGTAAAAAGACAATGGGAATATTTTGTAGTATTGCGCAAAGGCATAATCATTCACGTCTGTCCAGAGAAATTAAAAACCAAACAAACAAAAAAACAAAACAAAACAGACTCACAGTTGGCTAAGACTCCCGTAGCCCTCTGACCAGACAGTGTGGTTGGTCTTCGGATCCTATTGCGGTTGGCAGGCCTGGACAGAGGGAACACCCTCTGGCTAATACCATGAGAAGGCAGGTTAGGACTAGGTCTTCTGCCTAGCCAGCTCCCTCCCCCCTGCAGGTTGAGCCCTTGGGATCTGGGGGCCAGTAGGGCTTGGCTGCGGCACCAGTACATCTTAGCGAGTGTTGGCGAGGGCAGAGCCAATACCGGAACTGGACCGCAGGTAAGACAGGATTGACAAGGCAGGACACACAGAACAAGGAACACTGAACATAAAGTCCCAAAGGCACACTGGACTAAGGAGCCTAGATAGGCCATAGAGCTAAGCTTAGGTAGGCCACAAGGCAAGGCATGGAGCGAAAAAGCCAGATGGCCACAAGGCAAGACAAGGGGTCAGGACAAGAAGCCAAGGCAGACTCGATGCAAAGACAACGAGGCAAGGAAATGTAGGGTTGAGGCTTGGGTGTGGTGCAGGCAAAGAGGAGCTTGACACAGCTCGCTGAAGACTGATGGCTAGTAGGCTGCACCCCAGGCTGAACTGAATGAGCTGTGAAGAGCTGATATGGATAGCTTGGAATGGAGCTCCAAGGAGACCTCTACTGGTGGGGAGGTGTCATAGTCAGGGTATGAGGAGGCTGCGTAGCAGGTGAAATCATAATACCTATTCAATAGAATATTGACTACTCAATGTCAGAGTCCACGAGGGCTCACCATATCCCAGTTGTAAATATAATCTGTTCAATTTGCAGGAGACATGTATTAAAATCACCACCTCTTATTAGGCTGTGGCTGACACAAAACAGAGAACGGTAGATCTTCAGGTGTATGGAAAGCTGATAGCCAAATGAGTGACAAGATGAGCATCCTGTTCTCCGAGAATTAAGCTTAAATGCTTCTGAACATGAGTCCCAATGACCAAAAGGATCTTCCCAATATACAATAATGGACATGGGCACCAGATGATACAGACACCTTTAGATTTGCAAGTCAAGCACTGTCTTAGAGTGAAGAGTTTGCAATCAGGGAAAACCAATGTGTCCCCTTGGAATGATAGCTGGCATACATTACATTTTTGGCATGGGAAATAGCACAGCACACGTTATTGATGTAACGTTTCCATAGCTGAATCCATTGTTTAAAGGGACAGATAGAAAATTTTGAAGATAGATTGTTGTCTATGTAGAAACTGGCAACATCAGGTGCCATGATTACCCCCATGGCCTTCCCATTGATTTGCTGAAAATAGTTACGATCGAAGCTGAAAAAGGTTTCGTAAAGAGCAAGCCTTGCCAGTCGTACAAAAAAAAAAAAGAAGTCAGTACCCTGGTTGATATCTCACAGGTATCCAAAAATCAGTTGAATAATGATTAATGCTTCCTCGTGCAGAGAGAGACTATATCGCAAGTCACAAATGTAAGATCTTGAAATGGTCCCAGATACTGCTCTAATATTGAAATATTGTGATAATGTGTCAAGTTTTGAAAATATGATGGTAACTTTGGAACGAAGTCTCTTATGCACAACAAACACTGAATCTGGTTGTAACAAAGAATTACATGATGATATGATCGGATGTCCTGGAGGGTTCACAAGCTTTTTATGAATTTTTGGAATACTGAACACTGGGCACACCAGATGATTCACTTCAGAAACCTGTCATCTAGTAGTAATCCAACCTTCCTGTACCTCTTCAGATATGGCATAGACTATATTATCCTTGATTTCCAAAGTCGGGTCCACAGTTAAAGGGATATAAAATATCAAATCCAAAAGTTGGTGATTGACCTCCTGCACATAGTCACTGGTGTTGAGAACTACCAGAGCTCCCCCTTTGTCTGCTGCCTTAATCACAAATCGATTTATCTTGCAGGGCTGCCTTTTCAGCTTTAGTCAAATTCTGAAAACTTCTTGTTCTACCAACCTATGGTTCTCGTTTGTGTGACAACCATTGCCCAATTAAAAAAAAAAAAGAGGTGGCTGTCATTTGGTGCATACTTTGGCCAGACGGGTGATTTTGATTGTGGTGGCTAGGCATCTGTTATGGTTGAGAAATTGGTCGGCCAATTTGACCTCCAAGGTTAATCACGCCAAGTTATTTTTAACGGTTCATCTTGTGTGGCAGTGAGTTGGAGAAAATGTTAAGTGGGATGACTCTCTGGTTCCTTGTTTGCCAGAAGATAAGAGCCTGGCACAGCACTCCCTTGTCATGGAAGGTTGTGCCAGAGGTTCCAGGTGTTTTCGACCCTATATAAGAGCAACCTTTCAGAGGACTCAGCCCTTCGGTAGGTCTCAGTCCTTTCATTCCCAACAGCCCAGAAGAGGTACGAGTTTGGGTGGTAGACTCTCCTGACCCTTCCAGTGAGGGTTGCTGACCCACCTCCAGGAATAGGAGAGGGGGGGGGGGGTGTCACTTCTCTCTCTCTTATCAGAGGTGGGTCGATCACATCAGATCAGTGGGTCCTGGAGGTGATACAAGATGGAAATGTGATGGAATTTCACAGTATTCCTTGGGATGTGTTCATGGCATCTCCCTGCCACTCTTTGTAGAAGAAGCAGGTGGTGGAGGATACATTGGCAAGGCTCCTCAGGCTGAGGGCTGTGGTCCCAGTGCCCACATCTCAAGAAAATATGGGGGGATATTACATTTATATTGTTGTGCCAAAGGAGGGCTCCTTTCCAATCCTGGACCTCAAAGTCATTAAGTCATCTGTGAGTGAAGTGTTTTTGCATGGAATCATTGCATTCTGTGATCACGGCACTACAGTTGGGGGAATTTCTGACCTCTCTAGGACTTTTCAGCTTGGAGAAGACAGCTGAGGCAGGATATAATAGAGGTATTTAAAATCATGAGATGTCTAGAACGGGTAAATGTGAATCAGTTATTTACTCTTTCGGATAATAGACTAGGGGGTACTCCATGAAGTTAGCATGTGGCACATTTAAAACTAATCAGATAAAGTTTTTTTTCACTCAACGCACAATTAAACTTTGGAATTTGCTGCAAGAGGATGTGGTTAGTGCAGTTAGTGTAGCTGTGTTTAAAAAAGGATTAGATAAGTTCTTGGAGGAGAAGTCCATTATCTGCTATTAAGTCGACTTAGAAAATAGCCACTATTACTAGCAACAGTAACATGGGATAGACAGTTTTTGGTGCTTGCCAGGTTATTATGGCCTGGATTGGCCAGTTGGAAACAAGATGCTGGGCTTGATGGACCCTTGGTCTGACCCAGTATGGCATGTTTTTGTGTCTTCTGCCAATTGACCAGTGTTTATTTACAACTGGGATACAGTGAGCTCTCACGGACTCAAAGAAACTGAGTGGTCAATATTCTGTCATCGGACCCCATAGCTAATTGGTCAATGTGTCATATATATTAGTAAATACATAATGACATTTGCCCTACATTCTTCCATAGCACCATATTGGTGAATGTTTTGAAACTATGGTTTATATAATGGTTATCTGAACTGGTGACCCAGCTGCATCTGGTCTTTTAAATTAATTGCTTCTCTTTCTTTGTGCACAAAGAGCTCCATCAGCCTCTGAGGCAGACAATTTTGTATTGTCAAAACACTACAGTGTCAGGACATTGATCCCCTGATCCTACATGGTGGCAATACCAACAATTACCTGAAGACTACCAGGGCATTCGAAGCCAAGATCTGCTTTACTAATTATAATACAAAAAGCACTTATATGATGCAAGTTTGCTATGGGCAAGAATTACGCTAGATTAGACACAGGTAGCATTAAGAGAGGGTTGCTTATCGACATTGAAAGGAACAATATTCATTACAGTGATTTTAGCTGCAACAAAAACATTCATTAAAAAAAGTAAAATCTATTGGGTAAGTCTGGTAAATGATTAAATTCTTGATGCCTTTGCCTAATTTGAACCAGCATGTTAAAAAATGTTTCTTCATATAGGACACTTTCAAGCTGGTGGTTTCATATTGGTTTGATTGGGTCATTGGGTTGTTTTGAATGGGTTCTATGAGGGCGTTGCTCCGGTGAACACTACTGAATTAGAGGCAAGATGTAAGCTGTGTTCTCTCCTGAGGCAGCCTAGCAGGCAAAACGATTGGCCAACGTCAGTGGTCTGTACCTGGACATGCTATACACTGCAAGGGAACCGCAGAGGATTGCTATATAAAAGATAAGTTTCCAGGGGCAGTTTGTGTCCGGACTAAGCATTTGAAGGGGAACTTGGGGTTTGTCTTATAAGGATCTCCCCCTCCCCTCTTTAAGAAGAAAAAAAATGGATGAGTTTTTGAATTGTGAAGAAAAAAGTTAAATGAACATTGTTTAGAGACTATGGGAAGGATGGAGGTTTTGACCAACGATTACAATAAGCTAAGACACATTCAGTTCACGGAACAAGATATGTCTATATCAGAGGTCTTTTCCTCCTATCTTGTTCCGTGAACTGAATGTGTCTTAGCTTATTGTAATCATTGGTCAAACACACACACACATATACACATACACATTTTTTTATGGAATTTGTTTTAAGAATCAAATTAAAAATCATAGACTGGAATAAAGTGTAAATCAAAAAAGTTTCACAAGATGTTTATGATGGCACTTGCTATGAATCATGAAAGACAAACGTGTTTAAATGCAAAATAATTGTTTTACTGACAGACTACTCCCCACCTCTGAATGAAATTATGGACACCTGGATCAGTGACTGAGAAAACTACACTGACCATGCTCAGACCGTGAAGTCAGCACAGGAAGAGTAAGAAGCCAAAACCAGAGGCCCTGGTTACAACCCTAGACATGCGCTTTGACAGACTTTAAACCTTTTTCCGTTGCATAACTCCAAAGGAATCAATAAGAAATATAAACAGGCAAATAAGCATCTTGGAAATAGCTTATCTAAACAAATTAGTTCTTTATATATGCATAGCAGGAAAAACATGTTTGTGATGAGAAAAAGGCATATTTTATTTATAATTATTTAATATATATCATATACAGAGGAAAATAATTGCTAAAGTTCATAAAGCATGCCTATGCTTTTAATTCACAAACAGGTAGATACAATACGGATGCGCTAAAAAAAAAGCGTGTTCGCTTCAGCACCCACTTCTGAATGTTCATACAGGCCCCGTCTCCTAGGCGCATGATACATAATGCAAATGTGGGGTCGTGCTAAAAGTAGGCGCTAGGGGCAATTACACACCCCTAGCGTCTCCTTGGCCCAGGAGAGGTGGCTGTCAGCATGTTTCGAAAATGGATGTTCAACTTTACGAGTGTTGTAAAATTGAGCATCCATTTTCCTAACCTGACCCACCAGCACAATTTTTTTTTTTAACTATTTATAACTGAGTCAAAGCATACATAGAGAGTCACTGAACAATACATGATGGGTACAGATAACAGGGTATCTAAGGCGAGTTGAAAAATCTCGAATACCATTCCCAAATCTGGTCATAGAAAGAGACAGTATCCTGCAAAATGAAGATCAGTTTCTCTAGTAATGCCAGAGAGTGAACCTGAGTCCTCCAGTCTTCCAAGGTTGGGACAGACTTCCATTTCCAGGTGATTGCGAAACGAGCAGCATGTAACAATTGCTGAATCAAGAGCTTTGTATATTTATCCAGCCTCTGAGGCCCCCACATCCCAAGAAGACAGGAGGCCTGGAATCAGAGAGAAAGTACAACCAGCTATCTGCCTTATAAGTCTCCCCACTCGCACCCAGAAGGCAGATATAATGGGGCATTCCTACCAAACATGGAAATAGAATCCAGGCTGACCACAATCACACCAGAGTGGAAAAGAAACAGCATAAAAGAGGAAAAAGAACGATGGAAATCTGTAAGAGTGCACAATTAGGTGTGCCCCAGTAATTCAGCCCTCTTGGCATAGAGAGAGGATCTAGGAGCCCTACGCCAGATCCCCTGGTCCACACAGTACTGTCGCTCTACCCTCAAGACGGGCTCCCAGTCTACATATGCCTGAATAATTGCACAGTATAAAAAGGAGCTAGTCTTCTGCCACATAAAGCCCTTAGTAAAGGCGAGTTCCAGGGAGGTAGGAATGACCAATGCCAGCCCCCCTGGTCTCTCCTAACTAATTCCTGTTTTAAGAGATCATAATGAGGCTGGGTAATGGCCTAGATATCAAAGTCATCCTGAAGCTCTGAGAAGGACAACAATATGTCCCCTTCATAAAGATGACCCAGGCAACATAGATCAGCCCCCCACCATTGTTTTGCAGCCCAACTGAATGTATGAATGGACAAGGTGGGGCTCTTCCAAAGAGATGCAAAAGCATAGGGTCCCTTATTAGTAATACCCAGCCCTTTACAAATGGCTCTCCACATCTTGATAGTATACGCAATGAGAGGGCAATTATGGCATGCCCACCTGCCCCCAGGCAACAGGGTGGACAGCAAGAGGAGTGACACCACATCTACCTCATCAGCGAGGTATCTCTCAATGGCAAGCCAAGGTAAGGCCTGATCCTAATAAAACCAAGTAAAGACCCCCGAGAGGTGTGCCTCCCAAAAGTATTGCCTGGAGGCAAGGAAAAGCCACCCCCCCCATTCTTTGGGCAAAGATAACGTGCGCAAACTAACCCGGGCAGGTTTCCTCTCACAAAAAACCTAGTAATACAGTATTTATAGAGGAAAAGAAGCCACTCAGCAAAGCAGGGAACGTGTTGAAAAGGATACAATAAATAGGGTAATAAGTTCATTTTAACAATATTGATCCTCTCTCCCCAAGAAAGAAGACAACCCCACCAGTCCCGGAGATCCTGTCTAATTGCCGTAACCACTGGGGCATAGTTAGCCTATATAAATCATTCAAATTCCCTGGTACATGGATTCCCAAATATTTTATGAAAGGCGTCGCCTGCTTGAAGGGAGCAAAACAAGCAGAGACCCCCTCCTGTGTACTTGTGCCAATTGGAAAAACTACTGATTCGTGAAAGTTGACCTTATAGCCCAACACAGCACCGAAGGCAGTCAGTTCCGCCAATAGCACTGGGCCTTTCCATTTCGAGTCTGCGAGGAATAGAAGGACATTGTCAGTAGAGAGAGAGAACACTCCATAGGAGCAACTGAGTAAAAGGATATAGCCACGACATTCTTCAAGGGGCATCAGAAGCATTCGCCACTGCTCTTCGAAGCTTCTGGAATAGCTTGCGTGCAGCCATCACTGACACACACCTCCGATTTGCCTCCATACAATACCCGTAATCGGGTGGGATACAACATTGTGTAGGTCAGGCCCAAGTTACAGAGCTCCTTTTTAAACATCTGTGAAATGCAGCTCTGCGTTTTTGCACCTCAACCGAGTATTCCTGAAAAATGAAGAGGCAGTGCTCCTTGTAGTTTTCTGCTAGCGTCACTACCCTTGGTCGATCATTCTCCTTAGGTAGGGATGCCAAAGCTGTGTGGGCCCGGTCCAACTTGACCCTGCACTCTTTAAAAGGGACATTCAGCAGAGTAGGCAAGAGAGTAGAGAAAAACCCCACAGGGTCCGAGCCTCCACTCGCTCCAGCACACCAATGAGACATATTGTTGCAGCGACTCCTGTTCTTGAGATCTTGTTTCTCTGACACCATGATGTGCCCTCGTTCTAACACCCCTAGTTGTAGTGAGGGTCATCTCTAGTTCCTCCACATGTTCGGTTAGGGTGTCCAGCCTCACCTTGAAAGCACCTGAGACACCCTATCTGCAACGGACTAGAGTCCAGGCTTGTGTGAATTTTTTCCCCCAGCTAGCTAATGGCGGCCTTCATCATCTCAGTGATGTCTGCCGGGAGCGTGGCATCCGCCATACTGTCATCTGACGTGGCCTTCTCAGCACAGGCCGCTCGGTTCACCGCCGGCTTGCAGCAAGATCTCTTCGCCTGGACGACTTGCTCCCCCCCACATCAGTGGTAGGGATTTTTTGGTTACCTTATCCGCCATACAAGAACACAGAGCTGATGTTATGTTTAAAAAAAAAAAAATCTATCCTGTGAACCCCCCCCCCCTCACAATTTATGTATTTTAATTTTTTTTTTTTTTTAACCTTTTTGGTTACTCAGACTTAATATCACTAGGATATTAAGTCGGAGGGTGTACAGAAAAGCATATGCTAATTTTTTAGCTTAAAATGTGTGGATTGGGCCACACTTTTTCAGTATCCCGGGCAAACAACATATAGCCTCAACATGATGATCGCCATTCATTTCGGGAGGGTTAGACACGCGTTTTCAATGTGCTAAGCCCCGTACTGTATAAGGGGTGGAGGACACGCTCAACAATGAATATCCAAATCGCATGCTAGCCTGGGTGCACTTTACTGTATCAGCCTGCTTGTAATTAAATGTTTAGCTGTATTTCTATAAAGTACACTTATATGTAAAGTATATGTAAAAAACAATTAACATGCACATTGACACAGCATGAGACACCCAAGAACCCACTTCAGAAGGAGCTCAACCTGCCAGTCTGAACAGGAACTTTTCTTCAAGAAGCATGATCTTGGGCAAATCCTTTGCATTTCCTCACACTTAGGAATTTCTGAGCTATTGAAGAAGGAGAAAAAAAAAAAAAGCACCCCCATAAATGAATGAGGTTGCATGGCAGTGGCAGGACAGAGTAAATAAGATTAGCTCCGGCAACCATTTTATTTATTTATTTTTCTATACATATGTTCATCGGACATATCACACCATGTAAACACATACTTACATGATTCAGTCCTGAAAGGCAAGTTTGTGAATAGAATTGGGGCATTAGTTTAGTGTTCCTCCTCTTATACAGCATGCACATCTTTTGAGCTGATGGTTACCTTTCAAACAAGAGACATTTTTACCAATTAACAATTGGAAAATCTCATGTCTCCAATACTAAAGAGCAAAAAATTCCATCTATAGCCCCCCATCCTTGTCAGCTCTTGGGCATGGGGGCATACTGAAAGGCTCATTGACCAGGTATGACCCCACCTTTCAAGGCTTTTCAGGCTCTCTCATGAAGATCTTCTGCTCATCAATCCAATCACTTAAAAAAAAAAAAAAAAAAAAAAAAAAGATCACTACACTGGCTCGCAAGTTGTTCAAACATAAAAGTCTTTATTGGTATTGATAAGCACGCAAAAACAAAGTTCCAAAAAGGTGGCAACCTCGATAATGCACCACACCACAACATAAATCCAAAGTTCAGCACAAAAATAAATCCAGTCTCTTTCCATTTTTCCCCCAAATAAATACACTCTTCTTCAGTAAGCTCTTTGGGCAGGGACCCTCCCCAGTTCCGGTCAGTTTCCTTTTCTATCAACTTCTTAAATCACAAGCACAGGGAGTTCTTTGTTGAACCCTTTGTCAGTCAAGCACAACTCCATGACAAGTCCTGAGAGGACCAAAAGATCTAAAGTTCTTAGTGGTGTACAATACATATATATATTACAACAAAAACATGGGGCTCTGAGCAAGCTTCTGTAGATGGGCAGTTGATCTAGAAAAATTAAAAGTGGCCTTTGACCCCCACAGCCTCATCTCACACCATCTACTCATACTCTCAGTAATCTAACACATCCCACCCAATTGCCAAGTTCCCCCACCTCAATCTCTGCTCGGGCCCCAGCTACATCCACCCAGTCTCTGAATACCAACACTACCTTTCTCCTAGAACCCAAATACTATTTCACTCCCACCCATGCTCTATACACTCCTTTCCCTCCCCCACCAAAAGCCTCAAGCATTCTCCTGTGCTTCTTTCAAGTTAAAAAAAACAAAAAAACCCCCACTACTGATATCTATGTATTTTAGTGTTTTAACAAAAGTTTTTCAATTTCATGTGGAGATTTATTTAAAAAAATAGAGCTCACTTGGAAAACATGAATGACTCGAAGTCAAAATTTAAATGGTTTGTCTGGTTAACCTTTGGCAATAGCCAGACAAATCCTAGGATTTGTATTATTCCCCTGCTCCCTGGCACAAATGTGTCCAGGCAAATTGCCTGTACAAATCAAAGTATTTGGGGTGTTCTTGGGGAATGGTTTCACTTTGTTTGGGCAGCATTGCCCAGATGAAGTTATGTAAACAACTTTGTACAAGTAAACAGGTCTAAAGTTAACTGGACAACTTTAGAGCAGATTTCAACTTTAAAAGGCTGAATACCTGATAAAATTATACTGAAAGTTGTCAAGAGTAATTTTACCCAGATATAGCCAGCTGAATAAGGACGTCTATGAAACGTACATACGCACAGACAACAGCGCAACCCAAAACAACTCTGCAGTCAATTTGGACCCAGAACCATATCCATATGTTAACCCCTCTCCTGCTGCTCAATATGTTTTATGTAGAGCATCAGATGACAGCAAGGTATGACTACATATTTCACAGTACCTGCAGGAGGTCAAGACTCACAATTTGGAAAAACAGCCCATCAAACACCGTATTTTCCGGCATATAAGACGACTGGGCGTATAAGACGACCCCCAACTTTTCCAGTTAAAATATAGAGTTTGAGATATACTCGCCGTATAAGACTACCCTTCTGTGTCACTACATAACCATACTGTATGTGGTACCCAGTATACAACCACCAGCCAATCACGGCAAGCGATGTACCTTACCGGTGATTGGCTGGTTGTTGTATACAAATCCTGCTTGGATTGGTCAGCTCTCCCTGCTTGCCCAGCCCTCCCTGTCTCCAAGACTATCAGAGCGGTAACGCATCCCTCTGGCCCACCCTTGTATCCTATTACCGGTAGCTCCTTCTCTGCCTCTCAGATCTCGCTCCTGAGGACTGCAGTGAAGCGGCGCAGACGTGCATGTGCGAGATCCGAGAGGCAGAGAAGGAGGTACCGGTAATAGAGATGTGAATCGGAACCGGTTCTGATTCCGATTCACATTGTGTTTTTTGTTTTTTTTTAAATCAGGTGCGCACGAGCCGATAAACAAAAAACCCACCCCGACCCTTTAAAACTAATCCCTCAGCTTCCCCCACCCTCCTGACCCCTCCAAATTAATTAAATACAACCCCCCACCCTCCTGACCCCTCCAAGACCTGCCAAAAGTCCCTGGTGGTCCAGTGGGGGTCCAGGAGTGATCTCCTGGACTTGGGCCGTCGGCTGCCAGCAATCAAAATGGCGCAGATGGCCCTTTGCCCTTACTATGTCACAGGGGCTACTGCTGCCATTGGTCGACCCCAGTGATATAGTAAGGGCAAAGGGCCGTCCGCGCCATTTTGATTGCTGGCAGCCGACGACCCAAGTCCAGGAGATCGCTCCCAGACCGCTCCTGTACCCCCGCTGGACCACCAGGGACTTTTGGCAGGTCTTGGGGGGGGGGGGGGGCAGGAGGGGGGGGGTTGTTAGATTTTTAATTTTTTTTTTTATATTTGCTCCATAAGACGCAGACATTTCCCCCCCACACTTTTGGGGGAAAAAGTGCGTCTTATGGAGCAAAAAATACGGTAATTATTCGCCCTATAAGACGACCCCCGACTTTTGAGAAGATTTTCAGGGGTTAAAAACTCGTCTTATACGCCGGAGAATATCTGCTCCTTCCTCTGTAGTGATGACCCCTCTATTCTGCACCCATATGGTTCAAACAGCTCATTAGTGAGCAACACAACCAAGAGGAAAGGTGCCAGGACAGTAGGCCAGTAGCAATTTCAATGCTGCCAACCTGGGAATACATGTATATTTGAGGGGGGCAGACTCTCTGCAGTTAGCATTTGCCTGTGTTGCCTCTCCTGCACCAGGTTAATGGTCCAGCCAGAACTGCTGTGGCCTAGCCTAGGCGATGCCAGAGGCACCCAGGGTGTCTTTTCTTCCAACACCCCCGGCAATCTTCCAGCTCACCCTACCCCTCTCCCTTCCAACTTTGAGCAGGGGTTCTTCTATGTAAAAAAAAAAAAAAAAAAGGCAGCTCTGGACCATGGCACAAATCAAGAAACAAGGCAACTCCTCCCTCAACCCAGGTCCTGCCTATTGTGCTTCGTTGTACACCTCCCCATTTTGAACAACTTCCTTATTGCAGAAGTTATAAGACATAACATCAATTGCGAGCAAGCTGCTCAGAAGGGGGAACCACATGGAGGATCTGCTGACCACTGCTGCTTTGGCCTGCAGCAGTGCTTCTTACCCCAGAAGGAATGCGCACAAAAACGCAAAATTCTGCATACTTTAAATTATTTTGACCAATATATGTGACAGTCTAATTACATTTTAAATTAATACAGAAAAAAAAAAAGTTTGACTTAAAATATGCAGAATTTTAAATGTTTTGAGCAGAAATTCCCTAGAAATTCACGAGTGAAGCTTCTGCTCACTCTCACTACTTCCCTGGCCACTTTGCCCTCTCAGACCCCAACTCCTCCACCTGCCAGTACCTCTCCCCTCCACCTCTAGGCTCAATCTCTTCCCACTAACACCACTCCCAGAGTTTGATCCTGTTCTCAGTACTGCCCCTCACACACATGCTCCATCTCTCCAGTGCACATACACACACTCATACAGGCTCCATCACTCTCTCACACACACATCCCCTTCTCTTGCATACATGCCAACAAAAGTTCCCTCTCTCACGCATACACTCACACAGGCTATGTCTCTCTCATTTACCCCTTCACACAGGCATTGTCTCACATACACACGATCCCTTTTTCATTCATCAGCTCCCAATCTCTCACACATATACACACTCCATTATCTCCTAAGAACATAATAACATGCCATACTGGGTCAAGACCAAGGGTCCATCAAGCCCAGCATCCTGTTTCCAACAGTGGCCAATCCAGGCCATAAGAACCTGGCAAGTACCCAAAAACTACGTCTATTCTCTGGCACTGACACTGAAGACACCCCCCTGCTCTCTCACAGGCCTTCATCTTCACCACAAGTGGAGCACATCCTGCCAGGGCTTTCATGTTCGCCACGAACAGCATGCGCTCCGGTCGCTGCACGCCAGAGTCTTCATCTTCGGCACATGCTCTGTTTGTGGCTTGCCAGGGTCTCCTCTGCCATTTTCTGTGTAGAACTGGCAATTCTGCACTCCACAGTGGCACAGAATTCCCTCAGGACTAGCTTCTACAAGACCCCATGAGTCACATCTGCTGCCAGTTCTTCTTAGTGACTATGATCCCTCAACTATCACAAAATAACTTAAGAATTGCCATACTGGGTCAGACTGAGGGTCCATCAAGCTAGTATCCTGTTTCCAACAGTGGCCAATCCAGGTCACAAGTACTTGGCAAGCTCCCAATCAATAAATAGATCCCATGATGCTATTATCTAAGTCTTCTGGTTAAGTTTATGGACTTCTCCAGGAACTCGTCCAAACTTTTTTTTTTTTTTTAAATCCAGCTACACTAACAACCACATTCTCTGACAATGAATTACAGAGCTTAACTGTGCATTGAGTGAAAAATAATTTCCTCCAATTTGTTTTGAGTGTGCCTTTTAACTAACTTCATGGAACGTCCACTAGTCCTTGTATTTTTTTAAAAAGCAAATCTAGGGAGAACAAAACGGCGTTGTGAAGAAAGGATGAGGTAAGCAGAGCTCTTGAAAGTCTTCTATTTCTAGTTTTATTGCCTGGAAAAAACACCAATGCCTCATACCAAAAGAAAGGGGAAGGTGAGGGAGGGAACCTCGACCCCCCGTTTGCAAACCTCGGAACAGATGACGATTAGAGAATTCTACCCTGCGGTGGGGACTTCTCCAGGAGAGTCGGTTGAGGTGTCTGAGCAGGAGCAGCTTTCCGAGCCGCTCAACGATACATCCTTGAGCCCTGGAGCACCAGAGACTCCCTCTCCCCCAGCCCACGTCAGAACAGTTGGGCCTGCAGAGTCCTCAGGTCCGATGCTGTCCCGGATGGAGGAAGTGATCGAGGGAGGCCCAGCTGTCGGGGCGTCTGGGCAAACTCATGGCGAGAGAGTTTTGTCCGCCCTGAGGGAAATTAATATCGGGATTTCAAGTGGACAGCCAGTTCACTGCAACTATCCACGGAAAGGAGAAGTCAGACGGACCTGGGCAGAATGGAGAATGCGTCTCAGAGGTTGCCGGTAAATATACCAGAGATTACATTGTTAAAAAAGTCAGATATAGTGACTTTAGATGTCTTATGGAATGCAGTGTGTTTGAAAAAGCTGTAATTTCCTTGACTCATGCATGTCAAGGCTTCCAAGACCAATCTACTGTTGTTAATCCGGTGGTTTTAGCTAATTCCAATAAGATAAAGGAATTAGACTCAAGTTGTACAGATGAAAGAAATACAGGCCGGCCTTATTCAGGGGGAATCAAAGACAGATAAACGAATTGAAAATCTGGAAAACAACCTCAGGTATAATAATCTGAGAATGATGAATTTCCCCAAGTGTAAACTTATTTCTCCCAAGGAACAATTAAATAAATACCTACGGGAGGTGTTGTCTTTTTCTTCAGCTAATTTACCTACTATTTTGAAAGCGTACCTTATACCAGAAGTAATTAAGAGAGAGGAGGAAGGAATGTGGATGGAAAAGCATCTCGGCAAAATCCGGAGTCACCATCTCTATTGGAGGATTTGTCTGGGTTCCTAGAGACCTCTCAGGAAGAGCAAATTGAGAGAAGGGGAATATTATTGGTGAAATTTTTGATACCAGCCGAAAGAGACAACATCCTCAAAAATTTCTTTAGAAACAGAAGTAAATTATACCTGGGAGAAAGAATCTGGATGTATCCGGACATTTTTAAACCAACTCAATTACGTAGAAAGAAATTTCTGAATCTCTGTCCTGCAGCCTGCTCATTAGGAGCAGAAATATTAATAAAATTCCCTTGCAAATGTATTCTAACAATAGATAACATAAAGTATGTTTTCATGGAGCCAGAGTAGTTAGAAATATTTTTGAATTCTAAAGTGAACCAGCCTAGATCTGTCGAAAGTTCAGGTATCTAATTATTGTCCCCACCACTTTCTATTTTCTGAGTATTATATAATGAAAAAGATATATTCTATTACTCCCTTTTCTTTTTTTTTCTTCTTCCCAATTTCATGGTGTAAACAGAATTAGAGCACATAGTAACGGATTGAGGTAAAAGGTTGTTTAAAAGAGTAGTAAAAAGAGGAATTTTTGAATGTTCTTATATTCCTTAATTTTCTTTGTGCATACCTATTTCGTGTATTTTCTTTGAAATGATGCTCTACCTGAATTGTAAGGTGTGAAGAAGGTGGCGATGCCGCTAGTATGTGGGGAGAGAGTTTGGACAGCAGGAAGGAAAGGTATTATATCAGGAGAACGGGAAGAGAAGGTAGTTATGAATGATGCCATATGGGTGGAGGGAGAAGGAAAGTGATGGTGGTGATTCCAGAAGAGGGGAGGGATAAGGAGAGGAAAAAAGGTGGTAATGACACCAGAAAGGTGGAGGGAGCAGGAGGATGATACCACTAGGGGAAAGGAAAAGAAGGTGATAATACCAGGGGGTGTGGAGGGAGAGGGAAAGGAATGTGCTGTTTCTGGAGGGTGGGGAAAAGGGAAGTGAAGATAAAGTGAAAATACCAGGGGGTAGAGGGAGAGGGAATGTGATGATGCCAGAAGTGAGGGGAGAGGGAAGAAAAGATGTTGGTGTGCCACAATGAAGTGAACCCTATGCTGACAAAAAAAGTTTGGGAATCACTATCATACTACATGCATTGTGTTGAACACCTTCTTTCGGAAGCTTATCTATATAAATAAAAATGTAAAATAGTTTGTACAAAATCGCTAATCTCAGAAACTACTGCACCGATTGCTTTCAAATTTGAACACAACCTTCCTTTCGCATATGGGAAGGTTCTTCTATACTTATATTACATACATGTCACACCTGTGACAGGTAAAAAAGGTTTAAACATTTTTGTCCGGAAAACAGCGCCATCTGTTGGACGTAAGCACAACACACGGTACACATGATTTCACCATTCCATATCAAGGTTTCCCATTGCATTGTTACATTCCATTTTCACACATTTACTGTGTTTTTCGCTCCATAACACGCAGTTTTTTCCGACAAAAGTGGGGGGGAAATGTCTGTGCGTCTTATGGAGCAATTAGGAAAAAAAATCTAAAAATATAACAAACACACCCCCACCCTCCTGCCCCCCCCCCAGACATGCCAAATTAATTTACTACAACCCCCCACCCTCCCAAGCCCTGCCTAAAGTCCCTGGTGGTCCAACAGGGGTCCAGGAGCGATCTCCTGGACTTGGGCCGTCGGATGCCAGCAATTAAAATGGCATCCGACGGCCTTTTGCCCTTACTATGTCACTGGGGTCCAAAAATGGCGGCGGTAGCCCCAGTGACATAGTAAGGGCAAAGGGCCGTCGGCACCATTTTCATTGCTGGCAGCCGACGGCCCAAGTCCAGCAGATCGCTCCCGGACTGCTCCTCGACCCCTGCTGGACCACCATGGACTTTTGGCAGGTCTTGAGGGGGTGGGGTGTTGTACTAAATTCATTTGGCTGATCTTGAGAAGGGGTCACGAGGGTGGGGGGTTATATTTCATTATTTTGACAGGTCTTTGGGGAGCAGGAGGATGGGGGGGTTGTATTTAATTAATTTCCCAGGTCTAGGGGGGGGGGGGGGCAGGCGGGTGGGGGGGGTTATTTCATTTAAAGGGTTGGGATTGGGTTTTTTTTTTTTGGGTGGGGGGTTCCCACAGAAATAGAAAGACTAAAGTTTTCTGATCTGAAGGGTAGGCAGTAGGCGGGGGGAGGTGGATGAGTGACTGAGGTAAATGAGCAAGGGGGAGGGAGGGAAAAGAACCTGACTCTGCCACTGCAATGCGTGGCGGGGTACGGCTAGTATGGTATAAATATACGCAGGCATCATGTTGATGTGAGCTTGGAAGTTCTTGGTAAATATGCATCTGAGGAAGTAGACTCTGTCCTCGAAAAATCAATAAACTGGTTAGTCTATAAGGTGCCACCTGCCACGTCATTCTTGGTAAATATGTATATTCTAGAGGAAAGACGGGTCAAGGGAAGATGTGATAGAGGTTTAAGTACCTCCTAGGTATTAATGACAGGGAAAAGGCGGCTCTTCAAGTGGATGAGGCTGAATGGGGACAGACTAAGAAGTAATTAAGTATTTCTTCCAGAATAGTGAATGCATGGAACAGCTTCTCAGTTCAATTGGTGGTCAAGGACAGTATCTGAATTCAAGAAAGCATGACTCATATACAGGGAGATCTCCAAAGGAGTGACAGGAGTATAGAGCTGAGTAGATGTGTGGATGGGCAGACTGGATAGGCCATAAAGTTTTCTCTGCCATTATGGTTATCCATTTTTTGTTTTAATCAGACAAGTGGTGCCCAAAGAATTAGGTCAGTTCCTGTATCTTTAGACCACATTTTTTTGATCTCTGATTACATCTTTGATTATCTCTCTCTCCTTATATAGTACATAATATTCACTTAGTATGGATACTTCTATTAGTAATGCTGTTTTTTTCATGTTCTCTGATATCAAGCATTGTATGGCTGGACTGGGAATGATTTATGAAAAAAATGTATGCAAGAAAAATGTGGAGTTAGGGGTAGGAAAGGTTGGCCCCCCTCCCCAATCAAAAAGACATGCCACTGCTGCTGCTTGAGGCATCAGGTCCATCAGCATAAAGTGAAAAGTTTGGCATCACTAACACATGATTAGGGCTTCTCTCCAAAATCAGTAGCCATGGATTAAGGAAACTGCTGTCTAAAGTCAATGTGAGGCTCAATATTACTTTAAAAAACCCCCAAAACTACAGGTCTCTATTTGAGACTAGGAAAAACCTTTGCCCAGTAATTTCAGGATTACACCCCAAACACTGCCTATATGGGAGGGTAGAAAGAAGGAAAAAAGCCATAAGATGTGCTCTGCATAGCAATTGCAAAGAAATACTTAGGGACACACACACACACCACACTGCACCCATGTGGGAAGTTGTGATCTAACGAGACAAAATGAAAGTTTTTAGTGTCAATGCTAAATAATGTGTGGCATAAAATAAACACAGCAAATCATCCCTATAGTCAGGCCCATATTTAGGCATAGGCAACTGCCTAGAGCACCAAATTTTGAAGATGAAAAATATCCAGACCAAAAGACTGCTTCTGCTTGCTTTAGAAACATGTGCCCGCAGAGTTTCAAAGAGGCGCTGCCGTGGTACTCTGCCTATGGGCGACAAGATCTTAAATCCATCCCTGCCTACAATAAAGCATGGTGGTGGCAGCATTATATTGTTTTGCGGCAGTGGGTCCAGGAAGGCTTGTGAAGATCGATGGACATGCAATGTATAGGCAGAATTTGGAGGAAAACCTGTTTCAGTTTGACATAGCAGGACAACAATCCTAAGCACAAAGCAAAAATAATGACATGGCTCCGCAAGAAGAAAATTAATGTCTGAGGATACAATCAAAGCAGCCTTGAATCCAATAGAAAGTTTCTGCAAGAAGATTGCAGTCCACAGAAAATCCCTAGCTAACTTAACAGCTTGAGCTCTTCTGCCAAGAATGGTCAAATACAGCACTATCCCACTCTGCATAGTTGACAGACATGTACCTTAAATGACTCATAGCTATTATTGCTACAAAAGGGACTTCCACCAAGTAAGGAATCAAGGGCTACAAATTCCTATGCAGTCAAGACTTTTTGCTTGTTATTCTTAATTACTTTTCAAAAATTTCTAACACTGTTCTTTCATAATTAAAAGAGTATATAGTTAAAAGATCCTTACAATGCATTTTGATTTGTATTTTGTGGATTTCTGCACTGCATTAATTTTGGCAAGAAATTCCTCCCTCTTCCTCCACCAAAAAAAGAAAAGCTGGGCAAGCATTTCTCACCTACTTCAAATTCAACAAGCAACATTAATCTTAGATAATATCCATGTCACTTAAGTTGTTATCCATTAATAACAAAGGGAAAGTTTCCTAACTAATTTAAAAGTTCCAGCAATATTCAAACTATTTTATTTTACTTCAGGTATGAGTAATCAACAAAAAGCTGACTACATGTTATAACAATTTCCATTTTTGATCTAAAACAAAATTCTAGACTGCTGATTTAAGTGCAGTGTTATTTACACATCTAGACAACTCCGATTTTAGGGATACTGCAGTTGTAAACCCCCCCCCCCAAAAAAAACCCAAAAACAACAAAGAACAGTTGACAATACCACATAATTGTTAGAATATAAAACTGCAAAACATTATGACCTTGATTAACCCTCCCCAGCCCTATCTACATTCTCTTAAAAACATAATTTGCCCTCCCTCTGTTCAAACTAAAACATTTTAATTTCTTAGGAAACAGAACACAGAATTGTTATAGAATTACATTTAAACGAATATAAAAATAGCTTTTTTTAAACCAAGGGTCTATTTTTGTTCCATAAGAGGAATGAGTAGATTTAATTAAGGCAACATAAGAAGGCCAGCAGCATAAAAAAAGAGACACTGTAGATGTTTCTTTACTGCAGGTAGAAGATATCCAATCGCCCACGAAAGGGTGTTATTCAACCACCACAGACCTGTTGATACAGCATTAGTGGGTTTCTACCTAATTGCTCTGGTATTGAGCCTCTCAGCACTGGAGAAAACAAGAGGCGGCCCACCCAAGTTGTAAAAACAAGGTAGTGATACGAATTCTATTACCTAAGAGACAATAACACAGGCCACACCTACCTGCTCCTGGAGCACCTTGTGTGGCATTAACATACATACAAAAAGCAGTACGAGTGTAAGGCACCCAAAATAACGTCTAGCTTTATGAAGATGAAAGTTTCCCAAAAACAAGAGGTTTACTTTCTTATTCGCATGTCAAAAGCAATTGCAAGTTTAGTTGTCTCACTTCAGAGTCACCTTGTAACCTGGAAGCCAGGACCAGTTTCCTGTTCAGTGGACTGTAGAAGACAAAAGCGTTTAGACTTCAGGACGATAGTTGTTTGTTGACGGTTACAGTAACAGCAACAAGTCAGAAATGGGCCAAAAAAAAAAAAAGACAAGCCAAGAATAAAATAAGATTTAACAAGTCTCCAGGTGTCTAAAGCCAGAAATAATCAAGATTTGTCTTCCTTTATTAGGATGTGTTTTCTCTGAAATGCTAACCCCCCCCTTCTCCAACATAAGGTTTCACTGTCTCAAAATCTTAAACAAGAAACCCTCAAAACCGACTAGAGTAATAAATTAACGCCAAAAAATGCACTACCCTGCCTTTCAGTACGTCTTAAACAGTCGTCCTTCCAAATTGGACTCCTCTCGAACCTTCTCCCCGCCCTTCAACAGGACAATAAAAGTTGAACGTGTTCAAACGAGCCAAGAAAACTACTTCCACCAACCCCTTCTTCCCCAACGTACCCCCAAACCGAGTTGGTCTTGGGGGGGGGAGAGAGACTTTCCTCAGCCAGTTCCGAGCACAGGAGTGACAGAAAAAGAATGCAGATTAAGAAACAATTCAATAGCCACAAACAAGCATGATATAAACCCAGTTCCAAACACATCCTCCAACCCCTTCCTCAGCTCAATCCCGCTCAAGCAACAGCCGCGAAACAAAACAAGGCCGCGATCGAGCGTTCTCCCCTCACCGCCAACCTTGCCAGGGGCGGAGCTGGCGCTCAGTTTTCTCTATTTCTAAAGGTGTACAAAAACGACATGCAACGTAGAAGTCGCCTGGCCCAATCCACTAACAGCCTAGGCGGCTCCTTTCAACCCTCTGTGGCCAAATCGCTGCTGGAAAGAGGCAGTGCCGCGGCGTAGGCGCGTGGAAGGCTTGAAAAAAACAGGCACCCGCCGTAACCAATAGCAGGTCGGCGGGGAGCGTAGTCCTGGTCTCGCCAACCAATGGGAGCGGAGAATGGGTGAGGCCCAAGTCCAAACGCTCCGCGGCGCCATGGGCTGAAAACTAAACCGAGATGGAATCTCCCAGTCTGAACCGGTTTCAACCGGTTACGAGTTTGTTGCACTAGAGAAGAAGAAGCGCTTCTTTCAGTCTTCTAAACCGCTGCGCTGCATATAATTTGGTGGAAAATTCACGGCCAACGAAAGTATAAACCCCTAAAATGCCCCGGAACGACCGACAGATCTGAAATTAGCGCTACTGGAACGGCGAGGGTATTTGTGCTTGGCTGTCCTCGGAGGCTATTGAAAGGATCTTTAGGCTGGACTTTATCCTGCCTGTAGCTGACTGGCTGGAGTTACATTGGTTAATCGCATTTGGCCTGATTTTACATTTTGTACATAGCGCCTGCGCCCTAAATTTATAGGGGAGAAGGAAATCCCACCAATTCTAAACACTCGATTTAAAGTTTGCATGATTTCAAAATAACGAAAAAATAGCATTCTACCGGTAAGAATTTTTTCTCTTTTTTTTGTGAGCAAAAAAAACTATTAAATCCTAAGGACAAGGCAGTTATTCTATTTCGGTAAGTAAATAAATACAATGTTCACGTGCGAGAGGTGGCGGCGGGGCGTGTGTATAACGGATAGGATTATTATTTTAGAAAATAATGTGAAGGTGGGAGGGGATGGAAAGGCCTGGTCTGTGTGTATGTGTTTGAGGCCTGTACTGGGCGCTGCAGCCTCCCATTGAATGAAGCAGTTTATACCACTAATGCCAGCAGGCGTGGGGAAACACCGGAGCCCAGCCGCTGCTCTGGGACCCCGGCTCCAGGAATCTTCCTACCCCTGCCAGCCCCATCCTCCCTTATGGCGGGAGATGAAAAGAAGGCATTGGGTTTTCCGTGGGAGTGAGGGTTTTCTTCTTTTTCTCCTCCACGCCACCCTCTCCCCCCCCCCCTCCTTTAGCGAGTTTATTAGGAGTGGAAATTTCCAGAAATGTTTGGCGTGAGGCAACATTGAAAGGTCTGCGCGGATCACGTGTGATGGGAAGCGGAGTGAGAGCGAGCAGCCAGCGAGGGAGGGGCTGCGGTGGCCGAGCTGCTACAAGAATCGGGGGAGGGGTGTTTGAGCAAACCGATTCCTGTCCGCCAGAAAACAGTCCCCTGCAATGTGTAGGATTTGGAAGTGTGGGCTGTTGACCAGTATCCGCAGGAACGTAAAAGTGAAATGGGTTTCCCTCAACTTTACTAGTGTGTTGCCTTGGTACACTGTAATCCCGTTCGGTTTGGGGAAGTTTGGTGTGACGTTTACCTCTTCTGGGATGTGTGCTTGTAGCTCCTTGTCTGTGTCCTATGCCTCGCCAGGTATAAGATGTGATTCTGGCTATCAGAAGGGTTTATGTTTAATAGTAAATTGTATCAGCTCGTCCTGGGGAGTGTAGTTATATGTACTGACGTGGACGAGCCAGAATCTTTTGGTGCTAGTGGGTGGTTTCACTCGGAATGGGCGATCATTTTCTGTAGGGTGAGCTCCTCTGTTTTTAGGAAGGTTTTTCCTTTTATGATGCAGCTGTCGAGCGGTTCTAGTTTATGATTGGATAACTATCAAAATAGTGCAGAATTGTTTAGAAGCTATTCGCCGTTTCCCCTTTCATTCCGAGTTTTGACAGCTGGTAGTTTGTTCGTGTCTTGTAGGTGGTGTTCATTGGATATTCCTAGGGAACGTTTAAGCATATTGGGAATCGGTCGCTATGAAATCCGTTTAATGCAGTTGTCATCGACCAGGTAGCCGCCATTTGTGTACTCCAGTTCACAGCTGAATAGCACATTTTGAAAATAATGGGGAGTGGCAACATGCCTTTACTAGAAGTGCTTCCTGCGGACTGGCACAGAGCAAACAAGTTGTAGTTTAGTCACGTGGACTCAGCTAGACGCCCTTTACATGAGCTGTGGATAATAAGAGTAAAGTGAATTCAGGCAGCTTCTCAAAAAGGATGTTGGTGTACATGTATTTTTTTTATTAAGTTTGATTTGTTTTGTATGGGGATGGGCTTCTAGAGAATACATAATTATCCTTGACTAATTCCTTTAGCGAAGAATTAATTTGTGAGAGACATGCTGTCACGTGCACAATGCACTGAAAATGTCTCATTCTGGTGGTGGTGGTCTTAACTCTAACGTTTGAGCACAAGGAAAATGTGACTTTATTTTCTATGAGAGAAATTCATGGTGGGAGCAGATATATTACAAATGCACTTCTGGGCCAGAAATCTAAGTAAACAAATACAAAATGCATGTGTCCTGGAGTTAACATAGTTATACCCATGCTTTTATGATGCAGTTATGAATCGAATATTTTGGATTGTAAAGCAGACAAATATCTGAAATGTCCGTTTATATAACTTGTACTGCTCTATTTTTAATTGCAAAGGGAGTTTTGTTAATTGTAAGAGTGGTGCTTTAGTGAAATATATTGGAAGGAAATGAGGCTTACAGACAATTTTAAATACCTGAAGACAATTTTTCTGCTAGGTTAAGAGAACCTAATTGTTTCTTTAAAGTCAAGTTCTTAAATCTTGTTTTAGTATAACTTATTCAACCTGAAAAATGCAGTGACTTACAGGATGTGAAAACTGGCTCAGAATGTACTTGTGTTAAACTGGGAAGACAACCCCTAATAATCAAACCCAAACCAATAAAAATACAATTTGAGTTGTATTTTCTGCCTGTATACTTTCAAAACATGTCAGCTACTAGTATAAACGAGTAGCTATTGAATAATCCCAATGACTTCCGTCATAGATAACCAGCTTTTTCTTAATGGCCTGATTTGAACCAGTTCCTGAAAGATCGTGCTTGTGTAAGCATCTTGCAGTTGCTCCATTTTATGAATGGAAAAATGGGGATCCTTGAAATATGCATGGATGCAACATTTTGCTGTATTGAATTTCTCACTAATGTTTTCTACCTTTGTTCCCGTTTAGAGTAACCTACAAGGGTAAAAATTTAAAAAGGAAAGCTGTGATCGTGTGGAACCACAGTGCAAAATTTGGTGGTCCTAATAACAGCGGAAAAACTGTTAGCGACGCACAAATTGTTTTGAAGTCCAGGCCAGAAATCTAATTTGAATTTTTGAATTCTAGTTGCAGTATCTCTTCTATAGAAGTTTTTTTTTTTTGTTTTTTTTTTTCTGCAGCACACTGAAGAATCAGCATGGAAAATAGCTCTTACTTTATGAACCATTATGCACCTAGGGCTGTCTTTCTTGTGATTTGAATGAGAACCAGCCTGTTCAAAATTAGAGACAGTTAATTAGATGGCTCTGTATTCTGCTGAACAGGAATGTTTGAAAGTAAATTGGGTTTACATAAGTTCACAAAACAATTTTGAGGAAAGGAAAAAGGACTAGTAGCTTGGAGGGGGGGGCTTAAAGCATAAATACAAAGGGCCAGATTTTATAAGATGCGCGCAACCCGCACACAAAGCTATGCCTGATTTTATAACATGCACGCTGAGCCCTAGGGGAGCCCTTGATGGCTGGCTTTCCCCGTTCCCTCCGCTCCCTTCCCCTACCTTTGGCTGCTGGTGCGCAATCCGTGCCGGAGCCCTCGTTCCCGCTCCTGGACGGGCGCCCTGCCCACACCCAGCCCCTTTTTCAAAGCCCCGGGGCTTGTGCGCGCAGGGGCACTTTCTCTGGGTTATGCCCCCAAATTTTCATATTCTAACCAGCTAATTTTCTGTGTTTTCTGTGATGATTGTCAGAACTGCTATGCTGCCTTGATTTAAAAAATGCATGTTAGACCACTTTAGTACCTCACTTGGATCTATTTATGTATTGTAAGATTCAGACTTTAGGTTGTCCAAGTAATATTCCACATATAAGTGATGTATACTTTTCTATTGACTAATTCAACTTTTTTTGCATTGTAAATTGTTTGGTATGTAAGGATTGGGTCTTCAGGTCTTAGTCAAGCTGCTATTGAATAGAACTTTGGTTTAGAAGGCACCATCTTGGTTTTGGCTTTACTTATATTGATCAGTACCAATGAAAATTTCTGAGCAAAGAGGGCTGAGCAATTGCAGTGAAAATCATTTTAACTGTTCCTGTGCTGTGATGAACTTTGCTACATTATATACTCTTGTGGTAAGATTTGAGCAAGTAGTCTTGTAACCTTCATCTATTATTTCTGGCATAGCTTCCATATGGCTAACAGAAAAAAGTGCTTAGAAAGGTAGACTTATGTTGACGAACTGTGGCTTGTATGGTGGTGATTGTAGGTAGAATGGAGGACTTGATTTCAAGCATTCTGTATTGATTACAGTATTTGGTTAAGGATTTCTAATTTGAAACACCGATTTAATTTTTTTATTCTCCAGAAAAATGTATGTCCATATATTGAATACCTGGTTATACCCATTTGCTAAACTAGCAAAAGTGTGAAACCTGTGCATAGTAAGTGTGTGCTGCAATTTGAAAAGATATAGAAAATATCGTCACAGTTCCTAGATTTCATTTTTGAAACGAAAGATTTTGTTTTCTGTTTCTATTTTAGAGTATGCTGTTTTATAATTGCTGGAACTAAAACCACAATTCGTTCCGGCTCTAGGTGACATTTTTAAATCCTGTGCTATCTGACTAATAAAAAAGCCCCATAGGCTGTCTTTCAAAACCCTTTCCCTTCTTACTTGCATTGTGTCCTAAAACCGTGACAAGCAATCCCCAGTCGATCCCATCCTGCTGGTGTGGCAAATCAGAATGGTGCTGAATTCAACGTAATGTGCGCTGTGTGGTCCATACATCTGAATATTGCAGGCGTCTGGTCAGCTGGCACCATTTTTACTGCTGCAGCAGCAGGGGCACGGGCAACTGGGGATCAGAATCTTTGGGCACTGCTAATGCAAATAAGTGGGGAAGGGGATACAGAGAGGGGGGGGGGGGGGGGGAGGTTGAGAGAGAGTCCAAAGGACTTTCGGGCCAATACAGTAAAATCGTGGGAGAGTGCCCGCTCAGGCCACTCTCCTATGCGCTTGATTCAGTATTTTAATTTATTTAAATTAGGCCCGGGGTAAAAAGAGGCGCTAGGGACACTAGCGCGTCCCTAGCGCCTCTTTTTTTTTTTTGACAGGAGCGGCGGCTGTCAGCGGGTTGACAGCCGATGCTCAATTTTGCCGGCATCTGTTCTTGAACCCGCTGACAGCCATGGGTTTAGAAACCGGACGCCGGCAAAATTGAGCGTCCTGTTTTCGACCCGCCAGCCGCGGGCCCATTTAAAAAATTAAAAAAACAATTTTTTAAACTTTCGGGACCTCCGACTTAATATCGCCATGATATTAAGTCGGAGGTCCCGAAAGTACACAGAAAAGCAGTTTTTACTGCTTTTCTGTGTACTTTCCCAGTGCCACGAGAAATTAGCGCCTACCTTTTGGATAGGCGCTAAGTTCTGAAAGTAAAATGTACGGCTTGGCTGCACATTTTGCTTTCTGAATCGCGCGGGAGTACCTAATAGGGCCATCAACATGCATTTGCATGTTGCGGGCGGTATTAGGTTCGGGGGGGTTGAACGCGCTATTACCCCTTACTGAATAAGGGGTAAAGCTAGCGCGTCCAAAATGCGTGTCCAAATGCTGGCTAACAGTGTGCTCCATTGGAGCACACTGTACTGTATCGGCCTGTTTATTAGGCAGCAAAGGATTTAAAAATGGCGGCTGAGAGGTGCTGTGCTCTTAGTTTGCGATATTGTAAAATAGCACACACCTGAATTGCACATTTTAACCATCCTGGAGCCCTGGAGCTGGTGTTGTCTTAAGCCCCAAAAGTTTTAACAGAAAAGCAAAAAATACTGCTTTTTTGTGGTTCCTCCAACTTAATGTTGTGGCAAAACTTTCTTTGCTTCCTCCAACTTAATAACATGAAACATTAAAAAAAAAATTTAAAAAGTCTTGCTGGTGGTGAGGTTAGGAAAACAGATGCTTAATTTATGAGCATCTTTTTCCTAACCCATGGTTGTGCGTAGGTTGGGAAAATGGACACTCATAAAATTGAACGTCCATTTTCCTAACTAGCGCACAGCCACTTCTTCTGAGCGCCCGATGCTGAGGAGGTGCTAGGGACACCTTTTTTTTTTTTTTTAAACACAGCAGCTCATTTGCCTATTGCACTCGGGAGAGGTAGATGCGGGCACTCAATCATGAACGCCCATTTTTCCCATGCAAGTATTGCATCGGCCTGTTAATGAGCAGTGGTAGCAATTGTTAAGGCTTCAACCTTCTCTACTGACTATTATTTGGGTTATCTCTCATACAATTCAGATATCCTTTAAATATATACCAAGTATATCTTTTACACTCTTCATGCTCGGTGTGATGAAAAAGGACTGGGCAATGCTAATGTCTTGTCTCTTTTTTTTTTTTTTTTTTTTTAAGAGGTGCATTAGGAATTCTTACATCTTTGCTTATAATGTCATGGCTCAATTCTGCTTCCTATCTACACCAACAAGTATGCTGACCCCACTAATCCTCCATTTCCTTTGCCCAGAATCTTATCTTTCACACATTTTATATAGTTGTTTTGTTTTTTTTTTTGCCCACAATGATTACACAAAGCAGTTTATAAAGTTGATAATGCATATATATTTCATAAACATTCAAATACATACACTTCCCATCTCTGGTATTTAAATTTCTGATGCAACAGTTTTTAGAAGTGCAGTGCATCAGTCAAGTGAATAAAAGATTTACTTTTAATATTTTTTGTATTTAATGTTGACTTATGAATTTTTATGAGATGCATGAATGATTAGTAGTCAAGATGGAAGTCTTGGTATTTGAATCTGCTTACAAGTTTCAAACGTGGTAATTCAACCCTTTTGTAAATGTATCTTTTTAGAAAGGCTGATAATCTATCTATTTATTGAGTTCCAGTAATTAAGCCAATAAACTTCTTGACTGAAAATAGTTGATTCATGATATGCACTTTGCACTTCTTAAACATTAGGAAAACATAATCCAAAATTTACATTGGGCATGTTAATACATTTTTTCCCAAGTTTGGTGCAGATGCTAAAGAAAAAAGTCTGAGAATTTTAATGGAGAATTGCTACTAAATATATTTGTTTTGTTGGGGGGGGGACGACACTGACAGTTTCCTTTTTGCTCCTTTTTCGGCTTGCAGTTCATTCAGGGCCAGGGCTGGAATCTGGTGCCACTGTCCTTCATTTACAATTGGGGATCCCCCCCCACTTTTTTTTTTTTTTTTTTTAAACCCTATCCTAACTCTCCTAGCCCAGTTATCACAACAGGCTTCTTTAAGAAACCTGCAATCATGAGCTTTACATTTTGGCTACTAAATGTTGCCGGTTGTGCAAGAATAGACTCTATCCCTCCCTCCAGGGGCTGTGAGCACTGCCTCAGCAGCTTTCTGAGCTCCAGGTAGCCCAGGATTTGAACCCAGTCCTTTGGGCTGGTCTATTACCAAATATTTTGTAAAGCATATAGGGGTACATTTTAAAATACAGCGTACGCTGGATTTTATAAGATACGCGCGTATCTTATAAAATCTGGGGTCGGCGCGCGCAAGGGGGTGCACATTTGTGCAACTTGCGCGTGCTGCCCGTTCCCTTCACCCTCCCGGCTCTATCTAGACCACTAACTTTATCTGAAAAGTTACTACTGCCTCTGGGCAGTAGTAACTTGCGCGCGCCGGCGGAGCACTCGACCAAGCTCCCGACCGCCCCTTTTTGCAAGCCCTGGGATTTACGCGCGTCCCGGGGCTTGCGCGCACCGCTGAGCCTATGCAAAATAGGCTAGACGTGCGCAGGGGGGTTTTAAAAAGGTTACGTGCGTACCTTATGCACGTAACCCTTTTAAAATCCGGCCCATAGTGTTCAAGGTTGTGTTAGCTACTTGTATAGTATTAGTTTATGTGCATATTTTATTGTGCACCTTCTGCTGCTTTACATTTATCTGACTTGTACAGCAGTTCATTAAAGCAACGATATCTCAATGTGCGCCCTGCATGGGTATTTTTTTTTTTCTATTCCTTGGTTATCTTTTTGCTCCGTTTGTAAAAACTCTTAAGTGACCAATCTTTTGGGCTAATAGCCATAATAAAAAGCATGAATACCTATGTTCCTTATTTTTTGAGCTCTGTGCGCTTTCTATTTTGTTTTGCATCTATCTATGATAGTGGTACCTTTTATGAGCTTCTGATGAGTTTGCTCAATAATGCCCCAACTATCAGGCCGATACAGTACAGTGCGCTCCGGCGGACTGTTAACCTGCGATTGGACACGCGTTTTCGACGCGCTAGCTTTACCCCTTATTCAGAAAGGGGTAATAGCGTGTCAAAAACACGCGTCCAAACCCCCCCCCCCCACCCCCGAACCTAATAGCGCCCGCAACATGCAAATGCATGTTGATGGCCCTATTAGGTATTCCTGCGCGATTCAGAAAGCAAAATGTGCAGCCAAGCTGCACATTTTACTTTCGGAAATTAGCGCCTACCCAAAGGTAGGCGTTAATTTCTCCGGGCACCGGGAAAGTGCACAGAAAAGCAGTAAAAACTGCTTTTCTGTGCACCCTCCGACTTAATATCATGGTGATATTAAGTCGGAGGTCCCGAAAGTTAAAAAAAAAAAAAAAATTGAAATCGGCTCGCGGGTTGAAAACCGGACGCTCAATTTTGCCGGCGTCCGGTTTCCGAACCCATGGCTGTCAGCGGGTTTGAGAACTGACACCGGCAAAATTGAGCGTTGGCTGTCAAACCCGCTGACAGCTGCCGCTCCTGTCCAAAAAGAGGCGCTAGGGACGCGCTAGTGTCCCTAGTGCCTCTTTTTGCCGCAGACCCTAATTTAAATAAATTAATTTATTGTATCGCGCGCACAGGAGAGTGTCCTGTGCGCGCACCGGGAGAGTGGGAGCCTGCCCGCTCTCCCGCGATTTTTACTGTATCGGCCCATATGATGCTTAATGATAAAAGTGCAGAGTTCATACATAAATTATTTTTCATTTAATAAGAAATGAACAAGATTCAATCTTTTTGTTACAACTGTCAACTCTTTGCTCATAGTGGTGATTTAATATATAGAACAGATCCTTCTGTTCATTTAGAAGAACATTTTACAGCCACTAGTGACTCAGTATGCAGCTGCCACTTAGCATAAATATATTTTAAATTTTAATTCTAATTTTACTTTTTTTTTTCTCTTATAAAATGAAAAGGTGCCTGTGTAGTCTTGATAGTTCCTGTACACCAGCATGTTCAGAGAATTTTTATTCTGGTCCAGTAAAAGGTGTTAAAACTTACCAAAGAAGCCTTAACCAACTTATTGAGTAACTTGCAGCCGAGGAAACTTGTCCCTTTTACTTTGGAGAAATTTAGGATAATCTGCATGGTTTTGATTTTACGTGTTTTTATAAAATTTGAGATGTATTTATTATGAAATTTATTATGAAACAGATTATGGAAGATATGTATGTATCTTTGTATTGGCCTGACAGTTTCCTGCTGTTCTCTTGGCCTTCCAGCTCAATTGTAACCAACCTCTACTGATGCTATGGTGTCATGAGCCTTCGTTCACAACTACCAGGAATTTCCCCCCATTTTTAATCCCTTCTTCCCCTCTCATCTTGCACAGCTATCGCAGCAACTATGCTCGGCCAGGGGCCACAGACCATGGCTCCCTCCGGAACCCGGTACGCACCCTGAGTCTGACCACTAGGTGTTGCTGTTTGTGCGATGGTGGGGCTCCCTCCCTCCTGGGCCTGTGGGTGTTTTATGAAAGTTGCTTCTATTTAGGTGTTTCAGTTATTATGACTTTAAGGACCTTGAGATACTGTTGTGCAAATCCTTATTAGAACATTGTACAGGATGCCATTGTACGGATTCAGAATCCACAACTGAAGAGTGGCTGCAATTAAAAAGGATTTGAGAACAGGGAGTTTGGCCATAAAGTGTAAATACAAAAAAATGCATTGGAACATGAAAACAATTTTAGGAATAAGAAAAGTGTGCAAATGAATAGAGCAAAAAAAAAAAGGCAAGATTTAATTTTTTTTAGTCTACATAATTCTAACTCATTTAAAGTAGTAATAAGTTGTAGCACATTTTATTAATTTTTTTCACAATTCTTTTATTAAAATTTTATGAATTCTAATTTATATAAGTTTCAGAAAAAGACAGTTTCTGGGAATCTTTGCTTAAAAAAAACCAAAACAAAACCAATTGTGTTGTCAGCTATGCGTATTATCTAGTAGGTTGAACAAGTTCTGTAAATAACTTCTGCATTGGTATGTATGCACAAGACACATTTTGTGAGCTAAATATAAATCTGGTTTGAGTGGTGGAATGGTTTACTCTTCCCACTTTCTAAGAATAGTTCAAGTTGTGTGTCCGAGCTGGTAATATCTTGAACCTGTTGTCAAGGCTGAAAGATTTAATAATAAATTTAAATTCAGAAAGTAAAATTAAAAAAAAAATGTAGCTATATGTATAAACTAACTTGATACTTTCAAACTTTTTTTAAAATTCCTTAAGCAGCTCAGCTAGTTTCTTAACACTCCTGTCCGAGCTGTTGTTGACCTTGCTGCTAGAGAGTTTTCTCTCATCTTGTGCCTATGGGAACAAACATTTGATGAATCGTGCATAAAGTTGATGATTGATTCAGTCAGTACTGGACCCTGTTGCTATTTATATCAGTGCATTGTAAAGACCGAAGATATTTCACTGTGGTGTATTCGTAGTTAATTGCAATATAGTTGCTCAAAAGGTATTTGGATAGTTGTGAGGGAATGGCTTGGAATGTAAATAGCTTTAATTGGCAAACTTGTATGTAGGAATACAGATTTTTTTCTTAGGAGATCACTATAATACAGAATATTGTAAAACATAAGAGTTGTACTTTTTAGATGTCTTCATAAAATCATATTCAGCATAGCACACAGCACAGGGTCAAATCTGTTGGGGAGGGAGGAGAAATTCCTGTGAAAATTGACTATATTGGGGCCCATATACTAAAGGGGAAAATGCTTAGTAGATTGGATGCATACTATACTGTGAGTCAGCAATAATATTTATAGGTGTTTTTATTATTATTTTTTTTTTTATGGTACCATATTCAAAGTACCTTAATGTTAGGAGGTCATGGATTGTAGGGGTTAATGCCTCATTAAGCCTTTATTCTACTTTTGAAATAGTGTGATTTTTATTATGTATCAATTTCTGTTAAATTGCATACAACCATTTTTGATCATTTATTTATTTTATTTTCAGTAATCTATGCCAGCAATTATGACAATGTTAGCAGACCATGCAGCTCGTCAGCTGCTGGACTTCAGCCAGAAGCTGGATATCAATCTTTTGGACAATGTGGTTAATTGCTTGTACCATGGAGAAGGAGCGCAGGTAAAGTAGGGACTGTGTGTATGAAAGTGTCCATCTTAATTGAAAAGTTGTCTGTTTAAAATCTGAATTGTCTGATTTAATATAATTCATTTGTTCCAAGATTAATGTCTTGAGTACCTAAAATTGACTGACTTCCAGGGTAATCACATTTTTCAAAATAACTTGTTTGACCAATTGCATGCAAATATGCCATGAGTATTCTGACCAGTAGAGCTTGAGTGTGTTGTTGAGATGATCACAGACCCTAAGTGAGAGAGAAGGCAGTAGCTTCCATTGTTGAGGCCTTCTGGTGGTTAGAAGTCATTGAGGGTTAGTCTTGTCCAGGATTTCCTCTTTAATCCTCATTATTTGAAGAAACTGGTAGTCACCTGGACTAGTTTAGGAACGAGGGACTTGAAAATGAATTGTGAGAACTAATTAGGTAAAGCATGCAGAGAGGCATGACCTCAGAAGTGCTTTCAAAGCATAGGTTTGTAGAAGTGGGGTGCAAGGATTTTGGGGTGGGGGGATGTTGGGGATGTATTTGGGTGGAGGGAGTAGGGGCATGTATATGGAGAGATAGGAATGTGGCTGGGAATTGCGGGATGTGGCTTTTTTGGCAGCATATGTCTTTGTAGGTAAGAGGATAATGTGGGGGGGGTATTTAGGGATGGGTGGGTAGGGGTTGTGTGTAGGTGGCGTGTGCTTTTTGGGGAGTATGGGTAGGGGTGTATGAGTGGAACTGGTGTGTGAGGAGGGGGTGCCTTGGAGGTGCCTTTTGGCACCATCCTTTATCAGCTGTCAGTTATTTTCCCTATCTCTCAGGCTGATTCAGTAAAATCCGCTGGAGAGCGGACCGGCCACTCGCCCGTGCGCGCGATACAGTATGCAAATTAGGTGGTGCGGTAGAAACAGGCAAAAGGAGGCGCTAGGGACACTAGCGCGTCCATAGCGCCTCCTTTTAGCCCGGAGCGGCGGCTGTCAGCAGGTTTGATAGCTGATGCTCAATTTTGCTGGCATCGGTTCCCAAGCCCGCTGACAGCCACGGGCTCGGAAACCGGACGCCGGCAAAATTGAGCATCCGGTTTACGGCCCGACAGCCGCCGGCCCATTTAACATTTTTTTTTTTTGTTTTTACTTTTTTTTTTTTTTTTTACCCTTCGGGACCTCCGATTTAATATCGCCATGATATTAAGTCGGAGGGTGCACAGAAAAGCAGTTTTTACTGCTTTTCTGTGCACTTTCCCGGTGCCGGCAGAAACTAGCGCCTACCTTTGGGTAGGCGCTAATTTCTTAAAGTAAAATGTGCGGCTTGGCTGCACATTTTACTTTCTGTATGGCGGGGAATACCTAATAGGACCATCAACATGCATTTGAATGTTGAGGGCGCTATTAGGTGCCGCGGGTTGGACGTGCGTTTTCCGCCCCTTACTGAATAAGGGATAAGGGAAAACGCGCGTCCAAGAGCAGGTTAACAGTGCGCTCCGTCGGAGCTCACTGTACTGTATCGGCCTGTCTGTGAGGTGTTTGGTTTACTGGGAGTAGATTTTGTTCATGGTGGAGGGAGGTGATTTTGAAGGTGCATTTTAGTGCCATACGGCATCAATTATTTTCTCTGCCTTTGCTGGTGGTGATGGTGGTAGTGGGGAGGCGGTGTAAATGTAGGTGAGCTGTGGGTGGGTATGGCGTGTTGGGATGTGGGAAGGTGGCTTTCAAGGTACTGTTAAGTGCCATTCTTTGCCAACCACTTCAGTTATTTTTCCCTGTCTACCTATGTTGCTCTGTGCCAAAATGCTGAAAGGGAGAAGAGGGGACTTTGGTGTGATGTAGTGTTATCCAGCATCCTATAAAAAAGCAATTGGGGAGTTTATTTCTTAATTTGTTTTTGGGAGAGTTATTGTGCCTATGGATAGATAACAAGCAAACTTTGAACCCTTCTACATAATCTTTTCCAGCATTTCATATGTTGGAAAGCATAGAAAATGCAATTAAAAACAAAAATGATAGAAACAGGCAAACGACAAGTTGATCAATAAAAAAAAAAAATGGCTGCAGCACTCCGAAGGGAAGGACTCTTGGTGCAGCCCTATCTGGACGACTGGCAGATTCGGGCGAAGTCAGAGGTCTTTTGCCGTCAGGCAGTGGACTTGGTCTTCCAGTGACAGATCTCTGTATTGAATAGTTAATTTGCCCAAGAGTCATTTTTCCCCTAATCAGAACTTGGAATTTCTGGGAGCACATTTCTATACCAAATTGGGGAAGGTTTTTCTCATTGAGGAGCATATTTCCAAGTTCGCAGATTGAAAAAGCAGGTGCTCAGGGTCTGGGATTATTTGCAGGTTCTCGGTTCCATGGTTTTCCACGTTGAGTTGGTTCCTTGGGTGTTTGCTCATATGCAGCCTCTGCAGTCGGCGCTGCTGTCCCGTTGGAATCCGTTGTTGAAGTTTCAGCTTCTGCTACCACTTACGCAGTTAGCCATTTCCAGTCTCTCGTGGTGGCCTGGTAGGCACTAAGAACATAAGAAATTGCCATGCTGGGTCAGACCAAGGGTCCATCAAGCCCAGCATCCTGTTTCCAACAGAGGCCAAACCAGGCCATAAAAACCTGGCAATTACCCAAACACTAAGAAGATCCCATGCTACTGATGCAATTAATCTCCAACACCCACTGTTCAAGGGAAACCCTTGCTTGGTGGTTTTGTATGGTGGCTATGTTTAAGGACAACCACTCTGTAATTGTCCCTCTTTATAGCCCCGTATATTACTCTTTATTATTCACTCTTTGTGTCCATTTTTTCTTTTTTATCCTTTTTTATTATTTCACTTCCCCCTGGCTGCTTATCCGACCCAACCAACAATTTTTTCTTTTTTCGTGTACTTATCTAGGCTGCCGCCCTTATTTCTTCTTATGGGTTCGGATCCGCCTGCCCGACATTGGCCATGTTACGGCAAGACGTTGCCTGCTTCGGGGACTGCGGGAGAACAATCTGCTTTGTCCGTACCGGATTCACAGTTTTAAGACTTTTCTTGAACAGTGTGTCAGGATCAGTACGTCCATGGTTAGTGGCTGGCGGTGGAAGCATTGTGGTCCATCAATTGATTGGAGACTAGAGCGGTGCGGTTGGCATTGCGGGCTTTTCTATCTCGGCTGAAGGGGAAACCAGTAAGGATCTTGTCAGACAGTGTGACGATGGTAGCTTTCATCAACCAACAGGGTGGCACCAAGAGTCGGGCAGTGGCTCAGGAAGCCCAGGAATTAATCAGCTGGGCAGAACATCATCTGGTGATGTTACCAGCGTCTCACATCGCTGGTATAGAAAATGTACAAGCAGATTTTCTCAGCAGCAACTGGATCCTGAGAATGGGAACTGTCAGTGAGGCTTATCTGTCTCAGATGGGGCAGGCAGCACATGGATCTAATGGCGACTTATCTAA
The DNA here is from genome assembly GCF_901001135.1 of Rhinatrema bivittatum. Taxonomy (NCBI): domain Eukaryota; kingdom Metazoa; phylum Chordata; class Amphibia; order Gymnophiona; family Rhinatrematidae; genus Rhinatrema; species Rhinatrema bivittatum. The sequence continues at coordinate 123,666,326 of NC_042617.1, forward strand.
ATGCCAAGGCCTCACGGGTTTTCAGTCACAGAAGAGGGGTCGATGCCTTGGCTGAGAGACATTCTTTTGTATGTGATCCTGCCTTGGCCGCAGGTTGCCAAATGCAGGCGACATGATTCTGGTAGCATCGGAGTGGCTGCGGTGGCCATAGTTTGTGGATCTAATCAACCTAGCGGTGGACTGTCTGAGGCTCGGGCATCTGACAGAGCTTCTGCATTAAGGCCCCATATTTTCGGTTCAGGCAGATTGCTTCTGTCTTGTGGCTTGGCTTTTGAGTGGCAGCACGTAAGGAAGAAAGGATTTTCAGAGGATGTTATTTCTACTCCGTTGTAAGCTAGAAAGACTTCCACCTCCTTTGGCGTAAGTGAGGTTCTGGAGATTCTGTGAGGCTTGGCGCATGAAGCACGGGGCAGATCCTAGCCAAGTGTCCATGTCATGTATTCTATCCTTTCTGCAAAGAGGGTTGGTGAAGGGATTGTGTAATTCCCTCAGAGTTTAGGTGGCGGCGTTGGCCTTTCTTCGTGGCAAAGTGCAGGGAGCGGCTTTAGTGGCACATCCAGATGTGGGACATTTTCTAAGGGTGCAGAAGCATTTGTGCCCTCCGGTTCAGAAGCTGTGCCCCTCTTGCAGCCTTAACTAAGTCCTTAAAGGCATGCGGCACCATTCCAACCTTTTAAAAGGGCTACTTTTAAAGATCTCATGTTGAAGGTGGTTTTCTTGGTGGCAATTTGTTCCGCTAGATGGATCTCAGAGCCACAGACCTTGTCATGCAGAGATCCTTTCTTAAGAATTTCAGATTTGGGGATCTCCTTGTAGACCACTGTTCCAGCCTTTCTGCTGAAGGTGGTATTGTCTTTTCATTTAAGTCAGTTGGTGGAGCTCCCAGCCTTCCCATATTTGGAGGTTACAGCACCTCATGCGAGAGAGTTGCGGCTTTTGGATATCAAGTGCGCATTGTTGCGGTATCTTAAAGTTACTAAAAGCTTCTGCTTGTTGGATCACCTTTTTGTGCTGTGGAGTGATACGAAAAAGGGGCATAAAGCGTCAAAAGTCATGCTTGCACAGTGATTGAAGGCAGCCATTTGCTCCACGTATATCTGTCAGGAGAGTCTGTCCCTGAATGTCAGCAAGTGGTGGCTACTTCTAAGTGTTTGCACATTTTCACCAGGCATTATGGTTTAGACATCCAGGCGCCTGATGCTATGTGCTTTGGTGAGTGTACTTCGAGCGGCACTCTCGCGGTCCTACCCCATTTAGGGAAGTGTTGGTACATTCCAGGAATCTGGACTGATCTGGGTACATACAGGGAAAGGAAAATTGGTTCTTACTAGCTAATTTTCATTCCTGTTGTACCACAGATCAGTCCAGAGTCCCGCCCAATTGACAAAAGGGCTTTGGAGAATCTGCTCAATCTCTTATTGTAATTAATCTGAAAATTGACACAGGTTTTTGTTAGTCCTGCACATTTTTTTAGTGTGGACAAGTTTACTTAACTTTTTCCTCTTCCTTCTGCTCGTTCAGGGGGTGTTATTTCGTTATTAGTATGGTTGTTATCTTGGCTTGGGTACTTACCAATACTGTTGGACTGCAGGTGGCACCTGCAGTTATGTGGCAGTGTCAGCGAAACGTTCTCTGTCTCCATCTGCTGGAAGGGAGGAAAACCTGGGAGACTGGATAGTACTACAGGAATGAAAATTAGCAGGTAAGAACCAATTTTCCATTTGAGCTTGGCGAGGGGGGGGGGGGGGGGTCCTACTCTGAGGTAGAGGAGGAGCTGGAAACAGTCCTTGACATTCCTGGGTAAAGAACTCCCTTTTGTCATCTGCTTATTCCGTAGGGTTGAGTTGACTTCTGATCTCCCAGGTGGTGCTGTCTCTTTACATGTCAGATTTTTAAGGTTGAAGAGGCTCCTGCAGGAGATCTGTCTTGTTGAGTCTGCAAGTGTTTCCTCTTTACAAAGCAGCGGAGGATATGGTTGTATCAGAATGGGAGCCTCTTGAAAGGGGGCTCAAGGGTGTCAAGACTTTGAAGCTGTGTCCGCTGTCATGTAAAGCCAGGGAATGTATTTTTCAAATGCCTCAAATTGATGAGCTGCTTTGGCTGTGATCTACAAGATTACCATCTTGGTAGAAGGAAGCAGAGCCCTCTGGAGTCCTCTGAGATAAGATAGAGAAAATGAAGGAATGTTTCAAGAGTGTCTCAGTTCTTGGCTGTTAAAATGTCTATTTGTGGCATATGTGGCTTTAGTAGTGCATTGTTAATCAACTCTCAGAAAGTCAGGAAGCAGCCTGGCTGTAGGTGGTGGCCACCTTTTTTGGCAGATACTTTGTATGACCTTTCTGGGATTTCCTCATTATCCCTGGTCTCTGCTGTTGAAGCCAGGAGGCTGTTATGACTGCATCACTGGGTATAAGATGCATCATTCATGTCCCATCTTAGCAAGCATCTTTTTTTTTTAAGGGTAAGTTATTGTTTTCAGGTATGACTAGGAGTGGATCTAGAATCTTGGGGATGCTAAGTCTCAGAAGCTTGCTGAGGGTAAAGATCATTCAGCCTTCCAAAACAACAAAGGCCATCGTCCTTTCTGGGAGGCCAGAAGACAACCAGAGACGCAGTCTTCTTCACAAGCAAGCAAATTCAGAGGTAAGAATTGGACCTCTTGTGGAACCAGAAAGCCAAGAAATGATAGCACTGGGTCTTCAGGAGCTACCTGGTTGGTTGGCTAAGTGTGGTTGGGTGAGTCTTTGCCACACTAGTGCCGGTAGGCAGCTGCCTTCAAAGGTATTACCAGGAGTGAACCCACATCACCTCAGACCATTGGGTACTCTATAGAATGGATGTTCACTTGAATTCGCTATTCTTGTTTTCAGTGTCTTTATGGAGTCCCAATGTGGGTCAAATTCTAAAAAGTTTGCTGTAGAGAGTTCTCTGGAGAAACTTCAGGGCTTACAGGCTTGTGGTTCTGGTGCCACTAGGATCTCTGTCACAGCAGGCACTCGGTATATTTTGTGTTTCTGAAAAAGCATGGTTTTTACTGGCCAATTTTAAAAGACGTCAAATGCCTTCGGATGCCTCGTTTCCGTATGGAAACACATCATTCAGTAATTGTGGCAATGAGACTGATTACTTGTCTTCCCTGGATTTGTCAATGGGTCCTGTTTGACCAGAGCCTTGTAAAACTGAAGTGGCGTCTTAAGTTGTCTGTCACAGTGAATTAAGGAGACGGTTTCTTCTGCAATTTACTTGGGGGCTGGTGAGCTCTGGAGGTTCTTCGGGTTCATGCTACAAGAGCTCGGGCTTCCTTTTGGGCTGAAACTTCAGCTCTTGCACCAGATGTTTGTAAGGCAGCCACTTGGCCTGCCTTATATTCCATCACAAAATATTACAGATTAGATATAAAATCCAAGGGGCCATTGGAGCAGGCATTCTCAATGTATCCCTGTCTTCCTAGCTGCTAGTATGCAGGACATACATCCTGCATGTCTGGACTGGTCTAACAAGACGATAAAGGAGAAATTTTAACTTTTATCTGTTAATTTCTTTTCTTGAATCCTGTTAGACCAGTTCAGAACTCTCCCGGGAAGTCATTGGCTGTCCTTATTCTTCTCCTTGGCTTTAAAGACTTAGGTCTTGCAGAAGGTTTCGACTTTCCCTGTGGGGAGTACCCAAGGTTTATCGATCCTTTGCTTCCCTGTATATCCCTAGTTGGCATCTGGAAGGGAATGTTTACTGTAGTTGACATTTTTCGGAGCAATTTCAATTTTGCTTCCTTTGCTTTGACATAAGTATGTATAACTTATCTTCCTGCTAGACCAGTTATGTATGAGCTTTCCCTCAATCACAGCTGACAGACAGAAAATGCACCTCTTTTATGATGTTGCTCTGGCTTATAAGGGAGGTATGTTTTATGGCCCAGTCTCGGTAGTCTTGTTCTCTAGCAGTTGTGATTGATACAGAAGTCTAGCTCACAGAGTTGTGATTTGGTCTTGGCCTGGTTGAGCCCTTGGACTGTGGGCTACCAGCCCTTTGGGCTGTCTCTCTCCTGGTGGCAGTCTGGTCCTGGGATTAAAAAATGAAAAAAAAAGAAGAAACCATTGGAGATCCCTTGAGTTTTCTTTGTGGTCTGGTGAGTACACTTTGGAAAGGGTGGCGTGGTGTTTCCATCTTCTCCATCTTTCCATCCCAGGGGAGTGGGAACCCGAGGAGTATAATTGAGTTGTTGGGTGCTCCTTCTCCCTCCTCCCATTTGGTCCCCTTCATAACTCTCTCTTCTTTTGGCTTCTATAAAGTTTTCAAAAAAAAGAGCAGCAGTAGCATGTAGCTCCATGGTGTAGAGGGCCCTGGCTGCTGTCTCAGGAGCATGAAGGAGTGAGTACTCATTTGTTCCCCTGGACTCTGGAGAGAGAAAACACCATGGTTTTGAGTACTGTAGCTGTGTGCAAACAGCCATGGCAGAGTTTCACGGCAGAAGTTGTTGTGGCTCAGTCCCTGGGGAGACTGCGTTGGGGTATGGGATGCCAGGCCTTCAGCAATGTTTGTGGAAAAGCTCATAGAGTGCTTTCTCTCCTCGCTTCTCTATGCAAAAAAGGAGGGGAAATTAGAGGTGCAGCGGTAAGACAAAGTTGACTCCTCTCTCTCTGCCCACTATCTCAATGCCATAAAAAAATTATCACAAATGAAACTAATCCTAAATACAAAGAAAACTGAAATAATATTGTTAGAAAGAAAACACTCTCAATTTAACATCCCAGAATTTAAGTTTGAGAACACCACTTTGATGCCTTCACCATTTGCCAGAGATCTTGGAGTGATAATCGATTCTGAGTTGAATATGAAAAAACATATTGCGACTAAGTTAAGAGATGGTTATTTTAAATTATTAACTTTAAGAAGATTGAAACCAGTGTTGGAACCTTCTGATTTTAGATTGGTTCTTCAAGCTTTATTATTTGCTAATTTAGATTATTGTAATGCTCTGCTGCTTGGCCTACCTCAATCTACAATCAGACCTTTACAGGTATTTCAGAATACAGCAGCTCGAATCTTGTCAGGAAAAAAGAGGTTTGATCACATTTACCCCAACATTGATAGCATTACATTGGCTACCAATACATTTTAGAATACGTTACAAAGCTGCCTGTATAATATATAATATAATCTATGGGGAAAGAACAGAATGGTTGAATGCAGCATTGCGATTGCATGCCCGCAAAGAAATTTAAGATCGGCTAATAAAGGACTTTTATCAATTCTCACAATCAAATCAGCTCACCTCAGTCAAGTTAGAGAGAGAGCGCTGTCAATTGCAGGATCAAAACTTTGGAATTCACTCCCAGTTCAATTAAGGATGCAGCAGGAAAAAAGTAAATTCAAAGCAGAACTCAAAACATGGTGGTTTAATGCGGCATATAAGGAAAATGAGAAACAGACATGTGTTTAAGTCTTTTAACACCCATAGGTTATCTCATTTTAACTTTTTACTAATGCTGGAAATGTATACTTATATTTTTAATATTTTATTGGTTTAATATTTATGGTTTTATTTTTAACAGCTAATATGTTTTAGTAATTTCCCTCTTTTTTTTTTTTTTAATTTTTAGCTGTTTTATCTTTTTATAATTGATTGTAATTTCTTTACTGCATATTTATTGAAATGTAAACCGTTGTGAAGGCTATTGCTGAGATAACGGTATATAAATAATAATAAACCTTAAACCTTTTAAAAGGAAAAGAAAATCCAAAAAACAAAAGACCAGGAGAGAACAAAGTGCCATAAGAGGCTGGAGATGTGTGGCTTGTGGCACAAAGAAAGTGCCCACAGTTGCAGGCTCCTTATGCCTGGTATGTAGCTGGGAGGAGGCACAGCCTCCACATGGGACACTGGCCTCACCCCCAGCTTCAGCCACCTGTGCTTGCCCTTCCTGAGGTAGAATGTCAGGTCTGCAGGTTCTGGCCTTGAAGGAGTCCTCGGCATGAAACTACCTCAATAGAAAAACAGAAAGGGGACCCACTGTGTCCTTAGGAGGATTCTGTTCGGGCATTTACCAGAGTTTGTCCACCTTATGCCTCAGGCCTTCTCAGCTATTCAGAGGCCTGGATTAGGTTCCCTGCTCTTCCCAGCCTGGTCCCTGGGGGTTCTCCCTGATGAGAGTTCTTTCCCATGGAAGACCCAAGTTAACATAGGACTCAGGCTCTTTTTAGTCCAGATATTCACCCAGGAATCCAGAGTTGATTTTGGGTCAGATATGGATTCTAACCAGTTTAGGTCCTTTGAGTTCCTGGAAGAGGGGAAATGCTGAAGGAGCATGAGTTTACAGTGATACAGCTCTTCCGCAGAGATGAGTTAACAGCACTAATAATTATTTGCCATAAGTTATCACTCTCAAGGGGGTCCACAAATCATCACATTTTCCCCTTGCACCCGTCATTAAGGGTCATAGTGCTGGCAGAATGGGGTATGCCCCAGGGGGCTTTAAGGATGAAAAACTTATGAGCAGGATCTATCCTCTACCGATAAGAGGATAGGGAGGCCCTGGTTTCGGCCATCACTTGTAAAACCATTCTGGTTGAAGATGGATCATCTCTGAGGGATGCACAAGATATGAAAACCAATCTAATTCTGAAGCAGGCCTTTTCCACCAATGCCTTGACCTTGCAGGCCACAGTTATGTGGCCTGGGCAGTGGTATGCTGGGTTCAGCAGTTCTCAGATTCTGAGAAGGTGGCAAGAATAGAATCTAGAGTAGATTATTTGGCAGATATCCTGACGATCTGGTGAGGGTAACCTCCTCAGCATTGGCCTTGGAGGTGCTAGCCAGCAGGCTCTTATGTCTCCGGATTTGGGCAGTCGATACATAATCCAAAATTCTCCTTGGTAAATTGCACTTCAGAGGGAGACTTCTGTTTGGGAGGAGGTAGATAAACTTGTAAAGGATCTAGGGTCTCTAAATTACAGAGATTGCTTAAAGATAAGCACAGAGCAGGTGTTGGAGGCCCAAGGTGTCGGCACTTAGGGACTTCTGGGGGTTTCAGGTAGTAAATATATTGTGGCAAACCAGGCTGGGTGGCACAAGGGCAGTGGTCACAGAGGCACAATGGTCAATAAATAGGCTGGAAATAAGGGCTATACATTTAGTGCTCCAATACTTCCTCCCATTGCTGAAAGGGAGAGCAGTTGGGGTAATGTCGAACAATGACATGCCCATGGCATATGTAAATAAGCAAGGGGGCACCCATAGCTGGGTGCGAGTGCAGGGGACAACCCAGTTGTGAGAATGGGCAGAAGAGAGAACCTATTCCTTTCCAAGGAAAGGAAATTAATAGATAAGACTAAGTGTCGTTTTTTTTTTTTGGTTTTTTTTTTGAGAACCAATCCTACAAAATAATCCCCATTGCTTTCAATGGGAAAAAAATCTCCATTGTTTTCATTTAGCAGTTTGAAATGTTAGAATGCTGACAAGCATTCTATTCCTAATGCTCCCCCCTTCCCCTCCCCTTTGTCCATATCAACAAAGACAGAGAGAGAGGGACAGTAACTGAAGCAATTGGCAAAGGGTGGTGCATAAAAGTGCTGCCAAAGTACACACCCACATGTATATATTCTTAACCATCCCACATATACATCTCTCTCACACCTGCATCTGCTGTCTTCAGTAGAGAGAGACTTTGAAGCAGCTTCTCAGTTCACCCCTTCTCACATGTTCTCATATATACATATATTTGCCCCAGCCATTCCCTCAAGCACACAACTCCTTCACATCCAGCTTAGATATAGCCCTCCCACACATACACGCTCCTTTGCAACCACATCTACCTAAAAACACAAGGTTGTACCCTAAAAAGCACACCCTATATCCCCCCCCCCCAACGCATACACCCACACCTGCATTCCCCTCCCCAGAACACACCCTCACTACAGTTCTACAAATCTGTTGGAAAGCATTTCTGAAGCTATGCCTCTGCATGGTTTCCCTACTTGTTTATAAATCAGTCTTGTTGCATTTGGCTTTGAAAAATGAGCACACCTGTCTTAGTTTTTGGAAACCCAGTACTCTGGAATTAAGTCCTTGAGAATTACATACAGAATTTATTAGAGATCTGCTCTATCAGCTGCATTTTTTAATATCTATAATCTCCCCCTTCGTAGTTATTCTCTGGACTTAGTATAAGCTATTACATCTGTACTGATGTACAGTTTCTAGTACCTAAAGAAATATCTATTGAACATTCTGTAAAGTTACTAGGAATATATTTTACAATTATACAGTATTTTAGTCCACGTGAAATTGGTGTTCAATAAGCAAAAAACCAAAATACTATTAGAAAAATTTCCATTAATACATTAAATTATTTTACAATAGATTGATAATGTCCATGATCTAGGAATAATAAATAGTAACCTTACCATGAAGAAACAGATCAATAAGATAATAAAGGATGGTTACAACAAATTACGTATGTTTGCAACCGCTACTACACCAGGATTTTCGGACAGTATGCTAAACTCTAATATTTACTAATACGGATTACTATAACACACTCCTGTTAAGATTACCAGCTAATATATTGAGATCTTTACAATGACTGCAAAAATGCTAGCGCACGGTTCTAACAGGTAATAAAAACCAAAAAATGACTATCACCCTGCCTTAGATAGAAATTAATACCTACAGACAATTACCAACACTGTAACCAATTGTTTTTTGTTTCTGATTTTGCTGAACCTATTTATTTATTTTATTTGTTTTTGCTGAACCTATTACTATGAATGTCACTTTGTAAACCGTTGTGATCTATACATGGAACGACGGTATATAAAATGTTTAAATCACACTGCATTGGTTACCCATCATATTTATAATTCAATATAAAGTACTATGTATAATACACAAAACTATTATTTCAAATACCTTAGGTTGGTTAAGAGCCTCACTGTACCTTTACACCCCACAAAGGGATTTATAATCAGCAAATAAAGGCCTTTTAAATGTTCCATCATTACGATCTGCGCATCTGAGTGAGGTACGCGAGAGGGCCATTTCTGTGGCTGTGCCAAAATTGTGGAACTCAATACGATACGAACTGAAACAGAAGGATCTGAGGTAATTTAAGAGAGAACTTAAAACTTGGCTCTTCAAAGCGGCTTATGATAGCAGCAATCAAATACAATAATTGAGGGCTAGCAGCTTATTGCTTACTGCTAGAGAGCGAAATCGGCAATAAAGAAATATATTAGATCATTTTACTAAGATGCAATGATTAGTTGCATCTTTATATTATGTTTATAGTTACTATGACTATGTTGATGTATTTTTTAAATTTTGTTGTGACCTGTTACGATTGTATACAGAGTGACGGTCTATAAATAAACTTCTTCTGTGCCCTCTTTCCCTCAGCACTTTCACCCACATCCCTGGAGGTACAGCTAATTGTGCTTCCTGTTCATACCCCAGATCAGTCCAGACCAAGTGGGTTTTGCTTCCTTACTTGCAGATAGAGGCAGAGAATAAAAACTTTTCAGGCACTGCTACATAACTGAGTGTGCCACTTGCAGTGTCTCAGTATTTCTCTGTCTCCAGCAGATGGTAGAGGTGCAAACCTGCAGTCTGAGGGTTGAAAAAATGGAAAACAAAAATAGAAAGAGACAGAAATGATAGAGGTGCTTCCTGAGGTTTTAGGTACCTTTTGTGGACCATCCTTCAGGTGCGGGGGGGGGGGGGGGGGGCGGGGGTTTGGCAATCCATGATCTGCCTCCATCCGCAAAATCCGGAGTGATTGAAAGCTGGGGGACCCGGCTCTCCCTCCCTCTGAGGTCTTCTCTCCCACACCGTGGCCAGAAGCAGGGAAGTATGCATTCTTGTTGAGTTTTCAATGGAAGGGCTTTTCCATCTAACCCCCCCCCCCCCCCCCTGAAAAGGGACTTTAGTGGTGGTGGAAGAAGTGGGCCAATGGGGGTGGTGCATTTTGAGCAGCAGGCACCGGCGAGAGGAGAGCGCTGGGTTCTTGGCACCAGCCCTGGTGGTCTGGAGCAGCTTGGAGAAAGTCACTTACACTGCTTTGGTGTCTTGTGCCATCGGCAAATTTTTTTGGGTTATCGCAACAGGAGCTGGTGCTAGCGGGCCATGTGTATTGCATTCATGGGGCCGGCCTCAGAGTATGGGAGAGCTTGTTGGGCTTGTAGCTTGAGACGTGCATGTCTCAACGCAGCTGTGCTGTGCTTGATTGTGCCTTGTGTATGGGGGGTAATCTCCGTGGAGGCAGTAAGAGGAAAGAGCCACAGTTGGCAGGGCTTATGGCCGAGGCTCCTGGTGGGGCTATAGATGCAGTGGCCATTTGTACTGCACATGGCAAAGAAGCAGGCAGTTTCTAGGAAACTCAGGGATTCTTCTCCTCTGCTTTCGCTCATGGTCCAGGAGGACTGTTGGGGGAACTGGAGGAGAATGTGCTGGAAGATGGGCCTGCTGAGTTTGAAGACTTCTTAGCAGATTTTGTTCCTCACATGGCCTGCTTGGCCAAGAGGGGAGCAGGGGGTAAATGAGCCCGTTCCAGAAGCCGCCGCATCCTGCTAAGAGGGCCAAGTTGGGTCCCCCAAATGGGTCAGGGAGCTTTCTGTGCCGCTTGGGGTTAGGATGTCATCCTGGAGATGAAGGGGCCTCAGAGTTGGAAGGCTAGGAGGATCTGGGAGAGGATCCTGTTGATAATCCTGGAGATGGGCCCATGGATGCTGATCTGGATGGGAGCAATGATTTTTCTGATCCGGAAGAGGTCCCGATCATTGAAGGGAATGACCCGGGGTTGTCCGTTTTATTCCGGAGAGAGGATGTACAAAATCTTATTCCCCATGTGCTGGAAGAACTATTGATCAAGGTCACCCAGGAGGAGTATGATAATGAGGGGGTGGACCCGGTTCTGGATGGACTACTGGGGCTGCCAAATGCTTTTCTATTGCATAAGAAGGTGAAGAAGCTGGTGAGCCAGGAGTGGGATGCTCCTAAGGTGGGCCTCAGGGTAGGCAAAGCAATGGCGAAGTTGTACCCATTGACAGATGAGAACTTGGAACTTTTGTCACTTCCTAAGGTGGATACTTCAGTCTCGGTGGTGACCAAGAAGATGGCATCCCAATGACGGGGTTGGCAACGCTGAAGGATGCCCAGGACCGAAAGCTTGGAGATTCAGTTAAAAGGGCTGTTTGAAGTTTCGGCTTTGAGCCTTTGGGTGGCGATCTGTGGTAGTCTGATGCAAGGGGTTCCCTGTACGTACCAGGATCAGTCCAGACAGCTGGGTTATGCCTCCTGTCCAGCAGATGGAGTCAGAGAGAAAACTGAAAGCACCCCCTAGATATACTGGTGTGCCACCTGCGATCCCTCAGTATTATCTCTGACTCCAGCAGATTGAGAGGCATAACCTGCGGTCCTGGCCTGGTCAGTTTGTCAGTACTGGGAAACAAATTATTATAGTACGCTAGTTATACTTAGAACCGGATCAAGTGGTTTCTTCTCTCTCTTGTTGTGTTATTCTTGTTAGACTGTCTGTTTCTCTCGCTCTCTCCCTGGCAGCGCAGGAGCTTAGAGCGTGGCAGGCACAGAGGGCTTGCCCTCTTATTTTCCCCGGCTTAGAGTGTCCATGAGGCTGGGGAGAGTTTACCGGTGGGCCGGTCACCCTTCCCCCATTTTCCAGGGTCCTAGCCCTGAAGGGGGTTTAGAAGGAGAGCAAAGTTGAAAAAAAAAAAAAAAAGACAAAAAAGTGTTTGAGCCATTTAAGGCCTGTTGGTGACAGGCAGTGAGCTGGTTTGTTGCTTAGCCCCGGCCTGCCAGTGCCTCTACGGACGTCGGAAGGGGTGGCTGGGTCACCCGGCGCAGTTCTCTGGTACAATTTACTTACCTTCTTTTTTGGCGCGCTTTTCTGGTAGCTCCTCTGCCGCCGCGATGCAGCGTTCTTCGGCCTGCACGGCCTGTGGGGGGGCGGGGGCGCGACTCTCCCGGGAGGGTCTCTGCTCCCACTGTCTTCCCGGGGGCGGGGGACCTTCCCTGGGGTCGAGCGCTGCCCGCAGCGATTCTTCTCTGCCCCCGACGCCGCAGCTTAGCACAGCTCCGAGCAGCCATCCTCCGGCCCCTCCTCCTTCGGGGAGGTGAGCGGCGGCCATCTTGGCCACGAGGCAGGCGGATCACTCGGCTGCAGAGGAGGAAACCTCTCCTCCCCCTTCCCTTCCCGACCTCAGCCCGCGCCCATGGGGCGATTTGGGGGATTTCGGAGCCCCCCTTCTCCCGGGCTCACATAAGTTGAATTAAAAAAAAAAAAAAAAAGGTCGGTGCCGTTTTCGTCTGTCTGTGTGCTCCTAAAGCACAAAGCTCTACTGCAGGCAGAATCTGGTGGGGAAGCAGCAGGTCCCTCTCCCCCGAAGACTCCCAGGACAGGAGACCCCGCTGGGGGCGGGGATCTACAGAGACGCAGGCCACCCACCCGAGGGGGGGGGCCGGGAGTGCGGGGGACTCAGCCGCTCCGGGCCCTCCAGGGGGGGCACCAGCGTTGCATGCAGCGGACGACCTAGAGGTCTTAGAAGGGATGCCCCCAGGTGCTACATTTATTTGGGAAGGATGAGTTAAGTCCCTCATCCTCCATGTCATGCAAGGGCGGGAGCTGCCTGCTCCACCTTCCAATGTTGCTACCTCCACGGGGGATATTGCTATGGCCAGCCTTAGGGCCCCCCGATTTTCCCTTTACATCCCAAGGTTTTCTAAATTTTTTCTAAGGAATGGGAATTACCGGAGGCTTCCCTGCGGATGAACAGGGCCATAAATTAAAAAAAAAAAAAAATAAATAAAAATTTGTATTCGTGACCCGCGGTATATTTGGATCTGTTCCAGACGCCCGCGGTGCATTCAGCGATCACGGCTGTGGTCAAACATACGGCTAGTCCGGTTACGGGGGGAATAGCCTTGCAGGATCTCCAGGACCCTAGGTTGGAGGCCTTATTGAAACGCATTTTTGACGTGGCGGCCTTGGGGGTACGAGCAGCCGCGTGCAGCAGTCTCGTCCAGAGGGCCATCCTGCGCTGGGTCCAACAGCCTTGACCGCGCAGGAGCTCCCTCCGGCTGTGGCGGAGCAGGCAAAATTGTATTGAAGCGCCGGTCGCATACGCAGCGGATGTTTTATATGATTGCTGCGCACTTCAGCGAGAATTATGTCCTCTACAGTTTCAGTGCGGCGGTTGTTGTGGCTCCGTCGTTGGTCGGCAGACGCCTCCTCCAAGGCCAGGTTGGGCTCCTTCCCCTCTTAAGGGCAAGTTGTTATTCGGTGAGGAACTAGATCAGATTATTAAGGACCTGGGAGATAAATAGGTTTACAAATTGCCCGAGGACAAGCCCCATCGGTTTCGGCCCTCTGGGAATACCAGGGCTCGGTTTCTGGGTCAACGGCGTTTCCGTACGGGTATGGGTGATTTCTTCCCCAGATGCAGCAACCCACGACGTCCCAGTCCTGGTCTTCTTCCTTTCATGGTAGGTGGCCTCCGCGGGGAGGTGCCTCGCAAGGATTTCTGCCGGCAAGCCCGCTCATTGAAGACGCGCAGTCCCGCTCCTCCGTTCCTTTAACCGGAGATCGGCTGTCCCGTCTTTGGGAGGAGTGGGTCCAAATAACTTCGGATCTATGAGTGCAAGACGTGACTCGGCGAGGTTACGAGTTGGATTTTGCACGTTCACTCCGGGATCTCTTCATAACATTGCTGTGCGGGCCCCCGGAGAAGCAGCAAGCTGTACTTCAGTGGTCCCGGTCCCACCGGACGACATCAAGACAGGTCGGTATTCCATATACTTTCTGGTTCCCAAGAAGGAGGGCACCTTCAGACCGATCTTGGATCTCAAAGGGGGTGATCAAGGCCTTACGCGTGCCTCGTTTTCGGATTGAAACGCTACGGTCGGTTATTGCGGCCGTTTACAGGGGAGACTTTTGGCTTCTTGGCCCTGGCCGAGGCGTATCTTCACATCGGTATCCGAGAGCGGCATCTGAGGTACTTGTGGTTCATGGTGTTGGGACGTCATGGCCAATTTTGTGCCCTTCCATTCGGGCTGACGACCGCTCCTCAGGTATTCACCAAGGTTCTCGTAGAGGTTGCGGCCTCTCTGTCGGCAAGGGGTTCTAGTGCATCCCTATATCGACGATTGCTTCCTCCGGACGAAGTCGCGAGACTCTTGCTATCGGGCGGTTCCTTGGTGGTGCGGCAACTTCAGTTGTTGGGTTGGGTGGTCAGCCTCGCGACGAGTTGACTCGAGACAACCCAACAGTTGGAATTTTTGGACGCTCGCTTCAATACCCTAAAGGGCAAGGTTGTTTCTCCCACATCAACGCATGCTCAATCATGGCTCAGGTGAGGCGCCTGATTGCCCTTCCCATTCCTACGGCTTGGGATTATTTAAAGATCATTGGTCCTTTGGAGTCTACTGCGGAGTTAGTGCAGTGGACTTTTGCGCAAATGCGGCCATTACAAACCGCATTGCTTTCTCGTTGGGATCTCAGGTCCAAGGTTTACGGCCTGGAACTGCCCTGGCTGGACCCGGCCCACTCCAGTCCTTCCAGGTGGCTAACTCCTGGTCTTCTCCTGCAGGGTGCGGACCTGGAGTCTCCGTCTTGGACTGTGGTGACGACGGATGCCAGCCTATCGGCCTGGGGGGGGCGTTCTGTCAGGCCCGAGCAGTCCAGGGCGCGTGGACAGCGCTCCAGTCCACTTGGTCCATCAATCGCCTGGAGACCAGAGCGGTGCTTCTGGCCTTATGCCGCCTCCTCCCGATCGTCCACGACCGAGCAGTCCGGATTCTGGTGGACAATGCGACTACAGTGGCGTAAGTAAATCGACAGGGGCGGCACTTGTCGAGCATAGCGGCCACTCACATTGCCGGCGTGGACAACGGGCAGGCGGATTCTCTCAGTCGTCGGCATCTAGATCCCGGAATATGGGAGCTGTCGGCGGAGGCGATGCACCTCATCGCCCAGCGTTGGGGGACCCCACGCTTGGATCTGATGGCGACCAGACTAAATGCGAAAGCGGTGCGTTTCTTCGGCCGAAGGCGGGAACACGGGTCAGAAGGAGTGGACACGTTGGTGCTTCCGTGGCCCCGTCAGTTTCTTCTTTACATGTTTTCCTCCATGGCCTCTGGTCGGAAAGGTGTTGCGGCGCATAGAGTATCACCAAGGCCTGGTGATTCTTGTACCTCTGGAATGGCCGCGCCGTCCGTGGTTTGCGGTTTCGTCAACCTGCCGTCGACGGTCCACTACGGCTGGGGCATCTTCCAAATCTTCTCTGTCAGGGCCCGGTGTTTTCGATCTGGCGGATCACTTTTGGCTGGCGGCCTGGCTTATCAGCGGAAACAGTTGAGGTAGAGAGGCTATTCAGACGCGGTTGTTTCAACTCTCCCTCAGGCGCGAAGGTCTTTGGAAGATTTCCACGTTTGGTGCGCTGCGCTACCTGTTGCGCCCCGTCATTCGTCTGTGGGTCACATGCCTTCATTTCTGCACGATGGCCTGCAGAAGGGGTTGGCGTACAATTCGCTCCGAGTTCAGGTTGCGGCGTTAGGTTACTTGAGAGGCAAGGTCGAGGGGTTTTCTCTTGCGAGTCACCCTGCTGTTGTGCGGTTTTGTTTTGAGAGGTGGTCGGAATTGGCGACCTCTGGTGCGTGTTCCTTGTCCTTCCTGGAACTTGAGCTTGGTACTCTGTGGCCTGTGTGCGGCACATTTGAGCCTATCAGGATGGCTTCCTTGACGGACCTACCTCTCGAGACGGTTTTCCTAGTGGCCATCTCCTCGGTCCGTCGTGTTTCTGAGCTGCAAGCTCTTTCCTGCAGAGCACCATTCTAGCATGTTTCCACGTCGGGAGTCTCCTTACAGACCGTACCCTCCTTCTTACCTAAGGTGGTTTCTTCGTTCCATGTTAACCAGACGGTTGATTTGCCCTCTTTCTCGGAAGAGGAGCTCCGGTCGGCTCCAGGCAAAGACCTGAGGCGTTTGGACGTCCGTCGGGTCCTTCTGCGTTATCTGGAGGTTATTAACGACTTTAGTAGGTCAGACCACCTGTTTGTCTTGTGGAATGGGCCCAAGAAGGGGCTTCAGGCGTCCAAGTCTATTATCGCCGCTGGTTGAAGGGCGCTATCGCGTCCACGTATATTGGTTGCGGTAAACCGGTTCCAGATGGGCTTACGGCTCATTCTTTGCGTTCTCAGGCGACTTCGTGGGCGGAAAAACGTCAATTGGTCTCTAGTCAAGAGATCTGCAGGGCGGCCACTTGGTAATCATGGTATACGTTTTCCCGGCATTATCGGTTGGATGTCCGTGGTCCGTCCGCTCAGTCGTTTGGGAGCAGCGTGATTCGAGCGTGACTCTCAGGGTCCCACCCCAGTTCAGGCGGCTCGGGTACATCCCAGCTGTCTGGACTGATCCTGGTACGTACAGGGAAAGGAAAATTAGGTTCTTACCTTTGCTAATTTTCGTTCCTGTAGTACCAAGGATCAGTCCAGACGCCCGCCCACGGTTCTGGGAGTCCGCTCGTCTTCTCATATTCCACGGTCCTTCCTTGGCAGATTGTGTTCGCTACGTTCGGACCAGTTTTTAAGGGTAAGTTGTAATTCCTCAGTTTGTCTTTTACACTATTTGTGTTGTATTAGTTCTACCTGGTCTTCTATGTTGTCCAGGAAGTTTCTGTTTGATCTAGTCTTTAAGTACCTACATGCCTACAAAATTACAAGGGGTACAGGAAATTTTTGAGGAAGTTGTCTGAAGTGGTCAATTACTTATTTCTGCTTTGATATCACATATACTGAGGGATCGCAGGTGGCACACCAGTATATCTAGGGGGTGCTTTCAGTTTTCTCTCTGACTCCATCTGCTGGACAGGAGGTATAACCCAGCTGTCTGGACTGATCCTTGGTACTACAGGAACGAAAATTAGCAAAGGTAAGAACCTAATTTTCCTTTTGTTTGCACTGGGTGCAGAAGGCTCAGGAGAAGGCATCTACCCCTGGGGGCAATTCCAAATAGACGGCCTGGTTGGAGGCCGCTGTGGCCTATGTGGTTGCGCTTTATGATTTGGTTTGGACATCTTCCAGAAGCATGGCCTTGGCAATAGCGACATGAAGACTCGTGTGGATGTGTGGACCAAGTTGCAACTATGTAGTCTCCCTTTCAAGGGAAAGTTATTGTTAGGAGAAGACCTGGAACAATTGATGAAGCATTTGGGGGGAGTCAAAAGGGGGAATAAGTTGCCACAGGATGATAAAAGTAGCAAGAAGACCTTTCCAGCCCGTTCCCGCTTCCGGGATATGAGGAGATTTTTCGCTCTGGCAAGAGTTCTTCAGCTTCTGGGCAGAAGCAGAACTTGGGAAGGCAGCAGTCCTTTCGAGGTTCCGCAGACCCTCCATGGAGAATTCCAATCGGGATCAGAGGTGGAAAGTCTTCGCAAGGAATTCAGGTTGGTCCACTCTTCTGAGGAAGTTGTAGGAAGACGTTTATCCTGATTTTATGAGGCGTGCACTAAGATCACATCAGACCAATGGATCCTAGAGGTGATAAGAGACGGTTACGCTTTAGAATTTTCTTGCCCAGAGAGGCCTTCATGGTGTCCCAATGCACATCCCGTGGCAAGCGAGAGGTGGTTAGAGATAAGTTGCAGTGGCTGCAAAGACTAGATGTAATTGTGTCCGTTCTGATGATGGAGCGGGGTCAAGAGAGGTATTCTATTTATTTTGTGGTTCCCAAGAAGGTCACATTCCCAACCCATTCTGGTTCTCCAGAAGGTCAATGCAGCACTGTGAGTCCTGCATTTTCATATAGAGACTCTGAGGACAGTGATAGAGGAGAGTTTCTGGTGGTGTTGGATCTGATGGAGACCTATATGAATATTCCCATTTGCTCAGAGCATCAGAAATTGTATGCGGTTCATGGTACTGGGGCAATGGCAGGTGCAGGTGATTAGTCTACTGCACCTTTTGGTGCCCAGGGCCTGGGATTATCTGCAGATTGTGTGATCTATGGCGTGCTTTTGTCCCATTGGAATGCATTGCCAGAGGACTTGTCTTTACTGCTGCAGGGGGGTTCCAGATCCTGTCTCTCGTGGTGGCTATCTTGCCACAGTTTGGAGAAGGGGGTCGATCTGGAGACTCCAGACTGAGTGGTGATGAACACGGGGGCCACAGAGTGCTAACAGAGACTCGCAGTTCAAACACAGGATGTCATCATGGGACTGCAGGAGGAAGGTGCCACTGGTGTTTAAACTGCAACCCAGCCAGTTTAGAGGAGCCGGTTGGGGCAGAGTGAGAGCAGGGAAAAAATGGGCCTAAGGGGAAGAGCAGAAGAAAGTGTGTATGGGGGGGCAGGATTGACTAGAGTGCCAATTGTAGAAATTCTGAACATTTGTACCCAAGGAGTAAAAGTTTTTTGCGTATGTCTTTCCACTTAACTATTTTCAATATGCAATCCAATACCAACTCTATTTCTCTCCCCCCCCCCCCCCCCCCCCAATCTTGTCATTTTAACTTGATATACCGCTTTACTTATCACTGCCATCCCAGGGCCAGTATAAGGATATTAGATTCACTAGGCAAAGCTTACAGCTGTGCATGACCTTTCCCCACATATAATTAAAAATTATGCAGTTATAGTAGATTCAAAATACAGTCTTCTGAGGTACAAATATCACAGCACATATTTATAAGGCCCATATTCAACCGCTGCATGTCTGTGCTAATTAGCCAGATGTACTTATTTGGCTAACTAGTGCTGTACATTCAGTGGCATAGCTGTGTCGCTGAATATACCCATTATCTTTAAAGTAAACCAGATAAGTATATCTGGCTAACTTTTTAGGACAGCCCTATGGCCCGGCCAGAGTTAGCTGGATAAATTGGTTAACTCTGATTATTATTAGCTGATTAACTTATTCGGCTAACTTGACTCCTCCCCAGTCCATCTATTCCCTGCCCTTGCTGGCTAAAAACTTAGCTGTAGCCAGGTATTCAGCGGTGCCACTCAGCTGGATTAGTAGTACTTCTCTAGCTGAGAACCATTTTGAATATCGGCCTCTCCATTTACACAACTAGTTGTGGTTCATACTAGAAAACTTTGCAAAAAAAAAGACACTTGCATCTCATATAATATTAGGCCTGTTGTGATGTGTTAGGTGTGGGCTTGCCCATCAAAGTCATGAGTGAACTGAATTATAATATAGTAAACCCTCCCAAACCAAAACAGCACTAATTGCCAGCACGCAAAACAGTAAAAACCCTACCTAAGAAAAGGCAACACTGCAAATATTACTCCAGAGTCTATTAACATCAATACGTCACCTATTCGGAAAACAGAACAGGCCAGGCTGCTATAGAGCCTTATAAAGAAACTATACGCTAATAGAATACCTCACTTAGTCACAAATGTAGAACACAGACAGACCCTCACCAAATACAGAAAAAAGTGATCATAAAGTATAAATAGAAATGTACAGGTGGAAACCACAACAAGCCAGACTGTAAATCATTCAAGAACTGAAAAACAAACATCACCATTCCTCACAAAAAAAAACAATAAAACCATGAAATATAAATTATCATAATAAAGCCATACTAATAAAAAGAATAAATATTTCAAAACAGATGGTGAACAGAATAATAATAATTAACTCATATTAAAATTTTAAAATATACAAAACCAATAAAATATTTCAAAATGGCACACACTGCAAATAATTAAAATAGAGCTAAAAGATATCCCCCGTTCTCCATACTTGGGAACGTTTGATTTCCAGTCACCCTGAGATGGTCCTGGATTGGTCAGGAAGAAGGGAGGATACATAATTTATTCTCTCTCTCTCTCTTTTATACACACACTCCCTAACATACACATTAATTTTTGTCTCACGGTTCATTCTCCTGCACACTCCCTCTCACACTCTGTGGTACTCTGTCCCTCGCTCTTATACAGGCTCTCCCTGTCTGTCTCTGTCATTCACACACAAGCTCTCTCATTCACTGGCACTCGTCTCACAAACACACAAACGTTCTTTTACTCACTGGCGCTATCTCCCTCACTCTCACATACATGCTCTCTGTCTCATACATACGATCTCTTGCTCATTGGTGCACTCGCACACAAACGAAAGACTCAGTGACTGGTGCTGTCTCCCTCCTTCACACGCATGGTACTTTCTCCCTCTCTTACACACAGTCTACCACTCTCGGGTGCGCTCTTCCTCACTCACACATACATTAAGACCAAGCTCTCTCTCACAGGCACTCTCACACTTGGGACTCTTCCCTTCAGCGTGTTGACATCCTGTTGGGCCTTGACTTGTGCACCACATGTCGCAGGAGAGGAGGTGTCAATGGACAACTGGGTCTTTCCTTGTTCACTGCTGGCATCTGGAGGGGAGGTCTTGATGGCCCTACTGGGTCTTTAAATGTTGCATGGTGGGCAGGAGGGGAAATACTGACAGACCAGTAGGCCTTTTCATGGTACACAAGAAAAGGCCCATCGGGGCTGCCATCACCTCTCCTCCATGTTTGGAAGGAGAGGTGCCGGCAGGCCGATGGTGTGGGATGGGAAGAGAGATGCCGGCAGCCCCGATGGGCCTTTTCTTGTGTACCTCGGGCAGGACAGGAGGGGAGGTGCCAGCGGCACCAACGGGCCTTTTCTTGTGTACCGCAGCCAGGAGAGTTGCCAGTGGCTGAAGGAGGAGACTCAGGGTATGGGCCGTTGCTGCAGCAGGGCTAAGTTAGAGCACGCAGGCAATTTCTCAATGGAAGTCGAGCGCTAGCATAAGCTGTGGAGAAAAATCACAGCTTCTCCAGGCTAGTTACGAGTTGCGGGTGTCAACATAGCTGCTGTGCTGGATTGGAGGGTTAAAATTTGGACAGTTTCCGGACATTTTAGCCCTCCATCTGGCTAGTGCAGTGCTTAAAGTTAGTGGTCCATGGTACACCCTTTTTTAAAGTTAGTGGTGCTTGTGCACCACTGTTTACTATGGATGGTATGTCCCTGCTCCCAGTGTCGTGGAGATTGGGTACATCCCACTTGTCTCGATTGATCAGGGGTATAAACAGGATAGGAAAATGGTTCTTACCTGCTAATTTTTGTTACTGGAATACCACAGATCAGTCAAGAAGCCTGTCCCCTTGGTTTCGAAAGACTGTTATTGATTTGGTTTGTTTTTATAATGCAGAATTTACTGTGTTGAACTTGTGGAACTGAAGAAATTTGGTCCCTTTGTTACATTTGAGGGCTCCAAGATGCTCCAATCCATTGTTTTCTGTTCACCCAGGAGGGAGAGATGATTTTAGTTTGGAGGGTTGCCTCTATTTTGGCTTGGGTACAGGTCAGTACTGAGGGGACCGCAGGTGGAACTCTTGGTTATGTAGCAGTGCCTGAAAAGTTCTTCTTCTCTGCATCCACCTGCTGGTAGGGAAAGGAAAACACACTTGTCTTGACTGATCTGTGTTATTCCAGGAACAAAAATTAGCAGGTAAGAACCAATTTTCCTTTTCACAGTGATTTTCAGGGCTTCTGCAGAGATTCTCAAAATGTTCCAGCCCAATGGAATGTTGCTGCCTCTGCTGTTGCTGAAAGCAATTCTCTGCCCATCTCTGTGGGGCATGGATCAGCTTGTGTGTTCAATGACAAATTTTTTCTAATCCACCTTCTGCCTACGCTTAGGAGAAGGCAGAATATCAATTGTTTTATAAATAAAGCACTGGGTGATCATTCTTCAGTGTGGCTTACTTTGGAGGGATTGACAGATTTCCCCCCTCTGGTGGTTGGTGCTTTCCATCTTACTTATATGGGGATTGGGGTTTCCTAACCTATATATAGTGTGGCTAATGTAACCCCAATATTTTAAAAAGGGCCCCAGGGGCGATCCAGGAAACTACAGACCTGAAGTTAGCCTGACTTCAGTGCCTGTAAAAATAGTGGAAAGTATTCTAAACATCAAAATCACAGAACATATAGAAAGACATGTTTTAATGGAACAAAGTCAGCATGGCTTTACCCAAGGCAAGTGTTGCCTCACAAATCTGCTTCACTTTTTTGAAGGAGTTAATAAACATGTAGATAAAGTTGAACCGGTAGATGTGTATTTGGCTTTTCAGAAGGCGTTTGATAAAGTTCCTCATGAGAGGCTTTTAGGAAAAGTAAAAAGTCATGGGATAGGTGGTGATGTTCTTTCGTGGATTACAAACTGGCTAAAAGACAGGAAACAGAGTAGGATTAAATGGACAGTTTTTTCTCAGTGGAGTGGAGTGCCTCGGATCTGTATTGGGACCCGTGCTTTTCAATATATTTATAAATGATCTGGAAAGAAATACGATGAGTGAGGTAATCAAATTTGCAGATGAAACAAAATTATTCAGAGTAGTTAAATCACAAGCTGATTGTGATAAATTGCAGGAAGACCTTGTGAGACTGGATAATTGGGCATCCAAATGGCAGATGAAATTTAATGTGGATAAGTGCAAGGTGATGCAAATAGGGAAAAATAACCCACGCTATAGTTACACAATGTTAGGTTCCATATTAAGAGCTACCATCCAGGAACGGACTGTTTTCCCCAGCCCAGCCCCGGAACAACGCTTGCTCAGGAGGAGGAGCCTGCCAGCTTTAAAATCTGCTTGGAGCGGTGCAGCAGGGAGGAATGGACTGTTTTCCCCAGCCCAGCCCCGGAACAACGCTTGCTCAGGAGGAGGAGCCCGCCAGCTTTAAAATCTGCTTGGAGCGGTGCAGCAGGGAGGAACGGACTGTTTTCCCCAGCCCAGCCCCGGAACAACGCTTGTTCAGGAGGAGGAGCCCGCCAGCTTTAAAATCTGCTTGGAGCGGTGCAGCAGGGAGGAATGGACTGTTTTCCCCAGCCCAGCCCCGGAACAACGCTTGCTCAGGAGGAGGAGCCCGCCAGCTTTAAAATCTGCTTAGAACGGCGCACCGCCAAAGCCGCGCGCGCGGCTTTGTCCGGACTAGACGGACTGGCAGGGAATCCTTGTCTGATCACTTCGCTGGGACTCATGAGTACAAATTGCACAAAGTGGAACTTCTTTTTCTGACTGTCTCGAATTGATATTGTTGCTTTCACCAATGCCTGTTAAAAGAAAGGGTAAGGTTAGGGTCTTCCCCCCCTGAGACTCTGCCCCCGTTAATGCAATTAGAAATTGAGCGTTTCATGACGCAGCTAAAAAGTCAGGGTGCCAGTGACTCTGTTGGGAGCTCCCTGGAAGGAGAACAGGCAGTTCCCCTAGAAGAGGCTTCCCTAAGCCCTGACCTACGTACACCTCCAATGTATCGTGGAATAGAGGGAGCAACAGCTGAGCCACCTACCGAAGATGTAGGAGGTGATCCAGCGACAGAGGGAGTTACTCCTATCTCAGTAGTAGAAAATATAGGAGGAGATGGGGAAAAAAAAAGAGGTCTCTCTTATAGGGGAAGGAGGAATAATAGCCTCCTCAAATTTCCATCAAACCCCACCCCATCCTCCTCTGTATAGTTCTACAGAGGAACAACAGCCCACGCTTATAAGATCGGAGACAGCCACATTGAGAGATATTTGGGAATTGATCAATAGTTTAAACGTGACTGTGAATCGTCTAGAAACAAAAGTAGATTCAGTATCCTTAAATTTTCAAGGTCAGTGTCAATCCTTACAGCAACAAACGACTGAAATTACGAATAGAGTTCAAGAGTCTGAGGAAAAAATTAAATTAATCCAAAATTTGAATACGACCATGATTAAAGATCAAATATCATGCTCAAAAAGGTTAGAACAACTAGAAAATAATGTACGACATCTAAATGTTAGGTTTCTTAACTTTCTCAAAGTTGTGGGAGAAATCCCGTTTATAACTTTAAAGAAATTTTTAGCTGAGGTACTTGGTTTTCCTGAAGGTGTATTATCAATTAACACTTGTTTCTTTGTTAAGAGTACCCCTAGAGTTGCTACAACAGTACCGGTTAATCTTACTAGTTTTCTTGAAAACTCTACTTTGGAAGTACTGGAAAGGAATACTTTAATAGTTTCTTTTATTTCTACATTAGATATCAGTAAATTAATGAAGATTTATTTCCAAAAATACCCTATATTATATTATGGTCAAAATGTGAAACTTTTTCCTGACTTAGCCCCTGTAACTCGCAATAAAAGACGAGAATTTTTGGCAGTAAGGCAAAGGGTAATTTCTTTAGGTTATTCCTTTCAATTGAAATATCCTTGTCAGTGTATTTTAAAAAAAGGAAACGAATCATTTAGTTTCTCAATAATAGAACAATTACATCAGTTCATTGAAGCACGTGAGCCTGTCACTTCATCACCAATACCTCAAAATGGGTAAAGGCAGGACAATTTATAGGAAATGCTGCATCAATGTGCATGTTACTTGCTTTTTGTATTTCTTTATTATTTTCCTGATTTCCTTAAACTCACAAGCCTGGCGCATAAGGTTTTCTTATTCTTTATTATTGCAAGGTTATAAGATAAATTGTGTTGAAATTCAAGCATATGTTCCCACTTGTAATGCAATATATTGAATGTAAATGGTTTACGTTATGTAAAAACTGAAAACTCTTGATAAATAAATATAAAAAAAAAAAAGAGCTACCATCCAAGAAAGAGATCTAGGCGTCATAGTAGATAACACGTTGAAATCGTCGGTTCAGTGTGCTGCATCAGTCAAAAAAGCAAACAGTGTTGGGAATTATTAGGGAATGGTGAATGAAATGGAAAATGTCATAATGCCTCTGTATCGCTCCATGGTGAGACCGCACCTTGAATACTGTATAAAATTCTGGTCACCGCATCTCAAAAATTATACAGTTGCAATGGAGAAGGTACAGAGAAGGGCGACTAAAATGATAAAGGGGATGGAACAGTTCCCCTTTGAGTAAAGACTAAAGAGGTTAGGAATGTTCAGCTTGGAGAAGAGACAGCTGAGGGCGGATATGATAGAGGTGTTTAAAATCATGAGAGATCTAGAACAGGTAAATGTGAAACGGTTATTTACTCTTTCGGGTAATAGAAGGACTAGGGGGCACTCCATGAAGTTAGGATGTGGCACATTTAAAACTAATCGGAGAAAGTTTTTTCACTCAACACACAATTTAAACTCTGGAATTTGTTGCCAGGGGATGTGGTTAGTGCAGTTAGTATAGCTGGGTTTAAAAAAGGATTGGATAAATTCTGGGAGGAGAAGTCCATTACCAGCTATTAATTAAGTTGACTTAGAAATAGCCACTACTATTACTAGCAACAGTAACATGGGATTGACTTAGTTTTTGGGTACTTGCCAGGTTCTTATGGCCTGGATTGGCCACTGTTTGAGACAGGATGCTGGGCTTGATGGACCCTTGGTCTGACCCATTATGGTATGTTCTTAGGTCTTCCTCTGGTCTCCTTGCTCAGTGCGCCATACCGACAATGTTCCTGACCCTGTTGGGGTAGAGGAAAGTGGACTTCGAGCGGGTTGAACGCCCCCCCCCCCCCCCCGATGGGCTAGGCTCTGCGTCGAGTTCTGTGGGCACACCGTGTGGTAGGTCGCGGCAGTGCCATCTTGTGTGTGGTTTTGTGCGTCTCCATTGCCCACCATAGAGCGTCGGTATGCGTGTTGTGTGCTGGCTCTGCGCATGTGCTGTGCATTTAACTTCGCGCATATGTGCGCCCCAATGTTGTGTACATCCATATGCGCACTCCTCAAGCGCGGAATTTAGGTAATGGGCACATGAGGTGCTGAACTGTGGAGACGCTAAAAATCTGTGCGCACACGATTCCAAGCGCTATCCAGCTCACACAGTTTCTAATGGCTCCGGCAGCAAAGAAACATAAGTGCCATTCTCTTTGTGCTGTCTGCTATATTAGGGCTACACAGTCTGACCTTGATTCTTAACTATGTCAGCATTGTGAGGAGGCCCAGGGAGATTTGGCCTTCCAGAAGTTTTCAAAGCCCGGATCTGAGTAATCCTGAGGCTGGGTCTGCCATGGGAGAAGGAAATTAAGCAGCACCTACCCCAGTACCTCTTTGGCTAGGCATGGACCTGACGGCCTTTTCTTGGATGGAATTTTTTCAAGGATTCATTACAAGTGCAGTCTTCCTCCTGTCTGGGAAGGCCTCCCTCTCCCAGCCCTATTGGCAGGCCTAGAGATGTGATTTGTCTCACCAAGGGTATCCCTGGCATGGTCCCAGACACCACGGACAAAGAAGGGGATCCAGATTCCTTAGAAGATGGGGAAATCCTTCCAGGCTTGGAGCCACATCAGAACATGTTACAGTTTTTCCATAGATCAATTGCCGGCCCTGGTTTCCCAGACTCTGAAGACTGGCGCGTACCCTATGACGGAACCAGAGAAGAATTCCATTCTAGTGTCCCTACAGAAAACCTCTTGCTATTTTCCGATGCTGGAAGCCATCCAGGAATTGATTGAGCTGGAATTGGACGCCCCGAAAGCCAGTGTTAAAGTTGATTAAGCATTGGAAGGTCTATACCCACTGAATCCGGCTGCGAGAGAACACCTGCGTTTCCCTGAATTGGATGCCCTGCTCTGTTCGGTTTCGAAGCAAAGAACTATCCCAGTGGAGGGAGGAATGGTCTTAAAGGATGCGCATGATAGGCGGATGGAGTTTATCCTTAAACAAGCCTTGGGCGCAATAGCAATGACACTACAAATTGCTTCTTGTTGTGCC
Organism: Rhinatrema bivittatum; assembly: GCF_901001135.1. Classification (NCBI taxonomy): domain Eukaryota; kingdom Metazoa; phylum Chordata; class Amphibia; order Gymnophiona; family Rhinatrematidae; genus Rhinatrema; species Rhinatrema bivittatum. The sequence goes on from NC_042617.1 coordinate 123,693,009, forward strand.
CTGGTGGCTCGCTCGTGCCTGCTTCTTGAGAGAGAGGCAGATAACTCGGGAGTGCATTCCAGAGAGGCTATGGAGCCCGCCGCTGCCTTTTTAGCTGAATTGAGCTCTGACCTTGTCTGTACCTTGGCTAGAGGAGTAGCCTCAGTGATAGCTGCCAGAAGACAGCTATGGCTGTGAAATTGGTCAGCAAATGCAACCTCTAAGGCAAACCTCTCAAAGATGCCCTTTAAGGGATCTCTCCAGTTTGGAAGTGAATTGGAAAAGCTGGCCAGAAGTGGTGTGAATTTCCAGTATCTTACACCAGAAGATGAGAGAGAGGTTACAACGCCTTTCACCTAAAAGGGGTCGATCCAGGGGCTCCCAATGCTTTCGGCCCTACAGGAACTCGACATTTCAGATGTCTCAGTCCTCGATAAGGTCTCTGTCCTTTCGGAGTCGACAACCCAAGGGGGACTGGTTCGGGTTAAGCCCAAACTCCCCAGTGAGGAGATAGGGAGTCAACTATCCCTCTTCTACCAGCAGTGGGTCGAGATCACGTCTGACAAATGGGTACTAGATATCATACGAGGATATGCCCTGGAGTTTCGCAGCACTCCTCGGGACATATTCATGAAGCTGTCAGTGGAGCCTACCTTGATAAGACTCCTCAATTTGAGGGCTATAATTCCAGTACCTACACCCCAGGAAAATACGGATCATTATTCCATCTATTTCATCGTACCCAAGAAGGGAGGGTTCCTTTTGCCCCCATCCTGGACCTCAAGAGCGTCAACTAACATCTACAAGTAATTCATTTCCGCATGGAAACTCTGCGCTCCATCATAATGGCCATACAACTGGGAGAGTTCTTAACATCCGTGGACCTCTCAGAGGCCTACCTTCATATTCCAATCCAGTTCAGGAACCAGACGAGAGAGGGAGCAATTTTAGATCTAATTCTCAGTGGAGAACAGGATTTGGTGAGAGAGGTAACTGTGGTGGGGCCGCTTGGCAATAGTGATCATAATATGATCAAATTTGATTTAATGACTGGAAGGGGGACAGTAAACAAATCCACGGCTCTCGTGCTAAACTTTCAAAAGGGAAATTTTGAGAAAATGAGAAAAATAGTTAGAAAAAAGCTGAAAGGAGCAGCTACAAAAGTAAAAAGTGTGCAAGAGGCGTGGTCATTGTTAAAAAAAAAAAAATACCATCCTAGAAGCACAATCCAGATGTATTCCACACGTTAAGAAAGGTGGAAAAAAGGCAAAACGATTACCGGCATGGTTAAAAGGGGAGGTGAAAGAAGCTATTTTAGCCAAAAGATCTTCATTCAAAAATTGGAAGAAGGATCCAACAAGAAGAAAATAGGATAATGCATAAACGTTGGCAAGTTAAATGTAAGACATTGATAAGACAGGCTAAGAGAGAATTTGAAAATAAGTTGGCCGTAGAGGCAAAAACTCACAGTAAAAACTTTTTAAAATATATCCGAAGCAGAAAGCCTGTGAGGGAGTCAGTTGGACCATTAGATTATCGAGGGGTTAAAGGGGCAGTTAGAGAAGATAAGACCATTGCGGTAAGATTAAATGATTTATTTTCTTCGGTGTTTACTGAAGAGGATGTTGGGGAGGTACCCGTACTGGAGAAGGTTTTCATGGGTAATGATTCAGATGGACTGAAGCAAATCACGGTGAACCTAGAAGATGTGGTAGACCTGATTGACAAACTTAAGAGTAGTAAATCACCTGGACTGAATGGTATACACCCCAGAGTTATGAAGGAACTAAAAAATGAAATTTCAGACCTATTAGTAAAAATTTGTAACATGTCATTAAAATCATCCATTGTACCTGAAGACTGGAGGATAGCTAATGTAACCCCCATATTTAAAAAGGGCTCCAGGGGCGATCCGGGAAACTACAGACCGGTTAGCCTGACTTCGGTGCCAGGAAAAATAGTGGAAAGTATTCTAAACATCAAAATCACAGAACATATAGAAAGACATGGTTTAATGGAACAAAGTCAGCATGGCTTTACCCAAGGCAAGTCTTGCCTCACAAATCTGCTTCACTTTTTTGAAGGAGTTAATAAACATGTGGATAAAGGTGAACCGGTAGATGTAGTGTACTTGGATTTTCAGAAGGCATTTGACAAAGTTCCTCATGAGAGGCTTCAAGAAAAGTAAAAAGTCATGGGATAGGTGGTGATGTCCTTTCGTGGATTGTAAACTGGCTAAAAGACAGGAAACAGAGTAGGATTAAATGGACAGTTTTCTCAGTGGAGGGGAGTGGGCAGAGGAGTGCCTCGGATCTGTATTGGGATCCGTGCTTTTCAATATATTTATAAATGATCTGGAAAGAAATACGACGAGTGAGGTAATCAAATTTGCAGATGATACAAAATTGTTCAGAGTAGTTAAATCACAAGCAGATTGTGATAAATTGCACGAAGATCTTGTGAGACTGGAAAATTGGGCATCAAAATGGCAGATGAAATTTAATGTGGATAAGTGCAAGGTGATGCAAATAGGGAAAAATAACCCATGCTATAGTTACACAATGTTAGGTTCCATATTAAGAGCTACCATCCAAGAAAGAGATCTAGGCGTCATAGTAGATAACACGTTGAAATCGTCGGTTCAGTGTGCTGCATTAGTCAAAAAAGCAAACAGTGTTGGGAATTATATGGGAATGGTGAATGAAATGGAAAATGTCATAATGCCTCTGTATCGCTCCATGGTGAGACCGCACCTTGAATACTGTGTACAATTCTGGTCACCGCATCTCAAAAAAGATATAATTACGATGGAGAAGTTACAGAGAAGGGCAACCAAAATGATAAAGGGAATGGAACAGCTCCCCTATAAGGAAAGACTAAAGAGGTTAGGACTTTTCAGCTTGGAGAAGAGACGGCTGAGGGGGGATAAGATAGAGGTATTTAAAATCATGAGAGGTCTAGAGCCAGTAGATGTTAATCGATTTTTTAATCTTTCGGATAATAGAAAGACTAGGGGGAACTCCATGAAGTTAGCATGTGGCACATTTAAAACTAATCGGAGAAAGTTCTTTTTCACTCAATGCACAATTAAACTCTGGAATTTGTTGCCAGAGGATGTGGTTAGTGCAGTTAGTATAGCTGTGTTTAAAAAAGGATTGGATAAGTTATTGGAGGAGAAGTCCATTACCCGCTATTAATTAAGTTGACTTAGATAATAACCACCGCTATTACTAGCAACGGTAACATGGAATAGACTTTAGTTTTTGGGTACTTGTCAGGTTCTTATGGCCTGGATTGGCCACTGTTGGAAACAGGATGCTGGGCTTGATGGACCCTTGGTCTGACCCAGTATGGCATGTTCTTATCAGAGCAGACTTTCTAAGCAGGGAGATCTGGATCCAGGAGAATGGGTGTTGTCGGCCAGAGCCTTTCAGTTGCTGGTGGATTGCTGGGACCTCACGTCCATCGACCTGCTGGACGTGCTGGGGATCGACACCCTGGTTCAGATTTGTCCAGAAGAGCACTTACTATACGCCTTCCCTCTGTGGCCCCTGCTGGGCAGGGTCATTCCAAGATTGAGTGCTCAGGGGATTAATCCTTCTAGTGGCTCTGGATTGACCCAGACGCCCATGGTATGCAGACATGCGGATGCTTCTAGTGGAACCCCCCCCCCCCCCTTGCCTCCCACCAGACAGGCACCTGCTCCAGCAAGGTTCGGTCCTTCATGAGGATCAGACTCTATTTTGTCTTACAGTTTGGTCCTTGAGAGGGCTCGCCTTATGAAGTGGGGATATTCGGTGGCAGTAATTACCACCTTGCTCTGTGCACAGAAGTTCTCGATGTCCTTAGTGTATGTGCGGGTTTGGAGAGCATTTGAGGCCTGGTGCTAGGAACACGATGTTGCCCCTCAGATGGCCAAACTTCCTCTGGTTCTGGAATTTTTACAGGGCGGTTTGAATAAAGGGTTGTCCCTTAACTCCTTAAAGGTCTAGGTAGCGGATCTCCTGTTTCAGAAGTGAGGTGAACAGAACCCGCCTCTCAGCGCATCCAGGCACGGCCCATTTTTCTAAAAGGGGTAAAGCACCTCTGGCCATCCCTACGGTGGCCGTTTCCCTTTTGGTATCTTAATCTAGTATTAGAGTTTTTGGCAGGACTTTCCTTTCAGCCTCTGTGCAGTCTGTCCTTACGCCTGTTAACTCTGAAAATGGTGTTCCTGGTTGCAATATGCTTGGCTTGTCGCATCTCTGAACTAAGGGCATTGTGTCAGGAACCATTCCTCTGGATGAGCATTACAACTTCGTACCGTTCCATCCTTCTTGCCCAATGTAATCTCGGAGTTTCATGTGAATCAGTTCATTTCGTTGCTGTCCCTAGATAGGCACAAGGATACGGAAGACTGCCACCACCTCCGCCATTTAAATGTCAGTAGGCTTTTGGCACGGTATCTGGAACTTTCAGAACCGGTGCGCAAGACGAACCGCTTGTTTGTCCTTTACGGTGGAAGGAGACAGGGCAAACCAGCTTTGCGGGCTACCATAGCTCACTGGATTAAAGAGGTGGTTACGGGAGCTTTTGTAGAGGAAGGAAAACTGTTACCCTTTCAAGTTAAAGCTCATTCCACTACGACTCGAGCAGTATCCGAGGCAGAAGCTAAACTGCTATCTCCTGTCAACATCTGCCGAGCGATGACATGGTTCTACTTTCACACCTTCTCCAGGATCTATCGCCTGGATGTTCAGGCCTGAGAGGACGCAACCTTCGCAAGGGCAGTGCTAACCGGACTGCCCCAATCGGGAGTAGATTTTTTACATCCCTTTGGTCCTGAGTCCATCTGGCTACATGCTAGGAAATAGAAAAATTACTTACCTGATAATTTAATTGTCCTTAGTGTAGACAGACTCAGCATCCCACCCACGGCTGCCCAAGAACTGTGCTAAGAAGTCGCCTATGAGGTGAATATTGATTCCAAGAGGTTACAGGTAAGCAGTCACCCAATCCCTAGATCAGGGCATATATAATCTTGCTGGGATACAGCATTTATGTTTTTTTTTTTTTTGTTTGTTTTTGTTTTTTGGTAAATATTTTTTATTGGAACAGTCATAAGATCAGTAACAAGAACAAGAACAATAAGAAACACAGGTAACTAGTACTGGAGAAAAATCACCAGAGTACATATTCGGTACATAGGCAATCAGAATCTCCACGTTTTCAAGACAGCAAAATACAGAGTGTTCCGTACAGCGGACTGTCTCCCGTTTTTATTTTTCTGTTACCCTGTCACTACCCCCCCTCCCCCCCCCCCCCACCCCACTCTAATTCCACTGGTATCTGCGATTAACAGATAAAGTCATATGCACACATATGATAAAAAGACACGTCACCCATATCTAGTAAGTACAAAATTAAGTATATGAAGCGCTGGCCATTGGGTAGCAAAAGAGTACACAACCCTAACATGGTAGTAGTCCTGAATCTTCTGAGGGCAGTAGAACAATATATGCTTGCCATAAAAGGCGTACCTTTGTAAATTTTGCTAGAGAAATAGATTTCGCCATCAGCAGTTCCATGTGCATAAGTTTATGAAATTTGGCCCTCCACACCTGATGGTACGCTGGAATTGGTTGTATCCATTGTGTCAAAATCGCATCCCGGGCTATGAGAATGATCTTCCGGAAAAACCATTTTTTATGGCCTATAAGTAAAGGGTCCGTCACTCTGGAGAACCCAAATAGCCAAAGGAGAGGGTCCAAAGGAAGAGAGATACCCCACATGGAATGAGCCAGCGTCTGTAACGTAGACCAAAAGACCTGCACCAAAGGACATAACCAAAAACAGTGGTAAAAATCTGGATACCCAATTTTACATCTCATGCAAAGTTTGTCCTTGGTAAGTCCCATATAATAGGCTTGACATTGGGAATAAAAGGCTTGGTGCAAAAACTTATAAGCTTGATCTCGGAGTATGACATTCGCCACCGTGCGAGGTATAGAAAGAAAACAGTCTTGAAAATCCTTAGGAAGGATACCTTGGGGTAAACTCTTATTCCATTGCATGACACCCTTATCCAGATTCTGTTGTTGAGGCAACTTCGTGAAGGCCAGATAATATTGCGATGCGGACTGGCGTTTCCCATCCTCCCCCACAAGAAACTCCTGTATTTTGTAGCCTTGGAGGAAAGCCGGATTCGCCTTCTGCTCTTCTAACATAAAATGTCGGAGCTGTAAATAACCGTAAAAGTCATTTTTGGGAATATCAAACTGAACCATTAGGTCCTGGAAGCTGCAGATCTGATATTGATTATTCTGCTGAGTAAGTAATTGAAGCATACTGTTCAAGCCTTTGGACGACCACTGCCTAAATATCATTTGCGTCATGCCTGGAGGAAACAGTTGATATCCCCGAATAGGTAGACAAGATGACGATCCCCCAGGCACCTGAAGTTTCTTACAAAGGGAAGTCCAAAGCTGACGTATTGGTCGCACTACCACACTGCCACTTATGATTTTAGGAAGTAGAGAGTCTGATAGATGCAAAGTGGCACCAGGAGCATGGGGTGACAACCACGCTATGTAGTGTTCTAGTGGGGTGTAGAACGACGTATGACATATCCAGTCTCGGAGATGGCGTGCTAAACAAGCATGATTGTAGCGCTCAAGGTCTGGGCAGTTTAGACCCCCCTGGCCTTTAGGTAACATTAACATTTTAAGAGGTATACGGGCCTTCTTGCCAGACCAGAGATATTGTTGCAATCCCCTGTTGATATCTTTAATGTCCTTCTTCCTTAGCCAAACCGGTAGCATATGAAATAAGTACAACCATTTCGAAATTTCCATCATTTTAACCAATAGGAGTTTCCCTGAAAGGGACAGGGGCAAATCCCGCCAGGCCATAAGGTTTTTAAGCATTTTCTGCTTCATAGGAATAACATTTAACCCATATAACTGGCCAGGGGAGGCAGAGATGTGAATTCCTAAATACTTTAACGAGGTGGTAACCCACTTTAAAGGAAAAACCCCAGTCCAGGTGGATTTTAAGGTCCCCAATATATCCAGGGCCTCAGATTTCTCCACATTAATTTTTAACCCCGCAAATTCCCCGAACAGGGCTTGGAGACGTAAAACCTGGGGGAGGGAGACAGCCGGGTTGCACAGAAAGACTAACATGTCATCAGCAAAAGCCGCGACCTTGAACAACCCTTGCTTGAAGTGCAGACCTTGAATAAACGGAGATTCTGCCAATTTCCTTAACAGGGGATCCAAGGACAATATATATAAGATAGGGGACAATGGGCATCCTTGCCGCACTCCGCGGGCAATACCAAACGCTTCAGATACAGTATCATTCGCCACAATATGTGACAGCGGCTGCTTATATAAGATTGAAATCGCTTGGATAAGCTGGTTGGGGAACCCAAAGCGTCGAAGGACGGAAAACATATATTCCCAGGAGACCCTGTCAAAGGCCTTTTCTGAATCGAACCCCACAGCCAGGGATTCAATATTATAATATTGTGAGGTTTCTATAGCAGAAAGCAATCTGATGACATGGCCCCCAGCATTTCGGCCCCCCACAAAGCCCGCCTGGTAAGGGGAGATTATAGAAGGCAAAACAGAGTTAATTCGTAGCGCCAGAATCCTAGCATACAATTTCAAATCGCAATTTAAAAGCGATATGGGGCGGTAGGATGACGCTAGCATGGCGTCTTTCCCCGGTTTAGGTAATACAGTAATATACGCTGTGTTAAATTGTGGAGGAAAACTGTTCATTTTACAGGCCTGATTATAAAAAGCCGCTAAGGGGTCTACCAGGGAGGTGCTGAGAATTTTATAGTATTCTAGGGTGAACCCATCTGGCCCCGGAGATTTGTGAATCTTCCCCGTCTGAATAACCCCATGGACCTCGCCAGCCGTTATGGGCCGACTGAGAAAATCCCATTTGTCCTCCGGTACCTGAGGCAGTTTGAGGTCTTTGAAAAACGCCTCTTCCTCAGCCTTTCCCCCTGGCCTGTCTTCGGTATACAATGTTTCATAGAACTTACACAAAACTGCACAGATATCCTTACTAGAGGTGACAGAATGGCCCAGATGATTCTTAAGACCCCCTATAAATGTCTTCCTCCGTTTTATCGCCACCATACGGGCCAGTAGTTTACTCGATTTATTCCCATAGTGAAAAAAAAATTGATCTGAGGCCTTTAATGATTTTTGCGCCCGAAGGTGAAGATGTGAATTTAAGGCGAGAAGGCATGCCTTATAGGCGTCCTTATGGGACTGAGAGGGGGAAAGCGCTAATAATCGCTGCGCAGCTTGTAATTGCAAATCCAAGTGCAAAATTTTAGCATTTAACTTTTTCCGCTGCGCAACAGAGTAAGCAATCACTTCCCCTCGGAGAACTGCCTTGCTCGTTTCCCAGAACAGAGCGGGATTACTTCTATGCTGTTCATTATCCTGTGCAAAACACTCCCACTTCTGTTGGAGATGAACTTGGAAGTCCTTATCTGTATATAAAGACCCAGGGAAGCGCCACGGCTTTTGTCCCCCCTTAACGGTTGAAAGCCAAAGATCTACCCACACCGGTGCGTGATCTGCAATCACAATAGACTCAATATGCGCGGTATCTACCCTATCAAACAGAGATCTGGAGATTAAAATATAATCGATCCTGGACAGGGTAGCATGCGCCCTAGAGACGTGTGTGTATTCCCTATCGACAGGGTGTAGCAGCCGCCAAGCATCCAGTAAGCCTAGACGCGAGGAAAACTGACAGACCCCAGAATCTGTATTTTTTTTAAAACTTTTAGGAAGGTGAGATTTGTCCAAGTCCGCTTGAAATACACTGTTAAAATCACCAGAAAGAAGAAGATCACCCTGAGCATTAGTTAATAATAAGTTGACCACTTTGGTGACAAAAAGAGGATCGGGCACATTCGGGGCATACAGAGTACCAATAGTTACCATTTTACCCGCTAAGGTACCAATAACAATGATGAACCGACCCTCTGGGTCTTTCACTTCTTTTACAAGGGTAAAGGGCACATTTCTGTTAACTAATAAAGCCACACCACCCTTTTTCCCTTTTGCTTCGGAGAAATAACAGGCCGCGGCCCACTCCCTGCAGAGCTTCCTACTCTCTGCTATATTTAAGTGGGTTTCCTGAAGACAGGCAATCCCCACCTTTAATCTTTTCAGATGCTGGAAGATTTGTTTTCTCTTAATAGGGGTGCCCAGACCGTCGACATTCCAGGAAATTATCCTGCACTTACTACCCATTACTGCTAATAAGACCCATATACCAAGGCATCTTGCCAAAATGCTGAAGGGTAAGCTCCCAGCCTAACTCACCCTCCCAAACCGGTGCGTGGGCTTGCCAAGTCGAAGAGGCCCATACACCAACACACCAGAGAGAAAAAGAATATGGATGAGACAAAAACATATACCAAGCAAGTGATACCAGTGCCCTCCCCCCCCCACCCCCTCCCCCCTCCCCCCTATCCCCTATAACATAATACCCGCCCAGACACATAGGTCAGGGTAGTGGAGTCAAACATGAGTGCTCGGTCTCCCAGGACTCCCCCTCCTCCTCCAGAAGGTATACCACCGCTGTATGAAACTGTTATTCAAGAGGTGGTATTCAAGGAATCCAGAAATTTTGTAGCTTCCTCGACGGTCGCACATGTACACCATTTCCCTTCATGATTGATTCTCAGCTTTGCTGGGAATTGCATTGTGAAACGCAGGTTTTTCTCAATTAACTTGCCACACACCGGTGCAAACGCCCTTCGTAGTGCTGCCACTTTAGCTGAATAATCCGGCGCTAGGCGGACGTTCGCGCCCTGAAACTGCAACGAATCTCTTTTCCTCGCAGCTTGCATAATCAGTTGCTTGTGATGAAAATTGAGAATCTTCATTATGACCACCCTGGGTCGTGGCTGGTCCGAGCCCCTTGCTCCCATGCGATGCGCCCGCTCAATATCAAGCACCCCTTCCAACTCCGGCAGGCCTAAAGCCTCCGGCAGCCATTTTAGAAGAGAAGGCCGAAGTAAATGTTCATCTACAGTTTCAGGGAACCCCAAGCATCTGATATTAGACCGTCGAGCCCTATTTTCTAGGTCATCAGTCTTAGTAATCTGTTCTTGAAGTAGCTGCTCGAGTGTACTCACTTTCCCCTGTAAAGCAGTATAATCGTCCTCCAGCGCGGACGTCCTCTCCTCCACGTGGCTGAGCCGCGGAGCAAAGTCAGTAAGGACTTCACGGAGGGCCCCAATTTGATCCGATATTCCCGTGAATTTGCAGTCCAAAGCCGCTAAGACCGCATCCTTTATTTCTGTTACGGTCAATGTCGGCGCTGCGGTAGTCGGCGAGAGTCCTTCCATTCCTTTTTCCGCCGCCGCGGGCGCCATCTTGGGATCCAGCCCTCTGCTTTTGTCTTTTTCGCGTTTTGCCAGTTTAGGAGGCATTGGTGATGGCGATTTTGACATGAAGGAGGTAATCGACATATGCGACGAGTATCAGATCGTAGAAGCGGCGTAAAGGCAAAATTGAGCGGTTAATGGAGGAGAAGAGGAGCCTGGTCGACCGGAGCGGGGTCAGAGACGTCCGATCCCGTTCACCACATCACGTGACTCCAGCATTTATGTTTAATTGAGTACAGTTATGGTTATCTGTTTTTAATCAAGTTTTTCAATAGTATGTTCACAATGGCTTTTGAAGAGAATACTGAAGGGCTGAGATCACTGCAGGAGTATGTCTCTAATGTGATGTCAGCTTTGAAATCTGACTCCATCTCCATCTATTAGCAGGGGAGCATATAATCCATTGGTCCTGAGTCCATCTGTCTACACTAAGGAAAACAAAATTGTCAGGTAAGTAATTTCTCCATTACTCATTCACAAAAATCCTGCCCTAATAGTGCAGAGCGTTCCCTGTACGTACCAGGATCAGTCCAGACGGTGGGTTATGTTCACCGTCCAGCAGATGGAGTCAGAATAAACTCGAGAGGGGGCACTATATAAGCCCCTCCCCTTTCCTCAATCTTCGGTATTCTTCTGACTCCAGCAGATGTGAGCAGGGGACTCTGCGGTCCCCAGTGCCAGGAGATTAGGTTTTCTGTTTTCTTTTGCCTTTTCCTCATAAAGGGATCAAGTAAATAAGTATAAGGTATAATTTTGAAACAATTTAGTTTTCTGAGGTGACTCAGCAGGTTTCTGCCTTTTGAGTCGTGAGGTGCTTGCTGCCAGGTCTGTACCTCGTTTCTTTCATTTCCCCCCACCCCCTCCGTTTTTTCAGGGCACCCTTCTTTGGGTATTGGGGGAGTGTTGGGGAATTTTCTTGTGTTAAAAAAAAAAATTTTTTTTCCTCAGGTTTTCTTGTTGTACTCTCTGTATTCGGGCCAGACCCGGGGTGCATACTAGTGGTGCTAGTCACTCCCCCTCCCTCCCCTGTTGTTTTAAATTAGTTTCAGCCGCTACCGACCCACGGTTCGTGAATCTTTCTCCCGGGACCGTCGGACGCTGGGAGGTTTAGTCCTTCAGTGCTCTCTCTGGGTCGGTGGGGGAGGGGTGGTCTGTGTGCCTGCGTCGTTTCTGCAGTGCGAATTGCGCGCTCTTTTTCCTGTCAGTCCTTTAAAAAAAAAAAAAAGCCGAACAGACCATGCCACGCTCCTCTTGAGTGTTCTGCCTGCAGCAGGAAGGCTGGTCGGCTCTCACGGGAGGGCCTCTGTGACTCCTGCATTTTTGAGGGTGAAGTCACCGAAGGACAGGAGGACAAGTCCGCGGGTCCTCGCTGTGAGGACCGCGCGTCTCGAAAGTGGCAGGCCCCGTTCCCTCTGACCGCGGGAACGGCGGCCATTTTGTTTTCAGAAGGGGAGGAAGATACTGAAGGCCCGACTCCGGTGTTGCCCTCTGGCTCTGCGCCACTCCCTGGCCCGGAACCTGGTGGTCGTGGAGGGGAGCACCAGGATAGTTTTCCTCAGGGACCTCTGGAGTTTTCGCCTGAGTTTGTGCTTATGCACCGGGCTTTCTTACAGTGCAAGTCTCAGCCCATGGAGACTCCTGGGGGACTCCCTCCTCCCAAACGGGCACGTCTGGGATCGTCCCTGGAGGGGTCTTCTTCCCAGGATAGGGCGTTACCTCATGCAGGAGACCCAGGACCCTCCCGGGTCCCGCAGGCCCCAGTGGGTGACCCCAGCAACCCCCCGACAGGGGACCCCTCCCGGATGCAGAGGATGACCCCACGTTCACTTCTCAGGTGGAAGGGGATGACCCAAGGGTCCTACGAATTTTTCAGTATGATGAGCTGGATGATCTAATTACTCATATTCTCCAGGAAATGGATAGTGATGCTCCCCCAGAACCGGTAGCAGCCTCTTGTCAGGGCAGAAAAGGGGGACCCTTTGCTGGCAGGCCTTCGTCCTCTGTCGAAGGCGTTTCCAACTCATCCCACCTTTTTGCAACTGATCTCTAGAGAATGGGATTCACCGGAAGCCTCTCTCAAGGTCAGTAGAGCAATGAACAAACTTTATCCTCTGCCAGAAGATTTTTTGGAGCTCCTCAGTTCCTGCTGTGGATTCCGTAGTTTCGGCCATAACTAAGAGCACTACCATCCCGGTCACGGGCAGTACAGCGCTCAAGGATCTCCAGGACAGGAAGTTGGAGGTTTATCTCAAAAGAATCTTTGAGGTTTCAGCATTGGGCCTCCGAGCGACCATCTGCAGTTCTCTTGCACAAAGAGCGGGACTCCGATGGGTTCAACAATTGCTCACCTCCCAGGTTCTTCCGGATGCTGAAGCTCAGCAGGCGGATCGTTTAGAATCCATGCTCGCCTATGGAGCAGATGCCTTCTATGACCTCCTTCGGGTCCAGGCTCGATCGATGGTCGCTGCGGTCTCGGCCCGTCGGCTTCTGTCGTTGCGAAACTGGTCAGCGGATGCCTCTTCCAAAACACGCTTAGGCTCGCTTCCTTTTAAAGGTAAGTTTCTCTTTGGAGAGGATTTGGACCAGATCATCAAGTCCCTCAACGAGAATGCGATTTACAAGCTTCCAGAGGACAGGCCGCGGACATCTAGGTCCTTCAGCTCCACCAGGTATCGCTCCCGTACTCAACGACGATACCGTCCTCCCAGACAGCAGCAACAGCAGGATCAACAGTCTCGGACTTCTCCTTTTCGTTCACAGACCTGGAACCGGTCCTTTCGGGGCCGCAGGCCCGGCAAGGGAGGACAGCCCCAGGGTTCTTCCTCAAAACCCCAATGATGCCAGGCTGACCTGCGATCCGATTCCCAGACTGGGGGGTCACATTGCCCGCTTCTATGGGGAATGGGCCCGAATCACGTCGGATCAGTGGGTCCTGGATATCTTAAGACACGGCTACGCCTTGGATTTTGTCCCCCTGCCCAGAGACAGGTTTCTTTTCTCCCCCTGCGGCTCTTTTCTCAAGAGACAAGCAGTCCGGAAAACTCTCGACCGTCTTCTCTCTTTGGGGGCAATTACCCCAGTATCTGCTGCCCAACTGGGTCGGGGTCATTATTCCATTTATTTTGTGGTGCCCAAGAAAGAGGGCAATTTTCGGCCCATCTTGGACCTAAAGACTGTCAACCAGTACCTGCGGGTCCCACGTTTCCGCATGGAAACTCTACGCTCAGTGCTGGCGGCAGTCCACCCAGGGGAATTCCTCGCATCCTTGGATATAACGGAAGCTTACCTGCATATCCCGATTCACAGGGCGCACCACCGTTATCTTCGTTTCAAAATTCTAGGACAGCATTTTCAGTTTCAAGCACTCCCGTTCGGTTTGGCGACAGCTCCACAGGTTTTTACAAAGATTATGGTGGTTGTGGCCGCAGCCCTGCGCCGAGATGGGGTTCTGGTGCACCCTTACCTGGACGACTGGCTTATCCGGGCAAAATCTCGCACCGAGGGGGTCCAAGCGGTCAGCAAGGTGGTGCGATTACTTCAGTCCCTAGGGTGGATCATCAACTTTCCCAAGAGCAGTCTCTCTCCATCCCAGTCGTTGAATTGTCTGGGTGCGCGCTTTGATACCAATCTGGGACAGGTGTTTCTAAGCGAGGACCGGGCACATGCCTTGCGCGAACAGATCCTCCAGTTCCAATCTCTCCAGGCACCCACAGCATGGAACTACCTACAGGTACTGGGGTCAATGGCCTCCACCATAGACCTAGTCCCGTGGGCGTTTGCGCATCTGCGTCCTCTTCAGTGGGCCTTGTTATCCCGTTGGAAGCCAGTGTCGCAGGAATTTCAGGAGGTTCTCCCAATACAGACTGTTGCAAGGCTCAGTCTCCGCTGGTGGCTGGTTCCTCGCCACCTAGCACGAGGGGTCTCCCTGGAGGTCCCAAACTGGGTGGTCGTCACCACGGACGCAAGTCTGACCGGCTGGGGAGCAGTCTGCGGGGCAGTTTCCATTCAGGGCACTTGGACAGCGGAACAGTCCCGGTGGCCCATCAACCGTCTGGAAACGAGAGTGGTGCGCCTGGCGTTGCAGGAGTTTCTTCCCTTGGTCCACCATCGGGCGGTCAGGGTCCTATCAGACAACGCGACCACTGTATCGTACATCAACCGTCAGGGGGGCACAAGGAGCCGTCACGTCTCGCTGGAAGCGGACAGACTGATGCAGTGGGCGGAGGTCAACTTGAGTCGTCTGGGAGCCTCTCACATTGCGGGCGTGGACAATATACAGGCGGACTTCTTAAGCCGACAACGTTTAGATCCCGGAGAATGGGAGCTTTCCGAGGAAGTGATGAGTCTAATAACCTCCCGCTGGGGGACTCCTCACATGGACCTCATGGCCACAGCTGCAAACGCAAAGGCCCCTCGATTCTTCAGCCAACGAAGAGAATACGGAGCGGAAGGAGTCGATGCCCTGGTTCTACCGTGGCCTCGGAAGATCTTACTGTATGTCTTCCCTCCGTGGCCCCTGGTGGGGAATGTTCTCCATCGCATAGAGAGCCATCCGGGTCCAGTCATTCTAGTGGCACCGGAATGGCCCAGACTGCCCTGGTTTGCGGACCTTCTTCATCTAGCGGTGGAGGGACCCCTGCGACAGGGTCCTATATTTTTCGAGCAGACAGATCGCTTCTGTCTTGCGGCTTGGCTTTTGAGAGGCACAAGTTGAGATGCCGTGGATACTCCGAGGGAGTGATTTCCACTCTCCTAAGGGCACGCAGGACGTCTACCTCTGTCACTTACGTGCGTGTCTGGAAAGTCTTTGAGGTATGGTGCCAGGAGCGTTCTTTTCGTCCGGTCTCTGCTTCGGTGACGCAAGTCCTTTCCTTCTTGCAGGCCGGTCTGGATTTGGGGTTAGCCTATAATGCAACTTGTACCCTAAGTGAGGCTTTAGGGGTTTTCCTGCACAATGGGCAGGACTCAAGGCTGTCGGCTCACCCAAATATTGTACGTTTTCTGCAAGGTGCTAGACACCTGAAGTCACCCTTGAGGCCGCCTTGTCCGTCTTGGAATCTTAACTTAGTACTTCGTATACTGAGCGGGCTGCCTTTCGAGCCTCTTAGGTCGGCTTCTATCAAGGATCTCACCCTCAAGACAATATTTCTAGTGGCTATCTGTTCGGCCCGTCGTATTTCGGAGCTTCAGGCGTTGTCTTGTCGGGAGCCATATCTTCGCTTTACTGACAAAGGAGTCTCTTTACGCACGGTCCCGTCGTTCATACCAAAGGTAGTCTCAGCCTTCCATATTAACCAATCTGTCGATTTGCTTTCCTTCGCTTCGACGGAACCCAGGGAACTCCACAAGCTTGATGTCAGAAGGTGTCTCCTTCAATATCTATCGGTCACTAACGAGTTTCGTCTCTCGGACCACTTATTCGTACTCTGGTCTGGTCCTCGGAAGGGTCATCTGGCCTCCAAAGCAACTGTTGCCTGTTGGCTCAAAGGGGCGATCTCAGCCGCATATCTTGGGGCCGGGAAAATCCCTCCAATTTCTGTTCGGGCACATTCACTTCGGTCCCAGGCGACTTCCTGGGCGGAAAGTTCTTCGGTATCTCCCCAGGAGATCTGCAGGGCGGCCACGTGGACGTCTCTCCACACCTTCGCGCGCCACTATCGTTTAGATGTCCGGGCGCCAGGTTTGGATTCTTTTGGGGATAGAGTCCTTTGAGCGGGGCTGTCTGTGGCCCACCCATAGTAAGGGAAGCTTTGGTACATCCCACCGTCTGGACTGATCCTGGTACGTACAGGGAAAAGAAAATTATTCCTCACCTGCTAATTTTCGTTCCTGTAGTACCATGGATCAGTCCAGACACCCTCCTTGTATTTTACGGGGTTTTTCTCTTCTCAGTTGGGATTGTTGACTCCGCTCGAAGGTCAGTCTTTCTGCTATTTCTCTCTGTTTCCTGGGATTTTTTTCCAGTGTTAGTTATGGTTCACGTTCTGTTGGCAAGTTCCCTCTGGGGTAATGTTTAGTCAAATTTCACTTTTTTGGCCTTGTTTTCGGGCTTCTCTTTACTTGATCCCTCTATCTCCTCTCTTGTTGGCTTTGCTAGTCTAGTTTACTGAAGATTGAGGAAAGGGGAGGGGCTTATATAGTGCCCCCTCTCGAGTTTTTATTCTGACTCCATCTGCTGGATGGGGAACATAACCCACTGTCTGGACTGAACCATGGTACTACAGGAACGAAAATTAGCAGGTGAGGAATAATTTTCTTATATCTTTTCTCTTTTATAAGTTACCGAGCGGACATTGCTGCCGTTCTGCTGTCTCTAAAGGGAAATATTCACTTGTTTAAAATGATCCTACTGCCTAAGTGTGTTTGTTTTCTGTCCTGCCTATTTATTCAGCTAGATCTACAGATGGTCATTTTAAGTTTAGGAGGTCTTTTTTTTTTGGACTGGCGAAAAACCACGTATCAGGGCATGATGAGGCTTGGGTTTTCCTAATCTGTGTAATTTATACCTAATATTATAACAAAGCTGCAAATTTAAGTCATGTGGGGGATTGGCTTCTTTCTACTGAATTTCACACTACTACTTCCATAGAGGCTGAGCTGATGTCTCCTTATTTATTGCGTTATGCACTGCATACTACTTCCAATCAACTTCCCGCCCCTTTTATAGACTTAAGACAGTAGCTTTAAAACAAGCGTATGGGTGCCCACGTATGAACACGTATTGGCACGTGAGCACACATACGCTGAAATTTTAAATCATGCACGCATATGATTTAAAAAGTCTACTGTACTCCTAATTTTAAACAGTTACACAAAATACATTTGCTCGAGTATCTTCCTTAGGACTTTGCATGCAGGTAGGTGGGTTTTAAAACATGCTTGTGTGCAGGACATTCCCAGTTTTTACCAATTAGTCCACCAGTTTGTCTAGTCCGTCTAGGTCGTCAAGACTCCTCTGGTTCTTCAGCCTGCACCCCTTCCCCCACCAATTGACCCAGACTCCTTACCCTGTCATCTTATGCCGAAGCAAGCTGACTTCCACCTCATTGAGAACAGAAGTAAACATGTGCAGCTAACAGCATGCTGTGGCTGCCAGATTTAAAATATGAGATTTAAAATATGTCAATTTTGACCCTGCACCCCCATTCTTCTTTTTTATTTTTTGCATTTGCATGTATGTATGAAATTTGTGGATTGCATTGCTCACATGTGGCCCATATACTCGCATTTATGGGCCTTTTAACAAGAGCATTGCTTTTAAAATTCACCCCAAAGTGTATTGATGGTTCTACCCGTTAAGACCTGGCAGTGGTTATGCTATGGTTAACAACTTTCCCACTATTTCTCCTTCTTTACCAATTCTAGAAAACAGTTATTTTCTTCCAGGATTTAATTTGGCTATTTTTTGACACTGGAATAGGAAGGTGTTGATGACTCAGTTATTGGGTGACCATGGTGCATGTTTTTCCTTTTACCAGTTACAGGAGAAATATCAACTGGAACCTACTGATTTTGTTTGGTTCTTTACAAATCTGACATTAAGTCCATAGTCAAGTTGTTGAATACTTTTGTCCCTCATTCTGGAGATACTTGACATGCAGGAACCAGTCTGATTCTCACTTTCCAACCTTCAAAAATTTTTGATGACTTCAAAGATCCTGTTTAATTATCAGACTTTATTGGATAAATGGCAACATGATTTAAAAATGTTGTCTTTTAAATGCTTCTCTGAATGTTTCTTACAAATTAATACGAAATCCAAAAATATACAATTACATGAATTACAATATAAATTCTTAATAAGTTAAAATTCACAACACCAAGCTTTTTAGTCTGTCATTTTGAAATGTACAGTGGCTCTTGGAGCTCTGAGGCATACCACCTTGAACTATCCTATCACCCAATCGTTTTGGTGGAGAGTATTGACTTTTCATGGGGTGGGGAGGGGGGGGGGGGGAGGGTGGATAATGGTTGCCCAGATTCCAATTTACCAACCTTGGTGGTATTTGATGATTTTTCTTCTTTCTCATCTGGTAAAAAGAATACACACAATTGTGGTTTACCAAAAGTTTTTTACTGGGTAAGAAAATTCTGCAGTATTGGATGTCTTCACAGCCCTAAGCTTTACTGTTTGGAGAAACTTACTACATACACTGCTGCTTGAAAAAAATGGGAGCGAAATTGGCCTCTCTGAAAAGGAAATCTGAATTTTTACACATCTGGGCAGCTTATATTGGCAGCTTACCTAACAGATCCTGTAGCCAGCTCTTAATGATTCCAGCTGAAGTGTCTTACTTATTGAATGTTCCTAATTCTAGCTTTCCTTGATAATATAAAGAGCTACTTGTAGATATGCTGACGGGGTGGGGGTGGGTGGGTGGGAAGGAGGTGCTCATGTATTCATTGTTCAACATAATGAAATGTTCTGCTGTTGGCATAGTGTAGGCAAAAAATCTTTACTGTTTTGTTTACTTACTATTCAATTAAAAATATTTGACCATAAATAAAGCAGTGGGGAAGAGGGTTGAGCATGCGATGAAGCAGCTGCACTTGCAGTTAAAGACTATCACTTGCATTTGGTCTTGAAGATTGCTAGTAATGAAGTATAAGTATACTCAGAATAAGTATACTCAGATGATTAGAAAGTTTCTAACACTTGCAGATCAGTAGTGTCAGAATGCTTTGTGTGTGTATTGTGTGTTTTGTTTTTCCTTCTAAATAGCATCCATCACTTTTCTTGAGCTGTGCTGTACTGTACCGAGTTCTTAAGTACTTGCATGTCATGAATGTGAGGGTCTACAGGGTATCTTTGGATAATTTGAAACATAAATCAAGCATTGGTTATAACAAAATCTAGACTTTGTAAAGCACATGCCCCCTTTTTATCCCTAAAGCTTGTTAAGTCAATAAGGGCTTTTATATTCAAGTTTAAATCCCATATATAGTAGAACAAACTTCAGTTCAGACCATGAATTAGTCTCTGCTTTATTTTAATTGTGTGGGAGGATTTTAATGAACAAATCCTAACTTGGCAGATGTGTGCTAGTTGTCATGACTGCTTCTAAGTCGTATGGTAAAAACATTCAAGAGCATACGATTTAGCTAAGATCTTTGTCGGCAGCATATGCCTTTGTGCAGATGGGGGTATGACATGATAGCAACCAAGAAATACAGAATCCTGTCATGCATAGTTAATGTGTCAGCACCACAATCTCCAAATATATGATTGAGACTGATTAGCAGTATACTGTTTTCACTTTCTTTTGTAAAGTATACCCAAAAATCTGGTGACTTTTCTTTGACAGTTAATGTGCAGTGTTGCGTGTGTTGTGTTCTGTTTTTAGCAAAGAATGGCACAAGAGGTATTGACTCACTTAAAGGAACATCCTGATGCTTGGACACGCGTTGACACGATTTTGGAGTTCTCACAGAATATGAACACCAAAGTAAGCAAGTGGTAGTTTTGAAAGTGACATTTCCCACTTTGTTCTGTTCAGAAACTTTGAGGAAGGTATCTAATATTTGAGCTTCAGCTTTTGTTTCAAAATAGATTTTTTTAAATTGTTTTTATCCAAGCTACTAAAAATTGTAAATGGGCATAGCATTTAATTCTTGCTACATCTTGAAAAAGACAGTATCTGCATTGAAAAAGTTGAATTATAAATATTCAATTTTTAAATTTAAAATTAGGCTATTATATTTAGTGCTATAAATTGACAAAAATGTAATTATTTGGGGATGAAGTTTAAGATCCAGCGATTGAATGAATTTTGGTTTTGAATTCATAGATACACGTTAAATACTTATTTTTGCACTGCTATTCCAAGTTTTCAGATTGCATCGAGGTTACAGTTTGTTTACAAGTGTAAATACACTTACATGCATAAGCTGTGTTTGTGGCATTTGTAAATTTTGACTGCTTTATAGAAAGATAGTATCTTTTGCTCGGGCATATACATATACAGCTTGTCACATACTGACTGCATTGAGGAATTGTCAGATCAAGCTTAACATTTTCATAGTACTAAATGCACCAGTATTCAACCTGGAACATTAGTGGCTTTTTCCATATGGATTCTAACATGAATACTGTAGCATCAGGGAACCCGCCATTTCTGGTACAAATACCAGATTGCTGAAGACTTTGGGGACTGATTTATAATTGGCTTTCTATTCTGTTAAACTGAGGAACACTCTTGATACACTTGGCATGTCATACTTCATATTTTTCTGCAGTTACTACTTTCCCCTTTACTTTCTGTGCCTGCTTCTTCCATATGTGTGTGTCTATATTTTTAAGAATAGTGGACTATTGAAATACCAGTGTGCACTTTAAATGTATTGCATACTAATGACTGAAGAAAATATGATGAATACCTGATGCCAATCCAACACAAAAAAAACTTCCGGAGTTGTGTGTGTAGTGTTAGAAAACCCTGTTCATGTTGACTGAATTGGGGTTTTGAAGTGCATTCTTGCTAGTATTTGGGACCGGATTGCAACAGCATAACAAATGATGGCAATTGACCAAAATAGCTCATCTAGTCTGCCCAGTTTAGGGTTGTAACCACCACTTCATACAGGCCACTCCACTGCCCTTTTTGGAAGCATAGTGCAGTCATTTTATTGTTTTGGTCTGAATCACTGTTCTGTATGGGTTACAACAGTGCCTCATTACCATCCTGTTGCCACTAGGGATTCCTTTACCTTTTTATTTTTAGACAAAAAACTGATTAGGTATTTTAAACATTTAGCAAAATGGGATTAATTCAAACTTTTCTGGCTGGCATGTTTCTCTGAGGTATGAGATGGCTGAATATTTGGATATTTCAGCCTTTTTTTTTTTTTTCTACAACTTGTAAGTCCCTTGTGAGCAAGCAAAGTGGTAGCTGGAAAGGATTGAATCTTGGCCTAGGATGACTTTAAAAAGTCTAACTTTTTTTTTTTTTTTAAAGCATTCAGAATAAAAATATGGGACCATACTGTATAATATAAGACAACCACACTTTCATTTTTTTATGGCCATGCTCAAATTTCCTTCTGAACTTTAGGACAATATTCTGAAACTTTATCTGTATTTTTGCAGTGTAAGTAGGGAAAATGTTCAGAACTTCCTCAAAGTGCTAACCTTAAGTACCAGTGTTTGCCTGTTTGCTTGCCTGGAAAATTTTTGCTTTTTATACTGACAGACATTACTAATGTTTAAGTTGATTTATCAACAGTATTTTTAAAAACTCAAATTTGTCTTGTGAAAAATGAGATGATTAGAGGAACAGAAAGAAAGCAACAGGTAAAGAATTCTTCACTTTACATAAATTGCAAATGATTTGGTGCTAAATTTATGCACTATTACATTTGGCTTTTATGCAATCTTTTTTTTTTTTTTTTTTTTTCTTTAAAGCTGTTAACACTACCTGATATTAATCATGATGTTCCATTATGTTGATTGCTTGTAATAGGAAGAAAAGGGGTGTCTTCCTGTGCAACTGACACAGCTAGGCTTTGACGGCAGGCCTCCACAAGGTCTACCCTTTTGATTCCCTTTAACTGAATTCTGTTCATCAATTGTTTGTTTCTTGGGAGGTGGGAGGGATCGGGGATTCGGTGCATAGAAATAAAGGGTATGGTAGAAATTTCTGCCATGGGGATCATTTCATGAATTTTATTTTCAGTCTTTGCTGTTATCTGTCCCTCATCTTCATAACTCAGCAGTGGATTCATATAAGTTTCAAAGCACAAAATATTAGAAGAATATTGGGATGGATTAATTTTTTGGAAGGCTGCATTGAGAATACTTAAAATTAGTTAATATTTTTAGATTTTCTTCATTTAATTTATTCTAGTCAACATTTTCTTACAAAACTGTAGGAAGACACCAAGAAATGTGATTATTTGTCAAAAGATCTTCCTCATATACCAGCCTAATGGCACAGTTAGGAGCAAGCATTCTAAAATGATTAAAAAATTAATAATCGCAGTAAAGCCTTGTGGGGATATGTTGTAGAGTTTTTAAGCATTTCTCAAGTACTTGCCCAAGACACACAGATATAGCATAGCCTATTTCATATTTTATTGTTCAAATGTTGAGTGTTATACCAACATGGTGAAGGTACTTTACAACATAAAATATATAAACTGGGTTCAGATTTTATGTAGATAGAGAATTCTGTGACAAAATGCTAGTTATTTCACCTGTTACAATGACGAGGAAATAATTTTGAGCTTTTTTCATTGTGATCAAGTAGTTCTTGTTGAGATAAATAAGGAAACTGTTTTCCTATCATTCTGCAGATAAGTCCAGACAAGTGGGGTTTTCTCCCCTACTAGCAGATGGAGACAGAAGAAAAGCTTTCCTGTACTGCTGGTATATAAATGTACTACCTGCAGTCACTCAGTATTCTTTGTCTCCAGCAGATGGTAGAGGTACTACACCTGCAGTCAGATTAGAAGTCTGTATTGCTTCCAAGGGTGTTAGGATACTAATGAAGCATTAGAATTAGGTCATCTCAACCGAGAGATTCCAATGATAAGAAAAGTAGTCCAAGTGCATATAATTAGACTCACCTGAGCTAAAAGATTCCAGTTAATCCCTGTCAACTGAAAAGCAGAATGTTTATACAAACAAAAAACACACTTTAAAATGTTTGCATGCTAATGCCAGAAGTCTTAAGAAATAAGATGGGTGAGTTAGAGTATATAGCAGTGAGTGAAGGCACAGACTTAATTTGCATCTCAGAGACATGGTATAAAGAGGATAACCAATGGGATAGTGCTATACCAGGGTATAAATTATATCGCAGTAATAGAGAGGAGCAACTTTGTGGTGGGGTGGCGCTTTATGTCCAGGATGGCATAAAGTCAAACAGGAGACTAAATGCACAATCGAACTTTTATGTGTAGAAATCCCTTATGTTGGGGAAGAGTACAGCGATAGGATTATACTACCGTCCACCTGGCCAACATGATGAGACAGTGAAATGCTAAGAGAAATCAGGGAAGCTAACCAAATTGGTAGTGCAGTAATAATGGGAGATTTTGTTACCCCAATATTGACTGGGTAAGTGAAACAGCAGGACATGCTAGAGAGAGAAAGTTCCTGGATGAAATAAATGACAATTTTATGGAGCAATTGGTTTAGGAACCGACGAGAGAGAGCAATTTTAGATCTAATTCTCAGTGGAGCGCAGTATTTGGTGAGAGAGATAACTGGGGGGGGGGGGGGGCGCTTGGCAATAGTGACTGGAAGGGGGGACAGTAAGTAAATCCACAGCTCTAGCACTAAACTTTCAAAAGGGAAACTTTGATAAAATGAGAGAAGTTTTAAAAAAAAAAAAATGCAGATACCAAAGTTGAGTGTGTCTATAATAAAAATACCATCTTAGAAGCACAGTCCAGATGTATTTCACGTGTTAAGGAAGGTGGAAGAAAAGTCAAAATGATTACTGGCATGGCTAAAAAGTGAGGTGACAAAAGATCTTTATTCAAAAATTGGAAGAAGGATCCATCATAAGAAAATAGGATGAAGTATTTGGATTGGCAAGTTAAATGTAAGACATTGATAAGACAGGCTAAGAGAGAATTTGATAAGAAATTGGCCGTAGATGCAAAATCTAATAAACTTTTAAAAATATATCTAAAGCAGAAAGCCTGCAAGGGAGTTGGACCATTAGATGATTGAGGGTTTAAAGGGGCACTTAGGGAGGATAAGGCCATCGTGGAAAGACTAAACTAATATCTTGCTTTGGTGTTCATTGAAGAGGATGTTCAGGAGATACCCATTCTGGAGACTGTTTTCAAGGGTGATGATTCAGATGAACTGAACCAAATCATGGTGAACCTGGAATATATGGTAGGCCAGATTGACAAACTGAAGAGCAGTAAATCACCTGGACCGGATGGTATAAACCCCAGGGTTCTGAAAGAACTAAAAATTGAAATTTCAGACCTATTTCAATTAATTTGTAACCTATCATTAAAATCATCCATTGTACCTGAAGACTGGAAGGTGGCTAATGTAACCCTGAGATTTAAAAAGAGCTCCAGGGGTGATTCGGAAAACTACAGACTGGTGAGCCTGACTTCAGTGCCGGGAAAAATCATGGAAACTATTATAAAGAATAAAATCACAAAACATTTAGATAGACATGGTTTAATGGGGCACAGCCAGCATGGATTTACCCAGTGGAAGTCTTGCCTCACAAATCTTCTACATCTTTTTTGATGGGGTGAATAAATATGTGGACAATGGTGAACTGGTAGATGTGGTGAATTTTGGATTTTCAGAAGGCTTTGACAAAGTCCATCATGAGAGACTCTTAAGAAAACTAAAAAGTCATGGGATAGGTGGCGATGTCCTTTTGTGGATTGCAGATGGGTTAAAAGACAGGAAACAGAGAGTAGGATTAAATGGTCTGTTTCAACAATGGAAAAAAGTAAACAGTGGAGTGCCTCAGGGATCTGTAGTTGGACTGGTGCTTTTTAATATATTTATAAATGATCTGGAAAGGGGTACGATAAGTGAGGTGATCAAATTTGCGGATGACACAAAATTATGCAGAGTAGTTAAATCTCAAGTGGATTGTAATAAATTGCAGGAGGACCTTGTGAGATTGGAAGATTGGGCTTCCAAATGGCAGATGAAATTTAATGTGGACAAATGCAAGGTGATGCATATAGGGAAAAATAACTCTTGCTGTAGTTACACAATGTTAGGTTCTATCTTTGGAGTTACCACCTATGAAAGAGATCTAGGCATCATAGTGGATAATACATCAAAATGGTCAGCTCCGTGTGCTGTGGCAGTCAAAAAAGCAAACAATGTTAGGAATTAAGAAGGGAATGGCAAATAAAATGATGGATGTCCATAATGCCTCTGTATCGCTCCATGGTAAGACCACACCTAAAATACTGTGTGCAATTCTGGTCACCGTATCTCAAAAAAGATATAGTTGTACTGGAGAGAGTGCACGGAAGGGGGACTAAAATAAAGGGCATGGAACGGCTCCCCTATGTGGAAAGGCTAAAGAAAAGAAAACTGAGGGGGATATGATAGAGGTCTACAAAATCATGAAAGGAGTTGAACAAGTTAATGTAAATGGTTATTTACTCTCTCAGATAATAGGACTAGGGGCCACTCCATGACGTTAGCAAGTAGCTCATTTAAAACAAATTGAAGAAAATTCTTTTTCACTCAGCGCATAGTTAAGCTCTGTAATTCATTGCTAGAGTATGTGGTTACAGCAGTTAGTGAAACTGGGTTTAAAAAAGGTTTGGATAAGTTCCTAGATGAAAGATCCATAAACTGCTATTAATCAATATGCAATAGTAGCTTGAGATCTATTTGTTTGGGTACTTGCCAGGTACTTGTGACTGGGATTGGCCACTATTGGAAACAGGATGCTGGGGTTGATGGACCCTTGCTCTGACCCAGTATGGTATATCTTATGTTATGTCCTGGATTGGGACCATCCCCCTGGTAGAGTAGGGGCATGTAGAGGGTCAGTGGTCCTTTTCTTGCTGGAGCCCTTGACCTGCAGAGGTATTTGATAGCCAGTGGTTCTGGCTCCCTCATGCCCTACCCCTATCTCCCTTTGGGTTGGCTAGCTCCTCCAGACTTTCCTGGTCTCCTCTCAAGGAAGTACCTTTATTTCTTCTTGAGTTTGTTATTAAGGGACTTTCCATAAATTATGTCATGCTCTGGAGGGGGTTACCACTTTTGTGACTAAGGGGTGATTGAACATATCGTGATGTGTCAAAGTCGTAAGATTACTTTGCTCTCAAGGCAGCAGTAGTGTAACGAGGGTCTCTGGTGCCTGGGGGCCAATGCATTTGTGCACCTCCCCTACTCCTCCCCACTAATTTTGATGGGACCCCCTCCATTGTATTCCATATGACCTGTACTGTCCATCAGTCCAGTCAGTACTGAGTGATAGAATATGCAAGACAAGTCATCAATATTTTGCAAAGCCACACAGCGACGCACAAGTATCGGGCAGTTCCAACCAAATGAGAGTGGCTGCCCGTTGACAACGTGAGCTAATGGTGATTGTTGCACATGCCAAATTGTGAGTAGAAAGTGGGTTAGAAGCAGGGTAACCGCGGCCACACTTTACTGTATCGGCCTGAAAATTAGCAGATAAGAACCAATTTTCCCTTTTGACTGATGTAGATTGTGCCCAGGCAAATGGGTATAACTGACTTTTTTATTTTCCTATGAAATTAACATTTGCAATAAGGCACAGATACTTTTACATCTACTACTACTATCATATTTATATAGTGCTACACAAACGCACAGAGATGGTCCTCATTCTGTGGAGCTTACAGTCAAGATAAACAAGGTTTCAGGAACTTTTAATAGGAACTGATTAAAACAGGAAGTAGTTTTAGGATTTAAAAGCTTCCTCAAAAGGTGGATTTTTAGGCAAGATGAGAGTAAGCCACTTTAACTGAGCAAAAGGTCTCGGCCTTCTAAAAGTCATATATATGAAAATGGGCAGTGTGACTAAGTAGGAGAAATGTAATATTTCAAGAACTACTTTAATTACCATTTGAGGTAAGAAGCTAAAAATGCTAAGATTCATTGCTTTATAACTGTAATACCTTTCTCTGATCTAACACTAGTTGGATTTGGTTTGACTATCGAAGAGCCAGGGTTAAGATTTAAGGCAATCTCAAAAAGTCCATTTAGAGATTATTAGTTGGTTAAAGGTGCAAGAATTAGACCACTGCTCCACAAGCTATATAGGAAAAGCAGGAAGTGAGGTGACTGGAAGGGCCCTACTTCTTAAAACAGAAAGTTTCCTTCTTCCTGCAAGCCAGGCATTTTAGTACTGTAATGCACTTGGTAGAGACAGATCTTTAAACCAAAGTTAGACCAGAAGTGAAATCATAAAAACCCAAAGCAGCAATCAAAAATTAGTAATTTTAGCTATCAGAATACCAATATTCAGTATGGCTTCTTTTGGATAAGCACTCAATAGATATACAAGGCACAAGGTGTTTTTTTAATCTGAGCAGAATGTAAGGGGATTCAACTCCATTAACTTATTTCTAATTGTGCACAATTTTGTATATGTTGTAAATCTAGTTAATATTCTGCTTATGTAAAATTTTACAAAGCAAAACATGCTGAGTGCACATAGCAAATCTGTAATTACAAATTTAAAAGAAAACGGCAAAAACTGTTATCCTACAATGTAGCTTGGGACTAGTTACATTGTTTATTGTTAAAGTGTGAAAAAATTGTATGATCCCTGTGGTTGAAAATTGTATAATAACTAACCTTTTTGAAGATGAACTCTTATTCTTAGTTGAATTTTGAGCATGTACTGCTGTAACACATTGAATTACTTTTCAGGTATTGGCCCTATGATTTGCTTACACACTGACTTTTATCTATCTATCTATTTATTTATTTATTTATTTATTTATTTATTTTTAAAGTTTTGGTTCGCCTAGCCCAATCTAATTATCCAGGTCAGGCTTTCCTAGCAATTGAAAATACAAAGCTTAATTCTGTCTGTTATTTTTCTTGTTTGGCTTCTCTTGGGATAATGTCTCGAGATGAGTTAGTTTTGTGCATTTCATGATAGGAATGAACCCTCACTGAGCAAATGGCTTTGTAAGAAGTTTCTTCCAAGAATTCATTCAATGCTTAGAAAGCTAAGAGTCGCAGAATATAATGGTTGGTTTGGTTTTTTTTTTTTTTTTTTACAAAGTAAATTAATTTCCTTAGTTATGTATGCATAGTGTATTTTGGTTGGTGTGTCAGCAAATATCTTTACAAAGTATATAGTGGACTTTGCATCCTTTTGAGCTGTCTGTATACATGTTTATAATTGTACTGGTAATTAGATAAAGCTTTTAGTATTTCTGGACTGTCTTTCTTAAGAGGAAACAATTATAAAACGTGCACTACATGCTTATAAGTCAATTTTCTGCATGTGTGTCGTAAATAGTAATTTTTGGTTTGGTTCTACTTCAAGCCTAACTGCAGAACTGCCAAGAGACCCAGTTATTGAGAGGGACCCTTGATCTTGAACACAAATGCCAGTGTATTGTGTTTGCAGTCTTGCATCTTTCATTTGAATTTAGCACTGCAAGTATTAAAATGCATTAGGCATGTTTAAAAAAAAAAATAAAAAAAGCTGGGACTTATCTAAACTCTTCCTTCAGAAACTGGTCCACTTGGCAACTGTGTGATATTATGAGCTATCATCCGTCTTCAGTGATATATCTGTGATATATTTAAATGACACAAACAGTGAATTATCTGTTAATGAAGCACAAGTGTGGGAAGATTGGTTTCTAGAAGTTTTTTTGTATTGATTTTTGTTTGTTTCTGAAAATACCTGAAAGGTAAACATGTTTTTAATTGTTTCTGCTTTTTAACTGAGCATAAAAGTTCATCTTCTAAGTTAATAGAACTAGATGATGCAGGTTTGGGATTTTAAAATGAAATGGTATTGTCTTGCTATTCCTTAAATCCAATAGTGTAGTATAAGATCACTTTTTTAATTTTAAAATGTGTGTATATAATACTAAGGCAGGAGCTTCCAACACCTAGAGAGATGGAAGGAAACTATGATACCATTCCAACTTCTAAATTCTTAGTCTGGTTGCCTTTTAGGCACTTAAATAAGCAGTCATCTTGATTTGTGCATTCAAATTTGGCTGCTAGGGGTATAGATATCCCCTTTGGCTATTAACAAAACATTTTTTGCTTGTTTTTTTCTTTTCCTGGTGTGAGCATGATCAAATAAGACTTTATAGTCAGTGTATTGTAAAGCGAGGAGAAATGCATGAAAGTCTAAATAACTGGGATGATATAACTTTTTAATTTATTTGTAATTACATGTGTTAGATTTTTGTTTAAAATCGTAGCTGTAATGTATGAATGATTTTTGTTTGACTGCAATTCCTGAAAGTGTTTTTTTTGGTTAGTCTAGAAGTACAATAATATGCTCACATACTACTGTTTTCAAATTGCAGTATTATGGACTACAAATATTGGAAACTGTGATAAAAACAAGATGGAAGATTCTTCCAAGAAACCAGTGTGAAGGTAGAATATTTGAAGTTATTTACAATTAATGTATGTTGTACTTGGAATAGTAAAATTTGTAATTTTCTTTAACTAGATGTGATATATACACAGAAGCACACAAGTCAGTAAGTCATCTGCACATTTGCCTAGGACTTATAAATTCCTCTAAGATTGAGTCTTGTTTGGCCATTTATTTCCAAATACAGCAGTAATGATGCTTATCTTCCCTACTGGATCCCCAGTGAAAACATTAAATCAGTGGTTACCAAATCTGTTTCCATGACCCCATAGCTAGTCAGTGTCCATAGTGAATAAATATGAGATTTGCATATACTGATACTGGATTCCTACTCTGTGTGTGTTTACACACGTGTGTGTGTATGTGTGTGTGCTCTCTTGTAATGTTACTGGCTCCCTGCTGATTTTCACTAGTCAATTCCCAAAAGATAGCAGCACACGTGCTGGAAAGCCAGTATGTGCACGTGTTTGTGTGTATGCACATATGTGAACTCTTCTGTTCATGCACTGACCTCTAAAGGGACTCTCAACTCTTAATACATCTCTACCTATGATTTAATGGCTGGGGGTGGCTGCATTGGAGAATAGATAGGGTAATGCATGGAGAGGCCCACATTCTTCTGTGTTCTTTCCTGACCCTCCTCTTTTTTTCTTTCCCACCATTGTGATCACATTTCCTTCTACCTCAGTATTGGCAACTGCATTTCTCTGCTGGTGGGGCCAGACCTGCCTACTTAACCAGCTATGCGGCTTTGTTCCTCTAGCGCCTCTGCTTTCTCTGCTGGTAGGGCCTGGCCTCCCTATCAACACGGCAGCTGCTGTCACCAGTGCTGGAGTCATCTCTGCTAGTGAAGCTTGACCTTCCTGTCCACCGTATCTCTGCTTTCCTCTGGCTTCACAGTCTGCTCTAATGTGCTGAGCTCCCCTTGTTAGCATTGCTATATGCCAAGTAAGCAGATGGCAGCACTGAGTTAAACTGAATGCATCAACAATCATATCTTGTGCATATCCTGAAAACTGCCTATGGGATTACAAGGACAGGTTTGGGAACTACTGCAATAAATAGCAGCTGACTAAACTTGAGTGCTGCTTTATTTATCATCTTTAATCCTAATTGGAAAATATTCAATTAATTGTAATCTGTTGGTGCCTTCCCTGTTAGCCATATGTACAAATAGTATCTCCAAATTCCATTTTCTGTTGAATAATCAATCATTTATGTGATATCAAATAAAAATCTTTAGCAAAACTTGTATCAATCCTAATTACTAATAAACTTGATATAAGAACAGTTTTACAAAATCCATTAAGAATGATTTGGCAGGTCCTATGGCACTTGATGCTGCTACCTTTTGGGAATTGATTAGTGAAAACCAGCAGGGAGCCAGTAACATTATAAGAGAGCAAAATAGTGACTTTCTTTAAGCTTTCTTCTGTATTCATGCTTCTAAGCTGTAGTTCCACTGCATTCTCTCCCTTCCCTTCTCAAGGTCTTTGAATTTTTCTCCCTCTCTTTTTAGACATGCTTCCCTATCTAGTGTGGCCTGATCCCATGTCCAGTGCTCTACTGGAAGCATCAAATAGTGTGTGGTTAAAAAAAAAAAATTTGAGATGAATTAAAAAATGATAGCTGCTTAGGGATAAATGTGATGGCAAAGTTTTCATGTACAACTGCGCTCTGATAGCTCAGTTCTGTTCTGAATACTCCTTAAAGTAGCACTACTAGCTGTATTTCTCAAAATACAAACTTACAGGCCGATACAGTAAAAATCGTGGGAGAGCGTGTGTGCGCGATTCAGTAAATTAATTTATTTAAATTAGGGCTCGCGGTAAAAAGAGGCACTAGGGACACTAGTGCGTCCCTAGTGCCTCTTTTTGGACAGGAGTGGCAGCTGTCAGCGAGTTTGACAGCTGATGCTCGATTTTTGCCAGCGTCCATTCTCAAACCCGCTGACAGACATGGGTTCGGAAACCGGACACCGGCAAAATTGAGCGTCCAGTTTTCAAGCCGCAGGCCCATTTTAAATGCTTTTTTTTTTTAAATTTTTAACTATTTGTAACTTTTGGGACCTCTGACTTAATATTGCCATGATATTAAGTCGGAGGGTGTACAGAAAAGCATTTTTTACTGCTTTTCTGTGCACTTTCCCGGTGCAGAGAGAAATTAACGCCTACCTTTTGGGTAGGCGCTAATTTCTGAAAGTAAAATGTGCGGCTTGGCTGCACATTTTACTTTCTGAATCGCGCGGGCATAACTAATAGGGCCATCAACATGCATGTTGCGGGCGCTATTAGTTTCGTGGGGGGGGGGGGGGGGGGGGGTTCGGGGCGCTATTACCCCTTACTGAATAAGGGGTAAAGCTAGCGCATCAAATGCGCGTCCAAATGCGGGTTAACAGTGTACTGTATTAGCCTGTTAATCTGTTTATTTTTGGTCTTATTTCTATTTTTATTCTCAAGATTAATTTCTTTTTCACATTTTGAAGATAAGATAAACAGTTTTTCCTCTTCAGCCAGACTATTCTAGGTGTATGGGTTATTATCCCAGGACAAGCAGGATGCTAGTCCTCACATATGGGTGACGTCACTGACTGAGCCCTATCGCGGGAAAATTTCTGTCAAAGTTTCTAGAAACATTTGACTGGCAGCCTGAGGCTACTGAGCATGCCCAGCATACCATGATATTCTCTGCCACAGGGGTCTTACTCCAGTCTTTGTTTTTCCGTGCTGCCATCAGTATCGCGGTTACCGGAGCCCTGTGAGACTTCTCACAATTTTGACTGAAAAAGTCACCTTAAAATTTTCTCCCACATCGGGTCTTACTTCACTTTTGTCACCAGACGGTGACAAAAAATAGCATAGATTTCTCATTCTCATTGATAATTTTGCTTTGAGATTCTCATAGATGGCCGTCGATGCCAACATGGCATCCGGTTTCAAGAAATGTCCTACTTGTAACCGGTCAATGTCCCTCTCCGCTTGTGATGAGAAATCAAAAATATATAAATGTCTTCCCAAAATCCCGTGCTCTCATCAACCAAAAAATATTCTAAATAAACTATCTTTTTAATTTTAATATTTTTAAAAAAAAATATATATTTGAGAAAGAGGTAAGTTTCATATTTCTAGTGCATGCCTCCACGGCCTTGCGCCTGTTCGTATGATATAATCATTAACTTGCCTCCATTCAGATGTCAACAGACAATTGGAAGAGAGATTGCCAGGAGGTAATCATAAGGCATGCCAGCGTTGTGATATGTGCAATACTACTATTGAAGGCAATGAATGGATAGATCCTGTTACAGGATACTGTATAAAGAGGAGTAGAGACACTGACTGCACATCAAAAAACGTGATTTATTTGATTCAATGTTCATGCCCTAAAAACTATGTGGGTAGGACATCTAGAGTTATAAGGACACGATTGATAGAACATAGATCGAAAATAAACACGAGAACTGTGGAAGCACCAATGGTGCAGCACTGCATAGAACGGGATCATAAGTTCGATCAACTTAGATGGACAGTCATAGATAAGGTCGAAGGTGGAGATGAAAAGAAGAAATTGAATTACATTGAACAGCAATGGATTTTCAAATTAAATACAGTAGTACCAAAAGGATTAAACGAAGAAGTGGAGTGGGCGAGTCTAATTTGAGACAGAAAGAGAACAGATATGTGTCTACTTTGGACGAGCGGCCCTTTAATTTTGAGACAACCAATCACTAGTTGTTAGGCGAATATGACGTAGCGTGCAAACACGTATCCACACCATTGGAGGATTTGAGATCTGCTGACTAGCTTTTAAAGCATAGAGAAGACGCTAAAAACCAACGCCGCCACTCGGAGCTTGTAAGCCTGAGGGAGAGAACGGACAGCCGGAACAAAGAGAGCCATGACTGTTGGATTAACGGAGGAATAAATGAAAATAGGAATGGACACACTCCCCTGACGAAGGAAGAACGAAACGCAGCTGTGTCGGGAGATAAGTCGTTAGCAGTTATATTGGGACAATGGCAGTCTAATATTGAGAACTTGGCGTTCATAAAATCCTTTTTAGGGTTGATTAAGACAGAGGGCATATAAACAGTATGTAAATTGAAACACAACTTTCCACGAGCATAGGGATATAAGCATTTAGTCGCTTTACAAAAATTGAAAGAAAAAACATAAGTGACAACATCTTATCTATGCATAGTGGAGAGTATGATTTTTATAACAAAAGTGTTTGATAAAAATTATTATATTTAAAAATATTTTTCACACGATAAATAATATAACACACAAAAAAAAGGGGGAAGGAGGCAAGTTAATGATTATATCATACGAACAGGCGCAAGGCCGTGGAGGCATGCACTAGAAATATGAAACTTACCTCTTTCTCCAATATATATATATTTTTTAAAATATTAAAATTAAAAAGATAGTTTATTTAGAATATTTTTTGGTTGATGAGAGCACGGGATTTTGGGAAGACATTTCTACTTGTAACCGGACCATGCTAGTAACAGATCCACATCTCGAATGTGTGATCTGCCTCTGAGAAAAGCATGAAATATCTTCATGCTCACAATGTCAAGAAATGACCCCAAAGGGTCGGAAACTTTCGGCGGGAAAAGATGGCTCATTTTTTTCAACTACAAATAATTCCATCACCATCCACGTTGACGAAATCCTCTGCCGCAGGAGTAACCAAAAAACTCCTACTAAAGAAACGACACGTCGAAGGATCCGGGGACGCTACCTTACCGACCCAGTCTGTCATCGACCAGGTCAGTTTCGGAACCGAGACCAAAACACAAGCATCGACATTGTCTATCTTCGGCGTCCTCGTCGATTCCGTCCTCGACAGAATCATCAGCGAAACGGCATAAATCCGCCGATGCTCCGCAAACCTCTGTATCTACGATGCCTTCATCTTCACCATAGACACTGTTACCGGTATCCACTACTCCGGACTTAACTGTCCTCATCCAGAAGATGGTAATGGAGGCTTTGCAGAAGCAACTTCCGGCGCCACCCATCGTCGATGCCGGCGGTCATCGTCGATGGTACAAACTACCTAGATGCCGATGAAGTCTTCGATGATTACATCACTGGTGCCTTCATCCTTCTTGATGCCTACCCCGATGAAAGACATTCCATCGATGCCAAGCTCTTCGATGTCATTGATACCTCCACTTTCCATTCCTATATCAGTTTTCCTTTCTTTCTTCATCAGCATCGACTATTCCATCGATGTCACAATCGATGTCCATCTATACCACGGCACCCACAATACCTCCACTTCACAAGTCAAAGGTATCTAGGCCTAAGTCATCCACTAAGCTAAAACCATCGATGACTCAACATCTTCAATCACTGCCCAAGCTTCCAATTTCAGAAGAAAGGGCACTACATGATATTCTAACCAAAAGATATCATGACTTACTATCCTCCTTACCATCTCGCCCAGAAGGAGAGCAAGTTGAGGATCTTTCACCAGAAGAACCCTTACCAGGACCCTCTGGTGTACCTCCTCTTCACAAAGTTACACCTCCTCACCAGATAACTCTGTATGATACTTGGTCTGACACTGACTCCGACCCCTCATCAGAGGACTTCATGTCAGATCCATCTCCACCTCCTGCAACAAAACAATCACCTCCAGAGGATTTTTCGTTCCCGCTTTTTGTTCAGGAAATGGCAGATTCTATTCCTTTCCAGATACATACGGAGCAGGATGTCAGACAGCAAACTTTGGAAGTGCTCCAATTTGTGGATCCCCCCGAAGCACTCTCTGGCTATCCCTGTTCATGAAATTCTTTTACAACTGCAGCAACGTATATGGGAACACCCCTGCTCGGTTCCTGCAGTCAACAAGCGGATAGAATCAACTTATCTAGTACAACCCACCTCTGGGTACTAAAAAACTCAGCTCTTCCACCACTCCGTAGTAGTGGAATTGGCGCAGAAGAAGTTCAGAAGGACAAGAGCCCATTCCTCAATACCTCCAGGAAAAGATAATAGATTTCTGGACCAAATGGGCCGCAAGGTGTTCCAAGGGTCAATGCTGAATTCCAAAATCTCAGCATACCATTTATACATGACCCAATACCAGAGCAACCTCTGGAATTAGATGGAGGAGTTTGTGCCATCCTTACCCACACAGTATCAGGAAGCTGCACAAACTATTATAAATAAGGACTTAGATGCGGGGAAACACGAGGTAAGAGCAGCCTACAACAGCTATGACACAGCCTCACTAGTTGCTGCATCTGGCATTGCTGCAAGACGCTGGGCCTGGCTTAAGGCCTCTGATTTAAGACCAGAGGTGCAGGATAAACTTGTCGATCTTCCCTGCCTGGGCGATAATTTGTTTGGTTCCAAAGTGCAGGATGCAGTTTCCCAGTTACGAGATCACACGGAAACTTTACGACAATTATCCTCACTTCCACATGACTCTGCTACGCATGCTACTAGAAGGCCACCACGTAGAGATGCCAGGCGGCCTTTCTACAGGCAACGTAAATACTATCCCCCCCCCACATCTAGACCAAGGCATCCTAGATCTCAACAGAGACCTCAGCAGAGACAACAGAGAGCAGCAAGGGCACCACCAGCTCCGCAGACTGGCCCTGCTACCGGCTTTTGAAAGTACATCCAGAGAACAAGGCCTCTGTCAATCCTCATTTAGCACTACCAGTAGGAGGCAGACTGTCCAACTTCCACATCAGTTGGACATCAATAACAACAGATCAATGGGTCCTATCTATAATAAACCGAGGCTACCAACTCAATTTCATTTCAATTCCTGCAGATTTTCCACCGAAACACTCTCATCTCAGTGAAGATCATGTTCTTCAACTTCAACTGGAATTATCCACCCTTCTGAGAGCCAGGGCTGTCGAGTGAGTGCCCCGTACTCAGCAAGGCAAAGGTTTCTATTCCTGTTATTTCCTCATTCCAAAGAAAACTGGAGGCCTTGGTCCTATCCTAGACCTCAGAAATCTCAACAAATTTCTGAAGATAGAGAAGTTCAGAATGGTATCCTTAGGCACCATGCTTCCACTCCTTGAAAAAAGGGGATTGGCTTTGTTCTCTGGATCTTCCAGATGCTTATGCTCACATTCCAATATTCTCCCCTCACCGCAAATATCTGCGCTTCATGGTGGACGATCAACATTTCCAATACAGAGTTCTGCCATTCGGCCTGGCCTCTGCTCCCAGAGTATTCACCAAATGTCTGGCAGTAATAGCGGCACACTTGCACAAACAAGGTGTTCATGTTTTTCCATATCTAGACTGGCTCATCAGAAGTCAATCTCAACAAGGAGCTCTAACTTCTTTAAATCACACCATTACTCTACTTCACAACATGGGATTTCTCATCAACTATCAAAAGTCCCATCTTACTCCCTCTCATCTCCTCCAATTTATAGGAGCAGAATTGAACACCATCCTCGCAAAAGCCTTTCTCCCCGAGGATCGGGCAGAAACACTATCTCTGTTGGCAAACTTGATTCACTCAAAGAAAACAGCCACAGCTCATCAGCTTCTAACATTATTAGGCCACATGGCCTCCACAGTGCATGTTACTCCTATGGCAAGACTAGCCATGCAAATAACTCAGTGAACTTTAAGATCTCAATGGATCCCAGCC
Organism: Rhinatrema bivittatum; assembly: GCF_901001135.1. Lineage (NCBI taxonomy): Eukaryota > Metazoa > Chordata > Amphibia > Gymnophiona > Rhinatrematidae > Rhinatrema > Rhinatrema bivittatum. Next base: position 123,730,107 of record NC_042617.1, read on the forward strand.
ATTCAACCACTTCATTCTCCAATTCAAGTCACACACCAGTTACGCTCATCTCTGCTTTGGTGGCTGGACAAGGACAATTTGCGCAAGGGCCAAACCTTCCAGCAACCAGTCCCACAAATAACTTTAACCACAGATGCATCCACCTTGGGTTGGGGAGCTCACATAGACAATCTCCAAACCCAGGGTACTTGGACAAAACTCGAAGCAACATTTCAAATCAATTTCCTGGAGCTTCGAGCTATACGTTATGCGATGCATGCGTTCAAGGACTGCCTTTCACACAAGACTGTTCTCATCCAAACGGACAACACAGTAGCCATGTGGTACATCAACAAACAGGGAGGTACGGGCTCGTATCTCCTTTGTCAAGAAGCTGCACAGATTTGGGGCTGGGCCCTGAGCCACTCAATGTTTCTTCGGGCCACTTATCTGGCAGGAATTCACAATGTAGTAGCAGATCGACTCAGTCGTCAGTTCCAACCGCATGAATGGTCCCTGGATCCCTCAGTAGTGACCAGGATATTTCAACGTTGGGGACAACAGACAATAGACCTATTTGCGTCACATCTGAATCACAAAGTGGACAACTTTGTTCTCTACACACACAGAACAATCAGCCAGCCGAGGACGCCTTTGCTTGCCCTTGAAACTCAGGCCTACTATACATGTATCCTCCAATACCGCTCATAACCAAAACTCTAGTGAAGCTACAACAGGACAAGGGGACCATGATACTCATAGCCCCATATTGGCCTCGACAAATGTGGTTTCCCACACTTCTAGACCTCTCAGTCAGGGATCCCATTCGCCTGGGAGTAGCACCCACTCTCATAACTCATGATCACGGTCGGTTGCGCCATCCCAACCTTCAATCCCTCTCACTAACAGCATGGATGTTGAAAGCTTGATTTTACAACCACTCAATCTTTCATCCAATGTATCCCAAGTGCTTATAGCTTCACGTAAACCTTCCACACGAAAGAATTATTCTTCCAAATGGAAAAGATTCACTTTGTGGTGCAGGCAAAACCATATTGATCCTTTCACTTGCCCCACTACTTCTCTTCTAGACTACTTATGCCATCTTTCAGACTCTGGTCTCCAAACTTCATCTGTAAGAGTACATTTAAGTGCAATCTCAGCTTACCATAACAAGGTAGGAGATGCACCTATATCCACCCAACCTCTTGTTAGTCGGTTTATGAGAGGTTTAACGCACCTTAAACCACCAATTCGGTCTCCAGTCACGGAATGGGACCTGAATCTGGTTTTAACAAGACTCATGCGTTCTCCTTTTGAACCTATAGATTCCTGTGATCTTAAATTCCTCACATGGAAGACTATCTTCCTCATAGCCATCACCTCGGCTAGGAGGGTTAGTGAGTTACAAGCACTTGTCACATACGAACCTTATACAAAGTTTCTACATGACAGAGTGGTTCTCCGTACACATCCAAAATTCCTTCCCAAGGTAGTTACGGAATTCCACTTGAACCAATCAATAGTTTTACCCACATTCTTCCCAAGGCCTCATTCTCACCAAGGAGAAACAGCCTTATACACCTTGGACTGTAAACTTGCTCTATCCTTTTATTTAAACCGCACTGCAGTCCATAGGAAATCCAATCAACTTTTTGTTTCTTATGATCCAAACAAACCGGGTAAAGCAGTGGGTAAACATACTCTATCCACTTGGCTAGCAGATTGCATACAGTTTTGCTATGAAAAAGCAGGCCTTCCTCTCCAAGGGCGAGTAAAGGCACACTCAGTAAGAGCAAGGTCAACTTCAGTAGCACCCTATCGTTCAGTGCCAATCATTGACATATGTAAAGCAGCAACATGGAGTTCTCTTCATACCTTTGCAGCTCATTACTGTTTGGACAAACAAGGACGACAAGATTCAGCCTATGGACAATCTGTCTTAAAGAACTTGTTTCTGCTTTGGTGGCTGGACAAGGAGAAGAGGCTGATAACTACAGACCGGTTAGCCTCACTTCGGTGGTGGGAAAAGTAATGGAGTCACTGTTGAAAGAGAGAATAGTGAACTATCTACAGTCGGGAGAATTGCTGGACCAGAGGCAGCATGGATTCACCATTGGAAGATCCTGTCAGACAAATCTGATTGACATTTTTGACTGGGTAACCAAGGAATTGGATCGAGGAAGAGTGCTCGATGTCATCTACTTGGATTTCAGCAAAGCTTTTGACACGGTCCCGCACAGGAGACTGGTGAATAAAATGAGAAGCTTAGGAGTGAATGCCGAGGTGGTGGCCTGGATTGCAAACTGGTTGACGGACAGAAAACAATGTGTGATGGTAAATGGAACTCTCTCTGAAGAGAGAGCGGTTTTAAGTGGTGTACCACAAGGATCGGTGTTGGGACCGGTCCTTTTCAATATCTTTGTGAGCGACATAGCGGAAGGGATAGAAGGTAAAGTTTGTCTTTTTGCGGATGACACTAAGATCTGCAACAGAATGGACACGCTGGAAGGAGTGGAGAGAATGAGATGGGATTTAAGGAAGCTGGAAGAGTGGTCGAAGATATGGCAGCTGAGATTCAATGCCAAGAAGTGCAGAGTCATGCATATGGGGAGTGGAAATCCGAATGAACTGTATTCGATGGGGGGAGAAAGGCTGATATGCACGGAGCAGGAGAGAGATCTTGGGGTGATGGTGTCTAATGATCTGAAGTCGGCACGAATGGTCCCTAGATTAAGGCGATAGCTAAAGCCAGAAGAATGCTGGGCTGCATAGAGAGAGGAATATCGAGTAAGAAAAGGGAAGTAATTATCCCCTTGTACAGGTCCTTGGTGAGGCCTCACCTGGAGTACTGTGTTCAGTTCTGGAGACCGTATCTCCGAAGAGACAGAGACAAGAGAAGGGCGACCAAAAAGGTGGAAGGTCTTCATCGAATGACTTATGAGGAGAGATTGAAGAATCTAAATATGTACACCCTGGAGGAAAGGAGGAGCAGAGGTGATATGATACAGACTTTCAGATACTTGAAAGGTTTTAATGATCCAAAGACAACGACATACCTTTTCCTTAGGAAAAAAATCAGCAGAACCAGGGGTCACGATTTGAAGCTCCAGGGAGGAAGACTCAGAACCAATGTCAGGAAGTATTTCTTCACAGAGAGGGTGGTGGATGCCTGGAATGCCCTTCCGGAGGAAGTGGTGAAGACCAGAACTGTGAAGGACTTCAAAGGGGCGTGGGATAAACACTGTGGATCCATAAAGTCAAGAGGACGTCAATGAAGAGTGGGTGGTTCGCCAGAATGACTGCTACTGCCTGGGGATAATACCCTTATTCAATAAACATACACACGGTTACTGCGACTCCAACATCGTTCTAAGCTTCAACGGCAAGAGGAAATGTGGAAAAAAGGATTTGCACTCACAAAGCGGGGAGTGGCTGGCTTGTTGCGGCGGTTGCTATCCCAAACCAAATAAGCCTGATGCTTCACTTTCAATGCATATCCAGCATAGCTCTCTGCTTCAACGGCAGGGGAGAAGAAAAACTGATACTTCACGCATATCCGGCACAGCTCTCTGCTTCAACGGCAGGGGAGAAGGAAAAACTGATACTTCACGCATATCCAGCACAGCTCTCTGCTTCAATGGCAGGGGAGAAGAAAAACTGATACTTCACGCATATCCAGCATAGCTCTCTGCTTCAACGGCAGGGGAGAAGGAAAAACTGATACTTCACGCATATCCAGCACAGCTCTCTGCTTCAATGGCAGGGGAGAAGAAAAACTGATACTTCACGCATATCCAGCATAGCTCTCTGCTTCAACGGCAGGGGAGAAGAAAAAACTGATACTTCACGTATATCCAGCATAGCTCTCTGCTTCAACGGCAGGGGAGAAGAAAAACAACCAATAAGGGCTGAATAACATAGTCTGGGTAAACAAATAAGCATGGGAGTAGCTTGCTTATTGCGGCGGTTACTACCCCTAACTAACCAAGCTTGATATTTCACTTGGATGCAGCTCCATCACTGCTCTCTACATTAATGGTGGGGGTGAAAAGGAAATAGAACCAAAGGTTACTAAGAGCCAAGAGAAACAGATAAGTATGAGAAAAAAGAAGTGTGAAGCTTGCTGGGCAGACTGGGTGGGCCGATTGGTCTTCTTCTGCCGACATTTCTATGTTTCTATGTTTCCAGTTTAACCCTAACTCCTTCTACAACCTACCTGCTATGATCTTCGGCTGACTCATTTCAACAACAATGCTTCAGTGTTGCTTCACTACAAAATGACTCAGCCTCTAGCTTGCTAATCACCCATATGTGAGGACTAGCATCCTGCTTGTCCTGGGATAAAGCAAAATTGCTTACCTTGTAATAGGTGTTATCCCAGGACAGCAGGATGTAGTCCTCACGAAACCCACCCGCCACCCCGCGAAGTTGGGTCTCAAATTTTTTCTTAATTTATTTTTGCTAAAGCTTATTGCTACATATGAGACTGGAGTGAGACCCCTGTGGCAGAGAATATCATGGCATGCTGGACATGCTCAGTAGCCTCAGGCTGCCAGTCAAAAGTTTCTAGAAACTTTGACAGAAGTTTTCCCGCGATAGGGCTCCGTCAGTGAAGTCACCCATATGTGAGGACTACATCCTGCTGTCCTGGGATAACACCTATTACAAGGTAAGCAATTTTGCTTATTCCTAGTCAGTAATGGAGACAGAGAATAAAGGTATGCTGACATTACCCCTTAGGGTTCTGTGCTGCACTCAGTCTGTCAGTGTTCTCTCTCGCCAGCAGATTATTAGGCCTGGTGAAGTGAGTCTATTGGATTTCCCATTCCCAGTTGAACTTAGCTTTGGGATCAAGGAGCTTCCTTTGGGATCTAGGTCTATGACTGTTTGGCTATGAATGCCCATCCCCTTTTCTTTCAGAGTGTATCTTCTTTATTTCTTGGCCTTTCCTCTTGGAGTAACTTTTTCCCCTTTCTCCTCTTCTTGGATTGCCTGCTTGATTCTTCAATGCTGGTTTAAAATTGAAAACAAAAAGAAAACAGATTCTGTGAGGCAGTAGGTGCAGCATTCTTAGTGGCTGTTGTGGTTCACAGGTAGTCTGGGTTTATCTTGTGGCTGAATGGCTTGATATTGGCGCTTCGGGAGTGCAGGAAGACAGCTCAGCACTATGCTGCAGGTGTATTCACGAGTGGGGGGGAAGATTTTCAGATATTGTATATAGGAGAAGAAAGAGAAACATGATCAGAGGCAGCACTTTTGATGGGGGGGCCCCCTGCATTGGCACAGTCTTTGAGTCTGCCTGTTTCTGCCACTGGGTTCATTACTACGGCAGGCATGGCAGCCATTTTATTTCAGCGGGAAAGAGTATTTTCAAACTGGGCCTCTTTAATTTTTTTCCTTGCTTTCTGCAGTAGGGGAAGTAGCTGCAGCTTTCTCAGGAATTTCAAGGGCTCCAGTTAGTAAACCAGGTACAGTGGGACAACTGTTCAGGAGGCTGTCAGCCCTCCTCTGTTGCCTAATGTGCTTTTACCACCACATCCTGACCGCGTTTAAAATAAATAAATAAAAGGATCTGGAAGAGAATAAGTCCCCTGGTTCTGATATATCTTTGCTATCTCTTAAAAGAGCGAAGGGCAGTGTTAAGGGGAATTGGAGGATGGGGAGCATTCCCCCTGAAAGGATGCAGCTCCCTGGTGATTGGCCTGTTCACTGTCTTTAATGATTCAAAATCCAGCAGAGGAAATGTAAACCGGAGTGATAAGTAACTCTGTTACCTGAACCTCGGTATAAAAAAGTTATAAATAAATAAATATAGAGGATCCAATTATGGTGGAATTGTGAAAGTCTCCCAAAGCAGTTCCTCTTCACAACTCTATTAAAGAGCTGATCTCTGGGGAGTGGGGTTTTCTGTCGGCCAGTTTTAGGGGAAGTAGTCGTATCGAGGCTTTATCTGCTGAATGAACAAGAGAGGCAAAAACTAAGGTTGCCAAAGGTAAGATACATTGGTTTGTGCTGTTAGATGGACAACTATCCCCGTAGAGAGTGGCGTGTCCCTAAAGACGCGCAAGGTAGGAGAATTGAAGTGCCCCTTAAACATGCCTTTGATACAGCTAGCTTGGCTCTGCAGGTGGTGGTTTGCCGTGGCTAGGACTGGTTTGCGCTTATCCCAGCAAATTCAAAGTTCTCCTTGGGATGGTGTGGGGGCTGTTCTGGACGAGGCAGACAAGATAGAGCCAGGAGCAGTCCTTCTGTTGAATGCTTCTCATGATTTGGTAGGATCACAGCTAGAACTATGGCTTCCATTGTGACAGCAAGATATTTATTATGGCTGCGCATCTGGAGCAGGTGACATTTCCTTTTAAAGGAGGCTGTCTTTCTGGTGAAGAACTGGAGAATTTGTGAAGGCCTTGGAGAGTCTAAGGTCCTAGGTTACCAGAGGATAAGCCTAGAGGCTTCTCACATGCTACTGCCACACCGGCTTAAAGTCTCTTTTGGGATCCAAAGCAGGGAAGAGAGGGGAAGGCATCAACCAACCAAAGAACCTAACCCTATAGTAGGCTTCATTCCTTTCGGCTCAATAAAAAGGGGCTTAAGATCTCTGGCAGTGGCGCAGCAGCCAGTGGTCGGGCTTCTGTATGAAGTTTTGGGGACCTAGTTTTCTATGTAGTAAATAGGTCAGTTGTCAGCCTTTTACTGAAGATGGGTCCAGATTACTTCAGGTTGGTGGGTGCTGTAATTTTCCTGATTTATTTCAGATGTGTTTATGGTTTCCCTTTGTCGTTCTGTGCAAAAAAAAAAAAAGTGGTTTGGAATAATGCTTGGTTGCCTTTCTCTTTTGGGAGCAGTGGTTCAAATTCTGATTTTGCAGTAAAATCAAGGAAAATATTCCCTTTATGACCCAAAGAAGGAAGGGCTTTTTAGTCCCATTTTGAACCTCATGCAGGTCAACAGGGTGCTGAGTGACTTGCTTCAAGATGGAAATGCTGAAATCGCTAATAGTGGTGGCAAGACAAGGGGAATTCTAATGTCTTTGGATTTGTCAGAAACCTGTCTTCCTATCCTGATAAGGGAGAATCATCAGAGGTATCTTCGATTTTGCAATTCTGGGAGAGGATTTTCAGTTTTGGGCACTACCATTCAGTTTGGCCACAGCCCCAGGGACCTTCACCAAGGTGTGATGGTGGTTATAGCGGCTGCTCTTTTTTGAGAAGGTATTTTGGTTCATCCTTATCTTGGACAATTGGCTTGAGAGGGTGAGGCTGCTATGTCCAAAGTGGTTTATCTGCTTCAGGAGCCAGACTGGGTAGTCTGTTTCCAGAGAAACAAGATGATGCTGTTCCAGACCTTGGAGTAGCTGGAGGCGTATTTTGACACACAGGAAGTTCGATTATGTCTCATGAGAGAGAGGATCTGGAAGTTGCAAGATCAGGTGAGAGCATTACTGAAGTCCCACTGCATTGAATTATCTGCAGGTGCTGGGGTCCATGGCAGCAGGGGCATAAGGTGACTACTGAAGTTGGTGGTGCATCAGAAAATTTGCTGCTACCATGTGACCAACTCTAAGCTGCCGCCTCAGCCTGATGACATCAATAAAGGCCATGCTAACATGTGCGACATTGAGCCGATCTTTGGTGATGCTGATGTCAGTACGTGGAAGATAGTTCAGAATGTTGGCAATCCAGAGTTTTACTTTCTCGGTAACTGATGCAAGCAGTTAGGAACTGCTCATGGCAATCTGCTGCTTGAAGAGAGGATAGGATCGGATGAGATGCCACCTCCCCCACTGCTACTTCTGCTTACTCAAAAGGGATACACTCTTCAAGACACAGGCCTATATCAACTCACCATAGAAAAGAAAATTCAAATTCTGGTGTCATCTCAGTGATAACCGCACAAACACCTTTCACTGCCAGAAATCTTTTGAAGTAACATCTGGGAACTTTTGATTTTCAGTCACCCTGAGATTGTCATGGGTTAGTGGAGGGCAGCAGGGAGAAAACACACAAACTTTCTCCTCTTTCACAAAACTCTTCTACCCTCTTTTTACTCCCCTCTTCCACTTCCTCATTCCCCCTTCCATCTCAGTCACCCCTCCCTCCTATTCAACCCTCCCCTCCCCTGCCCTCTCCTCTCAACACTCACCCGATACTTTTCTTCTGTCACGCAACCCATTCCTCCACTCACTATCACACAGGGTCTCTTTTCACTGGGGAGGGATGGGACCCCTTCCGGCGCATCACTACAGAGAGCTGCTGTGCAAGGCCAGTGCTAGCTTTTTTGCTGCCCTGTGGAACCTTATCTTAAATATTTCAGTGATTGAAACTTGAGAATTAATCAGATCAACATATCCTTCCTTTATTTAACGATTACTTGCAGACAAATCTTTCGGATATGTTGATCTGATTAATTCTCCAATTTCAATCATTGAAATATTTAAGATAAGGTTCCACGAACTTACATAGTGCTATACCATTCTCTATGGTTTATAATAAATATAATAACATTTAATTATTATATGCATGTTTGAATGGATTAATGTATTTATAATTTTGTGTGATATGTAATATTGCTATTACCCCCATGTAAGGATTTATGAACCAGGGAAGAGACAGAATTTGACTTGGCTGTCTTAAGATCAGGTTTGGCCATGTCCTGCCCAAAAGAGGGGTAGCTTATGTATGTCCCATGCATCTGGACTGGTTTGGCTGAATGAAGAGGAAAGAATAATTTTAATCTTACCTAACAATTGCCTTTCCTCAAGTCTAGCCAGACCAGTACAGAACCCTCCTGAACTGCCAAAGTCTCTTTATTCTGCATGATATTTTGCAGTGTCCTCTGATTGCAGTGACTGCAAGAACATTACGTTTTTGCTTACATTTTAAGAGGGACTAATAGGCCGATATAGTACAGTGCGCTCCGGAGCACACTGTTAACCTGTCATTGGACGCGCGTTTCCCCTTACCCATAAGAACATAAGAAAATGCCATACTGGGTTAGACCAAGGATCCATCAAGCCCAGCATCCTGTTTCCAACAGTGGCCAATCCAGGCCATAAGAACCTGTCAAGTTCCCAAAAACTAAGTCTGTTCCATGTTACCATTGCTAATGGCAGTGGCTATTCTCTAAGTGAACTTAATAGCAGATAATGGACTTCTCTTCCAAGAACTTATCCAATCCTTTTTTAAACACAGCTATACTAACTGCACTAACCACATCCTCTGGCAACAAATTCCAGAGTTTAATTGTGCGTTGAGTAAAAAAGAACTTTCTCCGATTAGTTTTAAATGTGCCCAATGCTAACTTCATGGAGTGCCCCCTAGTCTTTCTACTATCCGAAAGAGTAAATAACCGATTCACATCTACCCGTTCTAGATCTCTCATGATTTTAAACATCTCTATCATATCCCCCCTCAGCCGTCTCTTCTCCAAGCTGAAATGTCCTAACCTCTTTAGTCTTTTCTCGTAGGGGAGTTGTTCCATTCCCCTTATCATTTGGTAGCCCTTCTCTGTACCTTCTCCATCTTACTCAGTAAGGGGCGGAAAATGCGCGTCCAACCCGCCGAACCTAATAGTGCCCTCAATATGCAAATGCATGTTGATGGCCCTATTAGGTATTCGCGCGCGATTCAGAAAGTAAAATGTGCAGCCAAGCCGCACATTTTACTTTCAGAAATTAGCGCCTTCCCAAAGGTAGGCGCTAATTTCTTCCGGCACCGGGAAAGTGCACAGAAAAGCAGTAAAAATTGCTTTTCTGTGCACCCTCCGACTTAATATCATGGCGATATTAAGTCGGAGGTCCTGAAGAGTAAAAAAAAAGTTAAAAAAAAAAATAAAATTTGAAGTCAGCCGGTGGCTGTTGGGTCGAAAACCGGACGCTCAATTTTGCTGGCGCTCCTTTTGCCCGTTTCTACTGCCGGACCTCATTAGAATACTGTATTGCGCGCACAGGCGAGTGGGTGTTCGCCCGCTTTCCCGCGGACTTTACTGAATTGGCCTGTAAGTTTGGTTCCTTTCCATGGGTTGAATCATTAATTGTTGAATGGTCCTAATGTATGTTTGTAGCTTGTATGATTCCTGGGAAGCCCTTAGGTATCAATGCGGGGTGAGTTGTATACCTTTTTTACTTAGCTTGTTACAGGGAATACTGGCAGGCTGTCTAGAACACGGGACCCTAGAATGGAGTTGTGAGTAATTCTTTGTTCTGCGTCTCCACCTGCTGGCTGGAGAGCATAACTCAAACGTCTAGACTGATCTGCCTGAACTCAAGGAGAAGAAATTATCAGATAAGATTACATTTTCTTTTCTTTTCTTTTTTAATTATTATTTTTATTATTATTATTATTATTACACTGATTTGGATGTGACCCAAAAGTACATATTGATTATATTCTTCATATTTTACATATTTGAATTTGATGCCTGGATTGGGTTGTTGTAGTTTAACACAGCAACTCTGGGGTTGATATTCAAACCATAGCTGTTTATCTAAGTTAGCTAGATAGCCTTAATCCAGCTAACTTAAATGGGATATTCACCTACATGGCTATGGATAAGTCTTATCTGTCTGTATTGAGCAGGTCTAACCTAGACAGATAACCTATCTGGTTAAGTCTCAATATTGCTACTTAGCCGAATAACTTAACCAGCTAAGTAGCACTGTCCTGTTATGCCCATTGCCCACCCACAAGTTATTGGACTAAAAATTTAGCCGGTTGTCACTTAGCCGGATATTCAGCGGCTGCCATTAACGGGATAAGTCCTACTTAACCGGCTAAGTGCCATTTGAATATTGGCCTCCAACTGACTTGTTAATGATGAGGAGAAATGAGGAACTTCAAAATCAAATCTCTTCTTCATAAATCAATATCTATACCCGGATTTTAATAATTGTCAACTAGATTATCTAAAAAAAACATGCTGTATTGCTATCTAAACGTATTTATACAGAACTGTCTGGTGAAAATAGATTGTTCAAATTATCAATTTTTTCCAGTTCATGATTGCATTATTATTGTTTGTCATGAGTGGGGGAAATGCAAAACATTAGTTTGATATGCCGAACTGATAGAGTAGTAACTGAAACTTGCACAAAAGAATATTTTGGTTTGGGGGTAGTAGTCCTTGACTTGTTGCTAGACTTATTTTCCTTTCCTGAACTTGCAATTTTCATGGCCAGTAGTTTAATAACTTGGAAACCTGGAGCTTAGGATGGGTGGCATGGGAAGAATTGAGGTAAGGGGGGTGTGGAGAACAGATGTGACATGGAGTACAAGGGAGAAAAAGAAAGTGATATTTTTATACTTATCATTAACGATGTTTTCCATAGATAGGATGAATTAGCCATGCTGTCTAGGATGTCCCCTGGCGGCCCAAGGCGGGAGCTTTTCTCCGGATGTACAGAGCTGTGCTTTGCGCACCTGTGCGGCGATTCCCGCTTGACTACCTGCATCACCTCAGTTATTGATAAAGCATGGACAAGTACCGAACAGCAAAGAAAGAATAAGTGCAGGCAGAAAACATCAGAGACTGTCTAGGGAGGAGAGTGGGGACGCATGGCTAATTCATCCTTCTATCTACAGAAAACACAGTTTATGGTAAGCAAAATTGCTTTTTTCCGTCGATAAGCAGGCTGAATTAGCCATGCTGTCTGGGAATACACAGCTAGGGATGATGAAGCACACTGATATGTCACTAGGCAACAGTCCTTCTTGTGGTCAATTTGCTGATACTCAGTGTGCAGAGGATCCCTGTGATTGGTGGATAATCTTAAGAGCCAGTAGCGTAATGCAATATTTTCTGTCCCATAGTTGCATCAGATCTTTCTTGCTGCTGGAGACAGTAATGAGACGTGAAGGTGTGTAGCAAGGACCAAGTTGCTGCTTTACATGTGTCTTGGACTGGCACATTGCATAGATGGCTGATAGACGTTGCCATTGTTCTTAACTGATGCGCCTCAACCTTTGTTGAGGCTCTCCAGTCGAGAAGTTTAGCAGAAATGAATACACTGGGTTAGCCAGTTGGCTAGTGTCCTTTTGGTTACTGGTAAACCTGGAGCCTTCGGATTGAAGGAGACAGAGTTGAGAATGTCTGTTAGATGAATGAGTTCTTTGCTTTATAGAACACTAGGGCTCTTTTGCAATCTAGCGTGTATAAAAGACTCCCTTCTGAAGGCATGCGATTTGGGAAAGTAGGTCGGTAAAGTTATTGTCTGGTTCAGATGAAAAGATGAGACCACCTTCGGGAGAAAAGACTGATGGGGTTCGCAAGGTGACCTTGTCATGGTAGAACTGCAAATAAGGTGGATAGTGGACTAGTGCCTGAAGCTCGCTGATTCGTCTCACTGAAGTTATTGCTACTAGAAATAGCACCTTGCATGTGACAAATTTCATAGAAGTGGATCGAATTGGTTCAGAAGGCGGGAGCATAAGTGACTCTAACAGTAGGGTTTATGTCCCAAGGGATTGCCGGGCTTGCGACTGGAGGATGGAGTCTCAAAGCACCCTGCATAAAAAGCGACACCAAGGGATGCATGGATATGGAAGGGATGGTATGCCGCTATGGAGATGAGGTGTACTCTGATAAATGATACTGCTAGACCAGATGAGTATAGCAAATGCAGGTACTCCAGCAGTTGTTCCAGTGGAGATCCTAAGGGGTCAAATGAGACAACGCACACCAATGAAGGTACCTATGCCATTTACCCGCATAATTCCTCCTTGTGGACGGTTTCTTGGAAAAGATGAGAATGTCCTGAATTTCCGTCGGAAGAGGGAGATGACTCAGTACTTCCCTTTCAATCTCCAGGCTGTCAAATGCAGTGAGTCCTATATGGGATGAAGGAACGTACCATCTTGTGTCAGGAGGCCTGCCATGCCTTGCAGAGGGCTTGATGGCCGCATGGAGAGGTGCACGAGGTAGATGTACCACGATTATCTAAGCCAGGCAGGTGCTACATGGATGAGATTTGACTCTTCAGCGATGCACTTTTGAATCACTCGACCTATTAGCGGAATCGGAGGGTATGTATAAAAAACAGGCTTCCGTCCCATGGGAGCAGGAATGCATCCTGAGCGATTCTCAGATTGCTTGGGTACGGATAGCAAAACTTCAGCAGCTTCGCATTGGACTTGGTCGTGAAAAGGTCCATGCAGGCCATCCCCCAGCTCTCGAACAGGGAATGTGCCACCTCCTGGTGTAGTGCCTACTCATGTGGATGAAAGATTCTGCTGAAATGGTAAGTTTCTGTGTTCTTGATCCCTGGCAGCTGGGTCACTTGCAACTGAATGAAGTGTGCCAGCACCCACTCCAGAATGAGGACCAATTCTCTGCAAAGCGTCTTGGAACTGGATTCGCCTTCCGTGTTTAGATAAAACATGGCCACTTGATTGTCCATATAGGCCATTACTCTCTTCCCCTTTAACAAATGGAGGAAGGCATGGACAGTGTTCTTTATAGACTGGAGCTCTAGAAGATTGATTTGGAGAGAGTTTTACTGGGTGACCAAAGCCTTTGTGTTTTGAAGTGCAGGACATGCGCCCCCAGCACTTTGTGGATGCGTCCGTCGCCAGAACAATCTGATGTGCCAGGTTCCGGCAAGGTGCCCTCGATTCTAGGGTCAGGGGTGAAAGCCACCAATTCAAGTTTGAGATCATGGGTTGAGTCATAACAACCCTCAACGACATTGGGTGATTGCGCTGAGACCACTAGGACTTTAGACCCCATTGGAATTTTGACGTATGTGTAGGTGAGTGTGGGGGGACTACATACATTGCTGCTGCCATATGCTCCAATACTGTGAGAACCTGACGAGCCATGGGATTCGATTTGGTTCTGCAGCATGGAGGCTAAGCTGTGAAAGGTTTGAATTCTCTCTGCTGGTAGAAAGCTTTGCAAAGTTTGGTGTTTATTACTACCCCTATGCATTGAAGGGTTTGAGACTTGACTTTTCGTAATTGATGATGAAGCCCAGATCTTCAAGGCAGGTTATGATCTGAGTCTGATGGGAATGGAGCAGTTTGAGATTTGAGGCCATTAGAAGCTAATCATCCAGGTAGGGAAAAACATTTATCCCTCTCTTGCATAGGTGGGCCACAGCTACTGCTAAACATTTTGTGAATACTCTGAGTGCTGACGACAGGCCGAATGGAAGGACCTCGTACTGGTAGTGTTGTCTTTACCTGAAAACAATGGTAGAGTCAGGAAGATGGGGGCTTCGAAATGTGGGAATAGGCATCCTTGAGATCCAAGGAGCACATCCAGTCGTTGGGTTGCAGAAAAGGCAGAATGGACTTGAGAGAATTCATCTTGAATTTCTCTCACAGAATAAATTTGAGGGCTCGGAGGTCCAAGATGGGCCGCATTCCTCTGCTCATGTGGGGATGAGAATGTATCGGGATTAGAATCCCTGATTCTGTTGATGCCAAGGCACCACTTGGATCACCAGTTGTTGGAGCAACAGCTATACGTCCTGTTGGAGAAGCACATTGTCCTTCCTTCCCCTGAAGGATGGAGTAAGGTGGGGCAACATCGGAACCCTCCGAAAGTTCAGTCTGTATCCATTCCACACGATGCTGAGAACCCAACAATCTGATGTCATGGGGGCCCAGGCCGCCAATTGCCCCTTGTAGCTGTGGCAAAATCAATTTCAAAAAGACTGTTGCGACTTCTGGTTGATGTTCTGAGTTGGTTTCAGAGGGAGTTAAGACCTGGTCTTCGGGGTTGAGTCTGCTGGAGCTGTTGCCTCTGCTGTTAGTAGGGTAGGGACTGGTAGGATGAAAAAGGTCTATACCACCACCTTTTGATAGAAAGCTTTTTTATACATCTGATAGAAGCATCTGGCGGAAGCTTGCTCTGTGGATGATGTGAGGGAGGAGACTGCAGCGTTCTGCTTCTTGAGCTGGGAAATAGTCTCCCGAAGCTTATCCCTGAATAAGTTCCCATTACAAGGGAGATCCACTAGCTTCTCGTGGACATCATCATGAATTGCACTGGCCCTCAGCCAAGCCATCATCCTGGCTGCTATGGAATTAACTGATGTCTCAAAGGCCTCGTAAATGGTGCTGAGCAGGTGACATAAGCCGCCTTCCATATCTGCTATGACCTGAGCTCGTGATTTATCATTGGCGGCCTATTCAACCCATGATTTCATCCCCTGAAGGCATTCATAGAGGTACTACGTATTTTAAAATTGATGCTGTTGAATCTTTTTGTTGAGCATTACACCTTGGAATACCTTCTTGCCAAAATTGAAGTGCTTGCTATCCTTACCTGGGGGCATGTTGGAGTACAGCCTAGTCTTTTTGGCTCGTTTGTGAAGTCCACGGACGTCGGCCACTCCTTGTCCGCCAGACCACAATGGGTCTTCCAACGCTTATTCCACTCTGCAGGATTCCAGGGCTCAGTTTGGCAAAACTTGGGGGGGGACGACGACACACCTCACTGCCCTCTTGGTTAGCCTGAATCCACACTGAGGAGATAGAAGAAAAGTAAGGCCCCTTCTTTCTCTAGCATCTTTGCCCACAGGGCTATGTTGCCCCCACCCTTCAAGTGTAAGTCAGGACAAAGAAATTGTTCATTGAGGTCCTCTGGGGATTCGGAAGAGATACCCGTGGACGATTCTGGAGAGGGTGGAGAAGAATATGCCAGCTCATGCCCAGGTCCAGAGCTCACAGGACTCAGATCAGTAGGTGCTTCATCGTCCCCTGCCACATCCCGGGGGTGGAAGAAGGGACATAGTGTGATAAGGCCTCTTATGATGGGGTACAGGCTGGTACCGGTTGCTGGACCAGTCTGCTGAATCGCAAAGAATGACTGCAGGGTTCTTGATATTTGTGACATGGCCTCAGAGGCTGCACTTTCTGTTTGATGGAGAGTAAAAGAACCCTTCCTCTTCTTTTGCGGAGGTGGGGAGACTTCCCGGCCCAACCCTGAGCCACCAGCCCTCTTAGACTTAGAGGAGCTGATGCCCGTAAGATAGAAGAATCTGGGTCCCTCTCAAGGCAAGAGCAGTCCGTGTCCCAACGTTCACTAATGGTTCCTGGAGCAAAGGCAGATACCTCTTATGTTGCAAGACAGTCAAGAGTCCCACGTGGACACTGCCCATCACACAGGAGGAAGAAGATCCTCCTGAGACGTGCAGGACATCCACGTCCAAAGCTTCGGAATCCTCCAACTCGTTTGGGGTGAACACTGAGGACCCCGTGGCCATGGTGCCTGAGAACCCCCTACTCCTGCGTGTGACCAGCTGCGACGTGTTCTCTAGTTGCGTTGAGTGCGTCTGTTCCTTATGACAGGATTTGTCCTTCACCTTCTGCCCCAGAAGGGACTTCTCTGACGTATGCTTCTCTGTCAACTGTGTCTGTGGTGCATCCCGCCAGCTTCAGGCACTCCACACCATGCGCTGTACTTGGTCTGTGCGTCGATCCGCATGCTGCTTCGGTCTCTATGCAATCTGCGTCAACACAACACATGGCTGCTTCCTGTTTTCTGTGCCATGGCGCTTGACACATTTGGGCTCTTCCGGGGTTTATCATCTGTGCCCTTACCTGCCAACTCTCTGGGGGTTTTGCCACTTGGGCCTTCCTGGAGGTCGGCTCGCCTCTGCTCCGCTGGCGTCTTGGCCTCCCTCCCCGGAAAAGATTGCGTAGAATGGTGGATAGGGGTATACGAGCCCAACGAGGCTCCCTCCATCTCCCGAAGCCTGGCTATCTTTTTGGCCAGCTGTCTCTGGGCCCTCTAACATCCTGCTACAGTCGCGGCAGGATATCTGGTCATGCTCAGGCTCCAGGCACAAGTAAAGGTAATTATGCCCATCTATGACAGACATAATTTTGCCACATTGGCAATGCTTAAAGCCTGGGGTCTTTGGAGAGATGGTAGCACTAAAAAGTGCTTTGGGGGCTCACAGAGATGAGTAGACAAAAACAGAAAAGAAAGACTTGAAGAAACTCGAGGGAGATTGGGAGAGAGAAGACCCGTGTCCAGTAGTGGCGCAGGAAAAAACAGAACTGAGGCAATGCAGGCAGTCGCACGCGGGAATTGTGGTGCAAGCGCACAGAACATAGCTCTGTATATCCGGAGAGAAGTTCCCGCCTCTGGCTTCCGGGGAATGTCCCAAACAGCATGGCTAATTCAGCCTGCTTATTGACTGAGAAAAGCACCTGAGTATCATTTTGCTAGCATTTAAGTGCTGAGGGATGAAAGAGAGAAAATAAGTACATAAAGTCAATTTCTTTTCACATCTGGCATCTACCAGGGACACAAAATGCAGGTTGCTACAATTTATAGATTGATAACCCTTCAGCAATATGAACTACCAATTGAATATTTCACGATCACTGTTTTCTAACCAGTTGCCATCAAAGTGATAATGGTTTAGGAAATGATGTATAGCCAGACCATAACAGGGCATCTGTGAGCTGTAAGAGGAGATGAGAGAGCCTGTGCCAAGAAGAGACCAGACATGCCGTTGCTGGATCCCATCCCATGGTTGCGAAAGAGGAGGCAAGGTAGGCCACCGGCACACGCCATCTCGCTGGTGGCCGAAGAGTGAAGGAGGTTGCGGGGCCATTGGCATATCCCATCTTGCCAGCAGCAAGAAGACTGAACAAGGCCGCGGGGCTGCAGGCAGCCTGAGTGAGGAGGTGGCCACGGGACCCCCTCCTCTTCCCTTGGAGACATGAGGAAAAAGAGGGAGAGGCCTGGTTGAGATAGGGGGTGTGAGCCTTTGTGAATGAGAAGGGAGCTTGTTTGTGTGTATGTGTATGTAGAGAGATATAGATATAGAGAGAGTTAAAGGCTTTTGATTCTACACAATTCATTTTTTGGATATAAATGATATTCTTTAACCAAATAGAAAAGATTGATGTGCATGGAAGCACACACTGTCACTGATGTGTGGAAGTTCATCTTGTTGCTGACTTCAATTCATTTCATTAAATGGGTGTACATGGATCTTAACCCTTTTACTGATTTCGTGCTAATGGACTTTTGTATGAATATTTTATATTAAGCTATGGGACTGTTGTTCTGAATAAATTTTATTAAATGTGTTCAATTCTCTTACAATAATTTAATAAATATTTTTGTACAAGATAATTTTGATATACTTGTTCCTTCGTTTTGTATTGTTATAGTTTTGTATTGGGTGGGTACTATTTATATATATATAAAAAAAAAATTGTCTGTTTGACTATCTATATATAATGTGTATGTGTGTGTGTATATATCAGATTCGATCTCAGCCCATTCGAAAATCTGTAGCATGATGGTGCTGTCAACTTTCCCCAAGGAATTTGACAGGGCTTGAACCATTTGTTTTTTTTTTTTACAAGTCTAATGCTTTTCGGCAGAGGGCTCTCTTCTCCAGTTGCCCTTTACAGTGTGTGTGTGTGTGTTTGTCCCTCGTGGTGAGCAAAACAGGTTGTGCTCCGCAGTCACAGGACAGACCTAGGACTGCATTCCTGTTTGAATCCTAAGGGGAGTAGATACCAAGAGGGTACTAGCAAGGGCTCCAACCTCTGCCAGCAGCCCCAAATCCTCCTAGCAGAAGGAGGAAGGCTGCTAACAGCTAGTGCTCAACACACCCTCCCCCATGCTACTTGCAGAAGGAGGGCTGCTGGTGATGAAGTTCCAGCAAGATGAGGGGAGCAGAAGGGAAGGGAGGAGCTTATGGGAAAGTGAAGGTAGATGAAAGATGTGACAAAGTAGAGCAAGCAAGAATGTATTGGGGACTGGGATGAGTTGGAGAGTTGGCTCCTGCCCAAAGGAGATGCTGAGGAAGGAGAGTAGAGTAGGATTCCTTGAGTGTAGCAGAGTTGCTGTCTTGCTAGAAATATTTTTACTCTCCCTGTCTTCCATACTTTTGTTGGAACCCTTCCCCCTATCTCCTGGCTCCCCCTTTCACATTTCAAATCACTGAAAGGGCCAGACTCCCAAGGGGGAATGGCTTACACATTCTCACCTGGTTCATCAAATCTTCAAAAGAAACTTCCAGCCCTCTTTCTGTTTTGAAAAGTTGCTCTGGTCCTTAATTTAAAAAGTTTGAGGACCTCTGAACTAAATTAGCCTGCTGCATACAACCAAGGTTGACATGTTTTCTTTCTCTTTTTTTTTTAAAGAAAAAAGTTTTAAAATCTGTAAAGATCTTCAATAATTGAACTTTTATGCATGTTCAGTAATGTAAACTACATGAAAATGCATGCAAATGTCAGTCTTCAAAATTAAGACTTGTTGCAGAATTTACCTCTGAACTACTCTATATGGTTGTATGAGCAATGGGAATGAGAGGTTATAGATAGGGGAGAATAATTCTTGACTGCTTGTCTTTATTCCATGTAAGCAAAATTTATTCTTGTGTCTATCGCATCAGTATACATTTTTTTGAGAAACAATGGAAGTAGTGCTGCCTTTCTTTATGTGCTGTAATGGCCTTGTATTTAAGCAGTCTATTCTGAAACAGGAATGGTTCATTTTCGAGCAGGTTTTGTTCAGAAATGCCTTTTCATTGAATAGAAACTGCAATGCATTAATTAGAGCAAAAACATTTTGTTTATGTAAGATTTTTGAAAAGGCAGTATTGAAATATTACATAAGGAAAAAGAAACCCAAAACTTATAAAACATGATCATTCCATTGAACATTTATGATATTGGTTTACTCTTTTTAACCTTCGTGAGAGTTGAGAGAATTAATTTTGACAAGTTATTGGATTCTGTTGTGCATGTATACTTGGATTAAAATTTGAAACCAAGTGGACTTCTGACTTAACTCATAGGTTATATGTTCCACATTTTTTAAAGATAATAATTTTGCTAAGTTTAAATTAATTAGTATCCCTGTCTCTATGCAGGAATAAAAAAATACGTTGTTGGCTTGATTATTAAAACCTCATCTGATGCAACATGTGTTGAGGTAAGCTGTTTGGATTTTCTTTGTTTGGAGAAGTTTTAGGGTGGGAGAGCCTATTCTGATAATCTGAGAAATGTGCTCTCTTTTTCAGAAAGAGAAGGTGTATATAGGGAAGCTGAATATGATTCTCGTGCAGGTACGTGGGTAACCCAGCATTATTCACATCTGAGCTAATAATCTTTTCATGATAAACTTTGTTGCTTGGATTTCTCACAGGACAAGCAGGATGGTAGTCCTCACATATGGGTGACATCAGGATGCAGCCCAATCACGGAAAACTTCTGTCAAAGTTTCCAGGACTTTGACAGAAGTTTTCAGTGATTGGGCTCCATCCTGATGATGTCACCCATATGTGAGGACTAACATCCTGCTGTCCTATGAGAACACCTGTTACAGGTAAGCAACATTTGCTTTCTGTTTTACGTGATCTGACCAAATTTACTAGCTTTTTCTTTCTGAAATTAGCATATTGTGGAGCTTTTTTTTTTTTTTTTGCTATTGTACACTATTGACAGTGAGATCATTTAACAAATAAAAAAAAAACAAAAACCCAGGACCACTCAAGTCTTGCTACTCAAGTTTCTTTTTTATAACTTATTGTTAATTAGCAAAATGATACGGTAAAATACAACAGGATACACATGTCTATAGTACATTCCAAAAATAAAAATCGGATGTTTGGCCTCCCCCAAACTAAGTATGAGGACAGCCAAAAAATATCAACCAACCACTTTTGTAGTTTCCTTTCCCAAAGCCACAAATCCTAACTACCACCTCACTCCCCACCCAAGTTCTCTTTCCTCAAACCCAAATTTAACCTACTAAATTAAAATCTGTGGAGAAGAAAACAATCTATATAATGAGAAGTGCCCTTTTTGCGTTATCCAAAAGGGATAATAAAATTTGATCCTAAACCTTATTAACCACCTGATATTTCCCCCTTAGCAGATAAAACTTCCAATTCAAGCCATTTAGTCAGTTCTGCAAAACAATCCTTAATAGAACATGTATTAATCTTGTTCCATTGTCTCAAAATGATGCTTCTTCTATTGGCAAATAATTTAATTATGAAGATTTGCTTTCCACCTCCTAAGTATGAGGTACATTTAAAAAAAAAAAATACATATATCCTTGGGTCTTCAAGGCATTTTTAACCCAAACACAGTGGGCCAGATTTTATAACATGCGCGCGGGCATAGATTTGTTCGCGCAACGCAGCGCGAACAAATCTACGCCCAATTTTATAACATGTGCGTGCTGCAGGACGTTCTCCAGCTGCGGGGGGCGGGGGGGGGGAGAGGAACATTTCTAGTTTTACTCCACCTGAAACCATTATTCCAGTTGCATTTCAAACTCCATTTCTTTATCCCACATTTTCCAAACACGCAAACAGGGGAAACCTTGCCAGATTAAACTTTAGAAATTGGGCCATTTTCTCACTGATAAAACAGTTGAGAAAAAGTACCCAACTTAGAGGCTTGGAGTGTATCACAAATATTCGGAGGCCAAAGTGTGCTGATCTCTTCATATACCAAAATAGGTGTCCCTTTCAGCATTAGTCGCCCACCTCTCCTCTTCTGTCTTTAGTCATAAAAATTAGGCAAATTTATACCACCATCCACCTTGATCCTCCTCAAAATTTTTAGATTAACTCATGAAACTTTACCCATTCAAAGGAAGTTAGACATTATCCTGTTTAAAGATAAAAAAATGCGAGCAAATAGCTGAAGGCAACATTATAAATAGAGAATCCTGGTCAACCAATTAATTCTAACCACATTTGCTCTTTCCAACTAAGAGAGAGCCTTTTCCATTTAAGTGCATCTTTCCTAGCGAGTAGCCAGATGGACTCAGGACCAATGGGTTATGTGCTCTTCTGCTAGCAGATGGGAGACTGAGTCAGATTTCAAAACTGACAACACTCTAGATATACCTCTGCAGTAACCTCAACTCTTCAGTACCTCTCCGTCTCCTAGCAGATGCGGACACTATCCCACACACTAGAATAGTGTTAAGAATTACAGCAAAGAAGAAACAAAATTTATCTTTAAAGAAGATCGAGCCCAGCTCTCCTGCGGTGATACCTAAGAGTCCCTCCCCCAGTCGAGAATTCCTGAGGTGATCTCCGATATACCTCAGAGGTGTGCCTTGGTCCAGTAGCCGGTTCCCAGTGAGGACTTAGCCCCCAATATGGCTAAAAGACAGCGGGTGCAGAACCGAGCACGGCGGTGAAGGTAATTTCCTCCCCCCCCCCCCCCCGCCCCCCGCAGCTGGAGAACGTCCTGCACACAATTGGTAAGCGCCGAGACCAGGTAAGCAAAACATCTTTAAATTCAGGTCTCCAGAGCTTGGATTGCCGTACTGACTTCTTCTTCCAGCGAGGTTAAAAAGGGAGCACCGATTGGGTTGAGCAGCCTTGTTCGGGTTAGGCCCCGATCCGGTGCAAGGGTCCACACACATGGAGACCCGCGGGGGTCGTCTGTGCTATCTTCCCTTCTCGACCGGCGGTACACATGGGGCAGGCTGGGCGGCCGATGTGCCTAACTTGTGCGTATTCAATACAGACGTGCGTATAGCTGAGCGCACACTGAGTGCATCCATGCGCTTAACTACATGCACAGCTGCGTTTACAACTACATGCGTGCAAACACATAGAGACGATGGCACTGGCGCCCAAGAAGGCCAGAAGGCACTCTTTGCACAGCTTGCCACATAAGAGCCGAACAGCCTGAACTGGAGTCCTGCCTGTGTCAGCATTGCGAAGAAGCCCAGGGGGAACCAAAGCCTGGTCCCTTACTATCGGGGGGATGGGTCCGGAACTACTACAGACGATAGCTCCCCGGATCTGTACATCTCCGAGGTGGCTTCTCCACAGGAGGGCACCTCTGGGGCCCCTACTCAGATTCCCCCTGGGATTAACATGGACCCAGGGACCTTCTCCTGGTTGGAATTTTTCCAAGGGCTACAAGCCTTTGTTCAGACGCAATGAGCCTCGGCTGCGCCCGGGGCTCTACCCCTGCCTGAAGCACAAGATCCTCCCGGCCCTGCTCGGATGCCTCGAGACATGTCTCGCCTAACCAAGAACTTCCCTGACAGGGACCCAGACATCTCAGATGATGAGGGTGACTCCCTGGAAGAAGGAGAAATCCCTCCAGGAATGGAACCATACCGAACCATGCTTCTCTTCTTCCACAAGGACGAATTACCAGCCCTTATTTCCCAGACTCTGAAGACACTGGGTATTCCAGGCACAGACACTATGGCGGAACCAAAGAAGAACCCCATCTTGGTGTCCCTTCGTAAAGCATCATGCTACTTCCCAATGATGGAAGCCATCCAGGAACTGATTGACCTGGAGTGGGATACCCCGGAGGCCAGCTTCAAAGGGGGTCGGGCCTTGGAAGCCCTATACTCTCTAGAGCCAGTGAACAAGGAACACCTGCGTTTCCCGAAAGTGGATGCTATGGTCTGTGCTGTCTCATAGCGAACGATGATTCCCATTGAGGGAGGGGCTGCATTGAAGGATACTCAGGATAGACGATTGGAATCCATCCTTAAGCAGGCCTTCAACGAAACAGCAATGACACTGCAGATTGCTTCCTGCTGTGCACTGGTGGCACATTCCTGCTTGCTCCTCTCGAGAGAGAGAAGCAAATAAATTTGGAATGTATACCGGTGAGACGATGGAACCTGCAGCAACCTTCCTTATGGACGCAAGCTCAGACCTGGTGCATACCTCAGCCAGGGGCGTTGCCTCGGTAGTGGCAGCCAGAAGACAATTATGGCTACGGAATTGGTCTGCGGACGCGCCATCTAAAGCGAATCTCACAGGAATGCCCTTTAAAGGATTTCTCTTGTTCAGAAGCGAATTGGAGAAGTTAGCCAGCAAATGGAGCAAATCTCCAGTGCCTTGGCTACTGGAAGATAGGAGTAAAAGATCTCAGCTCCCCTCCCCCAGAAGAACCAAGGGCAGAGGCTTGCAGCACTTTAAACCCTACAGGAACTCGCAGTTCCAGGCACCTCGTCCCTCCAGAAGGTCCCAGCCCTTTCGGAACCGACAGACCAAGAGAGGAGCAGGCCCAGGGGAGGCTTCAGCCGTGCACCACAATGAGAATGGGATGACCCATCCACAGGAAGAGGAGATAGGGGGTCGACTTGCCCTTTTCTACCAAAGATGGGTTGAGAACGTCTGACAAATGGGTACTAAACATCATTTGAGAAGGTTACTCTGGAGTTCCACAGCATCCCTCGAGACAAATTTATGATGTCACCCTGCCACTCACACACCAAGAGACTGGCAGTGGAAACCATTCTGACAAGTCTACTCAGTCTGAAGGCAATAACTCCGGTTCCAAGCCCCAACAAAATAAAGGGCACTATTCCATCTATTTTATCATTCCCAAGAAGGAAGGATCATTCCGGCCCATCTTGGATCTCAAGAACGTCAACCGGCATCTGCGGATACTACACTTCCGCATGGAAACTCTTCGATCCTTCATAATGGCAGTGCAACCAGGAGAGTTTCTAACCTCCCTGGACATCTTCGAAGTTTACCTTCACATTCCAGTCCATTGGGACCACCAGTGTTTTCTACGCTTTGCGATACTGGGTCACCATTACCAGTTCTGAGTGCTACCTTTCAGCCTAGCAACCGCCCCCAGAACATTCTCCAAAATTATGGTGGTCGTGGCAGCAACACTGAGGAAGGAAGGGATCTTGGTACACCCTTACCTGGATGATTGGCTGATCAGGGCAAAGTCTTTGGAAGAGAGCCGGCAGGTGACCAGCAGAGTCATGAACCTACTACAGGAACTTGGTTGGGTCGTGAACACAGGCAAGAGCAGTCTGCAGCCCTCTCAATCTCTAGTGTACCTGGGGGCCCGTTTCGACACCAAACAGAACAGTCTTCCTCCCTCCCCCGAGGAGAAGGAAACTGATGGAACAATTACGATTGTTGATCAATGCACGTTCCAAGGTATGGGACTATCTTCAAGTCCTCGGCCTCATGGCTTCAACCCTGGAGGTCGTCCCATGGGCAAGGGCCCATATGCGACCGCTCCAGCGCTCCTTACTGTCATGATGGAATCCACTGTCCCAGGACTACTCAGTTCGCCTCCACCAGCAGAGGTCGTTCTCGGCTCCAGTGGTGGTTACAGGAAGACCACCTAAGCAGAGGAGTAAGCCTATCCCCACCGAACTGTACCTTGCTCACCATGGACGCGAGCCTGCGAGGGTGGGGAGCTCACTGTCAGGAACTGACGGCCCAGGGACAATGGAACAAGGAAGAGACTAAATGGAACATAAACCCGCCTGGAAGCTCAAGCAGTCAGACTAGCGTGCCTGTGATTCAGCCACAGACTCGGAGGCAAAGCGATTCGAATAATGTCTGACAATGCTACAACGGTTGCTTATATCAACCGCCAGGGAGGAACAAGGAGCCAGCAGGTGTCTCTAGAGATAGACCCTCTGAAGGCATGGGCGGAGATAAACCTACAAGGGATCGCTGCCTCCCACATCGCAGGAAAAGACGTAGTCTCAGCAGACTTCCTTAGCAGAGAGAGCCTAGACCCGGGAGAATGGACGCTGCCTTCCAACTGGCCACCCACCTCAGTGCCCAAGTCCCCAGGGTGTTTAGCCGCAGAAGAGAGCCGCACTCCCAAGGGATCGATGCTCTCTTCCAGACTCGACCAGAGGAAGACTTACTGTATGCCTTTTCTTCATGGCCGCTACTGGGCAAGGTCATCCACAAGATAGAACATCACAGGGGACTAGTTCTACTAGTGGACCTGGATTGGCCAAGACGACCATGGTTTGCAGACATGCAAAGACTCCTTGTGGGGGACCCTCTGTGTCTACCTCCACACAGGGACCTTTTTCGGCAGGGCCCGATTCTTCACGAAGATCAGTCTCTATTCTCTCGGTCTGGCCCTAGAGAGGACTCTCCTGAAGAAGCGCGGTTAATCAAAGGCCATGATTGACACCGTGCTCCGAGCGCACAAGTTCTCCACATCCCTGTCATATATAAGGATCTGGAGAGTATTCGAAACCTGGTGCGAGGACCGCAGGAGCATCCCGCGGACAGCCAAGATCCCCATGATTCTGGAGTTCTACAGGATGGTATGAAAAAGGAGTTGGCACTCAACTCCCTCAAGGTTCAAGTAGCCACGCTATCCTGATTCAGTGCCGAAGTGGATGGTATCCGGCTATCAACCCATCCGGATTTGTCCTGCTTCCTGAAAGGGGTTAAACAACTCCGACCACCCCTAAACTGGCTGGTGCCTGTATGGAATCTCAACCTAGTATTAGACTTCCTAGCAGGGGCTTCCTTCAAACCAACGCGCAGTCTGTCACTACGCCTCTTAACATTGAAGACTGTATTCCTGGTGGCAATATGGTTCAGCTCGTTGCATCTCCGAACTACAAGCACTATCCTGTCAGGAACCGTTCCTTAGGTTCACTCCTGAAACCATACAGCTGCGTACCGTCCCCTTCTTCCTACCGAAAGTGGTTTCCGAGTTTCACTTGAACCAAGACATCTCACTACCGTCTCCGGATGAACATAAGGACTCGGAAGACTCACGCCTTCTTTGCCATCTAAATGTCTGCAGACTCCTAGTGTGGTACCTGGATAGATCAGAACCAGTGCGCAAAACGGATCGCTTGTTCATTCTTCACAGCGGGAAGAAACAAGGAGAAGTAATCAAGGCAGCCTACATAGAGGCAGGAAAGCGCTTACCACTATAGGTTAAGGCTCATTCTACGAGGGCACAGGCAGTTTCTTGGGCAGAAACCAAGCTGCTGTCGCCCGCCGAGATCTATCGGGTGGCAACATGGTCCTCCATACACACCTTCTTCAGGTTCTACCTTCTGGATGTTCAAGCCTGAGAAGACACAGCCTTCACAAGGGCAGTACTAAGTGGGCCACGGGCAACCTCCCGCCCTGTCCGGGAGTAGCTTTTGTACATCCTACTGGTCCTGAGTCCATCTGGCTATACACTAGGAAATGGAGAAATTACTTACCTGATAATTTCGTTTTCCTTAGTGTAGACAGATGGACTCAGCATCCCGCCCACAGCTGCCCCAGAAAAGGAGAACCTCGGATAGCGAACCTCGAGACTAAGCAAATACGGGTAAGCTGTGGCCTACCCCTAGTTCAAGACACCCACAATTTGTCTGGTGTCGCCGTTAATTGATTGAGTGCACTGGCGGTTTTCAGTTTTGGAAATTAGTTGAACCAGTTCAATCAAGTTTAATCAAGTTATTTAGGCAAAGATATATCCACAATGGCTTTTCGAAGAGAATACTGAAGAGCTGAGGTTACTGCAGGGGTATATCTAGAGTGATGTCAGCTTTGAAATCTGACTCAGTCTCCCATTTGCTAGCAGAAGAGCACATAATTCACTGGTCCTGAGTCCATCTGTCTACACTAAGGAAAACAAAATTATCAGGTAAGTAATTTCTCCATTCCTTAAACGTCCTCAAAAAGAATGGGGTATAAATAAATTGATATAGTTTCCCCATGTTAATAGAAATTCTGATCTCTAAAATTTTCAAGTCATTCCATGCCCACTTCAAAGGACACTAAATATTCCCTTGAATCTCTTCCCAGTGTGTGAATGGTCTTTTGAATGCACTTATGTTAACCTGAAAAAAATTGAATTAACTATTCTATGTAAAATATACAAGTATATTGCAATACCTAAAGTACTGTATTTGCTTAATTGTACCGATGACTGTGTATTTAAGTGTCTCTAAAGAAAAATAATTTTGGGGGTTATAAAACCATTTTTGGTGTAACTGTCCCTGCTATTTTTTCAGATACTGAAACAAGAATGGCCAAAACATTGGCCAACATTTATTAGTGACATTGTTGGAGCAAGCAGGACAAGTGAAAGCCTTTGTCAGAACAACATGGTAATTCTTAAACTACTGAGTGAAGAAGTGTTTGATTTCTCCAGTGGTCAGATAACGCAAGTGAAGGCCAAACATTTGAAAGACAGGTAAGAAGAATTGTCCCTTTTTCAGATTTTGGGAGCTTTTTTTTATTATTATTATTACAGATGCTATCCTAAGTAATACATTTTTATTGTTGATATGGTTGCAGTACGTTTGTATTTAGTTTATAAATGGTGTCATTGTCCAAGAGCATCTTATAACAAAGGCTACATGAGAACGTCAAAATAGTACAGAGAATTGAATTATGACTGTATAGGGAAAGGCAAAATGAGAGGTTAGTTTTCAGTTTAATGGAAGGTAAAGGAGTATCCTGAATATTGGAAGGTTAGCATGAAGGAGAAAGAGCAAGTCAGAAGGAGACTTGTAGAGCACTAGACAAATCCTGGGTGCCAGGTTACCCAAGTGTCCAAAACCTGGTACCTGGCACCACCCCACGTTCAACAGAAAGCACTTCAGTGGCTCAAGAGGAGCATTAGAACATAAGTGCATAAGAATTGCCATACTGGGTCAGACCAAGGGTCCATCAAACCCAGTGTTCTGTTTCCAACAGTGGCCAATCCAAGTCACAAGTACCTGACCATTACCCAAACATTAAATAAATCTCAAGCTGCTTTTGCTTATTAATTAATAGCAGTTTATGTATTTTTCCTCTAGGAACTTAATCTAAACTTATTTTAAACCCAGTTATACTAACTGCTGTAACCAAATTCATGGAGTGCCCCCTAGTCCTTCTATTATCTGAGAGAGTAAATAACTGAATTACATTAACGTTTTCAAGTCCTTTCATGATTTTGTATACTTCTTTAATATCCCCCCTCAGTCGTCTGTTCTCCAAATTGAACAGCCCTAACTTCCTTAGCCTTACCTCATAGGGCAGCCATTAAGTACAACTATATCTGTTTTGAGATGCAGTGACCATAATTGCACACAGTATTCAATATGTGGTCTCACCATGGAGCAATAGAGGCATTCTCCTAGGACAAGCAGGTTGGTGACATCATCTGATGGAGTCCGGCATGGAAAACTTTTGTCAAAGTTCTAGAAACGTTAGCCAGCAAACTGAGCATGCCCAGCCTGCTGCTGTCCATGCGAGGTCCCCCTTCAGTCTCGTAACATAGCAAAGAAACGAGCGAAAAAATAAAATAACAAACCGAAGGTGAACCCAACATCGTGGGGAGATTGGCAGCATCGGCTTTCTGCTTCGGATATATTTAAAAATGTTTATTGTGAGTTTTTGCCTCTGTGGCCATTCTTTTCAAATTCTCTTAGCCTGTCTTATCAATGTCTTACATTTAACTTGCCAGTGCTTATGCTTAAGCCTATTTCTTCTGATGGATCCTTCCAATGTTTGAATCAAAATTTTTTAGCTAAAATAACTTTTCCCCTCACTTTTTAGTCATGCTGGCAATCGCTTGACATTTCTTCCACCTTTCTTAATACGAGGAATACATATAGACTGTTTTTCTAAGATGTTTTGTTTTTGGTTTGTTTTTTTAACAAGAAGCATTGCAATTTAAATGGACCTGAATGAAAACTTGTAAAAGGAAGCACCATGGTGACCCAGGTGAAGCCTTTGCCATTACAGCCGACCTGAGCCCGGGAAAAGACACGAGGGAGCGGAAGGGGACTTGAGAGAGAAAAAGGCAAAAAACAAACACCTAAAACATAGACAAAATGCTAAGCAAAATAAGTAAAAAATTAAAAAAACAAAAAACCTTCAGGCATATATTTGTTCCTTATACATAATATTTGATTCAATAAAAAAAAAAAAATGTAAAAGTACAAAATTTATAGAAAGCCGTACACCTCCCCAGGACTGACATAACGATTTGGCTGTTGCTAAAGTTTATTAAGTGTTTCATGTTCTCACCATGTGACATTGGATGAGAGGAATGGTATGAGACAAGGGAGAGCAGGCAGGGTAGAACTATGAATATACTTGAAAGTAATTAGAAGAATTTTGTACTGGTGTGTAACAAAACTGTGACATAAGAGTAATGGGGAGTAATAAAGGAAAGTGGCTGAAAGTTGAAGAGCCTGGGGGGATGGAGAGTGGTCTTGGGGAGGTCCATCAGCTGTCAAACAAGTGGCGATGTGGTTTATTTATTTATTTATAATTCTATACCGACGCTCATGAAAAGACACATCGCACCGGTTTACATATAACTCAAGGTCAGAAAATACATCGAACAGGGTGAAATTAACAGGATTAGAACTTCCAGAAACTGACAGGGTAGTCAAGAAAATTAACGGAAGGGGGAAAGGAGGCAAAACCTATGTACAAAGGAACATTTAAAACTGAAATTAGGATGTGAAAGCTGGGATATAGAGTCTGGGGGTTAGCTTCAGTTCGTTAGGGAAACGCTTGGCTAAAGAGCCACGTCTTGAGCTTTTTCTTGAAAGTCCGATGGCAGGGTTCTTGGCGGAGGTCTGTTGGTAGAGCGTTCCATTGTGCGGGACCAGCGGTGGAGAGGGCGCATTTTCTAAGAGAGGATTTGGCCTGAGGTGCATAAAGAGTACCTTTGTGGTATATCAACAAGAGGGAGGCACAGGCTCATTCCTGCTGTCCCTGGAGGTGGTTCAAGTGTGGACTTGGGCCCTCTTGTAGGAGATATGTCTGCATGCCACATACCTGCCAGGTCGTCTGAATGTCCTGGCAGATTGCTTAAGCTGCCCCTTTCAGCCTCAAGAGTGGTCCCTCAACCTGGGGGTGGCAGCCGAGCTGTTTCGCCGCTGGGGAACGCCGGATGTGACCTTCCCTCACAACTACAAGGTGAGCAAGTTCTTCTTCCTGTTGTTGGATGGACATCTGGCCTGCGATGCCTTCTCTCTCCACTGGGGGAGAGGCCTGCTATATGTATACCACCCTCTGCCGCTCCTACTGAAGATATCATCTCTCAGAATCAGGGCACCCTGCGCCATCCGAACCTCCGAGCGTTGGCCCTTACAGCTTGGATGTTGAGCATGTATTCCTTTAGCCTTTGGCACTCTCGGACTGCGTCTCCCAGGTACTGGTTGCGTCTCAAAAACCCTCCACCAGAAAGTCCTACAGCTTGAAGTGGAAAAATTTTCCATCTGGGGTGCGGGGCATGACTTGGATACCTTCTCCTGCCCCCTCCCTCAGCTGTTGGACTACCTGTGACACCTCTCTGAGTCTGGGCTTCAGACCAGCTCAGTCAGGGTCCACCTGAGTGCTGTCAGTGCGTACCATTGGGGTGTTGCTGGCACGCCGGTTTCTGCGCAACCTCTGGTAGGCCGGTTCATGCAGGGCCTCCTTCAACTGAAGCCCCCTCTTCAGCCTCCTGTTGCAGCCTGGGATCTCAACAATGTCCTGGCACAGCTCATGTGACCCCCCCCCCCCCTCCCTTTTGAGCTGCTGCAATCTTGCGACCTGAAGTTTCTCACCTGGAAAGTTTTGTTCCTGGTAGCGATTACTTTAGTTCATAGGGTCAATGAACACAAGTTCTGGTGACCTACCCACCATACACGAAGTTCTTCCATGATCGTGTGATGTTGCGTATGCATCCGAAGTTTCTGCCCAAGGTGGTATCAGATTTCCACATTAATCAGTCTGTCGTGTTACCCACCTTCTTCTCCAATCCTCGGTCCCACTCGGGAGAGTGAGCCCTTCATACCTTGGAGTGCAAAAGGGCCTTGGCTTTCTTTCTGGATCGTACAGCAAGCCACAGACCTTCCACCCAGCTCTTTGTATCTTTTGATTCCAAAAGACTGGGAAGGGCGGTGGGTAAGCAGACCCTGTGCCTAGGACGCGAGCATGATGTCTTGACCTGCACAAAATGTGCCCTAATAACACCGAAGGGTCGCAAGGCCAGAATGAAGAAGATGGAGCTTCTCTTCCGTGCTCAAACCCCGACTCCGCCCATTGCATCGACATCGTCGGAACCGGCACCGTCAACTTCGTGCCATTATCAACCACCGACCAGTGACCGACTGGCATCGACAACTTCTCGGCCATTGACACCCTCTACTCCCCCTCAGGATTGAGGGGATCGCAGGAAGAAACATCACCATCGACACCCTAAGACTCGGACCATCGAGGGAGCAAAATCATTAAGCTCACCATCGTCTGAGCTGCTGTTGAAGAGACCCCCGTCCAGGAAAGGCACCGACCATTCCTGCGACCGGGTCACCGAGGCAACCCTCACCCGATCAGGGATCGGGAGCCGCGACTTCGCCTTTAGCAGTGGTCCCTCCGGCTATGCCTCTGCCTCCTTCTTCTGTTCCGGAACCGGGGCTGCTTGCTTCAGGTCTCCGAGAAGAATTGGACCGGTTGGTTCAGGAGGCCATCGACAAGGCGATGCAACGTCTTAAGGTTTCTCCGGCACAGACACCGGTACCGCCTGTGGAACCGATCATTGACCCGATTCCGGCAGCACTGGCACCGCTGCTATCCAGGATGGAAGCACTTATGGCTGTTTTTCCACCTTTGGATCCCGGGTCTCCAATGGCTCCGATGCCCTCCCCACTGACAGCATCATCGGGAGGAGAAACACCGCTCCGCATCCTTCCATCGGGAGTTCTGCCTCAGCCATCTATGCCAATACGTCCCTCGCCACCGACCCATCCATCAGTGCCGATACGTCCATCGGCGCCACAGTGTCATCCATTGATGCCCTCGATGCCTGCACCGGCACCTTCGATGCCATCATCGGTGCCTCCGATAATTCCTCAGATTCCTTCGGAGCCTAGACCGGGACCTTCAGGTATCCAACCACCCTGTCCCCCTCTGGTTCCTAGAGGAACAGGTGCTGATCCTTATGATACCTGGGGTGATGATACTTCAACAGACACCGATGATTTACCTTTACCCAATCAGAGTAGGAAGCGTTCTCCTCCAGAGGACCTCTCCTTTATAAACTTTGTGAAGGAAATGTCTGAATTAGTTCCTTTTCAATTACAGATGGTTCAAGATAATAGGCACCAGATGATGGAGTTGTTCCAATTCCTGGATGCCCCTAAGGTAATTACCTCTATTCCCATCCATCAGGTCCTTCTCAATCTCCTCAAGAAGAACTGGGAACATCCTGGCTCCATTGCTCCAGTACACAGGAAAGCTGACACTGCCTATTTAGTGGAGTCCGCCCCAGGATTTCAAAAATCACAGCTCAGTCACCACTCGGTCGTGGTAGAGTCTGCACAAAAAAGGGCGAAGAGGTCAAAGCCTCACTCATCTGTTCCTCCTGGAAAGGAACAGAAGTTCCTAGATAACATTGGTCGCCAAGTATTCCAAGGGGCCATGCTCTTCTCCCGAATTGCAGCCTATCAGCTTTATATGACCCAATTTAACAGGGCCATTTTTAAGCAAATACAAGACTTCAGACTCCCTGCCTCAGTAATTTCAAGAGCAATTACAAACCCTAGTCAATAAGGGTTTTGAGGCAGGCAAGCATGAGATTAGAACATCTTATGACATTTTTGACACTTCTACCAGAGTGTCTGCAGCTGCCATCTCGGCAAGGCGGTAGGCCTGGCTCATGTCTTCTGACCTTCGCCCAGAAGTACAAGACCAGTTATCTGATCTGCCTTGTGTCGGGGATAATCTGTTTGGCGAGCAGATTCAATGGACGGTAGCAGAATTAAAAGACCATCATGAGACCCTAAGACAGCTCTCTTTGATGCCTTCTGACGTCTCCTCAAAACAGCCTTTCAGAAAGGACTCTAAGAAGTCATTCTTCTGCCCAAAGAAGTCTTACCCGCTACATCCAGATCTCGTGCCACGAGACCTTATCAAAAACCGCAGTCTCGTCAAGCCCGTAAACAAAAACCACAAGCAGCTCAACCAGGACCTGCTTCAGGTTTTTGACTTCCACTTAGAGAGCAGCAGCCAGATTGCTCTGTCGCACATACCAGTGGGAGGTCGATTTATGCCACTTCCACAACTTGTGGCATTCAATCACATCCGACCAATGGGTATTGGCAATCATTGCTCAGGGTTACCATCTGAACTTTCTCACCCTGCCACCGGACTCCACACCTCTACAGACGTTGAGAACATCCGAACACTCCATTCTTCTGGGTCAAGAGGTTTCCCTCCTTCTCCAGTCAAGAGCAATAGAAGCAGTACCATACTCTCAGCAAGGCCTAGGGTTCTATTCCCGGTACTTCCTAATCCCCAAAAAATCAGAAGGTGTCCGTCCTATTCTAGACCTACGGGCCCTCAACAAGTACCTTCAACAAAAAAAGTTCAAGATGGTCACCTTGGGATCGCTTCTACCTCTTCTACAAAGAGGAGACTGGCTCTGCTCTCTGGACTCCAGGATGCATACACCCACATTGCGATAACTCCAGCTCATCGCAAGTACCTGAGGTTTCTAATAGGCCCCAAGCACTATCAATATCGAGTGCTCCCATTCGGCCTAGCGTCTGTGCCACGAGTCTTTACCAAATACCTCGTAGTTGTCGCAGCTTTCCTCAGAACCCAAGGTGTTCACAGCTACCCCTACCTGGACGATTGGTTAATCAGGGCTCCCACTCAGCAAGCTGCTCTGTCGTCCCTGAATCTAACCTTACACATTCTAATTTCGCTAGGATTTCTTGTCAACTACGACAAATCCTACTTAGTTCCATCTCAAACCTTATCGTTCATTGGGGCAGACTTGGACACCTTACAAGCAAAAGCTTTCCTACCTCGACAACGAGCACTGACCCTTGTGTCCCTTGCTCACCAGATGCAGTCTCAGCACTCCGCGACTGCATGCCAATTTCTCCTCGTCCTGGGACACATGGCATCCTCAGTCCATGTCACACCAATGGCCCGCTTGGCCATGAGACTCATGCACTGGACTCTGAGGTCTCAGTGGACTCAAGCTATTCAGCCTGTCGGCCATTGTCCATATAACCGACTCACTCCGTCTGTCTCTCGCCTGGTGGATTGCCCTTCCAGGTTCCAAATCCTCAAATCATTCTCACCACCGATGCTTCCAACCTCGGGTGGGGAGCCCATGTAGCCAATCTGCAGACACAAGGCGTTTGGTCTCCAGAGGAAGCCAAACACCAAATAAATTTCCTGGAACTTCGAGCAATCAGATATGCTCTCAGGGCCTTTCAGGATTGCCTCTCAAATCAAGTCATCCTGATTCAGACAGACAACCAGGTGGCAATGTGGTACATCAACAAAAAGGGAGGCACAGGCTCCTTCCTTCTGTGTCAGGAAGCTGCGCAGATTTGGGAGGAAGCTCTCTCCCATTCAGTGTACCTCAGGGCCACCTGGTTACCGGGAGTGGACAATGTCCTGACAGACAAGCCGAGTCGTGTCTTCAACCGCACGAGTTGTCTCCCAACACCTCAGTAGCGAACTCCATCTTCCAACAGTGGGGATATCCTCGGATAGGCCTCTTTGCGTCCCCACAAAACCGCAAAGTGGAGAACTACTGCTCTCTCATTCGCAGCAAACACTCTCAACTCAGAGGCGCATTCTCCCTCTCTTGGACAACCGGTCTGCTCTACGCATTCCCTCCACTTCCTCTTCTCTCGCAGACTCTCGTGAAGTTATGTCAGGCAAGGGAGCCATGATCCTGATAGCAGCTCACTGGCCGTGCCAAGTGTGGTTTCCAATACTTCAGGACCTCTCCATCCGCAGGCACATTCCCTTGGGAAAGGACCTGCTCCTGATCACTCAAAACGACTGGTGCCTACGACATCCCAATCTTCAAGCCTTGTCCCTGATGGCATGGATGTTGAAAGGTTAATCCTTCAACCACTTAACCTTTCTGAGCCAGTTTCCCGTGTCTTGATTGCTTCACGGAAGTCTTCCACGAGAAAAGCTTACTCTTACAAATGGAAAAG
Organism: Rhinatrema bivittatum; assembly: GCF_901001135.1. Taxonomy (NCBI): domain Eukaryota; kingdom Metazoa; phylum Chordata; class Amphibia; order Gymnophiona; family Rhinatrematidae; genus Rhinatrema; species Rhinatrema bivittatum. The sequence goes on from NC_042617.1 coordinate 123,765,759, forward strand.
GTTCACGACATGGTGCTCTTCTCAGTCCCTTGACTCCTTTTCCTTCCAATCCCAAAATTTCTGGACTATCTCTGGCATCTATCAGAGTCAGGTCTTAAGACTTCCTCCATTAGAATGCATGTCAGTGCGGTAGCCGCCTTCCATAAAGGTGTCGGGGATGTCTCTATCAGTACACCCCCTTGTAACACATTTTTTTGAAGGGCTTGCTCCACATCAAGCCTCTGCTATGTCCTCCGGCCCCTTCTTGGGACCTTAATCTAGTTCTGGGTCGGCTCATGAAACCACCATTCGAGCCTCTTCACTCTTGTGAACTTCGATATCTCACATGGAAAGCGATTTTCCTTTTGGCAATCACTTCAGCTCGCAGAGTTAGTGAATTGCAGGCCCTAGTTACCTATCTGCCTTACACTAAACTTCTGCAGGACCGGGCGGTACTCCGCACTCACCCGAAATTCTTACCTAAGGGAGTTTCGGATTTTCATCTTAATCCATCATACTACCTACCTTTTTTCCCAGGCCCCATGCCAACCCAGGAGAACAGGCTCTGCATATCCTTGACTGTAAACGGGCTCTAGCGTTTTACCTAGATCGTACAACTGCCCACAGGGAAAACACTCAATTGTTTGTCTCTTTCCACCCTAACAAGTTAGGGAAGTCTGTGGGTAAGCAGACTCTCTCCTCCTGGTTAGCGGAGCATATCCTTTTGCTGTCAGCAAGCGGGCATTCCTTTTCAAGACCCTGTTAAAGCACACTCTGTGAGGGCCATGGCGACTTCAGTAGCACACCTGCGGTCGGTGCCGCTTCCTGACATTTGCAGGGCTGCCACCTGGAGTTCCCTCCACACTTTTGCAGCCCACTATTGCTTGGACAAAGCCTGAAGACAAGATTCCATCTTCGGCCAGTCTGTCTTTCGTAACCTGTTTACAATGTGACGAACCAACACCCTTCCAACTGCCCGGTGGTGTTCAGGATGCCCTCTACAAATTCCGCCCCAGTTGTTGTGCCTGTTGCACGCCTTTGGGTACATTTGCATGTTCGGACATCCTCAGCTCGGTACTCACCCATATGTGAGGACTACCATCCTGCTTGTCCTGTGAGAAAGCAAATGTTGCTTACCTGTAACAGGTGTTCTCACAGGACAGCAGGATGGTAGTCCTCACGAAACCCGCCCGCCGCCCCGCGATGTTGGGCTCGTAACGTTTTGTTTTATTTTTTGGCACTGCCTGTAGCTTTCAAATAAGACTGAAGGGGGACCCCTGCTGGCTGCAGGGTTAGTGCCATGCTGGGCATGCCCAGTAGGGGCCAGTCAAAGTTCTGGAAACTTTGACAGACGTTTTCTGTGATTGGGCTGCATCCTGATGATGTCTTCCATATGTGTGAGGACTAACATCCTGCTGTCCTGTGAGAACACCTGTTACAGGTAAGCAACATTTGCTTTCTCTCAGTAATCTACTCTTCACTGTGGAGTCTGGGTTGCTTATTCAGTAAATGTTCCACTGCAGTCCTCAGTTTGGGACATCTCATATGTAATGGCTTATTCAGCTTGCTTATCAGTGGAACAAGCAAGATTGCTTTTCATAAACTGTGTTTTCCATAGATAGCAGGATGAAGTAGCCATAGAATACCCGCCGACCTTCCTGGAGAGTCAACTACATAGCTAGATTTAGCTCTGATGTAGACTGAAGAGGCTCAAGAGGGAGCGCACATGCTAGTAGAACTGAAAGCTCTATAGCTAGGAGAAAAGAGTTTGTTGACTGCCACCGGATGATGATATCCACATATCATGGTTAATTCATCCTGCTGTTTATAGTAAGAAAACTTGCTCTAGTCATGTTTTTAATTTGACTTGGCATTCTGGGTATATTTTTATATATCTAGGTGACAGGTTCCTGCTGTTATCCTGTTGTTTTCATAAAAATGTAGTTCTGATTACACAATGGAGTTCTTATGTAAAAGGAAAAAAAATCCTTGCATTGCCATAGTTTGTATTCCTGAACATGTTGCTATATGGTCACCCTGTTTTATATCTGACAGCATCTTTTTTGTTTGTTTTATTTATTATTCTATTTTAACTGTGGCAAATACCTAGAGGTGTGAGTATATGATAGCTAGCCTTATGTAAAAAAAAAAAAAAAAAAAAGTTAATGTTGAGCTTGTTAACATGTAACAAACTGTCATTAGTTGTTTCAGATGTTTTTCCTAATAATTTTTTTTTGTTTTGCTTTTAGTATGTGTAATGAGTTTTCACAAATTTTCCAGCTTTGTCAATTTGTGATGGTAAGTGTGAATCGTAATTTTATATAAATTCAGATTTTTCTTTAGGAAAGCAAAAGTGGCTTTATAAAGACTAAATGGTAGTGCTTTATGGATTCTTTAAACTAATTTCTATTCCATGGACTGGTCAGGATTAAAAATGTTGTAGAGTTGGCATTCATAGCTCCTAGTGAAGAGGGTTTCCAAGCCACAGTGGTGGTATCTGCTAGAACAGACACACTTATGCTGAATTTCAGAAAGCAACACAGTCTGCATGTGCTTCTGGAACTACAAGACTGTTGCTGCAGCGATTAGGCTAAATGGGAAGGGAGAAACCATGAGTAACTGCAGATGTAGGTTCAATACACTGAGCTTCAGCAGGGGCAAATCTGATAGAATAGTCCAAAAGGGAGTGGTAGAAACTACTTGTTTTGTACTTTTTTTTTTTTTTAATGTTCTCATTGTAGGAAAACTCACAAAATGCTCCTCTTGTTCATGCAACGTTGGAAACGTTGCTGAGATTTCTTAATTGGATTCCATTGGGATACATCTTTGAGACCAAACTAATCAGCACATTAATATACAAGGTAAGATGCATTTTTAAGAACTTATTTTCTCTAATTTAAAAAATGTATACCTATTCATTGTTCTAATAGACCATTTATCTTTTGAGTTTAACGACTCCTTACAGTGGGTAAATGGTATTTGTTTTGGGGGAGAGGGTTTCCTAATAGGACCATGTATGTAAACATTTGTAGGTCTCATCAGTCAGGCATTTTAATGTACTCTGGCATATTTAGTTGAGATAAAGAATAACAAATTCTATATTTCTATACTCTTGCTTTCTTCAGATGTTAGTTTGAGAATGGAGTCAATTATATTTGTACTTTCACATGAATGATATTTTCAAATCATAACTCATTCTGCCTTAGCTAGTTGTTTATCCTGCGTGTTAGACTTGTTTTCAGAGAGGGCAATTTTCAAAAGGGACTTCTGTGGGTAAGGTAGTGCCTTACCTTCCAAAATGGCCCTTTAGAAAATTGTGTGACTGCACACATACAATGCTCTATGTACACTTTTTACATTCATAGGGGAGAGGCCTTCCAAGGGGGTGGAGTTGAGGCAGGTTGGGATTTATGCTCACACTGATTTTAAAAAGTGTGTGTGTATAAATTCTTTCAAGAAAACAGTGTACACCAAATAGATATAATTGTGTATCCACAGTTTTGCCAGCATAATTTTCAAAGCAAACTTACTTTGAAAATTGGTTTACCTTGGGCACATAATAACCTGCAAATTTGTGGCGTGTTATAAAATAACCTGTTGTATGGAAATAAGTCATATCTACCCCAAGCAGTGTGGCCTGGTCTGGTCCAGTGTGTTAATGCAGTGAACACCGGTGAAGAAAGCAGAGTGCTGTTTTTGAATAACTTGGGATTGAAAATAATGAAATGTTTTGAAAATGGTTTGACTTGTTTAATAAGTTATATTTTTGTTACTCTGTCAGATTCAAGGTTTTAGTTCTTCTGCTTTAAAATAAATATTTTTGTTGTGTATTGAACAGCACAGGAACCATATATTCAGTAGTTTTGTTCGTTGGTCTTCTCCGCTGGCTTTGGAGAGTAATATTCCAGTGACAGGAAGTGAATCAACTTCTCTTTGAGCCCCTCCTGCCCAGCACAGTACTTCCAGGCTGTTTTTCACTAGTTTGTACTAGGGAAAGACTGCAGCACTAGCACTCTGTTGGTAGGAATCACTGTTGCAGCTTAAAGAAAAAAACACAGATACCAGAAGCAGAAAGCTGGTCTTCCTCTTCATCCAGCCAGACCAGTCCAGGTGCATGGTTTATACTTCTCTTCCAGTACAGGGTGACACAGAACAGATTTGTTCATGTCATCCTTATAGGATCCTAACCTGCCTCAACCTGCCAATATTCTGTCTCCAGCAGATGGTAGGCAAGCATCCCATGCTGAGAATGAAAGGCCTAGGCCAGATGAAGAAGAGTTAGATGAATAAGGTCTCATCCTCCCCCGGTTAAGCAGAGCTTTCTTCAGGGGCTTTTCTAGTCATTGGGCCAGAGGGGGATTGACTGGTTATAGGGTTTTTTCCCTGCCTTGTATATCCAATTGGCCTCTTCCCCCAAAGTTTCATTGCTTCAGTCTCATCTCTATTTAATCCTCTATTCTAGCTCTAGTCTCATCTCTGGAATTTGGCTGTTCTCCACTGGTCTGTAGTTTCTTGGATCAACCCTTGATCCCTTTCTAAAAATTTGGTGTCACATTGGCATCCCTCCAGTCTTCAGGTACCATACACAATGTTACTGGTAGTTTTACAAATTTTCAGTAGCAGGTCCACAGTTTCATTTCCTCTTCATATGGGCAAGCGAGTCCACACCAGTGGGTTGTGCACTCCAATCATCAGGTGGAGACTAAGAACAATGACTCACTGACGTCCCTCTCATATAGCTCACCACAGCCATCAGCCAGCCAGTATTTCTCTGTCTCCACAGGTAGTGGACATGCATCTTTGCTTGTGGACTTCGGCCTGCCAGGATTGAACAGGCTGTCCTGACCTCCTCTGGTGATAGCATTTGCTCCCTCCCTCAGTTGAGTGTCTGATATATCAGAACATGAGTGAAATGAAGGCTGGTGCCCTAGCCCCTCTCCTGACAGAGGAAGAGTTTCTGTAAAGGGAGTGTGTGGTAGGGTAAGGGAGCCTTGGGCTCAGCCCTGTTGAATTCTCTCTACCTCTTCTGTCTGTTTTGTCTTCTCCTTTCCTCTCCTCTGCCTGATTCCTGCCTCTGTGTGTGTCTGCTGTTCTGCCTTACCTGGTCTTCAGCGTGGTGAATAAAGTAACACCCCCCCCCGCACCAGCAGACTTTGCTAGTGACTGCACATAGATCAGGGGCAGGGATAAAGGCTGCCTTGAGTGCTGGGGCTGAGGTGCTGCTATTTTTGAGCTGGCTGGAGTACTGCGGGGAGAAAAACCACACGGCAGGCACCATTTTGGAGGTGCAATGTTCTGCTGTGGCTCGTGCAGGGAAGAGATGGCGTCAGGAGAGAGGCGTGGGAAAAAGCTGAGCTTCTGCTCTGCCTGTCATATGAGGGTGATTAGCCCCGGGAGATCACTGAGCATTTGCCAAAAATGTGTAGAAGCACAGGGGGATGTCTCTGCCAGGACTTCAGGAGCTCCAGATTCTCAGGAGGGAAGTATAACCACAGCGCCTCCTGGAGGAGGTAAGTCTTCCCCGCTGCCTCGCCTGCCAACTCCCACAGGGTGAGCTTGGAAGGGGCTTTCCCTGCTCAAGTAATCAATCTTTCCAACATGTCATGGTTGGAATATTTTAAAGGACCTCAGGTCTTTTGTAAAGAGCAGGAAAGGTCCTGGGTGGAACCTTGGGAACGCCCACATCAATCATCTCCCTCAGAGATCGTGGAAGCGGTCAAAAGACGATAGTCTCCCCCTCCCAGACGGGAAATGAGAGAAGGGCTCAGCATGCTGGGGGAGAAGGTGAGAACACAGATCCTTAAGGAGGCTCTTGGGAGGCCTTGGGATCCTGATGAGGCATTTTTGGAGGAGGGGGAGATTCCTCCAGCTGCAGAGCTGCACATGATGATGCTTCGGCTTTTCAAAGAGACTAGATGTCTGGTTTGAATTTGAAGACCCTGAAGTCCCTTGGTTTTTTGAAGGCTTTGCCTGTGGCGACTCAGGATCCAAAGAATCCTGTGATGGTTAGTTTGCAAAAGGCATCATGGTTTTTTCCTCTGCATGAGACTGTTCAGGAATTGATTGATTTGGAATGGAGTTCTCCTACGGCTAATCTTAAAGGGGGTTGCTCATTAGCGGGTTTGTACCTAAAGCGAGAAAGAAGCTCCGGTTTCCCATGGTGGATGCCCTTTCCCAGTGGAAGAAGGTACAACATTAAAAGATGCCCAGGATTGAAAGATTGAGGTGATTTTGAAACAGGCCTTTGAGGGAGTGGCCATGAATCTTCAAATCTCCACATGCTGTTGTATATTGGCCAGGGCTGGTTTGCAGTTGGCCCAGGAAGCTCATGATGCATTGGGTGAGAATGGGCCTGTACCTGGAGCTGGGAGTTGCTTTCTTGGCAGATGCAGGATATGATTTGGCGCATACGTCTGCTCAGGGGTGGCTTCGGTGATTGCATCCCGAAGATTCCTCTGGTTGCGGAACTGGTCTGCTGATACTATTTCAAAGTCCAGCCTCACCAATTTGCCTTTTAAGGGGCGCTTATTATTTGGGGAGGAGTTAGAGAAGATGGCAGATCGATGGGGATACTCTAGATTTCCTGTCTTCGGGTAATAGAGGAAATGTGTTCTCTGGTTTTCATCAGTGAAGGGGCAATTTCAGAGCGCCCAGTGTTTTCGCTCTTCCAGAGATTTGCGTAACCAGAGGTCCCATTCCTTTGCCAGGTCTCAGTACTTTCAGGCAAAGAAACCAAGTAAAGACAGTACCTCTGGCTCCGCAGCTCCTTGTTCCTCACAATGAAGTTTTAAGGGTCCATTCTCTGATTCCGGAGATAGCGGCCACTTGTCTCAATTTTTTCGGAGGTGGGCCAACATCACTTCCGACCAGTGGGTTCTGGAAGTGGTGCCCGACGTGTATGTCTTGGAACTTATCCATCCTCTCTGACACTTTTATGCTTTCCCCTTGCCACTCTGCAAAAAAGTGGGCAGCAAGCAGTTCAGGTCATGTTGCAGAGGCTGCTCGCTCTGAAGTCTGTGGTGCCAATTCCAAAGTATCAGGAAGGCATAGACCCGTTATTCCATTCTCTTCTTGGTTCCCAATAAGGGTGCTTTTCGACCTATTCTGGATCTAAAGGGAGTCAATCGAGCCCTTCGGTTTCTCACAGGACAATCAGGATGGTAGTCCTCACATATGTGTGACATCACAGAATGGAGCCCAATCACGGAACACTTTTGTCAAAGTTTCTAGAACTTTGACTGGCCCCTACTGGGCATGCCCAGCATGGCACTAACCCTGCAGCCAGCAGGGGTCCCCCTTCAGTCTTCTTTTTTTCCACGCAGCAGTAGCCACACGGTTAAGAAGCTCTGCAAGGATTCGTGACAGGAATTTTCCTCACGGAATTATTAAAAGTTAAATTGCCCCACAGGGGTCCCTCCATTAGCTTTTTTAGTCCGCGGTACTCTGGTAAGTTTTTACCCGTTTTCCGTCTATTACCGTCTGGTTTGGCCCTCGCAGCCTACTGGCCGTCGACCGTACCGCGGCTCGATTTTTTTCTATGGCCATGGCGTCGGGTTTCCGTCGGTGCCTGGACTGTACTCGTACCATGTCCATTACAGACCCTCAAAGTTTGTGTCATGTCTTGGATGAGAGCACGATGTCTTGACCTTCACCAAATGTGCCCTAATGACACCAAAAGGTCGCAAGGCCAGAATGGAGAAGATGGAATTTCTCTTCCGTGCTCAAACCCCGACTCCGTCCATTGTATCAACGTCATCTGAACCGGCACCATCAATGTCGCGCCAGCATCGACCACTGATCGGTGACCGTCCGGCATCGACAACTTCTCTGCCATCGACATCCTCTTCTCCCCCTCAGGACCGAGGGGATCGTAAAGAGAAACATCACCACTGGCATCGAAAGTCTCGGACCATCGGACCATCAACCTCACCATTGTCTGAGCCACCGTCAAAGAAACCCCATCCAGAAAAGGCACCGACCTTTTCGGCGACCGGGTCACAGAAGCACTCCTCGCCCGACAGGGCATCAGGAGCTGCGACTCCGCCTTTAATGGTGGTCCCTCCGGCTATGCCTCTGCCTCCTTCTGTTCTGGAGCCCGGGGCAGCTTGATCCAAGTCTCCGAGAAGAACTGGACCGAATGGTCCAGGAGGCCATCGATAAGGCGATGCACTGACTCCAGGTTCCCCCGGCACCGACATCAGTACCGATAGTGGAACTGGCTACTGACCCAATTCCAGCAGCCTTGGCACCGCTGCTATCGAGAATGCAAGCACTTATAGCCGCTTTTCCACCGATGGACCCCGGATCACCGATGGCTCTGGTGCCCTCCCCGCTTACTTTATCATCTGGAGGAGAAACACCGTTCTGCATTCCTCCATCAGGAGTTCTGCCTCAGCCATCAAGATCGGTGCCAGTACTTCCATCGGCGTCATCGAGTCATCTACCGATGCCTGCGCCAGGGCCTTCATTGCTTTCATCGGTGCCTCCGGTTATTCCTTCGATGCCTTCGGAGCTTAGACGGGACCTTCAGGTATCCAACTCCCCCGTCCCTCTCCAGTTCCTAGAGGGACAGGTGCTGACCCTTATGATACCTGGACTGATGATTCCTCACCAGACACCGATGACTTGCCATCACCTCCTTCACCCACTGAGAGTAGAAAGCGTTTTCATCCAGAGGACCTTTCTTTCATAAATTTTGTGAAGGAAATGTCTGAATTGGTCCCCTTCCAATTATTAACGGAACAGGACGACAGACGTCAAATGATGGAGTTGCTTCAATTCCTGTATGCACCCAAGGCAATCATCTCCATCCCTATCCACCAAGTTCTTCTAGATCTCCTCAAGAAGAACTGGGAACATCCTGGCTCCATTGCACCAGTCCACAGGAAAACTGACTCTACCTATTTGGTGCAGTCAGCTCCAGGCTTTCAGAAGCCTCAGTTGGATCACCAATCTGTGGTGGTTGAATCTGCGCAAAAGAGAGCAAAAAGGTCGAAACCTCACACTTCCTTTCCCCCTGGCGAGGAACAGAAGTTTTTAGATACCATTGGTCGCCGAGTCTTTCAAGGATCAATGTTGATCCTCCGGATTTCCGCTTACCAACTCTATATGACCCAATATAATGGTCATTTTTAAGAAGATGCAGGAGTTGACAACCTCTATGTCTCAGTCACTTCCAGAACAACTCCACACCCTAATTAATAAGGGTTTAGAGGCAGGAAAACATGAGATCAGATCATGTTATGACATCTTCGACACTGCAACCAGAGTATCTGCAGCAGCTATTTCAGCGAGTCGATGGGCTTGGCTCAAGTCTTCAGACCTTCGACTGGAAGTCCAAGATAGGTTGTCTGACCTTCCCTGTAGAGAAGACAGTCTCTTTGGCGAGCAGATTCAAAAGACAGTGGCTGAATTAAAGGACCATCATGAGATTCTCAAACAGCTCTCTGATACCTTCGGATTATCCTTCCAAACAGCCTTTCCGGAAGGACTCTAAAAAGTCTTTCTACAGACCAAAGAAGTCCTACCCGCCAGCAGCCAGATGTTGTTCTTTGAGACCATTCCTCAAATTACAGTCTCGTCAGACCCGAAAACAAAAGCCACAGATAGCCCCCCAGCTGGGCCCTGCTTCTGGCTTTTGATTCTCACGTAGAGAGCAGCAGCCAGATTCCATTACCACACATACCAGTGGGAGGACGGTTTTGCCATTTCAACAACATATGGCAATCAATCACCTCGGACCACTGGGTCCTAGCAATAATTGCTCAGGGCTATCATCTCAATTTTCTCTCCATCCCACCAGATTCCCCGCCTCTAATGGCGTGGAAAACATCTGACCATTCATTGTTCCCGGAGCAGGAGGTCTCCCTCCTACTCCAATCCAGAGCAATAGAACCAGTACCATTCCCTCAGCAAGGTCTCTGGTTCTATTCCTGGTACTTTCTAATACCCAAAAGATCGGGAGGCGTTCGTCCAATTCTGGGTGTACGAGTCCTCAACAAGTACCTCCAGAGAGAAAAGTTCAAGATGGTAACCTTGGGCTCGCTTCTTCCTCTTCAACAAAGAGGAGACTGGCTCTGCTCTCTCGACCTCCAGGACGCATACACTCATATTGCAATAACTCCATCTCATCGTAAATACCTGAGGTTTCTCGTAGGCCCCAAACACTATCAGTATCGCGTGCTTCCATTCGGCCTAGCGTCTGCACCACGAGTCTTTACAACATGCCTCGTCGCGGTTGCCGCCTTCCTCAGGACTCAAGGTGTTCATGTCTACCCCTATCTGGACGATTGGTTAATCAGGGCTCTGACTCGGTGCCGCTTTGTCATCCCTACATCTCACCTTAACCACTCTAATTTCACTCTGATTTCTAGTCAATTACGACAAATCCTGTTTAGTCCCATCTCAAACCTTATCGTTCATTGGGGCAGACTTGGACACCTTGCAAGCAAAGGCTTTCCTGCCTCGACAACGAGCCCTCACTCTCGTGTCTCTGGCACATCAGCTGCAGTCTCAACGCTCGACGACTGCTCATCGTTTTCTCATCCTCCTAGGACACATGGTGTCCTCAGTTCAGGTCACCCCAATGGCTCGCCAGGCCATGAGAGTCATGCAGTGGACCCTAAGGTCGCAATGGACTCAATCCATTCAGCCCCTGTCGACCATTGTCCACGTCACCGACTCACTCCGTCTGTCTCTCGCCTGGTGGACGAATCAAATCAATCTTCTACAGGGCTTGCCATTTCAGGCGCCAAACCCTCACATAACTCTAACCACCGATGCTTCCAACTTCAGGTGGGGAGCCCATATGGCCGATCTCCAGACAACAAGGTTCTTGGTCTCCAGAGGAAGCCAAACACCAGATAAATTTCCTGGAACTACGAGCAATTCGATACACTCTCAGAGTATTTCAGGATCGCCTGTCCAGTCAAGTCACCCTGATCCAGACGGACAACCAGGTGGCCATGTGGTACATCAACAAACAAGGAGGCACAGGATTCTACCTTCTCTGTCAGGAAGCTGCACAGATTTGGGCGGAGGCCCTCTCCTACTCGATGTACCTCAGGGCCACCTACTTACCGGGAGTGGACAACGTGTTGGCAGACAAGTTGAGTCGCACCTTCCAACCACACGAGTGGTCTCTAACCCCCTCAGTAGCAAATTCCATCTTCCAAAAATGGGGTTATCCTCAAATAGACCTCTTTGCGTCACCCCAGAATCGCAAAGTAGGCAATTTCTGCTCGCTCACTCGCAGCCAATATTATCCACCAAGAGATAAGTTCTCCCTCTCATGGGTATCTGGTCTCCTATATGCATTCCCTCCACTTCCACTTCTCTCGAAGATTCTTGTGAAGTTATGTCAGGACAAGGGAACCATGATCCTGATAGCACCCCACTGGCCCCGCCAGGTGTGGTTTTCAATACTTCAGGATCTTTCCATTCACAGGCACATTCCTCTGGGAACAGATCCGCTTCTAATCACTCAAAACGACTGGTGCCTCCACCATCCCAATCTGCAAGCCCGGTCCCTGACGGCATGGATGTTGAAAGGTTAATCCTTCAGCTGCTTAACCTTTCTGATCCAGTCTCCCGTGTCTTGATTGCTTCACGGAAGCCTTCCACGAGAAAATCATATTCTTACAAATGGAACAGGTTCACATCATGATGCTCTTCTCAGGCCCTTGATCCCTTTACCTGTCCAATCCCAAAGTTTCTAGACTACCTCTGACACCTGTCAGTCAGGTCTTAAAACTTCCTCCATCAGAATGCATGTCAGTGCGGTAGCCGCCTTCCATAAAGGTATCAGGAGTGTCCTTATCTCAGTACAACCCCTTGTAACACGCTTCTTGAAGGGCTTGCTTCACCTCAAGCCTCCACTGCGTCCTCCAGCCCCTTCTTGGGACCTTAACCTGGATTTGGGTCGGTTCATGAAACCACCATTTGAGCCTCTCCAATCCTGTGAACTTTGTTACCTCACATGGAAGGGGATTTTCCTCTTGGCAATCACTTCCTCTTGCAGAGTTAGTGAATTACAGGCTCTAGTTACCTATCCGCCTTATACTAAACTCCTGTAGGACCGGGCGGTTCTTTGCACTCACCCTAAATTCTTGCCTAAGGTAGTATTAGAGTTTCATCTCAATCAATCCATTATACTACCTACCTTTTTTCCCAGGCCCCATTCCAATCCAGGAGAGCAGGCTCTGCATACCCTTGACTGCAAACGGGCTCTACGGTTTTACCTAGACCGTACAGCTGCCCACAGAAAGAGCACTCGGTAATTTATCTCTTTCCATCCTAACAAATTGGGGCAGCCAGTAGGTAAGCAGACTCTCTCCTCCAGCTAGCAGATTTCATTTCCTTTTGCTATCAGCAAGCGGGCATTCCATTTCAAGATTGTGTTAAAGCACACTCTGTGAGGGCCATGGCGACTTCAGTAGCACACCTACGATCGGTGCTGCTTCCTGACGTTTGCAGGGCTGCCACTTGGAGTTCTCTCCAATCTTTTACAGCCCACTATTGCCTAGACCAGGGGTGGGCAGTTCCGGTCCTCGAGGGCCTCAAACCAGTCTGGTTTTCAGGATATCCCTAATGAATATGCATGAGAGAGATTTGCATGCACTCTGTCTCAGTTGTATGCAAATCTAAGTCATGCATATTCATTAGGATATCCTAAAACCTCGACATGTTTGTGGCCCTCGAAGACTGGAATTTCCCACCCCTGGCCTAGACAAAGCCGGAATACAAGATTCCATCTTCGGCCAGTCTGTCTTGCGTAACTTATTTACGACGTGACGTACCAACACCCTTCCGCCTGCCCGGTGGGGTTCAGGATGCCCTCCCCCCAAATTCTACCCCAATTGTTGTGCCTGTTGCACGTCTTGGGTACATTTGGTGCATGTCCGGACATCCTCAGCTCGGTACTCACCCATATGTGAGGACTACCATCCTGCTTGTCCTGTGAGAAAGCAAATGTTGCTTACCTGTAACAAGTGTTCTCACAGGACAGCAGGATGTTAGTCCTCACGAAACCTGCCCGCCACCCTGCGGTGTTGGGGTCGTTTTCTTATTTTATTTTTCGGCATTGCCTGTAGCTTTTAAACAAGACTGAAGGGGAACCCCTGCTGGCTGCAGGGTTAGTGCCATGCTGGGCATGCCCAGTAGGGGCAGTCAAAGTTCTAGATACTTTGATAAAAGTGTTCCGTGATTGGGCTCCATTCTGTGATGTCACCCATATGTGAGGACTAACATCCTGCTGTCCTGTGAGAACACCTGTTACAGGTAAGCAATATTTGCTATACTTATTTTTAAATGGAAACCTTAAGGTCTGTCGTCATGGTGGTACAGGGGGGAGAGTTTTACTTCTGGATTTTTAGAAGCGTACCTACACATTTCCAATTTGCAAACTATATGAGCGTTACTTGCCCTCTGCTGTTTTAGGCTGCCATTACCAGTTTCAGGCATTGCAGTTTGGCTTGGCCACAATGCCCAGTACCTTGTCAAAGATGATGGTAGTGGTGGCTGCTGTTCTCCGCAAGGAGGGAATTCTGGTTCATCCATATTTGGATGACTGGCTAATCCAAGCCAAGTCGAATGCGGAGAGTTAGGTGGTGTCAAGCAGGGTGGTTAAGTTGCTGCAGCACCTGGGATGGGTAGTTTGGCCAAGAGCAACCTGCAGCTATCTCAGGTTCTGAAGTATCTGGGTATCTGGTTCGATATGGCTCAGGGCAAGATGGCTTTTTTCCAGAGTCCCGCACTCAGAAGATCTGGGGGCAAGTCTGAGCCCTGAGATCGGCAGTCTCTCCATCGGTATGGTCGTACCTACCGATGCTGGTATCAGTAGCCACGACGATGGAGGTGGTTCCTTGGGCATGCGTGCATATTCATTCTTTGCAGAGATCCCTCGCTGGAATCCTCTGTCTCAGAAGTACAATGAGCCATTGACCTTACCGCCGAAAGTGAGATGATGCTCTGGTGGTTATACCAGGACCAACTGGAGAAAAGAATGGAGTTGGAGACTCCCGATTGGTTGGTGGTCACTACAGATGTGAATCTACAGGGTTGAGGAGCTCACTGTCTGGATTTAGTAGTGCAGGGACAGTGGGCTCCTGAAAAAGCATCTTGTTCCATCAAGCGGCTGAAAGCCTAAGCAATTCAGCTAGCCTTACTGCAGTTTGAGGCTCAGTTGGTAGGAAAAGCAATGAAAGTAATGTCAGACCATGCGACAGCTGTGGCCTACATAAATCTTCAAGAGAGGACTCTGAGTCAGCAAGACTCTCAGGAAACGGATCTCCTTTTTCCATGGGTGGAATAGCATTTACTGGCATTGTCAGCTTCTTACATAGCAGGGGTCGACTGTGTGTGTGCGGACTATCTCAGTTGTTACGAGTTGGATTCAGGAGAATGGGTCTTGGTTCCCAAAGTGTTTTGATGACTCATGGAGCGATAGGGTTGGCCCTTTCTGGATCTGGTGGCGAGGTGCACGAATGCAAAAGTGAATTGCTTTTACATTCGGACCCAGGATGTTCTAGAACTCTGGATGTGTTCAGTCTTGGCCACGGGGCAAGTTGCTCTAAGTGTTTCCGCCGTGGCCCATGATTGGTCGGACAATACAAAATAGAGCACGGCAAACAGGCTTGGTGCTCCTGGTGGTCCCAGATTGGTCGTACAGGCCATGGTACGCAGATCTGTCTACTGGCAGGAGATCCGTGGCAGCTGCCACTACTGGGGGGGAGGGGGGGCTTCTGAGGCAGGTGTCCAGTATTTCATGGCAATTTGGATATGTTTTGTCTTGCGGTTTGGCCCTTGAGAGGGCTCGGCTGTTGAACCTGGAGGTATTCTAGTCCGGTGGTGGAAACTCTTTTGCGTGCGAGAGTGTACTACCTCTTTGGCCTATATCTGGGTCCAGCGAGTCTTTGAACATTGGTGTCAGACCCACTCTTTTATTACTGTTTCAGCGTCTATTCCTTTGATCTTAGAGTTTTTGCAAGAAAGTCTGAGTAGGTTTGGCCTTGAACACGCTCAAGGTACAGGTGTCTTACATAGCTTGTTAACGGGGATGCATTCAGGGGGAGTCCCTATTCTTCACATCCAGGCGTGTCTAGATTTCTGAGGGGTGTGAAGCACCTTAAACTGCCCCCCCGCCTCTGCCTCCTGCGTTTCCCAATGTCTTTGTGGGATCTGAATCTGGTTCTTTCCTTTTTGGCAGGTTTGACCTTTCATCCTATGCGTGATATTTCCTTGCGGTTGTTGACCCTGAAGATGGTTTTTCTGGTCACTATTTCTTCAGCGAGGTGGATTTTGAAATTGCAAGTCTTGTCGTGTAGAGAACCCTTTTTGGTTATCACGCTGATAGGGTCCTGTTAAGGACCATAACTGCCTTTCTTCCAAAAGTGGTTTCAGCCTTCCATTTGAATCAGTCAGTTTTTCTATCATCCTTATCTAGGGAGTCGGATGGACAGGAATTCGAGAAATTGTGGCCTTTGGATGTGCTGTGGCATTTTTTTACATTATCTGGAGGTTACCAACGTCTTTCATAAGACGGATTGGCTTTTTCCTTCGCCATGGAATGAAGAAGGGGGAGGCGGCTTTGTGCCACAGTGGCTTGGTGGATTAAGGAGGTAGTGACAGCAAATGTGGATGCTGGGAAACCTCGACCTGAGCGCAGGCGGTTTCCTGGGCAGAATTGTTTGCTTTCTCTGGTGGAGATCTGTAGAGCAGCAAAGTGGTCTTCCTTGCATACATTTTCCAGGTACTATCAGTTAGATCTGGCTGTGCGGGAGGATTCATCCTTTGCTAGGGGCAGTGCTGCTTGGGATTCAGGCAGCCTCCCACCCTTCTGAGGATTAGCTTTGTTACATCCCACTGGTGTGGACTGGCTTGCCCAGATGAAGAGGAAGGTGAAAATACTTCTTTCTTGATAATTTCCTTTCCTCGAAGTAGGGCAAGCCAGTCCACCATCCCGCCCTGGGCTGCCTTGAAGTGGTTGACATTCTTCTGTTGTATTGTGAGGTCCTTAAGGAGCATTGTATGACAAGGATCTCTGATGCGCATAGAATGGCGCTGTACCTGGTAAATGAGTTTTATTTTGTGATATTTGTCTTACAGTCTGGCCCAGGTGATATGCTACTCTTTAGTTTGTCAGTTTGCCCTAGTACATCTTGTAGGTTCACTGAACTTTGTTTGTTCCTCTGAATCATCACCTTTGAATATCATTTCTGGCATCTTAGATCTTCCTCAATGAAACCGAAGCTTAAAGGAGCATAAATGAACAGGGGAGTTTAGAGGAGTTTACAGTAAAATAATCATGACTAATTAAGTTTCAATAACGAACTCTTCAGGAACTTATGAACAGGGGGGGGGGGGGGTCAAAAACTGTCAGAGGCTAAACTGATAAAGTAGATCTTCCTGCTCTTAGTTCTCCGGGAATGCTTGTGTGAAAAACCAAGTCTTTAGTTTCTTTTTGAATGTATTATGGCAAGGTTCAAGGCGAAGGTCTGGAGGGAGCGAATTCCAGAGTGTGGGGCCCGCTGTGGATAGTGCGCGTTTCCTCAGGGAGGTTTTTGCCGGCTGGGTGATTAGCATGTTCTTATATGCACTTCTGGTTGGAGGTGTGTAGCTGGAGTTGATGAGTTAAGTTGAGAGGAGCGATGTTATGTAGGGCTTTGTGTATCATCATGATGGTTTTAAAGTGAATCCTGTATTTAATCGGTAGCCAATGAAGCTGCTGGAGGATGGGGGTGATATGTTCCCTTTTTTTGGTGTTTGTGAGAATTCTGGCTGTGGCGTTCAGTACCAACTAAAGTGGTTTGGTGGTGCAGGCAGGAAGGCCCAGAAGGAGAGAATTGCAGTAGTCCAGTTTTGGGAGTATGATGGACTGTAGAACCAGGTGGAAGTCTCTGTAGTGTAGTAGTGGTTTTAGTTTCTTTAGTATTTGCAATTTAAAGAAGCATTCTTTCATGGGGTTATTGAAATCACCCATTATTACTGTGCCTCTGATTTTTTGCTTCCCTAATTTCTTTGCATTTCATTGTCTGTCAGTTCATTCTGGCCAGGTGGACAGTAATACACCTTCACTACTATTTTATTCCCCTTTTCACCTGGAATTTCTATCAATAAAGATTCAACATTGGATTTTTTTTTTCCTGCAGAACTTTTATCCTATTTGACTCAATGCTCTCTTTAACATAGCACCACCCCTTCACCAATTCGATCCATCCAATCATTTCAATATAATTTGTACCCAGGTATCACAATGTCTTATCGGTTATCCTCCTTCCACCAGGTCTCCGAGTTGCCAATTATATCTACCTCTTTATCTAGTGCTATACATTCTAGCTCTCCCAACTTATATTTTAGACTTCTAGCATTTGCATACAGACATTTCAAAGTGTGGGGTTTTTTGTTCGTATTAACAACCTGCTCATCAGTTGATGGGTAATTTGGAATCTTTCTGCACTTTACTTATAGACATTTGGTCCGCGTTGGCTTTTATTTCAACGTCTCCTTGGGGATGCTCTATTTTTCCTGTTCTTAGATACATCATTTCGCACCATACACTTCTGAGCAACTGTTGGCATTTCCCCATCTAGTTTAAAAGCTGCACACTCTTCTTTTTAAATGCCCCCCACCGCCCCAAAATGAGGCCCAATTCCTAATAAACCTAAAACCTTCTTCCCTGCACCATCGTCTCATCCACGCATTGAAACTCGGGAACTCCATTTGCTTCTGGGTTCCTGCACATTGAATGGAGAGCGTTTCTGAGAATGCTACCCTGGAGGTTCTGGATTTCAGCTTTCTACCTGAAACCCTAAACTTGGCTTCCAGAACCATCCCTCTTGCCCTTTCCTATGTCATTGTACCCACATGTACCAAGATAGTCGGCTCCTCCCCAGCACGGTCTAAAATTCTATTTTCCTAGTGTGTAGCAGATGGACTCAGAACCAATGGGTATAGTGTTCTCGTGCTAGCAGTTGGAGACGGATCAGATTTCAATCTGACGTCAGCCCCTAGTACATATACCCCTGCAGGAAGTGCAGATCGTCAGTATTTTCCGTCTCCATAGCAGTTAGGAGCTATCTGCACACTCTCAGAGTGTTGGAACCAAATTTAAAGAAGAAAATTCTACTGAAGACGAGCCCCGCTCTCCTGCGGTGATACCCTCGGGTCCCTCCCCCAGTCGAGATTCCCGAGGTGATTTCCGTGGTCCCTTGGAGGTGAGCCTCGGTCTGGCGGCCGAATCGCGGCGAGGACTTACAGCCCCCGAGCGAGAGGAGTTCGGGCGCGGCTGAGAGGCAGCGGGTGTACCCTCAAAAGCGGCGGTGAAAGGTAGTTGCCCTCTCCCCCCGCAGCCAGACACCGCCCGGGTCGAGACCGGGAAACGCCGAAGATAAGGTAAGGTAGAAATCTTTACTTGTGCCGGTCTCCGAGGATTGAGGACGAGCGCAGGCCATCGGCCGAAGCCAGCGCCACCGGGTTGATCCGCCCTAGCAGGGCCAGACCCCGGCATTTCCAAGGGCCTACCCACGTGGAGACCCTCTGAGGTAGTCGCCATCTTGCCCGCATGGTCGACGTCGCCATCTTGGCCTTAATCTCGCCATTCACATCGCCGCCCGGCCGAGCGCACAAAATTTACCTGTGCGCACAAACCTACCTCTGCGCGCAAGTTATACGCACAAGAACACTTGGACGCATAAGCGGCACGTGCAAGTCCTGGTCGCACGGACTACGCGCACTCGACTACCCACACGCACATCCCGGGTTAAGCGCTCAGATACGCGCACAAACCCCGGTTAAGCGCACAGATACGCGCACAACCTCCACGCACGCGGCCAGGCGCTCCGGAGTGAAATATGTACGCGCAGGCAACCGCGACACCTCCAATATCTGAAGTAAAATCCCTAGGCCTCTGCTCAGCATGCCACCTCAGGGCCGCCCAGAGCCAGGAAGCCGATGCCTTATGCACCCAATGCGAGGAGGCCCTGGGAGATCCTCCACAGGCTCAGTCTCGCCCAGGGCCGGGGACTAGTTCTTCAGGGGGCTCCCTGGAGCTAGCAACCCCCAGCGGGACTCCCTCTCAGCCGGAGGTCCCCAGGGAAGCAGCGCCACTCAATGTGGACCCCTCGTCTATTTCTTGGGTGGAACTCTTCAAGGGGATTCATGCCTTTGTCCGAATGCAAACGGATTCCCGGGCGGACCAACCACATACGTCGCAGGAGGACCCTTATGCTCCAGGCCCCTCAAGACCTAGGCATAGGCATTTACCGCCAAGTAGTCCCACCTTCGGGGGCACGGACATCTCAGAAGAAGAAGTCTAACCCCTAGAAGAAGGGGAACTCCCCCCGGGGACAGAACCCCACCGAACCATGACCAGGGGGATCCCGAGGAGAACCCATTTCTGGAAGGCCTTCGACAGACCTCCCGTCGTTTCCCACTCTTGCGAGCCGCACAATAGCTAATTGACCTGGAATGGAACACCCCAGATTCTGCCTTTAAAGGGGGGCGGCCTTGGCCAGCTTGTACCCCCTGGATCCAGCAACCAAAGACATGCTCTCTTGCCCAAGAGTGGATGCCATGGTCTGCGCAGTCTCCAAGCGCACCACCATTCCGGTAGAGGGAGGAGCAGCACTCAAGGACACGCATGACCGGTGGCTGGAAGCCATGCTTAAACAGTCATTTGACGTGGCCGCCATGTCTCTTCAGATTGCGGCCTGCTGCACCGTAGTGACACGTGCCTGCTTATCCCAGGCCAGGAACGGCACCCCGGGAGATATCCTGGACCCAGCGCTATCCTTTCTAACGGACGCAGCCTCAGACCTCGTATGCACAGCGGCCAGAGGAGTATCATCAGCGGTGGCGGCCAGGAGACAGCTCTGGCTCAGAAACTGGTCGGCCGACCCATCTTCCAAAACACGCCTCACAAAGATGCCCTTCAAAGGAACACTTCTGTTCGGCAGCGATTTAGAAAAGATGGCGGGCAAATGGGGCGAATCTCCAGTACCGCGCCTTCCGGGAAGACAAGTCAAGGAGAGCCCAGCGACAGCCTTCCAGGGCCTCCAGGGGCAGAAGCTCGCAGCGCTTCAACCCATACAGGAGCTACCAGGTGCCCCGCCCTTCGGGAAGGAACCAGTCCTTTCGGAACAAGCACAACAAGAGGGAAAACAGCTCGGGCACAGGGCCCGGCCGCGCTCTGCAATGAGAATCAGCCGACCCATCCAAGGGAAGCCATAGGGGCAGACTGGCCCTATTCTACCAAAGATGGGTCGAGATAACTTCGGACAAGTGGGTCCTAGCCATCATCCGAGAAGGGTACTACCTGGACTTCATACGCACCCCCCCCCGGACAAGTTTGTGGAGTCCCCCTGCCGCGACCCCACCAAAAAGGCGGCAGAGGAAGTTACATTGGCCAGGCTACTGACCCTCGAGGCCATAACTCCGGTACCTCCTCAGGAAATAAACTCTGGTCATTATTCCATATATTTTCTCGTTCCCAAGAAAGAGGGAACATTCCGACCAATCCTGGACCTCAAATCCGTAAACCGATACCTGAAGGTCCCCCGCTTCCGCATGGAAACCCTGAGATCCGTAATAAAGGCAATACAGCCGGGAGAGTTCCTCACCTCCCTGGACCTGTCAGAGGCGAACCTGCACATCCCAATCCATCGGGAACACCAGCGTTACCTACGCTTCAAGATCCTGGGCCATCACTACCAGTTCCGGGCCCTACCCTTCGGGCTAGCCACAGCACCACGGACGTTCACCAAGGTGATAGTGGTAGTGGCGGCAATACTGCGGAAGGAAGGAGTCCTCGTACATCCTTACTTGGACGACTGGCAAAGTCACCAGAGGAAAGCATCCAATCAACCAACAGAGTCAAGTCTCTACTGGAGAGCCTCGGATGGGTGGTCAACACGAACAAGAGTTCCCTGCAGCCCTCACAATCGTTGGAGGAAGACAAAGTCAGCCTGACTCCCACAAGGAGGTCAAAACTGTGGAACCGGTTACAATCCTTGCTGAACGACCCTCGCCCCACGGCATGGGACTACCTGCAGGCCCTAGGGCTGATGGCATCCACACTGGAAGTGGTCCCCTGGGCGAGGGCCCGCATGAGGCCTCTACAACACTCACTGCTGTCTCATTGGAACCCACGGTTGCACAACTATACCGTACGCTTAGCCCTTCCGGGCACAGTTCGCACCAAGCTACACTGGTGGCTGCAGCCTAGCCACATGAACAGAGGCTCAAGACTATCATCCCCAACCTGGACTCTGCTAACTACAGATGCCTGTCTACGGGGATGGGGAGCACACTGCGAGGAATTAACCGCCCAAGGGCAGTGGAACACAGAAGAGGCAGGATGGAACATCAATCGCCTAGAAGCGCGGGCAGTCAGACTCGCCTGCCTGCGGTTCGCCCAAAGACTCCGAGGCAAAGCGGTCAGAGTGATGTCCGTCAACGCCACAGCGGTTGCCTACATCAACAGGCAAGGGGGAACCAGAAGCCAACAGGTGTCTCTGGAGATAAACCCACTAATGGCATGGGCGGAAGCAAATCTACAGGAGATCTCCGCCGCCCACATCGCCGGGAAGGACAACATCACGGCGGACTTCCTCAGCAGAGAAAGTCTGCTGTCTCCCGCAGCCTTCCGGATGATAGTAAACCGGTGGGGAACACCGAAAATGGACCTTCTGGCGAACAGAACCAACGCCCAAGTACCCAGATATTTCAGCCGCAGGCGGGATCTACAGTCCCAAGGGATCGATGCCCTGGTGCAGGCCTGGCCAAGGGGGACCCTACTATACGCCTTCCCACAGTGGCCCCTCTTGGGCGCAATCATTCACAAGATACAGCTACACAAGGGACTAGTTCTTCTGGTGGCCCCGGATTGGCCAAGAAGACCGTGGTACGCAGACATGAGAAGACTACTGGCAGGGAACCCTCTACCCCTGCCCCCTCTCAGGGACCTGCTACAACAGGGTCCGATCTTCCATGAGGACCCAGCTCAATTCTCTCTTACGGTCTGGCCATTGAGAGGGCTCGCCTGAAGAAGAGCGGATACTCGGGGGTGGTAATAGACACCCTCCTCCGAGCATGCAAGTTCTCCACATCGTTAACATACATAAGGATCTGGAGAATATTTGAAGCCTGGTGCGAAGATCACGACATCAAGACACGTTCACTTAAAGTTCCCATGATGCTGGAGTTCCTACAGAGCGGACTCCAGAAAGGATTGTCCCTCAAGTCCATCAAGGTACAGGTGGCAGCACTGGCATGCTTCGGCACCAGAGGCGAGAGTGATAGCCTAGCCTCTCACCCGGATGTGTCACGTTTCCTGAAAGGAGTCAAACACATTCGTCCACCTCTGAAGTGGGCGGTATCTCTGTGGAATCTCAACCTCGTCTTGGACTTCCTGGCTGGAACCATCTTCAGACCTCTTCGAGGGCTATCACTCCATCAGCTGACCCTGAAGATTGTCTTCCTACTGGCAGTTTGTTCAGCGCGACGCATCTCTGAACTACAAGCACTGTCTTGCCGTGAACCCTTTCTTAGGTTCACTCCGGGATCCATCCAGCTGCGCACGGTACCGTCATTCCTTCCCAAAGTGGTCTCTCACTTCCATCTGAACCAGACCATCTCGCTCCCATCTGCGGGAGCTCTGAAGAATTCGGAAGAAGCCCGTAGTCTGCTTCACCTCAACGTTGGCAGAATCCTTTCCAGATATCTGGAAATGTCAGAACCCGTACGGAAGACGGACCACCTTTTCGTCCTTCACAGCGGGAAAAGACTAGGGGAAGCAGCCTCCCGGGCAACCATAGCCCGCTGGATCAAGGAAGTCATCAAGGCGGCCTACGTAGAAGCAGGGAAACCTCCGCCTCTACAGGTCAAGGCCCATTCGACCAGAGCCCAGGCAGCATCTTGGGCAGAAACAAGAATGATGTCACCCGCCGAGATTTGCAGGGCGGCGACTTGGTCCTCCATCCATACCTTCTCCAGATTCTACCGTCTGGATGTTCAGGCCCGGGAGGACACGGCATTTGCAAGGGCAATACTGAGTGGGTCACAGGCAGCCTCCCATCCGGTTCGGAAGTAGCTTTTATACATCCCATTGGTTCTGAGTCCATCTGCTACACGCTAGGAAATGGAGAAATTACTTACCTGATAATTTTGTTTTCCTTAGTGTAGACAGATGGACTCAGCAGCCTGCCCTTGGCTGCCGTCACGCATGGAATTGCAAATGATTCAAGGGTAAGCCTCCTTTCGTTTACCTAGGTCTCCACCCGTCTGGGTGTCGACGCTTTCCGGTTTAGCTCCCTGGCAGTCTCCAGCTATACTCAATCGACCAATTCAAATTAATCCAGTTAATCAAGTTATAACGTTTATATAGTTACGAAGTTATACAAGTTAATCAAGTTAACCAATCGGTCAGTCAAACATATATCCACAATGCTTTGCAAGGAAGAATACTGACGATCTGCACTTCCTGCAGGGGTATATGTACTAGGGGCTGATGTCAGATTGAAATCTGATCCGTCTCCAACTGCTAGCACGAGTACACTATACCCATTGGTTCTGAGTCCATCTGTCTACACTAAGGAAAACGAAATTATCAGGTAAGTAATTTCTCCATTCCCTGTACGTACCAGGATCAGTCCAGACAGTGGGTTATGTCCCCCGTCCAGCAGATGGAGTCAGAACAGAGTTTGAGGGCATCAGCATATAGAGCAGTGCACCCTCTGCTGGAGCTCAGTATTCTTCTGACTCCAGCAGATGTGAGTGGGGGGATCCAATAGCTCCCCCAGAGTGACAGGGCTTTCTCATTTGTTTTCAATTTCTGTTCTACTTTTCTACAGTATGTCCCTGTCTTTTCTTCTATCATTTTGGATCCGTAAAGTTTAAAAAAAAAAAATTTCAATTTTTGAGGAGGCGTGTGTCTGTTGCTCTGCCTTCTCTCTGCTGTGCTTCTTTCCTCTTCCGTTGGGGTAAGTGGAAGTTTTTTTGTTATTTCTCTCCACAGGTTTTCTTCTTCTTTCTGTTTGGTAGTGCCCCGTGGAATGCCGGTGGTGCCGGCCGCTCCACATGTCGTTGGTGGGTCCCGCGGTCCGTAGGCTCTGCCCGCGGGTGTTTGCACGGCTGCACCGGGGAAGCCCCCTCGGAGTTCCTGGACCCCGTCGGCGGGTTGTGTGGGCCATTCCAGGCCCCACCGCTGCACTAGCTCGTTCTTGGGCCCCCCCCCCCAGGCTTTTCTTATCCAGAGCTGCCATGCCGTGGTCCTCGAGGTGTGAGGCCTGCGGCGAGCCGGGGAATCAGTTTTTGAGGGAAGGGGCTCTGCGATCAGTGCCTCCCCGAGGGGGAAGGCACCCTGCAGCCCTCCGGTGTGATTTCGGATCTGCCGCCTCCTCAGCCCGGGCGGCGCGGGCCGGCCACGTCGCCGCCATTGGCGGGAACGGCGGCCATTTTAGGTGGGCAGCGTGAGGCGGACACGGTCCCAGATGGGGAAAGGATTTTTAGTGCTGGCTCTCAACAGAATTTGCCCGCGGCATGGGTTTTGCCCGACCGGGGCTCCCAGGAAGGGCCCCCCCCCCCCCCCCCCCCCCGGGATTCCTGGCAGCTCTTCTTTTTTCTCACCTGATTTTATTCTGGCAATGCACAGGGCTTATTTGCAGGGTATGGGAGAGACGGGGGGGGGGGATCCCTTGGGGCCCCCTCCCCCCAAGGCTCCCAAACTTGTTAGTGTTCCCACCAGTTCGCCTGTTACGCTTGGGTCCCTTCCGGGTCTCTCCCCCGTGGCACCCCGGCGTACCACGGGGGAGGCTTCGCCAGCAGGAGGCGACTCCCCGGAACCACCGGAGGCGCACCCGGATGGACAGACGGAGGGGGATGATCCTCGGGCCCTACGGATTTTTCAAAAAGAAGAGCTGGATGAGCTCATCCACCATATTATTCAGGAGCTAGACCTCGACCCGCCTCCGGACCCTCCGATCCCTGTGGCTCCGGCCGTCGCTACGTCCTCTCGGAAAGGGGATCCAGTGCTTGCTCCGTCCTAGGGCGAGGGCTTTCCCTATCCACGAGTCCTTCCTCCAGCTCCTCACCAGGGAGTGGGACACGCCCAAGGTGTCCTTGAAGGTCACACGTGCCATGGAAAAGCTATACCCGCTGCCTGAGGATTTCTTGGATCTTATCAAGGTGCCCAAGGTGGATTCAGCGGTGTCGGCAGTGACCAAGAGGACGACCATCCCGGTCACGGGTGGAACGGCCCTGCGGGATACGCAGGATCGTAAACTGGAAGCCTTCCTCAAGCGAGTTTTCAAAGTCTCCGCCCTAGGGATGCGGGCCGTGATGTGCAGTTCGCTGGCACAAAGGGCCAGTTTGCTCTGGGTACAACAACTTCTCACCTCTCAGGAGTTGCCCACCGAGGAGGCCGCCCAGGCGGACCGACTGGAATCTGCCATAGCATACGGGCGGACGCCTTGTATGATCTCTTTCGCGTCATGGCGCGGTCCATGGTACCGGTCGTAGCAGCCCAACGGCTCTTGTGGCTTCGAAACTGGGTGGCGGATGCTTCCTCCAAGTCGAGCCTTGGCTCCCTCCCCTTCCGGGGCAAGTTTCTATTTGGAGAGGACCTGGATCAGATCATCAAGTCATTGGGGGAGAATTCGGTGCATCGGCTGCCGGAAGATAGACAGCGTTCCTTCCGGTCCTTTTCTTCAGGTAGAACCAGGGCGCAGCGACGCTACAGGTCTTACCGGCAGCCTGGTCCTCGGACACAGCCGGCCAGGTCCCAGCCCTGGTCTCGTTCCTTTCGTGGGCGAAGACCCGCGCGAGAGGGTTCGGGGCAAGGAAATCCGCCCGCAAAGTCAGCCCAATGATGCCAAAGGAGCCCACTCCTCGCCTCCCCGCATCGGAGGCCGACTCATGGAATTCTACGAGGAGTGGGCAGATATTTCCACAGACCAGTGGGTGCTGGACACCATAAGGGACAGTTACGCCTTGGAGTTTGTCCGCCCGCCGAGGGACAGGTTCATTTTCTCCCCCTGCGGTTCGGATCTCAAGAGGATGGCGGTTCAACAAACGCTAGACCGGCTGCAGGAAATAGGGGCCATAGTTCCCGTCCCCTTTGGCGAGGTGGGCTTGCGCCATTATTCCATTTACTTCGTCGTTCCCAAAAAGGACGGTTCCTTTCGGCCCATCCTGGATTTGAAGGAGGTAAACAAAGCCCTGAGGGTCAGCCGGTTCCGCATGGAGACGCTTCGGTCAGTGATTGCCGCAGTGCACAAGGGAGAATTCCTCGCTTCCCTGGACCTATCAGAAGCGTACTTGCACATTCCCATCCTGCCGGCTCACCGGCGGTATCTTCGCTTCAAGATTCTCGGTCAACACTTTCAATTCAAGGCGCTACCCTTCGGCTTGGCGACCGCGCCTCGGACCTTCACAAAGATCATGGTGGTGGTGGTGGCGGCCCTTCGCAAGGAGGGTATTCTAGTTCATCCCTATCTGGACGACTGGCTGATTCGTGCGAAGTCCTTCACACATGGTCAAACCTCAGTGGCCAGGGTCGTACAAGTCCTACATTCTCTGGGCTGGGTGGTGAACCTTCCAAAGAGTTCCCTCGTGCCCTCGCAACACCTGGATTTCTTGGGAGCGAGCTTCGATACCCGGCTAGGCATGGTGTTTCTGTGCCCGGACAAGGCTCAAGCCTTGAGGGAGCACGTGACTCGGTTTTCGGCTTTGGCAGAACCCACCGCCTGGAATTATCTGCAGCTCCTGGGAGTGATGGCCTCCACCATCGACATGGTACCCTGGGCGTTTGCACACCTGCGGCCATTACAGGCGTCTCTTCTATCCCGTTGGAAACCAGTCTCCCAGGAGTATCAGGTGATCCTGCGTCTTCCACCATTGGCCAGGGAAAGCCTGGATTGGTGGCTTGTCCCCTCGCATCTGGCTCGGGGAGTCTCGCTCGAGGTACCCAATTGGGTAGTGGTGACCACCGATGCCAGCCTCGTGGGATGGGGCGCAGTCTGCGAACGAAGCGCCACGCAGGGAACCTGGTCACCAGAGGAGGCAAAGTGGCCGATCATTCGACTGGAAACAAGGGCCGTGCGGTTAGCCCTCCAGCGGTTTCTTCCCTTGGTGCGACACAGAGAGGTAAGGGTTCTCTCGGACAACGCCACCACCGTGGCCTACATCAATCGTCAAGGGGGGACAAGAAGCAAGCATGTCTCCCTCGAGTCAACTCCCTTGATGGAATGGGCAGAGAGCAATCTCGTCCGGATTGCGGCCTCTCACATCGCCGGGGTGGACAACTTTCAGGCAGACTTCCTGAGTCGTCAACAGCTGGACCCCGGAGAGTGGGCTCTCTCAGAGGCAATGCATCTCATCGTCCGTCGTTGGGGGACTCCACGCCTCGACCTGATGGCGACCTTTCTCAACGCCAAGGCTCCGCGCTTCTTCAGCCGCAGGAGAGAGCGCGGCGCGGAGGGGGTGGATGCCCTCGCACTTCCGTGGCCGTCAGATCAACTGCTCTATGTTTTTCCTCCTTGGCCCCTGGTAGGAAAGGTTCTCCGCAGGTTGGAACATCATCGAGGGACCGTAATTCTCGTTGCCCCGGAGTGGCCCCGTCGGCCATGGTTCGCAGACCTACTTCAGATGACGGTGGACGGTCCACTTCGCCTGGCTCATCTCCCACATCTTCTTCGCCAAGGGCCGGTATTTTTCGAGCAGGCAGAACTCTTCTGTCTTGCGGCTTGGCTCTTGAACGGCGCCGCCTCCACCACAGAGGCTACCCGGAGACAGTGATCTCAACTATGCTGCGTTCCCATAAGAATTCAACCTCCGTTGCTTATGTTCGAGTCTGGAAGGTCTTCGAAGCTTGGTGTTCCGACCACGGGGTCCAAACCATGGAGGCGACTGTCCCGATGATCCTCCATTTCCTACAGGATGGTCTGGATAAGGGTCTCGCCTATAATTCGCTCCGTGTCCAGGTGGCAGCATTGAACGTCTTGGTACAGAAGGACTGCTCTCTGCCTCTTCAGCCGGATATCGCACGTTTTCTGAAGGGTACCAAACACCTACGGCCACCGGTCAGGGACCCTTTCCCTTCCTGGAGCCTCAACTTGGTGCTGCGGACTCTGTCGGGCTCCCCGTTTGAACCACTGCGGGGGTCCACCATCAAGGACCTGACCCTCAAGACGATCTTTCTGGTAGCCATCTCGTCTGCTCGCCATATATCAGAGCTTCAAGCATTGTCCTGTAGGGATCCGTATCTGCGTTTTTCCGACTCCGGAGTTTCCCTTCGTACGGTGCCATCCTTCCTACCGAAGGTGGTATCGTCCTTCCATTTAAATCAGATGGTGGAACTCCCAGCGTTCGCTCCAGAGGAACCACGGGCTCTCCGACTCTTGGACGTCACGCGTGTTCTGGAGGGTATCCGATCACTTGTTTGTCCTCTGGTCAGGACCGAAGAGAGGATCTCAGGCATCCAAGACAACCACTGCGCGCTGGATAAAGGACGCCATTTCCTCGGCTTACATTGCAGCGGGGCTGGCGCCGCCTCGCGGCATTCCAGCTCACTCCACGCGCTCACAAGCGGCGTCCTGGGCGGAATCTCGTTTCGTGTCTTCACAGGAAATTTGCCGTGCGGCGACGTGGAAGTCGTTGCACACTTTTTCCAGACATTATAGGCTACACCTGGCGCCGCAAACCACGGGTTATTTTGGCGATCAGGTACTCCGAGCAGGCTTCTCAGGACCCCACCCAAATCAGGGAAGCTTGGGTACATCCCACTGTCTGGACTGATCCTGGTACGTACAGGGAAAAGAAAATTATTCCTTACCTGCTAATTTTCGTTCCTGTAGTACCATGGATCAGTCCAGACGCCCACCGCTAGGGGTTTCATCTGTTCCTGCTCGGATTCTTCCATGTAGCTGTCTTTCTGTCTTTCTCTGGTTATTATGGCTGTTCACAGCTCCTCACAAGTTGGCTGTTTTGTGGTCTCGTTGACCGTTTTTTACTTCTATCTTTGTCTGTTTCCTTCTGGTTACGGATCTGGATCCAAAATGTTGCTTGTTCTTTTGGGCTTTGCTATGCGTAATACTGAGCTCCAGCAGAGGGTGCACTGCTCTATATGCTGACGCCCTCAAACTCTGTTCTGACTCCATCTGCTGGACGGGGGACATAACCCACTGTCTGGACTGATCCATGGTACTACAGGAACGAAAATTAGCAGGTAAGGAATAATTTTCTTTTATGTGATGCGTGAGGTCTGCCACCTTTGCATCCGGCCAGCAAGTTACCAAGCAATCATCACTTCCACCAGCCACCCAGCTATCAACCTTCCTAATAATTGAATCACCAGCTATAACAGCTGTCTTATCCCTTCCGTCCTGGACACATGCCCCTGGAGATCTATCCTCTTTGCAAGGGGATGCTACATCATCTTGAGGGTACATCCTAGCTATAGGATTGCTTCCTGCCTTATCAAGGTGATCCTCTCCTTCCAGGTAATCTTTTCTCCATGGCTGTTTAGCCGATAGCAGTTACTCCCTTCATATAACCAGAATGTTTTTACTTTAACTACAGAGTTCTGGTGCAGGGTCTTCCACTCCCCCCCCCCCCCCCCCTCAACCAGGGAGGATTGCCCATAGGTTCTAGGATGAGGTGGCTGTGGGCAAAGGAGTACTGGGACTCTGAGGAGGACAGATCATCCAGAACGGGGGCATTGATTGTTTTGAGAGGACGTAGTGGAGTAAAGCTGGAGGGTGGACAGTTGTGTAGAGGGTGACTCTTCTGTGATTTGCCTTTTCAGAGAGAATAAATTCTCTTGAATGCTCAAAACTGCAAGGATTGAGCAATTAAAAAGAGTAATTGCATAGTTAAGCAGAGGACGATCCTATTTTTTTTTTTTTTTTTTACAGGACTGAAGTCTTCCCTAAGGCAGTCTGGCTTTGGATCTTTTCATAGTGGTTGGGTAAACTATTTTGTGGCTCCACATACAAGGCACCAGCCTCTGACTGGCCATAGCCTAGTTTAAAACCCACCAGACCATGTCTAAGGAAATGCTAGTTGGTATCACCAGGAAGTCTATGATGCCGTGGAAGGGAAAACACTTTTTGGCCACAACCTTATTCTGGGCTTTGATTCTGGCCACTATATTGACAATCAGGTGGTAGCTAGGATGTGTTAATGAGTGGGTGTTTCGGGTCCAAGTCTTGACTGGTTAAGCTTCTCAAGGAGTTCTACTTAAAAACAGGTTGGTTTTTTTTGTTTTTGTTTTTTTTTAGAATTCTAGGTGCTATAGGCAAGGCCAAGCTCTATCTAAACAACGGTTATCCCTTTCAAGTTTCCTTCCTTTTCGGGGTGCCATTAGAGGTGCCAAAAGTGGGAATTGGGGAGGAATACCAGTGGTATTCAGAGTTCCCAATGGAGGTTGAGCCTTCGGATTTGCAGAAGTCAGTTGGTTTATTTTTCCAAAGGTGGGTCCAGGTCATAGGGACCATTTGGATCCTGAAAATCAGACGCGATTATGCCTTGGAAATTTTTTTTTTTTTTTTTATCCCCATTCTATTTCAGACATGGTTGATTTCCCTATCAGAATGCAGCCTTGCAAATAATAGTGGTACACCTTCAATTCAGAGGTGTGGTGAATCCACTTCCAGTTTTCCAGTGCAACTGGGAATTTTTTCCATTTCATTCATGATCCCCAAGAAGGTAGGCACTTTTCAGTCTAGTCTGGATTTGAATTGGGTTATCAAGGCACTAAAGGTTTGCATTCCCGGATGAAGATCCCAATGTCTGTTATGATCGTAGTGGCCTCACTGATAAGGAGTATAAGTGATGATTAAGATTTGCGACCCTGGAGGGATATTGCCAGTGTTGAGTACTCCCTTTTGGCTGACATCAATGCAGAAGTCCCTCTCTAATGGGTTGCCAGTGTTGATGATAATCTTATGCCAGGCAAGTATAAGTCCTCCTGAATCTAGACAGTTGGCTGAGCAAAATTATCACTGGGGAATGTGACTGTCAAGGTAATGTTATATTTGTGGGAGAAGTTTGGCTGGGTGGTTAATTTTGCTATGTGCAAGTTGCTTCCTCACCAAAGCCTAGAATGGGGGGAGGGTATGGCCTTTTTATGTGCACTTGAAGGAAGAGATGTTCCATGCTAGCAGTTCAAGAGCTCAAAGTGTGTATTTCATTCACATTTTAGGTTCCAAGGAGGCAGTCCCTTGCAGAGAGCCGTTTTGTCGAGGAGGCTGCCTCAGTCTCAGGTATTACAATGAATCTTAGCCTTCGAGAAGTAGCTAGAGCCACCTTAATCTGGTGGCTAGTGGTCAGGATTTTGGTAGTGTAGAAATCCCTGCGTGGGTATTGGTGACAACCAAGACCAGTCTCCTGGCTTGGGGAGCACTCTTGATGGTACCAGGTGGCTCAGGAGACGAAAATCCAGTGTAGTAGTAATGGTCCAGCAATTGGTTAGGAACAAGAATGATAAAGGCATTTCTTAGGTTTGCCTCCCCTTATCCAGGGTTAGGTGATTAAAATTCTCTTTGGCATTGCTACAATGATGACATGTGTGACATGTGTTGCTAGAGAGGAACCAGGGATCCTCAGGTGACAGAGGTAAATGAGGTGCTGAAATGGGCAGAGGCTCACAGGGGTGGTCTTGGAGATTCAGCATAAGAACATAAGATAAGCCATACTGGGTCAGACCAAGGGTCCATCAAGCCCAGTATCCTGTGTCCAGCAGTGGCCAACCAAGTACCCAAACATTAAATGAATAGATCCCAATCTACTAATCCTTATTGATTAATAGTTTATGGACTTCTGCTCTAGAAACTTATCCAAACCTTTTTAAAACCCAGCTACACTAACTGCCGTGAACACATCCTCTGGCAATGAATTCCAGAGCTTAATTATGTGTTGAGTGAAAAAGAATTTTCTCAGATTTGTTTTAAATGAGCTACTTGCCAATTTCATCAGATGGATGGAATTTCCTGGTAGATTCCTAGGCCAAGATATGCTGGACCCAAGAGAGTGGGAGGTGCCTGCGACTGCGCTCTCCCAGCTTGGGAAAAGAAGGGCAGACCCACATATGGACTTGATGATCAGTGGCAGCAGTTGCAAGGCAGAACATTTTTTCAGCCATGGAAAGAGAAATGTTCAACTGTTCTGGATATTTTGGTTCTGAGTCTTCTGTAGTGGTTTTCTTGGTGGCCCTTGTTGGGCCAGGACCTGATAGGATAGTGGGTTTTCCACATTTGGTATTTTCGATAGCCTCCAGGTTAGCACTGTAGGCCCTGCTCTGAAGATTTGATGAGATTCCTGGATGGAGTTCTCTTGTCTTCTCAATTTGGAGGTCTGTTTTCCAGGGTCCATTAGTGCATTAGGAATTCTCATGGTTTTGTTTATGTAAGATGTCCAATAATATACTGAAGCAAAAATGCACTTCACATTTGATGTATCACCAAAAGTGCAAATGAAACTTTACTTGGTCATAGTTTAACACTTAAAGTTCTTTTATTTCAACACGGTGACTCCTTTCAATGAAAAGTGTTTTGCAACAGTCCCCCAACACGGACCCGTGTTTCGGACCTGTGTTTATGTAAGGTCATGTTTGTCTAAGAGGGCAGTTAGGTGATGTAGTTTCTACCTTTTCAGTCCAGAGGAACCTTCATGACTGGGGTGTATGTGATTTATAATTGGGCCTCCTTGCAAAAGGGTTGGTTAAGGCATTGCCCTGTCTTTTTCTAGAGGTACAGGTGGCGACTGTTGCCTGGTGTAGGGATTTCCTGATTGATAGGCTATTGATTTCTTACCCGGATGTGTGGAGCAGATTCTGCAGCACAGGAGAAAAATAATTCCTTCCTGCTTCTGATATGCCTAGGACAGTATTCTCCTTGAGCCAATCAGGAAGGCATCAGTAAAGGTTCTGTTAAGAGTTTTGTTGATAGAGACCGACTTGATTACTAGGAATTTTCTGATTAAAGGTTTTTGTAGAGAACTCTTCTTGAAGTTCTTGGAGGAAGACATCTATTCACATGGCTTCTTAATTCTTCTAAGGTGATTTTGGAATCATACCGGAATTAGTCAGGATTCCTTTCTCCATAAGAAGGAATTGTGTTCTGGGACTGGGAGCAGCTGCTCTTGTCTTTCCTTAAGTGGATGGCTTTTTGGTGTTTGTAGGGAACTTACACTGCAGAAGATAGGAGTACTAATTTAAGAAGGTCATAAACTGTTTATATAGCTAAGAGCTTGATGGTATCTTGACTGAGTGCACATCCTCCTAAAGTGCAGGCTACAGTTGAGTTGGCTTTCTTATTTGTTCTCGAAGCATTATCTCAATATCTGAACCAAGGTAGATGCAATGATTGGTTTGGGGGTTTTGCGAGCAAGTCTAGCAGGACCTACCCAGATGAGTTATAGCTTGGGTTCATACCATACATCTGGATTGATCTGGATGGATGAAGAGGAAAAAAAAAATGTACTTTATTTCCTTTGAGTCCAGCCAGACCATTCAGATCCCTCCCAGAGTATTTACATTGGTCAAGTTCTTAAGTGTGCAGATCATGTTTATTCCGCAATTCAGGCTGACTTTATCAGATGGCTGTGATTGGCTTTGTTCCTCAAGATAATGTCCCCTGGGAGGGGATGTTTAGAATATGGTCTCCCATGGAAACCTTTGCTTAGTAGGGGATAGAGTGTTGACTTTTCCTTATCTTGTTACATTGAATACTGGCAGGCTATGGCAGCATGGGATCCTATAAGGGTAACATCTGCAAACCTGTTCTCTGTCTCTGTCTGTTTGTAGGGGAGCATAAACCTCTGCAATTAGACTGATCTGCCTGGACTCAAGGAAATTATCAGGTAAGGTGAAATTTCTCCTGCAATAGATGAAAAATGCTGCTTACAGAGTGCCTATTTTTGGACTCTGTTACACTTCAGGATCTTATTTGGGACAATCAAAATCTGGGCATATTAACTTTGTAAATTATGATTATTTATAGTTGTTTTTTTCTTGTTACATTTAGTGTATAAACAAACTTTCCTGGTATAACCTTAAACAGTTCACTTTTATAGTTACCTATAATTTAACATTTCTTAGAGGGCTTTCTTATCCAAGGTCGAAAAATTTGAAATTTTTTTCTCTTTTTTTTTTCCCCCTAGTTTTTAAATGTTCCAATGTTTCGAAATGTTTCTCTGAAGTGCCTCACTGAGATAGCAGGTGTGAGTGTAAGCCAATATGAAGAACAATTTGTGACACTATTTACATTGACAATGATGCAGCTAAAACAGGTAACTTCAATGCTTGTCGTAGCCATAGGAATTACTTAGCTTTGACTAAAATCGTTTTCATATTTAGTCTAGAGTTGGCAATTGCATTGGTCTTTTGTATAATTAATTTGTGTTTTGGGTGATGGGTGTTTCTTGATAAAATAATTTTGGGTAAAGGGTTTTTTTTCTGGATAACTTATCATATGGAGCCAAACAATTTTTAGACAATGGGAGCTCTTCCAGATAATGGATCAGAGCTTGGAAATTGCAATTGTTTTCCAGATAACGAGTTTCTTGTTAATGGTGCTTCGGATAAATAGTTCACTATATATAGGGGAAATTATAGATTAAGACCACACAACAATATGGAATAAACTATGAAGGAAACTCTTAACAGAATTCATATATGCAAAAGAGTTGCAAGCCTTGTTGATGATCCAGTTCTGTGGGGATAGGTTACACCCTTGCTTAGGTGAACTTCCTGTAAGCCACCACTGGAGCCGAGAGCATATGTCCATCGGTAGGTCTCTATCTGCCAGTAGGGGAGCACATAACCCATTGGTCCTGAGACCTTCTGTCTACACTAAGAAAATGTTATGAGCGCGGAGGCGCGGTCGCTTCTGATGGGAGATGTGAGCCCCTGGATCGCCACGCCACTCAGGGAGGAGCCCAGAGAGCGCAGCGAGAGGTGAGCCAATACAAGCACGGGCAAACAAGAAACAGAAGAAAGCTGGAGTGAAGACTGAAGGTCTGACCCTGTACCAGATCTGCACATCCCAAGAAGACCAGCAACACAATGTTGGTCAATGAACAGTCCTCAGACCATTCCAAGGCCTTTTGTCCTGCCGCTGGGTAACGGCAATAGGCGGCAGGCCAGACAGAGGATGAGGGCAGATGGAGGCCTTTGAACATGGAAGACTCTTGGAAGTAGACATAGGTGAAGACTCTTGGACGAAGGTTCAGGAGCAAGGTACTGCAGGCAAAAGTATACAAGAGCAAGATCAAGTACTGGGTTGAGACTGTGGCGCAGTGCGCCCTACACAGCCCACCCGCGGGGCTGGTCGCAGACCACGCTAGGCTCGAAGCAGGCTCTAGACGAGGTGTGGAGTAGATGACTGGAACATGGCAAAGATCCCAAAGAGGCCTGCACTGGGGCGCGCCCTACATAGCTGCCTGAGGCTGGTCGCGGACCACGCTGACGTGGAGCAGGTTCAAACGGAGTCTTAGATATGGATGGCCACAAATGCAAGGGACTCCGAAGACAGGGACAGGACACAAGCTCAGGATTCAAGATACACGATTCTCTGACAACTCGGGATTCAAGAGACAGGGGACAAGCAGAAGTCTTCCGGAGGCTAGCCCTGCGGAGATGAAGATTGCAATGTGCCATGAGGCGCCCTACACAGCCCGCCCGTGGGCTGGTCATGGACCATGACAATGGCACGCCGGGAAAGTGGAAATCCAGGAACCAAGGAACTGGAGGCAGAGGCGAAGAACATCGGACATCTGGAGGCACGGACAAAGGACATTAGGAACATGAAGATGAAGCCATCAAAGCAGTAGAAGACCACGGAGGACCTGGACCGAAGAAGAGGACACAGACTGTGAAACCCGATCCGAAGGCCCTGACTGAAGGCAGGCAAGGCCCTTTTATAGGGCTGAAGCAGGAAGTAGTCATCAGGTGGGAGCCGGGGCATATCCGGCCGTAGACCCTTTAAATACATTGAAGAGGCGCACGCCGGCGCCTAAGGAGAGGCAGAAGAGAAGACAATCATGTCGGTGGCGTCCCTGCCGCATGGGAGTAAGGCCCGGCAACTGCATCCGCTGCGAAGATGAACAGCAGAGCGGCAGTGG
The DNA here is from genome assembly GCF_901001135.1 of Rhinatrema bivittatum. Classification (NCBI taxonomy): domain Eukaryota; kingdom Metazoa; phylum Chordata; class Amphibia; order Gymnophiona; family Rhinatrematidae; genus Rhinatrema; species Rhinatrema bivittatum. The sequence continues at coordinate 123,801,852 of NC_042617.1, forward strand.
CAGGGGCAACCCTCTGCTGCAGGAAGCAAGGGTCCGAGCGGTGGCACCAGGCCGCGAAGAGGCCCTGCCGCTCAGCATGAAGGCAATGCTGGCGACCTCCGGGCCGTGGAGGAGGAGTTCTTGGTGGCGGCAACCCCGCCGCGAAAGAAGAGGATGAGGTAGGCTGCAGGAGCGGCTACATCGCGAGGAGACCTCCGCCGGCAGTACTAAGACCGCGGGGAGGCCCCGAGTGTCGCGGCTCGGCCTGCCACTGGACAGTGTCTGCCGAGGCCTGGCTGGCCGCGCTTTGGCTGAAGAAAGGTAGGGAGTCTGCTCGCATTTCGCAGGCAGATTCACAACAGGATAATTAAATTATCATTTAAGTAATTTCTCTAGTTGCCTCCATCAGCAAGGCCCAATTCCCTATTTATGCCAAAATAATCTAGAATTTAGTAGTACGTAGTACTGTAAAAAGCATAGACACATTTGAAAACTTTTTTTATGTCCAAAGAACAATGTACCGAGGCATGCCTACAGTACATTGTTCTGAGGAGAGGAGGCCCTAGCACTCTTCTGTTGATGTCACCTAACTAGGCCTCAAGGTCAAGCACACCCACTGGAAGACACTTGAGTGCCTTAAAGTTGAAACAAGTGTTGTAAGTTGGATAATTGTTGTCAATTTAGAAATATATAACTTCAAATTGTAACTCAAAATGCTTTAAGTCAAGAACTTGTGCATTTCCAAATAAGGAAATAGTACTTACTGTTTGAAAGTCTCTTACTTTTTTAAAGTCAGTTAAGAGGTAAAAGCAAAAACAGTTATGATTCATATATATAACGTACAGTATAAAGTAAACCAATTATTGAATATCACATTTCTAATTCTTTGTAGATGCTTCCTTTAAATACCAATATTCGTCTTGCATACTCAAACGGGAAAGATGACGAACAGAATTTCATTCAGAATCTCAGCTTGTTTCTTTGCACCTTTCTGAAAGAACATGGTCAGCTTATAGAAAAGAGGTTAAATCTGAGAGAAACTTTAATGGAGGTAAGCTGTCTAAAATCATATTCACTGTGACATCTGGTGGTTATGGTCTGTTTCATGAATTTAAGGTTACTATAGTTGCTTGATTGAATGTAAGGTGTAAGTTGCAGCAATTATCAGTATTTAAAATGTAAAACAATTTGCTGAAATGACCATATAAAGTGGATAAGAAAATTGTGGATGGTACTTTTTGTAGATGTTGCAGATGTAAGGTGTGGTAAAGTCATTTTAATTTTGTGCCTTAGAGAGGAGAACACTGAAACTTTCTGTTTTGTAATTTGAAGTCCTTCATGCAAACCAAAATATCCACTTGACATATATATATATAATCTTCTGGTCCTCATAGTGAAATAAATGTTGGGTATTGTAATTCTGTTGTAGTAGTAATATCTTATAAGGTCCATGTCGCATTTTTATTCCTCCCTCTGATTTGGATTCCTCATGGCAAAGGGGGGAGTGCATGATGATCCAAGGGCTTGGAGTGTCTTCTCTGAATCAGATCCTCTCAATGCCGGTTGGCCTGCAGTGTTCTTCCCTCCCTCCCTTCCCTGGCCTGAACATAACACATCTCTGGCTTCTCAGACTCGGTCAATCCCAGTAGATGGGGGAATCTGAGTGCAGATCCTCTGAAGAGACCATGTTACTTAATAGTAAAGATTTTGGGGTCTGTTTCAGATATTGTGTGTGATATGCAGCAGCATATTTAGATTACATTTATTGGGAAAAAATTTGATTAACCAATTGGTTTGATTCAAAATTTTACGAAATGGTCTTGATATGGGGGGCATCTGTTGGTGAAAGTTTTTGTGTGTCGAAGGAAAATGATTGATTTAAAAAAAAAAAAATGTGATAATATAGAGAAGAAATGATGGCCTGCATTGAAGAGGCATGGGAATTTGAAGGGTTATTGGGGTTCAAAAATATATGCTGGTTTCTCTGTGTTAAGATTTAGAGGCAACTTGAGTTGTATGTCTCTCAGGCCTGTATTGATTATATCATTATAGCGATAATTTTATGAAAATTTTAAAAATCTTTGAATCTGAAAAATGATTGAAGGATGTAATGCTAGCTTTGAAAAACCTTGAAATGATTAATTAGTTTATACTATGCCTTTATTTAGGCTCTTCATTATATGCTGCTGGTATCTGAAGTGGAAGAAACAGAGATTTTTAAGATATGTCTTGAGTACTGGAATCATTTGGCTGCTGAACTATATAGAGAGAGTCCATTTTCAACATCTGCTTCTCCGTTGCTTTCTGGAAGCCAACATTTTGATGTTCCTCCCAGGAGACAGCTTTATTTACCAGTTCTGTCCAAGGTAATTATTTTATCTTCTGAATCAAGTATTCCTTCTTAATTTCTTATTTTATGGTTAAATGGTAAAAAGACCATGCTTTAAAATATATTGACTGTATTTGATGGGGTTCTGGGTATCATAATAAATGTTAAACTTCTTCTTCAGCCTGCCAGACCAGTCCAAACTAGTTATACTCCCCTGTCAGCAGGGAGGCAGAACAAGCTTGTTGACATCACCCTATAATAAGGTCATGTTCTGCATTCAGCCTGCCAGTATTCTCTGTCTCCAGTAGATGGTAGGAGAGTTAACTTGCTGCCTGGTGTAGACCTGGTGAAAGGAATTTGGATGAGTTGGACAGCTTCTGGAGTGACAGTCTGAAGACTGATCCTCACCTGGGGAGAGCATAGCCGATGCCAGGGGGCTTGAGGGCCTGGTTAAGGGGAGACTGGAAAAATTGTTTTTTTCCAGTTGAGATTGAATTGGATCCCCTGATTACATCCCATGGTACCCCTTGTGTCTTCTCTTATTCCCTCCCTCTCTCCCCCCCCCCCCCCCCCACACCCCACACACACACACTTCAAGTAAGGGGCTGGTGGTGGTGCCTCTGGTCTCCCGGAGCCCTGTTGCCTGTGCGTATAAAGTTTAAAATATTGAAAGGACAAGCAGAAAATTGAGAAGAGGAGTGCTCCTGAGTTGCTCCAACGGAAGCAATTGGCCATGGGAGATTGAGAGAGACTTGGGGTGAGTAGAGGATGCACGTAGCTTTGCAGGACTGAAATCATGGGAGTGGGGTTTTTTCTGTTTTGTTTTGGGTTTTTTTGCCATCTGGGATGGGGAGTTGCTTAGTGTGCCTGCAGTGTAGAGGAGGAACAGGGCCAGCAGCTGAGCTCCGAGAAGGGGCCTGTTCCCACCCGTGTAGGTCCTTCAGACACAGGAGGGAAAGATAGGATCCAGTGCCAGAGATCCTATTATTTCGGCAAAGGGATCTATTCCTTGGGGGGACTCTTGGCTCCTAATGCAGTCTCGAGTCTTGCAGTTGTTTTCTGCTTTGTCCCCCAACTTTATGTACTGCAGCAGGTCCTTGCCTGGGGCCAGAAGGCCAGGACAGGTGGTACTTCCTCTTGGGCTCAGAAGGGGAGTTCTTTGGGACCCTTAAAGAGAGCAAGGGAAGAAGCTTGTTCAGTGGGATTGGGTGCCTCAGGGGAAATCCTCTGTTGGGGATCATAAGAGTGATGTGGGAGCAAACTGGAGGAAGGGAAATAGTCTCTTAGGTAGGACTATGATTCTCCATGATTTATTAATTTAGGAAAGAGAAGCTGACTTCTAATTGTCCAGTAGCTAAGAAATCTGAATATTGCAGAATTAAAACAGAGGAGGAAAATTTGGAAGGGGATCCCATCATGCTAACTTTAAAGAAGCCAGCCAGAGCCTTTTCCCTTTCATAATATTGTTTGGGATCTGGTGGTCTCAGAGTGGAAGTCTCTACAGGGAGATTTTTAGGGAACTAAGGCTATGGCAAAGCTGTATTCTCTTCTGGAGATAGAGAGCAATTGTGCCACGAGTGGATGCCCTGTTCTGTGCTGTTATAAGAAGGACCACTGTCCCATTTGAAGGGATTATGGGTATGAGAGAGGCTTAGGACCGGAAGATTGATTCTTTTCTGAAATAGGCCTTTGCTTGTAGACTGGTAAGTGGTATTGAAACTAGATCTTGTCTCCTTTTAACCCATCGTCTCCTTTTAACCCATCGTCTCCAGGAAAGGATTACAGAGAATACAGGAATGGCATTGGAAGAAGCAGTGCAGCTAGAGCTTTGTGTGATTGTCTTGGCAGATGCTTTGAATGATTTTGTGTGTACTGCCACATGCAGCATGGCTTCTATGGTGGCAGCATACTGTTTGCTGTAGCTGAGAAATTGGTCAGTATACTCAATTTTTAAATCTCAGCTGATGAAGCTTCCCTTTATGGGAAGTTCCTATTTGGTTACTGTTGCTAATAATAGCAGTGGTTATTTTCTAAGTCAGGTTGCCCTTAAGATATTACCGCCTAATTTAGTATGGAAGAACAGTTCTCCATCCCAGTTTCCAGTCTCTAGCACTGACCACAGCCTGGATGTTGAAAGCGAGCTAATTCAAAGACTTCAGCTGCCGAAGAAGTAAGTTAAGTATTGCTTGTAGCAAGGAAACCAGCCATAGAATCTATTTTATTCATTTGATTTATATTCCACTTTTTGTTTTTCCCCAAGTACATCAAAGCACATTACATTCAGGTACTGTAGGTATTTCCCTGTTCCCAGAAGGCTCACAATCTATAAATGGATGAGATTTAACCACTGCTGTCAACACAGAGTTCAGACACCTTCTGTCTCATCCAACTGTTCATAGATTACATAATGTGTCTAATCAAAACTGGCTTAAAGTCTAACGTAGTAAGAGTACATCTGAGCGCCCATTGCATCTTATCACCAATATGGAAGTGACCAACTAATTTCCCATCCAATAGTTTCTGGATTTATTAAAGGATTTTACAATTTAAAGCCTCCAGTTAAGAGACCATCACCACGATGGGATCTCATTACATTGTTACTACAGTTAATGAAGCCACCATAGGAGCATATGTTAAAACAGACTTAAATTTTGTGACATGGAAAACACTCTTCCTGATAGCCATAACATCAACTCAGAGAGTAAATAAGCTACAAGCTCTAGTAACTTACTCTTCTTACACCTAAGAGTCGAGTAGTATTACATACTCATCCCAAGTTTCTACCAAAAATAATGTCCCAATTCCATCTAATCCAGGTGATAGCGTTACCCACATTTTCCCCAAATCCACATCACCAAAGAACAGGCTATTTACACATTGAATTGTAGAAGGGTACGCTATTGTATGTAGAGAGAACTAAAATGCATAGAGTACCCAATTCATTTCTTTTCTTTTTTGTTTCTGGCTTGTGTATGTGAAATTGTAAGCCTCCCAGAACAGATGTCTGGCAATTGGGTGGGCAAAAAATTGCTGTAAATAAATAAAATAAAGTTAAATAAGTAACAAAACAGATAGTGTTGAAATGGTTTTCCCAATGTATTCTCAGTTACGAAGCCCAGAATTATCAGATTACAAACCAGGCAAAGGCTCATCAGCTGTCACCATGACTTTAACCCATCTCAACTCCTCATCTGTGCAGGACATCTGCAAAACAGCAACATAGTCATCTATGCACATCTTTTATTCAGCACTATTGTTTGGATCAAGAGTCTCACGCACAGAAGATTCGGATAATGTGTGCTCAGTAACAATCTGAAATGAATAGCCAACTTACTGCTCTATATCCATGGATTGCACAAATGAGAGAAAAAAAAAAGCAACCTTTAGCTGGGGAATCCCATCTTGTGTGACTTGTTTATGCCTGTCTACTGAGAAAGCAAAGTTCCTTATCTGTAATGGGTATTCTCCGTGGACAGCAGAACAAATAGTTACACAATCCCTTCCTCTTCCCTGGGAAGAGAAGAGAGTAGAAAATAGACTGAAAGAGCGACGTGCGGCAGTGTTAGCACATGTCTAGAACGTGTACACACATGTTTCTGGGCTAGGAGAGAGTGAGGGCTGAGTATGTCATCAGATGATGTCACCATCTTGTGTGACTGTTTGTTCTGCTGTCCATGGAGAACACCTATTACCAGGTAAGTAGCTTTGCTAAACATGTAAACCCTTGAAAAAAAAGCAGGATAAGGGAGATATGATAGTGATATTTAAATACCCACAATGTTTCCATGTAGTGGAAGCGGGCCTCTTTCAAATGAAAGGAGTCTCTAGAATGAGGGGTCTTGGGATGAGTATAAAGAGGTAGACTCTGAAGTAATCTAAGGAAATATTTAACAGAGGGTAGTGGATGTATGGAACAGCCTCCCCATGATGGTGATGGAGATGAGGACACTATCTGAATTTTAGAAAGCATGGGATAAACGCAGAGGATCTCTGAGGGAGTGCTAGGGATTGTAAAGCTGATGTGAATAGGCAGACTTGATAGGCCGTATGGTCTTTCTGCCATTATATTTCTGCTTCTAAAATGCAAAAACAAATTGCCTTTAAAAATAGCAGGAATATAACAAAAGGAAGACAGTTCTTGCCTGCATTAAACAGTCTGCAATAGGTAGATTAAAGATCTAAAGTGGGTAATGAATGACATTTATTCTAGGCATAATAGATAACATTATCTTATTCAGATAACTAAAGGTAATGAGTGTAGTGCCTGAGGGATTGGTCCTTGGGCTAGTTGTGCTCAGTATCTTTAAGCAGTATTGCAGAGAATTTTATTTATTTAGGCATTTTGTATACCATGTTCCAAATCAGATTATAATGGGGTTACAATATCAGCCTCCGGTTGCTGGATCAACATTCCTATTCTGTTTCAATGCTCATATTCTAGGTCGATATAACATCATATACATTTTCTAGCAAATATATTTTCTAGGACGATTTTATGTAAAATCTACTTCATTTCAACGGTAAATGCATATTCTGGGTCGATACATCAACATTAATTGGTTATCTTTTTGTGGATGATATTTAATATTCTACAACAATCTAAGCAATCTAAGACTGCTTTGACTGCTTGGCAGCAAAGTTTCAGTACTATAAAATTCAGTGTTATGTATTTGGGGTACAGAAATTAGAGCAGGAGAGACCTCAGATGATTTGTCAGATTTCAAGATAGTGAAACAGTGTAACAAGGTAGTGGCCAGAGCTGTAGAGATACTAGGGTGCATAAGGAGAGAAAGTGATTTATGCTTTTTCGTGAGACTTCACCTGGAGTATTAACTAGTTTTGGAGGCTGTACCTCCAGAAGGATATAGTGAATGGGGTCCAGAGAAAGATTACCAAAATAGTGTGGGGTCTGTACCAAAAATCCCAAGGTCATATATGTGTATATATCTAAGGGAAGGGAGATAATGCTAGAGATTAGTCAAATACCTACCAGGTACCAGTGATCTGCAGGAGGCAAGCCTTTTTAATTGGAAAGGAAAATTCTAAAGCAAGGAGCCTGACTTGGGAGCAACATCAAAAAAATTTTTTTTCCACAGATAGGTTGGTAGGTGTGTGGCATGCCCTACCAGAAGTTGGAACAGTAGCATACTTTAAAAGGGTATGGGATAAGCACATAGAATCATTTACAAAATATGAAAAGAACAGAAATGTTGGCCTAGTGGCATGTGTTTAAAGTGCTATATTTGAACAATGCAACTAATGCTGGAGCTGCCAGAATGAATGGCAGTCTGGGTAATATGAAATGGTGGAAGCATAGGCCAATATGCTAGGTCTGTTTGGCAGGCTGCAGTGATAGAATTAACAAGTAGCTGAGTTTGGCTGTTCGGATAACAGCCACACTAGTGCTATTGGTAACTATTTAGATTAGGCTGTTAAGATTTAAACTAGCAGCTGGCTTGTTCAGGCAGGCTGCAAGCACAGTATAAGCTTATGTCCTAACTGAAGCGCAAGCTAGATCTGTCTGGCAGGCTGCGCAGAAACCTAGGAGGGTTCGAATAATAGCTACACTAATATTGATATTTAGATTTTTATAAAGCTTTGTGGTTAGAGATAGGAAAGGGATTTGGGTGTGACCTAGATGAGGGATGTTGTATATGCAAATGAGGAAGATGAGACATACTGTTCTGGCTCTATTGCTGGCAGCTGGAATATATCCTTGCAATGTGGGCAGTAATAACTAGGCAAATTGTTGGTCTTTTTTTCTATTGTCATTTAATATGATGTTGTGTAATGAGAAATTCTATGATATTGTTTTGCAAAAATATTGCAACCAGAGGATTCAAACTGAAGTGAGAATTATGAAATTTTTAAGGTCTGTCAATTGGTCTACCATGAATTTACACACTTTTTTTTTTTTTTTGCAAAGAGTTTAGAGAAATGCATAAGATGTAGTTAAACAGAAGCAACATAGTCATATGTTGATATTTAATGTAAATATATTCTCTTCATGTATGTAGGTCCGATTATTGATGGTTAGTCGAATGGCAAAACCAGAGGAAGTGCTGGTTGTGGAAAATGATCAGGGAGAGGTTGTGCGAGAATTCATGAAGGACACTGATTCCATTAACTTGTACAAAAATATGAGGGAAACCCTAGGTAAGTACACCAAAATCTTGACAGTGGCAAATTTTACCAGATCTTAAATCTATATAGTGCCAGCCATATCTTTCAGAATGCTTTATCTGGCTCAAAAATATTACACATTTAAATTGATCAAGCGATTTTTACCCACCCTTCTGCAAAACGTTTTGTATTGGTAGCAGGACTAGTGCAAGGGTATTAGGTGCCCTAGGCAAATCTTACAGCCTTGTGCACCCCACTCTCGCACTCTACGATGACTCTCTTCATAATTAAAAATATTATGCCTTTATAATAGATTTTACATGAAAGACATTTAATGTATGATCTTCCAAAGTAAAAAATCACTTAAAATGTATACCGTATATTTTACATTTACATGCACTGATGTGGTGCCAACCAGAAAACTCTGACCAAAAAAACTCTAACCCAAAAAAAAAAGCCCTCAGAAAGCCATGAATAAACTGAAGGTACAATATAGTAAACATCCCACACCAAAGTAATACTATCTGCCAGCATTCAAACAGTTACAACCCTACCTATGAAACGGCAACACTGCAATTATATCAGGCTCTAAAACACCAATACACCTTTTAGGAAAACAGATCAAACCACACTGCTGTAGATCCCCCCACTTAAAAACTATACTAGCAGAATAGCTCACCTCAGTCACACATGCAAAACACACAGACCCTTGCCAAATACAGAATAAAGACCATAAAGTATAAACGGAAATGTGCAGACTACTGAATTGGAAACACCTGTATGCAGTGCAAGAATGAAAAAATAAACTTCATCTTTGTCCTGCCAGACTTGTCCAGTCAAGTGGATTGTGCTCCTCTTCTAGCAGATGAAGGCAACCAGTTTGCTGATATTTTCCTGTACAGGGTCCTGTGCTTAGCTCAGTTTTGCCAGTATTTTCTGCCTTTAGAAGATGGTAGGGCAGTATATCCATACTGTTTTGAGGTCAGGCTCTGACCTGACAGAGATGAACTCTATGGTGACAGACTTGTGAGCTTGGTCTTCCCCAGTCAAGTGAGACTTGGTCCAGGACGTTTCCAGAAATGGTATCTTTTGACTGAGGGCTGTTCCTTCTTCAGGCTGTCCCCTCCCTCCTTTCATATTCTCCCTGTTGGTCTCTCTCTCTTTCTCTGGTTGGTGTAGGCTCGCCTATGAATAAAGTTGGTGGGTTGGGGGGGGAAAAAAGGGAAAGCAAGCAGAACTGGAGCAATTTTTGCTGTGCAGCACAGGGATTGAGCAGCCGCCCAGACCAGTAGCTTGGGTAGACTGTATCTTGGATCTGTTCCCTTTCCTCCAGGCCTGCAGTAAATAGCGGTAAAAGGGTGGGTGGTGGAGGAGCACTAATGACAGAAAACGCTCATATGGCCTATCTAATCTCCCATCCGCCCAAATATTTGTAACGATAAGGCACGAGAGGCACTCCAGCCTAGGCACTGGGTGTGGTCTTTGGAATTAGCACTGGGACCAGCAGCCCAGTTCTGGTTAGAACAGGAGAGGAAGCTTAGACACAAGGCCCAATTGGGCTGTGGCACAGGCACCAAGGGCACAGCCCAAGGAAAATTCTTTTCCACTTAATCCAGTTAGACCAGTCTGGAACAAGTGGGGTATACATGCCATCCAGCAGATGGAGATGGAGAACAATAGTCTTGCTGATGTCACTCTTTATATACTTCCGTGCTGACACCAGCCTGCCATATTCTCCAGCAGATAGTGGATAAACTTCCTGTGCTTAAAGTGAAGGCTTGGTTAGGCTGGGTGAGCAGAAAATTTCTGGTGCACAGTTCCTGGGGTGACAGACAAATTATCCCTCCCTCAATTGAGCTTGGCACTAAACTGAAGAGGATGTCTGTGTGGTCGGCAGCTTCTGAGGTGACAGCTTCAAGTTCCTTCCCTCCGTGGAGTATTGCTAGAGACCAGAGGGCTACCAGTGTGAGTTCTTGGTTACCTCTCTTTTCTCCTTCCTCACCCTCCATCTCTTCAGTATTCAGAGCCAATTAAGGTCCAAAACTTTGTGTTTCCTCTTTGAGTCTTGTACTCTAGGACCAAGGGGGGGTCCCAGGAGGACTGATGGTTTTTCCATTCAACAGCATTTATTGCGTAATCTGGAGGATACCAACTTCTTTCATAAGACAGATCGGCTCTTTCACCTTCATTGTGACGTGAAGAAGGGGGAGGCGGCCTCTCGTGCCACAGTGGTTCAGTGGATTAAGGAAGTGGTATCAGCGGCATATGTGGATGCCAGAAAACATCTTCCGAAATCTATTTCGAACCAGGTGTAGACTGTTTCCTTGGTGGAATTTCATTTGCTTTCTCTGGCGGAGATCTATAGAGCGGCAACATGGCCTTCCTTGCATATGTTTGCCAGATACTATTGGTTAGATCTGGTTGCAAGGGAGGATTCATACTTTGCTAGGGCAGTGCTGCTTGGACCTCAAACAGTCACCCGCCCTTCTGGGGAGTAGCTTTGGTACATCCAACTGGTGTGGACTGGCTTGCCTGGATGAAGAGGAAAGTGAAATTACTTCTTACTTAATAATTTGCTTTCCTTGAAGTAGGGCAAGCCAGTCCACCATCCCACCCTGGGCTGCCTTGAGGTGGTCGGCAACTTTCTGTTGTGTGAGATTCTTATTAAGGAATGTATGGTATGGCAAATATCTTGGATGTCAGGATCAAAATATCACCAGTACTATAGATATATTAGATTACTTTTGGCTTCAGCGATTTCACAGGTTAAGTCACACAAACTGCACAATGCAAATGAAAATATTGAAAAAATTGCTTCATTATATAGGATATTGACTGATGATTAAGTATAAGGCCAATCATCTAGCAAATCTGCTTATAGGATGAAGCCTATTATGACTGGTCAAAATGTACCCTAAGCGTCTATCTAATATATCAATAGTACTGGTGATATTTTGATTTTGACAGTGTGGTATTTTCACCTGAGTACTTAAAATCCTTGATATTGGGGTTTATGTGAGTTATAGTTGAAAGTAACTTTGATGCGCATGAAATTGTTTTGTACCTGGTAAATGGGTTTCGTTCTAAGTTCCCTGTACGTAACTGGATCAGTCTAGACTGCTGGGTTTTGCCTCCCTTCCAGCAGATGGAGACAGAGAAAAACTTCAAGAGCGCCCTGGTGATCCACCTGCTACTCCTCAGTATTTCTCTGTCTTCCAGCAGATGGAGGTGGTGCAAAACCTGCGGTCCTGATCCAAACAAAAAAAAAATAGAAAGTTAGGGTTGAAATTTATCTAGGAGTCTTCCAGGGGTTTGTGAGGTCCTGGTAGAACCATCCCCCCTGGTTGTAGGCGGCTTTGGACGAGCAGGGATTGGGAGCCCCAAGCTTTCTCATCCTTTTTGGCCGGCGGGGTGATAACTAGTGGTACAGCTCCCTTCACTCCCCTATGGCTGCCCATACTGGACTCTTCAAAGAAAGCCTATTTATTTGTTAGTTAAAGTTTTTTGTTTAAAAAAAAAAAAGAGCACGGCAGGCAGAGCGGTGCGGGGAGTTCCTGGCTGGGACTTCCCCTCGGCAGCAGGTAGGTTAACAATTTTTGTGGTGTTGACAGTCAGGAGATGAGGTTTAAATTTTAGTATTTTTGCGTTCCCCGGGCCAGCCGACAGCTCTCTCATGGCAGTGTTTTGTTTTTTCCTCCTGATCATGCCGTGAACGGGCCAGTTGTACCCATTGTAGTGATCGGCTCCCCAGTCGAGCCACATCTAACATTTGTTGCCGGTGCCTCTCTGGTGGGGAGGATAGCACTGGAGGGGCAGCAGTAGGAGATTCGCAGCAGCACCGGGAGGCTGCTTGCTGCTCAGGAGGCCCCGGCTGACCCGGTCCCACTCAGCAGGCCATTTTGAGTACTTTTCGCACCCTGAAAGCAGGGTGCTGGGGGGAGGGGATTACACACACACACACACACACACACACACACACACACACACACACCCTGGCCGATTCGAGCCCCGGGGCGGCCCATGGAGCAAGTGGGAGCTTCCCTGAGGATTTTTCTGACCCTTTGGAGAGTAGTTCGTTGGGCCCTACAATTTATTTTATTAATGCATCAGGCCTTCCTGGCCAGTGGGGGTGACAAGCAGGGTCCTTTTCCCCCTCAGGGGCCCTCCGGTCCTCCATGCAAAGTTCCTCGAAGGGAAGAGACTCCAGTGGCGATGCGTATTCGCCGGGTTCAGGCCTTGGGTCTGCGGGACGTGGATCGGGAGCACTCAGACAATACGGACCAGGGGGCCGGGCCGGTGGCCCCTATCCATCCCTCAGACTATCCAGATGTGAGCACCACGGCAGATCAGGCCCCGCCGGTGGAGGGTCATGACCCTAATGTGGTCCATCTCTTTCAGAAGGATGAGCTGGCACCCTTGATTCCTCATGTTTTGGCCGAATTGGGTATCGTGGACCCCGGTCCGGTTACGGTGGATCCGGTCTTAGCAGGATTATGGGGTCCAGCGCGTACTTTTCCTCTGCACGAGATGTTACGACAGATGATTCTCCAGGAGTGGGATTCCCCGGAAACGGGACTTAAGGTTAGCCAAGCCATGGACAAGCTGTACCCCTGCCCGAGGACGTGTTAGAGTTGCTTCGGAGTCCTAAAGTGGATGCCTCAGTTTCCGCGGTTACCAAGAGAACTACTATTCCTGTAAGCGGGTTCGGTGACACTGAAGGATCTGCAGGATTGCAAATTGGAGGGGTACCTCAAAAGGGTTTTTGAGGTGTCTGCCCTGGGCATTCGTGCTGCGGTTTGCAGCAGCTACATGCTTTGATCAGGCCTGCGCTGGGTTCAGAAGAGTTCTATCTCCTATTGCTGCTTACGGATGTTGCCAGGTCCAGTCCTTCATGGTGGCTGGTACAGCAGCATTTGGAGCTTGGCGTGGACCTGGAAATATCCAGGTGGACAGTGGTGACAACAGACGCCAGCCTATCTGGCTGGGGTGCTGTGTGTCAAGACCAGGCAGTGCAGGGTCAGTGGTCTCAGGAAGAGTCGACATGGTTGATTAATCGTTTAGAGATGGGCTGTTCGCTTGGCTCTGGAGAGTTTTCTCCCCATCCTGAGTCAGGAGTGTAAGTATTGTCGGACAATGCAACGACGGTAGCATATATCAACAGGCAAGGCGGAACAAGGAGTTGTCCCTTGGCGCTCGAAGTGAATCTATTGATGTCCTGGGCAGAACGTCATCTACAAATGTTGGCGTCAAACATACAGGCGGACTTCCTCAGTCGCCACCAGCTAGACCCAGGAGAATGGGAGCTGTCCAAGGCCATGCAGCTGATATCCCACCGGTGGGGCAAGCCTCACAAGGATCTCAAGGCGACCCATGCAAATGCCAAGGCGCCTCGCTTCTTCAGTCACAGAAAGGATTACAGCATGGATGGTGATTCCCTGGCCTCGCAAAATGCTCCTGTATGTGTTTCCACCATGGCCACTGGTGGGAAAAGTAATAAGAAGGATCGAGATCCATCCAGGCCGAGTCATTCTCGTAGCTCTGAAGTGGCCACGCTGTCCTTGGTTTGCGGATCTTGTGAACCTGTCGGTGGAGGGACCCCTGAGGTTGGGTCACTTACTGAATCTACTCCGACAAGGTCCCATATTTTTCGATCAGGCAGCTCGCTTTTGTCTTGCAGCCTGGCTTTTGAACAGCATCTGCTGAGAAAGAAGGGATATTGGGATGAGGTGTTCTCTACCCAGAATCAGTTGAGCTTTCCACTTCTGCAGTTGAAACAGGAGTGGCAGCCATTTTACAACCTGAAATAAATTCAGAACAGTGATCAGTATGTGATTTCAGCATCTGTATCACATGTGAATATTTTCCCGAATTTTTCTTCATCAGTTCTGTGGACTGCAGCAAACATGTAAAGGCATGGAGGCACAAGCTCAAGCAGCAATAAAGTATCCAATTAATTTACATGTTTTTACAGACAGACCACAGAAAAGGTTAAAGATTAGACCTGAGGTTTTAGAATTAAATTCTCCACTGGCAAATGATCCTTCCTGTGTAGACATGGAGGATGACTATATGTGGTGAGTACTTACAATTCCCTGGAAGAAAGGGAGAGAGATTCTAAAGAGGAAGAAGATCCTGTAATCTTACAGTTTTAAGTTCTCAAATGAATACTGTATTAAGGCTGTCAAAGTAAAGTTGGAGAGCCCCTTACTGAGAATCCAGTTAAGGTGATATTCAAGACTTCCAAAGCTTTTCTCCCCTTCATTCAGAAATAGAGAATGTTATCAGAATGATACTCCCCAGAAACAGGATACAGGCGCATGCAAGTCTTTAATAAAATTTATCCACTGCCATTAGAAGTCCAAGATTGTTTATTTCAGGTGCCAAGGATTGATGCTATCATCTCTACAGTGACCAAGAAAACAATTCCAGTTAAAAGGAGGTGCAACTCTCAAAGACCCACAGAATAGGAACATAGACCTCTTATTAAAGCATGCTTTTCAGAAAATGCCCTTTCTGTTCAAATGGCATTCGTCTTTTCCATAGGGAGGAGTTTGGTCCCCTGATCTCCTATGTCCTTGCGGAGTTAGGGATAAATGTTCCATGATAAATGTTCAGGAGGTCGTGGATCAGGTCATGGATGGCCCAAGAGGTGCAGCGAAGGCTTTTCCTTTACATAAGTTAGTCAAAAAGTTAGTGATCATGGAGTGGGATACTACTGAGACTGGCTTGAAGGTTGGTAGAGCAATGGATACATTTTCCTGAGGACACGCTTGAGCTTCTGAAGGTTCCAAAGGTGGATGCCCCAGTGTCAGCTGTTACTAAGAAGACAACCGTTCCAGTGCCTGGTTCTGCAGCACTGAAGGATCTGCAGGCTAGGAAGCTTGAAGTTCACCTCAAGAAGATTTTTGAGGTGTCCATCTAGCAATTTTATGTTGAGGGCTGGGCTGCGATGGGTACAGCAGTGGACAAATCCACGTCTGCATCAGAAGTGGAGCGGCTGGAAGCTGTGGTTGCCTATGGAGCTGATGCTCTGTGTGACCTCATTAGGACTTCTTTCAGAACAATGATGGTGGTGGTATCAATCAGGAGGCTTCTCTGGTTGAGGAACTGGTTGGCGGATGTTTCCTCCAAGTCTCAGTTGGAAGCGTTTCCTTTCAAAGGAAAGCTGCTCTTTTTTTTACAGGACTTGGAGGAGTTGATAAAACATCTAGGAAAGAATAAAGGTTATAAATTGCCTGAGAATAAGTCAAAAGGAGGGAAAGGGTCCTTTCCTTCGCGTTCTTGGTTCAGAGGGATAAGCGTTTTTGGCAGACTAGGGCTTCAGGAGGCGTTTAGAGGCAGGCCTCGGGAAGGCAGCAGTCCTGGAGCCAGTCATTTTGCGGTTGAAAGCCGAACATAAATGGCTCTAGCCAGGATGGTGGTGGAGCCAAATCCACCCAGTGAAGCAAGGCCAGCCCGCACCTCAGTTCTGGTCATAGGCGATCGGTTGACTCTCTGTTACGAAGAGTGGGCCAAGACCATGTTGGACCAGTGGGTCTTAAGCGTCATATGGTAAGATTGTTCTAGAATTTGCACTTCCACTAAGGGGACTTATTCATGGTCTCCCTGTGCGCTTACGAGGGGGAAAGGCAGGTGATACAGCAACAGCAGTGCATAAGGAGGAGTTCTTGGCTTCCCTGGATTTGACCGAGGTGTACTTGCACACAGGGATCTGGCCCGACCATCAGAGATATATCCAGTTCATGATCCTAGGGACACACTTTCAATTTTGCGCTCTCCCGTTTGGTCTGGCAACTGCTCCGAGGACCTTCACCAAGTTGATGGTCGTGGTGGCGTTTATCTTAGGAGAGAGGGAGTCCTGATTCACCCATATCTGGACTGGTTTATTCGGGCAAAGTCAGAGGTCCTTTGCAGTCAGGCAGTGGACTTGGTGCTGCAGCACTCTAGATCCCTGGGCTGGATAGTTGATCTATCCAAGAGTCATCTTTCCCCTTCTCGGGTCTTGGAATTTTTGGGGACACGTTTCAATACCAAGGTGGAGAATTTTTTCTCACCAAGGATCGCATTGCAAAATTGCAGATGCAAGTTCGTAGATTGGAGAAACAGGTGCCCAGAGTCTGGATTTACTTGCAGGTTCTCTGTTCCACGGCATCCACTCTGGAGCTGGTTCCTTGAGCATTCGCTCATATGCGGCCCCTGTGCTTTCCCGGTGGGACCCATTATCAGAACAGTTTCAATTTCCACTACTTATGGAGCTAGCCAGGTTCAGTTTTTCGTAGTAGCATGGTTGGGACCAGTTGAGGCGAGGGGTGGACTTGGAGGTTCCAGACTGGGTGGTAGTTACCACCAATTCCAGTCTCTCTGGGTGGGGCACGGTATGCCAAGGACCAGTCTGTGGAGGAAGTGTTGTGGTCTATCAATCGCTTAGAGATGAGTGGTGCAGCTGGCGCTGTATGCATTCCTATCACTCTTGTGCAGGAAGCCAGTGAGGATCTTGTCAGGCAATGCGACAATGGTAGCTTACATCAACCAACATGGTGGTACCAAAAGTCATACGGTGGCTCAGGAAGCCCAGGAGTTTATCCACTGAGCAGAGCAGCATCTGGCGCTATTAACGGCTTCTCATATCACCAGCACAGACCATGCACAAGCAGATTTTCTCAGCCGGCAACAGCTGGATCCCAGAGAGGAAGAAGCAATGTCGGAGGAAGCAATGCACCTCATCCATGGGGCAGGCCCCATATGGATTTAATAGCAACTCGAAATGCCAAGGCTCTGTGCTTCTTCAGTCACAGAAGGGGTCGATGCCTTGGTTCCTCCTTGGCCAAGGGCATTCTTCTATACATGTTTCTACCATGGCTGCTGGTGGGCAAAATATTACAGCATATAGAGATCCATCTGGGAGAAGTAATTCTAGTAGCTCCAGAGTGGCTGCGGCAGCCTTGGTTTGCAGATCTCATTAATCTGGCAGGGGATGGGCCATTGAGGCTTGCTGATCTACCAAAGCTTCTGCGCCAAGATCCCATGTTTTTCTGATCAGGCGGCTCGCTTCTGTCTTGCGGTTTGGCTTTTGAGAGGATATTCTAAGGATGTTATTTCTACTCTCTTGCAAGCTAGAAAGACTTCCACCTCCTTGGCGTATGTGAGGGTCTGGAAAGTTTTTGAGACTTGATGCACGGAGCAGGGAGTTGATCCTACTCGGGGATCCGTAGCAAATATTCTGTCCTCCTTGCAAAGAGGGTTAGTGAAGGGCTTGGCCTTTAGTTCCCTCAGAGTTTAGGTGGCAGCCTTGGGCTATCTTTGCTGGAAATTGCCTTAGCTGTACATCCGGATGTAGTACGTTTTCTCTGAGGCGCAAAGCATTTGTGTCCTCCGGTTTGGAAGTTGAATCCCTCTTGGAATCTTAACTTGGTCCTTAGGGGTATGTGTGCGGCTCCATTCAAGCCTCTTAGAAGGGCTAATATGAAGGATCTCACTTTAAAGGTGGTTTTCTTGGTGGCAATTTGCTCTGCTAGAAGGATCTCTGAGCTTCAGGCTTTTGTAATGCAGGGATCCATTTTTGAGAATTATGGATTCGGGAGTCTTGATGACGGTTCCTTCCTTCTAAAGGTGGTGTCATTTCATTTGTCAATCTGTCCTTTCCAAATTTTGATGCTATACGAGAGAGTTGACTCTTGGATGTAAAGCGGGCGTTGTTGCGATATCTTAAGATCACTAATAGCTTCCGGTTGTCTGTTGTCTCTTTGTGCTATGGAGTGGTGCAAGGAAGGGTCATAAGGCGACCAAATCCACGATTGTGCGTTGGTTTAACAAAGCTATAGGTTTGGGATACATCTGCCAGGGTCGTCCTGTCCTGGAGGGGTTGGGCTTACTCGACTCGTTCTCAAGCAGCTTCCTGGGCCTAATGTCAACAGGTATCGCCACAAGAGATTTGTCAGGCAGCTATTTGGAAGTTCTTGCACACATTCACCAGGCATTATCATTTTGATGTTCAAGCCTCAGTGGCCAGGGTTTTGGCAAAAGTGTGCTTCGAACTGGACTCTGCTGCAGCAGTCAAAAAAGCAAACAGAATGTTAAGAATTATTAGGAAGGAAATGGCTAATAAAACGGAAAATGTCATAATGCCTCTGTATCACTCCATGGTGAGACAGACCTTGAATACTGTGTGCAATTCTGGTTGCCGCGTCTCAAAAAAGATATAGTTGCGGTGGAGAAGGTACAGAGAAGGGCAACCAAAATTATAAAGGGAATGGAACAGCTTCCCTATGAGGAAAGACTGAAGAGGTTAGGGCTGTTCAGCTTGGAAAAGAGAAGGCTGAGGGGGGGATATGATTAGAGGTCTTTAAGATCATGAGAGATCTTGAATGAGTAGATGTGAATCTATTATTTACACTTTCGGATAATAGAAGGATTAGGGGGCATTCCATGATGTTAGCAAGTAGCACATTTAAGACTAATTGGAGAAAATTCTTTTTCACTCAATGCACAATTAAGCTCTGGAATTTGTTGCCAGAGGATGTGGTTAGTGCAGTTAGTGTAGCTGGGTTCAAAAAAAGGTTTGGAGAAGTTCTTGGAGGAGAAGTCCATTAACTGCTATTAATCAAGTTGACTTGGGGAATAGCCACTGCTTTTAATGGCATCAGTAGCATGGGATCTTCTTAGTGTTTGGGTACTTGCCAGGTTCTTGTGGCCTGGTTTTGGCCTCTGTTGGAAACAGGATGCTGGGCTTGATGGACCCTTGGTCTGACCCAGCATGGCAATTTCTTATGTTCTTATGTTATGTTCTTAATCTGTACTAGTTATGTTGCAAGAGCACTCCTTTCCTGGATACAGCAGTTTGTAGATGGAGAAGAGAGAGCTTGAATCTATAGCTGTATATCTTTGATGGTTTATATGACCTTATTAGAATTTTCCTAGCGTGTAGCAGATGGACTCAAAACAAATGGGTATAGTGTGCTTGTGCTAGCAGTTGGAGACTGATCTGACGTCAGCACGGGTACATATACCCCCACAGGAAGTGCCGCAAATCAGTAATTTCCGTCTCCAAAGCAGTTTGGAGCTACCTCACGCTTGCTTGAGCGTGTTTCCAAATTCTAACGACTAAATTCCTAGAAGAAACCTATTGAAGTCAAGCCCCGCACTCCTGCGGTGATACCTGGCGGTCACGCACCCAGTGGAGTTTCCCGAGCGGACTTCCGTGGTCCCTCGGAGGTAAGAGCCTCGGTCCGGTGGCCGGTTCGCGGCAGGGACCTAGCCCCCGAGTGAGAAGGGGCTTTGGCTATGTCATTGGGCGGCCGACTCGTCCTCCAAGACACAGCTCACAAGAATGCCCTTTAAGGGTTCCCTACTGTTCGGCAGCGATCTCGAGAACTGGGCTACTAGATGGGGTGCCTCTCCATTACCCCGCCTACCAGAAGACAGGGCGAGGAGGAGCCAGCGTTCTTTTTCTAGACCATCTAGAGGTAGAAATTCGCAGCGCTTCAACCCTTACAGGACTCGCTATCGAGCACCTCGTTCCCAGGCCAGCTTTCGGACTAAGCATAACAAGAAGAGAACCGGCTCTGGTTCCGGCCCGGCCGCAACCCACAATGACAATCAGCCGACCCATCCGGGGGTAGCAGCCATAGGAGGCAGGCTAACCCTCTTCTACCGCAGGTGGGTCGAGATTACTTCGGACCAGTGGGTCCTCGCCATCATCCGGGAAGGATATTACCTGGATTTCTTTCGGCTTCCGCCGAACAAGTTTGTGGAATCTCCTTGTTCGCCGCTCAAGGCAGTGGCACTAGAAGTGACCTTACAGAGGCTCCTGGCCCTAAAAGCCATAATCCCAGTACCTGCGGAAGAGGTAAATTCTGGGCATTATTCCATTTATTTCATAGTACCCAAGAAGGAGGGCACTTTCAGGCCCGTCCTGGACCTCAAGTCAGTCAACCAACACCTACGGGTCCCCAGCTTTCGCATGGAAACTCTACGGTTGGTCAAGAATTCAGTACAGCCAGGGGAGTTTCTCACCTCCCTAGATCTGTCGGAAGCCTACCTGCATATCCCCATCCATCGGGATCACCAGCGCTATTTACGCTTCAAAGTCCTGAATCAGCACTTCCAGTTCCGAGCTTTACCCTTCGGGTTAGCCACCGTGCCGCGGATCTTTACCAAGGTAATAGTGGTAGTGGCGGCGGCACTCAGGAAGGAAGGAATTCTCGTCCATCCCTACCTGGACGATTGGCTGATCAGGGCAAAGTCACCGGAGGAGAGCCACCGGGCAACCAACAGAGTTATAGCTCTTCTGGAAAGCCTCGGATGGGTAGTCAACATAAACAAGAGCTCCCTACAGCCGTCCCAGTCGCTGGAATACCTAGGGGTCCAATTCGACACCCGGGAAGACAAGGTCAGCCTGACCTCCAAGAGAAAGTCAAAACTCCAGAGTCATCTGCAGGCCCTGCTGAGCGCCAGCCAGCCCACAGCTCGAGATTACCTATAAGTCCTTGGCCTCATGGCGTCCACTCTGGAGGTGGTGCCATGGGCGCGGGCTCATATGAGACCTTTGCAGTGCGCCCTTCTATCTCGATGGAGCCCACGATCACAGAACTACACCGTACGCCTACCTCTACCGGCCAGAGTGCGGTATCAGCTACGGTGGTGGTTGCAGCCCGGCCACATGAGCCGGGGGTCAAGAATGTCCTCCCCAACCTGGATTCTGCTCACCACAGATACCAGCCTGAACGGATGGAGAGCACACTGCGAGGAGCTCACCGCCCAAGGGCGGTGGACCAGAGAAGAGTCGAGGTGGAACATCAACCGACTAGAGGCAGGAGCAGTAAGGCTAGCGTGCCTGCGATTTGCTCACAGACTTCGCGACAGAGCGGTCAGAGTGTTGTCGGACAACGCCACCACGGTGGCATACATCAATCGTCAGGGCGGAACCAGAAGCCAACAGGTGTCCCTGGAAATAACTCCCCTGATGATTTGGGCGGAAGCAAATCTCCAGGACATTTCCGCCGTCCACATTGCCGGGAAGGACAACATGATGGCAGACTTCCTCAGCAGAGAAAGCCTAAACCCGGGGGAGTGGCAGCTGTCGCCCATAGCCTTCCAGATGATTGTGGATCAATGGGGGACGCGCCGCAGGCAAGATCCGCTATCCCAGGGGATCGATGCCCTGGTACAACCGTGGCCTCAGGGAATCCTGCTATACGCCTTTCCTCCGTGGCCCCTGCTGGGCGCCATTATACGCAAGATTCAGCGACACAGAGGCCTAGTTCTTCTAGTGGCCCCGGATTGGCCAAGAAGACCCTGGTACGCAGACATGAGAAGACTACTGGCAGGGAATCCTCTATGCCTGCCTCCACACAGGGACCTGCTGCAGCACGGTCCCATCCTCCACGAGGATCCGGCTCAATTCTCTCTTACGGTCTGGCCATTGAGAGGGCTCGACTGAAGAAAAGGGGATACTCGGAGCCGGTTATAGATACACTCCTCCGAGCACGCAAGTTCTCCACATCCCTAACATATATCAGGATCTGGAGAGTCTTTGAAGCCTGGTGCGACTCTCACGGCACCAATTTGCATGCCGCTAAGATTCCTATCATTTTGGACTTCCTACAAGATGGACTTCAGAAGGGTCTGTCCCTCAGCTCCATCAAGGTTCAGGTAGCAGCGCTGTCTTGCTACGGTCCCAGGAGTGACGGCAACACCATTGCCAAACACCCAGACGTGTCGCGTTTCCTGAAAGGAGTCAAACACATTCGCCCGCCACTGAAGTGGCCAGTGCCCTTGTGGAATCTCAACCTAGTATTGGAATTTTTGGCGGGATCAGCCTTCAGGCCCCTTCGAGGCCTGTCCCTCCGTTTGCTAACCTTGAAGATGGTATTCTTGCTGGCTGTGTGTTCAGCACGCCGCATCTCAGAGCTACAAGCACTCTCCTGTCGTGATCCATTTCTCAGACTCACTCCAGAGGCTATCCATCTTCGTACAGTTCCATCCTTTTTACCCAAAGTGATCTCACACTTTCACCTCAACCAAACCATATCCTTGCCTACCACGGAAGGTTTGAAGAAGTCGGAGGAAGGTCAAATGCCACGCCATGTCGACATTGGCAGACTGCTGTCCAGATACCTGGAAATGTCAGAAGCAGTACGAAAGACGGACCACCTGTTCGTCCTGCACAACGGGAAGAAGTTAGGGGAAGCGGCCTCATGGCCGACCATCGCCCGCTGGATTAAAGAAGTTATCAAGGCAGCCTACATAGAGGCGGGAAAACCACCGCCTCTACAGGTTAAGGCTCATTCTACCAGAGCACAATCGGCCTCTTGGGCAGAAGCTAAGCTGCTGTCGCCTGCAGAGGTATGTAAAGCGTCGATGTGGTCCTCCCTCCATACCTTCGCCAGATTCTACCGTCTGGACGTCCAGGCCAGGGAGGACACAGCATTTGCGAGGGCAATCCTAAACGGTCCTCGGGCAGCCTCCCGCCCAGTCCGGGAGTAGCTTTTGTACATCCCATTTGTTTTGAGTCCATCTGCTACACGCTAGGAAATGTAGAGATTACTTACCTGATAATCTCATTTTCCTTAGTGTATGCAGATGGACTCAGCATCCCGCCCGGCTGCCGGCATACATGGGGATTCACCGACTCACGGTAAACCATGTTTTCTTATAATAGGCCATCCACCCTGCCGGGTGTCGACGCCTTCTGGTTGTGATCACTGGCGGTCTCCAGCTACTATCAATCGGTCAGGGTAATCCTGTTCATTTCATTGATCGGTCAGCTACAGCTTTTGCAAGGAAGATTACTGATTTGCGGCACTTCCTGTGGGGGTATATGTACCCATGCTGATCCGTCTCCAACTGCTAGCACGAGCACACTATACCCATTTGTTTTGAGTCCATCTGCATACACTAAGGAAAACGAGATTATCAGGTAAGTAATCTCTACATTTATCAAGATGGTCTGACCAGTATGGCATTTTCTTATGTTCTTATGTAAGATCTCTAGCTTTATTTGTAAGAGCTAGAATGCTTTTTTGGCTTTGACATTGGGAAGCCAAATTACCCTTCAAAGGAAAGCTTTTGTTCAGAGAGGAGGTGGGAACAGTTAGTTCAAAACTTATGGGAACCAAACCACAGAGATTACCTAAGGATAGAATTAGGACATCTTATTTTTTACAGAGGACATGGAAGACAATCTGCATCACAGTCCTT
Organism: Rhinatrema bivittatum; assembly: GCF_901001135.1. Lineage (NCBI taxonomy): Eukaryota > Metazoa > Chordata > Amphibia > Gymnophiona > Rhinatrematidae > Rhinatrema > Rhinatrema bivittatum. The sequence continues at coordinate 123,825,481 of NC_042617.1, forward strand.
AAGACAGAGGAAAGATGCATCCTTTCGAGGTTCTAGAAAGACAAGACCAGAAGCAGCTACGGTAGCTTCCAGAATTAATTTCCACTGAAGGTCTGCTGATCCACTATTTGAACACTACCTATCAACATAACAAACCCACTCCTTCTACTTAATTTTTATTGTAGTGGATACAAAATTGCTCAAACAAATTTGTTAAAGTGAATAGTGGTGGTTTCATATAATACTATTGATAGGTACCATTCCCATTACCCAATAGATACTTGTTTTTAATCATAAGCTCACCACCTACCACCTTTTATATTTCTGTATAGCAGTGCTACCACCAATAAAAACATATTTGTGTGAAAAAATGTCTGTGCTTCTTTACATAAATCATTATTTTTGTTGTTTTTGATTTACTTCATTATCATTCAAAATAATCCAAAGCTGCCAAAGTTTGTCTTTTTTTTTCTTTCTTTTAAAATACTAAATACTTAGCCGCTTTTCAGACTGTTAATGTCCCTTGTTTTGGTGTTCAAGTTACTGCTCAATATTCTCACTGCTGCTCTTGAATACCAACCTGACCAAGTTTAGGGGAACCTCCTTCCTCAGGGGCTGCAGTGTAATCTTGATCCGCTATTTATTCCTTTCAGCAGCAAACATTTTTTCTATTTCAAATGTCGTGCGTTCAGCAGCGTACTACATGATGGGAGATGTTTCTTAATTCAAACTAACTCATAAATAAATAATCACATGGACATTGAAATGAAACAATCAAATCATGATTAAGCCAAAGACAACCAATCAAGTTCCTCATTAAGTTCTTTGGGAAGTTCTGATTATAACCTATATGTATCCAAAATTGTTCTCAATAATTTAAAAGGGTTAGTACATCCCCCCCCCCTTTGTTTTGTCTTAATGATATGAAACAGTTATGCCCTAGAGTTGGTATAATCAAGGTATCTCCTTGTTTAAGAGCAACAAAGGCTTCCACAGTGCATACATTAAACAAATTATTACTGTTAAAAGCAATATGCTCATCTCACCAGAGAATAGTAACACCACCTCAACTTCTCCAGCCAACCCACCCTCCACCCAAGTGAGAGACTTAGGAGTGATAATTGACAACCGGATGAACTTCAAATCATTTATAAACTGAACAACCAAGGACTGTTTCTATAAACTCCAAGTGCTGAAAAGGATAAAACCTCTCTTCCACTCTCATGATTTCAGAACCATTCTACAAGCAGTTATTTTCTCAAAGATAGATTACTGTAAATTCTATTTTGCTAGGTCTCCCATCCTCTTACACAAAACTGCTACAGATGGTCCAAAACACAGCAGCAAGAATACTGACAAACACTAGGAGAAGAGACCACATAACCCCAATCCTAAAAAACATACACTGGCTGCCAATTCACTTCAGAATCATATACAAGTCCTTCACCATTATATATAAAGCCATTCAAAACCAGGCTCCACTTGACCTACAATTCCCGCTCAGCCAGCATAACTCCTCAAGACCCACCAGAGAAGCATCAGAGGATCTCTTCAGGTACGTCATACCAAAACCACTCGACATATAACTTTTAAGATAATGGGCCCTCTCAACAGCTGGACCACCTTTATGGAATTCTATTCCTCCTGATCTCCGACAGGAGCCCTGCCTCCCAACCTTCTGAAAAAGACTTAAGACTTGGCTGTTCAATCAAGCATTCCCGGACTTTACCTAAATCTCACCCCATCAACATCTACAATGCAGCCATCTCAGGTCACTGTAAATAATTCTCTCTGATGTTAATCATTCCTCTTGGATTTCTCTCTTCTCCTAGTTTGACCATCCCTGTTCATTGTAACTGCATTCTTTCATCACACAAGTTCATGTTTTTAGTTACCATGCACTCCCCTGTTTAACTGTAAACCAGCATGATGTGATTGTATCATGAATGCCGGTATATAAAAACCTTAAATAAAATGTTCACTTTCAGTTCAGGACCAAAGATAAGGAGGATGTTCGGTATATTTTATAATTCCATTCAGACCCATTCTAGATCTAAAAATGTGAACAGAACTTAAATTTCCCACATCTTTGTTTGGAGACACTCCATTCAGTCATGTTTATATGGAAAGATAAGTTTCTTTCATCATTAGAACTAACAGGCATATTTTCACATTCCAGTCAGAGAAAAAAACAATCAAATATCTTTGCTTCTGCATAACTGGAGAACATTTTCAGTTCAAAGCACACCCTTTTGGGTTAGTGATTGCTCCCATAACATTCACTTAATTGATGATTATAATAGCATTTTTGTGAAAAGAAGGGATAATGCTCCACCCATAGCTGGACAATTGACTGATCAGAACTGAAACTTTTTTTGGGAAGGAATCTCTTTCAAACAGGATAGAACAGTTGTTAAAGTTTTAGAATGGATACTCATTTTCACAAAGAGCTATTTTCAGCTGACCCAATTAGTAGAATTTCAAGGGGCACATTTCAGTACCAAAGAAGGATGTCTCGTTCACCTCCAAATGTGTCTTAAAAATTGTAGAGCAATTAAATTCACGTCTCTATCATCCCCAGTGGTTTGGGACAACCTTCATTTGCTAGGATCAATGACTGCAACCACAGATTTAGTGCCATGGTCGAGACCATGAGACATCTTCAGTTGCTCTGCTGTCACGATGGAAAACTCGGACTCTAAATTGAGTTGTTTCCCTTTTCCTTTTTCAGTGAGAGAAAGTCTTGATTTCATGACAAGAAAAATGAACCTAGGGAAAAGTTATGATGGAACTATAGATGAGAGTTTAATGGGTTGGGAGCACACTGTTAAAATCACTATGAACAAAGTCTATGGAATTGAGCAGAAGCTTTATGGTCGAACTGTTTATAGACCAGAGTAGTAAGGATAGCATTATTTTACTTCCTTCCACTTGTGAAAGGAAAAACAATAAGAATTCAAAGCAAGAATGCAATGACTGTAGTATATGTAAACAAGCAAGAGGGGAACTCTGAGCCAAGAGTTATCTGAGGAGACAAATCTTTTTCCATGGCCAGAAAAAAATGTAAAACAGATATTGGCTCTTCCTATTGCCTCTCAAGGAAACATACAAGCCCATTTCCTCAGCAGGAATCTTCTAAATCCAGGTGAGTAGGCACTCAGCCAGGTCGCATATCAGGCAATAGTAAGATTTTGGGGAGTCCCACAGATGGAACTAATTGCCACCCAAAATAATGCCAAGGTGTAGTGAGATTTTACAGCAGATGAAAACAGTACAGCAGTGAAGGGATGGCTACATGTGTTCATCTATGGACAAAAGTGGAATTGATGTATGTCTTCCTACCATAGCCCTTGAAAGGATGCACTCTTAAGGAAAATAGAGGAGGAGAAAGCCAAAGTAGTACTAGTGGCTCCAGATTGGCTAAGGAGATCTTGGTAATGCAGATCTAATGAAGTTAACAATTGACAAAATCATCCAATTAATAGGACTCCAAAGTCTACTTCACCAAGGCCCAGTACTAATGGAGGACCTATCACCATTCTGTCTTATGGCATGGCCCTTTCGAGATACAGGCTAGTCAAAAAAGATATGACTGAGGAAGGGTATCTACTCTACTAAAGTCTAGAAAAAAAAACTCTACATCTTTGGCATACAGTGGCTTACAAAAGTATTTGACCCCCTAAAAAGTCAGCAGAATTGTGTGGATTAAAAATGACACTTAACACAGATTGTTCCATACAGTATGTTTATTGCAAACCCTACTGTTTCGATGACAGAGGGGTTAAAGGGGCTCTTAGGGAAGATAAGGCTATTGCAGAAAGACTAAATGAATTCTTTGCCTCCGTGTTTACTAATGAGGATGCTGGGGAGATACCAGTTCCGGAGATGGTGAACCAAATCACAGTGAACCTAGAAGATGTGGTAGGCCTGATTGTCAAACTGAAGAGTAGGTAAATCACCTGGACTGGATGGTATACTCCCCAGGGTTCTGAAGGAATTCAAAAACGAAATTTCAGACCTATTAGTAAAAATTTGTAATCTATCATTAAAATCATCAACTGTACCTGAAGAAGACTGGAGGGTGGCTAATGTAACCCCAATATTTAAAAAGGGCCCCAGGGGCGATCCGGGAAACTACAGACCAGTTAGCCTGACTTCAGTGCCAGGAAAAATAGTGGAAAGTGTTCTAAATATCAAAATCACAGATCATATAGAAAGACATGGTTTAATGGAACAAAGTCAGCATGGCTTTAACTAAGGCAAGTCTTGCTTTACAAATCTGCTTCACTTTTTTGTAGGAGTTAATAAACGTGTAGATAAAGGTGAACCGGTAGATGTAGTGTATTTGGATTTTCAGAAGGCGTTTGACAAAGTTCCTCATGAGAGGCTTCTAGGAAAAGTAAAAATTCATGGTATAGGTGGCGATGTCCTTTCGTGGATTACAAACTGGCTAAAAGACAGGAAACAGAGTAGGATTAAATGGACAATTTTCTCAGTGGGGGGTGGAGTGCCTCTGGGATCTGTATTGGGACCCATACTTTTCAATATATTTATAAATGATCTGGAAAGAAATACGACAAGTGAGGTAATCAGATTTGCAGATGATACAAAATTGTTCAGAGTAATTAAATCACAAGCAGATTGTGATAAATTGTAGGGAAGACCTTATGAGACTGGAAAATTTGGCATCCAAATGGCAGACAAAATTTAATGTGGATAAGTGCAAGGTGGTGCATATAGTGAAAATAACCCATGCTATAGTTACACTAGGCATCATAGTGGATAACACATTGAAATCGGCAGTCAAAAAAGCAAACAGAATGTTGGGAATTATTAGAAAGGGAATGGTGAATAAAACTGAAAATGTCATAATGCATCTATCACTCCATGGTGAGACTGCACCTTGAATTCTGTGTACAATTCTAGTCACTGCATCTCAAAAAAAAAAAAAAAAAACATAGTTGCGATGGAGAATGTACAAAGAAGGGCGACCAAAATGATAAAGGGAATGGAACAGCTCCCCTATGAGGAAAGACTAAAGAGGTTAGGACTTTTCAGCTTGGAGAAGAGACGGCTGAGGGGGGATATGATAGAGGTGTTTAAAATTATGAGATGTCTAGAACGGGTAAATGTGAATCGGTTATTTACTCTTTCAGATAATAGACTAAGGGGCATTCCATGAAGTTAGCATGGGACACATTTAAAACTAATCGAAGAAAGTTCTTTTTCACCCAGCGCACAATTAAACTCTGGAATTTGTTGCCAGAGGATGTGGTTTGTGCAGTTAGTGTTAACTGTGTTTAAAAAAGGATTGGATAAGTTCTTTGAGAAGTCCATTACCTGCTATTAATTAAGTTGACTTAGAAAATAGCCACTGCTATTACTAACAACAGTAACATGGAATAAGACTTTATTTTTGGGGTACTTGCCAGGTTCTTATGGCTTGGATTGGCCACTGTTGGAAACAGGATGCTGGGCTTAATGGACCCTTGGTCTGACCCAGTATGGCATGTTCTTATTAGTTTTCACACTCATTTCAATAAGTACTAAAGTCGTTTTGAAAAACAGTACACCATTTTGTTCCTTTTGACACCAACAACTTTTCCCTCTAGATACATGTATTATTTTTAAATTGACCAACAGACTGTATCTGTTTTGTCTCTTCTAGTCTGAACCTTGAAGTATGCAAGTCATACTGTAAGGGCAGGATATGCTGGGCTTTATTGAAGAAATTTTGAAAGCTGTAACATTAACCAGATTGTATTTTCTAGACTCTATCTCTTGATGTGTTGCTTTTGCCTGAGTTATGTTTAATTTTTGTTTAAAATAAAACACACACGTTTGTGTACATATATACTACTTTGTTTTCCCCAATTTGGTTCTCTGTTTACCAAACAGCCCTTTGTTGGCTAATTCCATCCATGTGACTATCTTTCTGAAGAAAAGTTACTTACTTGCCATCGCTGTTTTACAAAGATGGAATATGAGTAGTCATACAACCCATCCATCTCTGGTTTGATTTGCTTTTGTTGCGGATGGGGGAATTTTTTCATCTTTTCTCATAGACTATGTAGTGGGAATGAAGGGTTTTCTTCTCAAGGCTTTATTTAATGACTTATGGGTGTTTTGAACTTATGGAATGTTGTCCAGCTTATGCAGGGGCTACTGAGCATGCAATAAACTGATTTGATAGATTTGTTATAGCAATTCATTTTTCATTGATAAAGTATAAATTACAACATATGGGTGATTTACAGGTATTGTTCATACATGAATAATCATACAATATATATCTGTTTCTATTTCCAACAATATTTATTACTTTATTACAAACATATCATCATTAAAAAAAAACATTACATGATTTCACATACACTCATACCACATTCATTCATCAATAACAGTACAAACGATAATACTTATTGCACATACCACTATAATCTAAAAAAATACATATTTCATTATTATTAATATCACTCAATAACAAACAATTTGAAATTATTCCCTACTGTTTAACCTGCTTGTTTTCTTGTGGACACTCACAAGTTTTATCAAATTCTTCCCTTATATTATTCAAAATCCTCCCCAGAGCGGTAAAGCAGTCTGGCTACGGTGAAGCTTTGCGATAAAATCATTATGTGATGGTGTTAGTTTGAAGAATCATTATGGTCGATAGAATCATGGTTTGGTGATGGAAGAATGGAGTTAGTAAACTGGTGTTACTTAAAAGTATTAAGAGCATGAGATGGAGGAATTGAAATGGACATATGCAGAATACAAAAAAACAGAAGTTAGAAGAGGTTAATGAAGATTGACAGTCCAGTTAAGAAGTGAAGGTGGATGTTCCCTGTATGTGTGTAAAGAATAACAGAAGCGACCAATTGATCGGATGTTCCCTGAAAGTGAAAGAAAAAATAATCGAGATATAGTGATCCCCTGATGAAACCATCGGGTGAAACAGGAGTCTCTTGTCGGGAGAGATGTTAAAGAACAGGATAAATTCTGAGAAGTATAAGGGAATAATCTGGGGAGGATTTTGAAGAACAGGGTGAATTTTGAATAATAAAAGGGAAGAATTTGATAAAACTTGTGAGTGCCCACAAGAAAACAAGCGAGTTAAACAGTAGGGATATTAATCATAATGAAATGTATATTTTTAGATATAGTGGTATGTGTAATAAGTATTATCGATTGTACTGTTATTGATGAATGAATGTGGTATGAGTGTATGTGAAATCATGTAATGTTTTTTAATAATAAGTTTGTAATAAAGTAATATTGTTGGAAATAGAAACAGGTATATATTGTATGATTATTCATTTTTCATTGAGACACATAATTGAAATTACAAATTAAAGGCTGTTTTTGGTTTTGTTTTTTTTAATCTTTTAGTTTATCTCACTCATCTGGATTATGCAGACACTGAAAGAATAATGACAGAAAAACTTCATAATCAAGTTAATGGAACAGAATGGTCCTGGAAAAATTTGAATACACTGTGCTGGGCTATAGGCTCAATCAGCGGAGCTATGCATGAGGAGGATGAGAAGAGATTTCTGGTTACAGTCATAAAGGTGTGTGTGTGGTAGTTCATATATTGGGGAGGGCATCCTTACCTGCTTAATTCTGAGAAGATAGATTGAAAATCCTGTATATTGTCTACAGATGAAAAATGCTTTTCTGACTTAGTAATTCTTCCTGTAACTGTTACATAATTATGACCAAGGTCCCTGGTTTTCTGTGGGAGGTCATAGATCATTTCTCCCACATGCACAGATTGAAAACTAAACTTTAGACTAGCAACACTGTAGAATACAATGGTAAGAGTAATTGATTTATTAGAGTTATTTCTTTTACATAGACTTTACTCAAGTTGTGGAGTAGTAACCATGAACAAAATGTCATTTTTGCTTGTCTTACAGGATCTTTTGGGACTCTGTGAACAAAAACGAGGAAAAGATAACAAAGCGATTATTGCTTCAAATATCATGTATATTGTAGGTCAATACCCAAGGTTTTTGAGAGCTCATTGGAAGTTTTTGAAGACTGTAGTCAACAAGCTATTTGAGTTCATGCACGGTAAATATAATTTAATGGGTGTGTGTGTATAGATAACTTTCAGGCCGATACAGTACCTGCATTTGGACGCGCGTTTTCGACACGCTAGCTTTACCCCTTATTTAGTAAGGCGTTACTTTCTGTATCGCGCGGGAATAACTAATAAGGCCATCAACATGCATTTGCATGTTGTGGGCGCTATTAGTTTTGGGGGGGTTGGACGCGCATTTTCGACATACTAGCTTTACCCGTTAGTAAGGGGTAATCATGGCGATATTAAGTCGGAGGCCCCAAAAGTAAAAAAAAAAAAAAAAAAAAATCGGCCTGCGAGTCGGAAGATGGACGCTCAATTATGTTTGAGAACCGACACTGGTAAAATTGAGCGTCGGCTGTCAAAACCGCTGACTGCTGCCGCTCTTGTCAAAAGGGAGGCGCTAGGGACGCGCTAGTGTCCCTAGCGCCTCCTTTTACCGCGGGCCCTAATTTGCATAGGCCACCCTCCTGAATCGCACGCCCAGGAGAGTGGCCTGTGCGCGCACCAGGAGAGCGGGCGCTCGCCAGCTCTCCCGTGCGTTTTTCTGAGTCGGCCTGTTAAAGTCAGCAGATAAAGACCAAATGATCCATCCAGTCTGCCCAGCACTTTGCTTATGGTAGTAACTGTCACTCTGAAGGTTATCCCCATGAGTTCTGTTAAGAGTAGTAACTTTTATTCATTCAGTTTAGATCTGCAACCTTTTGTGTTAACTGTTTCAGGTGTGTGTGTTGTTTTTTTTTTTTTTGTAATGACACTGCTTTGAAATTTTCTATGAAGTGTAAAACTTATTAAATATTTTTGTTCAGAAACTCATGATGGAGTTCAGGATATGGCTTGTGATACATTCATAAAAATAGCGCAGAAATGTCGCAGACATTTTGTTCAGGTCCAAGTGGGAGAAGTGATGCCATTCATAGACGAAATCCTGAATAATATTAACACTATCATTTGTGACCTTCAGCCACAGCAGGTAAATTATAACATAAGTATGTTGTCCAATTTGTTGATTTGGAATATACATGTGTAAGGAACAGACATGTTTAAATATTTGTTGGAAAATACCCCACCCTCCACTTATTCCTCCCATATATTTAGTCCAGGTAACAAGTTTTACAGCTCTATAGCCAGGCTTTGTGATTGGCATGCAAATGGTAAATCTTTTACAAAAAAAAAGTGCTGTACATTTGATAGAATACATTTGAATTTATTTCCAGTATGTCCTAACTCTTTATAGGATGCCTATATGCTGTAGAATTACAATCAGCTAGCAGGAGGAGTCATTGAAGGAGCTTGCCCTAAAGCTACTTTTTCTAGCCATCATGGGCAGGGTATGTTTCTGTTCTCCTCACTGCCCTCACAAAAATAAATAAATAAATAAATCAGACTTGTTTGTTAAAGGAATAGGTAAGATTTGCATTTCTACTTAGATCATATGTATATTTCACTTTCTGCTAAATCAGTCTTATTTAATTTACTATTTTAAAATCTCTATTGTAATGTTACTGTATAGTAAAAATGGATTGTATAGTTTAGGCATAGTTTTCTTAGCTCATGGTATCCGACATCCAATGCTTTAAGTGCATTCCTTGGAAAAATAATTCTTTTTTTCAGTTGTCTAATAAAATGGTTGTCAATATTATGTTCAGTGGATCAAACTATGTATTTGTTATCTAGAAAATGAGTATGCTGGGTACAGTATCTAGAAAATGAGTATGCTGGGTACAAAAGGCAAATTAACAGTTCTGCTCAATTAGGAATATGCCTTGCAGTCCATTGCCTTTCTATTAGTTTTTACAATAAGATTGGGAGCGTAATAGAAATCTCATCTGTAGGGCCTTCCATTTTCAATGTAAACTAATTTTTTCTGCAAATCGGGGTTTTACAAAAGCTTGAAACGTTTTTTGTAAAGTCCTAGTGATTTTCACCCTAATTTTATAACACTCTCTATGCAGATATTTTGTTTTGGTCCTGTAGAATTTGACCTGGTTTCTTCCCAACCCCTGGTACCAAATTGTACTATGTTATGCTGTCTCTTTACGCATCCTTTGACAGAGGATATTGAGCAGCGTTTTGTACTTCCGCCTGCCAAAATAAACCCTGATGTTTAAACCATAAAAATTTTTTTCTATTTTTATTATGAATACTGATGATAAACTCCCAAGAAAAAATAAAAATTCAAAATGAAGATGTTTGCTTATCAGTTAAAAGCAATTAGAATAATTAAATTTTATGACCTCACTTTTCTTCAAAACCCTCACTCCAACTCCCCATCCAAATTTCATCTTGCTCAATTCAGTGATGGTCTTCAGGCAGGGACCACACACCACAGCCTTAGGAACGCAGCATCCTGAATCTGGCAATAAGCTATCACTGTTGTGCAGTAGTTGAGAATTCTCCCTCTTCCCACTTCACTCAGGTGGCTTTGAACACACTGCCACCATATCTCCAGCAGACTTGAGGAGCAGAATTTGGACTTGGATTTAAATTGATCTGCCATATGTGCACTGCTGTTGAGACATCAGGCCAGCCTATCTGTATCCTTTTGGCTTGCATTACTTTATAAATTGATAGCATTTTATTTGAATTGTAAGGAAAAAGTACAACAGTGTAGTTCTAACAAAGAAATGTTGATAAATTAGTTAACATAGCTTCACCTGTTCATTATGTTTTTTATTTAAACTTGAAGTATTTTTGTTGAAATTAAGTTGTTCCTGTTTAGCTATTTTCATATTAGGGGTCTAATTGGAATGTTGCTATGCTCATTCTTACTGGATCCTCGTGTATTGATACATACTAAGCATTAATGTAGAAACAGATAGGTTTTAAACTAGTTGGAGAAGTGGATGTTGGCAGCAGAATGAAAAGGCATTATTTCGTAGTCTTTTAGTTTATAAATATTTTGTAGTGGCAACCACTGTGGAAAAAGTAGTTTAGTGTGTTTGAGTTGAGTTGCTCTATCTTGTTTTTGTGTGATATATGGCCACTGGTGGGCAGCAGTTTCCATTTATTCCTTGGTTGGGCCTGCTCTTCTATCACATGTATCGGCAAACCTAGGAAGTTTTGATTTAAGGCACCCTGAGATTGTCGCTGGGTGGGGAGGAGGGGATCATGCGCACAAACTTAACACTTTTACACTCGTGGACACTCATTCTCACATACATGCTCACACACGCTTCTCATTCACCCACATGCATATGCTGTCATACACACATCCACATGCACACTCAAGTTTCTCCTCCTCCATCTTCCACACACATACACACTTATTCTCTCTCCTTACCTGGATCCTCATTAACCACAGCAGCCTCCTTTTTCCCCAGGCCCATGGGACTAACGCTCCTCTTCTTCCTCCTGCAGCATCAGTCCCGACACTGCCCAATTCATTTTTCCTATGCTGTCTCATACGTTTGAATGTAGGAGGAAATAAAGCAAAACAAATCTTGACAGCAACAGTGGACCCTCCTCAGACCAGAGCGAGTGCAAAGCCAACAGAGAAAATGGGGAGGTGGCCAGCAGAGACCTTGGGCACAGGCTGTGGCTTACCTGTGGTGAGGGAGAGCCTAGGCCAGTGATGGCAAATTTCAGTCCTCAAGTGCCACAAACAGGCCAGATTTTCAGGATATCTACAATGAATATACATGAGATTTGCATACAATAGAGGCAGTGCATGCAAATGAACGCCAACTGCTCGCAATCATTGAGTTTGACTTTGCTTCCCTTGCTTATCCATGACTTTATTGGAAAAAAAACAACCCAGCAGCTTCCAGTGATACGCCTGGTGTTCCCAGCTTACATCTGTCACAGATCCCCATGATAGATGTACCTCTTGTGCTTGGGGGCATCAAGTGATGTCCGAAGTATCTGTGCATGGTTATGACATAAAAAGGACTACAGTCCTATTTGGAGCTAAGGAAGAAGCACGTTGGGCTGTGAAAGGCTGGCCCATCAACATTGATGTAGCTATATCAGATGTTGGTAATGTATCTACATTGAATGGTCTTTGTAATCCCTCAACATTGAGCATCAGTAAGGACCAGGAAAGCAGGCTGACACCTACCTTCTCCTACTTTAAAGAAGGCTACAGGTTTTGCCTGTTTGATTCTGGCATCAAGGAATTCCAAAACTGGGCATCAAGCAAGATCTGCTAAGCATTGTTGTTGAGAGTGGGAACATTCTGTCTGCAGCCATGAATCCTGCAAAAGCTGTCTTGTGGAAAGAAAAGCTATCTTCAAAGCAGTATTGAAAATTGTGCCAGTCTGAGTCCAGGTAGCAGCCATTTATATACATTTTTCCCATGAAGACGGGGCTGCTACTTTTGTCTTCTAATCACTGTTGGCATTGGCAATTTTCAAGGAGGAATTGAAGATCCAGCAGACCTTGGGCAAGGCATTGCGAAGCCTTGGTACTCTGGCATCAAGGGCTTTGGGACAGACGCAGAGTCCATCCAGCTATCTGGCAGCCAGTGCTGGATCCCAAAGGGGAATTTGCTTTGGTGGTGGTTGCCCCGATGGTGATCTTCAGCCCACTGAGGAAGAAGCTTCTTAGAGATATGGGATTTCTTAGGGTTCCAGGCCCTCACTCTGAGGACTTGTCTGCAGGATGGGCACCTTCTGAGTCTTTGCCACCAGCGTACCGATTGGGGGTCTGACTGAGTATTTCTGGGGGTATGGCTACAGATCTGGAGATGTCTCAAGAAGAGGAATTGACAGGTCTCTCCTCTAACCCCTCTCCTCCACCTGAAAGAAGGATATTGCTTCCAGCGGACATTTTCTTTTCCAGTTTTAATCAGAGGATGGGAGAGGTTCTTCAGAAGCAGTACAACAACCTTCAGTCACTGGTGGAAAAGGGAATGGAATGTCGAAAACGTATAGTCTGTTCAACCTTTTTTAACACTGCATCTTTGCCATGGGGATTGGTGTCTGCAAACTCACGTGCTCGTGGGCCTCAGACCTCTGATTTGAAGTCCAGGAGAAGACTTGATGTGCTGAGCACGGAGAGAATATCTTCAGATATAGGGTTAAGAAAATGTTGGTGCAGATCCATGAGCACTGTGTAATGCTTTAGCAGCTCTCCACAACCACTCCGGACCTGCATTCTTCTGCTAGGAAGTACCAGAGCATCCGACAGAGGAGATGCTTCTTCCAGCAGAGGGAGGCGTTCTTTCATTTTCTTGTTCCTGTATACAACATGCCCTTTGTGCTCATCCAAGGCAGCAGAAGACCTCTAAGCCACAGCTGCCATCCTAGTCAAAACATGGGGAGGGGGTTTTGACTAGATTATAGAGAGCATGCATCTCTGTACCTATGTACCTGTCAGAGGCATACTGAGGTTTTATTTAAACTGTTGGCCTAATATAACTTTGTCAGGATTTATTGAAATACCAAACAAAAAGAGGATTTTTTGAGATCTTCATACATAAAGTAGGGTTGAATTAAGAATCACTTATATTTGGTTAGAGAGAATCTTACTCAATTAACCATTAAGGTGATTAATACCCAATTTATTTCTAATCATTGGTCTTTCTTGTGTTTTTATGTCTATTTTCTCATTAATGCATTTAGAATTTTGAAAGGAGAAATTATTGCAGACACTTGTCTTGAGGTTCTTTATAATGTGCCCATATTAGAAGCCTTTCTGATGTTTAAAGCTGAAG